>NC_082700.1:3961875-5282500 GCF_949987515.2 Delphinus delphis | reverse complement strand
TGGCCCGGAATGAAACATTCGAGGAGGTCCCCGAGCAGAGATAAAGTAGCTGGGGTGTCTTTTTTCTTTCATGGCCACTCCTCTCGCCTTTCTTGCGTAAAGTTGCTGAGCCAGGCCCTGGCGCTGGGGAGTTGCGGTCGCTGCCTTCCAGGCGCCCCGTCTCCAAGCCTGTTCCAGCCTCAGCCTGGAGAGGCCGAGCCGCGCCTGGACACCCACCCCCACCTCCCTCGCTGGACCTGCTTTCCGGCCTGACCGGGGCGCAGTGGGGCGCCATGGGGCGGCGACGGGGTAGCGGAGGCAGACTGCGCCCCGGCACCCAGCGCCCCACGCACGGCGCAGGGAAGAGCGCGGGGACGATCTCTGGGGTGTTAAAGGAGCCACCTGGCTTTGCGCATTTGACTGAAGACAAAAGGCCCACGGGGGCGACGGGGTTTTTGTTCTCAGGTTCGTTTTCTCTCAGTCAGTGCCCTTGTGGGAGAGCAAGGTGCGTCCAGCTTGTCCTCCCAGTCAGACTTCTTTCCTTCCAGGTCCACATCGCACAGACACACCTGCTCCGGGGAGGGAGGTGGCGCTTTAACTCCCCTGCCACCGTCCTGCAAAACCTGGAAAGTTGGGTGGCTGAACGTGCGCCCCCGCGGGGAGGAGGCGACAGCCCGCTCTGAGCGCGTGCTTCTGGAGATAGGTGCAGACGCCTCTGGGGTGTACCAAGAGGGACCAGCTCTGATAGTCCCTGGCACCCCCGGCCTGCTGCGCACAAGGGGGTGCAGTCACTTGGCCAGAGTGCGTTCCAGGTGGGCGCCAGGCACCCGCTCCAGTCGCTCCTCCCGCCAAGAGCACGCGCCACAACGTGTGGGTAGCAGTGGGCTGCCCTTCCCCCTCGCCTTCCACCAGCAGGAGGGCAGGGGCGCGCAGCAGAACTTGGAAGTGGACAGTTGCCTTCTCCCCGGGGCTCCAGCATGTTTCTGCGCCTCCCTCGGTGTCCTGCCGGAAGGAACTGTCTCTAGGCTACCCAGAAGGGAGGGGCTCCTTTCACTTGCTTATGCCCACTCTTCCTGAAACCCTCAGGGTTAAAGAGCGTCGTCAAGAGAGGATGAAGGTGAAACACGCCTCCCTGCGTCTGCTTCCTCCCTATTCTGTTGGTACAGGCCGCTGGGGCCTGGCTTTTGGCCTCTCTGAACGTGGGAGTTCTCAGGGAGATGGGGGACCACAAAGGTCCTTATTCTCAAATGGGGCACCTCTAAAGCAAGGCATGGCCTTTTCCAGGAGAAGCGGGGTTCTGTTCCAGAGGAAGAGGGTGAATGGAGGTTGCTTGCCCCAGCTGGTGTCTGACTGTGCTGGTGGGATGATGCGCGGGCCCCCAGCTAGGGTGGAGACGTGGTCCTGAGAGACTATTCCAGGAACTGGTCTGCAAAGAGGCTGCGTGTGTCCTGGGAGAAAAATTTATAAAGGGCAACGCACAAACCCACCACGTTCCCTTGCACCTCCCAGCTGCCTGGGGCTGAACGGGCTGCCCCGTCACCTCCCATCCCGGCTCGTCCCCAGGTGGTTGGGTATGTCTTCCAACTTTTACGGCAACCTTATGAGATGGGTATATACGACCCCCTTTCGCAGAGGAGACTGTGGCTCCTAGGTGTAAAGTACTGCTTGCCCAAGGACGTCACGCAGCTCTGAAGGCGGATGTAAGATTTTAACCCAATTTGCCTGACTTCCAAATCATGCTTTTGCTGCAATTCCAGAATTTTCTACTCAAGCTCTGACACATGGTGGCCTAAAGGCACTAGCTTCCCTCAGAAAACCATGGACTAAAGTCCCTTGGCCTTCTCCCCCACGCCTTACCTCACCAAGTGTCCTCCTCACAGCTTCCCAGGGCTTCTCGTATCCTCTCCTTTACTTCGTGTTGACCGTACGGTGGTGCCTGCTTCTGATCAATGATATCTGCTGTTCGGTACCCATTTTTCCTTCTTTGAGTAATATCTGATAATATCACATCCATTTCCAGTGGAGGGCCCGCCGCTGCCCCACCCTCAGTCTTCCGGATCCTGGGCTGGGTGTGTGACCTAGGGCTCACCAAGGAGAACTCTGCCTGTCCTGCCACGTTGATCAGCTGGGGGACATATGACAAAGCTGAACCAATAGATAGCACCCTAGGATTTTTGCTGGAGGTAATTGTTTCCCCTGGTGGGCTTGCTAAACTGGTAAGACGTCAGCCCAGAAAGCCTGGTGGTCTTCCTTTGCTACTGAGTATAAACAGCTTGCTCTACCGTAAGCTCCACAAGGGCAGGGGATTTTGTCTTGTTCAGCGTATCCCCAGGATTTAGAACAGGGCCCCTGTTTACTGCATCCTCAGGGCCCAAGAATGAAGCGAACTCAGAGAAAAACAAGCTAAGAGAGACAGGAGTCTGACATCATCACCTGAGCACCTGGGTGCAGCTGTGCCTGAAGGCGTTACCTTCTCCTTGGTGTTCAAGTCAGTCTGTACTGGCCTTCTGCCACTTGTAACCAGGAGAGCCTTGACCAACATAAGCAAAGCAACTTAACTTTCCTGATGAAGCTTCCTGCAGGGGAAATCACCCCCAAACAGCGGCCTCCCCCAGGACCTCACACACCTCCCTCCTTTTCTGAAGTTCCTTCAGTTCCTTGGCTTGTACACTCCTTGCTGGCAGCAATTAGACTTCCTTTGTGTTATTTAAATTCTCCACGGCCTTTCAGTGAAGACTCTCTTCACAGTGGAGGCCCCAGGAGGTATTGGTGACTCGCTGGACTCGGAGGCCAGGGTGCGGGGCTGCTTCTGCCTTTTTGTAAACTGAGAACTGTCCTTTCCGTGCTCATCGCTGTTTCTGGCATGTGTTATTCGCTCGATAAGTATTTGTTGGGTGAATGAAGAGCAGAAGTGTGCGCACCCCTTCTAGATTTTGTGAGGAAAGCAGCCCTGGGAATTTAAATATCTGTCCCCCATAAGCAGCTCCCCTTCTTTTCTCCTGTCTCCCCTTCCAGCTTGAAGTTTGCCCCAGGTTGCCTTTGTCCGGCCTCCTTGGGGCTACAAAGTACCGGGGCCGGGGCAGGGGTTGTGGTCCAGGTGTGAAACGCTTTGCCGCATCTTGTCTGTTGGTGCGTCTGCTCCAGGCTGGGCGTCTTCCAACGACTCCCTCCAGCATCTTATTCATAGTTGATGATTCAGCATCTTGGAGAACACCTGCCCTATAGGAAGCTCCGATCAGATGTTTCCTGAATGAATGAATGCGTGAATGAATGAGTGAATGAACCCAACCTCCTGCTGCCCAGTCCCGACTCTAGGCTTCCGTGGCCAGATTCCTGTTCTGGAGAGATGACCTCTCTGATGTCACGGACGGGGTGGAGCCATGACCACCACCCTCTGCCCAGCTGGCTGCCCATCCCTCAATGTCACCCGCTTGTCCTCTTAGGGATTTCCTGCCCCTCACGTGTGGCCTGCACCGCTGAGCGCTGGACCAACCCCAGGCTCCCCGCTCCATCACTGCTTGGTACTCTCCCCTGGGGGAGTGGGCACCCTGCTGTGGCAAGGGGGCCGTCTCTGGCTCTAGCTCCACAGGCTGACCTGCAGTGGGGTGGTATTTGGGGGCTGTGGACAAAGCTGTCTTTAAAAAGAGGCAGCATGGGGATTCCCTGGTGGCGCAGTGGTTGGGAGTCCGCCTGCCGATGCAGGGGACACGGGTTCGTGCCCCGGTCCGGGAAGATCCCACATGCCGCGGAGCGGCTGGGCCCGTGAGCCATGGCCGTTGTGCCTGCGCGTCCAGAGCCTGTGCTCTGCAACGGGAGAGGCCACGGCAGGGAGAGGCCCGCATACCGCAAAAAACAAACAAACAAACAAAAAAGAGGCAGCGTGGAATGAAGCCACATGAGCAAGCCCAGGTGAAACCAGCAGAGGACGCACCCAACTTGCCCATGTAAATGTTAGAAATAAATCGTTTTAAGCCAATAAATAAATAAATAAAAAGAGGCAGCATGGCGCAGGGATTGCAGTGAAGAAATGAGGTTCCAGCCCCTCTCTTTCACACCCTGGATGGGACGGGTCACCTCTGTGGGTTTCCACTTCCCCAGCTGGAAGGTGGCCGGAGCCTGGGAGGCTGGGAGGGAGACTAGATGAGCTCCAAGTGGCCAGCATCCGAGTCGCCTGCCCCTTTCTCTCTTCCCTGGGGGAGAGACCAGTTTGGTGTGCCTGGGGGCAGGAAGGAGACAGGCAGGTGGAGAAGCTGGACCGCGTGGGAGTGCCCAGGTAGGCGGGGTCCTGCTGTCGTGCTGATGAGTTGAGAGTGGATCCGGGGGCGCGTCCAAGCCAACGCCAGGCCCTGTGGTTCTTCCTCCAAAACAGATCTTGAAGTCCACCTACTTCTTCCCATCTCTGCGGCTCAGACCGCCACGTTTTGCAGCTGGACCACTGCGCCTGCTTCCCGACTCATTCACGATGCGTTCACGGCGCTCGTGCTTGCTGCAGGCACTGCCAGCACTGTGGGTGCCTGTGTGTGAAGGCAGAACTGCCGCTTCTCCGAGCTGCGGTTGAGTGGGAGGGTCGGACATAAACAGATATCTAACTAACCTTGCCAGACGGACAAGAAAGAATGTGAGCGATGACAGAGTACAAGCAGAGAGGAAGCCGTGTGGGCAGGGCTGTCAGTGCCCCTGGAGGGAGCTGACACTTTAGCTGAGATGGAAGGATTTGCAGAAAGTGACCAGGGGGAAAGCTGGGAAGGGTGTTACAGGAGAGGGAACAGCATGTGTAGGGCCCTCAGGCGGGAAGGAGCAGTCTGGGTCTCAGAAAGAGAGGGGAGACCCTGGCAGCCGCCTGCGTGAGCGAGGCGAGCATGGGAGCGATGGGGATGGGCCTGGCCAGGGGGTGGACCAGGCAGACCTCAGAGGGAGGTCAGAGTTCAGCGGTCACCAAGTTCTGGGGAGGGTTCGAGGGAGGCCCAGTCTGTGTTGCATGCATCTTCTCCCGAGTGGGGGATGGAGACTGGGAACCGGGTGAGGAGACTGTCCCGATGACTGGAGAGTGAGGCTGGCCGCTGTGAGGAGAGAGGAGGGAGGACAGGAACAGATTGGGTGTGTTTAGAGCAAGTGGACATGGCGGGCATGGTGATGGGATGGACGAGGGGACTGAGATGAGGGCCGCCCGGCACTTCCTGGCTTGAGAAGCTGGCCCGCAGGCGGTGGTGCTTCTTCTTGAGATGGGAAGCTTGCCTGGGGGTCCTGGGGGCTCAGAGGAGGGCTGAGGCGCCACGAGAGCCCTCAGTCCTCTCTCTAGCCCCGGCCTTGGATTCTCCTCTCCAGCCAGCGACTCCCTGGCTCCACCCACCGTGCTGGGCAGGCTCCTACCACAGGCCCTGCACTGGTTCCTCCCTTTGCCCGGAGATCCACAGGCCTCACTCCCTCCTCCCCTTCAGGCCTCTGCTCAGAGCCCAGGTGCTCAGGGGGGCTCCCCCGACCTCCTTGTTTACAGCTGCACCACCCTGCTTTGCAGTCTGTGATTTCCCCCGCCGCATCCATCGCCATCTATGGTAAATATATAACAAACGACTAATTTTTTAAATTGAATTATAGTTGATTTACAGTGTTGTGTTAATTTCTGCTGTACAGCAAAGTGATTCAGTTATACACATATATACGTTCTTTTCTCATCGTTTTTTCCACTCTGGTTTATCACAAGATATTGAATATAGTTCCCCGTGCTGTACTGTAAGAACTTGTTGTTTATCCATTCTATATATAATAGTTTGTATCTACCAACCCCAAACTCGCACTCCATCCCTCCCCTACACCTCCCACCCCCGTCCCCCTTGGCAACCACAAGTCTGTCCTCTACATCTGTGAGTCTGTTTCTGTTTCATAGATAAGTTCATTTGTGTCATATTTTAGATTCCACGTATAAGTGATACCGTATGGTATTTGTCTTTCTCTTTCTGACTTACTGCACTTAGTATGATAATCTCTAGGACCATCCGTGTTGCTGCAAATGGCATTATTTCATTCTTTTTAATGGCTGAGTAATATTCCATTGTATATATATATATACCACATCTTCTTTTTTTTTTTTTGCGGTACGTGGGCCTCTCACTGTTGTGGCCTCTCCCATTGCGGAGCACGGGCTCCGGATGCACAGGCTTAGCGGCCATGGCTCACGGGCCCAGCCGCTCCACGGCATGTGGGATCTTCCCGGACTGGGGCACAAACCCGCGTCCCCTGCATTGGCAGGCGGACTCTCAACCACTGTGCCACCAGGGAAGCCCATGAGCCACATCTTCTTTATCCGTTCATCTATCAATGGACATTTAGGCTGTTTCCATGTCTTGGCTATTGTGAATAGTGCTGCTAGTAACATTGGGGTGCATGTATCTTTTTTTTTTTTTTTCCACGGTACGCGGGCCTCTCACAGTTGTGGCCTCTCCCGTTGCGGAGCACAGGCTCCGGACGCACAGGCTCACAGGCCATGGCTCACGGGCCCAGCCGCTCCGTGGCATGTGGGATCTTCCCGGACCGGGGCACGAACCCGTGTCCCCTGCATCGGCAGGCGGACTACCAACAACTGCGCCACCATGGAAGCCCGCATGTATCTTTTTGAATTAGAGTTTTGTCCGGATATATATCCAGAAGTGGGATTGCTGGATCATATGGTAGTTCTATTTTTAATTTCTTGAGGAACCTCCATACTATTCTCCACAGTGTCTGTACTAACTTACACCAACAGTGTAGGAGGGTTCCCTTCTCTCCACACCCTCTCCAGCGTTCAAACAAGTTATTTTTTATGTTTATTGTTTATTGCCTGTCTCCTCTCACTAGAACGGGAGCTCCAGGAGGGCAGGAATTTTGTCCATCTTGTTCACTGTGGTAGCCCAAGCCCTGAGAACCATGCCTGACAAATAATTTGCCTCTGAAGTTTGTTGAATGAATAAATGACTCACTTTGGAACATGGTGGCTTTCAAAGCCAGGGTACTGAAGAGAGTGTAAAGTAAGGAGAAAATTCCAGGGGAGGAGAAGGGGGGGTAAGTTGAGGAGAGCCAGCCACGGACATGGGGAGGGATAGCCCACCAGGTAAGGGGACACCAGGAGTAAATGTCCTCATGGAGGCTCAGCCCCTCCAGCTGCTCCCCGGCCAGGACAGTCTTTCATGCTCTCAGGTCTTGGTCAGCCTGACACCATGTGGCTTCTCGTCGGCTCAGTGGTGCCCAGATCCTGCACCTGGCGTCCAGCTACTCTCTCGGGCCGCGTTTCTCCCCACTTCCTGCCCCTGACCACTGCACCCACGACCTGAGGGCATTCATTGGCTTGGCCTCACGCTAAGTCACCTGTCACTTCCTGCAAGCGCCGACCTCTTCTCCTGGCTCCTGGACATTCTCCGCTGTTCCCGGGATACCCGCGTCCTGTCTACCCAGAGCCTCCCCCTGCTGAGTCCTAACCCTGTCCAGGGCTCAGTGGAGATGAGGCTTCCTCCTGCAGGTCTGGCCTGGAGCACTGAGCCTGGGCCAGGGACCCCTCCAGTGCCTGCGTGCATGTGTGTGCATGTGTGTGTGATGTGTGGTGTGTCATGTGTGTGTCTTGTGTGCGTGCGATTGATGTCTATGATATGTGTGTCATGTGTGTGTCATGTGTGTGATGTGTATGATGTGTGTGTGAGATGTGTGATGTGTGTGTGTCGTGTGTGTGTGTGAGAGATGTGTGTTGTGTGTGTGTCTTGATATGTGTGTGTGGTGTGTGATGTCTGTGATGTGTGTGTGGTGTGTGATGTCTGTGATGTGTGTGTGATGTCTGTGATTGTGTGTGTGTGTGTGTCGTGTGTGTGTGAGAGAGAGATGTGTGTTGTGTGTGTGTCTTGATATGTGTGTGTGTGATGTCTGTGATGTGTGTGTGTGGTGTGTGTGGTGTGTGATGTGTGTGTGTCGTGTGTGTGTCTTGTGTGTGTGCGCGCTCCCGGTTCATCCCCCACCAGGGCACTTCTGTGAAATAACTTTCTAACTGTCAACAGTGTGCTGGGCGTGATGCTAAGTGCATTGCTGTGTTAGCACACCAGCGGTCCGTCTCAGCTCCGAGGTGGCCCCGCTCTCCCCATCTCACAGATAGGCAGGAGCTGATTGCCCGCAGGAGGCGGAGCGGATGTGGAGCCCCAGGTGCTCTGGCCCCGGGTCCGCACTCTCCACCCTTAGGCGCGTGGCCCCCTCTGGATGCCCGTGCCTTCTCTCCAGCTAAGGGAGTCTTAGCAGGAGGTGATTTTGCCCCCAGGGGAGGCAGTTTGATGTCACAACTGCGGGGTGCAGGTGCTGTGGTACCGAGTGGGTAGATGTCAGGGGTGCTGCTGAACAACCCACGCTACGCAGGGCGGCCCCCCAGAGAGAACGCCGACAGTGCTGAGGTGCGGATCCCCCCAAGGCATGCCCTCCCCTCCGCAACCTCCTGGCCCCTGCCCCGCTCTCTCCATAGGCTGGAGCACCGAAGCCGGTCAGCTCGCCGTCCTGGGTCCTCTTCTCTGCCTCACGCAGTCCAGGGCCTGCAGACTGGCCTTTCTGTTGACTCTCAAATTGACGGCTCACATTCCCTGTGGCCAGTCAGTTGCTCAGCTCACCTGCCAAAACACGTCTGAGCCATTGCCTGTCACCACCCCCAGAGCCAGCGGCCAGCTTCCACCACCTCCCTCTGGGGTCTGCCGTGCCCCTGCCACTCTCCCCCTGCAAGTCACTCTCTACTTTGCAGCCAGAGCCTCCTGTCGATGCCTGATCCCGGTGGTCCCTCCCCTGCTTAAACCCTCCACAGCTTCCCGTCCTGCAGGCAGGAACTCCAGCCTCTTCCCGTGGCCCAGGAGACCCCGCTTCCTCCGGCCTGCTGGACGCCTGCGATCACAGCTGGTCCACCTCCCACTGGCCTCCCTCCTGCCCCTTTAGGCGCCATGCCCGTCGTGCTTCCTCCCTGCCATGGCCCGTCCTTCTCATTATTCAGGTCTTAGACTCCTGGGATGAGTCTGCACCCCAGCGTCTCCCCTGTTCCTCTTTCCCAGAGGGTTCTTGTCACGTGTGCCCGTTTACGTGTTCAGCACTGTCTGCTCTCCCTGGAGCGTGAGCTGCCTGAGGGCAGGGCGCTGCCTCTCCTGTTTTCTGTTGACTCTTCAGCACCCTGTGCAGTGCCTGGCACACAGCAAGTGTTTGGAAGGATTTCTAGGAATGCATTTGAATTGGAAGTTGTAACAGGTTGGAAGTTTGTACTTGTGAACAACCAAGGTCCCTTCTCTTACCAGCTTCCTCTCGTCCCCGAGTCTCCCCTCCCTTTTTGTCCGATTTCCTTTCATTTCTGTTGACAGAACTGTGAATGCCTGTGCCAGCTGCCTGTTCAGCATCTCCACCTGGATGTCTGATGGGCTTCGTCAACGTAACATGGCCAAAATGGAGCCCTTGAAAGATCCCCCATTCGTCCCCACCCCGACCTGCATATCCCCCGTCTTCTCCGTCTCAGGAGATGACAGGACAATTGATCCAGCTGCTCAGGCCAAAAAATCTACTTCTCGCTCAGGATTCTGCTCCCATTCTCACATCCAACCCAACAGCAAGTACTGACTTCCCCCGCAGAGTGCGTTCTGTCACTACACTTCCCACCCCTCTAGCCCAGCTGCCACAAACTCTGCCCTGGACTACTGTCATTGCCCCCTAACTGGCCGCCCTGCTTCTAGTCTAGTTGCCCTACATTCTGTTCTCTTCAGAGCAGCCTTTCAAAAACATAAATCAGACGATTTCACTCCCCTGTTAAGAATTAGCCAATGAATAGTTATTATTCTAATAGTTTTAGAATAAAATCTAACCCTTGGGCTTCCCTGGTGGCGCAGTGGTGAGAGTCCGCCTGCCGATGCAGGGGACGCGGGTTCGTGCCCCGGTCCGGGAAGATCCCACATGCTGCGGAGCGGCTGGGCCTGTGAGCCACGGCCGCTGAGCCTGCGCGTCCTGAGCCTGTGCTCCGCAACGGGAGAGGCCACAGCAGTGAGAGGCCTGCGTACCGCAGAAACAAAACAAACAAACAAAAATCTAACCCTCTTACCCTGCTCTTAAGTCTCCTTACGATATGACCTCTCCCTACTTCTCCAGCCCCAGCTGGGGCCCCTCTTTGCCCCTTGCCTCCACCTAGATTGGCCTTCTTCCTCTACCTTGCACTGCTAAAGTCTCTCCCTGCCCTGGGGCCTTTGCACATGCTGGGCCTTCTGTGTGGAATGCCCTCTTCCAGCTCTTGCCATTTCCATCTCCTTCTCATTATTCAAGTTTCCACTGGACGGTCCTTCTTGGCAGGAGCCCCTCTGACTGCTCTACCGAAAGTGACCACAGCTGCATACTCTTTATAACACGCCCGTTTCCTTTGGCGGCCTATGTCTTGTTTATTTATGTGCTTTGGGGCTTCTTTCCCCCACTGGTGTGAACGCAGTGACCTTGTCTCTTCTGGTCGCTGCCATATGCCTAGAACCACCGGTCTAGTGCATCGAAGGAACGCAGTAGATCGTGTCTGGTGAAGACACGTGGCTTAAAAATGTTTGGGGTTGAGGCATAGTTCCCAACAGTAGTGTTCGCCTTTCAGTGGGGACATTTGAGGAACTTTTTCATTAAAGAGACTGAAGCTATTAAAACTCCCCTGAAGGGGCTTCCCTGGTGGTGCAGTGGTTGGGAGTCCGCCTGCCGATGCAGGGGACACGGGTTCGTGCCCCAGTCCGGGAGGATCCCACATGCCGCGGAGCGGCTGGGCCCGTGAGCCATGGCCACTGAGCCTGCGCGTCCGGAGCCTGTGCTCCGCAACGGGAGAGGCCACAGCAGTGAGAGGCCCGCATACCGCAAAAAAACCCAAAAACCCCCCCAAAACAAAAATACCAATAAAAAAAACCTCCCCTGAAGATCTAGGGCTTTACTGTTTACAAAGTACATGCACATGGTCTCCCGTGTGATGATGGGGAATTCATTTAATAAATATTCATTGTGCTTTACTGCGTTCCAGTCCCTCACCGATGGGATGGTGTTTGGGGTGGGTCCTCGTGCTCTTCATCCACGGGGCTACTGCTTCAGAGCGGACTCCCAAGGCCTGTTGTTGAGGTGAATGCAGCCCCAGGTGCAGAACTAGGGGAGCCGTTTGTGTCCTGACTGTACTACTCTGGGCTGTGTGACCTGAGGCAAGTTGCTTGGCTTCTCTGAACTGAAGCTCGTGTGGAAAATAGAGATAATAGCAATAAAGAGCTTGAAGGATTAAGGATCTCCTTCAACCCATTTCTCCTCCTACTGGCTCCATCGTCCCTGCTCCCAGCTCTCCTGAGTTCTCTCCTGCCTGCCCACAGCCGAGCCTGGCCTGCATCCCCAGCAGAACCTTCACGGGGAGGCTCGGTTCTGAGAGCCTGCCTTCCTGGCACGTGCTCATCCGCTGAGCTCGTTTCTTGTCCATGCCGGCTGCACAGGCTGGGGTTGTCCTGCAGGAACGTTTGTGTGTATCAGAGGTCAGGGCTTTTAACTTGAAAGAGCAGGTCTTTCGTGGAGGACCCTAGTTCTGCAGCAGACAGACGAGAGAGAAATTCCTTGGCAGGGTGAAGGGGCCCTTTGCTGTGACCCTCAGATCACATAGAAGGCAGTCGGCTCTCCGTCATGGTTTGTACCTGCAAGAACAGTCTAGACAGCATGCGTGAGGTGAGTGTGTGACACCTGCCAGTCTCCCCCGGCCACTCTTGCCTCCCTCCCATCAATTTCCCTGCTGCAGCCTAGGAGGGTCCTTCAAAACACAGGTGTGATTGGGTCAAGCCTCTGCTTAAAACTCTACAGTGGGTTCCACTGCTCTTGGAACAAAACCCCAGTCATTAATCCAGCCAAGCAGGTTCAGCATTAGGCTCCTGCCCGCCCCTCCCATCTTCCCTCTCCAGGAGCTGCCCTGCCCTTTGCACTCCCATCCCTGGGCCTCTCGGTTCCTAGAGAGGGCCTCGTGCCCTGTGACCACAGGTCCTTTGCACAGGCTGCCCTTCCCATCACTTCCTTCCACACCTAGATCTTGGCCTAGTTAACACCTTCTCATCCTTAAGATCTCAGGTCCCTCCCGGTCCGAGTTGGAGTTTTCTCTTCTCCCTTCGTCATCTGATTGTGGCTTTTCCTCTAATTTGTGGTGATTTGCTTAAAGTCCTCATTCCCCCCTCAAATCCTATCATGATAGTTTTTCTCACCACTACCCGATGCGTAGACTAGTTGTGCTGAGCGAATCCTTGTTGAGGAAGCAGGTGTATGAGCGGGGCGGGGGGGTCAGAGTCAGCCAGGAAGTTCAGGAGAGGCACCAGGGCTCCGTGGCTGCCTGGCTGTGCCTGGGGAGGCCTAGAAAAGGCCACAGCCCCAGGAGGGGCAGTTCGTGTGGCCTTTTACACCAAGGCAGCCCTGGAAGAATTGCCACATCTGACTGAGGAGCTGATTCCATGCTCAGGGGCGTCTCTGCATAAAGAGAAGATCTGAACACGTACTGGATGCCTTTGTCAGCTCAGGCTGCTGGGACAAAACACCACAGGCTGAGTGGCTTACATGGCAGAAATTCATTTCCTCATGATTCTGGAGGCTAGAAGTCCGAGATCAGGGTGTCACCAGGGTTGGTTTCTCCTGAGGCCTCTCTCCTTGCCTTGCAGACAGCCGCCTTCTTGCTGTGTCCACACAGGCTTGTTCTCTGTGGGTGTGCGTGTCTGCGTCCAGATTTCCCTTTCTTATAAGGACACCAGTCAGAATAGCATAGGGGCCGCACTAACAGCCACGTTTTAACTTAATCACCCCTGTCAAGGCCGTCACTCCAGATACAGCCACATCTGAGGTCCTGGGGGTCAGAGCTTCAACCTATGGATTTGGGGGGATACAGTTCCTCTTATAACAATGGGTGATGGAAGTGATCTGATCCCAGACTCTAAGAGGGGACACACAGAGGCAGACCCAGACAGGGACCTAAGTTATTTCTGAATAAGACCATGTACAACATTTTCATCTCCATGACCAAACTTCTACCCAAAAAAGTACAATGTGGCCAGGGAGCGTGTTACCTATTTCTCTCCCCGTGCCTGCTCCCCTCTCACATTTCCACCATCAGTCGGGGGTTCACGGGGAAGCTACTCTCCACGTGGGCTACCCGGCCCCTCAGGAGGTGCTGCTGCCTGACCCCCCCAGCGCATGCACCTGCTCCCAGGATCACAGGCAAACGGCTGTTGGGAAGCAGATGCCCTTTTCCAGGGAAGGAATCTTCAGGGCTGGCCTCCCGGACGGTGGGCTCTTCAGAGGGGTGGGTTTGAGGCAGCTGACAGAGGCCTCAGCGTGAGTTTGGAGGCAAAGGTGGGCAGGCAGCTGGAGGGGGGAGCAGAGCCCTTTCCCCCGGGGTGAGCAGGGGGCAAGCAGGGAGGTGCAGAGGCCAGGGCTGCAGCAACAGGAGGACGGAAGAGGAAACACACGGTGCTGGGACCTGGGGACACAGAGGGGTCACACCCAGTGTCTTGCCTTAAGGAGCACTGCTTAGGTGGGGAGACACATGGGGGTGCAGAGGGCGATGCTCTGTGGTCAGAGCCCAGCCAGGCGCCGGCACAGAAAATGCACTGGACTCGTCCATGGAGTGAACGAGGCTGTGCTGCCCTGAGAGGGACGGGCTGGTCCCCTCCCACAGGAGGCTGAGTAGGAGCTGGCCAGGTTGGGAGTGGGAGGGATGGAATAGCTCCGGAGGAAGACAGCCCTGGCCCAGGCAGGGCGCAGCCAGGGCTGTGGTGTCCGCACGCCCGCCCGTCTGCACTCTGGCCATATCCTGATGGCGGCGACGTCTCACTTCAGCCTCCTGTGTGTGCGTTCCAAGCCTAATTGGGCATGCCTGCTCGTACGGCCCTTTATGGTGTGCACAGCGCTGTCAGGCGTCCAAAGATGGTGTGACTGGGAATTTGGTATTCAGCTGTATTATTGAGTTCACAAACTCGACGTTCAGAAATCTAACCAAACAAGGGATTTGCAAAGCAGTTTCAAACAGAGCAGCCTGACTACATTTCCCATGACAATCAGCTTGTTTACCGCTCCGAGGTGCCCCGTAACTGCTGTGGACACGCTCATTTGCATGCCAACACCCAGAATGCTTTTCCAGCCCCACTGAGCTTGGGTTCTGCCAGGGAGCTGAAAGGTTTATTTATACGTACAATACATGACAACTTCATTTTCTGAAGCATCTTTCATACAAACCGTATCCCCAAAGTGCCTTAAGTTGATGAAAGAATTTCAGAATCCTTTTAGAGTTTAAACCCTTCTTTCTGGGCTGGAGTTGGTATAACTTGGGCATGTGCAAATTAACATTTTAATTAAAAGATACTGGAGGGAAAGGACGTTGTGGTTATCCAGCAATGTGTCATATTAGGCTTGGTGTATTGGGCCAGGGTTATGAAGAGGAATTATGTGACACAGACAGATCAGTGGCTGTTAGAGCAAAGCAGAGAGGGAGCCAGGGTCGGAGGGCATTTAACTGGGCGGCTTTCATACAGATGGAATTCCTTTGCATCCTGGCCCCTGAGAAGACATTCATCTAGGGGCACTGGGCACCGTGGCACAGGTGATAGAAACACACATAGCTGTGTGCAGTTTCCCAGTTTTAAGAGTGTAACAGAAAAAAACAACATGAATTGGTAATCCTGCGAGCTCTCAGGAGAGGGACTGGGCTTTGAGAGTTGTTCCTTAGTGGAAGGGGAGACCTTCCTGCCTTTTTGTCCCCAGAG
Organism: Delphinus delphis; assembly: GCF_949987515.2. Lineage (NCBI taxonomy): Eukaryota > Metazoa > Chordata > Mammalia > Artiodactyla > Delphinidae > Delphinus > Delphinus delphis. The sequence goes on along the minus strand of NC_082700.1, from coordinate 5,267,771 downwards.
GAAGACAAATGTAAGAGTCCTTTAGGAAAGCCAATTTTGAAGGTATCCTGTAGGAAGGAGTCAGATTTTGTGTCAAAGGCAACTTTTTAAATGGTTTGGTGTTTTCGTTTTGGAATCACTTTTGCAGCCACTAGGCTTGGACGTTGGAGCGGGCAGGGGAGGGAGGCCGTGGTGTCTGAGACCCCCAGCTGTGTGAAGTGGGTAGCCAGGCTGTTTACCTTGCTGGACAACAAGTTAACAAACCCCGTTTCCTGTGCGCTCCTGGGCCTCCAGTCGTAGTGTCCACCTGAGTGCCACCCCTGCCTACAGCCACTGGATTGACATGAGGTTCAGGCAGAGCTGATGTGTGGTTAGGATGGTCACCTCTAGGGTTGCCACCTTGGACAACCCCTGCCACCACTCTGGCATCACCACAGGACTCGGGGAGAGACACGCTCTTGCTTTTTGGCCAAGGCCGTTTAGCCAGGACAGTGTAAGCCTGGGGCCTGATGTTGCCGTTGCCCCGTTTTGCCTGCCCCCAGCCCCACACTCAAGGCTGTCCCACCTCTAAGGACAGAGCCTCTACAGCAGGAAACAAGGAGGCAGAAGTACAGAGAGGAGCAAAGCCAAGGGAGGAGGGGGGAGGTGAGCCGTCTCCCCACACCATCACTCGCTCGAGCTCCTGGAGAGGACAGTCCCACTAGCAATTTAATTGGTTCTGTGAGCCAAGAGATGCCTTTTAGCTTAAAGTAGCTTGAATTCAGCTTCTGACACAAGTCATAAAAAGGGTGGTGGTTAGAAAAGTTATCGAGCGCCTCTAGGACATTATTAACTACCACGGAGAGACTTGGAGAGAGGGGAGATTCCTCCCTGTTAAGAGCAAAATACCACACAGACTGAGCAGTTCTGGGAATGTGGGTCCAAGGGGGACAGCCACCTCAGAGGGGCCTGGCCAGGCAGGACAAACGGAGAGGCCGTGTCCTGAGTCTCTGTGCGGGCCTGAGCCCAGCTTCCCTGCAGGTGTGAAAATGGGAGGAGGGGCTGTTCCTGCTGCGCCCAGGAAGCCCAGCGCTGCTCCAGGGTGAGGCCAGCTCACGCTCCAGCTGTGACTCATGCCATAACGTCTGGATGATGAATTCTGAAACTATCCACCCAAGTCTGACTGCCCCAGCGCGTCCAAAGGGAATGCATGGGCACCAGCCTAAGAGCCCTGGTCCATCCAGGGAATCCTACGTAAAGCAGTACTGGTCACCCAGTCAGAACTGAGACTTGGTTCCACGGACACAACAGTCGTGCTTGTCCCAGGTCTGTTCACAATCCTCTGCAGGATCTAAATAGCTCATACATGGCATGGCTTCCTGAATCACTCAGAGCTCTCAGTTGCAGACAACAGAAACAAATTCCCGCTACGTAAGCAGGAAAGGTATTGACTGAAAGGCCTCTGATAGTTCACAGAAAGCTAGTGAAATGGCCTGGAAACCAGGCAGGAAGGGAGGGTAGATACCGCCAAGGTCTCACCACTGGACAGTCTCATTAGATGTCCCTCTGGGGCTCCCACCCTGGGCAATTCCCTCTACCAATGCCATAGGTCATCTGCCGTCACTCAGAGGCGCTCAGCTTCACAGCCACAGGAAATAACCTCTAACTGAAACATGCAACTCTGTGTCACTCCCCTCCAGATTCAGACTTCTGGGGAAAATGTTGGGTCCAGGCCCTATGCCCATGCCTGATTTGCTGGGGAGGGGGACAAGCAGTAAATATCTAATCCTCATTGGATTCTGTCTTGGAAATTGGGACCCTGGCTCTGGGGAACTCCCACAGTGTGTAAATGTCTACCTCAGTGGATGCCTCCTTTTTTTCCAGAACTTCCCTTAATTTACATTTGAAAAAAGAAAATCTAGATGCTTATTGGAGAGAGGGGGAATGGTCCTGGTCAGAAAAAGAAGAAACCTCACCAATGTCAGTGACACCCCCGACTTCAGAGAAGAGGGAGCTGAGATCCAGGAAGATGATGATTCGTCCAGAGTTGGTGGCATAACGGGGGCTGGACCTCAGGTGTCCAAGGGGGACAGCTACCTCAGAGGGGCCCGACGCCCAGCCCAGTGCTCTTTACTCTACATTCTTCTTGTATTCTTATGTTAGCGTGGGGGGTGTGGGTCTAGAGAGCCCCACCCTGATCAGAAATTGTCTTAGTCTGCTAGGGTTGCCATACAAAATGCCACAGACCGCGTGGCTTAACAACAGAAATTTATTTTCTCTCAGTTATGGAGGCTGGAGGTCTCAGATCAAGGTGTCGGCAGAGTTCATTTCTCCTGAGGCCTCTCTCCTTGGTTTACCTTCTCCCTGTGCCTTCACGTGTCTATCCCTCTGGGTGTGCTCACGTCCGATGTCTCGTCCTCTTCTTAGGAGGACACCAGTCGTCTCGGATTAGGGCCCCACCCTTACGACCTCATCTAACCTTAATTACCTCTTCAACGACCCCATCTCCAAACGTGGTTACATCCTGAGGTACTGCAGGTTGGGGCTTCAACATATAAATTGGGGGTGTGGGGCACAATCTAGCCCGTAACAGAGCTACTCGACAAACTCTCCACATCAGGGCACCAAGGAGGCAGACGTCTCTTCTCTCCGGCACTTGCTGGGAACAGGCAGCCTCTGGAGGTGGCCCCTGCCTCCCGTGATCCAAAAGGCTGGGGTCCAGCGGGACCAGCAAGGGAAGCTCCTCTCTGCAGGGATCTGAGCCCCGGTGTGCACTCACGCCCAGTCCCCTGACTGTGGCGGCTCCTGAGGGCAGCACCTTCCTCACCCACTATTGCCTGAAACCATGCCCGGTCGAGCACCTGCCAATGTGCCTTGGGCGGCGCTTCCTCCCCAGCTGGGAAGGCCCACTCGCAGACAGAGGCCTGGACACCAAGATGCAAGGTGCCAGGACCAAGGCCTTGGATTTCTTGGTGGTTTCCAGGGAGATTTCTAGAAGAACCAGGGCTTGGATTCATAGTGACAGGATGACCTGAAGCGGGGCATTCAACCGCAGGGTAACCTGGTTCTCCTCCAAGTTTCTTTACCTTTTGTTTCAGCGTCTCTAACGCGCACACACACACACACACACACACACACACACACACACACGCTTCTATTAGGGTGTCCGTATTAGAAGCCCACCTGTTGATCACCACATGCGAGACTGGGGAAGCCCTGGATGGGTGGTGTTACTGCCTCACTGGAATCAGCTTATTCCTGACTCTGTGGGCGTGTCCGGTTCTGAATCATCCCACAGCCCCTCACTCATCCCCAGAGCTCAGGCTCGGGGGCACATGACCCAGGCACCCCTGAGCCATGCCAGGGAGGCTTCTGGGACCCTTCCCCTGATCTCCGCCCCCTTTTTTGCCCTTACACGTCCCCTGCATCCCTTCCCCTTCAGGGACTTTCTTCTCTTTGCCCTTCCAGAGGCTTTTCTCAGAAAAAGTGAACGATGTACTCAGTGGTAGCTACTCTCAGGGGTACTTGTGTTGAACCAAATACGGGAGGCCTTAGTCAAAAAGAATTGATTTCTAGTTTCAGATGTTCAGTCATTGAAAGTCTGAAATGGTGGTGGCGGTGAGTGTGTGAGTGTGTCTATGACTGATGGGGATACCACCCAGGCTCCTGAAATCTTTCCCCCCCAAATTTGGTCTTGTGGGTACCCATGCGCACAACGGAAGAGGGAGCCCCGTTGTCTACGGGTCATAGGACAAATGGATAGGGTGTTCTTGGAAAGGCCCTCGTGGCTCTGTAAACTCTGCTCGCCCAGCACGCCTCGGATCGATTCACCCTTTCAACCCAGACGCCCAGGGCTGTCCAGACTAGCGGCTATGCTCCCACTGTGCAGGCATCTTTGGTCTCTCCCCTCGGACCCCCACTCATCTTCTCTTTCCCCTTCCTCCTCTCAAGCCCCTCCCGAGTGCAGAGTCCAGTGCTCCGGATGGAGAAGGTCCACTTATTCCATGAGGGATGGATGAAGGGAAGGAGAGAGGTGTGCTTGGAGCTGGGCTGCCAAATCCTGACCACTGTGGACTGGCCAAGTTCAGCAGAGAAGACCCAAGTATAAATCAGTGCTTCTCAACCTGAAGGGTGGTTCTCAAGGGGACATTTGCAGTGTCTGGAGACATTTTTGGTTGTCACAACTGGCGGGAGGGGTACTACTGGCATCTAGTGGGTAGGGGCCAGGGACGCTGTGAAACATCCCACAATGCACAGCACAGTCCCCACAGGAAGAATTATTTAGCCCAAAACGTCAATAGTGAGGAAGTTGAGGAGCTGGTCTAAATGCAGGTGGAAAGAGTCCCTCTCTGGCCTTCAGTGAGTCCCGGCACCCGGGCAGTGCCTGGCCAAGCAGAGCCAACCGTTACTGACTCTGAACAACGGGCTGCAGGGAGTCCTGGAGGTCTTTGCATCTGTGCGTGCTCTCCAGCCCTGCAGTGGGGGATTTGGGTAGCAGCCTGTGTGTGAGTGGTCGCTTTCCAGCTTTCAGAAAATAATTCCGCACTGTGCCCCGGGCACAGCTATAGGCATGACAAGTGACGACAACAGCAATGTTGTTAGTTAGCATTTATTGAAACTCGGCAGACCTTGTGCTTAGCAATTTATGTGAATTCTGTTCTTTAATATTGCACGACAACCCAGCAAAGGAACTATTAACACAATCCCCATTTACAGATGAAGAAACTGAGGCTTAGGAAGAACCAGTGGTTTGCCCAAGATTACCCAGCTTGTAAGTAAATGGTGGAAATGGGTTGCCAAGCCGGTCACTTGGATTCTAGCATCCAAACTCCTGGCCACTAAACCACAGAGAAAAGAAAGATGCTGTCCCTGAAATAAACTCAGGGGTCTGTATGTGGATTAGTCACACTCAATGATAATTTCCAGGAAATTTCGTCCTGATAAGATAACTCAGTTTGATTTTAATTGCACAATTTGCCTTGCAAATCCCAAATTCCAGCTCAAAATAGGGTGGTTAGACTGAATTCTGTCTCCCCAAATAAGAAGTTCCATTTCTGCAGACGCGCCTGCCTTGGCCGCAACCCAGGCAGCAGAGTCGGTCTGGACCGACAGAGACTGCAGAGTGAGGACTAAAGAGTGTTGGAACTCAAAAGCCGTAGCCGCCCCTGCAGGCGGCGGCTGGATGCCGAGAGCCCCCGCGCGCCCAAGCCGCGTCCACGCTCCGCAGCGTCGCCCTCTTGTCACCGCCTTGGTAACCACACGCCGCAGGGAGGCTGCGTTTTTTCCCACGCTCACCGGGAAAGCCCACCAGAAAGCGAAAAAGCTGGAGCGGGACGGGGAGTGAAGTCTTGGGTAGAGAAAGATGAGAGGGAGAAAATCGCGCTCCCAGGAGAACTGGAGCCGCGTGGACACGGCGCGCAGCAGTGGATCTGCGGCTTCTGCGAGCAGCTGGGACAGGAGGGGTCACTGCATAGGATGGCAACACTGAAGAAGTCCGGGGTAGCTTGAGATGGGGGGGGGCGGATCCAACCTCTTCACCACGCTCCAAGCCCAGTTTCCGGCTCCCTCAGTAAGGCACCTCTCCCCTCCCCCCGCCCCATGCCAACCCACCCACCCACCCCCGGCCTCCCCACCTCGAGCCCATCTCCGAAACTGCATTTCTGGTAAGGGGGTGTGTCACCGAGAGCCAGCGGGAGCCTGTCTCAGGTGCACCTCCCGACCCCCATAAATCCAGGAAAGGTGCTGGCTCAAAGCGAGCCCTTCGGATCCACCATGGACCTGGCCCCTGGGGGCCCTGCTGCTGCCGGGTCCCAAACCTCAAAAGTACACTGGTGGGTAGCGCTGGCGCTAAAGGATGCGAAAGTTCACTACCGAAGGGCTCTTAGAGCAGCGGGTTAGCCGCCCCAAACTCGGAAAGCGTCAGAATCACTGATAATAACACATTCGTTGGTATTCTATTCAGGGTGTGCCTTAGAGCACCCCGGCTTCGGCTTCGTCTTGTATTGGCACAATGGCCCCTCCTGGGAGGGCGGAGAACTGGTCTCCCGTGAGACTGGGGTTCAGACTGATGGGGATGGGGGTCAGAGAGAGGGTGCCAAGGGCGCGCGTGACAGGCTTTCATCTGCCTGGGGCACAGCCCATGCGTCTGCTCCAGGGGGAACCAGGAGTGGCCTCTCCGTGGGGAGCCAGAACGCGCCCACCTTTATTCTAGCGGAACTGGAGAGAGAACCCCGCGCTCAAATGACCCCGCATCTGTTGAGCAACCCCAACTGGAGCGCCTTTCTCGCCGAAAGGACACGTGTGTTTGCTCTGCCTAAATACCCGGAGTCCGGAGTCCGGCGCTCCCCAGGGTGTGCGTGGAGGGTGTGTGTGTGTGTGTCGGAGAGATTTCTGGCAGGAAAAGAAGTGACCCAGGCCCCTAGGACGTGGAATGGGGGGCTTGGGGAGGTCGTGGGAATCCGGATCCGCTGTTTCACGTATCCGATTTCCTGAGCAGCAGAAACACCCACTCCGGTGTCCGTGCGCCCTCCGCCTCCGCGGAACCCGCGCACCTCCTGCGTCTCTTCCTCCACGTACGAGTAAAACCCCCAGCGTATCTCCAGAGGAGGACTGGGGGGTGCATTATAAATCGTAGGGGGCTGTGGGATTGTAACAAGAATCCGTGAGAATGCAACGTCTCGGAGCCACCAGCTCCGGCTACGGAGGACCCCTCGCGGGAACCCCGGCGCCGAATCTTTCTGGGTCCCTGAAATCGCGGCCAGAGGTCTGGGAGTAGGGACCCCGCTAATGGAATTTGCCTTAAAGCAAAGCGAGCTGGTCTTTCCAAGAGGAGGCTGCGCCATTTCGCTGGGAATTTGTCCCTAACAAATACGATAGATTAAAATAAATAGATTGATAACAATAACAGGTTATCCATCCGAGCTCAGCAAAGGACTGAGTTCAGCGGCTCGCGCAGAAGGGGTCGCTGACCTTGGAGATGGCGGTCAGGACAGCCAAACCAAGGGGGCTGGAGGTGGGGCCGGATCCCAGGTGGGACCGGGGCGCTGCAGGGGTCAGGACTACAGGCACAGCACAGGGAGCGCCCGTCCTTCCCATCGGACAGGGCTCTGCTCTCTCCTGCAGGGGTGCACCTTGCCCGAGTCGGACAGGAGACCGGGGAGCGCACCCGGTCGGTGGGCGCCGAAGGCGGAGTCTCGGGGGCTGAGGGTGCAGAGAGGGCTTGACGAGCTGCGAGGAGAGGAGTGGAGCTGGATTTCGCCACCCAGCCCCGCCCGGCCCCAGCAGGAAGCCCCAACCTGGCTGGGGATCCCGAGCCACGTGGATTTCTAAGAAAAAAAAAAAGTTTATTTAAACTTTTGTACATAAATAAATAAATAAATATCTTCTGGTATTACAGAGACCTTACAGTTACAAGCTAGGCTGGGGCGGGGCCGGGGTCTGGGAGAAGAGGGGTCGTCAGAGGCAGAGAGCCGGCCTCTGGGGGAATGCAGAGCGTCGCCGAAACAAAGTGAATCGGTTTCCCCAACACGAATACCACGGGAGGCAATTTCGCTCGTGGGAGAGGAGCCAGGGGCACAGCAAGGTCTGATGGAGGGACGACTGAACTTCGAGGAGCGGAAGAGAAAGGAAAAGAAAAACAAAACCCAGACGTTCATAAATGTGTCTGGGGGGGTGGGAGCGTGGATAAATCACCGCAGGAAAGAGGTGGGGAGGGAAAGACGTAAAGGGGGGGGGGCGAATGGGCACCCGAGGCGTCAAAGGCCGAGCTTGACCCAGGGTGGAGAAAGGGGAGGAAGCGAGGAAGCCTGAGCCAGTCCAGAGAGGGCGGGCGGGGAGGCGCCGGCGGCCAGCAGGGCGCTGGGCCGGGCCGCTGTGCTGCGTGACTGAGAAGGACTCGCGCGCGTGCAGTGTGTGCACAGCTCGGAGTCCGCTTTGGACGGCCGTGGGCCCTGGGGTAGGGATAGCAAGGCCAGGTGTGCCAAGCTCTCGGCGCTTCCCAGGGCCGGGGGCCTCCGCAGAGCCGTGTCAAATCCGGGCGTGGCCGCCATTTGGCTGTGGGTGCCTGGGAAACGGCGCTGCGTCCCAGGACCAGTCTTTGAGCCGCGGGGAGTGTCTGGGATGGGCGACCCGGGGAGGCGTGCGCCTAGGGAGTGACCGTGAGATCCCGGTCGTCCTTCCCCGATGAGGACGGAGACATGGGCAATTCGTCGTCATCCTCGGAACACTTGGCTGAGGAGAGCGACGCGCACTTGCAGCCTTGCGGTGCGCCCCCGCCGGCACCCGCACTCCCGCCGCCGCCGCGGTGGTTGCTGCCTTTGCCTTCCTTCTTGTGCTTCACCCGGCGGTTCTGGAACCAGATCTTCACCTGCTTCTCGGACAGATTCAGGTAGGTCGCGATCTCGATGCGGCGCAGGCGGGACAGGTACATGTTTGAGGCGAACTCGCGCTCTAGCTCTAGCAGCTGCGCGCTGGTGAACGCCGTGCGCATCCTCTTGCTGCTGGGCAGCTGGTTCGAGCTGTTGTCTGGAGTGGGTAGGGGTGCAGACACGGAAGCGATCAGACCCTTCGCTGTGGGCCCGATCCTCCGGTAGGCGGCCGTCAGAAACCCGGGTCTTTGGTCTCTCACCCACCTCTTTGCCCTGAACACAATGCACAGCGGCGTAACCGCGGGTGCCTCCTCGCCAAGCCTCGGGACCCTGGTACTCCCGGAGTCACGCGGCCCCCGTGCTCCTTTCTGGAGCGCCCTGAGCCCCAGCCCTCGTTTTGTCCTGGGAGCCCCCGCCAGGGCCTCAACCTTCTGCCTCACCCTCCCTCCCCGTGTCCTGTCCCGTCCCTCCAGCCGCATGCCACCCAGAGTGTCCACTCAGGGGCCCGAAATGGTCCTCATCGCCCGCAGAACGCCCAGGGTCCTCATCCCCCATGCCCGTCTAGTCAGCTTTCGTCTGCCCGGTCCCGTCCCTCCCCGCCCCACCTCCCCACTCCCCGCCTTACCCAAGGAGATGCAGTGGAACTGCCTGGGGTCGGGCAGCGGATAGGAGGTCTGGTACAGCGCGGCGGCGGCCGCGGCGGCCGCGGGGCCGTGAGCGACCCCGGGCGACACGGCCGAGTGCTGGCGGCCCAGGGGCGCGTGGCAGTATTGCGAGCCGAAGGACGGGAAGGACGCCTTGAGCAGAGGCAGCGCGGGCGGCCCGGGGGGCCCGTGCAGCTGCGAGGCGGTGACGCAGAGCGGGCACACGCACAGCAGCCCGGCCTTGCGCGCGTGGCAGGCGCCGGGCGAGAGGCCGTGCAGGGCGTGCGGCGGCGGCACCGCGTAGGGAAAGAGCGGCGGCGGGCTGCCCTCCGGCGCCTTCTTCTCGCCGGCCTCGCGCAGCACCAGCGAGTCCACGAGGAAGGAGCGCGGCATGGCCCCCGTGCGCGGTGGCCCCGCCGCCAGCCCGCTCCCGGCGCCCCGCGGACCTCGGGGCTCACCACGCACTTCCCCGGGCCGCGGCCGCGCGCAGCTGCCTCTTCCGGGGAGGCCGGAGGCGCCGCTGAAGCCGGGGCTGGAGGCGCCTCCGCTGCTGCCGCGGGCGCCGCCCAGAGAGCGCGGGGTGCTGGCCAGCACTAGTGGTGCTGAAAGGCGCCGGCGGCGCCGCTTAAATAGGACTATTGCCATGTGATGGGCTACGCCAGGAGCGGCCGGGGCCTCTCAATAGGGTTTTTGTGCCTTTTCTCTTGGCATTCACTCTGCACGCTTCCTCATTATTTCACTTGTTAACTAAATGAACTGCATAATGTACTCCATTCTTGTCAACCCCACCCAAGCCGTAACAGGCGCCCTCGCCCCCTCCTCTCCCCTTTGCGGGTTTATTTTCTCATTCTCCTGCGATTTAATATTCTTTTCTTTCTCTTTATTCCTTACTCCCCTTTGGCCTTGCGTTGGCGATCGGCCCGTTTATCTTATTGATTTTGCACCCCCAATGTCTCGCTTCCACAGATCCCCATGGGCGCACACCCCCATCTTCTCTGCGCGCTCGGTCGCCATCCCCCTCCTTCTCTCATTTCTCCCTCGCCCCCCAAGATCAGGCTGCCTCCACTTAGTCTCCTCAGCTCGGCGTTGTGCACCCCGCGAGCGTCCCCACAGCCGGCCTCCGATTTCCACCTGTGGAATCGCTCTCATCTTCCTGTGTCGGAAGCAGAAGGACCAGGGCCCCTGCAGGAGTGGCACCGCTGGGCAGAGAGGAGAAGGGCTCGGTATTTCTTATCCAGCACTAGCCCCATCGCTGTCCCTGTTTTCTCTGAGTTTCTCAAATAGTCTTAACTTTGATGCTGCCTATGGCGCCCAGTCTTTGTTCGGGAGATGCTAGTCAACGATGTGGCCGTGGGTGTAAAAAGGAAGTCACCCGCTGAGAATCGCGGACAGAGAGACAGGGGATGGGAGGGAAGACTGGCCAGCGAAGATGTAGATCTCACTCACACCCCACCAGACGTGGAGAGTGTGGGCGCTCTCTCCGCCGGCGCACACCCCCACAGACCCGCGGGTGCGCTCGGATATCACTGCCTTCCCAAAGTTCACCCTGGAGGAGCGGTGCGGGGGGCAGTTGTATTCCCAGCTTCCGCTGCCTTCGCCCACCCGGGCGGAGCTCCCCTCTCCCCAAGACCTGCTCCTGTCGTGTCACTCTCTTCTTTCTGGTCACACAATGGTTAAACAACTTCAAACGCCTGGCCTCGTGTACACAGCTTCAGCTTTTAAAATCGTCCTCTGGGCTCAGGGCTGCTTCATGCAGGCGCTTTTTCCATACAGTGGGAAATTAGCATAAACATTTTGAATGTACAGCCTGAGACTTTCCAAGGAAGACGTTTACTTTCGATTTGACTGGAACCAAGTCACTGCAGTCACCTGCTCTGAGCCCTGAAAGGAATCCTGAGTGATGCAGGAGGAAGCTTTCCGGCCGGGGGAATCAGTGCACAGGAATAAGATGGCCCCAGATCGAAGCATTTGCACGGCTTTTCATCATTGATGACATCTCTGCGATAACAACAGCGACAAATTATAGCTGATTAAAAAGCAAAGAGAATTTATGTGAGAGAAAATAACGGATTCCATATAAGAGAGAGGGGCAATGGGGAAAATAACCTGGATGGAGGGCCTGTCATCTAGCAGGAAGAGTAAGGGATCAGTGCTTCCTTGATTGTTTTGCCCTGGGGGGCTGGTGGGGTCCACGGCTAACCTCAATGCCAAGGTCTCCTCCCCAAGGCTCCCCGTTCTAAGTGGATGTTTGCAAACAAGCCAGGGTGTATCAGTGTAGCCTAATGGCGGTTCTAATTGCTCTCTGGGAAAGGTGGGCTGGCCTGGACCCCGGAGACTGGGCCCAGAGCGGGACCAAGGCCGGGAGAGGGGCTCCCTGTTGGGCAGAGGCAGGTGGGAGAGGCGCAGGGTGACAGAGGCGGCCGCAAAGGGTCAGTGCAGAGCTCTCCAGGGAGCCGAAGCCCGCAGCTGGGGAAGAAGGGGTTAAGAGCCCCTGAATTCGAGCAAGGCCAAAGCTACTGGGAAAGAATATCTGGGGCGGGGGGGGGGGGGGGAAATAACCAGTTTTTTTTTTTCCCTCCAGCCTCTGGACCTTATTGAATGTCATTGAAGAAAGTTTTGAATGCCAGATAAAGAGAGGCGAATTAAAGTGTGTGACAGCAGAGGATAAGCAAACACAAAGAGAACTCTGTCACACTTTGGGGCAAAATCCGTGGGCTTTTTACCAAGTCTCTTCGCTATGATTGAATTAAGTAATAGGAAAACATTTTCTTTCAGTTTAGAGCCATTAGACAAAAACTTCAAAGCGAATAACACTTTTTAATGTGCGGCCCACAATGGATTGGGTTTTGTGCTGAAATGTTTAAACGGTTTGTGTGCAACTCGGCGCGGGAGAGACCCGAGCCCAAGCAAAGCGGCATCCCTGAGGGGGTTTCGGGGAAGCTGGAAAGAGCGCACACGTCATCCTCAAGCTCTAAGTCGGGCGGCTTGTGGCCGGAAAGGGGGTTCCCTGCTCGGCGGTCCTGGGCCGCCGGCTGCGCCCCAGGAGTTGGATAATTTCAGGAAAAAAGTTCTGCGCCAGCCCCCCCCCCGCCCCAGAAGGCCAGCTCTGCGGGCCGGGCAGGAACCGAGGGGCTGGGTGCGGCCCGGAGAGGGTGCCCAGCGCCCTTCGGCCCCGAGGCCTCTGCCGCCGCCTGGCTTCTGGCCGCTGCCCTCGGAGCCGGGCTGGGGGTCGGGGGTCCCCCGCTCCCCGGGTGCACGCGGGCGGCCGCGCGGCTTTCCAGTTTGCGGAGCCTCCCAGGGCTGGCTTCTGCGGGGTTAGAACTTTCCTCGCACGAGCAAACGCCTCCAGGGCGGTGCAGGGCTGGGAGGGAGGCGGCGGGCAGGCGCCCGGGGGAGCCCCTCGGCCTGGTGGGCCCTGCTCTGCCCCCGAGCTGGTTTTCAAGTGTCCATCAGGGACAGTTCAACATGGAATAACTTTCTGTTGTCCCGGTCTTTTCTTCTTTCCGCCTACCTCCTTTCCTGTTGGTGTGGAGAACACACCGTGTTTCTCCTGGAAATGCAGCTTTCATATATTTGCAGCAAAAACTGCACAAATTGGGGGTGGGCTGGGGAGGTCCTTGTTCCCTTATTTCATTCGCATATTTCTTCAAATGTCATCTTCCTTCTCAGGAAGGCCAACGACCCTACTTAAAAATATCACCCCTCTTTCCCCAACCCTCCCCACAGGGTTCCTTGCTTTATAAATACCTTCCAACTCTGTGTCCTTCCCTCTTCAGTTTCTCTGCTCCCTGCGCCCCGCTCCCCGCTGAAATGTACGCCCCACTGAGGACTTGCATGTCTGTCTATCTTGTGCATTACTGTTTCCCAACTCAGGACCGTTAGTGGCACGTAGTACATACTCAGCCTATATTTGCTGGATAAAAAAATGAATGAAAGTGGCCTGACTCAGGAGGTAGGGTGGGGAAGGAGAGGTCCTGGTCTGCCTGCTTACTACACCTGGACACTTAGGAGCATGGCAGGTGTAACTGACCTGCAGGGACTGTCTGACCCTATCCCAGCCACCACACCCTCCCCTGGGCTCAAACAGACAGGAGCTCAATGAATTTGCTGAGGAAATGGCAAATCTGGAGGCAACATGGCTTCATAGAGGCAAGATGGTCCCATTCAAGGCAATCTAGTGTCCTGCTGTGGAGAAGTTGGATGAACCCACAGGTAGCTCAAGGCTAGGGGTGTCATCTGGGTTTTTTTATGGTGTATAGGAGGAAAGATTGGTCAGAGAGAGATGCGGGGTGTGCACTGGAATTGTCAGTGACCATTTCTGTGCTTTCTGGCTGAAGGCAATGGAGTGGGAATCCTCATGGGTGAGGGAGGGGCTGCTCCCTTGACTGGGCTGGTGGTGACTCAGACCAGTCTGCCAGCAGTGAGCATCCTGCCCAGTGGAGCAGAGGGGCCAGAGGGCGCCTGACCTGCCAAGGAATGATGAGGGCTTCTGGGAGGCAGGAGTGGGGGGCGCCCACTACAGGGGGGAGGGGAGGTGCCTGGACACAGGCGTGCTATGAAAGTGGAGGCCGAGCCGTGAAGGGCCACGCTAACAGCTCTGTACTTGATCCTACTCAGAAAACTTTACGCAGGGGTAGTAACAGAGTCAGATCTGAACTTGAGACATGTAACTGGCAGCAGTAGGAGGTCCTGTTGATGGGGACAGAGAAAGGCCAGAGCAGGGTCCGACAGAGTCGGCTTGCAAATGGATGTTTACCGAACTATTGAATGAACAGAGGGAGGGAAACAAACAAGGAGAAAATTGTATCAGTTCAAGTGATGGATAATGGCCGCCTGAGCTGGGGTGGGGTTAGGAAAGAATTTGAAGGGGGAATGGGTAAGATCAAGTAGGGTGGGGTGTGTGTGTGTGTGTGTGTGTGTGTGTGTGTGTGTGTGTGTGTGTGTGTCTGTGTGTCTGTGTGCGTTGGAGGGGAAAGGCACGAGACAGGAAGTCACACACACCCGTGGCCACTTGGTCCGAGGGGATGGGAGGGTGGCGATGCCACAGGCAGAGACAGGGATCTGCAGAGCAGGGCCCACTTTTGCTCATGAAGCTGCAACATGATGTCAAATTTGGACGTGTTGCATTTTCATCCTTAACCTCAGCGGCTTCTGCTGATGTCCCATGGTGCAAATGTGAGTCTAAAGTTGGGTAGAGAGATTAGAGATGGAAAGAGAGATTTGGGGCTTACGTATACAAAAATGGTAGCTTTAGTCTTAGGATGGAAGAGCTTGGGGGTGGGGGAGTATAGAGAAGAAACGAGATTGTAGATGTATTCCTGGGAACACCCATATTTAAAGAGACCAGTGAAAGGACGGCTCCTTGAAAGTCAGAGAAGAGTTTTCAGCATCCATCTTAGAGCAGGTAATAATCCTTAGGATAGAAGCTTCGTGCTGGGAATAACAGAGCAGAAAGGTGGCAAGAACCAGGGTCCCAGAAGATCAGGGAGCTGCTCTACTCACTTTTTGTGAGTGGAAGATAAATGTTTATAAATAAAATGAAATAGTTTATCTTTTTAACTAGTATTCGAATTTTCTACTACACGTGGCTGTATTTAATCATAGCTAATATGGTCCCTAACCCCTGACCCAGCCAGATGATAAGAATCAAGCCAACGGAAGGAATCAGTGGGAATCACGTCATAGCAGCTGGAGGTCCTCTTGCTTTTTCCCAACTACCTTACAAGGTCATCAGGGCGGGGATAGACTCAATACTGGTGTCACCAACCTTTGGCACGTTAGATACATCGGATACGTGTTTAATGCGGGTGCTAATGGCGATAAAGGAGCTGTCCTTTCTTTGCACCTATTCAGTGTATCACAGCTGCATCTTGACGAGCGTCACAAGATTTCAGAGGCTCGTGGGCCTTTCGCTTTCTTATAGTAGAATGAGAATGATACCTCCCCTTCCTTGTAAGGATTAAAGATGATGTACGTGTATCCTGAATGCTACCAGGCTTTCCGGTCAGTGGGTGCAAGTGAAGGCAATTCATACCAATAATCAGAGCTTCTATCTGAACCTTGTGGGGCCTCTGACCTCCTTCTCCCATATGATTTTCTGGAAGGCCTTCCTGGGCTGTCTTACAAGTACCCACAGGCCAGTCTGTTGGCTGACACCCGCCCTGTGCTTCCCCTCCAGAGAGTTTTTCCCTTATCCACACACTCAGCCTGGGATAGACTGGCCGTCTTCTTCCACATCTCGCCCCAGGACCACTGTGTAGCCCTCATGCCTCATAAAGCCCTAAGCACGCTGTCCAAGACAGTCAGTAAATGGGAGCTGTGTTTTCCTTCCCGAGCGAGAGGCTGCAGGAATGCCGAGTGAGGCCCTCTCTTGGCATGGATTGTCCGGCCCAAGTAATTCACCCTAAACCTTTTCCTTTTCTCTTCCCCCTTGACATCAATGGAAGCAAAGATGATTTCTGCGGGAAGGAGGGTATTCTCCTACTCAGGGACCTGGAAGGTGAGCATGGAACATCTTACTAAGGATTTCAGTAGGAAGTGTTTGCAGATTTTAAGAAGAAGAAAACACAGAGGGTTTGAAACAGGCAGAACCAGTCTCACCTCAAGTAGTTTTCCGTGGATGAACGGACCCCTTACCTTTAAGCATATGGCCTTTAGCGTGAGCCCCCGTCCCCCTCTGGGGACGACAGTGACTCCTGAGTCACGAGGCTGGGCTCGATTGTCTGTGGCCTAGAAGCTTTGAGACCTTCCAGTGTAGACGTTTCTTTCCTGTGTGTCTTCCTTTCTCTGCCAGCAGGAGCCCACAGCTCCGTGATCAGCCAGGTGGCAGCATAAAGCAATAAACCCGCTGACGGTGGAGCCCTTCTGCCGCTCAGCTGCCTCCACACACCCTCCTCTTTCCCCATTTTCACCAGAGCAAACCCAGAAGACATCCGCTGCTCCTCCAGCCTCCCATTCTCTGAAAGCCTTCGGTTCAAAAACACCCAAGAAAGCAAAGATAAGCCACTGCAAGGGAAAGAGCAGAGGACTTGTTTACAGCTGACGTTCTGTGGTGTGTTGTACAGAGCAGAGGAAACTGATTTAAAAAGTCCTGGGGAGTCTGTGACCATCACCCCAAACCCCACCCCCAACCAGCACAGCCAAGCTCCCGTTTTGTTCAGCAAAGCACTTGGCTCGCAATGTCTCAGAGGCGCAGTGAGTGGGTGATTGATGCCTGCCGTCTGCTCGTTACATTTTGGAAGAGGGGAAGGGGTTGGAGGAGGGGAGGGGTTCCCAGAAAAGGAGGGGTGCTGGAGACCTTGATTCTTGCGGGAGCTGCTCTAGGATTTTCGCAGTGATGCCCTTACCCCTGGCAGGGAGCTGGGTATTCCCACCCCTGATGGACCACCAGTGGATTCTGGGGCCGTGCTGTCTTGCAGTCATGTGTGATTCCAAAGGATAACGTCCTCCCCATTTGGCTAATGTTTTCCAGAACCCCGGTTCTTCATTCCCACAAAGAACGTCGCATCTGTCATCCCTACTTGAGTAACTGTAACTGTACAGATCCCTGTGTCATTTTGGAGTACCAGGCTAATGTCTCCAGTACGGCAGGCCCTTGTAAAAAGAAAGAAAATTAAAGTTAGACTCCACAGAGAATTGTTGATGAGTGGATCTGCTCTGCGTGGGCTCTGGGCCTCAGAGAGAAGTCCTGTTTCCAGCTAACAGTGTAGAGTTTGTGAATAAACTGAATTCCCTAAGAAAAGTCACTTTCTTTTCCTTCTCCAGCTATTAAGTGGCAGCTGATACCATGGGGCAGTTCCTAGCAGCAGATGCCTTAGAGCTAAGCCTAGCTGGTTCTGTCCTGGGATAGCAAGAAGATACCGCTTCTATCTCGTCGACTTTGTGCAGCAGACACAAACACTTCCATAAGCTTTTGTGACTCATTAGGGATCAAAGCACAAATTGGGAACAACCTGAGCGGTCTCTCGCATTTACTGTCTTGTCTTAGGACCTTGTAAGTAAGTCTCTTGACCTTGTAGGAACGTCACTGCCACAACCGAACTGTGGCACAGACTCCAGTTCATAACGCATGTGGCCCCTGTGTGGGGTACACACGCTGCCTTACTTGTCCTTACCCCAACCAAAGGCATCAGTAATGGGGCAGCTTCTTAGATTAGCCATCCCAACTCTCCCGTGTCCTTTTCTTCATCTCTTGATTCTCCGATGGGTGGAAACGTTAGCAGGACTGAGTTCTGTGGGAAATAGCTTCATCGGGCTGGCTTCAGAGGGAGGGGCTGTTGATTTGTTTAACACAAGCACCACGATGGTGGAAAAGGATGCTCCCCTGTGACTATTTCTTTAGGTAGCAGTTGGTTTCTGAGAGGATAATTTCTCAAGTATTTAAAAATCAAGTCAAATAGATTACTAACCAAAACCTACCCCAAACTATAGTATGTGACTGATAAAATATAGATTTTGTATTCCCAATCAGTAGTTCATTTATTGTTAAAATATGTTGTAATTCTATTTCGTGACAGAGTCTGAAGGGTCAAGCTTTGTCTGGAGCTTCTTAATCCGTTGTTGAGATGGATTTATAGAATGGCATTGAGTTTAATTCAATCAACTGCCCAGAATTTGACTATGTGCCTGGCACATGTACTCATTTATTTAGTCCATAAAATGAGCTACAAGTTGGAAATTTAAAACACGTATTTTATCGGTCAGCTGTTACGGTTTGGGAGGGTTCGGGGTCAGTAGCCTACTTGACTGGGAGTTCGTACACTTGAGAAACACATGAGACCGGCACTAATTTCTATTTCACAAGTGTAGACACTGGGGCACAGAGAAGTAACTGGCCAAGTAGGCAGGGACTCAGCTAAAATCTTGGATGACAGTGGTGGTTATTACTAAGATGAAGGAAAGAATGGATAATGGGGGAAATCAGTCATTTCTGCCGCATTGGTTCTAATCCATTGAACAAATTTCCATTAGGTTCCTGCTTTGTGCAGGATAACATAGGTGTGAGAGAGAGGCCTCTGGAGACACCCTGGTTGTGATCTAGGTGAGTTGATGAACTCTCTGAGCCTCTCTTGCCACGTGTATAAAGTATGGAGTGTCACAGAATTGTTGGGAGACTGAAATGGGTTAAAAGACCCCTAGAGCATTTAATACTGTGTCTGTCACATAGCAGGTCCTCAATAAATGTTAGCTATGACCATATGCACAGATCACATGAGCCGTTGAATGCAAATCCCAGAACCCAGCCACCTGCATCGCATAGGAAGGGTGTATCCCCTGCCAGACCCTGAGAGAACAGCACCGTGCAGCGTGGAGAAATCATAAGGCAGTTCTGAGAGATGCCCTTCCAGAAGTTTCTACACAGGACGGGGATGGACATTTTGGGTCACCATTAGAGAGCAGATCAGGGTAGAGGGTCCCAGACACTGAACAAAAAAGCTTGTTGGGAGTGACTGAGTCAACCAGAGCCCCCATTCCAGGAAGAACCCCTAGGCCATGACTTAGGCTAAAGACATGAATGTTTCCTTACTTTCCATCCCCTGTGAGATGTGGTGCAGGTATGAAAACAGCTTTGTGACTGTTGCACATGGCGCTGAGATCAGGCTTCGCCCAGATCCAGCCAAGATGTGACCAGCCCATGTGAGAGCGGCTGGGAGAACTCTCTTGCATCACAGAGAAATTCGGGGAAAATGTAATTTGAAAAAAGCAAAACAAAACAAAAGCTCTAATTGGTGAGGCTGGGGTTCCAGTGACAAGTACAAGCTTCTCCTTTCCATACTTGTAGGAGATAAAGACTCAAAAAACTTTCTTTTTGGAGAATATATGATATTTTGATGGGAGAGGAGAAAAATAATGAAGAGTTTTCACCCTCCTCTTGTCCCTGCTTTATTCTTCCTTTCTTCACTCTCTTTTTTTCCTTTACTAATTATTATCACCACCACCACCATCATCGTCACCACCTTCAGCATCATCAGAAGTCTCTAGTCAGAGGCATAGGAGCTTTGGTGAATAATGAGGTTTAGTCTCTACTTATTTTATTTTTATTATTATTATTTTTTTTTTGGTGGTACGTGGGCCTCTCACTGTTGTGGCCTCTCCCGTTGTGGAGCACAGGCTCCAGACGCGCAGGCTCGGTGGCCATGGCTCACGGGCCCAGCCGCTCCGCGGCATGTGGGATCTTCCCGGACCAGGGCACGAACCCGCGTCCCCTGCATCGGCAGGCGGACTCTCAGCCACTGCGCCACCAGGGAAGCCCCTCTACTTATTTTAGTTAGTACCGGAAACAAAAACCATTCCAGCCCTTTTAAGCAGTAAAGGAAGGATTTAATGCAGGAAATTTAGTGCTTAAAGAACTCTTGGAAGTGATGGGGAAATAGACTCCAGGCTGGGCCTTCAGGAAATTCAATAACATCTAACTCGCCTGCCACCGTCAAGAAAGAGGAAAGTCAGGAGGCTGTCACAGGCACAGCTGAGCTCAGAAACCAGTCATAGCTGTGACCTGGGGCTAGGGATTTGCTAGTTTTATAATTTCCTTTGGACACTATGAAGCTAGTGGTTGGACACTGGGATGCGGCTGTAGAAAACCCCAAATCTCCACGACCGTCTTTGACAGAAGCAACAGCTGGCGGCAGGAAGATGGCCTTGCTGGGAGATGATTTTCCATGAGTCTCTCGTGTCCGCACATCTTGCAGATGGACTGACGGCTTTGTTCTAGGCTATCTTTCCAAGGATGCCTGCATAGCAAATAGCCTTGGGTTCGGAGATCCAGAGCAAAGCTAGGCGTGCCTACCGCACATTATAAAAGACTTGGGTTCTCTAAGCTCCAAGTTCCCCTCCTTTAACGTAACCCGCTGCATGCGCGGGTGTCACGTGACCCTCCTCACATTGCCCCATGGGAGTTGGGGTTTGAGGAATCAGCGCAAGGAGATGCTGATATTCTAGCTACTGCTATTGCTTTGAGTAATGAAGTCCTTTGTCTCTGACCCAGGCATCTCCTGTCTTCTACCAGCATTTATGATACTGTGGCCGACTGACCTGTTAGCTTTTGCATGTAGAGCAAAACCTCAGACCCTTCACAGTTCTTGAGATGCGTCGCCTCACTTCTGTCCTCCAAACAGTGAAGCAATACGTTTAGCTGTTGGAACCTTATGTATAACCTGAACCTGAGTGGCGAGAGGGTCTGAGACACAGAGGTTTAACTTTCCATACTCTGCAGTACAGAAAAGTACCATACGTACCATACTTTCCTCTGGGGGTCTGGCATCCAGTTGGGATTTATAATAGCTACCACTTACTGGGCTCCCACATCGTCTGGGAACTGTGACAGGTGGGTTCCATAAATTACTGTGAATGCTGACAACAGCCCTACGAGATAAGTGTTATTTCATTCCTTTTCCTTATGGAGAAACGTCCACGAGCATTCAGTGACTGCCCAGGGCCATGCAGCTCTGAGTTTCAGCGTCAGATTCAGGCTGGGGTTGGCTGGCTTCAGATGCTCCTCTATATGCCGACCCCGCACAGCACAAGGTGGTGAGTGCCAGTGCAGTCCTAGTGAGTTTTAGTTCTGGAGGCATTCAGAGAAGAGTTCTTGTGGCCCTGGGGCTGAGAGGAAGCGTGTCTTTGAGGAGGGGGACACTGGACTTCATCGTTCAGGAGGGGTAGGACTTAGATTAATGGCCTGCCAATGGGTGGATGAGATGGGGAAGAGAGAGGAGACGGAAAGGACAGTGTGAGGAGATGCACAGGAGTATATATGTCGGGGATATAGTGAATTTTATGGGGCTGGAGGGATAGTAGAGGGAGAGCTTGTTTGAGGGTCTGGTCTGTAAAGAATGTTGAATCTCGGGCTTCCCTGGTGGCGCAGTGGTTGAGGGTCCGCCTGCCGATGCAGGGGACGCGGGTTCGTGCCCCGGTCCGGGAAGATCCCACATGCCGCGGAGCGGCTGGGCCCGTGAGCCATGGCCGCTGAGCCTGCGCGTCCGGAGCCTGTGCTCCGCAACGGGAGAGGCCACAACAGTGAGAGGCTCGCGTACGCAAAAAAAAAAAAAGAACGTTGAACCTCAGAATAAGACTTACTCCTACGGATGGTGGTAGGAATACAAAATTGCCATTACACGTCTCCCATTACCTTCTTCACCCCACTAACTGGCTTTTTTCTTTTTTAAAATTATTTTCTTTTTTTAAAAAGTTATTTATTTTATTTTTGTCTGTGTTGGGTCTTTGTTGCTCCGCGTGGGCTTTCTGTAGTTGCCGCGAGCGGGGGCTACTCTTCGTTGCGGTGCGCGGGCTTTTCATTGCAGTGGCTTCTCTTGTCGTGGAGCACGGGCTTCAGTAGTTGTGGCGCACGGGCTTAGTTGCTCTGGGCATGTGGGATCTTCCCGGACCAGGGCTCAAACCCGTGTCCCCTGCATTGGCAGGCGGATTCTTAACCACTGTGCCGCCAGGGAAGCCCTGACTTGCTTTTCAACCCAGATGATTCCTGGGGAAAAGAGCAGCTCATCGTTTCCCTAAGCTAGGGGATGCTGGCAGGAGGAAATGGCTGCCAGTCCACCACTTGCTGCAGCCTGTCTCTGAAGGCCAGGGAGAGAGCGTCCGTCTTCCCCAAATCGTCCCTCGCAGGACCAGCAGAAGAAAGGCGTTAGCATAAAATGGAGAGAGAGCATGGGCGGGAGCTCACATTAGCAGACAATATTGCTTTGATTGCAGACAACACACATGAATTGAATTGATAAAGGAATCTTCCCATCAAAGCCAGAAATGAGTGGAAATTAACTTTAACAAAGTAAGCAACTGTGCTCAAGAGACAGAAGAATCCCAACGCATACCTGGTACGTGTCAGAGGCGTAGAGGAGCAGAGTGTTCAGGCCCATCAGCGTGCGCGGGAGTGATTAATAAACACTTACATGGACATTCATCTGACAGGCGACTGACAAAGCCCCACAATGGTGGGGAGAAGGGGCATTTCTTCTTGATAGATGTATCTGAAATGCTCATTTACTCCTTTTTGATGGATTTAAATGTCCAGATATTCTCTCTCCATAGAAATTGATTCAGAAATGGTGCTGGGTTAAAAATAAGGGCTAGGGATTTAACCACATCTATGTGGCAGAAAATGTATTCCTGCTAGACATCAACGCATAGATTGCAACGTGTTGGAGTTTAATGCAGGTTTGCGAGGTGGTGAGCGTAGAGAGGGCTCCTTTTTTTTTTTTTTTTAAGTATAAAGTGACATAGACGGATACAAAATCACTCTGCCTGAGACTCTGTAAATAATGTTGGAGACTACTAACCAAATACTAGCCTTTTTCTCCCTGGTCTGAAACAGTTTAGCAATTATCTATGGGGAAAAAGATCTCAAAGAACAGGTTTACATTTGCACTTGCTAAGACTTGTACTGGATCTGAATTTTCCACTGGAGGTGGCATGGATGTGGCCCCGGAAGACTGCTGAACTTGGTCCCCAGAGGCGTGAAGCTCATTCATTCTGGCCTCCATCCCCTCTCCCCAGATAACAAGGCAGAGTTTGGTTTGTTCAATTGAATTATCCAACATTGGGCCCACTGTCCCCTTGGGTGTGAAGCCGAGCCCAGCAGGCTGCTGGCACGCCACCTTCAGTTCTCCTGTGTCTGCTCGGGTGGACCCCAGGGGAGTGTGTGTCGTGGCCCAGGCAAATGGGAAGTGAGTCTTGTTTGTGCGTGGTGTGGTGGTACCAAAGGTACTGCCAGGTACAAACTTCCCTGGGAGACAGGGTTTGTCTCCAGCACTCGACAGACTCCCTAAGGCAAGAAAAGTCTGGTTTGGGGATTCTGTACCAGGCGATTGTAGTTGGTCTGAACAATACCGTTCCCAGAGACAAATACCGTGAATCGTTTCCTGAATCTTCTAGTAAAATACAGGAGATGCTCTTGGAGGTCTGAAGACTGTTTCTGAGAATGTATACCAGAGCACAGAAGGAGAACTCACGCCCCTGCCAGCCCTGCTGTGTCCCCACAGGGGCTGAACAGATTGTCACGAACAAGACAGTCTTCCTCAGGCCTCCGACTCTGAGTCAAAGGGCTCGATAACCTGAGGCATGCTCTCCAGGAATGCTCTGGATGGTGACACTGTACCCATCAGGAATTCCCCCAGCTACAAATGACAAAAAATCTGACCAACGATGTTTTCAACACATAGGACGTTATTTTTTCATAAAAGCAATGTGTGGAGCAGCTGTGCAATAACACTCTTAGGGGACCCAGGATTTTCTTT
The DNA here is from genome assembly GCF_949987515.2 of Delphinus delphis. Classification (NCBI taxonomy): domain Eukaryota; kingdom Metazoa; phylum Chordata; class Mammalia; order Artiodactyla; family Delphinidae; genus Delphinus; species Delphinus delphis. The sequence goes on along the minus strand of NC_082700.1, from coordinate 5,244,560 downwards.
TCTTTTAATTTATTTATTTTATTACTTTTATTTTTTATTTTTGGGTCTTCGTTGCTGCGTGCGGGCTTTCTCTAGTTGCGGCGAGCGGGGGCTATACTCTTCGTTGTGGTGTGTGGGCTTCTCATTGCAGTGGCTTCTCTTGTTGAGGAGCATGGGCTCTAGGCGCGCGGGCTGCAGTAGTTGTGGCTCACAGGCTCAGTAGTTGTGGCTCGCGGGCTCTAGAGCACAGGCTCAGTAGTTATGGTGCACGGGCTTAGTTGCTCCATGGCATGTGGGATCTTCCCAGATCAGGGCTCGAACCCATGTCCCCTGCACTGGCAGGCAGATCTTTAACCACTGCACCACCAGGGCAGCCCTGACCCAGGGTTTCTTATCTTTCCTCTCCAGGATCCACAGTCTGTTTCCTTTCGTCTTCACGTTTGTCCCTCATGGTGGCAGAGGCTGCACTCCATACCTCATCACATTCCAGGCAGAAAGGAGTAGAAGGGGACGGGCAAAGCGGAGGATGGGGGGGCACTGGCTTTTCGTGAGGAACCAAAGCTTCCTGGGAGCTCCACCTTGATTTCTGTGATATGCCACCCTCACTGGAAGGGAGCCAGGGAATGGGGACTGGGGTGGGGATCAGGTCAGCCAACCACTGGTGTCCACCATGAGTACTGAGACCACATGAGAGAATGAGGAGGGCACCTCTGGGATGGAAACTGTGGTCAGCAGTGTCTTAGTCGCTTGGGTTGCTACAACAGACACCATAGACTGGGGGATTAACACGAATTTATTTTCTCACAGTCCTGGAGGCTGGAAGTCCAAGGTCAGGGTGACAGCAGGGTTGGGTTCTTGGTGAGGGCTCTCTTCCTGGTTTGCAGACAGCCGTCTTCTCATTGGGTCCTCGCATGGCGTAGAGCAGAGAGAGAAAGCAAGTTCTCTGTGTCTCTTCTTATGACGGCACTAATCCTGCCATGAAGTCTCCTTTCTCACGACCTAGTGACTGTCCAGAGGCCCCGCCTCCTAATACCATCACATTACAGGTTAGGGTTTCAAAGTGTGAATTTGGGAGGGACATAAACATTCAGTCCATGGCAGGGATGATGAGAATTGTAAAGTGGAATTGTAAAGTGTAAAGAGAATTTTAAGCGAGGTTGACTCAAGATTTGCCACCTGAGAATCCTGAAACCCTGCAGCCTGCCAGGCTCAACTTTTCCTTTACTACTTGGTTGAAGTAGCTTGACTCTTACCCCATCCCAGGAACCACGGGAAGTCCAATGCCTTCCCGAGACTTCTGGGGATCCCTGCAGCCTGCTTCCACTGGAGCCCCCCCTTCTCTCCCTGCAGAATGTCCCCTCAGGCTCCACTCTGTCCTTCCTTCTTCTGTTCCCAAGGCCTCGTTAACACAGGGCTCTTGCATGCCGTGATGTTTTCTTTTCCACGCAGATCTTTCATTCACTTTAGTTAGCTGGTGTTTACTTTAAATTTATTTTATTTATTGATTGATTTATTTTTGGCTGCGTTGGGTCTCGCAGGCTCTAGAGCGCAGGCTCAGTAGTTGTGGCACATGGGCTTAGGTGCTCCGCGACATGTGGGATCTTCCCGGACCAGGGCTCGAACCTGTGTCTCCTGCCTTGGCAGGCGGATTCTTAACCACTGTGCCACCAGGGAAGCCCAGTTGGTGTTTACTTTAATCAACTTCTGCACTGAGGAAGAAAACAGTATTTAGGACAAAATCTTTCTCAGAATGCTGAGTCTGCATTTTTAAAGAACATTCTCTAAAAGATGATTTACCTTTTCTCGTCTGTCATCTAATTCTCAAGGACTTTTCAGAGCAGAGTCTTCTTTGTCACCTTGAGATAATTTTTCCTTTTCTTATCGAGTTTGTTAGGCTGATGTTTCTGACTGTGAACTAAATACATAAGTGAGCACTAATTAGTGCCTTTGAGGTCATTCCTTTCCAAAGGCCTAATAGTCCTATTTCTTTAAAAGAGAAATAAAGCTGAAGGTTTTTTTCTTTTTTCCTGCCACCCGTCAGAAATATGAAAACCATTTCTATTTTCTTTAGTAACAGCTAAGGGCAAAGACCACAGATCCACCTCCCTCCATTAGGGCACAATCAATAGAGCTTTGGAGTTTTCCCCCCAAGTCTAGACTCCTGTTTGGGAACAAATGTGAGAATGAGGCCCATTTCCTGCGAAGGCCAGAGGACAAAGGGACCTGCTGACGGCCGTCCATGTGACTCCGGGAACTGCCAGGCCTGGAGCTCGGATTGTGGACTCTCATAGGACAGGAGGCAGTGATGGATGGGGCTCCAGTCTGAAGGTCTGAACTGCCATGAATGAGGCAGGCCTGCTGTGCCTGCCTGGGGCTGAGTTTTTTCAGCAGTCACTTTACAGCTCACTGTGAAGCCCTGTGCTGTTTGTGTGACAGGCAGAAGTGGGAGCTGCCAGTGACACAGGCTGCGGGGTGAGCACAGGCCACCTCCTCTGAGCAGCGTGACCTGGCGGGGGGGGGGCCAGGCAGTCGGAGGAATTAGGCGTCAGGGATTTGGTCAGGCTCCTGAGTGAAGCGGGGACGTAAGACTGCTTCCCTTTTGTGGCGCTTCCTCCAAGGCAGCTGGAAACTCATCTCGGGCAGCTGGCAATACAATCCTGAATGCTGTCGCTTCCGCATCCTCCCGGGCAGTCCCCGCTTCAGCCGAGCCCCTCAAAAGAGGGGACTGGAAGTTGAAAGCATGAGGCTACCCTTGGGGGCAGTTAAAAAGTCACTCACCTCTAGGCTAAAGAACCTAAGTCTGATCATCCAAGACTGCAGTCCTCTGGGGTGGCATGGGGGAGGCGTCTTCCAGCCCCAGGAGCCATAAAGAGGCAGGTGCTTCTCCCGAGGGATGCCTGGGAGGACGGACCGCAGACGCATGCGTGCCCCCGGAGGACGCCGCAAGGGCGCAGCTCCGCCCAGGGTTCGGGCACTCTAGTAAACAGATCATCTCCAAGACTTCCTTAGGACAGAATTTTGTATTCAGGAAGGGCTTCCTTGGGCTCTCATTTACCTTGAGTGTCTGGGGCACCCGTGTGGCCCCAAGATCTGACTCTAACAGTGCTTCCAGCAAGCACAGTAATGATCGCTGATTCCACCCAACCCAAGAAAAGGACAAAGGAGGCCACACACAGACCAAAGCAGCTTCCCATCATCCTGAACACGCAGACGCCCAGAAATACACACGGGACGGACCTGCTGGGTTTACGACTTCCGATGCCTTTCTCCCTCCCTCCAACCTGCAGCCTCTGACATCTTCTAAACCCTCCACCCCTCGCACCCGCAGCCCTGCGAGGCAAGACTGCGCCACCCCAGGGCGTCCTTGTGGGGGAGACTGAGGGGCAGGAACAGAGGTCTGGGTCCTGGAGTGGGAACCAGGAAGGGAAGGGAAGGGCAGGGCGCCTGCCAGCACGTGGGTGCGCCCCCGCGGGTCCCTTTGTGCCCTCTCGGCCACCTTGCTGTCACTAAAAGGAGAAGGGACACCAGGGTCGCAGGACGAGGTGGGGCCAGTGGCCGCAGCCTGGGGCCTGTGACAGAATAAGACCCGGACAGCCCTGAGGTGGTGGGAGGACGGCACGTGCTCACGAGTGCCGGCCATTGGCAGGGCTGTGTGCCAGGCCACTGTCCCGCATTGTCACCTCCAAACAGCCCCATCAACTAAGCTATGATTCCTGCTTTGGAGATGAGGAAACCGAGGCTCAGAGAAATTGTCCAGGGTCCCGCATAAGTGGCTGGAAAAATGTCTCTACCTGTCCTGAGGTTCTGGGATCTTCCTCTTGCTTTAGGGGGACGTGGGGTGCACTGCCAGCCCCCCACCTGCCCAACACAGGCTCCCCACTCGGGGCCCCTCACCAGCAGCCGCAGGGGCTGAGGCCTGACCCCCTCAATAGGCTGCCCTATGGGATCGGAGTGGCAGGGCCGAGCCCCTCTGTGCTCAGCAGTGGACTCTGGGCCGGAGGCATGGCACTCATGCGACTCCAGGCCTGCCACCGCCCCCTGGGGCTTCTCTTCTTCTCCAGAACAGTACCAGCGGTGTGAAAATGCTGGGACCATAGAGAGGGCTCTGCCTGGACTGTGGGGAGTGGGGTAGGGCAGCAGCCCTGGAGAGCGGTCTGCCTCCAAAACCAAAAAACACACAATGTGGTTAAACCATCCACGCTTCTCATGCGACTTTGGTTCCTAACCCTGCCGTGAAGTGCATTTCCTGAGGGTGATGAGCATACGCCCCTTCCTCTCCTCATGCGCTCACAAATGCACACGCGCGCACACTGCTCTGTCTTTGGCCATTGCTTTCGGCCTGAAATGCAATTCTGCCCGAGTTGATTTCTCTTCCCACTCCTGGCCAGAGATCTTTCTAGAACACAAAACTGACCATGCCACTCCCTTCTTTGAAACCCTTCAGGGGCCCCCTCTTTGCTCTCAGGATTACATCCAGTCCCCATCCCACCAGACAGGCCCTTCATAAAGACATGAATTGTCCCGTGGAGGTACCACCAGCCTCACGCGGCCTTGGAGCACCTCCAACGCGTGGTCGGTGCAAAATACCCACTAAATTTTGAGGACTCAGAAAAATAATATAAAATGTCGACATTTTTTACATGTTGAAATATTTAGGACTCAAAAATATATATTATTAACATTAATTTCACCAGTTTCGTTTTACTTTTTTAATATAGATACTATAAAATTCAAAATTACATATGTGGTTCAAATTGTATTTCGATGGGGCAGGGCTGACCCGAACCCTGTTTATGTCTCTGGCCTCGACTTTCCCCTGGTCTCACCCGGGTACTGCAGTCCTTCAGAACTCCCCACATCTCCCCAGGGTCCAGGCTGTTTCTGCTCTGTGCCCTCGCTCACGCACCCGCTGTGCTCCGGATGCCTCCCCAGCAGTGTCCACCAGAACCACAGATCTCATGGCCCAAACCTCGGCTCAAGAATCAGCTCTCCTGACAAGTATTCCACACCCTCTTTGGGCCTCCACTGTTCCATGTGGGGCTTCCTGCTTCTCTTACCCATATGCAAGGCTCCGTGTCACCCAGATGGCCATCCAGGCAAATCCAAGTCAGTGTGGCCAAGGGGTCTGGAGAACCTGGGACTGGACCCAGCTGCCCATGGTCTCCAGAGGGCTCCAGACTCGTGAGTGGACGTGGTACAAGGTCAAGGTTGACCCCAAGGTGATCATCACCCATGGCCAGCCTACCAGTGACCAGGGGCTGGTCCTCTGTCTTCCAGGAGCAGAACTTTTATTTTCCTTCAGAGCTCATTAAACTTGGGAGTTCTGACTCACCTCATCAAGGCTCACAACAGGCTGACGCATAAAGGCAGAACACCCGCTTACTAGTTCCCAGTGAAAACATAGTGGTCTGGTTGGCCCGATCAATGCATGGTTTCATATTAGATGAGCTAAGCAAAAAGTCAGAATTATCAGTGTTCATGTCAGGAGGTTACTTGGTGAGCTTGGAATTGGAGCAGGGGGAGTTGCTTAGGTGAGTTCAATAATAGTATTAGGACAGATACACTCCTTCCTCCAGAAGATAAACCTGCCTGGGGACAAGGCGCGACCAAGTTCTTGGTCAAACTGCCCGATTTCCAGCCAGAAATGGGATGGGCAATGCCGACATTGGTTTGGGACTTTTCTTTTTCTAACCTTCTGTTGCAGACCCACCTGTCTTCTCATTAGCATTTTCTTTCTTGGCCAAGGTTCACAGCCAATCAGGTTACAGTGTGGTCCCTCGGGCTGGGATCCACTGAGTTTCTGGGTCTCTGTTTGCCTCGACCCCATGTTGATTGTACAGTTTACCTCTACAGGGTGGTTTTATTCCTCATTTCCAAATGCCTTGGAAGGAGAGGCAGGTGGAAACGAGGCTGAGTGGGTGGAGTGCAGTGATTCCAGCAGGTCTGTCAGACTTGGAGCAAGGTCCCCACCTGGGGATACTGGACACAGGCTTAGCCCCCGCTAAGAGCTAATTAACTGGGGGTGGGGATGGGGGTCAGGCCTCCAGTTCCAGCAGAGCCACTTGAATCCACGCAGGAAAGCAAGGCAGAAACTCTGTCCTAAAGACTGAGCAGGCTGAGGCAGGCAGGGAGAGAGGAGAGATGCAGACAAGAGGGGCTTGGTTCTTCCCACCTGGCCCCAGGGCTCGCTGGTTACAGAGGGAGCAGCAAAGCTGATGCCAGATGCCACAGACACCACATGCTGTTGGGGACTGGTTTGGGTTGGTTCGTGGACTGGGAGAGATGGACCCTGCCTGTGGTTGAACCCGAGACTCGCAAGGGCCAGAAGCCACCAAGACCAGCAGCAAACATTTGGAGAGCGGGTGACGTCCTTTAATTATTTAAACTTGATTTCCCTTAGTTTGAACATATTTATAATAACCTCTTTGAAGTCTTTGTGAAGTTTAACATCTGAAATTCCTCAGAGACAGTTTGTATTAACTACTCCCCACCTCAAAGCATGGGTCTCATTTTCCTGTTTATTTGTATATTTTGTAATTTTCTGTTGAAAACTAGATATTTCAGATACTATATTATAGCAACTCTAGATTCAAATTCCACCCATTGCCCCTTTCAGATAGTGCCGTTGTGGAGTTTTGTTTGTTCGTTCGTTTGCTTAGTGACTTGCCTAGACTAATTTCAGAGTCTGTTTCCCTTGCAGTGGCACCTGCTGGTGTCTTTTGTCAATGTTACTTAAACTGTTCTTTTTATTTTTGATCCTAGCTTCCTAAGCGTCATCCCTGTGTCGGTGTAACTTAGTGGGCCACCAATGATTGATCAGAGGTTGTGCTCGAACACCTTACGTTCGTAAGAATTCCATCTTTTGCTGATATACCTGTATGGAGGTTGGGGAACACACTCAAGATTTAGGTCATTTACAAGTCTTCCCTGGAGCTTGCTTTTCATCCAGTCCCTGTGTATCTCCTCTGTGTGTATGCAAGGCCTGGTGTTCAGCTGGCTTTATGTTAGCTGGGGCCCTCTCCGGTCTCCCTCGTTCATGTACACAGCCTTGCAAATGTGTGCCGCTTTCTAGACTGCAGGGACATGTCAGAGATCACTGAGGTCATGAGGGCTGTCTTCCTCCACGGAGAATCTTGCTGTTACATCTCTGGCTAGTCTGACAGTATGTTTTCTGCCCCAGCCTCAGGCTATCTGTGATGTTGACCATTCCCATTTGTTTGGAACTGGGAGTGCTACCATTTCTGACAATGCCCAGGGCACGGGATTTCTCTGCATTCTACTCTTTTTTTTTTTTGGCTGTGTTGGGTCTTTGTTGCTGCACGCGGGCTTTCTCTAGTTGCGGCGAGCGGGGGGGGCTACTCTTTGTTGCAGTGCACAGGCTTCTCATTGCCGTGGCTTCTCTTGCTGCAGAGCACGGGCTCTAGGCACGCAGGCTTCAGTAGTTGCAGAGTTGTGGCTGATGGGCTCTAGAGCACAGGCTCAGTAGTTGTGGCGCACGGGCTTAGTTGCTCCGTGGCATGTGGGATCTTCCCGGACCAGGGCTCGAACCCGTGTCCCCTGCATTGTCAGGCGGATTCTCAACCACTGCGCCACCAGGGAAGCCCTCTGCATTCTACTCTTGATCAAGTCAGCTCACTCTGCCGGTGAAGCTGCTAGTTTTCACAGCCCGCCCTGTCCTGGTAGAACTACCAAACTGGAGCTGGGGTGGAGGAAAGGCAAGGAGGTGATAGATGGGACCGGCTCCAGGCTGCAAAGCCACAGAGTCCCAGTGTTCTTTCCCAAAGTTCAGAAGTCTTTCTTGAATAAATAATTTGCAAGTTTTACATGCCTTTGATTTCTAGCATCCTGAAATGGTTGGGGGTTTTTTTTTGTTTTGTTTTGTTTACCATCTTGCCCAGTTTTGTCATTACTTTTTGAGAAGAGATTTTTGCCAAACTTCTCACTCTGCCCTTATGCCTTGTCATACTATGTAAGCACTGAACTTTGTAGACAAAGTGTTTAAAAACACTATACTGATAAGATAGGAGGAAAGAGAGTGAAATCTTTATATTCCCAAGAATATAAAGAAAGCCACTTGGCGATGCCTAAAACTGAAAAAAAAAATCAAGAAGTAGCAATAATAACATGTTACTTAAAGCTATAAATATAAAATAAACCAGCTAAAAGAACAAAAAATCATTACTTTTGAGGAAGAGGAAATGAGGAGGAGGGACACAAGGCCCTTGTAGAAATATGTAGATTCATTAAACAAAGTCTATATATAACTTTGATAAAAATAAAATATTTCAAAAGTAGTGGGGAAAAAGATTTAAAGAAAATTAAGCCTTTAAGGTCAGTCATACCTGAGTTTGAATCTTGGCTTCACAACTTACTAGCTGTGTGATTTTTGTCATGAAACTTAACATCATCAAGTCTCAGTTTAGTTTTCTATAAAATGCAAATGATAGCAGCTTCGAAGAGTTATTAATAGTACTAGCACATGCTATGAGACAGGAAGCAAAAATTACAAAGTAGGGAACAGAATCTGTTTCTCTATCTCCAGGTAGGGCCATGTGTCCCTCACCCTTCTCACCAGCCCAAAGTTCTTGAGAATGAATTTTTATATAACTCTCTAGCTAATGGCTAATGAAGCCCCAGTCTATGAAGCAATGTCTTAATGGCCAGCTTGGTTATATCCACTGTGTCCCCGTCTATAATGTAATCTGCGTAAGGGCAGTGACTAGTCTGTCTGCTTGCAGGGCGCCTAACAATTTGTTGAATGAATGAATGAACTCAGGCTGTCTGGTGGGGGGCTTATATTCTTCATATAACAGTGTTCGTTTCACCATAGCACAGGTTGCTCTCAAAGCCTGCAGAAATGTGGTGTGTTCTTTTGAAAATAGAGAAGATGGATCCAGGAGCTGGATCTGTTCCATATATGGAAAAACAGCTTAAAAGCAGCATACCCTCCAGGGAACATTCAAGAACAGTATTATCTTTCCCAAGTATAGCGGGCCTCTCACTGTTGTGGCCTCTCCCGTTGCGGAGCACAGGCTCCGGACGCGCAGGCTCAGCGGCCATGGCTCACGGGCCCAGCCGCTCCGCGGCACGTGGGTTCTTCCCGGACCGGCGCACGAACCCGCGTTCCCTGCATCGGCAGGCGGACTCTCACCCACTGCGCCACCAGGGAAGCCCTGAGTTTTTTCTTTTAAAGATCTAAACTAGCCATGTCCTTGGGTCTAAATCCTGTAAACGGTGACCTGAGAAGCATTACAGGTAAAAACAAAACACAACACCACCTTTTCTTCCTCCTTCCATGATAGAGTGCTAGGGATATAAAGAGGCAGTTGTACTTGGAATGTTTTTCTTTGGCCTTAAAACATTTTCCTTCCAGATAAGAGGATAGTAATGTATATGATTTGGACCCTTTTAAAGTTTACTCTGCTGTGCTTGGCCGCATAGGGGGAAGGTGTGGGCATTGACATATCAGGGCGACCTGGGTTTGAATCCCAGCTCTGCTACTCCTAACCAGTCAGTGCCTCTGAGTCCAGTTTCTTTCAGTCTAAGTTTTTTTTTTTTAACTTATAAAGAGAAACAGCAACAAAAATACCCAGCTCACAGGATTGCTGTGGAGATGACTTGAGACACATCACAGAATGCACATTTGAGGGCGCCCAGAACCATGAGCTTCCTGCCCTTGCTTGGATGCTCTTAGGGAAGAGTTTCATGCTCATAAAAGCGTGAGAGGGATAATAAGCTTTACAAGAAGTCCTGAGAAGCCTCTTACCAGGTACAAAGGAAACACATATACAAGAAGCTCCAAGTTTGCTCACAAGTCCTATAGGTACAGCCTCATTTGAGGGGAAAATCATACTCTTTCCTTTATCCCAGATTTAAAAAGAATCCTACATCAGTGCTTCTCAGACTCGACGTGCTGCATGGGAATCACCTGAAAATCTTGTTAGAATGCAGGTTTACATTTAGTAGGACTGGGGTGGGCTCCAAGATTCTCCTTCTCTCACAAGCTGCTAGATGATCTGATGCTGTTGACTCGCGGACGACACTCTGAAGAGTGAGGGAGACTGTGGCCCAGTTGGTGCTGGATCCAGTAATGAGGCCCTTTTCTCATTTCATACGCAAGATTGTTGTATTTAATACAGAGCCTGGCATATAGTCCACCCATCGCTGTTACTCCTTTATTATCTGTCTAGGATAAACTGGCAAAGTTATCCTGGATGCACTGTTATTGCATATGATCCAAACTGGGGCAAAGTTGTTCTCCCCTTCAAGGACTTGGTAAGTGATGGCTCTCACGGCTCCACTGTGGGGAGACCTGTCACTTCAGAGTCAGCCTGTGGCCCACGGTGGTTGTCCGGTCTCCCACAGGTTGGATAGTGAGGGGTGATCAGGTGAGGGAGGGGAGGGGGCAGGATGTAACAGAGCTGTGGCCTGGCCAGCTGGGTCCCTGGGGGAGCCTGGCTCGCAGGGAAGATCAGAAAAGCCAAGGCCCCGACCACGTCGCCAGCGGGGATGCAGCAATAAACAGTGGAAATGGAGGGGCCGTGTGGTGCCTCTATTCTTTCTTCTGGTGACTATACCTTCTGCTTTCTGTCCAAGCAGATATGGCGTCAGGCAGCACAGATGCCTGTGGTAGGTGGCATCTAGGAGATACACCCACAGGGTTGTTAAATGCCCTGGGTGCAGCTCCCCTGGCCCATGGTTTTATTCCTTTGAGAAACATAATTGACCCACATTGAAATGGGAAATGGGAAGTGTGTGGTGTGGAGGAGACGGGAAAGTGCATTGGAAAGAATATGGACTCGGGGGTCACTGAGGGCTACTTCCGGCCTCAGCTCTGAGGCGGTGAATCCCTGTGTAGCTGGTGCAATGCAATGGCCTCAGTTTTCTGATCTGTGAAGTGCAGGGTCCTTGTGAGGAACGGAGGGATGATGCACTGTCAGATGGCACTCTTAAAAAAAATTTAATTGAGGCATAGTTGATTTACAATGCTGTGTTAATTTCTGCTGTACAGCACAGTGATTCAGTTATACACACATATATATTCTTTTTCATATTCTTTTCCATGATGGTTTATCACAGGATATTGAATATAGCTCCCTGTGCCGTACTGTAGGACCTTGTTTATCCATCCTATATATATGCTAGTTTACATCTGCTGACCCCAACCTCCCACTCCATCCCTCACCTCCCCAACCACAAGTCTGTTCTCTATGTCTGTGAGTCTCTTTTTGCTTCATAGATATGTTGATTTGTATCGTGTTTTAGATTCTACATATGAGTGATATTATATGGTATTTGTTCTTCTCTTTCTGACTTCACTTAATATGATAATCTCTAGGTCCATCCATGTTGCAGCAAATGGCATTATTTTGGTCTTTTTTATGGCTGAGTAGTATTCCATTGTATATACGTACATCTTCTTTATCCATTCATCTGTCAGTGGACACTTAGGTTGTTTCCATGTCTTGGCTATTGTGAATAGTGCTGCTATGAACATAGGGGTGCATGTATCTTTTTGAATTATAGTTTTGTCCGGGTATATGCCTAGGAGTGGGATAGCTGGATCATATGGTAGTTCTATTTTTAATTTCTTGAGGAACCTCCGTACTGTTTTCCATGGTAACTGCACCAATTTACATTCCCACCGACAGTGTAGGAGGGTTCCGTTTTCTCCACATCCTCTCCAGCATGTATTATTTGTAGACTTTTTAATGACGGCCCTTCAGATGGTTCCTTTATAAATGGGTTCTGCTAGTTTCTGGAAAGCAACACCCACTCAGTGAGCCACTCAGGCAGGACCCCTTGGATGATCCACCCCCATCATAATTCCTACAATCACCCTCCAGACACTGTCTCAACTCTCCAACCTGACGGTCCTGCACTTCCGCCCACAGTAAGATGCCCTGGCCCGGGCTAGCTCGCCCTTTTCTCCTGCCCAAGCACTCCCTGGCACCCTCCTTTGCTCCTTTACAGTTACAACCCTCATGGGATGGGCCAGACATCTGTAGCCAAGCAAGTCCAGCACATGTGACAGCCCTTCCCACAGTCCCCAGCGGGTCACCCCCTCTCAGCCCAGGCTCCACCCACCCTCTCCTGCTGACCAGCAGAAGGGGAAACCACAGGTTTTCCTCAACAGCCAGGGAGATCTGGGCCAACCTGTAAAGTGACCAATCTGCTGAGTTATAAAAGCAGCCCTAAAAGAAAACACAGTGTAGGAAAAGAGGGTAATGAAAACTGTTAAATAGTATAACAGCACAGATCCTGTGAGGCAAAGGTCAGGGTCGTTTTGCTGGCTGGCAAAGCATTGCTACAGGACCAACGTGGTGAACTTGAGCTAAAAAGTGCTTTCTAGACAGCTGGTGGTCTCAGGCAGGCGTTGGAGGACACCTGCGCCTTCACCCACAGAAATCCCTGCACACCAGAATCTTCAGGCTTTGCTTTCACATCCGAAAGTCACTCATCACCCAGATTATTCATTAAACTCGATTTCAGAGCTCTCTCCCGGCTGTAAGCCCAACAGTGTCAGAGAGATAGGGTGTTGACCATAATTTTTCATTCGGCGTGTGTGGGGGCTTGGGGGAGGCCAGCAGAGAATTACCAGTAATAATGACTGCTTCCCCCTCTTGAATTTCACCTCCTCTCGGGTCGAAGCGAGGTACGTATCCTCCGCAGGAATTCTTTCAAACGAAAACGGGGGAGGGTTACAGGGTCCCGGGACCTCCCAGCCTCGTAGGCTCCCGTCTTAACATGCTTTTGTAGGTGGGTAATGGATACAGGTAGAGGGACACTGCCCTTCAAGTGCTTCATAAAAGAGGGAGATACAGGAGGTGTGGGCCAGACGACCGCGCGCCCAGCCGGAGGCCTCTGCGGAGCCAGCGCCCCGGTGAGAAATCTCTGAACCGCCGCCGCCGTACATGCAGATGTGGGAATCGTCCAGACCGAAAGGCTTCTCACGGACCCTCCCTCCCTAGCATCAGAGAACTTGACTTTCGGATTCCCCCCACGCGCACCCCTACCTCTTCCTGCACCGGGTGCCCCTGCGCCTCTGGAGGCTGCGGGGGAAGATGGCAGCATACAAACTGGTAAAATAAACCTTTTTTGGGAAACCTCCAGATTGTTTCAGAGTCAGCAGGACACATGGGCCGGCCACAATAGGTTCACTTTCATGTGGATGCTGGAGCAGGCAAGACTTCCAAGTAAAAACTCTGAATGTGAATTTAGCTAGTTTGAGATAAAGACGCCTTTCAGCGTCAATAAACACCCTGAATGCAGCCGCAGCGGAGTTACAACTTAATGAGATGAGGGGAAGTGCAGTGGGTCAGGCCTCATCTCCCGGCCTCTGTCATGCTAATCAGCTGGACAGCCGGCAGCTGAAAAACTGCTGGAATTTTTATTTGCATTTCATTTACTTGGAAGGAAATTGACCCAGATGGTCCACAAAGGCCCTAGAAGGCTGGCCAGCAGTGTAGGGCTGCACACTTCTCAGAGGGCCTGCACTTGTCTGCCCATCCTTCTTTGAGCCCAGGGCATAAAAGATTAAAACAGCGTAAGGGAATTGATTTCATGATTTTTAGATAATTTCCCCAAGATTTCAGAAAGGACCTCAACAAACTAATTTAATCAGCCAGGAGCTCAACAGTAATTAAGGGGAAGAAAAGCTGAGATAATGAAAGAGGTGGTGAGGATTTTTGTCGTTGCTGGTGGGAACCTTTCTTAATTAGGAAAAAGTCTAAAAACTAGATGATGTGATGGAGGTAGGCATAGGCGCGGAGCGCCAGCGTCCGACGGCTCCATCAGCCCATGATGGATTGCCTACACAGTCCATCTTCTCCAAAGAGATCCCAGACAAGGTGTCCACTGGGCATTTCCGTGGGTATTTGCCTGAATCTTGAAGGTTGGGACCTCTGTGGGAGGCCAGGGTTCGTCTCCACCTGGTCCCTTCCACCAGGTGAGGCTCACACCTCATCATGCTTTGGGCTGGACAACAGGCATGGGGAATGAACCAAGGGTCTGTCTCCAGGAGGCTGGTCCTCAGCGTTCACCGACAAGCTCGGCTGTCTCCCTGATCCAGCCGGATCTGAGCTCCACCAGAGCACAGGAACTCCCCTCTGCAGACCCCTGCTTCAGGTCATTAGCGTGAATGGACCAGCCCAGGCTTACTCATGCCCTGGTCTGATTTTCTGACCTGAAAGCAAGCAGGAAAAGACTGTGTACATGAACAGTCCTGTCTCTGAGGATGCCGACTGCAGGAACTAAAGGAGGGTTTCTGGTGGGTGGGCCGGCCCTTGCTTCTTTGACGCCCTGCCTGCGCTGGGCACCGACCCTGGCCTCTGAGACCAGATGCTCCCCGGCCTTGGGGTTCACCACCTTGCCTGTGATTCTGCCTTTGCCGACCTCCCGGCTCGCATGCTGCCTCAGGTCCACCCGACGCCCCAGACCAGGAGCGAGGCCTCCCCCAGAAGATGAGCCTGGTTTGTTTGCCAGCCTCATCCCAGAGTCTTTCACATCCAGCTGCTTGTTCTCTGCTCCCTCCTGAAAGGGCAAGAAAGAGCACCAGGCCTCATCTCCCATGAATCGCATCCTGATTTACGTCTAAATCTTTATCTTACGTGTACTTAGAAGGGTCTTTTTACAATGGCAGTGGAAACGAGGACCAATAAATGGCTCTCTTCACTAGAACGTCTGTGCTTTGGCTTTCAGTAACAAGCAGTTTCCCATTGTCTTTCAAGTAAACCAACTCAAACCGTCTGATGCAAAACGTAAGAGTTTGTTGTGAAGATCCAGGAGTGGGTCAGAAATCCCGGAGACATGAGTGCATCCTGGCCTTGGAAACGTGCTGAGAGCTGGAACTTGAACTTGAGACCTCTCTCTGCCACTCACCTCTGCTCTCCTGGGTCTTTCTTCTCTCTTGCTCTCTGCGCGCTGGCTTCCTCTGCTGTTCTGGTGCACGTAGTGGAACATGTGGCCTCTGGTGGCTGCCGAGTGATGTCTTACAGGTCCAGGCACCCAGAGGGACCTTGAATCTCCTGATGCTAATTCCACATCTAAGGGAAGGGGCTCTTGAGTGGCTTAGTTGGGACAAGCACTAGGGGAAAGGTGGGGTCAAAGTGGCTGCAGAGTTACTGAGTTCATATTTATAAAGCACACTTTCCTTAGCACATACAGAGCATTCTAACGAATGGAAAGAAAAGGTTCAGTCGGTTTTCAGGGAGAAAAGAAGTGGTGTTGAAATGGTGTTGCTACTCACTACTTTCTCACCCCTCAAGAATGGCTCAGAGAAAGGATCCAGGCAGACCCTAGAGACCTGGGAACCAGCTTCCCTTTAGATAGTTCGTGGGCATTGGTGCCAGGAATTGCTCTCCACTGAAGATCAGTGGTGAAGAGAAAAAAAAATTACTCTGTGAAGAGCCATTTGGGGTCAGGAAAAGACCCCAAATTACTCTTCACAGCCTCTTTGGGATATGTGTTCCTCAAGGAACCCAGCATCCTAGACCAGCAGGGCAGGGTGAGCTCGGGGTGTCTGTGTCTGTCTGGTGAGAGATGGAGGGGTTTCCCTCCCAGAAGGCTGGGCAGGCAGAGGGGTGGGGAGTTCAGGCGCACATTCTCTTTTTTTAAATTAATTAATTAGTTTTTGGCTGAGTTGGGTCTTCATTGCTGCACGCAGGCTTTCTTTAGTTGCGGCGAGCGGGGGCTATTCTTCATTGCGATGCATGGGCTTCTTGTTGTGGTGGCTTCTCTTGTTGTACAGCACGGGCTCTAGGTGCACGGGCTTCAGTAGTTGTGGCATGCGGGCTCAGTAGTTGTGGCTCACGGACTCTAGAGCTCAGGCTCAGTAGTTGTGGTGCAAGGGCTTAGTTGCTCCACGGCATGTGGGATCTTCCCGGACCAGGGCTTGAACCCGTGTCCCCTGCATCGGCAGGCTGACCCTTAACCAGTGCTCCACCAGGAAAGTCCAGGTGCACAGTCTCTTGAAAGGGAGACTGACCAATGATTGAGCCGAGTCCACCGGGGCCATCTGAGTTCCCCAAGAAGGGGCTGTACATCACGGAGCACACAGGACAGCGATGGTGACAGGAAGCCTGGGCAGTGCCATTGCGGGGACAGGCTTTGTCTTAGAGATCTTGATTTCTCAGGAACTCTAGCTCAAAAGCAGAGAGAGAGCCGACAGAATGAGTACCTGAGGGCAGTGGGTCTCAGCCAGGAGGGAATCTTGTCAGCCTCACACGCCCACGTCCCCCAGGAGCATTTGGCAGTGTCCGCGGATACTTTTGTGTGTCGACTGGGATGGGGGATTCGGCTGATCTAATGGGGAGAGACCAGGGATGCTGCCACCATCCTCCAGTGCACAGGACAGGCCCCCGCAGCAAAGAGTTATCTGGCCCCAAAGGTCAACAGTGCTGAGGCTGAGAAGCCCTGGTGCAGGGAAAGTCTCTCTTGCTCTTGGAGGAGTTTCGCACTGGTTGTGGAGGTGACTGGGTCGCAGTGCTGGCAAAGGATGCTGATGAAGATGGTGGAGTTCGCCTTGGCTGGGGGCTTGGCCAAGATGGGGGGTTGTCTTCTGGACGCAGAGTGCTCTTAAGCATCCCGGCTTCGCAGGCAGTTACTCAGGATTTGTTTCCCACTTTCGTTAATCAGTAGTTGGTGACCTCGGAAAATTATTCAACCTGTGTGAGCATCAGTTTTCTCTTCTGTAAAATGGGTGTGATAGTGTTACGTCCTCACAGGGCTATCATGAAGCACAAATGACCCAATGCACGGTAGAAGGTCGGTGCAGGGACCCTTTGCCTCCACTGGAAGCTGAGCGGCGTCTCCCTTCAGGAAGCGGGTGGTGGGAGCAGAGACTGAGTGCAGGGCACAGAGCTTAACTAGAGTTTCAGGAAGAGACACTTGAGATACATTTTTTACTTGGTGGTTTGCAAACAAGCAGTGAAAGAGTGGTGAAAGGATTCAGTCACTGCCCCAAAGGACCAAAGGCTCAGAGTTGGGTGGGGCCTCAGTGCTGGTCAGTGGAAGTGTCCTTATGAGGACACCCAGATACCCTTCCAGGCGAAAGAAGGGACCACTGATAGCACCTTACAATCTCCTCCGAGTCTCTCTTCTCCCGAGGAAACCTGAATTATGTCTCTGGAGCTCCCCTGCAAGCCCCCTTGGGTTGGACCCGCGCTCACCTGGCGGCCCCCTAGACAGTGCCTTAAGGAGGCTCAGGACAGCTCCTAGCCAGGCTGCGTGCGATGCAGCTGAGATGCAAAGGACTGCTGGAGTTACTTGTAGAACCATTGGCAAAGCCCATTTTTCAGTCCTGGCTGCATCAGACACAAAGTCCACTGTGTGCAAACAAGTTCTAAAGAAAGTGGAATGTTCCTTCCAATAAGAGGACAGGGTCGACTTAAGCTGATCGCATTTGCTGGCAGCCCAGCCCAGCTCCCGCAGCTCTGCAAGGGCGTTTGCAACGAGGGGCAAAGGGCCAAGTACTTGGCAAGAGCCCCCAGCCCTTGGTGGAAGCCACGAGGGATCCAAACGCAACCCTCTTTTTCCGGAGGTGCAAGGCTAGCTCCCAGAGAGGAGGATTTGAGTGTGGCTAAAACACGCCTCTGCTTCAGTGAACGTTACAAAGTCCCAAGTCACCTGGGTTCCAAAGTCACCAATGACTCTAGCAAGATACTTGGCCAAATGTGGAGAGAAGCAGAAACTTTCGTGTTAGAGTTCTGAAATTGCATCCGAACGCTTCAGAAGAAAACTGTGGCCCACGTGTTCGGGTTAAGAAGCTGCTGACATCAGTGGGGGAAGATACTGAAAACGGAGAGCCTGGCGAATAGGCCCAGATGGAGCGAGTGACAGCGGGCTGCGTGCGCCGTAGAAGGCTGGGGGGAGGCTCAGACCACATGAGAGCAGGCCTGAATTCCTTTTTGTTTTGCATAAGGAGAGATGGGGAGCGACCCTACGGCTTTAGGAGAAGCCACCCTTGGCCTTGCAGGAACCGACTCCACTTAGATGGGCAACCTGACTCTTGTCCAGGAGCAGTAAGGGTGCCAGATCAATGCAGGGGGAGGCCAGTGTAGGAGGATGAACCTGCTTTGTAGTCATAAGAGATAAGAATTCACTAAAATGGAGTCAGGTTTTTCTAAGGTCACCCCTGGTTCTACTTGTAAATTCAAGACCTGGAAAGGCCAGTCCCCTGGAGCATGGGGTCTCACACCACCAAACCCTGGTGGCGCAGTGGTTGAGAGTCCGCCTGCCAATGCAGGGGACACGGGTTCATGCCCCTGTCCGGGAAGATCCCACATGTTGCGGAGCGGCTGGGCCTGTGAGCCATGGCCGCTGAGCCTGCGCGTCCGGAGCCTGTGCTCTGCAACAGGAGAGGCCACAACAGTGAGAGGCCCGCATACCGAAAAAAAAAAAAAATTGTAGCCATCCTAGTGGGTGTGAAGTGGTACCCCACTGAGGTTTTTATTTGCATTTCCCTAATGACTAACAATGTTGAACATCTTCTCGTGTGCTTTTTGGCCATTTGTATATCTTTTGTGGAGGAATGTCTATTCAGATCCTTTGCCCGTATTTTAATCACGTTATTTGTCTTTTTATTGTTGAGTTGTAAGAATTCTTTACATATTCTGGATACAAGTCCCTTATCATATAAGTATATAACTAGTAAATATTGTTCTCCCGTTATATAGACTGTCTTTTTATTTTCTCGATAATGTCCTTTGATGCACAGAAGTTTTTAATTTTGATGAAGTCCAGTTTTTCTTTTTGCTTTTCTTTTTCTTTTGCTGCGTGTGCTTTTGTGTCATATCTAAGAATCTATTGCCAAATCCAAGGCCATGAGATTTAACCCTATGTTTTCTTCTAAGAGTGACAGCTGACTCTGACTAGAGGACTGAGAGCTTTTCCAAACCTTCCTTAGACTCCAGAGCAGTCTAGGAGGCGTCCATTGCATCCTACCTTTCTTCCTGTCTCCTCCACTCGGGGTCAGATCCGCATCAAGTCTGACATCCCTCCCGCCTTCCCCGGATAACTGCCTAGTTTCTCTCACTTCCCTGAATAATATTCTTGGCACAGTGAATCCTGTCTTGGTACTTGCTCCTCAGAGAATCCAGACTAAAACAAGATGGGGAGATGTGTCTATTTAAATACTGGGAAATATTTCAAAACTTGTCAGTATTTACCGAGAGAGTATTATTACTTCAGTTTCTAGGATCCTGTCTTCAGAAAAAAACTGGGGAAAAGATGCAAACAGAACTGAAGCTTATAGAGAAGATCGCTCCAAATAACCCTAAATTGGGGCTCAGAGCCCGGCATTCTGTTGAGCATCAAGGCGAGGCTGGGGTCTTCACCCTTCCCCCACATATATTTTACACAAGTTGATGTAGGGGGAGGGGTAGTAACTCTTGGACGTTTGGGTGTTTAGGTGTCTGGGCCAGGGGCTGATGGCAGGGGTTATGGAGGAAGATGTGCTCTCCCTTTCTTCGTGGAATGTGTAGCCCTGGTCTCTCGCACTGAAGGCTGGAGGGGACCGTTGCCACTTCCAGCAGTGGGCACGTTGACAGCACCAAGACATGGTGACTTTGGCGGGGGTCGGCTGTCACAGGGACACCAGCAGCAGTGGTCGTGCTGAAGCCCCTCCCTGAAGCCCCTCCCTTAAAGGACTTGTGAATAAACAGACACCCATCAGGAAGATGAAAGAGGGAAGAAACGTGCCGACGTCCCCACGCACTTGTAAACCACCCCCTCGAATCTCCCAGGAGAAGACTTTGAAGAGAGGTTCAACGTTGAGGACCAGCTGATAGGAACTGTTGAGCCTCCAGAACGAAGTTGCTCTGTTGGTTAGCGCACTTCTGGCTGCAAAGAACAGAAAACCTGTTTCCAGCTGGCTCGACATTAAGGACTTTGATTATGGGACTCAGAGAAGTGCAGAGGTGGAGCAGCTCCTGCTGGGACACGTCAAGGCCTCAGCGTGGATTCTCCCCGATTCTCTGGGCTCTGTCTCCCTGTCTGTGCTTGAGACTGAAGGCCCAGAAAGAGATCCCTTTTCTGGATGTTGTCATGCCCTGGATGAAAACAAGAAGACACTCTTTTTCTAAGAGCTGGAAAGCTTTTCCCAGAAGCTCCAGCAGATGTTGCCCCACATTCTGTTGGACAGAACCGTATCTCAAGGTACAGTCCAGGACCCTCCCCACTGGTTTGCTCAGACTACTCAGGGTCTGCTCTGAAGCTGATGGTGGGACTTACTTCCACTTAATTGTGTAGGGAAGTGGAGAATTGTTGAATAAAAATAGAGATCGGGCTTCCCTGGTGGCGCAGTGGTTGAGAGTCCGCCTGCTGATGCAGGGGACGCGGGTTCGTGCCCTGGTCCAGGAAGATCCCATGTGCCGCGGAGCGGCTGGGCCCGTGAGCCATGGCTGCTGAGCCTGCGCGTCCGGAGCCTGTGCTCCGCAACGGGAGAGGCCACAACAGTGAGAGGCCTGCGTACCGCAAAAAAAAAAAAAAAAGAGATCCCTTCCCTTGACCGCTCACAACCTTCCAGTGGCCTTCCATCCACTGGGAATAATATCAATAATGAAAATAGCACTGATGCTAACAGCTAACACACTTTGCTGACTCGTCCTGCACTGTCTGGCTCCAGTCTCTTCTCTGACCTACAGTTGCCACCTCCCTCACTGGTCTTTGTGTTGTTCCCTGAAAACGTCAAGCTCGTTCCCATCTCAGGATGTTCATAGTTGCTCTTCTCTGCCTGGAACCTACTGCTGCCCAACTTCCTTTGCGTTGCTTGATCCTTGGTTTCACTGCGGTCTCTGCTCAGCTGTCACCCCCTCCCAGAAGCCTTCCCGGACCACCTTACCTGCAGCAGCTTCTTCTCCAGCATGCTTCACATCCCTAACCCTACTTCATTTCTCTAAGTATTTTTAATTGAGAAATATAGCACACGTAGGGAAGTGTATGCATGTATGTTTACCGTTAAAACAACACTATTAAGTGAGGACCAAGGTGCCCTTCACTAAGGAGCAGAGAATTGCCAGGACCTCGGGCTCTTTCCCAGTCGCGTGCTTCTCTCTCCTTCCCGGATTTATGCATATCCTCACTTTTAGGTTAATCATTCCCTTGCTTGTCTGATGCTGTGTCTGTATCCACACTTGTATATAGGTTTAGTTTTGAAAAACTGAGTAGCAAGCCCCAGATTAGTTTTGTAAGAAAAGGGCAGTGTTGTCAGTGTTAGATGAAGGTGCCAAGGAGGAGACGGGGGTGTTGGCTTCCCCACGAGTTTACAGGAGCCCAGCTCCTCCTCCAGGGCACCTGACAGGGCTGTCATGTGGACCAGGTCCTGGGTATCCAGCAGGGATTGGGCTGCTCTGTGTATCCTGCTCCTGAGTTCACTCTGGTCCACCTCCATCTCACAAGGGTAGATCGAAGCAGAATATTTCCGTCTGATGGAATGGATCTCTTCAGCTGATCCAGAGAGCAGAGCATGGAAAGGCATAGAAGGAAGAAGGACGATTCTCCAATTTTTGTCTCTGGCCTGGACTTCTCCCTTATACTCCAGACCTGGGTCCATCTGCCTAATGACATTTCTGCCTGAATGTGTAATAGGCGTGTCAAATGCTATAAGTCCCAAGCCCTGTTCCAGTCTTCATTCTTTCTTCTCTTGGCGTCATCCATAACTCACCATTAGTTCCCCTCTTTCATACTCTGCATGGAAATTGTCAGCCGATCCTATTAGATCGTCTGAGTTGAGTTGAGTCTGAGAAGCTCTTTGGAAGCTCTGGCTGTGAGTGGACTCGTTGACTTTGAGTTTCACTCTACAGGGGTCTTGGTGGGTCTGTTGCTGAAGAACCTCCAATGTCAGGATCTTTATTTTAAACTCTTGGGCTCAAAGATTTCCCAGTCTCCTGTCTGGAGGGTCAGAGTCTGGCCAGCTGGGAGACTGTAACTGGGAAGTGTTGGGGGTGGGCAGTGGAGCAGGGTGGAGTGTGAATGCTGAAACTTTAGCATTCGGCATTCATTAAGCACAAGCTTCCCTAATCCTCCTGTTCTTAGAATCGCACTCTCTCGTGTTCTTTCGTCCAGAGTTACTCTTCACACTGCAAACATCTAGTCTTTTACGACGGGTTAGGGGCACAAGCCAAGTGGAGTGGGATGAGTGTGGGGCTCTCGGGATAGAGCCGCTTCTTAAATGGCTTCACCTGTCCTCTTTATTTTTATTTATTTATTTATTTATTTTGCGGTACGCAGGCCTCTCACTGCTGTGGCCTCTCCCGCCGCGGAGCACAGGCTCCGGACGCACAGGCTCAGCGGCCATGGCTCACGGGCCCAGCCGCTCCGTGGCATGTGGGATCTTCCCGGACCGGGACACGAACCCGTGTCCCCTGCATCGGCAGGCGGACTCTCAAACACTGTGCCACCAGGGAAGCCCCCATTTTTTTTTAATTTAATTTTTATTTTATATTGGGGTATAGTTGATTTACAACGTTGTATTAGTTTCAGGAGTACGGCAAAGTGATTCAATTATACATATATCCATTCTTTTCAGATTCTTTTCCCATATAGGTTATTACAGAATATTGAGTAGAGTTCCCTGTGCTATACAGTAGGTCCTTGCTGATTATCTATTTATATATAGTAGTGTGTATATGTTAATCCCAATCTCCCAATTTATCCCTCCCCCAACCTTTCCCCTTTGGTAACCATAAGTTTGTTTTCAAAGTCTGTGAGTCTGTTTCTATTTTGTAAATAAGTTCATTTGTATCATCTTTTTAGATTACACATATAGATTACAAATATCATATGATATTTGTCTTTCTCTGTCTGATTTACTTCACTTAGTATGATAATCTCTAGGTCCATCCAGGTTGCTGCAAATGGCATTATTTCATTCTTTTTTATGGCTGAGTAGTATTTCATTGTATATTTATGTATGTACCACATCTTCTTTATCCATTCCTGTGTTGATGGACATTTAGATTGCTTCCACGTCTTGGCTGTTGTGAATAGCGCTGCAGTGAACATAGGAGTGCATATATCTTTTTGAATTACGATTTTCTCCGGACATATGCCCAGGAGTGGGATTGCTGGATCTATGGTAGTTCTATTTTTAGTTTTTTAAGGAACCTGCATACTGTTCTCCACAGTGGTTGTACCAATTTACATTCCCACCAACAGTGTAGGAGGGTTCCTGCAAAGACACTTGCATCGCTCAAGAAAGTCCAAGGATGTAGAAGTCATCTACCAGGAACCAGGGACAAAGGCCACATTCTTTATTGTATACCATGAACACGTTATGTAAAAAATTCGTAGGGTTTTTATGTCATCCGTATGAGTCTGCAGTGTTTTATGGCAGCCAGAAAAGATAAAAATAACCAAAACAAAAATTAATGTTGCCCTGCAACATTGGAATCGTAGTATATTCCTTTGCTAAACCTGCCGTAACAAAGTATCACAAACTGGGTGGCTGAAACAACAGAAATTCCCTTGCTCACGGTTCTGGAGGCTGGAAGGGTGAGATCAAGGTGATGACAGGGTTGCTGTCTTCTGAGGCCTCTCTCCTTGACTTGTAGGTGGCCGTCTTCTCTCTGACTCCTCACGTGGTTTTCCCTCCATGTGGGTCTGTGTCCAAATTTCCCTGTCTTATAAGGACACCCATGTGGTTGGATTAGGGCTCATCCTAGTGACCTCATTTTAACTCAGTTATCTTTTAAAAGACCCTCTCTCCAAAATACAGGTACATTCTGGGGTACTGGAGGTTAAGACTTCAACATATAAATTGGGAGGGGACACAATTCAGCCTATGACTGTCTGCCCTCTGGTCCCCCAAGTTCATATCTTGTTTGCATGTAAATCCATTCACCCCATCCCAACAGCCCCCAAATCAACCCATGCCTGCATCAACTCTAAGTCCAAAATCTCATCTAATTATTATCTAAATCAGGTATGAGTGAGACTCAAGGTATGATTCCTTCTGGGGTAAAATTTCTCTCTAGCTGTGGAACTGGACAGTAAGCTATGTGCTTCCAAAATACAATAGTGGGACGGGCATAGGATGGACATTCCTGTTCTAAAAGGGAACAATCAGAAAGAAGAAAAGTGTCATGGGTCCCGAGGGAGTCCAAAACCAAGCAGGGAAAATTCTACTAGATTTTAAGGCTCAAGAATTATCCTCTTGGGCTTCCCTGGTGGCGCAGTGGTTGAGAGTCCGCCTGCCGATGCAGGGGACACGGGTTCGTGCCCCGGTCCGGGAAGATCCCACATGCCGCGGAGCGGCTGGGCCCGTAAGCTATGGCCGCTGAGCCTGCGCGTCTGGAGCCTGTGTTCCGTAACGGGAGAGGCCACAGCAGTGAGAGGCCCACGTACCGCAAAAAAAAAAAAAAAATTATCCTCTTGGGCTCCACGCTCTGTCCTCCAGGCCCCCTGGGATGGTCTTTGGGCCCCACCAGGGAGGCGGCCTGACCCCTTTGGAACTGAGGAGGAGACGGCCCTGGTCCTGGGTTTCTTAAATTAGTGATGAACAAAAACAATAGTAACTCTTTTTTTTTTTTTTTTTTTTTTTTTAATGGTAACTCTTTTAATTCAGCCACAGGAAAGGAAGAAATTGCCTTTTTTGTTTTTCTTTTGGCCGCACTGCGTGGCATGTGAGATCTTAGTTCCCCGACCAGGGATCGAACCCACGTCCCTGCATTGGAAGTGCGGAGTCTTTAACTGCTGGACCACCAGGGAAGTCCCAGAAATTGCCTTTTTAACACAAGGCCATATGCCTACCATGGAGGGCAAAAAAACGAAGACCCAAAGGTCCCTAAGCTCCAGTGTCCTCATGTGCAAAAGATCGATATTGAACTCGAAACTCTGTTCCAGAAAAAAATATGATCTGTGGAAAAAACGTAAAGAAAGGCAGTAACTTTCCAGGGGTGTTAAATATCAATACAGGTTTTGTCCTAAGAGGGGGTGAAGAGACCACAGTCCTCAGGTAAGCAGAGCAAAATAGCCCGAGGGGAGCATGGGACGGTGGCCGTGGTCACGCCCCTTGTGGCCCATACCCCCACCTTCTGTACATGGGTGCGATTTCCCTAAGGATAAGCAGAGCGAACACTTCACTTTCTTGGTCTACCTTCCTGACTTCTGCTATTTATATCTGTCCCAAGAGATATATTTATTCTCTTTTAAAAGACGGTCTCAGGAAAATATCTCTTATCTCACAGCAGGAACCCCCAATGAATGCTTATTAATACCTAATTTAATATATCTTTTCATAGCTCTCCGCCAAACTCACAGATTTGTAAGAACAGGTGACTGGAAGATTTTTACACAAAGTTTCCCTCAGAGGGTGGGCTTTGTGATCACACAGATCTGGGTTCTATTCGTCTATCTACTTGCTGTGTGACCCTGGAAAGTTACTTGACCTTTGAGTCTCAATTTTCCCCTTTATCGAGTGAGGATGAGAATATCTCCTTCAAGAAAGATGCTGTATCATTATACTGTCATCGCCCCCGGCAACAGTTAGAAGTGAACTTTCTGGGCACAGAAATGAGTCTCTGTGACTTTCGAGAACTCTGTCCTGGAAGGTTCGTGATTTCTAACAAGCATTTTCATTCACCCCCTGGGCTTCTTGAATCCTTCTTTGTTTGACATGGAGCCTCAGGGTCCACTTCGTTCTGCTTTCTCAGGTCCATCATTTTCTCAAGGTTCAGACTCCTCCATCCCATGTCACTGGTGTGTCTGGTATCTTCTCTCCTGGCCCTACTGTGTTGATGGAATTAGTTGGAAAAAAACATCTCCAGAATTTAGCAAGTGGTATCAACAGTTGGATTTATGTTGTCTTTCTATAAAGAAACGGGTGGATGGTTTTTCTTTTCTTCTTTTTTTAAGAACTTTTTATTTATTTTTGGCTGCGTTGGGTCTTTGTTCCTGCATGCGGGCTTTCATTAGTTGCGGCGAGCGGGGGCTACTCTTCGTTGCGGCGCACGGATTTCTCATGGCGGTGGCTTCTGTTGTTGCAGAGCACGGGCTCTAGGCACGCGGGCTTCAGTAGTTGTGGCACGCAGGCTCAGTAGTTGTGGCTCGCAGGCTCTAGAGGGCAGGCTCAGTAGTTGTGGCACACGGGCTTAGTTGTTCCGCGGCATGTGGGATCTTGCCGGACCAGGGCTCGAATCCATGTCCCCTGCATTGGCAGGCGGATTCTTAACCACTGTGCCACCAGGGAAGTCCCAGTTTTTCTACTTTTAATTGGAAAGTGCAGGAGAATGATGAAGGCTAAAAATGGGAGAGAGAAACAGTGGGCTAAGGTGGACTTGCAGCTGAAGGCCACTTTTCTATTTTTTTTAATTGAAAATTCCTTTTCTTCTCTTGCCTCCCTCCACCTCCCACCTGTACCCCTCCCCACTTTCAATGAGCACTGTCTGTGGCCGTTTTTGCCACAAAAACACTGAGAAGGAAAAGATAGGGCTTTGAGATGCTGACATGCCTCAAAATGTCCAAAAGAAAATGTAAGCTCATTTTAAGTCCAAACGTGCATATTGACTAAAAGAATAATAGTTCACTCCAGAGAGTTCTGAGCAGGAACAGAGACCCCAGTACAGAGCAGTGCAGAGCAGAGCCTTGCAAGGCTGCTGTATAAGGTGAACAAAACTACCTCTTCGGGAAGA
This sequence comes from Delphinus delphis, assembly GCF_949987515.2. Lineage (NCBI taxonomy): Eukaryota > Metazoa > Chordata > Mammalia > Artiodactyla > Delphinidae > Delphinus > Delphinus delphis. The sequence continues at coordinate 5,217,954 of NC_082700.1, read as the reverse complement.
AAATCAAGTTCAAGACAATAGCTTCCTTCAACCTTAGCATTTGTTTCATCCTTGCGTAAAATGAAACACAAACCCCAACTCTTCTCCAAAAAGCTTGTCTAGCTGCAAGCCAGACTTCAAACAGCCCTAAAATGTCCTTTGCCTTCACACCAGAGAGTTCAAGGAAGCCGAAGAGTGACCAGGAGAAGATTTTTGTATGGGAACTTTAACTTCCCATTCCATTTGACTTTTGGTCTTTAAAATACAGGTCAAATCAATGAATTTAATGAAGGCCGTTGAACACAATGGCTTCGCCTTGCATTTTGACCCACATAAAGGGGAGGCAGTCCAGGTCACAAAGCTTTAGCAGAACTTTAAGTGGTTAGTACACAAATGTGACAGAACGTTTAGAATCTCAGACTTGCAAGACCTATTGACAAGCAGTTAGAAGTATTTGAAGTAGCTGCATGAATGAACTTTGATAAGGTAGCCCTATTGTCTGCCATTGTCTCTTTCTCTTCATATGAAGACTCCCCCAAAAGAACAAGAGTCAATGAATGTGAAATGTTGTGTCCGTTTTACTGGACTCTGGACGCCTTTCAGCCCTGTGGACTTTTTGTGGGGAGTTCATGCTATTTAAGAGTATTCTTCCCTCTGAGTTTCAACTCTTGCAAATGGTGACTTTTCAGTCCGCTACCCACCCAAGTCTTTTCCAACGGCTTTCACGCCCTGAAGAGCTCTTTAAGTTAAAAGAAGTGAAGATTAATTTCAGTGGTTTTGCTTCTTCTCAACACTTGGAATTTTCGAGAGGGAATGCATCCTTCCTGACCCTGTGGCGATGGAGGGGTGGAGGTGGGGGAAACACGGGGCGGCGGGGGGATGAGCCGTGTTCTTCTGAAGCCTAAAGATGGTGCCCCTCGTGCCAAAGGCATGGACAGGAAGCTCCCTTCTGGAAAACTGCCCATCACCTTGAAACCCGGGAGAGATGAGGAGACTCAGGGAAAATCCAAGAGTCAGATTTTTAAGTGTGTAGGGAAGCGGACGTTACGGGGTTGGGAGGTCTTTTCCACCTAAAACAGCTCAGGAATTACTGTAAGCCAGTCCCTGCATTCCAAGAAAGGCTTGTTTCCCAAGATCATCGATACCTGTCTTTATATAGTTTTTATCAGCAAACATCCATTTTTTCCAGGCTGTGTCTAAACTATCAGTTCCCCAGAGGGCTCTGCCATTGTTTGAAAACACCCTCGTCTGTTGGCAGGTTGCGTGGAAACAGTGGTGGGATGCCGCAAGTCTACAAAGACCCCGTCTGAAGAGCCATGTGTTGGTTTCACAGGGTTTCATAGTTCTCAGGTTTGCTAAGTATGCTTTGGGGGGTTTTCTCAGTAAATCTCTATGGGTAGATTTTATTGTATTTTACCCTTTTGTCTGTTTTTTTGTGTGTGTTTGAAATTTCTCCCTTGTTCATTGACCAGTAACTTTCTGTCACCCATCTTTGACTTTTCTCCTTACATCTGCATTTAAGCTGTCATTTACTTCTGCTGTTCCCTCCTCTCAATATCTGACAGCCAAAGCCTTCATGCGCTTTTATCCCTTTGTGTTTGCATTATGACATAACCTGTGCAAAGTGGCCCAGCTCCCCAATTCTTGTGTGTAAAATTTGCAACATTTTTTGAGACGGGTCAGTGCTCATTTTTGGGATCCTTTCTTTATCTGAGTACCGTGTTAAAACTTTTTGCAGATGTGGCCTATTCAGGAGCAGGCTGCGGCTGCATGCAGAGATGGGGAAGAGAAGAAAAGGCCTTCCCATTTTGTGATTGCCATAGTAACTCAAACATTGCCGCTGCGTGTGCTGGTCCGGTCAGCCGCAGCCTGTGAGCTTGATTTCCTGTGCGATCAAGCCCTCTACCGGAGATCGTGGCTTGTGTGACACAGGGCTACACAGAGGACAGTGTGCTTGTTAGACCTGAAATTAAGCATTTCACTTTAAAATAATACCCATTTGTATCCATTTTGTTCAACGTAACAACAGCTGCTGTCCCTGGAATGACAGACTTGCCTTTTTAACCAGAGCTTCATATGACATTTATGAATGAGGCCGGTTCCATTCACTTGCAGTTTGAATTCACAGTAGTTATTTTTGCCGGTTTTTTTCCTTCCCCAGCATATGGGTGAAATTCAACGTGATTCAAGTAATTATATACACAGTTCATGGGGAGGAAAAAGCCTGTTTTGTTTGTATCATCTCTTTTAAACTAGTTAGTGGGCTTTAGTTTTGTTTTTTTTTTCTCTAAGAAGGCAAAATATAGAAGACGAATTGATGGTAACTTTTAAAATGTTGATTGCCTCGAAATAATAAGCGATAAAGAAAGAAAGGGCAATGTGGTCACTAGGTTTTGTATATTCACTTTTGAATAAACAACTAAAAACATCAATCCAAGTTTCTCAGTGGGAAAGGGGCAGAGAAATCCTGGGCAGAACACTCCTGCTGAAGTCATTAAAAAACTACAGCTCCGAATTCTTGTTTTGCCTGCCAAATGCCTAGGGCCCAGAAGAATGAACAAAACGACAGGGCAGTACCCAGGTGAAAATTCCTGATTTGGCATAAAAGACCAAATAGAAATTCTCTCAGAATATTCTGTAGTTTCACAATTGTTAATATGAAGAAAAATAATCAAGGTTGTCCTCAGGTTAACCAATAAACGCAGCATAATGGGGATGAACAACAGCTATACTGGTAGCTCTTCTGCTCTTTCTCCTCCTCTTTCTTCCCCTTCTCCTTCTTCCTCTCCTTCTTCTTTACCGCCACTACCTTCATCCTCACCATCATCATCATCATCCTTCTCCTCATCATCCCCCTCCCCATCATCATCATCTTCACCATCATCCTCACCATCATCACCATCATCATCACCACCACCACCACCACCACCATCACCATCATCATCATCTTCACCATCATCCTCACCATCATCATCATCATCCTCCTCCTCACCATCATCATCATCTTCACCATCATCCTCACCATCATCATCATCATCATCCTCACCATCATCATCATCTTCACCATCATCATCTTCACCATCATCCTCACCATCATCATCACCACCACCACCATCATCACCATCATCATCATCTTCACCATCATCCTCACCATCATCATCATCATCATCCTCACCATCATCATCTTCACCATCATCATCTTCACCATCATCCTCACCATCATCATCACCACCACCACCATCATCACCATCATCATCATCTTCACCATCATCCTCACCATCATCCTCCTCACCGTCATCATCATCTTCACCATCATCCTCACCATCATCACCATCATCATCATCACCACCACCACCACCACCACCATCATCACCATCATCACATCATCACCTTCATCAAATAAACCCACGTCTGGCAGAAGACACCACCTTTTATATCATATCATTGAAAGCCTTCTCTCCCAACCTGAGGATTGGAGAAGCAATAAGAAATCAATTTGAGCCTAATTCCCAATCTGTAAACCATTCAGCTCACAAAGAAACTTGACCCTATGAATTCCACATCACTTAACAATGCTCCCCAACCTGAAGATAAGAAGAACCTGCAAGGGTGATTTTCATAATTAGGAAATTTTCATCTCTCTCAACATGGAAAAATGTTTAGAAAATGAAAACGTTTGCCTCTAGTCACGAAGTTTGAACAAGTTATCCTGTCCTTCCTCCATAGCCCCAATTTATAGAAAATAAGATCGAAAAGCAGCTTTCATAGGAGCAATTTCAACGGAAAGCATCTTTCTTTGAGACCCACAGCATTGGTTTCCCAGATCTTTTGACGTTCTCTATTTCATAGAAAAATCACATCCGTACAAGCTATAAATTTAGACAGGAAAACTTCTCCAACTCACATGATGGTTTTGATTTTTGTAAGAAATTGATTAAGTGTATTAATATATTTAAGTGTATTAATATATTAATATATTACTTAATAAATAATCAAGGTTCCTCTCATCAGAAGATGTGTGTGTGTGTGTGTGTGTGTGTGTGTGTGTGTGTGTGTGTTCACACACAATATATCCAGACCGCTGTAAGTCAAATATATAGTCTGGCATAGAAAATATTCTATATGTAAAGTGCTTAGAGATGAGTTTGACACATGGCAAGCACCATAATGTGCTTGGTTTTTTAAATTATCCCAGTAATTTTATCCATTCATTTAAAATTCACTTGAAACCAAAATGGGAAGGGAAACACTTCGAAAAAGTAAACTCTCCAATAACTTCTGTACTTAAGAACCAGTGGAAAACTATAAGACACTGATGAAAGAAATTGAAGATGATACAAACAGATGGAGAGATATACCATGTTCTTGGATTGGAAGAATCGACCTTGTGAAAATGACTTTACTACCCAAAGCAATCTACAGGTTCATTGCAATCCTTATCAAACTACCAATGGCATTTTTCACGGAACTACAACAAAAAATGTCACAATTTATATGGAAACACAAAAGACCCTGAATAGCCAAAGCAATCTTGAGAAAGAAAAACGGAGCTGGAGGAATCAGGCTCCCGGACTTCAGACTATACTACAAATCTACAGTAATCAAGACAGTATGGTACTGGCACAAAAACAGAAATATAGATCAATGGAACAGGATAGAAAGCCCAGAGATAAACCCACGCACATATGGTCACCTTATCTTTGATAAAGGAGGCAAGAGTATACAATGGAAAAAAGACAGACTCTTCAGTAAGTGGTGCTGGGAATACTGGACAGCTACATGTGAAAGAATGAAATTAGAACACTCCCTAACACCATACACAAAAATAAACTCAAAATGGATTAAAGACCTAAATGTAAGGCCAGACACTATCAAACTCTTAGAGGAAAACATAGGCAGAACACTCCATGACATAAATCACAGCAACATCCTTTTTGACCCACCTCCTAGAGAAATGGAAATAAAAACAGAAATAAACAAATGGGACCTAATGAAACTTAAAAGTTTTTGCACAGAAAAGGAAACCATAAACACGACGAAAAGACAACCCTCAGAATGGGAGAAAATATTTGCAAATGAAGCAACTGACAACGGATTAATCTCCAAAATTTACAAGCAGCTCATTCAGCTCAATATCAAAACCAAACAACCCAATCCAAAAATGGTCAGAAGACCTAAATAGACATTTCTCCAGAGAAGACATACAGATTGCCAACAAACGCATGAAAGGATGCTCAACATCACTAATCATTAGGGAAATGCAAATCAAAACTATAGTGAGGTATCACCTCAAACCAGTCAGACTGGCCATCATCAAAAAATCTACAAACAATAAATGCTGGAGAGGGTGTGGAGAAAAGGGAACCCTCATGCACTGTTGGTGGGAATGTAAATTGATACAGCCACTATGGAGAACAGTATGGAGGTTCCTTAAAAAACTAAAAATAGAACTACCATATGACCCAGCAATCCCACTACTGGGCATATACCCTGAGAAAACCATAATTCAAAAAGAGTCATGTACCACAATGTTCATTGCAGCTCTATTTACAATAGCCAGGACATGGAAGCAACCTAAGTGTCCATCGACAGATGAATGGATAAAGAAGATGTGGCACATATATACAGTGGAATATTACTCAGCCATAAAAGGAAACGAAATTGAGTTATTTGTAGTGAGGTGGATGGACCTAGAGACTGTCATACAGAGTGAAGTAAGTCAGAAAGAGAAAAACAAATACTGTATGCTAACACATATATATGGAATCTAAAAAATATATATATATATATATGGTTCTGAAGAACCTAGGGGCAGGACAGGAATAAAGACGCAGATGTAGAGAATGGACTTGAGGACACGGGGAGGTGGAAGGGTAAGCTGGGACGAAGTGAGAGAGTGGCATGGACATATATACACTACCAAATGTAAAATAGATAGCTAGTGGGAAGCAGCTGCATAGCACAGGGAGATCAGCTCGGTGCTTTGTGACCAACCAGAGCGGTGGCATAGGGAGGGTGGGAGGGAAACGCAAGAGGGAGGAGATATGGGAACATATGTATATGTATAGCTGATTCACTTTGTTATAAAGCAGAAACTAACACACCATTGTAAAGCAATTATACTCTGATAATGATGTTAAAAAAAAAACAAAACTTCATGAAATGGCAGGATATGATGTATCATGAGGAGAAGGTAGCATGATCTTGTTGTTGTTTGACTTTTTATTCACTTATTTGTTATTTATTTGTTTTTCTTGAATATACTCAGACAATTACAAAAAAATAAAAAGAACCAATGGGATTATTAAGTTAATTTTTAGCTATGTACACCTTAACTAATAGATATTTATGCATTCACTTTTTCATTTATGCAGAAATTTTATAGACTAAATGTAGCACCGTGCTGGGCCCTGAGACCAAAAGATAAAAATAGCCCAGAGACTCACAGAGCATATACTGCAGTGGGGAGACAGCAGAACAAAAAGGCCCTTCACAGCAGCGTGGCACCCGTGAATGGAGTGCGTTCAGTGGCAGAGGGAGTGCCTGACGGTGACGGTGGGAATAACATCACTCCGCTGAAACTGGAGGCTGATTGTAGTTTGGAATTTGGATCGTGGAGGAGGGAGAGAGGACAGGAATGATAGAGAAAGACTTCTAAGTGGATGAAACCAAATGCACGAGAGCTTGGAGGTCTGAGAGAATAGAAGACCTTTCGGAAATACAGAATTCAGGATAGCTGGCGCATTCCTTAGTTTTCCCCACTAATTTCTGAGTAAGTAAAATCACTTATTTAATTTATGCAGCAAAGATTTAAAAAAATGTTTAATCTTATTGAAGTGTAGTTGATTTACAATGTTGTGTTGCTTTCTGCTCTACGGCAAAATGACTCTCTTATACGTATGTATATATTCTTTTTCATATTCTTTTCCATTATGGTTTATCAGAGGATATTGAATATAGTTCCCTGTGCTCTACAGTAAGACCTTGTTATTTATCCATTCTATATATAATAGTTTGCATCTACTAATCCCAAACTCCCAATCCACCCCTCTCCCTACCCTCCCCCTTGGTAACCACAAGTCTGTTCTCTATGTCTGTGAGTCCGTTTCTGTTTCGTAGACATGTTCATTTGTGTCGTATTTTAGATTCCCCATATAAGCAATATCATATGGTATTTTTCTCTGTCTGACTTACTTCACTTAGTATGATAATCTCTAGGTCCATCCATGTTTCTGCAAATGGCATTATTTCATTCTTTTTACTGGATGAGTAATAGTCCATTGTATATATATACCACATCTTCTTTATTCATTCATCTATCAATGGACATTTAGGTTGTTTTCATGTCTTGACTATTGTGAATAGTGCTGCTATTAACATTGGGGTGAATGTATCTTTTCGAATTATAATTTTATCCAGGTATATGCTCAGCAGTGGGATTGCTGAATCATAGGGTGACTCTATCTTTCATTGTTTTGAGGAACCTCCATACTGTTTTCCGTAGTGGCTGCACCAATTTACATTCCCACCAACAGTGTAGGAGGGATCCCTTTTCTCCACACCCTCTCCAGCATTTATTATTTGTAGACTTTTTAACGATCGACATTCTGACCCGTGTGAGGTGGTACCTCATTGTAGTTTTGATTTGCATTTCTCTAATAGTTATGCAGCAAAGATTAATGCAGCATTCCTATTATAAGCAAGTTACTTTTTTACTAGAATAAAAAATCAATCATAATCTCTGCTCTCAAAAGACTCCCAATCTGCCATGATAAGTCTAATAAAGAAAAAATTGCAATCCAAAACGAAATAGAAAATGCCTCTGAATTTTCTATAGCCTGGCTTTTCTGTACTCATTTAAATGATTGAGGATTCACTATGGTCACTCCTCAGCTCGGACTCTCGTTTACTCTCTATCTTCAATTTGAAAATATGTCTTGTCCCTGTGAGCCATCCCATCTATGTGATGTGTGCGTCCTCTGTGAGTGTGGGAGCATCTTTCGGATGGGGTGTCGGGGAAGAGCTTTGGGCAGGACTGCATTTCTGCGGCTAATGAGGAAGCTTCAAACAGCAGTGGGACAGAGCAGTGCCAAGGCCACGGGAGGGGAAGGAACAGCAGGGGTGGGGGCAGGGACTCCAGCTTTCCTCTCCTCTTCCCTCTCTGTCAGCTCTCCTCATCCATCCTGTCCTCCCAGGTCCCTCCGCAACACACACACACACACACACACACACACACACACACACACACACACACACACACACACACACACACACACACCCCTCACGTCTCCCGCAGAGCCTCTTTGGTGCACATGGATTTAGCATAAGCAATACTGTTCCCAACTCATGTTGCCTTTTTTGTTAGTTCACATTCACTTGGGTTAACCCAGCTGGTCAGTCCAACTCTGCAGGGCTCTGTCTGCAGATATCATTTCACACGCTTTTAATATTATTTCACCAAAAGCCTTCTTTCCCAGCTTGACAGTTGGAGAAGCAATAAGAGATCAACCTATTTGAACCTAATTCTCGATGTGGAAATTCACTTCAGCTAACAATAAGATGTGGCCCCATGAGTTCCATGTCATGTAATACGTCCTACTCTGTGCTCAGAATGAGTCCAGGTTACGGGATGGAGGGCTGGACAGGGACTCAGGGGGTGTAGACCCAACCCTGTGACACTCTTGCACAACAGTCTGTATAGCACTTACTGAAATTGTCATTTAAATAATGGGTGGGGTCACTGCTTGTGTCATATCTGTGTCCCTTGCTAGAACGTAGCTCTAGGAGGGAAGAGTTCTGTTCTCTGCTGTATCTTCAGGGCTGAGCAAAGTGCCAGTGAAATAGCAGTCACTCAGCACTTATTCGTGGAACGAAAAAGGGAATGAATCCAATACCACTGTTTCAAACTCTCTGGAATCCACTGTGGCAGCCATAACACCACCTCTTATCCCCACTGAGAACCCCTCTGGACATAACAGACACTCACCCAGGTCTTTCTTGTGCCACCCACGGAGCCTACTATAACACACAGGCAACATCCATCTCCATTTCCCATTCGAATCCAAAAGATACCTGGTTTTCCCCTCTCTGTATGCTGTCCACACCCCTCTGCCCCTCTGCCCCCAACTGTCCTAAGCTGTGACAGCCCCATTGCTGTGACATCTAAGATAAAAGCACTGTGTACATTTAGACAATTCTTACTCAGCTGCATTCTCTCTCGACCAGTGGTTCTCAGCCCTGGGGGAGCTTTTTTTTTTTTTTGCGGGCCTCTCACTGTTGTGGCCTCCCCCGCTGCGGAGCACAGGCTCCGGACGCGCAGGCTCAGCGGCCATGGCTCACGGGCCCAGCCGCTCCGCGGCATGTGGGATCTTCCCAGACCGGGGCACAAACCCGTGTCCCCTGCATCGGCAGGCGGACTCCCAACCACTGCGCCACCGGGGAAGCCCCTGAGGGAGCTTTAACAAATGCCTGATACCAAGGGTATAACCCAGCTGATCAAATCAGAATCTCTGGAGCTGGACCCAGGACTCAATATTTTTTAATGTCCTGTCGATGATTCCAGCGTGTAGCAAAGGTTGAGAGCCCCTTCTCGGAAGGGTTGTCAGAAACTCCGAGTTTGGAGTTCTAAGAATTCCGCGATCAGGAGCCCTCAGTGAGTTGGGATGGGAGGGGTCGTTCGCTATGTGTCTTCCCCACACCACCTCCCCAAAGAACCATGAGCTGGGCCTGTTCTTCCCAATCTGGATTGGCTGTGGGAAGCAAATGCTTGTATCTTGTAAAGTTCCAAGCCACTTCTTTGGGATAGTAGCTGGACATTTCCGAGGACATGGTAGGGGAAGAAGCAAATGAAGAATGTGGGTACAAAGGGTCAATTTGGGGGGTGGAGGATACAGCCAGAGAGGCAATGAGACAAGCAGTCCCAAGAGAAAGGCTGCCCAGGAGAGCAGGACACGGAGCGCTTTAAGCAGAGGCAGCTACAATTGTAACCCAAGCGACCTGACCTTCCTAGGCTGTGGGTAGTAATGAGGCCACTATAAGAGGATACGGCGTCAGAGACTCCTTGCTTCTGCCTGCTGACAGGGGTGTCTGGGCATCAAGTCTGGAAGAGCCTTGCCTGGGCTCTCAGGTCAGTCTACTCTTCCTGGGGTACCTGCTCTGCCAGGTCCACCTGTCTCACCCACCATGCTGTGTATTCCCCATGGCGCCCTGACCAGTATGCTGCCCCTTTACGTGTCAGAGCTGCAGGATGGTCATGGCAAAGGCGGGGGTGGGGACCTTAGCAGAGGGCAGTGTTTTTCAACTTTGCCGAGGGGCCTCAGGGCCCACTGTCGTTGGGGGGACCCCAGGCTGCCAGTTAACAGGCCACCACACATCGCCCCTGCTGCCCTTCAGGGGTGCCCTGCTCAGAGCAGAAGGATGGCAAAGTTGGTTCTGGCCTGACTACCCTGATGGGAGGACCCCATAGAATTCACTTGTAGAAACAGTAAAAAAAAAAAAAAAAAAAAATCTAAAACTATCACAACTAGGTAAGGAAATGAGAGTGATTCTGTCCCAACTCATCCCCTTTCCTTTTCCTTTTCTTCTTTGCCTCTGCAAGAAGCCACAAAAGGGTTAAATACTTTGCCACGAGGTGGGATAAGCTTCTCAGATCCGTGGTGTGCCTGATGGTCCTGGCACCGCGCTGGGTGAGGGGTGCCCCGTCCTTTGTCGACTATAATGGTGCATCTTCGTTATTGTCCTAATACTCCTTTAAAAAACACACCCTAATCTTTCCCTGGCGCCGGTGACGGCCACCATGCGGGATGTTTTCTTTCTCTCCGCTCTGTCCTTCCCCTCAGCCCCTATTGTTGCCATAGTCACGATGGGGCGATAGCACGGGTGCAGGGCTGTTTCTGTACTGTACCGCCCCGAGCTGATTGTTTAAATCTGTATTATTCCACTGTTCTGAAGATTTACAGTTTTAATGGCTCATTTATGTAATCCCATAAATAAAGTAGCAAAAAAAAAAAGCATCCCACACAAATGAGTGAATTGGAGTTTGAAAAAGGCTCCTGAGGCAGGTCAGCCAGGGTCTCAGCTGCGGGGCCTTGATTGGTGTGGCCGGTGTAGCCAAGATGGCAGTGGGCTTAAGACCACCCAGTCAGTGCCCCAATGGGGCATTACCACGGAATAGCGGGATGGTTCTGGAGTTCAAGCTCCCCTATTTATCAGAGAACACAGTTCTACTGCAAAATCCACTTTAGTCTGAAACTCATTTACCTTCCTGCTTTGACAGCTGCACCTCTCCCCGGCAGAAAAGTTTCCGCAATTAGCTTTTTCCCTCCTAGCAGCTGATGCTGTGTGTTTCCCCCCACCGCCCCTCCTTTCTTCTTCTTAACCAGTATATTCCTGGGGCTGCTAAATTCTCTCTAAAGAGCCTGTGAATTCGAGCACCTGCCTCAAGAATGTATTTGACACACTGAACAGAGATATAGTTGGAACAATTCACTGTGAGCCTTCCTCCACCGGTTTCTCTGTTCACGCTCCCTCCCCTGCCAGTGAAGGTTTGTACTAATTAGGCACAGATGAAGAAAATGGCTAAAATGGAACCGAATCAGCACATGTCTGACGATCTTTCCAGGTCCCTGCCCGGTTCAGATGCGAAACCACAAGTCACCGCGTCCCCACTTGGTAGATAACTTGGCTCTGGAATCCTTGATTGACACTCACTATTTAATGCTCTCACTTGAAACAGTTTTGCTTTCGGATATTATAGCAAAGCGTGACCCCGGATCAGAGTCCTCTGTCTCTGTCTGTCTCTAGTTTCCCTGTATCTCTGCAGGGGCCTCTGCTGAGACCGGGACCTCTGTGTGCGTGACTGTCTCTCAGAAACGCACGGCGGAAGTTTTGTGGGTGTCCGGGACCCAGGCCGTAGAAAAACAGAGGGATTGTTAAGTGCTCTCAATTCACCTAAATCTCATATTGTAGCCAAATGTGATCAGAATTAAATTGACTAAAACAGCAGTCCCAAAGCAAGAAAGCATTTAAGTCCCAACTTTCCCATTTCCCTGCCATCGAAAAATGACTTTTAAACTTTGCAAAATGAAGATTTTAATCTGTCATCCCCATCTCGGGCATTTGTGGGAAAGAGAAATGCACTTTTAAAAAAATTTACTTTATTCAAGTGTGGTGGATTTACAATGTTGTGTTAATGTCTGCTGTGTGGCAACGTGATTCAGTTACACATATATACATTCTTTTTCATATTCTTTTCCATTATGGTTTATCACAGGACGTTGAATATAATTCTGTGCTATACAGTAGGACCTTGTTGCTTATCCATTCTATATATACTAGTTTGCATCTGCTGAGCCCTCCTCCATGGCAACCACAAGTCTGTTCTCTCTGTCTGTGAGTCTGTTTCTGTTTCATAGATAAGTTCATTTGTGTCATATTTTAGATTCCACATATAAGTGATACCATATGGTATTTGTCATATTCTCTTTCTGGTATACTTCATTTAGTATGATAATCTCTAGGTCCATTCCTGTTGCTGCAAATGGCATTATTTCATTCTTTTTTATGGCTGAGTAGTATTCCTTTGTATATATGTACGTCATCTTTATCCATTCATCTGTCGATGGACATTCAGGTTGTTTCCATGTCTTGGCTATTGTGAATAGTGCTGCTATGAACATAGGGGTGCATGTATCTTTTCAAATTAAAGTTTTGTCCAGATGTTTGCCCAGGAGTGGGATTGCAGGCTCATATGGCAACTCTATTTTTAGTCTTCTGAGGACCATCTATACTGTTCTCCATAGTGGCTGCATCAATTTACATTCCCACCAACAGTGTTAGGAGGGTTCCCTCTTCTCCACACCCTCTCCAGCATTTGTTATTTGTAGACATTTAATGATGGCCATTTTGACTGATATGAGGTGGTACCTGGAGAAATGCATTTTTTTCTTCCATCTTCAGAAAGGGAAAAACACTACGTAAGTCAAAGAAGGATCATGGGATTTGTTGTCCGTCTTCCCCAAGAAGGGTAGGAAGGCAGAAGGGCGAAGCACTGGAATTAGAGCTGGAACTGGGGCGGGGGGGCTCCGTCTGGCCCGAGCGTACTTGCTGGGGAGTCTGCGGCGAGTCCTCCCTCTGGAGCACAGGTCCCGAGGAGTCAGCAGGAACTGCTCCGCGTTCACCAACTCAACCGCCCTGCGCCGGATGACGCCTAGCGGGGGTCGTGCAGAGCCACTGGATGATGGAAGAACCTATCCGAGCCTCACTTCAGTCGTCTGTGAAGCCCGTCTCCGAGTGTGGTCAAGAAAGCAGCAGGAAACAGCGCACGTGAACGCCCGGTACATACATCCATATGCAGGTCGTCTTGAGGACGACCTCAGTGTGAGTCATTATTCACAGTGATGGATGTCTCCAGTGGAACGGGCGGAAGCTAGTCTTGTCATTAGGCTTTTTGTCTTTTACAGTATTTCCTGTGGGAAACCTTTAAGCATCGCTCATGAGGTTATCGTTCCTTAATAGAGAGAAGGACATTCCATAACATCCTGCCTCTCATATGGAAAGGTGATGCTGTATCTTTAAAAATTTCATTATTGGGGATGGATTTGCCCTGAATCATCTACTATCCCTGTTGGTCCTCTTCGTGACCAGGACCCAATGATGAGCTGAGATAATTGTGGCTAAAAGGAGTTTCAGGCCACGTCACGCAGTTGTCACTTTTTTTTTTTTTTTTTTTTGCGGTACGCGGGCCTCTCACTGTTGTGGCCTCTCCCGTTGCGGAGCACAGGCTCCGGACGCGCAGGCTCAGCGGCCAAGGCTCACGGGCCCAGCCGCTCCGCGGCATGTGGGATCTTCCCGGACCGGCGCACGAACCCGTGTCCCCTGCATCGGCAGGCGGACTCTCAAACACTGAGCCACCAGGGAAGCCCGCAGTTGTCACTTTAAAAAATCTTATACTTATGGAGATTGATTTAACATTCATGACCTCCTTACAGAGAGTTCTGACTAGTAGAACTAAAATACCCAACTAGTCCATACCAAATTAGCATTAGCAAAACCTTGAATTTAGTAGCAATCTATTAAAATGAGTCAGTGTATCTATGCTGCTGCTATTCCTGGATATTTATCTCTTTAATTAAGCACGATGAAGTAGGGCCGAGCATTTTCTTTCTTTCTTTTTTTTGGCTGCATTGGCTCTTCGTTGCTGTGCTCAGCCTTTCTCCGGTTGCGGCGAGCGGGGGCTACTCTTCGTTGTGGTGCATGGGCTTCTCATTGCGGTGGCTTCTCTTGTTGTGGAGCACGGGCTCTAGAGCGCAGGCTCAGTAGTGGCTCGCGGGCTCTAGAGCGCAGGCTTAGTAGTGGCTCGCGGGCTCTAGAGCGCAGGCTCAGTAGTTGTGGCGCACGGGCTTAGTTACTCCACAGCTCATGGGATCTTTCCGGACCAGGGCTCGAACCCATGTCCCCTGCATTGGCAGGCGAATTCTTAACCACTGCACCACCAGGGAAGCCCAAGCTGAGCATTCTCTTGAGGCTTCTGTGTCTCCAAGGCCCCAGATTATATCACTTTCAGTTTTGACATTACCTTCTCTTGATGACAATTTCTTGGACCAAGCAAATCTATGCCAGCCTCCCTCCACCTGAACAAAAACCCTCCAGGACACAGCTGGGCTCGTGCTCCCAACACAGCTGCTTGAGCTGCAGAGGGGGCAGCCTCCACCTGCACAACAGCTCAGATGCCAGGAGCCTTTCTATTGCCTCTTGCTGGTGCCGCTCAGTCGTATACTAAAATTGTCACACGAACTCGGGCCCAGGTGAGAGACAGGCCCCGGCCAGGCCACCAGAACCTGGGGCTTCAGGACTCCGTCTCCCTTACAGATCACCAGCATTATTCCCATCATGCCTCACTTCTCTTATTATCTCCAGGCCACCCAGGTCATCCATCACCATAAAGATTCTTATCCTCATAGGGTTCTATAGTCACCAAATGCCGTGGCTTTCAGATTTGTTTGACTCCAACCTACAGTAAGGAATACATTTTATACCTATAGCAAGTACACACATAACACACGCACACGCACACACACACCACATGCACTCACATATGCACATTTTTAGAAATTTGTGGAACAATGCTTATCTGAAGTCGATCAGATATGGTCTTATATTTTCCACTCTATTATATATAACTATTCTTTCTCAATTTTTTAAAAGCTCAGTCATCTCACACTAAATTGATTCATAACGTGTTAAGTTGCCTTCTTGCTGTAATTGAAACCTGGCTTCCTCCCAAGGATGCTGCTTCCACTGTTTCTCCTGGACGCCGTCTCTTCTCCTCTTTGGTCCTTCCATGACTTTTCCTCCATCTTCCTTCCAACCTCCCAGCTCCTTGGACTTGCATGTCATCAGCCTCTGTCCCCAGCTACAATCTCCTGGTACTTCGCCTCATTTGTTGAAGACTCTGGCCCTCGGGACACTGTTTATCTCCTCAGAAGCACCCGTGCGCCAGCAGCCAAGTTGGCGCTGCAGTCAGCACTGCGAACTCTCAGCTGCCCGGCGTCTTCTCTGCTGTGATCTCCCCTCGTCCTCACTGAGAACTGCACCACCTGCCAAGCCGCGTTTCCCACTCGCTCCCCCTCCCCCTCCATCTGGCCATTGACTCTAATGCCCCCCAACATTTTCAACCCCAGGAGGACCTCAATACTTTACTTCTTCCCTGTCAGTCACTCCTACTTGTCCTCTACCAGGGCAGATTCTGTGGGATAGACTCTTTATTTTTTTAATTTTTATTTATTTATTTTTGGCTGCGTTGGGTCTTTGTTGCTGTGTGTGGGCTTTCTCTAGTTGTGGCGAGCAGGGGCTACTCGTTGTTGCGGTGTGCAGGCTTCTCATTGCGGTGGCTTCTCCTGTTGCGGAGCACGGGCTCTTGGCGCACGGGCTCAGTAGTTGTGGCGCGTGGGCTCAGTAATCGTGGTGCACAGGCTTAGTTGCTCTGCGGCATGTGGGATCTTCCCGGACCAGGGCTCGAACCCGTGTCCCCTGCATCGGCAGGAGGACTCCTAACCACTGCACCACCAGGGAAGTCCCTGTGGGATAGACTCTTGACTTCTTTCTCCTCCGTTATAATTGTCTATATTATTGGGAGGAAAAAAGCAAACTCAGCCCCAGCTTTCTGTCTTCTCTGGACAGGCACCTGAGCAGCTGAATGTATCTTCAAACAAGCACATGCCATGCAGACAGGTCGCACTTTAAATTCATGACCACGAATGGTGTCATGCAACCATCTGACCCATGTCTTTATCAGATTGGATCTCTGCTCTCCAAAGGGACCGTTCCACACACCTCCTCCAGTTCCCCCCACCCACCCAGATATTGACCTAGCCCTGTGTTTCCATTACTTCATTGAAAAACAAAAGCAGATAAAAAAGACCTCATCTTCCCATGACCATCCCTTTCAGCCGACTCCTACCTCTGCCTGTATCCACTGCCTTTCCTCCACTCCTAAAGCCAATATCTCCACTTGCACAGAATTCCACTCCCTCTCATTTTTTTGAGGTCTTGGCTCTGAAACTTCCCACTTTCTCTCTGGCAGCATCAGTTTCTCTTTGTCCACTGGGCCATTCCCTTTAACCTACAAAGACACTGTGATATCTTCCACCTTAAAAAAACTTGACTCCATGCTTTTTTCCAACTACACCAATATGTTGATTTTCCTTCATAGCGGTTCTCCAATTTCCTATACTCACTGTCCTTACTTCCTTATCTCCTATTTTCTCTTTACTCCAATCAGGCTTTTGTCTTCCCCTTTCCACTGATACTGCTCTCATCAAATTTATCAGTGACCTCCATCTTGCCCAGATCAATGGTCTATTCTCTCTTTTAGAGAACAGATTTTTCAGATAGCAGGCACTCAATAAATATCTGTGGAATGAGTGAATGAATATAAAACTCCCATCCCATTAGTTTACTGAATTCATGGTTGTGCATTACAAAAATAGATGAAGTTCAATTTTATACCAGGCTAATGAATTTTCATGTACTTATTCACTTCTTATAAGGTTTTGTGTATATTTAATCCATGTCAGCTTTTTCCATGTGAATTTCCAGAGCTATGATTTCTGACCTTGCAAAATTTCAAAAACACTTTTTAACGTAAATGCTAACATTTCAGGATAAAGGAGAACTGATTGGACACATATTCATGTATAATTTTATATTGGACCTCAGGTCCACAGTATTGGACTAATCATAATTCAGAGCTTGAGATAATTCTCATTATTGCCCATGCATGGCCTGCTTTAATTAATTAATCAGGTTTTAATGATGTAGTAATCATTCATGAACCCAACACCCAACGTGAAGGTTATTTCGTGCTGATTTGACATATAAATTGTTCCAGTCATGGATTATAAGGGACAGGAAAGAAGGAAGGAACTAATGTTGCCTTTGTACTTTGTATCAGACTCTATGCCAGACACTTTATCTACATTATTTAATCCTCACAATAACTCTGAGAAGTAAGCATTATCCTCATTTTCCAGATTAGAAAACTGGTTCAGAAATAGCATTTGTCTAACTGCTCATGGGAAGTACTAAAGCTGGAATTCAGAGCTAGGTCTGTCCAGCTTCAAAGCACAGGCTCTTTCTGTGTTAGCACACTGGCCCTGTGGGAGAGCCGTAATACACAGAAGATAGTTGCCCTGGCATGTTTGGGACCCAGCCTGTTCCATGTCACTAGCCTGGCTGGGATTTAGATATCTTAACTCCAAAAAAACAGGAAGATTTTAAAAAGTATTCCTTATAAGGTATGATATGTAATATAGCTCGTAAGATGTAGGAAATTAATGTTTTGAAAGTACATACATCTTAGAAATCTCATAAATAAGTATTTGAAGAAATAACAGCTGATTTGCATCATTCAAAAGCATTGGGGGATATCTGAAAATGAAAAAAAATGAACACAAACCTCATATTTTTAGTGCCATAAAATATTTTGAATATCAGTTTTCATACCAAAATATCTGAATTTGCAGGGAACACTCATTTCCTTTAAATTGCCCACTATAAAAGAATTTGATGCAGTAGAAAATGAAATAAAACAAAACCAAAACTATAAAGGCTATATATGACATCTTTTATTTACAGGAGAATGTTTTTTTACTAAAGTATTGTTGAGGGGCTTCCCTGGTGGCACAGTGGTTAAGAATCTGCCTGCCAGTGCAGGGCACACGGGTTCGAGCCCTGGTCCGGGAAGATCCCACGTGCCGCAGAGCAACTAAGCCCGTGTGCCACAACTGCTGAGCCTACGCTCTAGAGCCCTCGAGCCACAACTACTGAGCCCACATGCCTAGAGCTGGTGCTCCGCAACAGGGGAAGCCACCACAGTGAAGAGTAGCCCCTGCTCACCACAGCTAGAGAAAGCCCGCGTGCAGCAACAAAGACCCAACGCAGCCAAAAATAAATAAATAAATTAATTAATTTAAAAAAACCCCAAGTATAGTTGATTTACAATGTTGTGTTAATTTTTTCTGTACAGCAAGGTGATTCAGATATACATATATATACTTAAAAAAGAATGTGCTCCACAGTATATTCTGGGTGCTCTACAGTAGGACCTAATTGTTTATCCATTCTCTATATATCAGTTTGCATCTACTGATCCCAAAATCTCAATCCACCCACCCCCTCCCCCGCTGGCAACCACAAGTCTGTTCTCTATGTCTGTGAGTCTGTTTCTCTTTCGTAGATAAGTTCATTTGTGTCATATTTTAGATTCCACACATAAGTGATACCATATGGTATTTGTCTTTGTCTGACTTACTTCACTTAGTATAATAATCTCTAGGTCCATTCATGTTGCTGCAAATGGCATTATTTCATTCTTTTTTTATGGCTGAACAGTATTCCATTGTATACATGTACCACATCTTCTTTATCCATCCATCTGTCGATGGGCATTTAGGTTCCTTCCATGTCTTGGCTGTTGTGAATAATGCTGCTATTACAGGAGAATGTTGATCCTTACATAGTGTGGTAACCTCACTCCACTCCAGGCTTGACTGTCACAGCATCCATGGGGCTGGTGGAGCGAGGGACAGGGAAAGCTCCTCTGGTGTCCTCGCCTGTGTGTATCTTTTCTTTCTACTTTCCTGCTCAGCCTGTGTATTGCCAAATACACAGTTTTCAGTAGTCCATGACTTTTGTTCTATAAAATTCATAGGTTTGCACTACACGAAATTGCCTCTGACAGAAGTCATTTTTGTTCTGCCCTTTTTGATCCGTACACCTCTGTCTGAATTCCATGCACTGGGTCACATCATAAACTGATGTTGTCGGCCAGTCTCCGAACCTCTCTGGCTTTGTGTCCCTCTATAAGATGCAGATGATCATTTCTACAGTGAATTGCATCTAGTCGTCTTGTCTATTTGGTCATCTTTAATCAGGAACCACCCAGCCAATCATTGTCTTTCGTGACACCCAGCTATTTTGTAGAACATTCCCCAGTTTGGCTGTTTCTCCATGATCAGATTCAGTTGCACACTTGTGGTAGGACGACCGGAGAATTGCTGCATGTCCTTGGAGGCACATGTGTTGTTTTGTTCCCTCATTGGTAAAGTTAACCTTGACCTTCGGTTCAGGTGGTGGTGTTACCAAACTCAGGTTCAGCTGCTCACAGCTAAAAATCCAATAATTCGAGAGACGAGTATCAACAGAAAGGAAAGGTGCTTTAATCAGAAAAGGCGGCAATCTGGGGAGAAGGTGGACTCGTGTTCCGAGACCAACTCCAAAGCGTCTGCTCAGCCATGACAGTTTTTAAAGGGAAAAAGGAGGGAAGAATCTCAGTGAGTCATCAAGGCAGGAGGTTGGGTTCTGGATCCTTCTCCATTGTGTGCAGGCTGGCTGACTCTACCTTCAGATGTTATCTTGCCCGTTTGATCTGACCGCAGGATTGCTAAGGGGGAGCTGATGGGGATAGAGAGCTAGTCATTCTTTAACTACTTCATTCTTCATTCTTACTTCTTTTTACCTAGAAAATGAATTAAGTAGGTTCTTTCAAGTTTAGAGGGGAACAGAAATGGGCAAACAGGAAAGGGGAAAAAGAGCTGCTTTCAGTGAGGCCAGGCTTCTCCACTGGAATTTAACTATTTTCCCCCTTTGTAATTAATACATATCCAGTGGGGGATATATGTTGAAACATGCAAATATCCTTTTTCTCGTGTTGCTTTTGCCCATCAAGTTTTGCAGCCACTGATGATCCTTAACTGAAACAATTCCTGCCAAACAGTGATTTTCTAATTCTAGCTTCTTCCTACATCTGGATATTTTCCAAATAAAGCAGTATCCCCCCCAAAAAATTTTAATACAATTTTTTTTTGGCTGTACCATGCAGCATGCGGTATCCTAGTTCCCCAACCAGGGATCAAACCTGTGCCCCCTGCAGTGGAAGCGTGGATTCTTAACCACTGGACCACCAGGGAAGTCCCCAATTTTTAAATGACAAAGTTCATCAATTCCTTTTTTTTTTTTTTTTTTCGGTACGCGGGTCTCCCACCGCCGCGGCCCCTCTCGTCGGGGAGCACAGGCTCCAGACGCACAGGCCCAGCGGCCACGGCCCACTGGCCCAGCAGCCCCGCGGCACGTGGGATCTTCCCGGACCAGGGGGCGCAGCAGGCGGACTCCCAACCACTGCGCCACCAGGGAAGCCCCTAAAGTTAATCAATTCTTTAAGTTCCTCCTGAATACATTTGAGTATATCCAGCTTTACTAGCCTCTTGGACATCATAGCACTTGTGAGTCAATTCAGCAATTAAAGGGTTCCCCGAGCCCATCTTCTCCCAAGCCCAGCTAGGAAGCATCTTCTCACCCAGCATCCAATTGTTGTTTGATATTGTTGTCATTGCTTGGGGAGGGAGGGGCTCTTGAACAGGAATTATCAAAATGAAGAAAAAGTCTAACTTAATTTAGAGTGAGCCAAGTTTTATTCCTTCTGTAGTTTAAATATTAAACTCAGCCAAAGAATGACATCATCACAAAGAAGAAACTTAATAGAGTCAAAGAATTTACAAAAGGGATAGAACACAGGGTGTAGAGATTCTCCCAGCTAAGTAACTTATTTGATATTTATATTGCAAAGTCAATGATTTAATATTAATTAGTAAGGCATTAGGTAGATGTCACGAATAATTTGAAAAGATGTTTTCCTTTCTAATCTTGCCCTGTTCGTTTCCTCTTTATTTCATGCAGAGACATTTACAAATACAACCTTCAAGAAAGTTACAAACAAGGACTAAAATCTACATTTTTCTTGCATAAAAGGGTTTTAGAAGAAGTGTGATTGTATTTTTGACACATTTTCATTCATATTCTAGACATTTCTTGTTCATTAAACAAACACTTTTTAAAAGGTTTGTACTGAGAAGTGGCTCTTCAGTCCCCACTATTTAAAATAGCCAGCCTCTTAAAGCCATTATCTGGCTGACCATGTAGTGAAGTCATTTGAATGATTACTGTAAAACAGGATTTAAGAGGAAAATAAATGAAAGGGGAAAAGTAATTTTGTGATCATTTCAAAGCTCTAAACACACGGGGCCGGGTGCCATGACAATTATTCTCTCTTGCCTGTAGGCACAGGAAAAGTGGAGGGATTTCCTTTGAAAAAGGAGCTCCTTCTGAATCAACAGTCAGTGGTCAAAGTAAACACCACTGAAGATTATGTTTGAGAAACTGCTTACAACTCCTGCAAAGGCATTAAGGAAACAAGGAGCTGGGGTGCAAATGCGGTGGAAGGCCTGAAGGAGTGTGTTGAGAAACATCCTGTAAGTCAGGCCATCGATGGCCAGAATCCAGACTCTCCTGCAAGAGTGTCCTGCACCTTATCTATTTTGTGGTTCTCCTGAAAAATAATTATTAGGAGCTACCCGGATAGAATAAACGAAACAATGTAATCAGTAACTAGCTTGCAGACAAACACACAAAAACCGATTCTGTTTGTTGGGAAAAACGCAACCCCCCTCCTGCTACATTATTCCATTGATGGAAAAACATTTACATCTCTTTTGTTAACTAGTTTTCTGTAGAAATTTTATAATCGCCGGGCAACTCTATTTCACTGCTCTCTTAGAAGAGACTGAGTAGCTAGACCCATGTTTTTATTCCACGGCCAAAAAGAAAAAAAAAATTTTTTTTCTGGGCTTTTTTTTTTTGGAAACTTTCGTCTATCATACATCAAACCTGTCAAGCTTTTTCATTCAAGTTCATGGTTTTTAAGTTCATTGTAAATAACTCAAACCGATTTTACAAAAGAGAAAAAAAAAAGTCCTGCCCTGACGTTGGGCATTACAAACTGTAATAATATCCCTTGTCAAATGGGATTTTGCAAGTGGCTTTGTAAAGGGCGGGGGTGGGGGTGGGGGGGGAGGATTTAGCTAAATAAAAATAATTTGAGGTTAATGTTATACTTTGATTGTGGGTTGACTTCCTTTATTTTCTTAAAAGTCTAGAATTTTTGCAAAATGTTAAAAGGAAATCCAGTAGCTATGTTTATCATTAAGTATGTGTCACATTTCATTTTGAGGTCCTTAAGAGTTACTTCGTGGGAGAAAATTCCAACAATAAGGAACATTCACTGATTTGCTGAGAGCTCTGTAAATTTTTAAAGTAAGCTAATCTCTTGGATGTTTCTTTTCCAAAGTAATGAAAAAGGCCTTTTCCCCCTGTCAATCAGACAGGGTCATTGCCGCAGGCCAAGCTGTACCGCTCAGGGTTCATTTCAGGAAGCAGAGCCGTGACAAGAGATACATAATAGAGGACTTTTGTGGGCATTGGGCTTTTTACAGCTGTGAGAGCTGGTGAAGTGTCCATGGGAAGCTTGCCTCTGTTGTCCGGTGGTGGGCATAACCTTGCTGTAGGTCAGCAGGGCTGGCCGTCCGGGAAGAACCCAGACGTGAGACAGGACAGAGCATGACAAACCAGACCTGCAAGAACCAAGCAGAACCCGCAAAGACAGACTGGAACCTGTGTCGCTGGTCCCTCCCCTGCAGGGCCTGGGCTACCTACAGAAGAAGCCGGCCCTCTCCTCACTGAGCTGCACCTGGACCTTGTCCGGAGCTCAGAGGAGCTGTGGGAGCCGTGGGCCCAGCCGCTGCCCCACGCAGAGAAGGAGGCCGGCACGTCAGCGGCCACGGGCAGACGCTGTGGCAGCATCTGTACCTTTGCCCCGAGCCTGGGCTTCGAGGATGCTGTTTCACTGCCCCCTTTCAAGTCAGGCACAAGTTTTCCCGCAGCCACCCTTCACCTGGAAACATACAGGGAGGGAATTCTGGGAAACTCAGCTCCAGCTTAGCTAAGGTGGTCCTGCACAAAACCACCCCCAACTTCTCCCTCCCATCTTGCCAATCCCCTGTTGGCTGTCTTCTCCTTTTTCCCTGAGATGTTCCTCATGCTGGGCTGTCAAGAGGCAGCTCCAGGTCAGTGCAGCTGAGGAAATCATCTTGACATTCTTCCTGTGATGACACTATCTGGACAGGCCCCAAGTTTTGGGTACTTCTCAGTTTGGAAGAATATGTAGTCAACCTTATTCTAGAAAATGCAAATTAATCTATAGCTGTAGAAACGGTATCAGTGGTGCCTGTGGACAGAGGGTGTGGAAGAGGGTAGGATGATGGATTAAAAGGGGCATGAGAATACTCTGATCGTGATAGATAGGTTCATTATCTTGATGATGGCTGTAAGTTTTACTGGTGTAAATATATGCCAAAGCACATCAAATTATACCTTAAAACATATGCAGTTTACCATGTATCAGTGATATCTCAATAAAGCTAAAAATATCAACTATGTAAAGGCTCTGAAGAGTGAACCACAGCAACAAAAACATCATTCGATCTGAAAAGGAACCCCTCCCCCCTCAAAACAAATGTTATCAGAACTTCAGAGACTACGGCCCAATACAAAAAAAGTCTGACATACGTGGACCTGGAATCTCCAAAGGAGAGAACATGGAGAATGAAGCACGAGAAATATTTGAAGAAACGATGGGAAAAAACTTACCAAAT
Source organism: Delphinus delphis (assembly GCF_949987515.2). NCBI lineage: Eukaryota > Metazoa > Chordata > Mammalia > Artiodactyla > Delphinidae > Delphinus > Delphinus delphis. The sequence goes on along the minus strand of NC_082700.1, from coordinate 5,193,931 downwards.
CCGTGGAAATATATAAATTCATAGTCATGGGAGGTTCGGCGTACCCCAAACAATAAATATATAAAGGAAGCTACATTTAGGCACATCATACTAATATTATAAGTCAAAAGATAAGTAGTTTGAATACTTGCCTTTTTGTACAAGTTTGCAATAAAATTGTAAGCAACTCTGAAGACTTATTTTTATGCAGGTATATAAAAGTGCAACGTGGGAATGGTGCTCATCAGTTTTTAAATTCACTGTCGAATTGTGATTTTTCTTCACGGAAGGGGGGAAAAGCATTAAGCAAAAGGTAAAAACCTCAATAAGATTTTTCTGAAGAGTATTATTTTGGTAATAATATTAGTACATATTCCTTTTTATTTCAGTGATACAGATGTATACCTATTTATCCTCAAGGAAACTTATACATCACTATTCAAGGAAAAATATAAGTGTTTTTATTGAAAGTTACAAGATTATTACGATGAAAATAAAACTTAGGAGGTGCTTGAAAAGGGTTAATTATGGAAATGATTGGTTATTTGAGGTATTATTCATTTACAGAAAATAAAAGTTAGAGTATATGTGATAAAATAAAGAATATGTGGCATCCTTTTCACTGAAAAAGTCCTCTGGTTCCTGGAAAGGGACACGTGGATCAGAGATCTTTTCAGCTTTTTCCAGGACCCAAAGGACTCGACATCTTAGCAAGAAGATCAGTTTACCAAAATTTCCATCAACAGAAATTGGAAAACTTTGTACTGCACCACTTTTTTGAGATATTTCAAGCATCCCTCCTCTGCGACTGCTCTGAAACAAGTCATAAAGAAGTGGTGACCTATTGTCATTTATATCACACATAGAATATTGCAAACAGAGGAAATGGACCCACCACCAGCTTTATCAAACTTTAACATTATGCCATATTTATTTCCACATTACACTTAAACAGTTGTCTTCATTTTTCTTTTTTTTTTTTACCACTTATGTCTTTTTCTTATTGATTTTTACATATTCCTTATAAATTCTGAAAACAAATCCTTTCTTGGTTTTGTTTCAAATCACCTCTCCTAGTCTGTGATTCGTCTTTTTTTCCAAATGGATTTAAAATTTTCATTTTGGGGTAATTATAGATTCATATGCAGTTGTAAGATATCGTACAGAGAGGTTGCATGTCCCCTTTACCCAGTTTCTCCCAATGGTAACATCTTGCAAAACTCTAGGACAATATCACCACTAGGACATTGGCATTGATACAGTGAAGACACGGAACATTTCCATCACCACAGCGATATCTCACGCCGCTCTTTTATCCTTTTCATTCTCACTCTTTCCTTAAAGTCTCTGGCAGCCACTGATCTGTTCTCCATTTCTGTCATTTCAAGAATGTTATGTAAGTGGAATAATATAATATGCAACCTTGTAGGACTGGATTTTCCATTCAGCATAATTCCCTGGAGATTCAACCAGGTGGTTGTGTGTGTGTCTGTAGCTTGTTCCTTTTCACTGCTGGGCAGTGTCACGTGGTGTGGATGGACCCCATTTTGTTTAACCCTCACTCACTGAAGGACATCGGGTCCTGTTGTTGGTTATTATGAATAAAGCTGCTATAAATATTTTTGTACAGGTTTTTATGAGAACATAAGTGTTCCTTTCTCTGGGATAATGCCTAGAAGTGCAATCACTGGGTTATATGGTAGCTGCATGTGGTTTGTTTTTTTTTAATGCCAGATCATTTTTCATTCCCACCAGCAATATGTTGGTGATTCAATTCTTTACCTCAGAATTCTCCCTGTTGTTCAGTTTGGGTAATTGGTATTGTTCTATCTTCCAGCTCACCGATTCCTTCATCTGGCTCCTCCACTCTGTGGAGTCCTTGAGTTTCTTTAATTTGGTTATTGTCATTTCTATTTGGTTCTTATTTAGACCTTCTATTTCTTTGCTGAGATGCTCTATTTTTTTATTCGTTTTGAGAGTGCTTAGAATTTTTGAGACATTTTTGTGTTTGCTTTCAGTCTTTGTAAGAATTCTAACGCCTGTGTTATCTCGATGTTGATACCTGTGGGTTGTCTTTTTCATTCAGTTTGAGATCTTCCTGCTTCTTGATATAATGAGCAATTTATTATTGCAACCTGGAAATTTGTGGTATTCTATTAAGAGGTTTTCGTAGTTATTTAAGTCTTCTGTGTTAGCTGTCTTCATCTCATACGACCCCCGAACTGGAAGGAGGGGGCTTCCTCACTACTGCCAGGTAGGAATAGAAGTCCAAGCGTTACCGACCCTTTCAAGTCGGGCCCCAGCAAGGGTCCTCCTGCCTGGTGTCACTGTGCCGATAGAATGAGACTGAGTTGGGTTCAGAAGCAAAGGAAAGCTTTATTCCCTGATTAAAGAATGGAGAGGGGCAAGCTCCCGCTCTAGAGCACACGCTCTCCTGATAGGCTGTGGGCGGGGCTGCTTTATAGGGTTCTCGCAGTAGGGAGGGGGCGGGGTTGTCCAGCGCAGGCGCAGCGCAGCCGCTCACGCCCCCGATCCAGAGCCGGCGCGGCGTCTCTGCACATGGTCCCTGAACTGAGCGTCCTGCAGCCCTTCCGCTGGAGGAACTCCGGTCTGAAGTGCCTGGTGCGAGGCCTCCGCATGTGAGTCGATGCAACTAGACGCAGCACAAAGGAAAAGAAAAAAAAGGTTAGACTTTATTTTATTACCCAGATTCTATTTTTATTTTCCGGGAGTTGTGAATGGGCTTTGCTGGTGACAAACCCTCCTCTGCCTTTTGTCCTGCTCCTCATTGTTGAGGGCACTGAGGGTCTCGGGTCCATCTTCTGTAACTGCTTCCTGCTGAGTGTGGGCATTGTTGTCCTGCAGCCACCGTGAGGTCTGTTTGGTGGCCCCAGGCTTCGGCCCTGACCATCTCCCTGAGCGATCCCCATTTGTCTAACCTCTTGGAGACAAAGGACCCCGGAGAGTTTAAGATACGTGCCCAAATGTCAGCAAGAGAATAATGGTCACCAGTGAAATTTTCCTGACAAGGCAGGGCTGCAGGTCTTTGGCCCCGATGCAGAGGCTCACTGCCGGGCCTGCGTGTACGTGGTCGAACTTCGGTTGGTTTTCAGGAGAGAAACTGCAGGTCAGAGAGTGGTTCGCACAAGTAGTCAAGGGGGCTGTGGCCCCAGGTTTTCTCTCCAGAGGTTGGGTCTCGGGGGCCTCTTCCCTCAAGTGCAGTGTCCCCACGGAGTGACCCCTGCTACTTCTGGGCAGAGCAGGTGGTGAGGGTCACCAACAGGGTCCTTTCCACTTAGGGGTGAGCTGGGCTTGCAGGCTGCCGGTTTTCCAGGTTTTCAGATGTACTCAGGCTCCTGGCTGGAAGGGGTTGGGGGCCGGGTCAGTGGGTGCAGGCAGCACCTGGTCCCCATATTCCGCGAGAGCTTTCTCGGTTTCTCCTGCCTGGAGGGCACACACGGGCTGTTGCATTTTAGGGGGGCTAAGGGGTCCCTTCTCTTCAGCTTGGGGAATGGTCTACCATACAGGAATTCAAGGGCACTTAACTTATCCCTCGGGGCCAACCGCATGTGGTGCAGGGCAGTTGGAGTTCCCTGACATAGCTTGGCTAAGGCCCATTTGAAGGTCTGATTGGATCTATTTTCTCTGTCGATTGGGGTCTCCAGGCTGCACGCAGGGTCCATCTTACGCCCGGGGCACTCGAGACATTATCGCATTGTACGAATCCTGGGAGCCCAGACCTGGGGATTCTTTCTTTTCAGTTCTGGCAGGGAATGCTTCTGTCTAACCCAGAAAATATGTTTACTAGCACCAAGGGACACCTGAAGTTGCCAGCTGCCCTCGGCATGACGGTGAAATCAATGTGCCCATCTTCTCCAGGATATGTCCCTCTGGTCTGAATGGTCCTTATCTGGGGGCTTTGGTTGGGGGGATCAGGTGTTAGGGTTGTTCATTGTGCAGATGGGGCCCGTCTCAACTATCCAACTGGTTATACTTTCCATGCCAGGAGTTACCATGACCCCAACTAACCAATTATATAGGGCTTCCCTCCTGTAGTGAGTTCTTTGATGAGCCTCCCTAATGGCTTGACAAGCTGCAGTTGGGGAAAGAAGTGCTACCCTTGTTCATTAACTAGCCCTTCGTGGCTTCCTAGATCTCTGTTGAAGTAGCTAAATCTGGGAGGGTCAGGACAGGGGCCTGAAGTAATTGCTTTTGTAATTCTTGAAATGCCTCTTCCTATTCTTAATGCCATTCAAAAGGCTCATCATCCTTCCCTTTGAACATTTCATGTAGGGGCCCAGCTATTAGACTGTGGCTGGGGATCCCAGCCACCCCTGGGAAACCCCTAAGCTGTCCTCTGGTTCTAGGAGCGGCGAGGCTGCAAATGCTTCTTCCCTTTCCTGGGGTAGGCTTCCCTGACCTTCTGTGAGAATGAAGCCCAGGTAGTGACTCTAGCTTGTGAAACTTGAGCCCTTTGCTTGGACACTTTATACCCTTTATTGGCTAGGTGGTGGTTACAGTATTATTTCAGAGGCCTCCTTAGTAGGCCTGGTGATCGGAATGGTGGGTTCCCTCCTCCAGATGTGATCTTTTGGGCCTTTAGCTATTTCCCCAAAGATGATGGGGGAATTTTTGAATTCTTGGGGCAGGACTGTCCAGAAGTTTTGTTTTTGTTGCGTGTTTGGGTCCTGCCACTCAAAAGCAAAAATTCCTTGTGGCTTTGGGGCTAATGGAAGAAGAAGGTGTCTTTTAAATCTAATACAGAATATTAGGTCCTGGTGGACATAGAGTAGCCAGCAGGGTGTAGGGTTTAGGGACCACTGGATGTGTATCCTCAGTGGCTTCATTACTGCCCTGAGGTCCTGTACCATCTGGTATTCCCCACTGGGTTTCTTTATGGGGAGAGTGGGGTATTACAGGCTGAGACCAACAATCACTGTATACATACGGTTTTATACACTTGCTTTTCAAATAATTTAAGAGGAAAAAGGAGAATAAAGATGTATTTTTACTGTATTTTATAATTACATCGTTGCCTTCACCAGTGCTCTTGGTTTTTTCGTGAATTCAAATTACCCTCTGGGGTCACTTCTTTTAGCCTGAAAAAATTAAGGTGTGTGTGCTGGGAACAAACTCTCTCATTTTTTTAATCCGATAATGTCTTTGTTTTGTCTTCATTTTTTAAAGATAGCTTTGCTGGATATCAGATTCTTGATTGACAGTGTTTTTTTTTTCTTTGCACTTTGAATATGTTATCCCACTGCTTTCTGGCCTCCACTGTTTCTGATAAGAAGTAAATTGCTAATCTTATTGGATTCCTTACAAGTGGCGAGTTTTTTTTTTTTTTGGTCACTTTCAAGATTTTCTCCTTGTATTTGGCTTTCAGCTCTTTTACTGTATCTGTCTATTTGTGGATCTCTTTGTGGAATTTGTTGCACTTCCTGGATGTATAGATTAGTGGTTTTCAATAAATTAGGAATGTTTTCAACCATTATTTCTTTAAATATTTTTTCTTTCTCCCTCTTCTCTTCTGGTACTTCTATTACATGTATGTTGGTGTACTTAATGGTATTCCACATTTCCTGAGGCGCTGTTCATTTTTCTTCATTCTTTTTTTTTCTCTTTGTTCTTTGGATTGCATAATCTCTATCAACCTATCTTCAAGTTTGTTAGTTCTTTTTTCTGCAAGAAGTTGGGCAAGAAGTTCTCTAGTTAACTTTTCATTTCAAGTATACTTTTCAACTCCAGAATTTTTATTTGGTTCTTTTAAAAATTTTATATCTCTTTATTGATACTAGCTATTTGATGTAACATTGTCAGCATACCTTCCTTTATTTTGTAAATCATGGTTTCCACTAGTTCTTTGAATGTACTTATAACTACTTTGAAGTCTTCATCTGTTAATCCAACATCACTCTCACAGGCAATTTCTGTTGCTTTTGTCCCCCAGTGTATGAGCCGTATTTTCCTATTTCATTGAATATCTCTTACATTTTGTTGGAAATTGGACATTTTAGATAATTTATAATAGCAATTCTGGGTTCTGGTCCCCCCCCAACCACCACCATTTGCTTGATTACTTGTTTAGTGACTAGCTTTTATTTCAGTGAAGTCTATTTTACACACACACACATACACATACACACATAGGTACAGACACACACACTGTGTTAAGCCTTTGGTGTTGCTTTTCAGCCAAGGGTGTGCAGCCTTGGGTTTGCCCACAGCCACCTTGGATGGCAGTGCTTTGGCAGGGCTCTTTTTAGCTCTCTTTTCCCCCCATCATACCCTGCTGTTAAATGCCACAAATTGTGGGATAATTGCTCTATTGTCTTCAACAACGCCCTGCGGCATCAATTGTTCCAGAGACTAAACCAATCAAATTCTAGCTTCTAGTTAGTGTTTGATATTTGTTATTATCCTAGGAGAGCTACTCCCAGCTTCCCCTCCCCCCCCCAATTCTCTCCTGCAAACTAGCAGTCTTCAATTTAGCCTGTATCTTTTTCAACAAATCTACCAGTATCCTCTCAATTATCTTTCATCACAGTCTCCACTGTTTTTGAGTGCATGATTAGGCTTGAACTTCTCCATGTTCTGTTGCAAACAAAGTCAGGTTCTTTGGGAAGAGATTAGGAGGTATCTATGTTATGTCCTGCTTCTTCCTCCAGGAAAAGTCTCTGAGCCCAGTGTGCAAGGAGGGGGCGTGGTGGGTGGTTCCCTGACAGTGAGGATGAGGATGTGGGCAAGGATCTTTCATCTTTGAAAGGTTTTAACTGGGTAAAAAATTATAGGCTGATGATTGTTTTCTTCTTTCTGTATTTTGAATATATTTTTTCACTGTCTTGTAGCTTCCGTTGTTGAGATCTGATTTGAATCTTATCTTTGTTTCTCTGATATATGTTTCTCTGAATATACTGTCTCTTTTCTTTGGCTGCCTTTAATACAGTTTCTCTGTCTGTTTAAAGCCATGTGATTTTGATGTGCTTTAGTGTGGTTTTCTTCATTTTTTTTAATGTTTGAAACTCATCGAGTTTCTTACGTCCATGCATTTATACTTTCCATTACATCTGGAGAACTTATGGTCATTATTTCTACAAATATTTTTCTCTATCCATCACTGTCTTCGAGAATTCCGATTACAAGTATATTTGGTACTTGAATTTGTCTCAGAGCTCAATGATGCTTTGTTCCTTTTTTAAAAAACCATATTTCCTGTCGTAGTTCATTTTGAACAGTTTCTATTGCTATGTCTTAAGTTTATTAATATTTTCTTTTACAGTGTCTAATCTGCCACTAATCTCATCTGACATATTTTTCATCTCAGACATTATAGTTCCATCTCTACTTGGTTTGGGTCTTTTGTATCTTCTATGCCTCTGCTTAACATGTTCGATCTTTTCTCTAGCTTCATAAACATATGAAATAATATTTATTGTCTTTAGCTATTCTGTCATCTCTGATAGAATCTCTGAATCATTTTCTGGTGATTTATTTTTCTCCTAATGATGGCTTATACTTTTATGCTTCTTTGCATGTCTGCTAATTTTTGATTGGGTACCAGACATTGTGAATTTTGCCTGGTGGGGCTATTTATTTTGTAGTCCTGTAATCATTCTTAAACTTTGTTCTAGAGTGCAGGTAAATTGCTTGGAAACCAGCATCTGTTGTCTCTTGTATTCTATCTATCTATCTATCTATCTATTTATTTATTTATTGCTGCATTGGGTCTTCGTTGCTGTGAGCGGGCTTTCTCTAGTTGCGGCGAGCGGGGACCACTCTTCATTGCGGTGCATGGGCTTCTCATTGTGGTGGCTTCTCTTGTTGAGGAGCACTGGCTCTACGCATGCGGGCTTCAGTAGTTGTGGCATGTGGGCTCAGTAGTTGTGGCTCATGGACTCTAGAGCACAGGCTCAGTAGTTGTGGCACACGGGCTTAGTTGCTCCGCGGCATGTGGGATCTTCCCAGACCAGGGCTCGAACCCGTGTCCCCTGCATTGGCAGGTGGATTCTTAATCACTGCACCACGAGGGTAGCCCATCTCTTGTATTCTTGATGATAGCCATTCTTACAGGTGTGAAGTAATATTTCATTGTAGTTTGGATTTGCATTTCCCTGATGCTTAGTGATGTTGAGCATCTTTTCATGTAAGAGTTTTATAATATCAGGTCTTATGTCTTATGGTCTTATGGTCTTTGATCCAGTTCAAGTTCATTTTTGTGCGTGGTAAGGGTCCAGTTTCATTGCTCTGCATATGTCTATCCAGTTTTTCCAACACCATTTGTTGAAGAGACTCTCCTTTCCCCTCTTGGCTCCCTTGTCAAATATTAGTTGGCTATGAGCAGGGGTTCAATTCTAGGCTCTCTATTCTGTTCCATTGATCTATGTGTCTATTTTGTGTCACTACCATACTGTTTTGATTACTGTAGCTTTACAGTATAGTTTGAAACCAGGAGGTGTGATACCTATAGCTTTGTTCTTTTCCCTTAGGACTCCTTTGCTATTCAGGGTTTTTTGTGGTTCCATACAAATTTTAGGATTTTTTATTCCTATTTCTGTAAAGAATTCCATTGGTATTTTGATGGTATTGAACCCATAGATGGCTAAGGTTAGTATGGACATTTTAACAATATCAACTCCATAACAATATCCATAAACACAGGATGTCTTTCCATTTGTTTTCTTCAATTTCTTTCACCGACATCTTGTAGTTTTTAATGTACAGATCTTTCACTTCCTTGATTAAATTTATTCTTAAGTATTTTATTATTTTTCATGCTACTGTAAATGGGATAGTTTTCTTTTTTTCTTTTTCAGATGTTTCATCCTGAGTGTATAGAAATACACTCTAATTTCTGTATGTTGTCTCTGTATCCTACAGCTTCTCCAAAATTTTTTATTAGTTCCAACAGTTCTTTGGTTGAGCCTTTGGGATTTTCTATATACAGAATAATATCATTTGCAAATAGCAACAGTTTTACTTCTCCCTTTCCGATTTGGTTTCATTTTATTTCTTTGTCTTGCTTAATTGCTCTAGCTAGGACTTCAAGTACTATATTGAATAAGAATGGTGATAGTGGGCATTCTTGTCTTGTTCCTGATCTTAGAGGAAAAGGTTTCCATTTTTCTCCATTGAATATGACGTTTACTGCTGTCAGTTTGATAGGTATAGTTCCAGATGGTTTTCTAGGTACATAAACGAACACACACACACACGCACATGCACACACACACACACACACACACACACACACACACACTGTCTCTCTCTCTCAAGAATAACACACAAATGGGATCATATTTTGCTTAAAGTGCTGCAGCTTGCGTTTTTCACATAACATTTTATCATTTCCATAATGATGCATCTATATCTACTTAATTCCTTTATTTAAAATAATTTTCAAAACAATGTACATGGTTTGAATTTCAAAAAGGTACAGTAGAAAAGGAGGCCTGCCTTTTACTCCAGTCCCCCCACTCTGCTTACAGTTTCTTGAGTATGGTCATGTCCAGAGATATCTATGCCTATGTAATGATGTTCCATTTTCTTATACAAACCATAACATACTACACACCATTCTGTATTTTTCACTTTATCTAGGAGCTTCTTATTCTTTTATTTTAACACTTGCATAGTTGTATTAGCTAAGGTTCTTTGGTTGCAAGCAGTAGAAACTTACACAGTGAATTAAAGCACAAAGGGAATTTATTGGAAGGACAGTGGCAAACAGCTTCAGAGCCAGACTTTGGGAAAGACGGGATGAGGGTTCTTTGGGGAGCTTGGAAGCAGGAACACGGGACCATCCAATGACTTCAGCTCCACCTGCCCTCTCTCTGTAGGTTTCTGTTCAGAATCTATTAGCCTAGTCTGCACCTTCTTTGGTCAGGTCCCCTGCTTGGATGAATCTTTTTTTGGCTTCTGAGTTGAAGTAGTCTGTTTGACTGTCACAGCCTGGCTCATGTGACCACCCCAATTTGGGGGTGCATGTATCTTTTCAAATTAGAGTTTTCATCTTTTCAGATATATGCCCAGGAGTGGGATTGCTAGATCATATGGTAAATCTATTTTTAGTTTTTAAAGGAACCTCCATACTGCGGCTGCACCAATTTACATTCCCACCAACAGCGTAGGAGGGTTCCCTATTCTCCACACCCTCTCCAGCATTTATTATTTGTAGACTTTTTGATGATGGCCATTCTGACCAGTGATACCTCATTGTAGTTTTGATTTGCATTTCTCTAATAATTTTGCCAATTGTTTTTTATTATTAATTTATTTTATTGAAGTATAGGTGATTTACAGTGTTGTGTTAATTTCTGCTGTACAGCAGAGTATTTAGTTATATATATATTCTTTTTCATATTCTTTTCCATTGTGGTTTATCACAGGATACTGAATATAGCTCCCTGTGCTATACAGTATGACCTTGTTGTTTATCCATTCTCTATATATTAATTTGAATCTGCTAATCCCTAACTCCCAATCCATCCCTCCCCCACCTCCCCTCCCCCTTGGCAACCACCAAGTCTGTTCTCCATGTCTGTGAGTCTGTTTCGTAGATAAGTTCATTTGTGTCATATGTTAGATTACACATAGAAGTGATATCATATGGTATTTGTCTTTCTCTATCTGACTTAATTCATTTAGTATGATCATCTCCATATTGCTGCAAATGGCATTATTTCATTCTTTTTTATGGCTGAGTAGTATTCCATTGTATATATGTACCACAACTGCTTTATCCATTCATCTGTCAAAGGACATTTAGGTTGTTTCCATGTCTTGGTTGTTGTGAATAGTGCTGCTATGAACATAGGGGTGCATCTGTCTTTTCAAATTATAGTTTTGTCTGGATGTACGCCCAGGAGTGGGATTGCTGGATCATAGGGCAACTCTGTTTTTCATTTTTTTTTTTTTTTTTTTTTGCGGTAAGCGGGCCTCTCACCTGTGGCCTCTCCCGTTGCAGAGCACAGGCTCCGGACGCGCAGGCTCAGCGGCCATGGCTCACGGGCCCAGCCGCTCCGCGGCATGTGGGATCCTCCCGGACCGGGGCACGAACCCGCGTCCCCTGCATCGGCAGGCGGACTCTCAACCACTGCGCCACCAGGGAAGCCCTGGCCAAGATATTCTTGAGAAGTAAATCTCTTGCTGCACAAACACTCTACAGCTTTGAATTTGGAAGACATGAACATGGCCCAGCAGAGTCTGAAGACAGGAGTTAAACTGCTCCAGTCTGGGCCCAGCATGTGCTTGTCATATGTGCTTGGTTCCCTAAGTGTTTACTGAATGAGTGAGTGAGTGAGTGATGCTTTGTTTTTTATGTAGGATATAGGATTAAAAACCTGAGACTCCCCTGGTGGTGCAGTGGTTAAGAATCCGCCTGCCAATGCAGGGGACACGGGTTCGAGCCCTGGTCTGGGAAGACCCCACATGCCGCGGAGCAACTAAGCCCGTGCGCCACAGCTACTGAGCCTGCGCTCTAGAGCCCGAGAGCCACAACTACTGAGCCTGTGTGCCTGGAGCCCGTGGTCCACAACAAGAGAAGCCACCGCAATGAGAAGCCCGTGCACCACAACGAAGAGCAGCCCCCGCTCGCTGCAACTCGAGAAAGCCGCACGTAGCAACAAAGACCCAACGCGGCCAAAAACTAAATAAATAAATAAATTTTTTTAGAAAAAAGCCTATAGGATCGTGACTTCCCTGGTATCCAGTGGTTAAGACTCTGGGCTCCCAATTCAGGGGGGCCTGGGTTCGATCCCTGGTTGGGGAACTAGATCCCACATGCTGCAACTAAATATCCCACATGCTGCAACTAAATATCCCACATGCTGCAACTAAATATCCCGTATGCCGCAACTAAAAAAAAGATCCTGCATGTTGCAACGAAGATTCTGCTCGCAGCATCGAAGATCCTGTGTGGGGCAACTAAGACCCAGGGTGGGTAGGTAGGTAGGTAAAATAGATAGATAGATAGATAGATAGATAGATAGATAGATAGATAAATATTTTAAAAAACCCTGTAGGATTGAAAACCAGTCTTGCTGTTTTTCCTTTGTAAACTGACATCGAACTTTGAAAGACTACCCATCCGACTGATGGATCTATAATTTGGAGTAAATAGAGGTTCATAATTGGACAGTGTATACTAGTTCATTTTGAGAGGACTATGCCTGAGGAATTAATGAGAAGAAACAATTTGGGAGAGACAGGGGACCAGCGCCGTGGGCAGGCTGTACGTTCGCCTGGTGGAGAAACATCTTCCTCCAGTATTTTATAAAATATGTTCTATCTGGAGTTTATGTCTCACTTAGGAAATTTTTATAAGTTATATAAGCCAGCGGTGAAAATACAGGGCTAGATAGATGGGAGAAATTGCTCATGTAGTCAACTATTAATAATGCTCTTAAATCTATGTTTATTATTGGGCCTTTTCATAATGCCCAGGGCCTTCTACTGAGATTTATGGCATGGCAACCCAAATAAAAATGATTTATTTACAAAATCCCTCTGAATTCTACTTGCTATGTTGTCGTGCCTGTTTAATGTACATTAATTAATTAACTTACTTTTTAAAATGTGTTCCTGTGCGTGAGCGCCTGCTTCTTGGCGTTGTTTTCCATGCTGAGAACAAGAGTTTCCATTCGGCAGACTGTCCTTCTCATTCTCTATACTGGGATGAGCCACGTGGCAGGGCTCAATCTATGATCTGTAGACATGCCTTTCCAGGGCCTAAGGTAGAGGCAGAGGTAGTGTACTTTCCTTGGACCATAGGATGTTGTTTATAGTACCACAGAGACCTTGACTCTAAGACTTTTTTTTAAATTTAATTTTGGCTGCGTTGGGTCTTCGTTGCTGCACGCAGGCTTTCTGTAGTTGTGGTGAGCGGGGGCTACTCTTCATTGCAGTGCGTGGGCTTCTCATTGCGGTGGCTTCTCTTGTTGCAGAGCATGGGCTCTAGGCTCACGGGCTTCAGTAGTTGTGGCACGCGGGCTCAGTAGTTGTGGCTCTCAGGCTCTAGAGCGCAGACTCAGTAGTTGTGGTGCACGGGCTTAGTTGCTCCCCGGCATGTGGGATCTTCCCGGACCGGGCCTTGAACCCGTGTCCCCTGCATTGGCAGGTGGATTCTTAACCACTGCGCCACCAGGAAAGCCCCTCTAAGACTTTTTAACTCCCAAACCTTGCTATTGTGGGTGGAAAAAAGACGAGGTTAAATGTGAAGTAACCTAAAATATGTGCTTCACATGGAGAGTTTAGTGTCCCCTCGTTATAGTCTGTGGGCTGCTGTTTAACCGCGGAAGCACGGAAGGGTAAGAGTTTTTCTCTTGGATTTAGACGGCTGTCTAAACTGGCCCACAGAGATGCGGCTCCAGGGCAAATGTTCCCTGCCACAGGGCTTCTGCATTCAGATCCCCTCGGGAGTAAATTTTAACCAGTGAAATGCATTGGTTATAAAAATTCTTTAGGCTCTTAAACTGGCAATCCTTGGGACATAAGTGCGTTGAGACATCCCAGTCCTGTGTTTTGAGGGAGCTGAGTTTGGATCAAGTTCAGCATAAGGTAGAAGAAAGAATATAGGTTTTTGATTCAGACAGTCCTGGCTTCCAATAGGATTTCTGCCACTTCCATGACCTTGGGCAAACTTTAAACCTCTCCTTGGTTTCCTTATTTGTAATGGGAGTGATGGCATCTTCTTCATAGGGTTGTAAGATAACCACGTGGACACGGGGTTTTAAAAGGCGTATCTTGGGCTTCCCTGGTGGTACAGTGGTTCGCCTGCCGATGCGGGGGGCGCGGGTTCATGCCCCGGTCCGGGAGGATCCCGTGTGCCGCGGAGCGGCTGGGCCCGTGAGCCATGGCCGCTGAGCCTGCGCGTCCGGAGCCTGTGCTCCGCGGCGGGAGAGGCCACAGCAGTGAGAGGCCCGCGTACCACAAAAAAAAAAAAAAAGGCGTATCTTAACTTTCTCACAGCGCACACACAAAATGGTAACTCAGGTAATGACTGTGTTAACCAACCTTATTGTGATAATCACTTTGCAATATGTACTTCTATCAAATCATCATATTGTATACCTTAAGTGTACAGTGTTATATATCAAATACTGGATATCTCAGCAAGCTGGGGAAAAAGGGCCCCACAATGTTTGCCCATAGGTGACAGACAATGAATGTTGTTGTCCACGCGGGTTCCCGTATAGCCTGCGATACCTTGTGGGTTTAATGCTCCTTAGGAAAGTGGCTAGGCTTCACTTTATCTGAGGTTCACCTCAGGTAATGTCTATTCAACAAGCACTGATTACCTACCAGATATTCTTTATGATCCAAAGACAGTGGCAAGACTTCTAGCAGTGACAGATATGATGTAATAATATAAACATGTAAATGCCACGTTAAGTCACATCGATAATCAATGACAGAATGGTAAATTCCACCTAGTAGATCTGAGGCAAATCTATCCACCCCTCGCCCCCCACCCCCCAAAAAAATCACAGAGAAATTAAAAACTCCACGGCCACCTTCCAGAATCAGGCCGGAGGAGACGTCCTCAGTACGTAGCCTGCTCTCGGGAAAACTACCCACCCTGGCTCCCTCTCCCTCCACGTATGCGCTGTTCAGAAAGACTGGCCACCAGCAGGTGACGGGACATGGCAGAGACCGTGGCTTCTCATTTACTTTCTTGGCGATGATGTTTTCTAAAATGAGGTAAAACAGTAAACGAATTGTGCTAGCTTGCACTTAGGTGTAACTCCTGCCGCTTTCTAGTGGAAGCAGGCAATGCAGGTCCTAAGCTTAGGGCCAGACATGCACTTCTGTCTCTACTTGTTTCAAAACCAGAGACTCAGCGCAAACACCTTATTTTATTTATTTACTTTTTTATTTTTGGCCGTACCGTGTGGCATGTGGAATCTTAGTTCCCCGACCAGGGATCGAACCTGGGTCCCCTGCAGTGGAAGTGGGGTCCTAACCACTGGACCAGCTGGGAAGTCCCAGTGCAAACATCCTAGTTTGCAGATGAGGATGATGCCGTGCAGAGAAGTGGCCCAGAGGAGGCCCCCCAGTGAGCCAATGGCAGAGGGGGGCTGAGATTCAACCTCCTCCACCTTGTGTCCTGGGCTGGATGATCTCTTAGTACGGTGCTGCCGTGCCCGTGTGTCCCCCGCAGACGCAGGAGGTGGCTGGGTTTGCGTCTCAGGACCAGCCTCTCCCTGATATCCACTGTATACATATGGAACACAGAGGAATGATTTGCTTTTGACATTTAAACACAGGAAACCATGGCTGCTTGTGATGAAAGTTTTAAAGATTCTAAGAAAAATTTCACAAGTGGGACAGTGGATCTTAAAGGGAAAATGGTTTTGTGGAACACTTGTCCTTTACCACGACTGTCTGAGAAAGGTACGTGTGATAAGGCCAAGGCGCTTCCTTTACTTCTGAGTGAAAGAATGTGCTCGTTATAATCATCCCCCTCTTTTAGGAATAATGAGCTTGCCAGTGTGCTCTAAACACAGAGCACAGAGACAGATGATACAGTCCAGTCTTATTTTACTTAATTAGAACAAGAATGTTTAAAACCACAACTCTGGGCTGTTTCCAATAGATATTTAAATACAAAACATTTCGAATTTTAGCACAAGTGATACAGGCTAATGCGTCACTGGTTTGGATTACAGTCACATGAGCCAGATGACTCCTCTGGAATGTCTGAAAGGAAAGGGTGTTTGTACCAAGTCATGGGGTGAGGCCGGGGTCTGGGGGAGAAGGGTGCGCAGAGCGGGCAGGCTCTGGGCTTGTGCCCCTGAGCTTTCGGCTCCAAGCAGACTGAGCAGGTGTGGCACAGCAGCTCGGCGGGGGGAGCGGTACGCGTCCGTCCAGCACCCCAAAGCTAGCTTTGCGGATGTGCTCCTTTCTAGTGCTTAGAAAGGGTTTTTTCTCGGCTGCCAGGAAGCAGGGAGTGGGGCTGCGTTGAGTGATTATCTGGGAGCGGCCAGGCATAAGCTCAGATGCTTTGGAAGATTGGGGGTGGGGTATGGACAGAGAGATTCTTCTTCCTTTTGTGGATGGGGGAAGAGGGTGCTTGGTGACATTTTCCTGAGAATGCAAGGAAGAATACAGGTTTGAAAGGTTTATAATTGTATGTTAGAAGAGAGCCACGCCGATATTGAAAAAACGAAAAAAGGCATGGTAAACACACTTTTATTGAAAATTCAGATTTCTGAAACAACTATACTGAGAGTGGCATCGTACGTCTTTAGCTAAATAAGACATAGCACGAAAATCATGTTCACTTTAACTTTTGAAGGTTCTTTTAAAAGCACCACTTAAAACGTACACATTCCCCCCCAAAATTAAATGTAGAAAAACTGCTCTGTCTCAGGAATGAGTTTGAGAGTGCACACGGAAACCACAGAGACAGTTTTTGAACCTCTGGTTATTGACAGGGAGCATGAATTCAAGAGGATTTGGAGATTTTCCTACATTGTTTACTTAAAGGACCACAGGTGCGGTGCTATCAGAGTTTCATGGTCAATTTCTAGCCCTTTTCATAAATACGGTTACTGGCCAGATTTCTAAAACTTAAATTTGTCACCCAAAAAAGTAAAGTATAGGATTTACAAGTGTTTAATTTTTTGAGAAATTTTGAGAAAGGATCACGAGGGCAGCACACCAAAAAATAAGTGGAACTAGTTTTAATAATCTCTGAAAACTTTTAAGATTTATTTTGAAACCAACTTCCAAACAAGACAGAATAAAATCAATACGTATGTATACTACACCGCTGAAGCAGCTTAAACTTGCCAAGGCGTCTTCAGAGCGTTCCCTTTGAACTCTTTCCTCGGAGCCTCAGGTGATCTTCCGCTGTCACGACAGCTGCCCTGCTGGAAAATCCCTCTTGGGTGTTTGCGCTGCCAGCAGCGGGCCCGTCCTCAGCCCCGTCTCTGCACCAGCCCAGGCCCGGGTGCTGGGACGGTCGCGCTCACCCTGCGTCCCTGCCTCACCGCTTGCTGGATCGCTTCTGGGACTTCTCTGGGCTGCGCCGCTTCCCCGGCGGAGAATGACGGGCAGGGCCCCGAGCGTGGACCCTGTGCTTGTATGGGTGGGTTCTGTGCTTCTGCCGGCTTTCCTCCTTCTGGTCCTGGCTTTTCGCAGGTTCCTCACTATCCTCTTTTTGTTCGTGGTCTTGCTCTTTCTGGGAGGGCAGCGTGTTCTTAATTGTGTTAATTAGAAATCTTTTATTTGTACCAACAAGAGGACACTTCATCCTGGGGGAAAAAACAACCACAAATCAAACACTGACTCCAAAGCTGAACCCTCCGATCGTGGCAAGTACCAAAGAACTGCTTCCCCAGAGTCGACTTTCTGAATTTGTTTAGCTTTCCTTGCATGCCACCTAGTGTAAACTCTGGGCACAGGGGGGAAAACCCAAGACACTTAGAATTCTGGACACAGACTGGCTGGACCTCATCTGAAGACTTTAACCCTTTCTTCCTTGTTGGGACTAACTTTCCCAACAGGTACCACAATGTTATATATAGGTGTTGACCACAACCCAAATTACCTGAGTCATTTAATAATATCTCCTTACACCATAAATGCCTGATTTGACTAGAATCTGCATTTTTAGTTACATTTATGGTGGCTTGTTTTTAAATATCAAAGAAGAAGGATCAGTCCCTCCCTGAGGAAAAAAAAAAGGACACCTTGCTATATCTTGAATACTGGAGCTATATGATCTACTCTAGAAATAAAAATATCTAAAGAATCTATTAAATGCGATAATCACCTTTTACCCTCCAAAAAACCTAAAGTTTCTATTTCAGGACCTTCTGTTTCAGAGTCTGTGCTCTGTCCCAGAGCGCTGTTCACACATCTACCCTCTGGGTGAATTTCTGTGCAGTGTACATTTCAGGGGCTCCCTGAGTCAAGTTCACCCAGGAGGAAGGATGTAACTGGTTAAATCGTTAATTTACATGTTTAGGTATATTTATATACTCAGTATTTGTTTTATTTTTCAGGTGTAGTAAACCTTTCATTTTAGAAAAGAAAACCCCACACGATGAAAACCTGAATACTTCTCTTGGCCCTGAGCCAAGGAGGATGCTAATTGGTCCAAATCATGTTTCTCAGGGTGGCTGGTAGTAAATAAAACTGAATGTAGTATTCTGTAATCTCCATCTTTGTATCAAACTTGGATTCAAGGAGAATCCCACACAAAACTCAAAAGCAACCCACCAGCAGCCCCACTGCAGTGATTTTCTCGTGGAAGAGACATGTAAGGGGTCACCAGCCAAGTGTCCCTGTTATGGAGGTCAGACTACCTCAGACAGTCAGAATGGCACTGAATATGTTAGTAAAAGGAGGAGGAAAGGGGCTTCCCTGGTGGCGCAGTGGTTGAGAGTCCGCCTGCCGATGCAGGGGACACGGGTTCGTGCCCCGGTCCGGGAAGATCCCACATGCCGCGGAGCGGCTGGGCCCGTGAGCCATGGCCGCTGAGCCTGCGCGTCCGGAGCCTGTGCTCCACGACGGGAGAGGCCACAACAGTGAGAGGCCCGCGTACCGCAAAAAAAAAAAAAAAAAAAAAAAAGGAGGAGGAGAAAAAGAAAAGAAAATGGCTCCTGCTGCGAATAAGCAGCTCTTGAGCCTGCGTGGAGAGAAAGTACCCGCGAGGTCTCAAGTGGTGTGTGCGCCCACGTGCTGGCGTGCTTAACGCTCAGGCTGGGAGGAGTGACGGGGAATGAGCGGCGGTGAGGAGACGGACTCAGGGAGAAAAGGACGCAGGGGGCAGCAGAAGCAGTGGGAACGCTGGGTGGGGACGGCACCGGAGGTCTGGTTTTCTTTTACTGCTGAAGTTCAGAAGCCACAGTGGTGAGCAAAGAAGAAAGGCAACAACAGAGAGCAGAGAAAACCCACGGTTCTGCATGTGAGGCTGGGGGAGGCCGAGCTTCCGGAAAAGCGCGCCAGCATGACGCTCCTCAGGGGCCCCCAGGCACAGCCACGTGTACCTCCCAGAGGGACAGGCTCAGGACACCTGTGCAGTTGGGAGGGATGGCCAGGCTCTGACCTCAGTGACTTTACAGGATCATCAGTGCATCTAGGCACTGAGTGGCTGACGACACCTGGACCACCGCATTGGCAAGCTCAGCAGAGGTTCAGAAGAGCACGACACACGCGTGTGTCACAGAGCGGCACAACTCCGCCAGCCTGCGGGAGGGGACTGCCCTTCAATGCGGAACACGAAGAGCCCAGGTGCCCCTCTTTGCCAGCTGTGGCCAGGGCTTACTGTAGCAGCTAATCATGTTCGTGAGCAACGGAGCACCGCTCTCTCTGGGATGGGGCGGACTAGAAACGGCTGGTGCAGAACAGCCAGCTATGGGAGAATTCTGGGGCCTTGTCAGTGCAGTGGGTCGTCAGCGCTGGTAAAACTGGTCAGTTCTTGTCTGGATTAAACAAAGAAAGAAGGTGATTACTGCCAGATGGGACAGTAACCCAAGATATTCAAACCTTTGGAAACTGCTGGCGCATTCAAGTGCATTTTGCCATCTTCCACGTGAGATCATCTCCAGCACCGTGTGCTTGCCTGAGATGGACAGAGCTCCTCCTGGGCTAGAGACCGGCAGGGTTCATGCTGTGAGTGGGGACCACGTCGGAGGAAGCACCCCTAGCTCCCCGCTGCTCATGTAACCTGCCGACTCAGCACAGGGACCAGAAGCTAGCGTGGAATGAGGTGGTGTTCTGGAACAAAGTCCACAGAAAACCGGCCTTTACATCACTTTTTCACATCGAAGATGCGAGTTTTAATGCTGGTTGTGCCTAGGTTGTGTCCACCTTCAAGGTGAAAAGTCAAGCGTGGCCTGGAGGGAACTTGGTTTACTTGGGTGGGGGGAGGAGTGGGGAAGGAGGTATGAAAGCGGCTCCCCCAGATACGCCAGGACACATTTTAGAAATGGTGACAGGTGCTCACCCACGCTCCACTGATAAATGAGGCAGGACGAGATTGGGGGGCCGGGGGGGGGAGCAGTTGAGGGCAGATGTGAACGGACACGTGGCAAATGATTCCATATAAAGAAAGTATAAAATCTGCACTGAATGTATTCAAGCATAAGGAGAGTAACATCAATGCTGAACGTGAGGAAGTCCCTGGCAGAGAGCGGCTCTGGCCTATAACGTGGTCATTAATTTTGCGGAAGCTCACCGCCAGTTGTCCTACGGCTACAAAGTCATACAACACAGTGTACACACGTGCTCTGGAATCATACTGTCTCTTAGGCCAGACCTTGGGCATGTTAAATAATCTCCCTGTTGTCTCTCATCTATTAGGTGGGGACAGTAGTGACTGTTTTAGGGGACCGGATGCCGATCAAAGGAGGGAGAATGTGCTCAGGACAATGCCTGACGCGCAACCAGCACTTGGTAAAGGTTAGCTCAGTGCGCGGCCTACTCCTCCGACTCCATTCGCTCTGTGACGGTGGGCAAGTTACTTAATGCCTCTGTGCCTCGCTTTTCTATTTGCAAATGGAAGCAGTAGAAGTATCCACCTATTGCAAGGGTCTAATGAGATAATGCGCAAAGCTCTTAGCACAGGGCCTGGCATATGGTAAATCTTCAATGAATGTTACCTATGGGGCTATGATTTCTTATGCATAATTCCAAAATTGGAAAACCAAGTTCTTCTTTTTTCTTTTTTTTTTTTGTGGTACGTGGGCTTCTCATTGCAGTGGCTTCTCCTGTTGGGGAGCACGGGCTCTAAGCGCGCGGGCTTCAGTAGTTGTGGCACGAAGGCTCAGTAGCTGTGGCGCGCGGGCTCTAGAGCACTGGCTCAGCAGTTGTGGCACAGGGGCTTAGTTGCTCTGCAGCATGTGGGGATCTTCCCGGACCAGGGATCGAACCCGTGTCCCCTGCATTGGCAGGTGGATTCTTAACCACTGTGCCACCAGGGAAGTCCTCTCTGCTGATTTTTAATGGCTTTATTCTTTTTTTTTTTTTGCGGTACGCGGGCCTCTCACTGTTGCGGCCTCTCCCATTGTGGAGCACAGGCTCCAGACACGCAGGCTCAGCAGCCATGGCTCACGGGCCCAGCCGCTCCGCGGCACGTGGGATCTTCCTAGACCAGGCCACGAACCCGTGTCCCCTGCGCCGGCAGATGGACTCTCAACCACTGCGCCACCAGGGAAGCCCCCAAGTTCTTTTTCTGATACGACAACTCGTTTGGCAACCAGACCTGGCCTAACCTGACGCTGGGCCCTTCTTTCTACTCTGTATCCCGTTTGAGGGAAGCGTTCCTATGCTTTGCTGAGGAAATGATCACGTGTTGAACAAGTACCACTAGGGTATTTGCTGTGCACGCTGTCTGGGCTATAGCACCTATCTAAAATGTGAAAATATCTAAATTTAGAAACATATCTGGATCCAGGGGCTTTAAACAAGGGATTGTGGACCCATATTATTACTCTTCACTCTCCCTTCATGAAAAAGAATATATATAGCACTCAAGTTAATACATCAGGGATTTTTCCGTGATGGAAACTCAAGACAGCTAAGTCTCAAGTCACCTGGGATAATAAGTTAATCAAGAACAGAGAAGAATGTCTGATGTTTCTCCATGAAAAAAATGATTAAAAAATGAAAAGAACCTGAGCCATCAGGAAAAAACGAATAAGATGTTTTACAGAAGTGTTCATAAAAATGGTTACAGCTTTAAAGTTTCGGTACTTCAGATGGTTAAACTTCTGTATCTGCAAGTTTCACTTTCCAGGATATCTCAATTCTCCATTGATATCAGAGTCAGTGGGCTACTGGGTAGTACCTCTCAGCTTATAATTTGCATTTCCTAATGGTCTATAGACTCTGTTTGTAGATGGTCCTCGGGTATAAATAACACTGGAGGCTGGAGTAAGTGGGTGATCTCGAAGGTCCTTCCACTTCTGAGTTTCTCCGCGCACGTTCTGTATGTTGGCCCTTCAGAAAGTGACCCTCCTCTCCTTTATCAAACTAGGAAATTATTTCATTGCTCTCTGTCTCCTTGTTTCTCAGCTCTCTTTTAGTGCCATGTTATTCTGTATTTGAGATGACACAATAAGCTAGCGTTAGATCCTCAGCCGCCCTAAAGCCTTCTTTATATCAGCATCAAGGCAAAAGCCTGAGCCCTGCGGCACGGGCACAGGCCTGGCTGCTGGGTGGGTCTGTACCGGCTTTGTCCCTGGCGGCGCCCAAGGATGTGGGTGGGGACCGCAGGAGGCCACAGGATGGGCAGCTGCTTTCCTGTGGAACTCTGACCCCAGCTCTGTTGACTTTCTCATGCTGGCTAGTTATTTTTGTTTTGGGTTCATTTTTGATTTTAGAACGTTATACTCGCTCATGTGGGAAGGGCCAGATTTAAGGTGCTAACAACATAAATGGATATAAAACCCTAAAGAGAATGAGACTGGTTAAAACTGCTCTAGAAAGTGCCCATGACAGCACTGTCAGACTCAGGAGCTGGCATCCTATCCACGTGAAACCTGACAAGTGAAGCGAGTCCCTTCGCTTTCAAAGCTGTGAGCCCAGAGGCTGAGATGAAGGGCTCCGCCCGCCACGGGAGAGATTAAGACGGGCCGAGGCCAGGGCTCTACGCTTTTCAGTCTTCTTTCCCTTCTTCTCGAGTAGGCACACTGTGTAACACTGTGTAACTGTCATTTGCAAAAATGAGGCTCTTTCTCCCCACAGGTATCATACTCGACGTATGAAAACCAGTAAATTATAAAACAAATCCAGAGAACAGAAGGGGAAAGATAAATGCAGTTTTTCTTTCTGATTTTCATACTTCTGTCTCTCTGCTGCTGAAGGACAGAGGTAGTAATAGCTGACATTCTGCAGATACAGACCTGCCACGTTCGTGTCTAAAGCAGTTTCATGAATGTGGCCCCTCCAAGAGTGACACATGACCACTAGCCAATAAGAACGACGACAGCGGTGTTGCTGACACTGACGAGCAGTTCCCTGTGCCCTTACGGTACCAACGCCTCACTTCATCTCTCCACCGTCTCCCCTCTTACAGATGCACAAGAGGCAAAGCACCTTATCCAGGCTCCCAAGCCGGAAGGATGTGGAGCTGGGACTGGAACCAGCTCCATTCCAGCTGGGACAGAAGGAGCAGATGAGAGAAAGGCACCTGTGGAGTAAGCAGATGGCCCAGAGCAGGCAGGGAAGGAAACCGCAGGTGAAAAGCTGTCAGCACGCTGGCCGCCGGGGCTGCTCCGTTTGGGACAGACTCCTAGAAGCAGATCTAAGTCGGCTAAGAGCGCTGGCCATGCAGGAGCCCAGGTGAGTCTGACACAGACAAGAACAAAGGCACCAAACTCCCTGCACACACGTGACTTGGAGATTCGTGAAGTACATCAGGCTGTGGGAAACTATGGTTCCTCTTCTTCTGTTTAGGGAAATAGAGCCTTGGGACCATGGAAGCCGGGTTCAGTGCATTGCGCCCCGATTCATTCCTTTATTCTACGGCCAGAGCCCTTTCCACGCCAGCAAACGGCATTTTATCTTCCATTCTGCACACTGCTTTGCATGGTCACGGATGTACGTCGAAAGTAACAGCCACAGGAAGAAGCACAACTACACTTCCAACACTCCAAGGAACCAGGTAATACTTTTGATCTGATGCTGTGGTTGGTTACAGCTCATCTTGTTTAACACGCCACGATCACCGTAGCCACCCACGGCGCCACGGGTTATACTTTGGCAATCAAATGCCTTAGCCATCTGAGAAGGTCTTTTATAGTGTTTTAATCCCCACAGCGACACTGTTAATCCTTAATTACACTGCAGACAACAGGCCTGAGGCCTGAGGCAGGTTTTCAGTATGCTCCGTCTCCACCACTACACCCAAAAGTAATGAAAAACCGTTGACATACGTGTACATATATATCTGCAGTATTTACTTTCAAACATCTGAGGATCTTTCATATGTAAAGCACTATGCTAGGTCCTGCAGCAAAAATAAATACCAGGCTACCTGTCTGATGCTCTTTAGGAGACGGCCAGGAGGAAGAGAAGGTGTGACCAGGCGAGGGTCAGAGGCGGGGGTGTGAGTAGCAGGGCCCTGGGATGGACAGGGCACGATCCCTGGCCCCCTGCTCCCTCTGTAGGACAGGTCGTTTCTGTAGCCGTGTAAGCCAACGAGAGCTCATTCAGGGCTCCCGGATCCACTTTCATAAGCAGACAGGAAGGGGATGTGAACGTGGGAAGCAGGGGCAGGACACACAGCGCTGTGTGCTGACAGTAGCCACAGAGGGAGGCTCTAGACAAGAAGGATCCGTGCTGGTCCCATCAGCAGTTAACCAGGACTTCGGAAACCTCTTTGGGCTCCACGTTCTTTAACTGGAAAGTAAAGGCTCTGGATCTCCGCGGCCCTGAGATACTGCCGGGAGCCTCACCACGAGTCAGGCTGAAACTTGAGCCCTCCCTGCCTTCCCCGCTGGTTCCATCACGTGGTCTGGTGCTCAGCTGCAGGCCTGTCCATGTGCACGTGTGCGTGAGCAACTTCAGGGCCGGCATTTTGTGTGAGGCTTCTGTACCGCTGCCCGTGCCTGGCCCCTTAATACCCCGACTGGTACTGAGCGAATCTTCAAACGAATAAAGACACCACGTGCCTCAGTGGAGACTGGGGCAATGATCTGCTTCCCAGTAATCAAAAGCTGATTACGTAAAATGGAAGGAAATGTAGGTGGTGCTCCCCCTTACCACCAGATTGACCCCAAGCCAAACAGAAGAGCACCCAAAACGCCACTCCCCTTAAAACAACTGGGTAAAGAAAACTGAAAAATCATGTTCTCTCAAATTCAATCTTTGGAAGTTTTGGTACCAAAACATACGCCTACTCCAACGTCTAAGGCTGAAATCATACAGGCAGTGGACTCAGGCATTATACTGGGCAAAGGTCAGCTGAAGTGGATGTGACCAGAATAAAAGCAGCTTTGTAGGCAAGGAAGCTGAGCAAATTTCTGAAATTTGTGCTTATAAATTCCTTTATGTTGACTGAAAGGAAGTCATGTGGGCCAATATTTCAGCTTCTCTGAGGCTTCTGTCAAGAACAGCTTCTCAAGAGATTCTTTTGCTGAAATACATCCAAGGAAGTATATAGCGCCAAATGGTTTCTTTCTTTACACTACAGAAAACGGCATCCCGGTTGCATTTCCTTTAGTTCAGCAATCTCTTTCTGGCAACGGCTCAGCTACCTCACTTAAGATCTCTCTCATGCAGTATCCAAGAGGAGGAAATAATGTCACTCACTCTAGTTCAGTGTCAAATTTTAAAGCCAATGTGAAGATCTTTGAGATGCTTAGAAACGCAGACCATCGCCCGCTAGTAACTGACCGATTGTCTGCTCCTTTGGGGTATCTGTCCACTTGACAGGGATGGGTCTTGGGACTCCTGTGGCTGGCCACCTGGCCACCTGTCTGCTCCTGGGAGGAGTGTGGGAATGCTCCCAGTTCTGCAGAGCAGGTTGGTATCATTCTTTTTAATAAATAGGGATTAGCATAGTGTTTTTCACATTGGTGTGCACTTTAGAATCACCTGGGTATCTTTTTAAAACCCCAAAGCTCAGGCCATACCCCTGAACTAATAATCTTTGATGGTGGGAAACAGATACTTGTATTTTTGGAAGCTCCTCAGATGGTTTCAAATGTGCAGGTAAATTTGGAAACCACTGGATTAGTGGTTAAAAGTTTTATTCACACACACACACACACACACACACACACACACACTTATTTAAACAGATGTAGAACCAGGTGTTCCCCTGGAATGAGCAGGATGGGAAAGGCGTTCTTTGTCCCAGCACCGTGGGCAGAAGCGAGTCATGGGTTTCCTTGGACCAGACCTCCCTTCACAGCCCGTCCCTGTTAGGTGTGCTGGACCAAAAGCTGCCTCCAGGAAAAGTTCTGCGAGACTGTTTGAGCTGCGAGGTGACCTAGCTGGGTACTCAGATGTAAGTGAGCCGTCACTTCAAAGAAAACAACTCGCGGTATTCACGGCTGAGATAAAACTGAAGCTTGCAAACGAAAGAAAATTAGACTTTTGGGAAACAGTGACCTTGACAGTTTCCCAACGCTTAAACGACTTTTCTGATGAGATCAGTGGTGATGTTAACAAATGTGTTTTTAAAATATTATATAATGAAAGGTGTCAACATTTGGGGGAGCTTCATAACTCAGCGAACCAATATCCAGATGACCAGTTCCTGATATTACAGAACCATGCATGAGTGGAAGATGCAGTCGAAGTGCAAGGTAGACCAAGGGATTTTACTGTAACAGCATATGAAAAGTCCACATTATTAAAAAGAATGTGAAGAAACTACCACTTGCTGAGGTTACTTGCAAGTACTGATGCAGTATAAAAGAATACCACAAATTTCTGAAAATGCTGTTGAAGTACTTCTTCCTTTTCCAAATACGTATCTGTGTGAAATCAGAGTCTCTTCATAGACTTCAACCAAAATAACATATTACAGCAGATTGACTGCAGAGGCAGATAGGAAAATCCAGGTGTCTTTGATAAGCCAGACATTGAAGAGGTTCGCAAAAATATTAAACAGTGCCACTCTACTGAATAGGTAAATTTTTGCAAACATAGCTATTTTTATAAAAAAATATATTATCTACACGTGTAATATGTTTATTATTTTTAAAATAAATCAATAAATACTTTAAAATTGCTCAGTTTTAATTTCTAATAATTAAAATACCGATAGATATAACAGTAAATACCGATAGATATAACCCATGTAAATACCGATAGATAAATAATAGATATAATAGATATAATATAATAGATATAATAATAGATATAATAATAGATATAACCCATGTAAAAAAGTTCTGTGGGGTCCTCGGTAATTTCCAAGAGTGTAAAGGATCCTAAAGACCCAGAAGTTTGAGAACCGCCGTTATGAGAGTTGAAAAAAAATAGCGTGTCAACAGGAATGCTCGCTTGTCTCGTCACCTCATGGGAGAGTGTGAGTTTCCCATCCCGTTCTCCCAGGATCCACCTCTTGTAAATCTGGAGTCATCTTACTTTGTCTGCCAGTTTTTACTCTCTTTTCAACATCCTTCTCCCGCCCTTCTTGGGAAGAGGCTGCTAGTTGCCCCCCAATATCCGTTCTTCCTTTCTTCTGTAGTAAAAGAACCTCAGATTTTATCTGCCACATGACTGACTGAGAAGAAAAGACTGAGTTCCTGGCCTTGTAGCTGGTGTAGACATGAGGCTAAATTCTGGCCAATGGGGTCCATGTAGAAATGGCACAGATGACTCCTGGGAAGTGTGCTTGAAGGGAGTGGGGGCATGCCTCTTCCGCTTCTTCGTTTCTGCTAACTAAAGTGTGGAAAAGAATCACACCCTTTGGTTGGGAGATTTGGAAAACTGGAGGGAGCCCGGGTCCTCCAGAACACTGGAACAGCCAATCGAACTGATATGATGCCCAGAGAGGAGGTCAGTCAGTACCCGACAGATCTCAAGCTGGCCTGTGCATATGGCAACTCTCCTCAGGAAAAGCAGAGCTGATGCTGACAGACTAGTTCTTTGACCCTCAGAAAGTTCTACCGAGCCAGTAAGTGGCACTAAGGTTGTCAGGATAAATGACTTCCATCAGGAGAGCTGCCTAGTAACAAGTGATCCCCTTCGACATTCCTCATCTGGCAAGAACCCTGACTGATATTTTCTCATCCACTTGGCAAGTCATCTGAATTTATGATGTAGCTTTAGGCTGATTCTTTCACAAAAGATATTAAAATGGACCAATGACTACTGTCAGCCCGATCGAGGTCCTGCCTTACACCAAAACCCAAAGCAGCCTGCCCCTACCAAAGTTTGCACGAATCTAATTCGTATTAGTAGGGGCACCTTATCTCTCCTCTCTTAAGGACAGAGGGCTGGAAAGAAGATAAGAGAAGTAAGAAATAACATGTATTGGTGAAGACGTGAAGCAAATGGGACACTTGTGCACTGTTGGTGGGAATGTAAATTGGTGCAGCCACTACGGAAAGCAGTATGGAGCTTCCTCAGAAAATTAAAAAATAGAACTACCGTATGATCCAGCAATTCTACTTCCGGGTATTTATCTGAAGAAAAAGAAAACACTAACTCAAAAAGATATCTGCACCCACGTGTTCACTGCAGCTTTATATACAACAGCCAAGATACGGAAACAAGCTAAGTGTCCACTGATGGGTGAATGGATAAATTGTGGTATACACATACAATGGAATACTATTCAGGCATAAAAAAGAATGAAATCTTGCCACGTGTGGCAACATGGATGGACCTTGAGGACGTTACGCTAAGTGAAATAAGTCCAACAGAGAAGGACAGATACCGTATGATCTCACTTATATGTGGAGTCCTAAAAAAAAAAAAAAAAAAATCAAGCTCATAGATAACAGAGCAGATTGGTGGTCGCCAGAGGCAGGGGTAGGGGAGTCAAGGGGTCAAAAGGTAAAAAGAAAACAGCCAACCACATAGGTGGTTATATACACCAAGTCAGGAGATCCGATGAATCAACGATTAACTGGAGCAATCAACCATTTAAATCTATGTTCCTCCTTATTTAGTTCCAACTAGAAAAAAAAAGGATATGCTCATTCTTGTAAATACAACTTCTAATTTTTTTTTTTTTTTTGGTACGCGGGTCTCTCGCTGCCGTGCCCTCTCCCGCCGCGGAGCACAGGCTCCGGACACGCAGGCTCAGCGGCCATGGCTCACGGGCCCAGCCGCTCTGCGGCATGTGGGATCTTCCCAGACCGGGGCACAAACCCGTATCCCCTGCATCGGCAGGCGGACTCTCAACCACTGAGCCACCAGGGAAGCCCACAACTTCTAATTTTTAAGGAATTATAATTCTGTCACTGAAAAATAAGATTTGTAACTGCAATTTAAAAATAGCAATGTCATATCTAAAAATCTTGTGGGATATTTAAAAATATGGCATTTAAATTTATACATGAAAAAAACTGTATTTGAGGAAAAATTCATAGAAATGGTAGAAAACGTTGACCATTCAATGAGTATCCTTTGTCTGAAATTGGCATTGAAACTGATATTCACTCCACCTGGCCTGGTACATCTAGAACACTTATTTATTTTAGTCCAGACCAGTTAGATGGCCCTTTATATGGCAATAAAAAATCCAAACAAACGAAAAAAGAAGTTAAGAGCAGATTTAACTAACATTTAGTAACTGACTGCTCCATGCTGGGAACTATGCTGAGTGTTTCCACATACATTATCTTACCAAATTTTTACCATATCCTAGGAGGTCGCTATTTCACTGAAATCTAAAATGATTACAAATGTTACACAAAGATTGACTCACATTGGATCATTTCATCTTATTATACCACTGCATCCATAAATACATCAGAATGAACTTCTAAAAGATAATAGCTTTTAAAAAATAAAATAACAGGGCTTCCCTGGTGGCGTAGTGGTTGAGAGTCTGCCTGCCGATGCAGGGGATACGGGTTCGTGCCCCAGTCCAGGAAGATCCCACATGCCGCGGAGCAGCTGGGCCCGTGAGCCATGGCCGCTGAGCCTGCGCGTCCGGAGCCCGTGCTCCGCAACGGGAGAGGCCACAACAGTGAGAGGCCCGCGTACCGCAAAATAAATAAATAAATAAATAAATAATAATAATAACAGCAATCCTATTATCACACCTAAAAAAAAAATCAACATCAATTCCTTAATATCATCAAATACCCTTGTTTCAATTAGTTTGGATAAGGATCCAAACAAGGTATACACGTAGATGTGTCCCAAATCTATTAAGTCATGGGATACTCCTCCTCCTTTTCTCCTTGCAATTCATTTGTTAAAGAAACTGGTTTGTTTGTCCTGTAGAATTCCCCACATTTTTGTAATTTTATCTCTATAATATCATTTAGTATGTTCCTCTGCCCTCTGTTTCCTGCAAACTAGTAGTTCTAACTAGAGACTTGATCAGATTCACGTTCAAGTTCTTTACAAGGATGTCCCATAAGTGGCGGTACCCTCTTCCTATTGCATCTTCTTGTGGTATAAAGATTGATGGATGAGTCCAGGTGTCGTCAGCCTGACCCACTCATCAGAAAGTTCCCCATCAGCTTCTCATCTGATAGATTTAGCAACCGGTGATGATCTTTGCCTAGATCCAGTGTATCATTAGGGATTGTAGAATAACGACATTCTTTTTATTTTTACATCAGGTTTACTGAGGTATAGTTTATACAAATTAAAATTTATCCTTTTAAGTAAATAGTGTGATGAGTTTTGACAAATGTGTGTAGTCGTGTGATCATCACAACAGTCAAGATATAGAGCATTCCCAGCACCCAGAAAAGTTCTGCAGGAAATTCAGTCCTTCAGCCCCTACCTCCTGGCAACCGATGGGTTTTCTGTCCCTGTGGTTTTGGCTTTTCTAGAATGTCATATAAATGGAATCTTATAATGTGTAATGTTTTGAGTCTGGCTTCTTTCATGAGCAAAATGCTTGAGATTCATCCATGCAGTGTGTATCAGTAGTTCTGTTCCTTTTCGTTATTGATGAGTGTGGAATGTATGGATGTTACAACTGTGTATCCACTCATCAGCTGATGATCATTTGGGTTGTTTCCAGTTTTGAGCTATCATGAATAAAACTGCTATGGACATTACTGGACAGATTTCCGTGTGGGCTTACATTGTCAGCTCTCTGATAGGTGGTTTGAAGAAGAATTCTGTATGGTGAGTGCATATGTATAAGAAACTACCAGTTGTTTTTCAAAGTGGCTGTATGATTTACATTTCCACCAGCAATATGTGAGCATTCTCGTTGTTCCAAATCCTCCTCTTTATTTGGTGCTGTCAGTCTTTTTTTTTATTTTGGCCAATCTAGTGCATGTGTAGTGAATAAGTAACTGTGGTTTTAATTTGCATTTTCCTGATAACTAATGATTTGAGTATCTTTTCAAATGCTTATCGGCCAATTTGATATCATTTTTGGTGAAGTGTTTGTTCAAATCTTTTGTCCATTTTTAAATTAGATAGTTTGTCTTGTAATTGAGTTGTTATTCAAGTGATGATAATCTTACTCTATAGTCCTACATTTAACAGTTGCAATTCTATAAGGAAGTTTTCTTTCATCAATTATTTTGTAACTTTGAAGTATAACTTGTACAAGGAACAGGATAAATGCTCGGCTCTTCCTCACTATTTACCAGTTTTATAATAATTTGGCCCCTTAGCCTCATCCAAAAGCTTCTTGATGTGATTTTTATTATGACCTTATGGATTTTAACATATTTTAGGTTATCTCACTCATTATTGCTTTATTCTTTGGTGATTAAATTATCCCATCTTTGACTAGTGGGAGGCCTTTCAAGTTGGTTCCTGTGTCTTTCTGACATGACTACAGTAGTTTCTGACAGTTTTACTTTCTGATCTGATAAGATTTTCTGGCTCTTCTTATACATTTCCTATCTATGTAGTAAACAGTGTGGTCTTGCCCACAGAGAGGTCTGGCCTTTGCCCTGGCTTCTGGGAGGTAATATCAATTCTGGGAGGCAATGTCATACCTGACAGAAACGTCTTTGTTTAGGGTGGAGCTGGCCACAACTGATAGTCTTACAGGGAGGGCTGGCCATGCCAGAGACACACCACATGATTGAGGGTGGAAATCTGGGGTACTGTGGAGACTGCTATCAACCATGTGAGCAATCAATCAATCATACCTAAGTAATGGAACTCCCTGAAAAACTTTGGACACCGAGGCTCAGGTACGCTTCCTTGGTTGTCAGTATGCCAAGTGCATTGTCACATGTTGGTGCTGGGAGGGTAATGTGTGGGTCCTGACTCCACGGGGTGGACAACAGCGGCTCTGTGTCTGGAACCTTTCCTGACTGTGCCCTTTGCATCCCTTATTCTGGCTGATTTTAATCTGTATCCTTTCCCTGTAATAAACTGTAACCATGAGTATAATAGCTTTCTGTGAACTGTGTGTGGTCTAGCAAATTACTGAAGCTGAGGATAGTTTTGGGAGCTCCCGGAACTTGCGGTTGGCATGAGAAGTGAGGGCAGTGCTGGAGGCTGTGACAGCTAGCTTGCAGTTTGGCTAACTCCAGGCTAATGGCCTCAGATCGGCAGCCAGTTATTTCTCTAAGGCTCTCTCTTCGTTCAGTGAGAAATGGAATTATATATACCACAGTAGAATTTATACACCACCCCTGGGTGCCAGGGACACTCACTGCTACTGAGTGGATGGTCATTGTTTCCAGGACTTTTCTGTGAACAGAGCTAGAAAAGCTTTTCTCTCTTTTAAAGAGAAAATCTAGCACAACTTCATACTGATATTTCCAATTAATATTTAGGAGTACAGATTTTTATATCTTTGATTTTATAGTTGTATCTTTTACACTGAAAATTTTGGTATCTATAACAAATAAACATTTACTTATTTGCTTTATCCTACTATACAATATTTTCAGAATAACAATGTCAACGTTATTACCAACAACGTGATAACTGGAAACAATTTAAGATTTCTTTCTAGTTCTTTTCTGCCTTTGGAAATACAGTCAAATTTCAGATCACCTGAAACAGTTCCTCCACGTGTGGCTAAGCCATCTGCTCAATGGCTTACTGAGGTCCATTTATTTTATGTTTCTTGATTTTTAGGAACTGCCTTTGCCCTCTTATTTCTTTAACTTTGACTGAACCTTGTTTTATATTTGACATAAACCCTGTGCTTGGTTCTAAGAGTCAAATCCACAGAGATCTAGCTTCTACTCCTGTCCCATTTTTACATTTTACACGTTTTCACGGCCCACAATACTCCATTATAGTGAATTTTAAATTGTGGATAAAAGACGTAAGCCAGCATGTTTATTGGATGAGAATGCTATTGCTAAAGTAACACTTAGAAGAGTAGACTTGATTCTTAAGGTTAAATTCTTCCTTTGTCTATATCATTAAGTTTTAGTAAGCTCTGTTTTGTATAGCAACTGCAATGGTAAACTTTAGTGCTACACAGCTGAACTGTCACAAAATCAAAATACTTAAAATTATAAATCTTAATTTACTGAGGACTATAATTAAGATAGAAGTTCTTAAACAATGAACACTGACATAATATTACTGTCACTCAGGTGGCCTTAGGCACAGCCGCGTCATCATATCTCTTGGGGACTTGTGGACCAAAGGGTGACAACACCATGACAAGTGTTCTCTGTTCTCACCCCTCTGCCCACTTCTGTGGCTGCAGCCCTCAGCAGTGTCCCTGCTCTACCACTTGCCTCTGAGTGAGTTCCTCTGCGTCCACGGTTCTACGTTCCCTGTATATGCTAAAGAAAACTTTTCTCTTTAATATATACATGAGTTTAAATTTTAAGGAAGATGACTCAAGAACTTACCAGCCCATAGGTCCCATTGTCTCTGCTCTTGTTTTCCCACGTTTTGCCTCTTTAAGGAGTTCTTCTATTGCTTTCCTGGTGGGAAAAAGGAAGAAATTTGAGAGAATTTTAGTCACCCCACTAAATTCTGAAAATCAATTTGTTCCACGTATGTGATCCTGGGAAAGAAAGAGCTTTTGAAGCATTAAACTTCAAAATTGGGGGAGAAATTTAAAAAAATGTTTTAAAATGGCTGATAGTTTTGAATACATAAAAATTAAAAAGAAACCTTTTCCATATAGGGGAAGAGCACTGAAGAGAAAATTAAAGGCAAAATGACGAATTATATCCATATTAAAAATGTTCAAACGCACTATTATTCTAAGAAATACTAATTAACCCAACAATGATGAATCTGTTTCTGCTCATCAGTTAGTGAGGGAGTGGAGAAATGGATATTCTTTTCTCTACCAACGGGGACTAAAGCTGATATAACATTTCTGGAGAACAACTGGAAACGTGATAAAGAGCCGTAAAAATAAAACATACATGTTGACCTAAAAATTCCACCTTATTCTAAGAAAAATTCAACTAAGTATGCAAAACTATATGTACAAGGATACTCATTCAAAAACTTAACAGCTAAAGAAAAAGAAGAGAAAGCTTAAACGGTTACTAAAAAGGGATTGTTTAAATAAATCATGGCATATCCACACAGCGGAAGATTAGGCAGTTGTTAAAAATGAAGACAAATGCTTGGCACAGCAAGACATTCATAACATGTTAAGTGTATAAATCTGGGAACAAAAGAGTATGTATAGGATAATTTTATTTTAAATTTATTTAATGTACCTATTGCACAGGGAAACATTTGGAGGGATGTTACCAAAACGATAAGTTTGGGGCAGAGTTTTAGTTTTTTGTTTGCTTCTCTGCATTTTCTGTTTTTTTCTAGAGTGAATCTGTATTATTTGTGTAATTTTTAGAAAGAGGCTTTTTAAAAGCCTAGAAGACATATTTATCAACCATACTCTGAGACTTTACCACATATAATCCTGTGCAAGGTGTCATGGGTAGTAAGATAGGACCATGGTCATCCCTGACCTTAATATTACCTATGATATAGCAATAATAAAGTTAAGAAAAAGAGAGGGATCACGTTGCAAACAACAATAGTCCAAAGACAGAACTGTAATTCTAATCACAAAATTTGAAACTTTTTAATAATTATAAATATTATTATAATTATAATAATATTATAATATTATTATAATTGTAATAATTATAATTATTATAATATAACAATTCTATTATTAAAATATAATATCAATAATTATATATTGATTCTATATAAAAACATTTAGTTACACTCTTACAGTACTACTCTAGGTACAACTCACATAGTCCTCAATGATATTACCATTCTGTTAGTTTATAAGAGTGTTTTATTTTATACTGATTTTTATTTTATCAAAGCATGCATATAGCTTAAAGAGAAAAATATTATTTAAAGACTTAAAATGAAATACAGCAGTCTTCTGCATCAGCCTTCCTTACCCACCAAAAAAACCAATTTCAACTGCTTCTTATCTGTTTCTCCTGGTATTCACCTCCATATTTCTAATAGTATTCTTTCAAACTATTTCACCACCCTCTTCATCCTCAACAGATATATCTGGCTATTTTTCTATAATTTACACAAGTTTTAATAAACTCCTATTAATAGTGAGATCTTTAAAAAAAATGCCATTTCAGCTAACTCAGCAGCTGGACACTTTCTAATCCATCCTGGGAGGGCCCACGGATGGGCTGATGAAAAACTGAAACGCTGACCAGCTTGTCTGCTTCTTGCGCCTGGACTCAATCAGATCAGGTGTCATAGCCCAGCCTCCAGGTGTCGGGAATACTAAGTGCATGTGACACCACAGAGCCTTCTTCCATCTCTTTAAAATAATAATACATCCTATGGATGTGATCTGAGGACTTTGTCTCATAGAGTATTTCGGGAAAGATTTATCCTCTCTGGCTCCAAAACAGAGATCCTTCTTCACCCTTATAGATATAAGCAAAAAAAAACCAAAGGGTAAAAATATGCCAAATACACCCCTGCCTTCCCATCAATTAGAGTGGTAGCTTTCAAAAAAACAAAAAAAACCACCAGAAAATCAATCATCCTGGATCCACCCATATGTCCTCTCTCCTGACAACAGACACAGTTAAAAATCATCAGTGAAAGAACCTGCTTGGGCAGTTCCCCAATTATGAACAAACTATGTATCAGTTACAGATGAAGGAGAATGCATTTTCCCATAAAAACTGTTAAAACGTTTGCCCAGCTTTCTGGACATGCCTACGAAAGCCAGTTTGTGTCACGCTACAGTTGGGATGCTGTACATCTGCAGGAAGCAATACTCGGTCAAGAACCGTGCCGGGATCCTGCAGGCCTAGTCTAGGCGCCTTCCAGAGTGTGAAGTTGGACGTGGATTCTTCTGTAGTTGTGATTTCACTGAAAACTGTCTCCAGTGCTGTGCTTAACTTTCTCTGCCGTGATTAAGGATACCTTCTGACTTACAACGACAGCCCAAGAGAAAAGAAGGTGTAAGTATGAGAAAGACTGCCTGGGGTGAACCAGTTCACCAGTGAGGAAAGACGGTGACAGGTCGGGAGCAGACAGGGCAGAACCCAGGCCCAGCAGACTGCCTGCGACTGAGGCGTTTGTTACTGTTTGGACAACTCATGTTGTCACGAGCTTTACGGTTTACAAAGCACTGTCCCATCTGAACATGACAACATAGTCATCACAACCAGTGTTCAGATGAGGAAGGAGGTACCGGGGACACTGAGAGCGGTGGGGAGGACCAAAACAAAACAAAAGGACCTGTGGGTTTAAGGGTACCTGCCCTCCATCTTCCTATCATACTTCCCGTCTCCTCCACAAACATTTGCACGACAAGTCCTGGAGAAGCCCTTTTCTCATTATCATTAAAAGGCAAAAAATAAAGTAAATGCAAAAGGGGGAAAAAAAAAAAAAGCCCTGACAGAGCTGCCACTGCTTCCGCACTCATTCAGAGAACTGCAGAGGCAGAGGAACGGAGGGCTGCTCAGACTTTGTCCTAAGAATGTGGGGCATTCGCTGTGTCCCACCCACACTCTGCACGAGCTCCTTCTGCAGGGCTTTCCTTCCAAATAGGAAAGCAACTTCTAGCAATCATGTGTTTTGTCCTTGAAATAACAACATCACCTTCAAAATCAACAGGAAAAAAAATTAGAAAGTCAGGTAGTTTTCCTCACTCCTCTGTAGCCTCTGTTGTTCTGGAACTCTTGCTAATGAATTCTCGGGTAAGGAAATAACAAAGTCAGTTTCTACCACACATAATCACAGAGGCTAGATACTTAAATTATCAAAGATTATGAAACATCGGCATCATGAAACAAGATAGTTTTTAATGAGATTGTGAAACAGAAGTGTAAACTGCAATTAAAATACAGGAACAGCAAACAGTAGGAGAATATATAAGAACTAAGTACAACAAGGACTTGAACAATTAAATTTCAGACACAAATTTAAGTACCATAATTTTTATGCTTAGATCCTTTAAGCATCTTAAAGGTTTCTTTGTAAAACAAATCCATTGTATTAGAATAGACAGTCCGGTGCAAACAAGAAGTCCCAGAAAGCCAGGTCATTAAGCAGACAGTTTCTTGGGCACAGGAACAAGCTACAATCGATTTTCAATGATCCATGTGTGTATTATCCACAGACAATTTTCCATCCTAGCTCAGCTTCTTCAGGCCTGCCTGTTCATCCCATTAGCCAGCTGGTACATCCTTGTACAACGTACACTGATCATAATAGCAGCTTAAACAAAACCCGAGTGGGAACACAAATCTGGTGCTAAATCGCCTTAAAATCCAAAGTCAAACAAATTAGTTTTGAGTTATCTGGGTCTGTGGTCCTTTATACTCACATAAATCAACTGAGAGTTAACTATATCACTATAGCGAAAGGGTAGCAAGATATTTAAGGCAACTAAAATGAAACAACAGAAAATTAAATAATGAAGAACACAAGAAAATGAGATTTTTAAAGAAATAATATCAGAGAAGCTAAATATCAAGTAATTGCTCAAAAAAAGACCTCAACATATACTTTCTTGAGAAATGGTGAAGGAAAGTGCTGTGGACTCAATGTTTGTGTCCCTCCCTCCCCAAACTTAGATGTTGAAATCCTAGCTCCCGATGTAATGGTATTAGGAGGTGGGGCCTTTGGGGGAGGTGATTGGTGCCCTTATAAAAGAGACCCCAGAGAGCTCTTTCCTCCCTTCTGCCATGTGGGGACACAGGGAGAAGATGGGCCCTCACCAGACACCGAATCTGCTGGCAACTGGCTCTCAGACCTCCCGCCTCCAGAACTGTTAGAAATAAATGTTTGCTGTTTAAACCACTTAGTCCATGGTCTTTTTATTACAGCAGCCAGACAGCACATTCGTGGGCTGTAGCTTTGCTAGTCCAGAAGCCCAATTTGGCCGGGACAGCGGCTGGACGGCAGCACCATATCTGCCGTCGTGTGCATGGGAAGCTTTGCCTGGGCTGCACCCTGCCCAGGGCTCTTCCTGCAGCTACATCCTCACCACCGGACGCTCAGGTCAGAGGTCACCTTCTCCACCAGCCCTTCCTCATCTCCCCACCGGTGCCTCATCAATAGATATTATAAAACCGCCTTTACTTTCGGGCGATGTACCATACTTCTAAATATTTAAGTTACATTTAAAAACCATTAAATAAAACATACTCATTCCTCCTACCATGACAAATACACCTTCATTACAATAAAAATTTAAATGTGTAAACTCGGTGATAGATGGTAACCAGACTTGTCGTGGCCATCACTTTGTAATGTATAAAAATATAGAATCACTATGTTGTACACCTGAAGCTAATATAAAATTGTAAGTCAGCTGTACTTCAAAAAAATGTGTAAAGCTATGATTTTTAAAAATTTAAGTTAGTGAAATATGAGATAATAGAATTAACTCCCTGCACACGTTGATTATTCTCTTAATGGGTTGGTAATATTTAGATGAATACAGAAAGACAGAAAATTTATATATATCTTTATTCCATAAAATTTATTTTCTTGCCTTTATTTCAGCAGAATCACTAATCATATTGTTATGATCAAGATTTACATATAAAGTAAGTTCTATGGACTGTAATAATCTAAAGTATTAAAAAGCAAAGTGTAACTATTCAACATGGACCAAATTGTAGTATATTGTCAAAATGTAAATTAACATAAATGTAAAAAACTGAAAACCTAAATTTTGAATGTTTTAAAGTTTCCCTGTAGATTAATGAATCAGTAACAAACCTCCTGTATGTTCTCCAAGACCTACACATATACAAATGTATGAGTAATCTGATCTAACATTAAATGTTAGTCTCCAAGTATAACTATTCCTTATACTGAACTAAGTCATGAGAACCTCCAGAACACTGAACTGAAATCCTGAGACAAGCAAGCAAAGGGAAGCTTAGCTCTGCTGGGAAACAATATTTCCTTATGGCAAAACCTCCTGCACTCACGCTGAAAAGAAGGTTTTGACAAGTTAATGTGTCTTTTTTCTTCCGAACACTGCGCGGCTCACATCCTTCCTGGACTCTGAAGCAGTGTGCGCTCTGACGTCAACAGGGCACAGCCCCCCATCGCCACGGACCCCACAGTTTCCTTTCATTCAGGGACGCAGGTCAAAACAAGAGGAGGGTGTTTCCTGGGCTAGGAACTGCACTGACGGAAGATCTGCACGTTTGTGACACATGGGGCTGCCCAGGTCCAAGGAAACTCTCCTTTGAATATCGATATAATAAGCACTTAATATGCACCACTGGGGATATGATGAAAAATAATGATGGCAGCAGTACCTATGTGCCATGTATCTTACACTTAATCCTCACAACTCCTCTAGGTAACTACTATTTCATTGATAAGGAGAAAATAAAGAGTGAAGAAACTGGGGCTGGGATGTGAACCCGGGCAGTTGACTTTTAACTGACCCTGACACTACAGTTCTGGTGAAGGCGAGACCCCAGCCTCGACACAGCTGAGCCCCGTGAGAGGAAGGCCATGGGAGGGCTGGCAGCACGTTTTACTGCGATTATTTGCAGTCACGACAAGACCGCTGTGGTGAAGGCAGAACTCCCGTCTCCTCACCTGGACTTGGACAGCCTCAAATGTCCACAGCTACCCATCCTGCGTGACCTCAGAGGGTGGGTTATTATTACAGCGAGATGACTTCTTCAGGTAATACGTGGGCTGACTTCTATTAGTTTAGCTCTTAGAGGGAAACCTTATCTCTCAGGTCATAAAACACCTCACCTGAGGAATGACCTCATAATGAAGTCACCTCATTGTCAAAGTAGTAAGTATTTCTGCAAATATTTATTCTTAAATCCCGATTAAGGAGCCACACACAGAAAATACAGTGATTCATTTTCAGTTCATATTATAGGACCTAGTTAAATGTGCCACAGTAAATCGTGTATTGTGAAGACAAGCATCTCTTACTGAAAAAACTCTGTGCAGGGGGGTGGGGATGGCAGAGAACTACCTTAGAAGATAGTAAACTCTAAATAGAAAAGCCTGTGAATTATACCATTGCCAGGAACAACGTGTCTGTCTGATAGGTCAATTAAGTTTAAAAGTATATAAAGTATACACGTGCCTTACTAAAAGATTAGTTGGGAGAAGTAAACTCAGTCAAAGAAAGTAAGGTCAAAATAATTATTGAGGTCTCTTACTCTGTGAAAGCATTTTGTTATCTCTTCATAAAATTCAAACTCTCACCCAATAGCTGTTCGAAATGCAAAAAGGAAAAAAATCACAACGATTGAACAAAAGGAAACATTGCGATAGAAAGCCTCTAGGGCTCGCCTCCGCAGCCTTCTTCAGTGAGGCCTGGCACCTGGCGCACTGCCCTTCGGTAAACATGCCACACACCAGAAAAGCCACCTCGCCCATCGCGTGGTCTGCAAATCACTCTCTTAATCCTAAAAGAGCTTTATTTTATACCAGAGATCTGCGGGTTTCTGCAGACTGTCCTAAAGGACCCTTCAGAGCTCTTGGATCGCAGCCCCATCCAAAGGACGGCCTATTCAGCAGAAGGCCTGGTCAGCCCGCTGAAGGCGTTTCCCTCAGCTGTGTCAGGGCTGCAGCAGTCTGCTGAAAACAAGCCATCCACCCCATGTGCATCTCAGTGTCTGATTCATCAAATGATTATAAACTATACTTGGAGGTAAGAGCCAAGGAATGGGGAAAATATAGAATATTCCAGAATGTGTAGGATTTCCTAATCAATTCAGGCTCTTTAAAAAGTGTTTTCCTTTCAACTGCATTAAGCAGTGTTGAACCCAGGAAGAAAACATACTGATGCTTCTAATTCTTAGAAGTCCCGCAATACACAATGAGATGGGAGGAAGAGAGAGCCTGTGTTCCTTAGCGACCAGCGCAGGTTCAATGGCTGCCTGGGGGCCCCTCAGTACAAGGCAAGAGACGACGAAACAGAGGGTGCAGCCCCTCCCAGCCCCCACTCTGTGCACCTCCAGACCCAGCCTCATCTTGAGCACCAGGAGTGTCCTGTCTTCCACACTTTAGGTATCAAGGGGTACTTTGAGAGGGATGGTAGTTTCTCCTACAAAACTGGCTGGGAGAGTTTCTGAAAAGAAATAGTACATATACACACAGACAACATTTTCTACCTCAGTCATTAAATACAAGAATCTACTATACAAAATAATTTATTGAAAACAACCAGTGAATTCTTGACTCTTTGTAAACTCTTCAGCGTCAAGTTTCAAGTTGTCTTTAGGGGCTAATGCACATGACAATGAATTTAAGGACAAGGCAATTTTCAATCCCATTTTCCAATTAAAAAAAATCTTAGTTAATATAATACAAGTGCTTTGGGGAAAAAATTCTACATTGCTATAATGTAGTTAATAGAATTGACCAGTTAGACACACACACACAGACTTGGGGAGTAGTGTCTCTTTGAGGAAAATGTTTATAAAAGTTCAAAGTTCTACTGAACTTAGATGGCTCAAGGAACAAGTCAGCCAAAACTGCACAACTGTGCAAGCAAGGCTTTACATTTACTTATAAGGACCCGAGATGCTTCCCTCGTAGCTGGCAGAAGTCATAGACTCTGTTGCAGTGCAAACATCCTTACAGACGCTGAATTCAACAGCACAGGAGGGACCACTAGAAAGGCTGCAGAGATGGCCAAAGGGTAGGAACCAGCACATGGGGACTAAACGCTACAGGAGGAAAGCCCAAAGCATGGAAAATTCCATTACTGATTAATCCTATCTTTAGGTTTATATCATACCATGCAAACAATACATCAACTGCCAAAAGAAAGAATCCGGAGAGGATAATACAATTGGTGATTTTGGCACCAGAAACCAGCTGCAAGACAGTCAAGAACTAGTGAACTCTGAAGTCCCAGAGTTCTGGGACTTGTAAATTACTTACAAGTGGTGCTGTTAGCCAAGAAGGGAAATAGGGAAGCATGTTCTGGAGCAGATGTTTCACTGTACATTTCAGGAAATATCAAGACACAGCACAGTCCTCTCCTGGCCCTTTTTACTGCTGTGCTTGAAGTAGCTGCACATATTAGAATCATCTTGTCTGCTACTGAAATACCACCCATCCTTAGGGATGGGACAGCAGCTGCAGTTTAACTGGATGGAGCAGTGCTAATGAAGAGCTCAGAACTGTGTTAAAAATGGAATAGGTACCCAACCGAGACAGCAGGGAAAGCTCTGAGAGACAGATCGTGCTGATTATACAAACAGCATCATTTGGCCTGCTCCCAAGGTGTGATAATGGGCTTACAAAAAAAGGGCACTGCGTTTTCAATACAAATGTTCAGGACCACACTTGCACAGCTCATATGAAATATCAACCCCCTAAATTCACAACTCTGCCTTAGCATTTGCTTGACAGAAATCGGGCCATATGCTAAACTTCTGTATTAATTCCTACACAGTCAGTGTTCCCAGAGAGGCCTCAAATCCAAGTATTACAAGGCTCTTTTTACTATAATAGGCGAGGAAAGAAACCAAAATGAATTAAAATGTTCAGGTGAAGATCCTTTAAATATAATACTATATTATGAAAATGTAAGGGAAGTTTCCTGTTAGAGGTCCTCTAATTTAACATTATCATATAAAGCCAAGGAAATGATGGTTTAGAGAGGTTAATAACTTGCCTAAAACTAAATAGTTACCTGACTTTTTTGGGGGGGCGGGGGGAACATTTAATTCACAATTATATTTCTTCTCCCCCCACCCCCGGCCAGAACCTGCATGGCATGTTTCAGTCATCCTGGGGAGAAATTAGGAGGGGATAGACCATAATTATGATACTTCAGCCCAAGGTCATTACCTTTGGAGTATAACATTACAAGGACCAGCACTAGTGTGTCTACAACTGTGTTATGAATCACACTAGAAGACCCCACCCAGTGATGGTTTACGGGAAACTGGGTCCTGGCTGCAGTCAGGGGTAGTGTTAACTGAAACTCACTCAGCCTGGAAAATGTTACTTGAAGTCATTTGCTGTAATTGCTTAATCATATAAAAATGAAAACCTATTTAAAAGTACCTAAATTATTAACTTCAAAGCAGGATAGATCAAAAGCTTTTACTATGGAAACTGTGTTTCATGTTGGAGAACAGTGTGGGACAGTGGGAGCCAGCTCCACTAGCCACCTGGGTGCTCTGGACAAGTTAAGTACCTTCTCTGAGTGTGTTTCCTCTCCGTAAAATGAGCCTGAGCCCCGGCTCACAGATGCACTGCAAGGATTGAAAGAGATGAGCGGTACAGAGGGCTTTCTTTGCATTGACGTTTCTTGGGAGGGACAAGGGGTCATTTAGGTATCTGAATTTGCCAAAACAAAACTTTAATCTCAGTACCTCCTCTTTTCATTTATACTGTAAAGAAAAACTTGCAGAATGTTAATTTTTATCTGTTGCATATTTCTGTTTTGATGAAAAGCTGAGGGGTTATTTATCAGTGCAAATAATATAAAGGAAATTCTATCTTCCTATGGTTAAGTCAGAGGAAATTTCCTGTATCTAATGACAGGGAGATGGGCAGAGCCCCAGTCAGAACAGAATTCCCTCCCATGACCTATGAAATACATGATCAGAAACGAATTACATGAAAGCATCCTATCTCATATGCACAAAAAGAAAGCCAGTGGTCCTGGCTCTTTGGCTTTTCAGACAGTTGTGTTCATTCG
This sequence comes from Delphinus delphis, assembly GCF_949987515.2. Taxonomy (NCBI): domain Eukaryota; kingdom Metazoa; phylum Chordata; class Mammalia; order Artiodactyla; family Delphinidae; genus Delphinus; species Delphinus delphis. The sequence goes on along the minus strand of NC_082700.1, from coordinate 5,150,277 downwards.
GGAACTAGGTCTGCTCCGTGCAAAGTCAGCAGCTGGGCAACTTCCTGGTGGATGTGACCAATACAGGGACAAGCTCTGGAAAGTTCAAGCTTGAGAGCAGAATCTCTCACCTGAGAAGTTCAGACTGAGTAGAATTACCTGATACTTGTTCTACTATTATACATTCTCTACCACATCTCTTGATTCTCTTAGAAGAGGGATCCAGCAGTTCCCACTTCCTAGGTTTGAACCAAGGACATGTTCAAGTCACCTTAGGAAAATGAGGAAGCGGCCACAGTGCAGTGGAGAGGATGATCCCAGTTCTGCCCTTACTGACTCTGTGATTTTTCTTGTCATCTTGGTTACACCATCTATAAAATGAAGATATCTCTACTACCCTTTCAGAGTTTGTATGGGGATCAAACACAATCATATATATAATTACTTTGTAGCTATAAAGCACTGAACAAATGTATTATCTTAAGAAAAATTTTAAATGGGTCTGTAGTATCGATTGTTATATTGTTAACTAAAACACAAAAATACCATATAATAGTATGTATCATGTGCACAGTGATTAAGAGCAGAACATACGATCTCACTGACCCTCAGAAGAACCTTTTCAGTTATTGTCCCCTTTGTATGTGTTAGACCACTAAGGCTTAGGGAGGCTGCCTCATCCAGGGGCAAACCATCAGGGGACACCTGATCTGACCTGGACATCTGAGTCCTCTCCGCTCACACACACCCTTACTTTATCCCGTCCAGGAAGATGTCTTCTACCTTTTGAGGATGATCAAGTGCTGCTTTGGCATAACATCGATTAAAAAGTTAATGTACTTAAAGATAATGCCAATGAAGTTTAATAATATGGAAAATGATATTTTCATGAAGCGACTATTAGTAAGCCTATATCTACGTTCTTGACCAGATAGTCTGTAACTCAGTGACTCTTTTCATGGTTAAGTTTTATAGAAAACAGTCCCATTTCCAACACGTTTCAGCCTGAATTTAGAAATAAACAAGGATTACTGGTCAATAGTTTTGTCTCTCAAACTGAACTCTCTGGAGCACACGCTCTGGCAAAGCTTTCCTGTCTTCCTGCAGGGGGTAACACAGGCAACATCATGGACATAAAAGCTGAACCTCAGGGGTCAGGCTGTCTTCGGTTCATTCCACTCACTAGCCGTACAGCCTTAGGGCGGTTACTTAACTTCTCCAGACCTCAGTTTCTTTCTCTATAAATGGGAAACACATCATCTGCCTTGAAGGAGGTGTAAACTGGTTTGTCCACCTGGCTGGTCTTCTTACTTCACAGTCACAGTTGCGTGTCTGCTTCTGGCTAGGAATAAGCCTAGCAATAAGCCTAGCTGGATTCTTCACGTCCGGGCTTGTTCTGAAGCACACTGCTCTCAGATGGCGACCAGCTTATTACAACAAGAAAACAGAAAGGGAACCTTTGGCATGCTTGCTGCAAGTCTGGGCAGCAGGCAGTGACGCACCTGCAGGCTGATACTCCTAAAGACTGACATTTTCAGCAGAACATTTTTTTTTTTTTCTCTTCCAGTTTTATTGGGATATAACTGACACACAGCACTATATAAGATGTGCAGCATAATGATTTGACTCACATACATCATGAAATTATGACCACAGTAAATTCAGGGAACATCCATCATCTCATATAGATGCAACATTAAAAAAACAGAAAAAAACATTTTCCCTTGTGATGAGAACTCTTTAGGATTTACCCTCTTACCAACTTTCATATATAACATACAGCAGCGTTAACTGTATTTATCGTGTTGTACATCGCATCCCTAGTGTTCTTATTTATCTTATAACTAGAAGTTTGTACCTTGACTACTTTCATCCAGTTCCCCCTCTCCTCACCTCCTGCCTCTGGAAACCACAAATCTGGTCACTTTTCTATGAGTTTGTTTGTTTGTTTTTGAAGTATAATTGACCTACAACACTATGTTATTTCCTGGCATAAACACAGTGATTTGATATTTTTATACATTTCAAAATGATCACCATGATGTCTAGCTGTCACCTGTCACCATACAAAGATATTACATAATTATTGATTATATTCCCCACACTGTACATTTCATACCTGACTCATTTATTTTGTAACTAAAAGTCTGTACCTCTTAATCTCCCTCACCTATTTCTCTCCCTTCCCCAGCTCCCTCCTCTCTGGCAACTATCTGTTTTTCCTCTCTATCTATGACTCTGTTTCTGTTTAGTTATGTGTGTTCATTTGTTCTGTTTTTTTAGATTCCACATAAGTGATTTCACACAGTATATGTCTTTCTCTGTCTGATTTATTTCATATTACCTTCTGGGTCCATCCACGTTGTTGCAAATGGCAAGATTTCATTCTTTTTTATGGCTGAGTAATGTTCTGTCACGTACACATCTTCTTTATCTGTTCATCTATCGCTGGGCACTTAGGTTGCTTGTATATCTTGGCTATTGTAAATAATGCTGCAATGAAATAGGGGTGCATGTATCTTTTTGAATTAGTGTTTTTGTTTTCTTTGGATAAATACCCAGGAGTGGAATTGCTGGGCTGATGGTAGTTCTATTTTTAATGTTTTCAAGACACTTCATACTGTTTTCCACGGTGGCTGCACCAATTGACACTCCCACCAGCAGTGTGGGAGGGCTCCCTTTCTCCACACCCTCACCAGCACTTGTTATTTCTTGTCTTTTTAGAACAGCCGTTCTGACAGGTGTGAGGTGATATCTCATTGCGGTTTTAATTTGCATTTCCCTGATGATACGTGTTGTTGAGCATCTTTTCATGTGCCAGCGGCAGAACAGTTTCTAATCATAAGACTCTAGAATCCCTACTTTCCCCATCCATTTAATGACAAAGTACAGCCTTTGCCATGAAAACAAACAAAAACCAGGAAAACAACTGTAGAACCAAGTCCTGAAGGCTTAGATTACAAGCTCTGATGGAGAACATAAATCCACCTTTTACTTTGATAGACACTGAACTTGATGATTATACTCTTTTTTCTTCATCTTCAGGGAATGAGATGATAATTGACACTTATATCCCCAATTAAATATTAATCACTTCCGAATAAAAACCCTGTTAAGTATTCTAAACACCAGGATTTATGCTTAAGTATGCAGAACAGAGTTAAGCAAGCAAGCCAGGATCTGAAATAACTTTAGATGAGGAATCTCAATGATACGTCATCCTCATCTTGAAATCTAAGCTCCAATGAAAATTCATTCTGAAATCCCATATAATTTACCAAGCATGGTGGTGAGAAATTAAGAGTTGTGGACCAAATGCTCTGAGGATCCCAGAGAAAACTGAGGAGTCTGTGCATCTTACCGTGGAGCTAATGTGATAAAAATGGCACAACAGATGTCAAATTGTAGAATGCTTCATTTAATTCTCTGTTTGGTCTTATGATATGCTGACTTATATAGTAAGAAATATATGTTTGGTTTTCCTCCCATTCCTGACACAGAGCTCCTAAAACCATGGGGATTTCCTAATTGATGAGAAATATAAAGCTGTCTTTTGTTTTGATGAGGTGATTTTAGGGAAAGCCCTGGGTAACCTAAGGATGGGGGCTGGTCGCCAGGATAACCAACCGCTGATTAGAGAGTTGGAATTTCAGTCCCATCCGCAGACCTCTGGGGAGGAGAAAGGGGCTAGAGATTGAGTTCTACCACCAATGGCAATGATTTAATCAATTATGCCTGTGTAATGAAGCCTCCATAAAACCCCAAAAGGACGGGGTACAGAGAACTTCCGGGCTGCTGAGCGCGTGATTTGAGGAGAGGTGGTTGCCCAGAAAAGGCATGGAAACTTCACCCCCCCCCGGCCCCCCCACAGTCCTTGCCCATGCACCTCTTCATCTGGCTGTTCATCTGTATCCTTTATAATAAACTGATAAAAAGTAAGTAAATGTTTCTCTGAATTCCGTGAGCCACTCTAACAAATTAACTGGGCCCAGGGATGGGGTCATGAGAACTTCCGGTTTACAGCCAGTAGGTCAGAAGCACAGGTAAAACAACCTGGATTTGCAGCTGGCATCTGAAGTGGGGTTGGGTAGGTGCAGTCTTGTGGGACCGAGTGAGCTCTGATACTGTCTCCGGGCAGACAGTGTCAGAATTGCACTGCTTGACGGATTGCTTGATGGTGTTGGAAAACGCACACTGGAGACCTTTATGTGCTATCAGGCCATATAAAGACTGGGATTTCTGACAGTTTCCAACCAAAACAAAGTTCATTTTCAATGGCAAAATAAAACTATGCGACTCCACATCAGTTCACCCTATTAGATTTTATTTTTTGAAATATTATTGTCCAGTGAACTCCCCAAATCTGAAACCATACAGTAGGTATGTGCAGTAGAGCAGGTGCTCACAGAGTCAACAGCGGCTGCCTTGGGGGTCAGTGCTTATGACTATGAGATGCACGCAATGGGAACCACTTCTGGCCTTTCAGATCCAAATAAAACAACATAGCCAACTTTTCTTAGCTCAGGTGACTTCTCTGGACTCCCCTACCACCTGGTCGATACATGTGTAAGATCTGAGTGGTTCCTGCTGTGCGGGATACTTGGTTGGGACTCCACCTCTGCCTGCTCTGGTCATGACCACCTTTGCTTAGTGAACTCCTCCCTGTGGCTCCCAGCATGTTGTCATCTCCATGTGGACAGAGTATGCAGCTAAAGACATACAACTAACTACAAACTTGTGGTTTTCAACCCCAAAGCTTATAGTTATTTCAGCATTACAAATTCAAATTCAGCTCTTAGGATATTCAGTTAAAAAATACAGAGTGTCCATCTTCTATTCATTCATGTGATAAATATGTTTTGAACACCTACTATGCTTCAGGCACTGCTCCAGGGGCTATAGAGACATCGGTGAACACAGACAAAAGTCTCTGCCTTCATGAAGCTTATGTTACAGTATGTGTGTGTGGCAGGGGTGGGGGAGGAATAGATAATATAGAATAAATGCAACAAATAGGTGAATTCAATAGGGCTATATTTAAAAAAATACTGCAGGGTGTGGGTGTTGGGGGAGGAGCTATGGTTTTGAACAAGGTGGACAAGTTAGAAGAAATGACACCTTTCCTTTAGTCCTGAAATACACAGCTCTTTGGTCTACCCTGGTTGCAAACTCTGTGAAGGCAGGAACCAAAGGAGATTCATTTTTGTATCCCTAATGTACCTGGTCCATGGCAGGACTTTAGAATAACTGCTGAAAAAAATACATATATCCTGTATTTTCCCAAAGCAAGGCTACTTGTAATAAACAGCATAGATTTATCAGACAGCTGGCCAGGAAATGGATGTAGTATTTGGCATTGACAAAACAGCATGCCTTAGAATCACATCCTTGGAATTCCACCTCGTGGTACCCAAAATAATAATTCTACCATGTTTGTTCCACTAGAATTCTGTGGGGACAAGATCCCAGGATAATCCACATCACCCTTCCATATAGTTGTTACTGCAAAATCAGAATGTCCTTTGAGCGCCCTTAAGTGGGAGATGTGCTGCCTTTTATTTTAGACCAATAGGAGAAAAGATAACAAACGTTGCATGGGATAGAGGTGGTAAGGGATGTCCGTATCCAGGGCTCTTGGCAATATAGAGAAGACATCAGTGAGATGGAGTATAAGGTATGGCCACCTTCACTGAGGTGCTCCACGACGCTCATCACTTCAGCTATTCCTCCCACTGAAGCCACAGGACAGGCATGCTTCCTTGCCCCACTCGAGAAGCCCTTTTCTTCTCGGAGCTTATTACTGTGGTGGCTGAGTATGCAAGTGTCAGCTGATAAGTGTACAAAATAATGTCAGTGCAACTGCAGTTTTCCCTCCCTGCCGTGGCAGTCATGCTTAGACACTGACGCTCAATCACGCACACACAGTCATTCATTCGTTCATCAACTAAGGACTGACAAGAGCCTACTGCGTGCCTGGCATCGTTTTAAGTGCTGGGGATACAAAAGCAAACAAGGACAAAGCCCTTGCCCTCTGAAAGCCTACATTGAAGTGGCGTTAGACAATAAATGGATAAATACATAATATTAGCGTCAGTTAACAGTGAGGACTCTGAAGGAATGAAACCAAGTCAGGGGACAGAAAGCGATGGGGGTCTGGCGGTCGGCACACGTGTTATCTGGGGTTAGGCAGTGTCTGAGGTGGTCCTAAGGATTCCCCACCTCCTGGCATTCCTGCCCTTGTACAACCCCTTCCCTTCACTTCTGACAGACACAGCAGGGCAGACGTGATGGACTGTCACTGCTGAGATGAGGGTATAGAGAGACTGAGCTTCCATCTTGCGTTCTCCCTCTTCCCTGGATCTCTTGCTCTAGGGGAAGCCAGAAGCCATGGCGCGAGGCCGTCCCATGTGAGCAAGCTTGGAAGCCCATCACCCCCATTCAGGCCTGGAGACAGCTGCAGCCCAGGTGACACCTTGACTGCAGCCTTGTGAGAGGTCCTGAGTCAGATTCCTCCAGCTCAGCTCCAACCAGATTCCTGACCCACAGAAACGGTGAGAAATGTTTTTTGATTTCAGCGGCTGAGTTTTAGGACAATTTGGTATACGGCAACGGGTAACTGACACAAGGATGTCAAGGATGGCCTCTGAGTGAGTACCTTGAAAGAGACAGCCATGTAAAGATGCGGGGGGAGAGGGGCTGGGGACGTCAAGGGCAAGCGCCAAGGCCCTGAAACGGGAACAAGCTGGGCAAGTCTGAAAGAAGTGCGAAGGCCAGTGCGATGCGGAAAGAAGAGACAGGCAGAGACCCCCACGGGTAGAGAAGCACCCAGCCCTAGAAGGCTGCTGTTCTAGCCCCCACTAACCACCTTAAACAGGCGCCAACATGACAACAATAACAGTAAGAGCTAATGTCTGAGTACTTAGGTGCACTAGGAATCGTGCTAAGTGCTTTATTCTTCACAGTAACCCTATAAAGTAGGTATTAGTATCTGCTCAGTTTTATAGATAAGGAAACTGAGGCTCAGAAAGGCTGAGTGGCTCTCTCACATTTGCAAGTTAGGAAGCAGGAAAGCGGAGATTCAAACCAGGCCCTCTGCCTTCGGAGTCCTTACACTTCCCCTCTACACAGTACTGTTGAAAGAGGCCCCTAGAAAGAAAGCCTCTTTCACCCTTAAAAAAGAAAAATCAAAACAACCCCTCCAAACCCCAAAGTGTTGTTAATCCAACTGGTCCAGCCCCTGTCCGATCAGATGCTCCGGGCAGCCTGATTTTCTCTAGGAGCCCTTTTGAGAGAATCGGTTTGAGGCATTATCTACAATTGCTCTGAGGTCTGACCCAAGTCAGCATGGTAGACTTAGAAAAGCACACAGGTAGCTCTTCTTTTTGACATTTATTAAGAGCCTTACATAACAAACCTGGAAGTTACTGAGAATCAGTAGGTAAAATACCAATATATTCTATTTTAGGCAGTTTTATGCTTAGCTGACATAGCTTGAGCCCTGAGCTCCTATCAATATTCAGATACCTGGTACCCAACCAGGTATCCATGTGCTATATATAAAACTTGCTTTTCCTTCCTACTTAACGTTTGTCTTGAAGCTTGAGGAGGACTATGAGTATTCCATCAGAATCTTAATCTCTTTGTGAAAAGAGGAGAAACACAATCCATTTATCTTTGATTTTTATCTATATTCAGTTACATTAGGGATGCTATTTTAAACTATCTTTTTTAAAAAGCAATGGCTTTAGCAGACTGATAACCTTACATACAGGGGTCCATAAATTTATATTATAGTGCTGCATTTAGCCAGAGAAAACAAAACAAAACAAAAACAGAGGGCACTAAGGTTTTTGTTTTCAAGTTTTCACCTAGAAGAAATATGAATGAAACCAGCTTGTTCGACACAATTAAGGATATTATAGTAATAACATTAATAGCTAACCTTGATTGAGAGCATGCTATATGGGCCTGATACTGCCCTAAGCACTTTGACTATACTGTCTAAATTAAGAGTTACAACATCCCTATATGGTATTATTGTTATCCCAGCCTTACAGATGAAGAATCTCAGGCACAAAGAGGTCAGACAGCTTGTCCAAGGTCACATAGCTAAAAAGTCTAGCACGAAGACCAAGACTCAGGCGGTGTGATTCCGACAGTGCAAGCTCTTAACTCCTACACGATACTGCCTCGCAGTTATCAGTTATTTAGCCTGAAAAGATGTGCAGGATCCCAGGCACGACCACTTCTGCTTCTAAGAAAGATACGCTTCTTTCAAAAATACCAAAAGCAAAAGTAAGATCAACTCTCCTAACACACATACATCTATTAGCCAATCCCAAACTCCTACAACATCCTACTGCCCCGCACAATAACTCAAAATTCTTTATTATAATTATTAGGTAAGTACATATACAGATTAAAGACACATGATATGACTTTAGGCACTAATAAACACTACACACACATACAAGGCTGAAAGTTTATTCCTTTAAAAAGGTTCATCATTTTGCTTTCTTCGTTGCTCAGTAATCTAAGTTTATCTTCTAGAAAATTCTTAGCATGTTCTCATTTTTCCTTGGTCTCTCTCTTTTCTCTGCTCACATGTCACCTCCTCAGAAAAGCCCTCCTCAACTAATCAAACTCTCCGTGCCTTCTCAAACCCCATGATTCTTTTACTTCCTGTTTACATCACTACCTTAATTACATTATATATTTATACACTTGTTTGTTTTCTACTTCTGATATTTATACACTTGTTTCCTACTTCTGCTGTTAGAAAATAGACTGCACGTGGGGCAACTTGTTCCCTGCTGTCCCCCTAATACCTAAACCGTGCCTGCATGTAGCGTGTGCTCAGTGATTTTGCCGAACAAACGAATGAATGAATTCGATGCTCCCTTTGAGAGCCACTTGGTGCAGGCAGAGGGCAGCAAGGGCCGGTCAGCTCACTGCCCCATGTCCTCTCCCCACCCCCACTTTCCACATCTGTAGCCCTGGAGTCTCGACCTTGTGAAAGATGTGAATTCTCACCAGGTAGGGGAAGGTGGTAAGGGTGGACTCCTATTATCAAGGACAGGTTTAGGAGAGGAGATGGTAAATCCTGCCTTACGGGTTTTGGTTGCAAGGGAGTGGTAGGAAAACAAAGGGCTGTGAAAGGCATGGATGTGGGGTCCTGCTCCACCTCTCTCACCTGTACCCCTACAGAGAATCTGCCTCCAAGTTTTTTCCAGCAGGTTTCTAGTATCCATCCTTTTACCTCCACGCCTACAACTGTGCCCCCTTACATTACACCTGGACTGTTACAAATGCCCCCTAACTCCCAGCTATCTTCCGACATTTCATTCCACTCATTCATTCTGCACAGGTGTAGGACAAAAAAGCGAAACCTTTATGGCATTCCCTAGCTCGAGAATCTCGAATGGCTTCTTTACACCGGGAAAAAGGAAACCATTTATCCTGGAACACTATTTCTCTTATAAGTTTGCCTACTTCAGTACTCCATGAATTACTGGAAGGCAGGCTGCCCGATGGTTTTCTCTCTCCAGAGCCCAGGACAGTGGCTGGCAGAGTGGGTGCGCATGAAACAATCTTTGCTACAAGAGTGTCCCTCGCCAATTCCATTCTGTGTTCAGCAGATAATACCCTACACTGCACATCAGGGCACTTGGTCGTAAATGCAATCTGATACCTTTTTCATGTGTACAGCTCTTGTCTGCCCTCTCCAAAAGCAGAGGGCTTTTTAGGACAGACTCATATTCTCTTATGTCCACCATTTCTCAGGACTGTTACCACTACTAGGTACATATGTGCTGTACAGAGATCCAAAAATCTAGATTTGGAAGGAATTTCATTATGAAAAAATAATACAGACCATACAGTAACTGTAATTTATAAATTTTCAAATGGCAAAAGAAAAACCAATGTTAAGAATTTGAGCACAAAAGGGCTGGATTTGGGGTCTTAATAAGTACCTGAAAGCAGACCGGTGGATCTGGGCAAATTGCCTAGAAGCCCAGTTTGAAGGATAGTACAAAGACTGTCTCTGACTCTGAATTTTCCTAACCGGAAAAGATGACCTTTGTCTACCTATAGTCTTAATAACATGTTTAAGGGAAAAAAGAAGGGTGGGGAATGGTGGGCCGTAGAATTTGGTGTGCTTTCTTATTTCCGGAAATGCAAGACACTCTTCGGTTCAGAATGACACTGATAGGCCCACTTTCTATGTAGACACCTTTTCATCTCCACAGAGATTTTGTAGACCCCTATGCATTATAACAACTAATTAGAACACTTAGATGTCACAGCTATATGCAATTTATAAATAGTTTGTAAAGTGCTTTGAAAATGGAAAGTGCTAGGCAAGTACTCAAATGATTATATATTAAAAGCCTTTGACATATAAAATCATTTTATTTAATAACTGGCCCTTTAAAAGGCACAGCACTTTATAGCTGAACAGAATTTCTGAGCTTGAACCATTGATATTTTATTTAGAGTGAAATGCTGTTAGCAAATCAGACACTGATCAAGTTTTTTTCAGTTTATATAAATAAATGTATGATTCTTATCTATCTCCCTCACTTTTTCATCGACCAGTTCTGCCTTCCCTTAGGTTCCTGCAGACTTTTTGCAAAGATTCCTCCCACACCACAGTGACTCATGGTTATCCTGCCTGCCCTGCCCTGTTTCTTCCTTTCACACGTCTGCCTTGTCAAGGTGTTTTGTATGTTCCTGAGTTTACGGCTACCCTAAACAGGTTCAAGACTGCATGCCACATCATCAGTGACAATAAATCCTTCTAGGAGCAATGAAGCCATGAGATGTGGCAGGTGGCCACCAGTGGGTGCATCTCCACCAGTGGGTGTACTGTTATTGATAACTCCAGTCTACTATCACCATTCCACGCTGTTATGTCCACTAATTAAACTTGGCTTTCATCTCCTGACAGGTCTTGGTTCATAGGCATTGAACTTCATTTAAATAATCCTGTTTCCTATCACCACCGAACTACTCATAGGCAGAATTGTAGAAGAGGCAAACAAGTGTTTGATTGTTTACCACTATGCCTTTAGGACTTCCTTACATCTGCAAGTGCTAATGTCCTCACACTGACATTGGCTTTCTCTTACTATTACCCTGGGAAAATACTCCCTGTCCCTGCCCCGTAACTTTGATCTTTCCCCATCCATTCCTCCTCCCACTTAATTTAGTCTCCGACGTCCTACAGTATATTTTCATTATTGGAAAACCCAAACTAAGCCATTCTTCTTGTACGAGTGTTAATGCTTAGCCTTTTTAGGCCCTAAACTAAGGCTGCCAGCTGCCCATCAACCTCCCCGTTAATTCCAACCCATATTTTTCTGTCCTCATGTGACTCATGCATCATTCTCCCCTCTTTGAAAGTCTTGGCTTCCACAGCTCGACTGTCTGCAGACTTTCCCACCACGTCATTGGTTGCTCTTTTGCCCAACCTTTAAATACTGAGCTTATTCAAGGCTTGGCTTGGCCCCTCTTATTTATTTAAAAATTTTTTTAAAATTCTTTGGCCTTGCCACACGGCATGTGGGATCTTAGTTCCCCGATCAGGGATCCAACCCTTGTCCCCTGCAGTGGAAGTGCAGTCTGAACTACTGGACCACCAGGGAAAAGTCCCAAGCCCTCTTCTTAATCACATTCCAGTTTCTACGGATTTACCTCATCTTTATGGCAAGAACTCACGAAGTTTATCTCCATTTAAATCTCTTTCATGGCCTCCAACTCCTGTCTACAGATTACCTCATTCAACAGGGAACTTTGGATTTCAGTCACCTTCTCTACCTCCCAATCAATCCCCCCAACCCCCCACCAGGCTTCCCGTGTCAGTAATTTCGCCCCATACCTCGATAGGAGTCACCCTTCTCTTTCCTCACCTTCCACATCCAATTCCTGAGGTCTACCAATTCTGTGCCAGTTTGGCTCTCAAACGTATCTCAAATCCACAATCTTTTCTCCATCACTAGCTTATGGCCCTTCCAGGCCACTTCAGCTCTTACAGTTTATCTGCTTCTACCCTGGCCTCTCTACAATCCATTACAACACGCTGTGATCAGTTATTCAGATGTCTTCCCATTGTACTTCCCAAAGTCCTTCCCACACCAGAGCTCTGCCCGTGGAGTCTATCGTAGGCCCTTCTCCTCCTTGCTGGCCCTGCTACAGATATGCACATCTTTCAAGACCTTTATTTCCTCAAACCACCAGTGTTCTGCTTCAGGACTTTTGCAAGTGCTATTCCCCCAGAGTGCTTTTTCTTTTTGCACAGCCAGCTCCTTCTCTTCCTGTAATCTCTGGAAGGTCCTCTCTGCTTCCATACCTAAAGCAGATTCCCCTCTCAGAGTACTGGGGGGTGGGGTGCTCAGGTTCAAAGGTTGACAGATATTTAGGGTGAATTAAGAGTCAAGTGGGGGTAGGACAGGTATGAGACACAAGGCTGAAGAGGTAAATAGGGCAGCTGTTAAGTGTGATTTAGGAATATTTTAGGTTTTCCAAAAAAATCATTTTCCCCACATGCAAGTTTCCTCTTCCCTGTCCTTACTTTCTCTCAAATACTGTTCCTTTTAATGTAACCCTGGGCTATACTGAGATACCTACCCAAGGACTGAAAATATTATCTGGTCATCCCAGTTTTCTCCTTTAATATATTAGCATCCTGAAATTAGAGCACTGAACTGGTATCTGTCTTATAAATGCTACCATAAAGATGGAGCCTGATACCACCTAACATTCTCACGTGAAACCAGAATTCTCACAATTCTTTCCGATTATTTCCCACCCTTGCCCAATCTACCAATCATAGCAAAGGATGCAGTTGTCTCATGAATTACTAAAAACATCTAGGAAGAGGCCAAGTCCTCCCTTCACTCCCACCTTTCTTGTCTAGACTATCCACAGCCTATCTGGGCTCATGCTCTATTGCATCTCTCCCTCGCCCCCAATCACAGGTGTGCATACACATTCCTTTCAATTCCCTTGATCAAAGTCCTTGTCTAGGGCATCCCTGGTGGTGCAGTGGTTGAGAGTCCACCTGCCGATGCAGGGGACGTGGGTTCGTGCCCCGGTCCGGGAAGATCCCACATGCTGCAGAGCGGCTGGGCCCGTGAGCCATGGCCACTGAGCAACAGTGAGAGGCCCACGTACCACAAAAAAAAAAAAAAAGTCCTTGTCTAGGCCTCTGATTATCTCATAGTTTCCTCACTTTCAATGTTGGTTCAATTAAAAGAAAAAAAAACCCCACAAAAACCTAAAATAGTCAACCTCGAGGACAAAGGAACAAGAACCACTCAAATCAGTTTAAATAAAAGAGGGAATTTATTAGAAGAATACAGTTTCTTGCAGGGACTCCAACAGCTGAAATGGGTTAAGAGCTAGAAGCAGGCCTCTCTGCAGGACAGATCATGTAATAACAAACGTTTACTTCTGGGTTTTGCAAGAGCACGAATAGAATATCCTAGTGGTCAGTCCTCCCTGTATAGTGCATAAGGGACTAGAATGTGGCTTCATTTCTGCTGGCTTTTTGATCCTTATATTCCTTTATGCTGGCCTCAAACTTGTCAAGCACATGCTGGCAGACATTCATGAGCTCAGTCAGGCCTCTCTGAAAGGGCTCAACAGCTGGAAGGGCACCTCGAGTCTGTATGCGCAAATTAATTTTGCTCTCTGAAGGATGGGTTGTAGTATAACCACAAAACTCCACTTCCGGGTTCTTCATGATCATGTAACGAAGAGAATTTCCTAGGGTATGGTCCTCCTCGTGCAATACAAATGTCACACAGTGTCTATCTGTCCCAGCCGCCTGGACCATTTCCAGGGCTGTCTTCCTCTCGCCTTCAGCCATTGGGGTCTTCAATCCAGATATTTTTCTACACACATATTTTTTATAAAAATGAGATCACACTGAATACGGTTTTGTAACTAGCTTTTTTCATCTACTATATCACAATTGCAACACGTTATTACTCTAGTGCACTCCAATTACACAGAACGATTAGTATTAGCCCTTATTATCTTCCTGCCTCCACGTATTCTAGCAGTCAATAATTTATTGCCACCAATTTCTCCCTCTTCCATTTGGCCGTCCACATGGCCACAAGGGGAGTGTTCTTAAAACAAAAAAGTTTGCTAAAATTTTCTTTTGGTAGGCTCACAAGAAAGAAATAGGATTAGAATAGGGTGGGCCTTGCTAAAGGATGAGAAGGAAGTTGAAAGGCGTGGAAAAGCGCAGATTATAATAAAAATAGAAACTAAAGATCATCAACGTGCAGGGCCAACTAGGGCTTCCGTTTGCAGGAGGTAAGGAAATTAGAATGGAAAGTCTGAGAAGAGCACCAAGCAGGAGGGAGAAAGCGCTCAGCGCACAGAGTGGATCAATTAGCGCTCGGCACAGAGGAGGGACTTGGGCCCGACCAACACACCACCCCCATCGCTCGGGGAACAGTGGCCTGGTGCACGTTAGCTTTATTTGCTCTTCCTGTTCCAAATGGGGGTGGGCAGTTAGGGAGCTTAACTCTGGTCTCACAACTCGTGTTCCCTCCTTGATATCGAGTGTACTGAGAGTCTCCACTCAAGCAACCCAGGTGTCCCCCCCTCCCTTCCCGATCGGGGCCCCTCTCCCCGCCCTGGCGCCCACTGCTCCCTCCTCGACTGTTCTCCCAGCCAGGCCCTCGCTGCCAGGCCGGGCCGCGGAGGCTAAGGCCCCGGTCGGCCGCGGGCTCCCGGCGCAGGGCGCGGCCAGCTCCTCCCGTCCCCTTCCTCGGCCGTTACCTCTCCAGCTCCTGGTCGTCTTCCATGGCGGGGGCGACTTCCGGGATCCTCAGGTGGTGCTGACGGGCCGGAGGCGCTGCCCCATACCTCGAAGCGAGCAGGCGCCGCAGGAAGGAAGGACTGACGGGAGGAGCGCGGACGGAAGGAGGAAGGAGGAGCCGCAGCGGCGCGGCAGGGCCCGGCCACTGGGCGGGGCGTGGAGGCTCCGCCTCGGAGCCTCGCCCACGGGCCCCGCCCCCGGCGCGCGGAGGGCGGCGGCCAGGCCTCAGCGGTTCACCTGCGCTCCCGAGCGAGTCGGCCCGCAGAGCTAGTCGGGAGACTGGTGCGGTCGGGCTCCTGCCCCGCCCCGAGGCCGAGACCGGCCAGTGGGCGCCGGAGCTCAGCCCTTGGCACCTTCCCTCCAGGTGATGGCGAAGGGGGCGGGGCCTTGCCGCCCTCAGATCACCTTCCTTCTCGGTGCCAGGATCGGGCCTCTTTCTGACTTGCTGCTGGCTCGGTGGGTGACGGGATTAATCCCAGGAAGGACCTCGCCTCCCGGGGACGGGGGCGTTCATGGCACGACAGACTTACACTATAGTTGAGCAACACACTTTGAAGAATTTCACCACAGAATAGCATGGGTGTAACACGGTATTTGTCTCATCTGGGATCTTGCAGCTGCACAGCTCAACTGGGTCAAAGGACAAGCGTTTGTTTTTTATCTTTGGGGGGAGGGGAGGAGTGAGAGTTTGGAAGGAAACTGTCCCCACTCCCCATCTTTTCTCTTCTAGGATCTCTTTCTACCCCTGGAGTATGTCCTGCCTCGCTTCGGACGTCCTTTTCCCTTTACCCTTTTGGCCTCATAAGCCTCCTCACCTGCGGAACCTCCTGCTCACCTTTGTTCTCAGGTGCCCCTGCCCCCGCCTCGGCAACCTTTCACCACCCAGACTCGCTCTCCGCCCTCCTTCTCCCTTCGTACCTCTCCGCTCTCGGTCCCCTCAGGTGTTCTTCTTCGCCAATAACCCTCTCCCCTCCTGGTGGTCCTGCTCCCCTCGCCCCCATCACCCCGGACAGCCCCGGTCCCTACCTCCGACCCCCGCAGTCCTCCCACCCGACACGCCCACAGTTCTGTCTTCCTGCGCCACCTCTTCTCCTCACCCCACCCCCGATCCCCTAGATGTTCACCACCTCCCCCAGCTGTTCCCCTCTCCTCCCGCCGTCGGCGGTGAGCGCAAGAGGCACTTCCCGAGCGCGGGCAAATCAGGCGGGCTGCGTGTACAGCCGAGGGGTGGGGGAGGGCGGGCGGCGAGGGGCGGTGCGGGCTCACTCTAACTCCTAGTGACGGCCCAGGCCTGGCCCGCCCCCCGAGCTCTAGGATAGGCGGAGCCTCCCTCTGGCCCGCCCCGTCCCGCCCTGTGCTGTCGCCGATTGGCTTGGGTGCGTGTCGGGTTGCGCGGCTCGGCCCTGGCGTTCGCCCGCGGGAAGGCAGCAGGGGCGGTTGAGAAGTGAAGTCTTGGCCAGAGTTTGCTTCTTGCCAGGAAATCCGCGGCGGCGGCGGCGATTCCCGGCGGAGCGGAGGCCGGCCGGCCCCGCGCTCCTTCAGCGGGCCGCGGAAGCGGAGCAGACGCTGGGCTGCGGCGCCGGGAGCCGGGCGTGCCCGGGCAGGCGCGCTCCCCCGGTGAGTAACTTTGCCCTGCCCGCCTCGCTCTGCGCCGGCTCGCGGGTCCGGCTGCGCTTCAGGTGCGGGCGGCGTGGGGTGTGGGGCGGCCGGAGCGGCGCCGCGGCGTCTTCCGCGCTCTCCTCGCCCGGCCGGGCTGCGGGGACGCGGACCGGTGTGGGGCCGCCGCGCTGGTCCGGGGAGGAGGGCGCGGGCTGCCGGCGCCGGGTGCCCGCCGTTGTTACCGTTTGGTGGTTCCGGCCACCGTCTCGCTGGTCTTTGCGTCGCTTGCTCCAATTTTAGGGAGGGGAGAGGTGGGGATGAGTTTTCTGTTCCTTGCGTGTATGTTGCCGTGAATGAGAGTGCCGCCAGCTGCCTTATCTCGGTCTTGTTCCCTGCAAAGGAGTGGGGAGAGATCATACCCTCGGTCCCAGCCTGTTGCCTGTGAATTCTCACCCTTCCCTTTAGACTGGAGAGGGTGGGAGAGAGATTTGACGTCTTCGAGGGAGGAATTTCAAAATTCGGATCTTGATTTGGAAGCAGTCGCACCCAGAGCACCATTCAGGAAAGACATCACTCGCTTTTCAGAGCTTCATGCCCTGTTTTAGACGAAGGACTTTCCACTTAGATGTAGTGTTTCTTCTGATGTTTCTGTGTACATTTAAGGTTATGAATTAGGACGTTCGTATCTGCCAGGAGCTACAGTACACTCATGCGTGGCCTTAACTGTGTAGCTGTTTTCTTTTTAAATCACAGAAACGAAATTGAATGAAAAGCAGCGGCGGTTCAGGAGGAGGAAACAGTTGTGAGCTCCGGTTGACTGGAACTGTCTTCACTTTAAGAATTTCACATTCTTGCAGTAGTGGTACTTATCTGTAGATTGGCTTTCGTCCCAGGACAGATTTTGATTTTTATTTATTTACTTTTTTTCTTGCTTGTACTGTGACGCAGCACTGATAAAGTTGATCTCAGTAGGTCAATTTTATTTCCTTGGATAGATTTGATTCCCATCTCCACACCCCTTTAGAAAATGGACTTTGATCTTGTATCCTTTTTGGCCTGTCAGAGCTTTCTTGAGCCACGAATAACAAAAGTTTTGCCTTTTTAGCTTGTCCAAGTCCCACACATGAGTTTTCCCATAGGGGTAAAATGTAGGCCAACTCGGAACCGAAGTAGAGTAACACTGCTTTTAATTTGTCCCACCTGTGTGTTAGCAGTCATAATTCTGTAACTTGTTCCTCTCTTTTTCTCATCGGGTTATACAGCTTTCATTATTTATTCATTTAGCAAATGGGTGTCTTCTGTGTGCCGGGCGTGGATGGCAGAGGTCAGCTCTTGCCCTGAACTGGCTCATGGTGTACCAGCTACCTGAAAGCAATTTGAACAGGTGCTGTGGGAACTTAAATGTGGGAGCATTTCTGCCTGGAGCTTGTTAAGGAAGACCTCACACAGGCACTTCCAATTGCTGAGAGATTGTCATTCTAGGCAAAGGGGCTGGCGTGCACGGTGTTGCTTTATGAGAGCTGCATATGGTTCCTCTGGCTGAAGCACACAGTGTCTGGGGTTGGAGTCGTGGCCAGGGCCTGGTGTATTATTCATTTCCGAGCACTTAGCACTTTGCCTTGCTTACAGGGGGCACCCAAATATTTATTGAACTGACTTGAACAGAAACATGAAGGATTTTGTATGCCGCATTAAGAAATTTGGGCTTTATCCAGTCAGTGAATACAGAGCTGCTAATTTTAAGTAGGAGAATGTCATGATAACATGTGCATTCCAGAAGGATAACTGTGGCAGTCTGGAGGATGGTGAGGGTCCAGATGGGAAGTAGGGAGACGGAGCAGGAGCTGTTATACTGTAGGGTTTAAGTGCTCAGCACTTTTCGATTCACGTTATCTGGGTTTGAATCTGGCTCTGTCGCTCATTATGTAACCTCTTTCTTCCTTAGGTTCTTCGTCTCGTAGGGTTTGGGGGATAAAACTTGAAAAACATGTATGCTACTTAGAATAGTGCTTGGCGCATAGGAAGAACTTGGTAGATGCTCGTTGTTATTCTGCGTGAGGGCAGTGGAAGTAGAGATGGTGCGGCCCTTGGGAGGTGTGATTGGTTGGATTAGGTAAGTGACTGCATATGATTAATGAGAGAGGGGTGATTCCTAGGTTTTTTGACTTGAGGGCATTGGAGTATACTGGTTAAGGTGGCTGTGAACAGGGATTGAATTCCATCACTTACCCTTAGAATTACTATCCTAACTTTGGTTCCCTGACATTTAGAAAACGATGTACTTGTCTAGTAGGGTTGAGGATCAAATGAAATTACGCGTGTAATGCCCTTGGCGAGTACCTAGCACATTACACGTGCTTAATAAATATTAGTTGTTCCTGTCGTGGTGATAACATCAACGAGCCAGCGGAATGCTGGAAGTTACGAGAAGGAAGAGTTAAAAACAATTGGTGGTAGGAATAGGGAAAGGAAGATAGTTTTGGACCAACCCATTGAGGTGCTCATGGGTGACTGAGAAGTCTGTGATGCAGTTGTTGGATGGATGTGTCTGGCAGGAGCTAGGAAAGAATGGAAAAGAAAAACAAGAGTTCACATAAAGCCGTGTGGGTGTGGTCAGCTTTATGGAAGATTTGGGGGAAGGGGGACAGAGAAGAGGTTTACATATGGCAGTGCCAGGAGTGTTGGTGTCGGATATTGGGCATCTCTAGCCTTAAAATGCATTGTGGCCACCATCACAGGGGAACTCCAGGCTCCTATAACCAGGTTGGCTCTATGCCCTTCTCCCCCTCCTCTTCTCCTTGCTGATCACGCCCCCAAAATCCAAGTACTTTTTAATTTTGTTATGCAGAGCCATTTAACTCTTCCTGTTTATGGGGCTAAAGTTCACTCTAGGCCCACCTTCCTATGCAAAATCCAAGGTTTCTAGAAGAATCAAAGTTCTCATTTCATAGGTTTACTTAGGAAGTAATGTTGGTTCTAAAATATATATATTTGTATATATAAATATGTTATGTATATCTGTGTATATCTTCATGTAAAATTATAGTTGTAGAAGACTTAGCCAGGCCTAAAATGACCCTGTTAAGGGGCCTGGGAGATTTACAAAATAAATCCCCTTTAGCTTTCCTGTCATGTCTCTTTTCCTCAGAAAGTACAAAAGAGTAGAAAAATCTGTGATTATGTAAGTTGTTTGGTTGGTTGGATAGAAGGAATGGCTATTTTGTGTATTAACTGATGAGAAGTTGTTAAGAGGAGTTTTTTAAGAAGCAAATGTTCATGATATACGTTCTGGTGATAAATGCATCTAGTTAGTATGTTTTTAAAGAGGCAGGTATTGTAGGCTCTGTCCTTCAGAATGTGTGCTTCTTAAGAGCAGGGATCCTGATTTGCTCACCGAAGGAGAGTCCCCAAGTACTAGAACCATAAATATTAATGTATGCATGAATAAATGAATTGGATCCATTGGCTTTGATCTGTCTGGGCCCACAGACTTATTGAAATCTTTGGAGCAATCACTGGTCAGAGGGAAAACAAAAAAGGGATTTGAACCAGCAAAGAAGCTTAAAGTATTTTATGTTCTTGTAGGAAGATACCGGAACTGTAACAGAATTTATAACTATTAAGATTCAGTGATTTTAATGCCAGCTGCTATAGTTATTTGCATGATTCCCTCCTTTTCCCCCCTTTACTGTGAAAGTTGTGGGGTGTAGTAGGGAGGAACAGACTTCTGTAGGGATATTGCTTTGTTCAGAGTTAAACTGATGATAGCTGTGTCATAACTTTGTCCTCTTATTAGCAAAACTCCAGAGCAGATAAGAGATTGATAAGAAAAGCTGAAAAGATAGGAATAGAAGAAGTGGCGTGGGCAGAGAGGGTCGAGCATAGTTTATGCCTCTATCTTCCCAGCCTCGAGATTTAATACTATTACTTCAGATAATCAGGATCCCTCGGTGGAGAAATTATGTAGGGGAAATTTTTTTTTTCTCCGAATTGGACTGGGAAGGAGAAATGAGAAATAGAAACAAGTGTGGAAAATAGGAATAGGCAAATAAAACTTTACGTACTATGTATATATATAGGTATACTGTAGGAATTACATATATCGTGTGTTTCTGTGCTGCTTTATATAGATGAGTATATTATAAACTATCATGTGTCCACTTAAAAAGCATACCACTTTTATGTAAACAAATGATGGTTTAATTTTTTCTCTATTGAAAGAGTAATCTTAGAGTTCTTTTAAATAACAAATTGCCCTAAAGTGTATAATGGGGGCCATTGTAAAAAATGTTCATAACCAAGTTATGAGGATATATATGTTATTAAAACAAGGTGTACTTGGCTTTAGTAAAGCTTCCAAAGGCTCTGTTGGTTATTACTTTGTTTTATAGGTAAAAATAAAGTGAGTCTGGTATGTATTTATACCCCTTCCCCCACTCACCCCCCAAAGTTGGGATTTTGGCTACCAGTATTAAAAATTAATCCTTCATCAGAGTTCTTAATCCTGTTCAGTTAAACTACATAGTTATTGAACCAGTAAATTGGAGTCC
Organism: Delphinus delphis; assembly: GCF_949987515.2. Taxonomy (NCBI): domain Eukaryota; kingdom Metazoa; phylum Chordata; class Mammalia; order Artiodactyla; family Delphinidae; genus Delphinus; species Delphinus delphis. The sequence goes on along the minus strand of NC_082700.1, from coordinate 5,129,310 downwards.
TTCGCTTATATCTTTTTTCATTGTTTTATTGTGACTATTTCCACTTTTCTTCCACATGATTTTAATGTTTGCAGTTTGACTTTCAATTTAATTGTATTCAGCAAGCAGCATACGTGATGTGATCAACACTGGGCTGGCTGTGAGGGACACAAAAGATTCTCTGCCCTTGGAGAACTTAAAATCTTAAAAGACATTCAGTCGTGGAGTTAATCATTCCGAGGCAAGAGGTAGATGGGCCCCAGGTTAGACATTTACGACTAGTCTCCTGTTGACTCTTTGAGACAAAGATAATAACGGAACAGGGTAAGCGACTGGACTTTGTCTCCTGTGGACCCTTCGAGATAACGGTAATGGCAGGAGCAAAGAGGGACTAAGCCCTGCTTAGGTCAGGAGGCCACATATTTCTCATTCTTGGGGTCAAGGCGACCTCCCACACTGCACTTGCACAGAAGGGGTCCTCAGGGGAGGGGACAGTAGCCCATAATCTGTCCTGCCAACCTCCCAGAGACCCTCACACTGGAATCCATCTTGGCTAAAAGATACAAGAGCATACAGGGGAGGGCCTGAGTCAGACCAAGTATGGGATGGAAGCAAGATGATTGGCCAGAGGAAAACAAAGACCTGGAAAACTGCCCCTATATAAGCAATTTAAGCCACCCCCAAAGCATGTGACTCTTTCTCTGAGCCTGCCCATGTGTCTGCTTTTCTAGTAAACACCTGTTTCACTATTTTCTGTCTCTTTGCTAAAATTCTTTTTACAAAGGAGACAAGAGCCAGGGCCCTGCTTCTAGCCACTAGTGCCTGGTGGTCGAGTGGTTAGGATTTGGCGCTTTCACTGCCCAGGTCTGGGTTTGAGTCCCGCTCTGGGAACTGAGATCCTGCTTCAAGCTGCCGCCCACTGTGGCCGCCTCACATCAATTCAAAGCAGGTTGACGAATACCTCTGACTTCTAATACCTGGCTCCCCAACTCCGTGGCCTTCACTTCCACTGTATTTTGACATTCCACCCTGTTTTCCACAGTAGAGACCTTACATTTATGTACCTGTTCTCTGACTGCAGCCTCCTAGCCTATCCTTCCAGCTCTCTCACACCCACAAGTGCTCTTTTGGTGCCCTTCCTCTGGGCAGAGATGGTTTGCCAATCCCTGTATTCCACCCCACCTCCCGTTCTCTGTTGTATTAACATCTGTGGAATCTATATGCTTTCACTGGCACCTTGCTTCTCTTGAACTTGCTTTTGTTCAGTGCCTGCCAGATAACGACCCTGCTGGATTAACTGCTGCTCCTTGAGTTGCTTTGGCAGCGCTGTTAGAAAGCCAGGCCCTCAGTGCAGGGCATCACCTCTCAAACAACCCGTCCCCTTCACTCCCCTCAGTCAGTTATGTTTATTTGGCATCTACTGAGTGCTCTGACGCTGAGCTAAGAATTCGGCAGGCAGAGGTATCCTCATAGAGCTTACATTCTAGAGGAGATAGACATTCATCACATAATAGCACACATTATAGTTATAAAGTACGGCAAGTGCTTTGAAGAAATAGTGTAGGGCTGTGCTGTAGTCACCTGCACTTGCGGCTCTTGAAATGTGCGTGGTCTGAATTGAGATGCGCTGTGTCACTACACGCCAGATTTTGAAGACTTAGTATCAAAAAGGATAAAATAGCTCAATAATTTTTGTATATGGATTACATGTTGAAATGGTGATATCCTGGATATGTTGGATTAAATAAAATATTAAAAATAGTTAATTCACTTGGCTACTAGAACATTTAAAATGGTGCGTGTGGTTCACATTCTGTTTCTGTTGGGTAGCAGTGGCACGGGGTGTTGTCTGGGGTATAACAAAGGGAACTAACCTAGTCTCTGGGGAGCTGGGTGTCGCTGAACCCGCCCTGAGGAAGTTGTCTTTGAAACAGGTATCTGGTTGAGTAGATGTCATACAGGTAAACCCTTCTCAGGCGAAGCAGTCAGAGGTGGGGATTGCACTTTGCAGGAGGGTGAAGAGGTGGGTGGGAGAGAGCTGGGGAAGAGTGGTGTGAGATGGGGCCTGGGAGGTAGACAGGGCCGGTCATGTGGCCCTTGTTGGCCCTAATCAGGATTTGTTCTTGTCTCACTTATGGATTATTCTAGACCATCATCATTCACAAACTCTTTATCAATCCCCCACTTCTACAGCCTGCAGATAATCTGGTCAGTTCATGAGGATCTGATTTGATTTAGCAGATTTCTGTCCCTCCCCTTCCCAGCTTGTCTAGGTAAGTCTCAGGTCTTGTTAAAGGCTCATTTTTCCACGTGTGCCCTTGATCCCATCCTTCAGAGTCTCTTAGGAGAGCTTCATCAGTTAACTGCCTTCTGTATTTAATCTGTCTCCCTGCTGGCTTTTTCACCTGTAAGTATGCTCCAGTCCCAGACTCATAAAACAAATCTCCGTTGACCCCGCAGCCCCTCTAGTTACTGTTCTTAAAGCATGACAGAATATTTTAAAGTTGAATATTTTATTGAAAGCAGTATATTCAAAATGTATTAATAGGTAGTCAATACAAAATTATTAACAAGACATTTGACTTTTTTCATATTACGTGTTTGAAATCTGGTTATACAGTCGACTGACGCTTGAACAACATGGGGATTAAGGGCACTGACCCTCCCAGGCAGTTGAAAGTCCACAGATAACTTACAGTCGGCCCTCCTTGTCCACAGTTCCTCTCTATCTGGTGATTCGACCAAATGCAGACCATGTAGTACCATAGTACTTACTATTGAAAACAATCTGTGTATAAGCGGACCCACGCGGTTCAAACTTGTGTTGTTTAAGGCTCAACTGTATTTTACACGTGTAGCCTATCTCAGTGCAGATGCTACATTTTCAGTGGGTAAAGTAAAAGGAATCTTATCAAAATAATAATAATTTAACAAAAATATTTTATACTGCTTCAGTTTTTATTGTGGTAAAAAACATATCTCATAAAATTTCCATCTTAACCACTTCTAAGTGCATAGTTAAGTAGTATTAAGTATATTCACATCGTTGTATAACAGATCTCCAGAACTTTTTCATCTTGCAGAGCTAAAACTCTGTACGCGTAACAACAGCTCCCCATTTTCCCCTCCCCTTTGCCTCTGGGAACCATCGTTCTGTTTTCTGTTTATGTGGATTTGGTTACTTTAGATACCTCATGTAGTTAGAACCATATAGTACTTGTCTTTTTGTGACTGGCTTATTTCACTTAGTATAGTATAATGACCTCACGATTCATCCATGCTGTAGTATGTGACAGGATTTTCTTCCTTTTAAAGGTTGAATATTCCACTGTATGTATATGACACATTTTGTTTATCCATTCATCTGTTGATGGACATGTGGGTTGTTGCTTCTCCCTCTTGGCTATTGTGAATAGTGCTGCAGTGAATGTGAGTGTGCAGATATCTCTTTGAAGGTCTGCTTTGAATTCTTCTGGATCCCAGGTCTTTCAATCCCAGAAGTGGGATTGCTGGATCATGTGGTAGTTCTACTCTTAATTTCTTTAGAAAACCCCTATACTGTTTTCCATAGCTGCTGCACCATTTTACAATACTCAAGGGTTCCGGTTTCTCTGCATCCTCACCAACGTTGTTATTCCCTCTTTTTTGTTAGTAGCCATCTTACCAGGTATGTAGTGATATCTTATTGTGGTTTTGATTTGTGTTTCTCTGGTGATGAGTGATGTTGAGCATCTTCTCATTATGCTTGTTGACCACTTGTACATCATCTTTGGGTTCTGTTCAAGTCTTTGGCCCATTTTTAAACTGGGTTATTTGATTTTTGTTGTTGATTTGTAGGCATTCTTTATATATTCTGGATATTATCCCTTTATCAGATATATTATTTGCAGCTATTTTCTCCCATTCCTTAGGTTGCCTTTTCACTTCATTGTGTCCTTTGATGTGCAGAAGTTTTTGAGTTTGATATAGTCCCATCATTTGTCTATTTTTGCTTTTGTTGCCTGTACTTTTGGTCTCCTATTCAGGAAATCTCTGCCAAATCCAATGTCATGAAACTTTCTCCCTATATTTCGTTCTAGGAGTTTTATCGTTTCTTAAATGCATTTGAGTCAAATTTTAGATATGGTGTAAGTAAGGGTCCAAACAAAATATTTTGAACATATTTCTGAGACCTTATGTAAATAAGAGGGAAAGTTCTGAAATACATGGAGTAGTTTTAGTTTGGGGGGGATGGATGACATTGCTTAAGGACACAGTTCTCGAATGGTGCTTCTTACAGGTGATCCTTGAACAACAGGGGTTTGAACTCTGTGTGCCCACTTATATATGGATTTTCCTTTTCGATAAATAGTGCTACAGTACTACTCGGCCTGCAGTTACGGAACCACAGACACCCAGGGCCCTCCTCAAAGTTTAACGGATTTTCAACTGCAGCGGTGGGGGGAGCATTGGCACCCCAGCCCGCTCATTATTCAAGGGTCAGCTGTAGCATATTCTAGTGTGAATTTCTCTTCCCTTTTTGTTTCTTATAGTTGTGAGACACCAGTATGGAAACAGTCAGTAATCTAGGGCTAGCTGAAGCTAAAAAATAAGGTGACTGGGGAGAAGCCAGGTATCAGACTGCATATGGTTGCATCCTGTGTCTTTCCTACTAAATACGTACTGTGTGCAATCAGTAGTCTGCCTTTTAAGACCGTTCTGTCAGGGCCATTTAGTAAAATTTCAGAAATATCCAGAGCAATTAGATCTCATATGAAATATTTATCAATCTCATTAATTTCTCTAATTTTAGGCTCTGTGCTTTTGTTATAGATGAGATACATTAACTGATACTTCAATAGACTAATTTCAGAGTTTGGTAAAAATAGATGTAATTTTTCTCGGTCTCTGACTTGTTCTTTTTCCAGGTGTGTGGAGCATATTTGCAGCATATTTGAATGATTTGTCCACCTTTGAAGGTATATTAATAAAGCATTCAGGATTTATTCTGTGAGTCTGGATGGTGAGTTTTAATGGTATGGTAGCTATTTACACAAAGGACTAAATTTTTTTTTTAATGAATCCATTTTGTAGGATACAGAAGGATGATACAATCTCAGCTTTCAACTAACTTTTGAAAGTTTTCAATTAACTTTTTTGTTCCTTTATTTTTGGCTGCGTTGGGTCTTTGTTGCTGTGCGCGGGCTATCTCTTGTGGCGAGAGGGGGCAGCTCTTCATTGTGGTGCGCAGGCTTCTCATTGTAGTGGCTTCTGTTTTTGTGGAGCACGGGCTCTAGGCGCGCGGGCTTCAGTAGTTGTGGCACGTGGGCTCAGTAGTTGTGGCACACGGGCTTAGTTGCTCCACGGCATGTGGGATCTTCCCAGACTAGGGCTCGAACCCATGTCCCCTGCATTGGCAGGCAGATTCTTAACCACTATGCCACCAGGGAAGTCCCCTAACTTTTTTCTTATAAAAGGTTTATATGTTATAAAGTTGCTCAGTGTGATTTTAGTCTTTCTAACTGTGACAATGTGACTTAATTTTCTTTATTTATAGTTTGGATTCACAGGCAGTAAATCAAACCTGGTCCTGGAGGAAATCAAAGTAGACCATTAAGTAGCTCTTAAAATGCTTAGGCATAGTACAGCATTCTTTACTGTCTATAAAGAATTACTCTGTTGGTTACTTGAAGCTTTTGAAAACAAAATTGCTCTGTTAATAAAAAACAAAGAAATTGCTCTCAAAGTATACTAGGATTTATGGAAAGATATCTATCTGGGAGATAAAGCTTAATATTCTTAGTAATATTTCTAATTCAGTTTTAAAGTAATAAAGTTTTAAAGTGACATCTTCGTCTTAAAGAATATCTTTCTATTTTTTAATAGAAAATTGAAAAAATCAGAAATTGAGATAAATCAGATTACAGTTTCATTACAATTACTATATTTTGATGCAAATATGATACTTAAATGGTAAAGTATAAGAGAGTTCTGTGGCAAGGCAAAAGTTAAAAATTATTATTATAAATTGTAGGTAAAGAGGAGTCTCAAGAGAAAAGAAATTTCAACAGTTTTGCAATTGTGCCGGTCCGAGATAGCTAAGTAATAATTATGTGTCTTTTCTCCCGCTGGATATTTATTGAATGTCTGTTATACGCCAGGCACTGTTCTAGATGGTGAGACTCTTCAGTGAACAAGACGAGTGAGATCCCTGTGCTTATGGAGTTTACATGCTGATGGGGGCAGGCGAGCAGATAATTGAGAAGGATAATGGCAAACGCTAGGAAGAAAATGACAATGTGGTCAGATCTCAGTGATCTGTTTACCGATGACTAAAATCTACAGCTGGTCCTCAGATTCAGCTATTAGCTTGCCTTCTTCACCAGGAAAACTTTTAGCTAACACTGCCAGAAAGACACAAATAGTGCCATCTCTGTTTCTTGCCCTTTCGTACCCTCTCCTGGAGATTTCTCACTCAGTGAAATGACTAAATAGCAAAAGTAGGAAGGAAGGAAGAGAAGCCAGGCATCCAGAAAATCATTTCTCAGATAATTTGGCTTTGCATGAAGCTGAGACTTTGTACCTGTCAGTATCTCAACAGTACTTACTATTCATATGTTCTGAATTAAGAAAAACAAAGACCTACCAGTTATTAGAAGAAGGACCAAGGGAAAATGATTTTATCAATCCTTACAGTTTTATTTTAAATTTTCTCACATCTTTTCAAAAAACTATCATCTATCTCACCTTATGAAGAGCTCTTGATTTGTAACTCAGCTGATTAGACAGTCTTTACAATTGATGTGTAGGACTTTTGTATCCTGCTTTCTTTGGTACGTAAGAATTTGGAGTGTGACCCATGACTCATCAGTTGACATTGTAGTGCATTTTTAGAAACAGAATGCAATAGCAGATTTCCCTTGAGCAGCGGTAATGAAAGTATATACAAGAAAACACAAATTTGTCTGTATCTGCTCGTGTTATTACAGCTGTATGTTAAATTGATTCTTAGAAAAGTGTTCCAACCCTGGACATTTCAAAGAGTATGAATAGAATAGGTATAAAACTATGTTATATGTCCTGAAAAAAGATTCTTATTATGCAGCAGTAACTGCATTTCTCCCTTTTTTAGGGTATGAAGTCACTTTGTAGATAAATATGATCTTAATATGTAGGCTTGTGTTTTACCTAATTATTTTTGGAACAGATGAAGCAGTGAAGAAAAAGCATTGTCTTGGGCATACTACTTTATTTCTAGTGCTCCACAAAATTGTTTTTATTTTTGATGTGGACATCTTGTTTGTTCGCTTAGCTTTTTTTTTTTTTTTTTTTTTTTGTGCGGTACGCGGGCCTCTCGCCGCTGTGGCCTCTCCTGTCGCGGCGCACAGGCTCCGGACGCGCAGGCTCAGCGGCCATGGCCCACGGGCCCAGCCGCTCTGCGGCATGTGGGATCTTCCCGGACCGGGGCACGAACCCGCGTCCCCTGCATCGGCAGGCGGACTCTCAGCCACTGCGCCACCAGGGAAGACCTCGCTTAGCTTTTTAATTTCATGTATGTGAGAACCAAGCTTGGCTGCTAGAATTTCTACCTCCTATTTTATTTCCTTTTGTATGTGCTTCCACTATGGTATACCCCCATGCACATAAAAGTCAGTCTGTACAAATAGATAATTAATGAAAGTGAGACTTGCACTCCTTTTTTCTAGCCACCCAGCTGCTCCAGAGTTGACTACCATTAGGAGTCTTTTGTATATCCTTCTAGGCATGCTTTGTGCATATACACTCATGTATGTATCTGTATAGACAGATATTTTTAAACCATACAGTTCTGTGCTTTGATTTAAATTAGCTCAAAATTTGTGTTAAGTTGCTAGTCTTTTTGAAATTTAACTTAGTCGTCTTTTGTTTGCTGGTTTATATTACCTTAAAAAATTGTTTCTCTTGAAGAACATGTAAATATTACCACGCAGAGGTTTTCTCTGTTGAATATGATTATAGAAAAAAAAAGATTATTTGAACTTTTTTTTAAACTACAAATGACCCTCTTGCTTATTCCTTTTTTAAAGGGAATGCTGAACATAATAAAAATTTAGTCATCTTAAAAAAACAAATTTAGTCATCTTTATGATGACTTAAGAGAAAATGGAGCATTTTCTAATTTCCTTTGATCTGGCAAATATAGTACAACCATGGAAGAATAGCTGTTTGTTACATTCTACATTTTGCTAAACTTGGTTATTAGGGAATATTATAGTAAAAATTATGCTGAATTAAAAGTTACTTGTTTAACAAATCTGCTTGCTGATTTGAAATGTCTTGGTGCATTTTACAGTGTTCATCAATTCTGTAGGTTGTATCTTTACAGTATTAATGTGTGTAGTGGGCACTCTTAGAGTGTTTTTCATTTTAAGAAGTGTTGAGCGCATCGATTTTATTCTAAAAAGGGGAGGGGGAAAGGTAGTCTTTTCCTTGAATTCAGTTAGAATACAATGTTAGATGGAGAGGGGAAAAAAGTAAATTGTTTTTAGTAATTTAAGACTATCACCCTAGAAGGCTTTAATATTTTCACTGTACACTGCCTTCCTTTTGGTTGTGAAATGTAAACGTGCAGAATTGTAGAACTGCAAATATGAATCATTGTAATAACTGCCATTTGAGTGACAGCTCTGGCTGTCACTCTACTAGGAGCTTGAAGCATCCTACAGAGAGACGCCCACCTAGTGTGCATCACCCAGTATGTATAACCCTTGCTTCAGGGCTGCTTTTCTTACTGAATGATTCTACAGTTAGGCTTCCATGACTCTTATGTCACTATGTAGTGGTTATCTGCTAATTAGATGGTCAGTTCTTTGAGGGAAGGACTGTCTTAACTCTGTCAGATATACTTTTAATCCTCATGTAGGTATGAATACCTGTATCTCTGCTGTCCATTGTAATAGCCACTAGCCTTATGTGGTTTTTGAGCATTTGAAGTGTGGCTAGTCTTAATTGAGATGTGCTGTAAGTATAAAATGCACACTGGATTTCAAAGACTTAGTATGGAAAAAGACTGTAATACACCTAATTAATTTTAAAAATATTAATTACGCAGTGATATTGGATATATTGGATTAAATAATATATATTATTAAAATGAATATCACCTCTTTGCTTTCTCTTAAGGTGGTTCCTAGAAATTTTAAGTTATATATGCTGCACATTATATTTCCATTGGACAGTGCTGATCTAGACCCTTGATCCCTTTTTTATTCTTTGTCAACCAAGTCCCTCCTGTCTCAACCTAGGCAGGCAGTGTGACATTGGGCTTGAGAGCTCAAGACTTGGAGTCAGAGACTTAGCCTAAATTCTTTCTCTCCTTCCTATATACTGGGTAATTTATCAGTGGTTTAGAATTAATGATTCATTTAAAAATGTTATTTATTGTTCTCTATGTGCTAAGCAGTGTGCTTAGTGCACAGACGGTAATGCTGAGCAGAACACAGGCCCAGGACTCACAGAGCTTCCAATCCAGTGGGGAAGACATATTAAATAATCATGCAAATAAATAATTACTGTGGTAAGTACTAAGAGGGAAATGTATAGGGTGTTATAAGACCATATAGCAGGAGACCTATCAGAGTCTTGGGTGCCAGACAGATTTTTTTTTTTTTTTTAAGAAATCACATTTTGAAAGACAAAGAGTTATTTAGGAGAGGAGAGTGGAAAAGTGTATTCCAGGCAGGTGGAATATTTGCAAAAGTCTTGAGTCAAAATAGCGCATTATACTTTAAAGGAGGTAATAGAAAATCTGTGGATTGGAGAAGTGAAGTCAATGAGGATTGTGGTAAAAAATAAAAGTTGGGGAGTTAAGTCAGAACAAAATTATGCAGAGTGAAATTGGTAGGACTTTGTAATGGACAGATGTGGGAGGTGAGGGAGAGGGCAGTGTCACAGATGACCTCTGAGTGTCTGGCTTCCATGCCTACATGGCCAGTGCTGGTGAGCCCGTTCACTAGAGGGGGACTGAGTTTTGGTAGAAATGATCTTGGGTTTGATTTTGAACATGTTATGGTATCTCTGAAACACCCTGGTGTATATTTTGTTTTATCAAACTGTGAAGGAAGACACCTTCCCCCACGTGCTTTTCTTTTGTGACTCTTATGTTATCTCAGTCTTGTAAGTATAATTTAGGAATCTCTTTGGTCCTTATCTTCTTGATAATCATTCTGATCCTGTTTCTCTAGCAAAATATTTAGATTGGCAAGTTTAATAAGATCAAGATCAATTATATTCTTTTATGTTGCTCTTGAGCTATACTTAACAATCCACATTGAATGTTTGTTGCAAAATACAAGTCAGAATATGAAACGGAGAAGTATTGATGTTTACTGCTCCTTATCCCTTTTCTCACTCTGTACTCTGTCCCTAGATGACCTCATACCTACTTTTCATAGCCTCAGTGCCTCCTTATACTAAAAGCTCCCAAACATATCTCCCTTGTGCAGACCTGTCCTCTCATGACCAGGCCTGGATACCCCCATCTGGATGGATGTCTCTTACAGGCACATCACATTCAATATGTCATGATCTCTCCTCCACCAGAACCTAGCGAATGGCACTGCTGCTTTCTGTTTTAAAAGCCTGGGAGTTACCTGGATGTTTTTTTCTCTCACCCTCATTCCCCCACAATATCTTAACTCATCCGTCTAACCTTCTAAATCTCTCCAATCTCCCTCCACACTGCCACCATCCTAATTCGTTATCTTTTTTCCCTTGGACTACTCTACTGGCTTTTTAACTGCACTCCCCCGTTCTTTCAAGCTTCTCTTTAATTCTTAGCTCAATATATCCACAATAAGTTTTTGAAATACAGATCTCATCTTGGCAGTCTCCTTCGTAAAACCCTTCAGTTGCTGCTTTTTGTTTTTAGGATAAAGACCCAAGTCCTTAACATTGTCCATGGCGCTTTGTGAATTAATCACATCCCTGCAGACTTCCCAGCTTTCATCAAGCCCTCTGATGAGCTTTCTTTCTGTTTCCTGTTTCTGTGTCACTGGCTACTTAGTGTCTTTGTACTAGACAAGCTCTGTGAGGGCTCCGCAGTGACCCAGCCCCCAGCACAGTGCCTGGCACGCAGCATGATTGACAAATATTTGTTGAATGAATTGTGAATTTTCTGGTGCTTAATGTATGTACCTGTTATGTGCTGTGTTTAGTAAACTGAAAGGGGTCAACAAGATGAATCGGGTTTTTTTTAAATACATTATGTTTTACTACTAGGTTTTCTTCCTTTAGATGGTTTCCATGGAAACAGCAACCAAAAGACTGCCTGTGTTGCTGTAATAGTCTCTGGGTGATATTTGCTGTCATTGTTAACTGAGACCCAGAAATTTAAGTATTTAGATCTATCTCAAGTTCGAGATCCCAAGTGTAAAAATTGAATTTGAGGAAAAGTTGTTAACTATTCACTTTTTTCTGTTTTTCTTTTGAAGCCCATCCTTTCTATTAAAATAGTTTGCTGGAGAGCAAAAGAGTTGCTAAAGCATGATGAGGGCTGTTCTATTTCTACTAGACACCTTTGTTGTTTGCTTTCATTTGTCATTTATTTTCTTTCGTAATGAATGCTTTGTAAATATTGCTGACTGACCTTTACATTGTTAAAACATAATTATATTGTCTGTAACAAAAGTGAACTTCTCTTACTAGGAATCATGAGTTCAGATTGCACTGAGGATGTTAGTAGGGATAGAGGCATTTGTATCCCAAATTGTATAACCCAGAGCCATTGGCAAAAAACAAACAAACAAAAAGGTGGGAATACAGATCCTGACACATTAATATACAAGGTAGTAGTAGATGGCCTTGGACGGCAGTGTTGTTGCAATGAAGAAGCATGCAGTCTCCTTTTGTACCTTGAAGGCTTAGGAAGAAAGCTTTAAACATAGTTAAAACATTTGTACAGTAGTCTCTCGGTGTCTGCAGAGGATTGGTTCCAGGACCCCCGAGGATACCAAAATCTAGGGATGCTCAAGTCCCTTATATAAAGTGGCGTAGTATTTGCATACTTCCCATGTACTTCAGATCATCTCGAGATTACTTATAATACCTAATACAAGGTAAATGCTGTATAAACAGTTGTAAATACAATGTAAATGCTATGTAAATAGTCTGTTTGCGGCAAATTCAAATTTTGCTTTTTGGAACTTTCTGGAATTTTTTTCCTGGATATTTTTCACCCAGTGTTGGTTGGTTTCAGTCCAAATCTGCAGATGCGGAACCTGCCTATACAGAGGGCTGACTGGATACTCTTTTATATATGAAGTTGCATTCAGAGCTTTGTAAAAATTTTGTGCCCCATGGCAAATATAAGTGAACGTTTTCCAAGATGTTTTTAGAGAGGTTGATGGACAGCTCAGAAATTGAGATGCTATATGGTTTTATGTTTATTCAAATTGATTTTGATATCTGAATGCAGAAGCACAAAGTTATTTGAATTTTGTGGATGTAAAAAAGAATGCTTTTTTTTTTTTTTTGGCTGCACCACTGGGCTTCTGGGATCTTAGTTCCCCGACCAGGGATCGAACCTGTGGCCTTGGCAGTGAGAGCACGGAGTCCTGACCGCTGGACCACCGGGGAATTCCTGGAATGTCAATTTTTAAGGCTTCATTTTATCACAATAAAAAATTAAAATGAAAATACAGAATTGTGGGAAGTAACTATGAGATTAAGAGATTAGGTCCATCTAAGCATTTTGGCCCTTCTATAAATAGCAATATGTGTTTTCTTCTGGAAATTAGCCTCCCTGATGCTAACAACAGAAAATAAATTATTTTCCTATGGGTCTATCATCCATTTATTTGTATGAACGTATATATGTGTGTGTATACATGTATGTTTGTGTGTATACCTGAATATGTATATACGTACATGTGCATATTTTGGTGTGTGCAGTCTTTACACATTTACTTTAGGCACTTAAGTACGGTATGTACTTTAAAAATTATAGCTCTGGAGTCAGAGTGCCTGATTTGAATCATGGTTCCATCAATTACTAGCTTTGGGCTCTTGGGCAATTTACTTAATGTTTCTTATTTTCAGTTTCCTCATCTGAAAAATGGGGATGCTGATGATATCAAACTCAGGATTATCATGAGGATTAAATGTGTTAATTTCCCAGTTTAGTTAATACCATGCCTGATATATAGTAAGCAGTCAATAAATATTAGCTATTATAATTATCTCCTGAAACCCATTCCTTTTAGATGTCAAAATTGTCCTCATTTAGACTGTTTGTCTTTTTATGACATCAGTCATATCCCCTTTTTCTAATAACAAACATCCCAGTATTCTGTCCCATCACATATTCTGTTCCTTTCACTTGTTCTCATTTTAGTATCCTGCGTCTCAGTCTTTTTCTGACTTCACTGTATTTTCCTTTAGGTTATTGGGCATTGACGTTTCAGGCAGGTGTGGGCCTTAGGTCCATAGGCGTTAACCATGATTGTTGCCTTTTGGTTTTAAACAATGGTGAGACTCCTCCCCTCTAAACACCCCCACCCCTTACTGTGCCACTTCCAGAGAAGTTTCCACTGGAAGAAGCTTTACAGATCGTCTAGCCCAGAGCCCTAGTTGTTCAAAGCAGAAGGTCAGGCCTCTGACTACAACTTCTCCTGAGGATGGACTTTTTTTGTAAATCTTGAAAGACATTTTATTTCTCAACAGGGTATAATTCACAGACTAAAATATCAAATGGGCTGGTAAATTGGGGAAATACCAGGAAATTCTTATATTTATGACTGAGAAACTAATCTTGAATTACAGGGAAGGTAGGTATATTTTGATGGGAAATATGAGAAAAGTTCACTTACAGGTCTTTTTTCTTGGATATGTCTGTGATGGTTTTGGAATGCTAAGTCCTCCTTTTACCCTCTTGCCCCTCTTTAATGTCTGCATCCTAAAATGCTGCTCAAATTCACTCTTCTTCTTTGGACTGTTTCTAGACATTATACCTTAGTTCAAGTTCTCATTCCTGTTCATCTTGACCATTGTAATAACTTCCTGTTTTGCCTTCCTGCCTTATTGCCGTACCCCCCTTAGGTATCCCAGAGTTTTCTCCCATGACACGCAGACCTGCACACATCAAGTCATGACTCAGAACTCTGCAGTGGCTTAGCCGTCCCTCCAGCCTTCTCTCTGTACCATAGTCCATCCCTCTGTCCCCCCACTCCCTCACATGTATACACCCACACGTGGTGCTCCAACTCTCCGCAGAACACCTTCTCTCTTCTAAAGCTCTTGTCCCTTGGCCCCCCTACTTCCTGTGGAGAACCCCTCTTGTTTCTGAGCCAGAGCACTTCTCTAAGAAACTTTTCCAAATGATCACAATAGAAATTCCTCTTTTTCCCTTCTACTTGCATAACCCTTTGTTCCTCTTCTAGTCCACCTAACCCTGACACCCTTATGTCGAAGGTCTGCCTCTCAGTGTGTGTGATAGCAGTGACTGTAAATGACCATCTTCCTTAGAGTATTGACCTGGCTGGGTGCCTTACTTTATCATGAAATTAGGAAGATGTGGTTTTAGGGACGTTGGCCATCCATAAATGGGACAGATTGATTTCTGATAATCAGGCCTTACAGGCTTTTCCCTCTAGCAATAATCTAATGATAGAGAATTTTATGATTGAGAATGGAAAAAACAGGAAGGCTGACTGAAGCCTGATTATTTTTGAGGGGAAAATGCCTATTTAGGGGAGGAAGGTACCTTCAGAGAATCACATTCATGCAGGCATGTTAAACTTGACTAAGAGGCATCTATCTATATATTATACTAGGTGTTTGCTGGGAAGTCTCCGTATTAAGTCAGCTCCATTCAGATGTTTTTCTTTGACAGTATCTTAAATTAATTAAAGATTTATTCCTTTAATGTGTCACTTTGTCTTCTGTTAGATACAAATGTCCTTAGAACAAGGTAGTATATTAATTTTCATAAATCGTATAACAATCACTTGATTGAGATTTATTTCCTTAAAGAGGTTTTGTTTGAAAAATAGGTAAGGGTAGAGAAGGTAATATTGAAATGGAGGAAGGAAAGGACATAGAAAAGGGAAAAATGATTAAGAAAACAAAATGTATGAGACAGAATTGATCTAGGGCTGGCCCTACATGTATGCTTAATGTACCTTCATAGGATTTCCTTTTCACCATCTTTTCCTTTAGAATTTGTTTTTACAAATGAAGTTGATTTAGCTTTGCTAAAAGTATTATAGAAAGTTTGTAATGATAAATAATGAATCTATAAACTCTGTGTACTAGAACTTCAATAATCTTGTAGATTAAAAGGCATCCTCACAATTTATAACTAGAAATAAATATATAAATAACATTTAATTGAATTTTTTTTTTTATTGCGGTACGTGGGCCTCTCACTGTTGCGGCCTCTCCCATTGCGGAGCACAGGCTCCCGACGCACAGGCTCAGCAACCATGGCTCACGGGCCCAGCCGCTCCGCAGCATGTGGGATCTTCTCGGACCGGGGAACGAACCCGTGTCCCCTGCATCGGCAGGCAGACTCTCAACCACTGCGCCACCAGGGAAGCCCGAAAATATTTATTTTTATGTAATGGATTTCTTTTTTTTTTTAACATCTTTTTTTTTTAACATCTTTATTGGGGTGTAATTGCTTTACAATGGTGTGTTAGTTTCTGCTTTATAACAAAGTGAATCAGTTATACATATACATATGTTCCCATATCTCTTCCCTCTTGCATCTCCCTCCCTCCCACCCTCCCTATCCCACCCCTCCAGGCGGTCACAAAGCACCGAGCCGATATCCCTGTGCCATGCGACTGCTTCCCACTAGCTATCTACCTTATGTTTGTTAGTGTATATATGTCTATGCCTCTCTCTCGCCCTGTCACAGCTCACCCTTCCCCCTCCCCATATCCTCAAGTCCGTTCTCTAGTAGGTCTGTGTCTTTATTCCTGTCTTACCCCTAGGTTCTTCATGACATTTTTTTTCTTAAATTCCATATATATGTATTAGCATACGGTATTTGTCTGTCTCTTTCTGACTTACTTCACTCTGTATGACAGACTCTAGGTCTATCCACCTCATTACAAATAGCTCAATTTCGTTTCTTTTTATGGCTGAGTAATATTCCATTGTATTTATGTGCCACATCTTCTTTATCCATTCATCCGATGATGAGCACTTAGGTTGTTTCCATCTCCGGGCTATTGTAAATAGAGCTGCAGTGAACATTTTGGTACACGACTCTTTTTTAATTTTGGATTTCTCAGGGTATATGCCCAGTAGTGGGATTGCTGGGTTTAACATCTTTATTGGAGTATAATTGCTTTACAATCGTGTGTTAGTTACTGCTCTATAACAAAATAAATCAGTTATACATATGTTCCCATATCTCTTCCCTCTTGCATCTCCCTCCCTCCCATCCTCCCTATCCCACCCCGCTAGGTGGTCACAAACCACCTAGCTGATCTCCCTGTGCTATGCGGCTGCTTCCCAGTAGCTATCTATTTTACGTTTGGTAGTGTATATATGTCCATGCCACTCTCTCACTTTGTTACAGCTTACCCTTCCCCCTCCTCATATCCTCAAGTCCATGCTCTAGTAGGTCTGTGTCTTTATTCCCATCTTACCCCTAGATTCTTCATGACCTTTTTTTTTTCTTAGATTCCATATATATGTGTTAGCATACGGTATTTGTTTTTCTCTTTCTGACTTACTTCACTCTGTATGACAGACTCTAGGTCCATCTGCCTCACTACAAATAACTCAGTTTTGTTTCTTTTTATGGCTGAGTTACATTCCATTGTATATATGTGCCACATTTTCTTTATCCATTCATCTGTCGATGGACACTTAGGTTGCTTCCATGTCCTGGCTATTGTAAATAGAGCTGCACTGAACATTTTGGTACATGACTCTTTTTGAATTATGGTTTTCTCAGGGTATATGCCCAGTAGTGGGATTGCTGGGTCGTATGCTACTATTTGTAGGTTTTTAAGGAACCTCCATACTGTTCTCTATAGTGGCTGTATCAATTTACATTCCCACCGACAGTGCAAGAGTGTTCCCTTTTCTCCACACCCTCTCCAGCATTTGATGTTTCTAGAGTTTTTGATGATGGCTGTTCTGACCGGTGTGAGATATCTCATTGTAGTTTTGATTTGCATTTCTCCAATGATTAATGATGTTGAGCATTCTTTCATGTGTTTGTTGGAAATCTGTATATCTTCTTTGGAGAAATGTCTATTTAGGTCTTCTGCCCATTTTTGGATTGGGTTGTTTGTTTTTTTGATATTGAGCTGCATGAGCTGCTTGTAAATTTTGGAGATTAATCCTTTGTCAGTTGCTTCAGTTGCAAATATTTTCTCCCATTCTGAGGGTTGTCTTTTGGTCTTGTTTATGGTTTCCTTTGCTGTGCAAAAGCTTTGAAGTTTCATTAGGTCCCATTTGTTTATTTTTGTGTTTATTTCCATTTCTCTAGGAGATTGGTCAAAGAGGATCTTGCTGTGATTTATGTCATAGAGTGTTCTGCCTGTGTTTTCCTCTAAGAGTTTGATAGTGTCTGGCCTTACGTTTAGGTCTTTAATCCATTTTGAGTTTACTTTTGTGTATGGTGTTAGGGAGTGTTCTAATTTCATACTTTTACATGTACCTGTCCAGTTTTCCCAGCACCACTTATTGAAGAGGCTTTCTTTTCTCCACTGTATATTCTTGCCTCCTTTTTCAAAGATAAGGTGACCATATGTGCGTGGGTTTATCTCTGGGTGTTCTATCCTGTTCCATTGATCTATATTTCTGTTTTTCTGCCAGTACCATACTGTCTTGATTACTGTAGCTTTGTAGTATAATCTGAAGTCAGGGAGCCTGATTCCTCCAGCTCCATTTTTCATTCTCAAGATTCTTTGCCTATTCAGGGTCTTTTGTGTTTCCATACAAATTGTGAAATTTTTTGTTCTAGTTCTGTGAAAAATGCCATTGGTAGTTTGATAGGGATTGCATTGTATCTGTAGATTGCTTTGGGTAGTAGAGTCATTTTCACAATGTTGATTCTTCCAATCCAAGAACATGGTATAGCTCTCCATCTATTTGTATCATCTTTAATTTCTTTCATCAGTGTCGTATAATTTTCTGCATACAGGTTTTTTTGTCCCCTTAGGTAGGTTTATTCCTAGATATTTTATTCTTTTTGTTGCAGTGGTAAATGGGAGTGTTTTCTTAATTTCACTTTCAGATTTTTCATCATTAGTGTATAGGAATGCCAGAGATTTCTGTGCATTAATTTTGTATCCTGCTACTTTTATTTATGAAATGGATTTCTGACCTTTGCTTTAAGATTGTTCTCTAAGCCGAAGGTTTTCTTTTTATAGCCATTTTAACTTGAACATCTGTCTGCTTTCCCTACTCCAACAAAATGAATTAAAATGAAAAGGATGTACATTGAAGACATTTTATCTGCCAAGAGCCACAAATAAAACTGAAACTTTCCTTTCGTTATTTCTAATTTTGATCAATTCTATTAGTTCTCTTGAAAACTATTGTGAAACATACATAATACGTTGAAATTGGAGACTTAAATCTGTTCAGTTAATAGAATTGTGGATAAGTACTCAATATTTGCTAAGTACCCAGGCTAGCACATAGTGGGCACTCAGTAAATGTTTGTTGGGTCCAATTTAATTGACTACATTATAATGTCAGTGGCCAAGAAATGCTAGATCTGTTCAGAAGCAGTATCCTATGATAATATTTTGAAAGACTAATAAATTTCTCAGAAGCCAGAAAGTTCCTTCTTGTTTCTGTTTATGGGTAGATTTATTTAACTTGGAATAAAATAGACAGCCACCATTTTAACACCTTTAACTTGGAAAACCTGGTTTTCTCATGCTTAACAGAAGCTCTCATTGGTAGCTTTATATATATATACAGTTTTAGTAGAAGTAATTAGGCAACATTATTTGAAATGTAGGAATTGTGATGAGGGTGCAAATTAATTACGGGTCATTGGACCGTTGGTATGAGTAGATTGGGATGAGTGCTAGATGGACTGGAATGGTCCAAGAATGGTAACAGTAGGTGGTTGAAGTTATATCTGAGCAATGTAAAGAGGCTAAAAAGTTAGTATTTGGAGTATAACATCATAGGGGTATAGGATAACTGGGCTTAACCATTTTGAGTTGATCAAAGATGTTCTCTTGACTATTAGACTTTTCATTGGCATGGAGTGGGTCAAAATAGAACGCTTAGGTCTTAGAGACTTCTTCACAGATAGAACTCCACAGACCTGGTGAGTCTCTCTTATGTAAAAAGATTACATACAACCGAATGAACTCTTTTTGCACTAATCTTGGGTGTTTGGCCTAATTCTGGACCTCCACAGTTATTTATCCTGGGGAGGTGTGGAAGGATAAGTTCTGGTCAGAGTCACGTGCCTGGCTGCATGGGACGGAGTTCTCTGAGTGTGTAACTTCTGGACAGATCATTTATGGAGACAGGGAGCTTCCTGTAGTAGGAAATTGCCATTTTCTTTGATTTCCTTCCTCTGGAATCTTCTTTGTGGTCTAACCAATCCCCTTATAACACCTCATGTGATATGTTACTGAAATCTACCACTTTTGAGAAAATTTAAGTACAGACATTTTCTGTTTGGCATATGAAGGGAATAATCATGCCAAAGAGATCATGAAGATGTATACACTCCAGCCACATTGTGCTCCCACCACTGAATTGTAGGATGCCTGCAAACTTGCTAAGAAGCTAGGGACACCTGTCTACATGTGCCCCATCCCTGTGTAGGTGCTCTTATTTTCTTTCTTTCCCTTCTTCACTTACTAATTACACACATTATTTTATTAATTTGGAGAGTATGCATTGCTTAAATAAACAAACAAGCTTGATTTTTATTATATACATGGCCATTTTAGAAAACCTTGAAAGGATGTATAGGTAAACATAAGAAAGTAAGTCACCCGTGATGCGCATCCCAGTCAGTATTGTTTTTACATACTAAATTTTAGGTAGGTTTACCTAAATCCTTAGGTAGGTTTATTCCTAGGTATTTTATTCTTTTTGTTGCAGTGGTAAACTGGGAGTATTTCCTTCATTTCTCTTTCAGATTTTTCATCATTAGTGCATAGGAATGCAAGAGATTTCTGTGCATTAATTTTGTATCTTGCTACTTTACCAAATTCATTGATTAGCTCTAGAAGTTTTCTGGTAGCCTCTTTAGGATTCTCTATATATAGTATCATGTCATCAGTACAAAGGATCATGAGAGATTACTACAGTTTTACTTCTTCTTTTCTGATTTGGATTCCTTTTATTTCTTTTACTTCTCTGATTGCTGTGGCTAAAATGTCCAAAATTATGTTGAGTAATAGTGGTGAGAGTGGGCAGCCTTGTCTTTTTCCTGATCTTAGTGGAATTGGTTTTAGTTTTTCACCATTGAGAAGGATGTTGGCTGTGGGTTTGTCATATATGACCTTTATTATGTTGAGGTAAGTTCCCTTTATGCCTACTTTCTGGTGGGTTTTTATCATAAATGGGTGTTGAATTTTGTTGAAAGCTTTTTCTGCATCTATTGAGATGATCATATGGTTTTTCTCCTTCAACTTGTTAATATGGTTTATCACATTGATTAAGTTGCATATGTTGAAGAATCCTTGTATTCCTGGGATAAACCCCACTTGATCATGGTGTATGATCCTTTTAATGTGCTGTTGGATTCTGTTTGCTAGTATTTTGTTGAGGATTTTTGCATCTGTGTTCATCAGTGATATTGGCCTGTAGTTTTCTTTTTTTGTGACATCTTTTCTGGTTTTGGTATCAGGGTGATGGTGGCCTCGTAGAGTGAGTTTGGGAGTGTTCCTCCCTCTGCTCTATTTTGCAAGAGTTTGAGAAGGATAGGTGTTAGCCCTTCTCTAATTGTTTGATAGAATTCGCCTGTGAAGCCATCTGGTCCTGGGCTTTTGTTTGTTGGAAGATTTTAAATCACAGTTTCAATTTCATTACTTGTGATTGGTCTGTTATATTTTCTATTCCTGGTTCAGTCTCGGAAGGTTGTGCTTTTCTAAGAATTTGTCCATTTCTTCCAGGTTGTCCATTTTATTGGCATATAGTTGCTTGTAGTAATCTCTCATGATCCTTTGTATTTCTGCAGTGTCGGTTGTTACTTCTTTTTCATTTCTAATTCTATTGATTTGAGTCTTTTCTCTTTTTTCTTTTTTTTTTTCTTTCCCTTTTTTTCTTGATGAGTCTGGCTAATGGTTTATCAATTTCATTTATCTTCTCAAAGAACCAGCTTTTAGTTTTATTGATCTTTGCTGTCATTTCCTTCATTTCTTTTTCATTTATTTCTGATCTGATCTTTATGATTTCTTTCCTTCTGCTAACTTTGGGGGCTTTTTGTTCTTCTTTCTCTAATTGCTTTAGGTGTAAGTTTAGGTTGTTAATTTGAGATTTCTCTTGTTTCTTGAGGTAGGATTGTATTGCTCTAAACTTCCCTCTTAGAACTGGTTGTGCTGCATCCCATAGGTTTTGGGTCGTCGTGTTTTCGTTGTCAGTTGTTTCTAGGTATTTTTTGATTTTCTCTTTGATTTCTTCAGTGATATACTGGTTATTTGTGTATTGTTTAGCCTCCATGTGTTTGTATTTTTTACAGTTTTTCTTTCCTGTAATTTATATCTAGTCTCATAGCATTGTGGTCAGAAAAGATATTTGATAGATTTCCATTTTCTTAACTTTACCAAGGCTTGATTTGTGACCCAAGATATGATCTATGCTGGATAATGTTCCATGAGCACTTGAGAAGAAAGTGTATTCTGTTGTTTTTGGATGGAATGTCCTATAAATGTCAATTAAGTCCATCTTGTTTAATGTGTCATTTAAAGCTTGTGTTTCCTTACTTATTTTCATCTTGGATGATCTGTCCATTGGTGAAAGTGGGGTGTTAAAGTCCCCTACTCTGATTGTGTTACTGTCGATTTCCCCTTTTATGGCTGTTAGCATTTGCCTTATGTATTGAGGCGCTCCTGTGTTGGGTGCATAAATATTTACAATTGTTATGTCTTCTTCTTGGATTGATTCCTTGATCATTATGTAGTGTCCTTCTTTGTCTCTTGTAATAGTCTTCGTTTTAAAGTCTATTTTGTCTGATATGAGAATTGCTACTCCAGCTTTCTTTTGGTTTCCATTTGCATGGAATATCTTTTTCCATCCCCTCACTTTCAGTTTGTATGTGTCCCTAGGTCTGAAGTGGGTCTCTTGTAGACAGCATATATATGGGTCTTGTTTTTTATCCATTCAGAAGACTATAGGCATTCTTAAGAGTGAAGACACATTTCTAAGGTGTTATGATGAACTCTGAATATATAATATTTAGTACATCAAGGGAAATGATGTAAGGTTCCAGTAATTGTGGAAAAATGTTGTTCTGCTTAATTTATTTTGTACTAGCTTATGTTGAACATCTATCCTATAGTTTTTTTTCTAAAGTATTAAGGTTTATGTTTGTAATCATTTATAGATTAGTCCAGATTAAATCAGATTGTTTCTAGAACCAGAACAGTTTCTCATATTGGACTCCTAAGCAACAGATATTTTAAAGTAAAAAATCCTAACTCAGCTCTCTAAATAGAGAAATTTGAAGAAGCAAAAATATATAAATTTTGGAGGAGTAGAATGTGACTTTGTCAGATAGTAGCTGTTTTATGTATACAATTTAATTCTGAAATTTTAAGAAGGGTTCTTTCAACAAGACCATTAGATTTTATGTTTTATTTAGAGCTAGGATATAGGAACAGTTAAGAATTGTGAAATCTCTTGGTTTTTAGATTGTCCTCACTTAAATATCTTAATATTGGTGATAAAACCACTGAAATATCTAATGATAATTATTACCACTTCTTAAGAGCTTCTCATAATAATTTATCTGTAGCTGGAGGCCCCTATCAGGACAACAAAGCACAATATTTAAGGACAAGTTCAAGAACTGTCAGTCTTTGAGAAACCTAACAAGAATCTACACTGTATATTTTAAAATAGATGTTGTACAGGAAAATTTTCCAGAAGTAACCCTTTTCTACAGTATGATTTGAAGATAGTTTCCTCTTCCCATAGTTCTCTCCTTATGTTGTATCTGAAAATGGTAAATCTCATAGGTAAAATTTACAGGTAAAACTAGCCTGTAAATTTGTAAAGTATAAAATACTATAAAAGTAAGCTTAGGCGATGAATGGTGACTCTACAAAGGACCATCAAAAGGATATAGAGGGCTTCCCTGGTGGCGCAGTGGTTGGGAGTCCGCCTGCCAATGCAGGGGACACGGGTTCGTGCCCTGGTCCGGGAAGATCCCACATGCCACGGAGCGGCTGGGCCCGTGAGCCATGGCCGCTGAGCCTGCGCGTCCGGAGCCTGTGCTCCGCAACCGGGGAGAGGCCACAACAGTGAGAGGCCTGCGTAACGCAAAAAAAAAAAGAAGAAGAAGAAGAAGAAGAAGAAGAAAAGTATATAACACAAAGGAAGCCTTGAGAACTTGGTGAGGAGAGTAAAGGGAGTGTGGTGTAGGGAATGGGGAGGGACAGAGTAGGTGAAAGGAGCGGGAAGTAAGGGAGAGACAGGAGGGAGCCATAGCAGGAAGATACTCTCCTGGTCACAGAGACTAGCTCACCGCTTTGGGGAACGTCAAGGTATGCGGCTCGTGATCAAGGAATGGTTTGGCGCAGTGTCCAGCTCAAGCACAGCGTGTGGGGTGTGGGGTCGGAATGATAGAGACAGACAGGTCCTGTTAAGAAGCCTGGTCTCTCTCCTAGAACCAGATTTTTCTTCTGGAGGGAAATGACAGAATCATAGTTGTTTGTTAAGAGATCACCTTTTGCGATGGAGAGGTGAAGGGACAGAGATGAGGTAATCAAGAAGTAACAGGAACCTGAATTAGGACAGAGGCAGTGGGAATACAAATTCTAGGGATTACAGTCAGGATTTGGTGAGGCAGGTGAAATTTGAGGAAATTTGTTCATTCATTCCGTCTTTGATTGTTGAGATTAACCACAAACTATGTCAGACATGCTCCAAATGCTAGGGTTATAGAGATGAGGTTTGATTCTTGTCTTTTTTTTAATTATTTTTATTTTATATTGGAGCATAGTTGTTTAACAATGCTGTGTTAGCTTTGGGTGTACAGCAAAGTGATTCAGTTTTATATATTCCTTTTCAAATTCTTTTCCCATTTAGGTTGTTACAGGATATTGAGCAGAGTTCCCTGTGCTCTACAGTAGGTCCTTGTTGGTTATCTATTTTAAATACAGCGGTGTGCACATGTCTGATTCCTGTCTTTAAAGGGATATTCAGTCTGCAGGGAAGACCCATGCAAACAAGTGATTGCTGACCCCAGCAGTGAGGAACCCAGTGACTGTAATAGTACGACAGTGACGTAAGGGGCAGGATGAGTAGTTATGTTTGGGTGGATCAGGAAGAGCTTCACAGCTGCTGGCCATTAAATGGACGGGCGTTCTGCAGGCCAGCAAGGTGGGAGAGCACGCTCCAGGCGAAGGGAGAACATGCTGAGGTCAGAAGGTGTAAGTAGTTTGGTTTAGCATGGAATGTGTGGAATTGTGTCAGGAAATGAAACTAGAGGAGCCAGAGCTGGGAGACTTAAGTGCCAGCTTGAGACTTTGGCTTTCATTTTGTAGAAACAATTGGGGGCTACAGAAGAGTATTCAGCAGGGAAAATAATATCGCTGGTGCTTGGATGCCAGTGTTGTAAAGGACAGACAGGAGAAGAAGAAGATGGGAAAACCTTTTGAGTGATGGCTAAATGAGCAAGTGTAATAAATAACAGAGTAGTGGTAGGGGGAGAGGAAAGAGGAGGCATAAGTAACATATTCTGGAGGTAGAATCAATAGGAACCTGGTGACCGGGTGTGGAAAATGAGGCTCAGGGTGAGAGAGACACAGGATTCTCTGGCTGTAGTTATAGCGTACGGGGAATATAGAAGGGCCATTAGCAACTACAGTAATAGGATCATTTAGAGGGCAGTAATGACATGGTTTTTGAACATAAATGTGAGTTAGATGTACTGGAATTAGGACAATTATTTAAGTACTGGGAGAGAAAGATCTATTCTCATACTGCATTCCAGTCAGAATAGAGTGTAATCATTTTTTTTAAACTATGCAAATGAAGAATACAGAGGCAAATCTTCATCTCAACTTGTTAAGGAGGAGGGGATAAGTAGTGGAAGAATTTTTAAAGGGAACATGAATGTATTCAATTACATGAAAATTGACAACTTCTTTATGCCAGTAGACAACTAAAAGGCAAACAGGAGGAAAAGTAATTATAATAATGTGATGAAGGATTGTTATCATAATATATTAAGTTCATATCAATTAAGAACAACACTACTATTCAGTAGGAAAAAAGTGAGGCCAAGGATCTAGAGGCACTTCACCAGAGTAAGGATTATAATCATAAATTTAATTTAGCTAGAATCAAAGAGATGCAAATTAAAGAAAAAATGAGATGTTATTTTTGTATTTTCAACTTTAAGATTTATAAATATTTAAAATGAATAAAATTAACCAGGATTAGAACAGTTTGGGAGAAGTTAACATACTAGCATTGCTAGTAGGAATCAAAATTTTGTTCACCGTTTTGGAGAGCAGTTTAATGAAGTGAATCACAAGACTTCTTTTCACTTGGCCCAACAATTTAAACTTTTTAGAGTTTGCCTAAAGGAAAAAGTTGGACAGCTATCACAAAAGAGTGGTAAATAGTATGAGAACCAGAGCAGAGTGGTATAATTAAGGCAAGGGAGCAAAGAGTTTCACGGCAAGAGGAGTCGGTGACGTTGCAGAGAGATCAAGCAGGGTTTGGAACTGAGACGTGACCATTAGATTTGGCAGCCCGTCATGACGACCATGACCACAGTAGAACCAGGCTCAGTGGCTGGTAGAGGTAGAAAGAAGCCCTTTTGGTCAGGAATCAGAGACTGCAAGCATGGTCTTATATTTCAGAAATATTGGAGATGAAATGAAGGTGGGGGAAAGGGTAACAACTGTAGGAGAATGTTTTGTTTTCATTGTTGTTGAAACATGAACTTTTTTATGCTGAGGGGAAAAGGTTAGAGGTTAAATAAAGAAAGATGAGATAAATGACAAAGGTTGCCAAAGGAATGGAATATTGAGCCCAGGTGGAGGAGAAATTAGCCTTGAGACAGCAGAGGGAGAGGTCTGACGCAAGAAGAAAGGAATTAAGGATGTGTATAGATGCAAATGATAAACGTGTACATCTTTGCCTTTGTTAAATGTTGGGGGGATCACTATTAGAGTCTCAGTTCCTCCCAGAATACAAAATTTCCCCCTTCCCATATTGCATAATTTCTCAAAAGAATTGTTCATGCTCTAATTCCTGTCTCCTGAACTCTTTCCCAGGAAGCATTTGCTCTCACCAGTCCACCAAAACTCTGTGTCAAGGTCACTGGTGAGTGCCGTGTTGCTAAATCCAATGCTTAATTCTCAGTCCTAATCTTATTTTACTTGCCTGCCGGATCTGACACAGCTAATCATTCCCTCCTCCTTGAAAGACTTTCTGTATTTGGTTTTTCCACACCACACTCTCCTGATCGGCTTCTTGCATGCTAACCACTCCTGCCCGGTTTGGTTCCTCCTTATCTCCCAGACCTTGTAATATTGAAATGCCCCAAGGCCCAGTCCTCAGCCCCCTTCTCTTCTACTTCACTCACCCACTCTCCTTTGGTGATCTTTCCCAATCGAATGGCTTTCTGTTCTGTACACCAGTGCTTCCTGAATTTATATCATCAGTCCAGTCCTCTCCCTTGAACTGGACTTGTATACTTAGCTGCCTGCCTACTCCGTGTGTCTACTTGGATGTCTAATAGGCATTTCAAATATAAGCTGTTTGAACTTGGCCATACCCATTAAACCTACTCTCTTACAGACTATCGCACCTCAAATATATTAATTCTATCTTTCTAGTTCAGACTAAAAACCTTGGCGTCGTCCTTGACTTCTCCCACCACCAGGAGCCCGTGCACACATTTTATTCATCAGCAAGTCACACCAGTCTGCCTTCAAAGTAGATGCAGAAATGAGTCACTATCTCAACCGTGTCCACCCTGGTTCAATCCACCATCATCTCTTCCTTATAATATTTCAGTAGGCTCTTGATTGCTTCTGCCTTTGGCCACTTAAGATTATTCTCAGTGTAGCAGCCAGAGCGATCCTGTTAGGATTCTTACACAGAGTAAACACCAAAGTTCTATAGGGTTTAGTTAGCCCCCGTTACTGGTCTGATCCATTTCCTTCTCTCTGCTTTTTCATTTCATCCACACGGGCCTCCTGATTGTTCATTGAACATACCAGCCACGTTGTCAGCTCAGGGCCTTTATTATTTCATTTGTCTATAATAAACATTTTACCCCAAATAACCGTGTGGATTTCTAGTTATGTCCTTTTGGCGTTAACTCAAGTGCCACCTTAATAGTGCGTTTTCCCCGATCACCTTATTTAAAAAGCTATCCTCCCAGTATTTTATTTATTTTGTGTGTGTGTTGTCTGTCTTCTCCCCCAGAATGTAAGCTTCACAAGGGGAGAGATTTTTGTTTTTGTTCAGGGCTGAACTCCTAGCCCTAGAACAGTGCCTGGCACATAGGAGATTCTCAGTAACACGGACCGATGGATGGATGGAAAAGAGGGAGGATAGGAGATTGAAAAGGAGGTCAGGTTTGAAGGTTAGGGATATGAGTAATTAGTTTGCTCTTGAATATTTTGTTTGTAAAAGTTTCCTAGTGGAAATGTTAAAAAGGCAGGTAATAACTACATAACATGTAAAACCTGGGATTTTGTTTGACTCGGTTTCTGAAACATGGGAAACTAATATAATTTAGGGTGCATTGTTGATCATCCTAATGATTTAACATAGTACAGCCCCTTATAATTTCTGGCTTTATAGTACATTTTATTTCCTGTCATGTAACATAGGCATTTATATTTTAAAGGGTTGTTTTATCTGTGATGTATCTGAATCTGGATAATGAGTTACATTATATGAGGATTTCTCTTTTAATTTTTCTCAGTATTGGAACTGTATTTAACTCAAACAACTCATTGTTAATAAATTAGAAGGACCTCTGGCAACACACTAGACTCATTCTGGATAAATACCAAGGCTAACAAGGCTTTGGTTCCTGCCCCTGACACTGGTGCCTGTTAGGCTGGTCTTGAGAAAGCACAAGATCTGGCCATTCGGTGATGGTCCCTTGAGTCTGGTCCAGAGTCATTCTTGAGCTGATCATTTTTATATACATTAGATTATAACTGGGACAAATTGAGCATCTTAAATAATATCTGTTCTTTTAATTATCGGTGTCCCTAATTAGCTTGGAAAGCTGCAGCATTTAAATTTCTTATACCTTACTGATAGTTAAGATAATGAAGTCTGGGACCCTTAATTATTAGTAGTACCACCACCATAAAACCTTTCCTGACTGTGGTTTAGTTCCACTTCATTTATTTTATTGTGTGGGTTTGATCACAGAGTAGCAGTGTCCTGCTGATTTCTTTGCAGTTATTGAAGGAAGTAAGACTGAAAAGTTTGTTCTTTTTCTGTAGCTTTAGATGTTTCTTGAATGGAAAAATATGTTTGAGTGTGGAGCAAAATCTGCCATCTAAAACGTCTACTATACTACTGACAGTTAACCTGTGCTTGCCTTTCAGAGAAAGCAGACGAATAACCATATTAGTCCTTCAGGTAGATGTCGCAGCATCTCCTAAACAGCACTGTAGGAGAGCCAGTAAGAAAAGTAAATTTTGTCTTATAGCACTATAGTCTCGTACGTTGTCCCACCATAATAAACAGAGATGTTCAATTATATATCTAGCCCTCCTCTCTTGTCCATACGCTTGTCTGCAAAAAGAGAAATTTTCAGGTCGGGAACTTAAAAGAGTGTCCAGTACTATGAAGATCAAACAAACGAACAAAATCAAAAAACAAAAAAGAAACACACAAAAACCTCTCCTGATAAGCTTTGGATTTAGATCATTTTTATAGTTAATACAATGCTGGATAATAGTAAAGAAAACTGTTTGTTCTGTTTTGGGGGGAAAAATGTGTGCTCAAAGAACGTTTCTAGAATCATGGCATTGGGGGTCTATAAGTAACTTTAGAGTTTATCTGGTTTGGCCCACTGGTCTGTAGGTTCAGAGAGTGGAGTCTAGAGTGGGGAAGGGCTGAGCTGGTGGCCTGGTTGCCGGTCTCAGAGCCAGGAATCAGACACAGGCCTCCCGTGACCAGTCTCGTGGAAGGAGCTCGGGCCACAGATTAGGCCAGCTGTCTGTTCTTATCTACATCGTCCTTTACAGTCATTAATCTAGTCATAAGTTTGTGTTATAATGCCTTGTGGTTTGTAAGAGGTTTTTCTGGCAGTGTAACATTTTTAGCTTCATAGTAATCCTGCGCCACGAGCAAGATGCCATTTCTAACATGAGGAAGTTGAGATTTATAGACTTCTAATTGCTGTGCCGCGTTGCGGTGCCACATTGCTAGTGAGTGCATGGCAGAAGCAAATTTTGAACCCACGGCCAGTGCTCTTTTTGATGCCCTTTACTTCCTTGGATAACTGAGAGTGAGCAGAGGGATTTTGATCCACAGTTATAGAAATTAGAGATTGAAAAGACCTTGAAAATAAGAATTTATCAATCACTTGAAAACAAATGTTTTCTAAATTTACTGTGCAAGAACTTAAATGTTTGAGAGGTTTCATCCTTTAGAAGAAAACAGATTATTTATTTAAATCAGAACCCTTGCCTTTGAATGTCATATAAAGAAGTATTAAAAGTATATCCAGCCGGTGAACATGGCATGCAATAAAACTAAACCAATGAAAACTACTTCCCCTCAAAACCCACCCCGCATTGTTAAATGTATTGTGCAACTCTTATGAATTTGTGACATTCTTTAAGATGTTAGAAATTGCCCCATCTCGGCTGGCTGGTGAGGAGTGCTGCTGAGAAGAGGTCACGTGCTGTGGGAGTGTGTCTTTCCTGGAAGACCCCTTGCCACAGAAGCCTTTTCTTATTGGTGGAGGTCTGTCTGGGTATTTAGCTGTATGGAAATGTTTAGCATTCCATATGGTGTATTTCCTTTTTGAAATAGTTTTATATCAATTCTGTTTTTAAATTACTGTAAGGTAACATAATTTAGTAGTATTTTAAGAAGTATAACTCTAGTATAACTCTGTGAGCCTGCAGGAATTGGGTAGGTAATCCAGTTTGGTTTTTGCATTAAAAAAAAAAAGTTTTCATCATAGATTAGTGGTTCAAAATTAGAAAAACTAAAGTAGAAGGACATTTGAAATTTGTAAATTCTCTGCCAGCCACAATTTAACCTCCTTTTTGTAAAATATTTAGGAGATTATTAAAGTTATCAAAAAACAATAACAGATGTCAGGACTAAAACGTAAATATAACATATCAGTAAATATTGTGTATAAAAAGATATAAAATGAGAATTTTGGAGCTAGATTTAAACTGTGTGTATATGATGTGTGGTTTATTACTATTTAAGCAAAGCTGATAGTGTGTAGACAGGAAGCCTAGGCACCAGAATATCTATATAATACCAGCACTTCGTAGACACTGGATAAACATGTGATGAATGAAAAGGAATTGTGTAGTGACCTAGTTACCCAGCTGGCATGGAGCTCAGAGCCTAAGTTTCATAGCTTCTAGCATTTTTTTTGCTTAGCTTACTAATTTTCTAGATTATTAAATAGGGCACATCTCACTACAAGTAGCAGCTTAAGAATTTTTAAATGGCTTTTCAAATATTTCTACTTGATAAAAAGGAATAGGAGACAAATAGCTAAGTGTGCTGAATTACACTTTTACGTAGACAATGAGAATTATAAATAATAGATGTGGAATTGTTGGAAAACTGGTATTTGGTCATTTTCCTCATGACATATAGGAAATGTTTTGATTAAGAATAGAATTTATGTAAGGGTCTCATTTAATATGCTTAATATTCCTGTACAGTGATATCCAGATATGCTTCTTCAGTGGGAGAAGGCTCTGGAGAAAGAGCTTCATTCCAGGAAAGACAGATTCCTCCAGTATGGGCTCACCTCCACAGTAGGCCTTTTCCAGTTTTTGTCTTTTTTAAAAGTCTTGTTGGTTACTGACTGGTACTTCTTCTTGTGGAAGAGGGGTGTCAGAACCCTTCAGTGCTCTGTACTGCTTGTCCACGTGTGACCCAGGACCCTGTGTTTTCATTGGGTCCACAAGGTCAAAATTATTTTCCCAGTAACACAATACTTTACCTACCCTTTTCATTCTCATTCTCTCATGAGTGTTCCGTAGAGTTTTCCAGAGGAAACTTGACATGTGATGTCACAAAAGGTTGAAAGCAGATTTGAGACTCCAGATTTGGAAAATACATTCTACATCAACAGTGCTTCTCTCCGCACTATATATTTTTTTATTTTGAAAAAAGTTATTTTTCATAAAAATGTTAACATGTAATGGGTTTATTTTTTATTAACAAACATTTTAATTAATTTACTTAATTGCATTGTCATTTCAAGAACATTATATACATGGAAAATACAATATGCAACCTTTGAGGATCGGCTTTCTCACTCAGCATAATTCCTTGAGGTCCACCCAGGCTGGTGTGCACATCAGTAGATCGTTCTATTTTATTGCTGAGCCGTGTGGTGTGGATATGCCATCATTTGTTTAACTGTTCACTTGTTGAAGGACAGTTGGGTTGTTTCTGGTTTGAGGCCATTACAAATAAAGCTGTACCGGTTTTTGTGTGAACGTTTTTATTTCTTTGGGATAAATGCCGGGTAGTGGAGTTGCTGGATTGTATGGTAGTTTTTTTTTTGTTTTTTTGTTTTGTTTTTTTAAGAAACAGCCAAACTTATCCAGGGTGGATAAAGGGATCCTTAGGTGTCAAAGTTTGACAACCACTGCTTTATACAAAGGTAGCTATGAAAGCTGATATGTAACATATACAATAAGAAAATTTTCTTGTGTTGACATCATTAAACAAAAAAACCCCTTTTTTTTCCCTCAGACTTTTGAAGATTAAAGGAAGTAATATCTTATTCCTAGTTTGTCTGTAATCATAGGGCAGGGTCCACTATGTTGATCGGTTTGCAGTGCCACAAATTAATGTGCAAGGGTTTCTCATAAATTTACTTAGTTATATAATACATCTCAAGACTCTTATACATTTCAGGCTCCAGTATGAGCCTGAGAACTTTTTTTTTTAATTGTACAATATGTGCCAAGACCTGGGAACACAAGAGATAGATACTGTCTTCACCGTAACCTCCAAGCGGTAAGGAGACAGATAAGCAAGCACGCAAGTGTAGTAATTGATGAGACGAAGGCGTGTGTAAAAAGCAGCAGGAACAGAAGGGAAAGAGGGGGCGAACTGGGAGCGGGAAGGAGGCCGATGGGATCTGACGGAGGGGGTGGAGGTGGAGCTAAGACTTAAGGCGTGAGTAGGATTTTGCTGGGATGCATGGGGAGAGGTATCCTCAGACTCAGCACTGATGTGTCAGAGGAACCAAAGATGATCCCCACCTAACCGTACTTTGGTGGTAACCCTTAGCTCATCTTCTTTTATCTGGATCTCCTAGTTTAGGGCTAGTGAGGACTAGCCCTAGTTTAGGGCTAGTGAGGACTCTTTCAGCCTGAGTCAAAAGTAACATTAAGAGAAATGGTCTGAATAACATAGTTTGGGAGTGTGTGCAAATTAACTGTGAAAAACCGTAGCTCGTTCTGAGAGTCTTCAGGATGTAGCAGGATAGTCTTGTCTCATAGGCCAGGAAAAGCAAGCACGTTAATCATAACTGGAGTTAGGTAGTAAACAGTCTTATAACTCCCTCTCCACTGCACTGATTATCTTTCAGGATGTTATCTTAAATGTGTTGTAATATTCCCAGCCAATTTATTTATTTTTTAAATGAGAGAAAGTATGAGACAACTGATTGTCTATCTATCTATCTATTTGGGCTGCGCCACGCGACTCATGGGATCTTAGTCCCCGGATCAGGGATCGAACCCCGGGCCCTCGGTGGTGAAAGTGCAGAGTCCTAACCACTGGACCACCAGGGAATTCCCTCCCAGCCTATTTGATAGCATCCATCTGTTTACTGTTCCTGTTATATTACTGTTATATTAGCTACACGGATAATATAGCTTGTAAAGATACACGTAATGCTACATTTTATCTTTATATTTTGGAAAATATTTAAGACTATTATTTAACTTGTATTTTAGTATTTCAAATTGTGCTAATAGAATGTCTGAAATCAAAATTAAACATGGGCATATCCTCCTGTATACATGAATGTATTTCTGGCCACCTAACTTTGGTCACCCAGTTGGTCATTCAGCATTTATTGAGCTTCTCCCCTGCTGGAGGTCCACCTCTTAAGGAGCTCACAGCTTCGGGGGAGGGACAGTAGTGTAGGAAGCCTTGTGAGGTGTTAGGAGTGGGCTTGCTCACAAAGTGGAAATCAAGTCACCTGCCGGAGCTGGGCAGAGAGGAGTGGGCTTGGGGATTGGAAAACAGGCGTAGGCTGCCTTCGTCTTTAAAAAATCCATACACTCAGGCTTACATGAAACACCGTTCCTCTTTCCTATAATTACTTAATTTACTGTCGGGTTATTTTGAAACAAGAAAGAACTGGATTCATCTTCCTTCTTTCTTACTGAGTAATTATAAGTTGTGCAGCTTTGGGCAAATCATAAAATCTGTCTGAACATCTGTTTCTTTATCTTTAGTAGTAGTAGTAATAGCTGACATTTATTCAGCACCTGTTAATGTGCCTGTTTATTCTCTGTATCACCCCTCTGAGATCGGCACTGTTAACTACCCCCATTTTACACGTGAGGAGGAAACAGCCACAGAGAAATTCAGTCAGGCCACAGGGCTGGTAAGTGACTGAACAAGGACTTGAACCCTCACAGACTGGCTCCAGGGTGTGTACTCTTAGCTACTTAGACTGTATGGTCTTGAAGCTGTTTAATCAATATTTATATGCACGTGTTAGTGATCTACCCGTGATAAATTTTCATTTAATGTTTGTGTCATGGTAACACAGAGGCATTTTGGGGCTGTTGATAATGCGGTTGTTATTTGGTATTTTAAATGGGAACGTGTTCTTTTTCCTTATGAAAATATTTTGTGATAGGAAAATAATCAAAGTTATTTAGAGAGTCAGAAAATAGCTAAAATATAATAGTCTTAAGAGAAATGCTTCCTTAGTCATTATGTGGGAGGCCAGAATTGCAGTGTATATTCTTGAGAAAAAAATTAGGATAAATACTATCACAAACAAAGAAGAGCAAGGGATATATGAATTCTCTTGCTAGTTGAGTAGGAAACGAGTCTGTGGACATTCTGTATTAAAATACCTAGAGATTGAAGTGGTCTGTTTGCCTGAGGTAAATGATGTTTATCTCCATAATCTCACATACCTTGGACTGACAAAAGCTATGGTGCTCAGAGAGTGTAAGCCCCATGAGTTACAAACTACAGGAAGTAGTGTCTACTGTCTTAATGCTGTACCGATAGTTTAGATCACAAGCTGCTATTATTATTTTATTAAGTTGTTTTGAAAAACAGTTTATCTGACTCAGCCAGGCCATCTGAATCTTGTCCCACCCCCTCATAATTCATGGCAGTTCTTGTTAAATCTCTTAAAATGTTAATATTGTTTTTCTGATAAATACTCCAGGTAATAAAATAGCAAAAATATATGTATATAAATATAAATATATGTATATATGTGTGTGTGTGTGTGTGTGTGTATATATATATATATATATATGATCGGAAGAGGATTTTATCACTGAAACAAATGCTAGCAGCATTAACGTGGTGTCTGCCCTTTCTGATCTGGTACAGGACCCCAGGTTTCAGAATGCCTCCACTCTGAGTTCATTTTCTTGCCTCAGATGTTTCACCGGCTCACATTCCCGAATGTGCCGTGCACACTCAGGACGTGAAGAGGCCCTTGTCCGTTTCCTCTCTGGCCAGTGCTTCCTGTCACAGCCCAGCAGCCGTGTTGTGTCCCCTCTTGAAAGTATTTCTGGCTACAAAGCCAAACTGAGTTAGATGCCAGCTCTCCTCCTCTTTCTCTGCATTCACACAGCACCCGGTGCACAACTTTCTGAGAATATTTAGTTCATTGAGTTTTCACAATGGGCATTCTTTTTTTTTTAATCTTTATTGGAGTATAGTTGATTCACGATGTTGTGTTAGTTTCAGGAGAAGATATTTGCAAATAAAGCAACTGACAGGGGATTAATCTCTAAAATATACAAACAGCTCATGCAGCTCAGTATCAAAAAAAACAAACAACCCAAGCAAAAAATGGGTAGAAGACCTAAACAGACATTTCTTCAAACCTAAATAGACATTTCTTCAAAGACAGACAGATGGCCAAAAAGCACATGAAAAGATGCTCAGCATCACTAATTATCAGGGAAATGCAAATCAAAACTACAGTGAGGTATCACCTCACACGGTCAGAATGGCCATCATCAAAAAATCTACAAACAGTAAGTGCTGCAGAGGGTGTGGAGAAAAGGGTACCCTCTTGCACTGTTGGCGGGAATATAAATTGATACAGCCACTACGGAGAACAGTATGGAGGTTCCTTAAAAAGCTAAAGATAGAACTACCATATGATCCAACAATGGGCTCTCTTAACTGTCCTCTCCCCACCTCCCTTATCTCCCTGTTCAGTGTTTGGCACATACCAGAGACTGTAAATATTCAGAATGGACATAGCTGCTGCTTTTGGAGGTGATTTTTTGACCCCTGGTGCTGCAGCAGCAGGAGGTATGGAAACCGTTATGTGAGGGGAGCATTCCTTGCTAGCCCTGCACCAAACTGGAGCAGGCTGCTGTCTTAGAGGAGGTGCGTGTGCGCGCACGCACGCACACACACACACACACACACACACACGTGCACTCTGCTGCTCTGAGTAAGCCAGAAGCAATGGGAGTGTGGAATAATGCGAGCTGGGATGGACATTTATAACATGCCTTATCTGTTTAATTGAATTATAGTGGGTTTCTTTTTTTTTATTGAGAATACTTCTTTTTATTATACAGGTTTCATATACACAAGTATTTAGGGAACATTTACAGGCAAGGAGCTCAATTCCAAAACTCCGTTTTCACCCACACACACTGTACTTCACACTCATCTTCGGGGTCAGCCCAACAGGAATAAGACAAAGTTACTGCTTTGTGAACAGACAGTTTCAATTAAATAAGAGTCTTCCAGAGTCGAGAACAGCGCTCAGGATCCTCTTGACTCATAATACCCTGATGTACATATGAATAAAGCCTAAAGATGTGTCTTAGATTACCCTGTCACCTTTAAAAGTTAATATTAAAATTGCATCAGTGGGTTTTTTCTCTTAATGGCATGAAATAGTATTGAAGTTTGTGGAGTTTGCAGAGATGTTATTTATATATGCTGTGCAGATCTATCTTTCTGCAATCTGTATTATAGGGAGAGAATATTCAAATCATACATATATATTTTGAAATCCAGTTTCTCCCAAACAGTGTAGAGTAGAGGTCATTTTTTTAAGACACTGGATTATCCTTGAGACTACATTTCAGAGACGTAATTTTTGGGATGGCACTACAAATGTGTAAGATCGGTCAGAAGCAGGGCACCATGACTGGGACGGCAAGTGCAAATTTATCACATAATATACCTCAGATTGCATTATTAGCATACTACGTAGGTTAACTGGTATTGAAACCACCATTAAGCAGTGAAGTATCGGGATTTCAGTCAGTAGAACAAATTGTTTCCTGTGTCACACCACATATTAATATGTCATCTTTGCTTTTAATCCTAAGTTCTTTTTTCACCAAGAACTTGGCAAGGTAAGTCATCCTTAGCCAACAAGCAAATTAGTTAATGTCATTTTTATGTTTTTATGACTAATTTATTCCCTGACGTACATTTTAATTTTTTACTAAAAAAGAATTCAACATAGTAATATTATGTTGATTCTTTTAGCCTATGTTGATTGATAGTAATTACTTTTCTGGTTGTTTTGTTTTGTTTTGTCTAGTCTAGAAAAACAGACCTGGGTTTTAGTCAAATACATCACTGTCTTTTAAAGATCAAACCTTTAATGGAAGTCTAATGTATGAAGATACAGAAACTGCTTCCGCTGATTCAAAATGGGAACGACAAACGATGAGATGGTGTCTGTGGAGCAGACCTCTTCCTCCTCCTTCAATCCTCTGTGTTTTGAATGCGGCCAGCAACACTGGACACGAGAAAATCACTTATACAATTACCAGGATGAAGTGGATGACGACCTGGTCTGCCACATTTGCCTTCAGCCTCTGCTGCAGCCACTAGACACCCCCTGTGGACATACCTTCTGCTGCAAGTGCCTCAGAAACTTCCTGCAAGAGAAGGATTTCTGTCCATTGGACCGGAAGAGACTCCACTTTAAGTTGTGTAAGAAGTCTAGCATTCTAGTTCATAAACTTCTGGACAAATTATTAGTTTTATGTCCGTTCTCTTCAGTGTGCCAAGATGTAGTGCAGCGCTGCGACCTGGAGGCACACCTTAAAAACAGGTGAGAGAGAGAGAGAAGCGACTCTAGGCTATAAAAAGGTGGCTCAAACAAATAAACCCGATACAAATGCCAAGGCATCAGTAAGTAAACAGACAAATCCTGCACAGGAGATACAACAAACAAGTTGCATGCAACGGTCATTTAATATTACTATTTATCAAAAACATGCATGTAAAAACTACAGTCAGGAAGTACCGTTTTACACTTACCAATATGAGGTTGTTATAGTCACATGGTAGCAGGATATAATGATAGATTCCTTTTGCAAGGCAGTTTCTCAATTTGTTTCAAAAACTGTAAATGTCAGTATTGTCTATCCAGCTTATTATCCTAAGGAAATAGTCCAAAAGAAGGGAAAATTGTATGTAAAGATGTTTGCTGCAACACTGTGCAGAGTTCAGTAAACTGGTGTCAATCTGATTACTTAACAGTAGGGGAAGGGTTAAAAATACAATAGTACATCAGTGCATCGGGATATCATGCAGCTGTTAAAAATTATAATATTGTTGCAACATGGAAATGGGTACAGGCACACCTCGGAGATGTTGCAGGTTCGGTTCCAGACCACCGCAGTAAAGTGAATATCAAATAGCACACTACAGCAGGTCACACGAATTTTTTGGTTTCCCAGTGCATGTGAAAGTTCTGTTTACGCTGTACTGTAGTCTAGTAAGGGTGCAATAGCATTAGGTCTAAAAACTTACATACCTTGATTGAAAAATACTTTATTGCTAGGAAATGCTAACCATCATCTGATGACACACAGGGTTGCCACAAACTTTGAATTTGTAAAAAATGTAGTCTGTGAAGGGCAGTAAAGGGAAGTGCAGTAAAATGAGGTCTGCCTGTATCTGTGATTTTATTCGCTAAGATCTTGTAAAATTCTGTGTTCAAGAACTTGACTGAACGAGAACTAGGGGTTGGAAACTTTAAAACATTTAGTGGGGATTTTTGTTCTACTGACAAAAGCTTTTTAAAAGATTGAGTTTTATCGTTTGACTTTGATAAAAGACTTGATCTTTAAAATTGTTTCTACCCTTAAGAAGGGCTAAAATTCATCTCTTTTGGAGATAGAATCACATAAAATGACCAAAATAAATGTATTGATTTCTAAATTTTATAGGTCAGCCACTTGTGCAGTGTAAATCTGCAGTAATCTTGATTGCTGTGAAAAACAATGCTTAGCACAATATATTGGACTCAGAAACTTAGAAATAATAGTATAAGTTTGGTATGGAACAGTTTGTCATTATACTCACACATGAAATCATGAATTGAATCTAATCTTATCCCCTCACTTTATGAATCAGGAAACTGAGTCACAAAGATTTGGAGCTAGGTAATGGCATGGTTAGACTTAAACTTCAGTATTCCTGCTTAGCGTTCTAACATACCATGCTGACCTTACCCAGGGTGAATCATGTTCTCTGCTGTTATGTGGTAGTAAAAGTTTCATGTACACGTGAGTATACGTGTTCATTCTGTTCCTAAATATCAGTGTTATAAAGTGAGTGTACTCATTAGAAATAATTTAGATTTATGAGAAAGAATGAGATGTTATTAAAATGTCAGAAACGTGAAGATTTATAAAGAAATTGCTTAAACTTAAGCTGCACTGTCTAAAAATAAGAGCTAAAAAAAAGAGTAGGATAGATGTATAGACTTTTGAAAATGCAGGAGTCTTAGGCTTTTGTGTGTCTTTGGTCAGCAGCAGGCATAGAATCTGAACACAATAACAGAGACTTCCTGGAGATTGACACCAAACTCTTGAAT
Source organism: Delphinus delphis (assembly GCF_949987515.2). Classification (NCBI taxonomy): domain Eukaryota; kingdom Metazoa; phylum Chordata; class Mammalia; order Artiodactyla; family Delphinidae; genus Delphinus; species Delphinus delphis. Next base: position 5,089,913 of record NC_082700.1, on the reverse strand, counting down.
CTGCTGTCTGGGTCAGGCCTAGTTGTGGCTGAGGTTGAAGAAGATTTTAGGCTTTTCCTATTCCTTTCAGTAGAACTAGTCTTTTTCAGAGATAAGTTTCTTTTGTGACTCTTTTATGAACATCGGTTTTGGGGTATTACAGGAACTGAACAAAGTCTCAATTCAGTTAAGTATTTTGATAGCAGTGAGATAAAAATTACACAATTATTTTAGGAATATTTGCTTAACTAAAATGCATATAAGAACTTAATATGTAGTCGAAGTATCAGTAGTATTTTCTATCAAGCTGTTTATGTTGACATAAAAATGTTGGGAATTGCAGACTATCCTTATAGTTTGATAAAAGCTAAGCAATTATGTCCAGTTGAAAGTTCTATTTTCCAAGTGTGCTTATTAATATTTGAGCTACTAATTTAATCATTTCCAAAGTGTCTTAGGCCTGTGTTGTGAAAGATACATTGAAAAAGGTGAATAATTTGAAAAGGTGAGGTGACTTGCTTGATGTATGCAGCTAAGAGTGACTATTGATTACAAAAATTAGAAAGTTGACACTCATCTAATGTTTGTTCAATTAAATTGTTAATCTGTGTTCTGGTTATCTATTGCTGAGAAACCAACCACTCCAAATATAGTGACATAAAACAGTGAGTGCTTGGTTCTGCTCATGGATTCTGTGAGTCAGGGATTCAGACAGGGCACAGCAGGGATGGCCCGACTCTGTTCTGTCCAGTCTGGGCCACAGCTGGGGAGAACAAAAGCCCAGGACTGCAGCAATTGCAACTGAAGAATTTACTTCCAAGGCAGCAGCTTCATTCACATGTCTGGCACCTTGATGGCGGTCCACTAGAGGCATGGGCACAGCCGGGACTTGTCCACAGGAGAGCCTATGGGTGGCCTCTCCAGCACAGTGGCCTCAGGGTATTTTAAGTTCTTACGTGGGTTCCAGTAAATAAGGCAAGAAGCTGCATGGCCTTGTATGCTCTAGCCTTAAAGTCACATAGCATCCCTTATGCTGTAGTCACATAACTGCCCAGATTCAAGGGGAGGGGAACTAAGCTTCACTTTGTGGGGGGAGGACAAAAAAATTTGTAGCCAGGTAAAAGCAACACAAACTAGCAATAAGAGTGATGTCATGAGACACAGAATTATGATTACTTTAATTATTAATAGAAATACAGCATTAGGAATAGTTTGTTAAATCTGGTAATTTTGAGTTTAAATTACCTTACCTATTTGAACTTAAGAAATCTGCTTCAGTCTGAAAACAGCTGACATTTTCTCCTATGGCTAAAAGTAAAACATTTATGAAAGATGACTGTGTTTTAAAATAAAATGACTAGTTATTAACTGATTATATATTAGGAAAACAATGAAGAATTTTAAAAGATTTAGGAAAGTGCTCATCTTTGAGGAGAACTAAAGCCCTTAAGAAATATTCTATATATTGTATGACGCCTGGAGCATTGTAGTAATTGCTTTCAGAAATTTTGCCAAGCAGCATCAACTATAAAGCATTCCTCCTACCTCTCTACCCCCATCCCTGCCTCATCCTCAGCAATCTAACATCTTATGCTAATTGTAAATGATAATATTGGGGTGGTTTTTTTTTTTTGTCGTTGTTGTTAAATTGAGCATTTGTGCCCTGGTTTATGGCAAAATTCAGAACCATTTTTCTTTTCCTCTTAAAACTTAGAGTTTAGCAGTATTCTAAAAAGTTTGTACAATATAGAGAAACCCTTCAAAGAAGTCTTTTTCTATGCTGAGAGCTTTTCTAGTTCATCAAATGGTTTTGAAGCCTTTAAGGGTCAGGGTAGGCTGAGACAAGATTGCTCTTTCAAATTCACATTTTAACTTGGAGAGAAGTTTGTGTTTGACACATTCTCACCAGCATTTTTTTCTCCTATATAATGTAAAAAGCAGATGTATATTTGTAAATCATGTATCCGGTAAGAGTCTAGTATCCAGAATATGTAAAGAATTCCTACAACTCAACAAAAAGTCAAGTAATCCAATTTAGGTGGTCAAAGGATTTGGTTAGATATTTCTCCAATTAATTTTTATGAAGTCCATTTTATCTATTTTTTTCTTTGCTTGTGCTTTTGGTGTCGTAGCTAAAAAACCACTGCCTAATCCAAGGTCATGAAGCTTTACACCTATGTTTCCTTCTAAGACCTTTATGCTTTTAGCACTTACATTTGGGTCTTTGATCCATTTTGAATTAATTGTTATTGGAGAACATGTGTGCAATTTAATACTTAAAATTTTATTGAGGCTTTAAAAAATATTAATTAATGATTTTGGCCATGCCGAGCGGAATGTGGGTTCTTAGTTTCCAGACCAGGGATGGAACCCGGGCCCCCTGCAGTGGAAGCGCAGAGTCCTAACCACTGGACCACCAGGGAAGTCACTACTGAGGCTTTTTTTAATGGCCTAGCACACAGTCTATCTTGGAAAATACTCCATTTTGTACACAAGAAGAATGTGTGTTCTGCTATTGATGGGTGGAATGTTCTATAGATTTCTGTTAGGTCTAGTTGATTTATAATATTGTTAAAAGTCTCTTTTCTTGTCCTTATGTCTAGTTGTTCTATCCATTATTGAAAGTGGGATATTGAAGGCTTAGACTATAAGTTTGTTTTTGTTTTTTGTTTTGTGGTACGTGGGCCTCTCACTGTTGTGGCCTTTCCCGTTAAGGAGCACAGGCTCCGGACGCGCAGGCTCAGCGGCCATGGCTCACGGGCCCAGCCTCTCCACGGCATGTGGGATCTTCCCGGACCGGGGCACGAACCCGTGTCCCCTGCATCGGCAGGCAGCCTCTCAACCACTGCGCCACCAGGGAAGCCCAGACTATTAGTTTTGAATTGTCTATTCTTCCTCTAATTGTGTCATTTTTGGCTTCATGTACTTTGAAGGCCTGCTGTTAATTGTGTTTATGTTTATAATTGTTATAGTTTTGTGGCAAATCAAACCTTTTCGTTATGGTAGAATGTTGTCACTAGAAACAATTTTTGTCTTAAAGTCTATTTGTCTGAAATTAGTATACCCATTCAGCTCTCTTTCTGTTAATGTTTGCATAGTATATCTTTTTCCTCTCCTTTTAATTTTGACCTATCGGTGTCTTTGAAATGTGTCTCTTGTAGACAGCATATACTTGGATCCCGTTTGTCTTTTTCATCCATTCTGCCAATCACTGGCTTTTGATTGGAGTGTTTAATTCATTTATATTTGATGTAATTACTGATAAGGTAGAATTTATGTCTGCCATTTTGTTGTTTCCACATGTCATTTCTTTTTGGTTTCTCTAAAGGTTAATCCATTTCTTCCCTTTTTTTTTGTTAAATAGATATTTTCAAGTATGCCATTTTAATTCCTTTGTCATTTCTGTTCATATCTATTTTTTGAATTATTTTCTTAGTAGTTGCCTTGGGGATTGCAATTAACATATTAATTTTCAACAGTCTAGTTCAGATTAATACTGACTTGATTTCACCAGTATACACAAAATTAGCTCATATATACCTTCATTCCTTTCCACATCCTTTGTGCTATCATTGTTGTACAAATTACATCTTTACGCATTACATGCCCATCTAAACAGAATTATAATTATTGCTTTGCACAGGGTTGTCTTTTAAACCAAATAGGACCAAAAAGGAGTTATAAACCACAAAGCACTTTAATGCCGTCTTACATTTATCTATGTAGTTACCTTTACCAGTGGTCTTTATTTCTTAATGTGGATTTGAGTTACTGTCTAATGTCCTTTCATATCAGCCTAAAGGATTTCTTTTAGTATTTCTTATAGGGCAAGTCTGCTAGCAACAGGCTCTTTGTTTTCATGTATCTGGGAATGTCGTGATTTCTCCTGTTTTTGAAGGATAGACTTCTTGGTTGACAGTCTTTTTTCAGCACTCTGAGTATGTGCTGTCCACAGCCTCCTGTTCCCCATAGCTTCTGAAGAGAAGTCAGGTGGCAGCCTTACTGAGGGTCACTTCTTTGTGATGAGGTACTTCACTCTTGCTGTTTTCAGCATTCTTCAGACTTGAAAAGATTTTGGTCACTATGTCTTCAAATATTCTTCCTGCCCTAATGTGTCTCCTTATGGGACTCCCATTCTGCATATGTTAATACTCTTGATGGTTTCTCACAGGACCTAGAGGCTTTATCCTTTCTGTTCATTCTTTTTCTTTCTATTCCTCAGACTGGATAATCTCAGTTGACCTACCTTTAAGTTCACTGATTCTTTTACCTGTTCAAATCTCCTGTGAATTCTTCTAGTGAATTGTTCATTTATTGTACTTAGAATAAATGCACTTATTGTACTTATTTTTAAATCCAGAATGTTTATTTGGCTCTTTAATATAACATATTTCTTTATTGGTATTTTTATTTGTTGAGAGATCACTCTCATATTTTCCTTTAGTTATTTAGACATGGAGTCCCTCTGTTCTTTGAACCTATTTATAATACTCGATTTAAGTCATTGTCTTGTAAGGCCAATGTCTGGGCTTCCTTAGGGACAGTTTCTGTTAACTCCTTTTTTTCCCATGTATGGGCCATACTTACTTATTTCTTTGCATGTCTCTTAATTTTGTATTGAACACTGGACATTTTAAATAATATAATGTGGCAACTCTGGAAATCAGATTCTTCTTTCTCTTCAGGATTTATTATTGCTGTTTGTTACTGTTTGCTTAGTGAGTTTTCTAATCAGCTAATGATTGAACAGAGAATTTCTTAAATGCCCGTAACCGATGAATCTCCCACTCTCCCCAAGGGGCACTGTGCGCACGGTGGGGCACACCTTCAGCACTCAGGCAGTTGACACTCCTGCTTAGCCTTCATCTCCTGCTTTCCGTAGCTTCAGTGTTAGCCAGAAGTGAGAGCTTAGGGCCTTCTCAGCTCTTTCCTGTGCATGCACATAGCCCTGGACATTTCATTCCCTAGCTTTTCCTTTTAAACTTTTTGATTAGCCTTTTGTCTGTCTACCTCAGGCAGCCACAGTCTTACACAATTGCCTTCCCCCGCCACCCCAACAAATGCCTTTGCACTGAGTAAGCCCCAAGTCAGGTCAGATAAAGACAGCCTTGCGAGTGAGGTCTTCCAGGGAACCAACAGGTCACTTAATGACAATTCTCTACAAATGGGGCTTTGCAGGTGCTCCAGTCTGCTCCTCCAGTGGCTGCCAGACTCCTGATTCCACTGTGACTGTGGGCCATGGCTATCCCAGGCTACTGGGGGAGGTGGGGATGGGAATAGGGCAAGTTCAAATGCTACAGAGCTCACTGTTCGTAAAGACGCAGCCATTTTTCTTAAATAAATGCACTCCAGATTGCTACAGAACCTTGGCTTATTTCCAGAGCTCAGAAATTTTTCTGACAGCTTTTGCCAATGTTCGCGTTGCTTTGTGGAAGAGAGGCTTTTCAGATACCCTTAATCTAACATTTTCACTGACGTCACTTAAGGTGATGTTTGCATGTTGTAATCCGTAACTCTATCATTTTTCTTGGTTCTAAGATGCTCACGCTCTTTGAGTTGCATTAAGTACCTGGCATTGTGTTGGCACTTACCGTGCCCCATTTGATTTTACCTCTACTATTACTGCTGCCACCACCACCACTAACCCTAGTACTGCTACCAGTAATACAGTGTGCTCTGTTACACTGTGTGTTTCCTAATGTGAATCATCGTTACTCAGGGAATGATGCCACCGTGCCATAAATCAAGCTAGTTCATATGTGATTTTCCTCCATAAGGAGAGCCAGAATAGTGGAATGAAATTATAACCTTCAGCAGGAAAGGAAAAGTCCCTCAGTTTGGCTGTAGGTGCTGCAAGAGCCTTTGGGCTTTATTTAGGAAAAATGTAAAGACACACCTGCATGTAGAGAAGCCTGCCTGGGGGGCACAGCCCTCAGCCTGTGGCAGGTCACGCTGCCTCCAGTGCCCTTGTTAAGGGCAGCCCACTGTCTCAGGGCTCCACTTCCACCTGCATCGTCTGAGCCCACGCCTACCCTGACGTCATTCAGTGGTGCACTTCTTTTCTGGTGTTTTTTATCATGTGTAATAGCCTCCAAACTAGCCTCCTGCTACACTCAGTTACCTGCTGGAATGATCCCAGTTATATCCCCCTATGCCAGTTGCGGTTTGTGTTGTTAAATACTCCATTGAAAAAGATGCACAGGTTTTTGTTGCTGTTTGTGATTTCCGTTCGTGTTTCCATGATCACCAAAGCCTTTCTCACTCTAACATTCTATGACTGTGTTTCTAGGTACAAGTTTGTAGAACAAATTCAATTTGTGTTTTCTTAAGGCCTGGGAAAAGAATCCCATACGATCCAGTGTAAAGAGCAGGCACCTTTAAATCAGATCTGAGTTTGCTTGAATTTTGGCTCCATAACTTAACAGCTATGTGATGCTGGCTTAGTGAGTTAAGTTTCCCATTTGTAAAATGGGGATGACAGAGCAGTTTTGAGGATTCAGTGAAATACTGTACATAAGGTCTACACAGTGACTGGCCCTAATTAGACACCCAGCAAATTCTGGTTTCTTCCTTTCTCTTTCAGTTCCAAATGTTTACAAATTTGAGGGATGCTGGCTGTGGGCTGTCTGCGGTCAGGGGCTTTTCTCTGTCCAAGCCTGCTCTGATCTACTCATTCCCTATTCACCTTTTGTTTAAAAATTAGTTTTATTGACATATATTTTACCTACTGTAAACTTCACCTATTTTTAAAGTATACAATTCAGTGGTTTTTAGTATATTCACAGAATTGTGTAACCATCATCACAATCTAACTTTTAGAACACGTCAACACCCCAAAAAGAAGCCCTGTACCCATTAGCAGCCATTCTCCATCCCCAGATGCCCCGGTGTTGAATGGTCTATCTATCCCCGTCCTCTTTCCACCTAAGCTCTGTAAGTTTTGTTGTGCAGTTTTGTGGAATGCATGTTATTTTGTTAACAGAACTGCTTGTGTTACAGTTTGGGCTTTTGCCCTCATCACTGAAAGTGTTCTTTCTAAGGTCACCATGACCTTTTAATTTTAAAATCAAACCAGTGCTTTGGCCCTTACCTTATTTGCCCCCTTTATGGCGTTTGCACAGTTGGCTGCTTTTTCTTTGTTGACACTCTTGTCTGGTTGTTCTGTCTCAGTCTACTCAGCTGCTCCATCGTGTTTAAACACGGGTGTTCCCGAAGGTTCCCTGTGTAACCTTCCTCTATTCCCGGGTAGGATCATTCTTCCATATTTTTACATAGTATCATTTTTAATATCTTTAATTCCTGTTAACGATTTGCTGCCCTACTGGGAACTTAAGTATACCTGTTTCTTCACCTCTCTAACAATCTTAAGTTTTGCTTTTTAAATTTGTTTTTCCATGTTTAATAACTATATCTTAGCCTTTATGGTTATTTAGTTTGTAGGATTTTTTTAGTTGCTTGTTAGGCTCATTCCCAGGTGTTCACATCGTTTGTATTTCCTCTTCAATTCCTGTTCCTAGTCCTTCTATTCCATTAAAGACTAGCCATTGGCCATGTAGATATTTGTGTATGATACATATTTTGAGAACTAAATCATTACCTGTCTTCTTAATCAAAAGTATTTTTTCTGATTCAGTTTTTAGTGTCAATTTTTTGTTGAATTAAATTTTTTAAAATGCATTTCTAATTAAATATGCTTACTTGACAAAAGTAATTTTTTCAGTGACATCATTTTCAAACATATTTGCCAGGCCCTTGCAGAAACACTCCCTGGAAGAAAATAATTGGACCCCCTTCTTAGCAAGGTGAAGAGAAAGCATGTCCGGAGAGAGTGTTGAATAAAGAAATCTCATAATGATCCTTTTCAAGAACTTGAAATCCAGGACCTAAAATAAATCTCCAGTTCATGAGGGAAATTTTATTACTCTTATCATTAAGGAATAGCTTTCAATTTTAACTGAATTCTGTCCTTAATTTTGATTGAAATTTTAGATTTTTAAGAATCCTGTTATTGAATGAAGGTCTGCAGCCCTAGCCACAAGACTGTCGCCGATCCTGCCCACCCTTTGCTAAACTTCTTACCCCAGCAGGAGAGTAGGTGGGGTCTGTAGAGCCGTGTCGGGGTCTAGGCGCGTGGGCCTGGCTCCTGTACAAATCCCCAGTTCTTCCACCCACTCCTCCAACTGGGCATTATTCGTCACTTTGTCCAGTCAGGGTGTCAGGTGGAAAGAACTGGCACCTTGCAGCACTGCTAACATCTGTGTATAAAGACTTTCTTTAAATGTTTAAACAAACATATATCTGCCCCTTTGTTGGCCTAAGTAAGTAAAAACAAGCAAGTTAACAGCCCTTATTTTTTGGTGCTTATGTAAGTTTCCCCAGTACTTAGAAGTATATTCTTCAAGTTTCATAGCATATCTGTAATTCCACTGTTGCAGTTCTGTTTTTACAAACCAGGAGATATGTTTTCCTCTCCTCCCATGCCTGTCATAAATTTGAGCCTTTGCTGTGCCTTCCTGCAAGTGGTAAAGCTTCAGATGTATTTCCACCCACTAACAGGTGATGTGCAGTGTTGGGTGTGAGAGCGGAGCGGCAGGGTGCTCAGGGTCTAAGGCAGGACGCAGGGGGCTTGTGGAGGAAGGTGCTGGTTTCCAGTCCTGTGGTCCAGCCGTTTAACCTGTAAAAGGGGCTATGAAATCAGAACCTCAGGATGATTCTCACAGTGCAGGGAGAACTGTACTGGTGTACTACACTGTGTATGTTATTTCTGGTACTAATAGATTCCTGAGTACATGTTTGTGCAAATGCCTTGTTTTAGATTTGCTCCGTGGAGTGGTAAGAACTTCGTTTGAGTGGAAATGCTTGTGGGTACTTCCAGGTGCTTTTTGCGTAGAAGCCATTGCCATTGTTTTGTTGTGGTACAAACTGTTAATCGCTTTTTTTTTCCTTTCACATCATCTGGAAACCACCTGACGCTCTCTTTCTAGATGCCCTGGAGCTTCTCATCAGAGAGTTGCCCTGGAGAGACGGAAAACTAGTAAAGCTCAGACGGAGATCGAGAATGAAAATGGAACCATGGTCATAGATCTTCCAGCTACTTTATCACCCGAAGCGGACTGTTCAGGGCCGACCCTGACATCGGCGTCCCTTCCCGCCTGGACAGAGGAGCCTGGCCTGGACAACCCCGCCTTCGAGGAGAGCCCTACTGGGGACAGTACGTGTCGGCCGCCTGTGTTCCTCGCCTCTTCTCAAACCGGGCGTTGCCTTCCTCCCCACCACTCCCTGCTGCTCTCCCAACATGCGTTTTCTTTCCTCTTTAAAAAATTAATTTTGAGATATAATCCACATAGCACATAACTCACCCTTTAAAGTGCACAAGTCTGACAGTTTGCAGTTTAGAAGCAGAGCTCAGAACTTACTCTGAGGAAGGTGACCTTTCCCTCCCTCTTCTGTTTAGTCCATGATTCACTGGTTGTTAACCTGCTTCTTACTAGATGTTTGTGTGCAAACGCTTGTTGCTTCTTGACTAAGAAAACAACAACATCAAGAGCAACAAAAATAATACCGCAAATTAGGCGCTCCCTGTGTCACACGTGTGCCGGACCCTTCCCATCTGTTAGCTGACTAAATGCCGCTGACGGTGCTGGGAGCTGGTTTGTGACAGGAGAGGCCTAAATCTTGAGACGAATTGGTCGGCTCGTGCCGCCGGGGAAGGGCTGGGTGTATATCTGACCCCACGGCCACGCCCGTGACTATTGCTCTGCTCTGGTGGCCGCCACGAATCTGACTGTACAGCCACTAGGAGTGAACAGAAGGCCTGTAGTCGTGGATCTTGGACACGTCTTGATGGTTGGCTCTAGGCATTTATTTTTAAATATACTTTTCTTGAACAAATTCCAAATCTTACTACAAATTCAAATTTTTCCTGCCCCAGCCATAACCCTTTTCCAAGAGCCACCCCTTCTTAGAGCCTTTGGGACTCCTCTCTCACCCCGTGGCGATCACATACCACAGAGTCGTCTTTATGCTTCTTTGCACGGTTTACACGTGTTCCACCGACCAAACCGTCTCTCGTCAGTTAGGTCGAGATGACGTTCTCTTACTATTGCTCCATCAGATCACTGTGATCTGAGACGTAGTAACCGCTTGTGATAATTCGCTGATCACCTTTGGGACAAGAAATGTTTAGATAATCTTAACAGATACTTTTTGTCATTCTGCTTTCCTTATCCAGCGGTATTGCATAGTTCTTTACCATCTGCTAATGTAAGATGACTTATTTACCTGAAGATGATAACCAAAATATAAAATGTTTCTCTTTCCATCTATTTCTCTCTCTCATTTCTAACTTGGCAGCCACACAGCAGCCACTTAGTTTACCAGAAGGCGAAATCACCACAATTGAAATTCACCGGTCTAATCCTTATATTCAGCTAGGAATTAGCATTGTGGGTGGCAATGAAACGCCACTGATTAACATTGTTATCCAGGAAGTCTACCGGGATGGGATAATCGCCAGAGATGGGAGACTTCTTGCTGGAGACCAGATTCTTCAGGTATCCGTTTTAATTACTGTGTTAACTTGCGCTCTTTTGTTCTTATTCATAAGTTTAAAACAGAACATTGTGGGCTTCCCTGGTGGCGCAGTGGTTGAGAGTCCGCCTGCCAATGCAGGGGACGCGGGTTCGGGCCCCAGTCCAGGAGGATCCCACATGCCGCGGAGCGGCTGGGCCCGTGAGCTGTGGCCGCTTCGCAACGGGAGAGGCCACAACAGTGAGAGGCCCGCATACCGCAAAAAAAAAAAAGAACATTGTGGTACTGTGGAACTTGAGTTGTATATAGGTTAGTTTTACTGCTATTACATGCAAAAGAAGTCAGAATTTATCTGTAATTTCTTCTGTTTCCCCATATGCATGGAATGTAGTTTTTCTCCCTACTTTATTTCCAGTCCCGCATGTGGCTGTGCTTGCAGTGCTTGGGCTCTTGGGGCCGGCTGGGCTCTTCCCGGCTTGGTCTGCAGGGCTGGCTGGTTCAGAGCCGTCCCACCCATGCTGACATCCTCTGATCCCAGATCCAGTGTTCTCATCCACCCATCACCTGCATTGTCTAGTTTACCTTCCTCTACTACACTGATTACGACCGTCTGTAAAAGACAGACCGTGCAGCACTGGTTAGTTACAATTTATACCATGGGATTTAAGCCGGAATTCAGAAACCATGCCTGTCTCCTTGGCTCCCTAGTGTGCACTCCACCCTTTAACCCTTGGTGCTACCCTCACCTTCTCTGTCAGAAGATGACATTTAAGAAAAAACAGCTATTCCCCGAAAAGAACTAGCTTGGGACAAGGTGTTGTTTTCTTAGAGGGCACGTGGGGCTGAGGGGAGGAGGAGGGGAGGATTCTTCTGTATGGGACTGGACTTCTGTGGCTACTGGCCTGGGTATTTGAGTCATACAAGTGTAGATGATAGTTGAAGCTAAAAGAAATAGTAACCTCCAGAAGGAGAGAGAAGAAATACAAGGAAAACTATCTTCTAGGAACCCAAGCTCCAGGACTCCTCCCTCCTTCGTTGTTTGGTCCTCACCATGATGTGTTGACACCCACCCCTCATTCCCCCTTTCCCTGCTCCCTCTTCAGTCCAGGCCCCCACTGCTGTGTCCAACTCTGTACACACCCCACCAGACGTCCCTGCCGCCCAGCTCTCCGCTCTTCAATCCGACAAAATCACTGCCAGCTTAATATATCTGTAACTCTGCTTTCCTTGGGAAAATGTGACTAGAGCGTCACACCCAGACTGATTCATATTCACGGTCCTCTGTGGTCTCTTGCACAGCCTGTCATCTTCATCTTAACCCTTCCTTTTTGTTTCACGCATAGCAGTGGTAATGTTCTAGGCACTGTACTAGCCACTGAGAATGCAACTAAGAGCAAGGTACTCCCCCAGTCCTCATGGAATTTATAATCCAGTGGAAAAGCCAGACATGGCAGTCTTCTTGCCGCCACCTCACTCCCGATTCCAGGCTGTCCCACCGTGCTGGCTTGTCCACCTTCATCCTTAAGAGCTTTGCTCAGCCCTTCTCGCCCGTTCTGACCCCTCCTTACTTGAATTACTGACAGTGTTCACTGCTTTACTCTTCAGCTCTTGGCGTGTAATCACAGTGAACTATTCAAATGGGCTTGGCTTTGTGTGGTGATTGCAGCCACCCTAACAGTACCAGTTGTGATACAGATTTCTCATAGTGCTGTGCATGTCATAAGCACAGGAAATACTTGCTGAATCAGTAAAAGAGTGGACTTGGCTATAACATCCTGTTGGGAATAGCCATCTCCTTTATTAAAACAAAACTTGGACCCTCTAGGAATTTTTCCACTCCCACTTGCACGCTGCCCCTCACGGTGTGTTATTCCCACTTTAACACACTCAGGCCCCAAACCCTTCCTTCATTGCCCTTAGCAAGGCTGACACAGACTGAGCTTTCTAGCAAGGTTTTGTTTCTTACTAAATACTAAGAAGAAGTAGGGGGTACAGGAAGTGTAACCAGTCCCGCTTATATAAAATCAGCTTCCTGATCATACCGTAGCTAGCTCTTCACTGTGTTTACTAGTAAAAGATAGCTATTTACTGTATGCTGTATTTGCTGTCATTTTATGACATTAGTACTCTGGCTGTGCCAGGCTGGCAAAACCTTCCCTGTGTTCCCGACTTCCCAGCTCGCAGTCCGAGTCTGCTGGCCGCCCTGACATTTTGACACCCGGGTGGCCCAGACCAGGAGAGCCCGGTGGCTCCTGTCTGCAGCTCGTACAGCGTTCTTTCTCTCTCCCATTTTCTCCCACTTCCAGCCTCTCTATTAATAAGTGTGCATTCATTTTTGTGTTTTCTTTTTTGCTACCAGTGATGTACTAGCATTGGGTATTAACATTTGTATATATTTCTCATTCTTTTCCTAAATTCTAAAGGTAAAAACAAATGCTTTGGGTTTTTTTGTTTTGTTTTTTTGCGGTACGCAGGCCTCTCACTGTTGTGGCCTCTCCCGTTGCGGAGCACAGGCTCCGGACGCGCAGGCTTAGCGGCCATGGCTCACAGGCCTAGCCGCTCCGCGGCATGTGGGATCTTCCTGGACAGGGCACGAACCCGCGTCCCCTGCATCGGCAGACTGACTCCCAACCACTGCGCCACCAGGGAAGCCCCAAATGCTTTGTTTTTATCTGCATTTCTTTGAATACCATTGAGGTTAAATAGTTTTTCAGGCTTTATTTGCTAATATATTTCAGCAGCGGGCATTTTACTCTTCTATTTTAGAGAATTGTGTTTAGTAATATAATTGAATCCTTACAACTCAAGTAAAATTAGTTATCTGAAATTATTGACTGCATTTTTGGAAATTAACTCATAGCTATAAATTTACATTGTAGAAATTCCAAGGCACTATTATTGTTTACGGAGGCACACATATTAATATCTCTAGTAATGATCATCTTAATAAGTCCAGTTGAATGATTCAAATTGGTAAGAAAAGTAAGAACACATAACCTGGTTAATGGATTCAAAAGGATCTCTCCTACTGTGGGCCCTGACTTCTGCTCGGCCTCTGACTGGTATGCTGGAGCCAGTAAGTAAAGCCACGCCCCTTGCCCAAATGTGGAGTATTTATGGTCATTCAAAAGTAAACGCTGGGAAATAAGGCTGCTTGGAATTTTTTTACTACCTGGTTTACTACCTGGTCCAACTCTGTATAAGATACATAAATAATACAGTGAGCCCATCTGAAAATCCCCAGGAGTGGGAAAGATGGTTTATTTATAGAGCAAAGAGCTGTCAAGCTGCCTGTGCTTCTATTTCAGCAAACTGTGTGCAGTGACAGGGTGTGGCTTCAGTCTCCCCGCATCACACACACGCGCGCACACACACACACACACACCCCTTATTCTACTAAATAGCCTCTTGGAAGAGGAGACCCATATAACCTTCAAGGCCTTTTGTGATGCAGCCTTTTGAGCAGTTTGAAGAAAAAAATTAGTTATAAATTACATCAGTGTCACTATTAAAGATAATATAACTTTTGAAGTATTTTCAGTTTGATCCATCATCAGTGACTGAGGCATGTTCAGTTTTGAAGGAAAATAATTGCAGCCATATGTTCATTGCATTGGTACAAAACACATTTAGCCGAAGTGGTAGAGTTTACTATTGCTGGTGCTATTTTTACGAAGCCTGGAGACAGTATTTTATCTGGTCTCTGCTTTCTCTGCCTTTTGCCAGCCACCACACATTCATGAAGGAAAAAATCTTCCAGCTGTGGGATATTCCACACCTACTTCCCAAGGATACTGTGAGGCTGCATGGTTGCACACGGCTATGGCTGGATTTCAGCCAGATATTTCGTAAAGTCATTTGTGATATACCTGAATATAAGACGGAAAGCTGTGAGCCTAGAGATAGGTAGCTCTTAGCTGAGTAGCCAGAAATGATGGTTTTTGATTAATGGATTCATGTCAGGCTAGTTTTTTTAGAAACTGCCTTAATTCTCTACTTGACCCCGTATTCAGTGTTTTTATTGAGGGCTTGGATGGCTACCAAATGCATAGATGTTGCAGACTTGGGAGAATAGCAACTTTGTGTATGCCATCTATGAATTTGATGGCTGAATTTTTAAAGATGCCAACAGGCCAAAATGAACAAAATTCAAGTTAACAGTGTTCAAAACTATCAACCCTAGATTAACAGAAAGGGGGGAGGTCTTGCTTCACATAGATTTCATGTGAAAAAAATTTAACCTCACACCTCACCCAGAGCCTGTCACATAACCGGTGTTCAGAGCGCTGGTTCCCCCTCACTTTCACCTCAGGCAGATTCAGAGGAGCTCTCACTGTGATAAATACCAAGAACTGTGCTAATTCCTCTAACTAGGTAAATAACTGAAGGTGGGTATATTTTCTCAGTGACGTTACAGGTCCAAGGATCAGTCACTGTACTTATTTCAAGGTTATAAAGTTTAATAAGTAAATGTTCTGTATTAAATTATGCTTATTTTATAAGATATGTTACACTTGTGTGCCAGATAATTAGTGGAATTATGATTATCGGCTCTTCTTTAAAGTAAAAGTCACTCATCTAATATAAGGCTGTATACTTGAGTGCACCACTTTCCTTAAAACTGTTTTCTCTAGCTTAAGTGTATTTCATTTTGGAAAAGTAACTTTGTAATCCAGTAGCACTTCAGTTTCTGTCCCACTAGAACTAGTCTTTCATGAGCACTTGCCCTGTCCGATGTTGTCTAGTCGTGCACTTCCTGACCCTGTGAAGTGGATGGTAAACACGTTTTACAGGTGAGGAAACAAGTTCTGTAATTTGCCCGAGGTTATCCAGTTATACGGCAGAACCAAGGACCCTCATTCAAGACTATCATTAAAGCCTGTGATCTTGACGACTATTCTCTACTTAATGCTAGTCACTGTAAGTTAATTTTAGGAACGCTGTACGTTTTAAAATGTCTTTGGAGTGCTTGTCTTTGTAAGTAACGATTGTGTATCATTTTCACAACGTCAGTTTCCTTCGGAACCCTTATATGAACATTGCTACAAGCTGGGAGGATAAAAGATTGTCACGCTTCGGCCGTCACCCTCTTTTCCAGGTCAACCACCACAACATCAGCAGCGTGTCCCACAACCACGCCCGCGCTGTGCTGTCGCAGCCCTGCAGCACGCTGCACCTCACTGTGCTCCGGGAGAGACGCTGCGGCGGCCGCGCGCACAGCCGCCCCATGGGCGGCTCACCCCCGGAAGAGGTTTTCCAGGTGGTTCTTCACAAACGGGACTCTGCCGAACAGCTCGGCATCAAACTCGTCCGAAGGACCGACGAGCCGGGCGTCTTCGTCCTCGACCTGCTGGAAGGGGGGCTGGCGGCGCAGGACGGCAGGCTGAGCGGCAACGACCGGGTGCTGGCCGTCAACGGCCATGACCTGAAGCACGGGACACCCGAGCTGGCTGCCCAGATCATCCAGGTGAGCCCCCTCGCGCCCGCTCCAGGCCCTCAGCCTTCCTGCCGTCGCGCAGCCTTGGTTCTCACTAGCAGGGGACACAGGGATCCAGGGGGTGCTTGAGACTTCGCTGGACAGTCGAGCACAGCTACCTAATTC
Organism: Delphinus delphis; assembly: GCF_949987515.2. Classification (NCBI taxonomy): domain Eukaryota; kingdom Metazoa; phylum Chordata; class Mammalia; order Artiodactyla; family Delphinidae; genus Delphinus; species Delphinus delphis. The sequence goes on along the minus strand of NC_082700.1, from coordinate 5,073,802 downwards.
TTCACAGTCCACACCAGTCTAAGCTCAGCCCAGGTGACTCCCTTCTGGTGTGCACACCCATGAACTTGTAGGCGGGCTGTTTCTGGAGGAAAGGCCCTACGGTTTCACGTGGCAGATGGCAGTGTCCACACTTCACAAGGGAGAAGGTGAGACCCCCAAGGAGCTGTGGTCACCGAGGGTGTAGCTCACCTGGTCTCTTCACTCACCTCTCACCTTTACTGCACAATCCATGAAAATGAGGGGGAAAATCACTTTTTATTCAGAGCAACTTATTTCTATAGTGCCTTTTTTTTTAAAAGGAATTCAGAGCATTTCAAACACATAATATTGTCCTCACAGTATCTCTGGAGGTAGTCATGATTAGAGAAAAAACATGTTTTTAGTAAGAGCATCAAAGCAGATACATTAAAACCATCCGAGAAGATCTTTAGGCTCTGCAGCGTGCTGTGGCGTTTAACGTGGCTGTCTCCTGCAGCCTTGTACGAGGGTGAAGCAAAATGTGAGCGTTTAAGCGAGCACCACACACACTACCAGTGGAAACCATGCATTAGTTAATATAACCGAACTTTTGGAATTAAGGTCGGTTGATAGTCACGAAAATAGGTATATATATATGCATAGAATCAAATAACAATGAGATGTTAACACTAAGAAAACCCACGTCTCACTCCCCTTTAACCTACTGCCTTTTCTCCCACTTTTTGGTTCAATATAGCCTTAAGGAAACACACACACACGCTCACAGCCATATTGCATTGAGAGGCGGTTCAGGTATTGGTTTTATTTTAGACTCGAGGCTTAAAAAAATTGAATGCCTTGAAATCCCCTCAAATCAGAGGCAGCATTCGGGGCACCAGGAGCTTTACCTGTGGATCACGCCAGCCGCTGCACTGCTGAGATCAAGTTCATCTTGCGGGGGGCAGGGGGAGAAGAAGAAAGTTAATCCATTTTGGGGATTTGTTAACAGAAATAGGCAAGTCGAGTGGACTTTCTGAAGTGAGAAGTCCGATCAGTAAGATGGAAAGGAAGAGAGAAATATATTGCCTGTATATATTTCAGGCAATGTTACAGTACACTAATTCCTAAATAGATGGTCCTTACTAGATTTCTAACCAAAATGTAGAAAATATAGTTACACAGGTAGAAAACACATTTAAAATTTTTCATAATATATTTTATTTGGATTTTTATAATGCAAATAGTTGCATATTTTGTGCTGTGATTTTTCCCAGACTATAGAAAACTCAAGTTGCTCAACTTCTTTTTGAAAAAAAATGAAGTCTTATTGAGGATTATAAAAATAACACATTGCATGTCTAAAAAGGAGCACACTGAAGATAAAATACTGAAAAGAAGTTACAATCAAATCCAGTCTAAACACCCCAAGCTGTATCAATGTTAAGTGTTTGGAGGACATCCTTACAAACTTTTGAGTGTGTATGTCCACAGATAGATACAAATTTACACAATACTTACACACGTGCTTATCTTGTAAATTCTGAGTTTGCAACTTTGTCAGCAGTACGTTGTGAACTTCTCACCATGAAAGTGTAGAACCCCATCATGATCTTTACTAGCTGATTCAATGTTCCCCTATTGACAGACTTTCATGTTTTGTTTTCATTTTAAGACATTTTGCTAAACTTCCCTCCAGAAAGATCAGATCATACCAATTTATACTCCCAGCATCAGAGTGTACTACTCAACTATGACTTAAGCGTATTGTTATTTGAACATCTTGCATTTTTAAAACTCTTGAATTTAACAGAACTTTTTTTGCTGTGTTTGAATCCCTGACATATTAGATGTGCAATCTGTTTAAAGTCAGCCTAAACCCAAATGTTGGTCCATCATTAAAGTCCTAAATGCCCACTTCCATCACATGCACAGAATTTTGTCTTTCAAAAAATCTAGAATGATTAAGGATTTGTTTCTATTAATAATAGGTTTTGCATATGCAGGGGTTTTCCAGTGAAAGTTGAAATACTAATTAGAGTATTTGGTGGTTATGAGGCAGTAAGCAGTAATGAAACTAATTCTGTACGTGTACATTGAAGTAAAGTCACAGATGGAGCGTCTCGCCACTTCACGCCGTGCAATCACATGATGTGAAGTGTGAGAATTTTCAACATCAGGATTCTACTCTGTATTTACCCCTTAGATCAAGTACCCAGACTCTGTGCTTTGGGAATCTGGCCACGTATTGATTTTCTTTCAGTTATTTTGAGAAACTTGTTTGAAATTTAGTGGAATAAAATGCTTGAATAAGCAAATGTTTTTTAGGTGGACATAAAAATTAACACTTATTCTCCAGTTTAAAAACTAAAAATAATACAGTGATATATGTCAATTTATCTCAATAATACTTGGGGAAAGAACTGAAAATAGTGATTTCTTAACATTACTGACTGTAATCATGGGGGAGGTCCCCACTTTCTACCACAATTCCTTGAAAGCAGGCCATCATAATTTCCCATAGGAGTAATAATGCAATTGGGAATTGTGGTCATGACCAAGAGTCACCTTCAAATAAATCAGGCCTGTACTTTAAAAGCAAAGATAAAATAACTTTTAAAAATAGATGTACATCTACGTTTAAAATATATATGGATATAGATAATGGGCCTCTAAATTTAAAATGACAGTCACAAACCTCTAATACGATAATTAACACAGGTGTGTGTGCAATATTTATATAAATACAATCTTATACAGGATCTCTAGAATCATTCTTTCCAGGATTATTTAAGCTGATGTCCTATTTTTGACTCAAACTTATAGCAAACAGAAACAAAGCTGTGCATAGTTTCACTGATGATTACTTCCAAAATAGCCACCATGGAATTTATTTGTAAAGTCGCAGTGGATTTTAATCAGGTTTCGAATCAGTTCTTCCTCTTTTATTCTTTCCTTTGCTCTCTCCCTCACAACGCCAAGGCCAACCTTGAAGGGGCAGAGAAGTATCAGAAGAAAGTTACCCTTCAGGAAATCATGGGGAAAGAACAAGGGCAGTTTGCTTTGCCTGGGTTGTTGTGGAAGCGGGCTTGGGGAGAGTCTGTCCAAGAGCCGTGCACATGCGTCTCAGCTGCAGACGTCTTAAAACATGAGCTCACGAGAAGAGCTCCCTTCTCCGACCACCGGGTGCCTGCAGTCCCCCCCAGGCAAGGCACTGGCTCGGTGAGGAGTGCCTGTGCTTTGTGAAATGAGAAGCATCTTTTTAATGACTGGCAGTCGTGTCTGTGTGTTTTCTCCAGGCTAGTGGCGAGAGGGTGAATTTAACAATTGCTAGACCAGGGAAACCCCAGCTTGGAAACGCTGTCCGAGAAGCGGGAACTCAGAGCAGCCAGCACCACACACAGCCGCTGCCTTACAACAGACCCAGCTCACATAAGGTAAGGTGCCTTGTTTGTGGTTCTTAATTCATCCACCCTCAAAGGATGATCATTACAAGCTGGGAAGATGTTGGAGAAAGTATACTAGGTGTTTGGGATGTGCAATGTGTTTTGCTGCCTTGGAGAGTGACTGCATTGTCTCAGTCCCTCAACCAGTAGAGTTTCTTGGTGGGGAAGGACCCTCTGCCAGGTGATTGATGAGAAATGTTTGACTGTCCAGAAAAATCTTCGGTTTGTTTAGTTCTGCTTGAAAGTGGGGTTTATCTCGGCTTACTCATTTAAATGTGACAGTTGGTTATGTAACTGAAAAAGCATAGTGAAGACAATGATTGACAGCCTGTACTTAGCAACTGGATAGCTTGCCTACAACAGAATTAGATATGTGCATATTAAACATATAACTCATAAACTTCGATAGCTACATGTATAGCGTATTTCTTGTTATATGAATAGTATAGGAAGACTACCCTAAATATTTTAAAATTCCTGTATGTTGAGGATTTTCCCTGCTTCTTCAGTATTTTACCGGTTTTATAATATATACCAAGGTCATTTACCTGTGCTGAGAATCTTGATACTGTCTCACTTTAGTTGCAGAAATTTAAAAAGGGTGGTAGTTCATTCTTCTTTTTTTTGGTAGTTCATTCTTGATATTGTTTCCTTCATTTGAACTCACTTTCTGGTAGGCTGGGGTTTCTTAACCACTTTCCTACCTACCACTTTCTGGTAGGCTGGGGAGTCTTAACCACTGGACCACCATGGATGTCCCAGGCTGGGGTTTTTAAAATGATGTTTACTCAACTGTGTGAAAATATAAGCTAAATATGAGCTTCCAAAGTCCTTCTCTTTAAGTAAAATTATAAGTTACTAAACAAAAACATCTGTTGGTCTGCTTAAAACCACAGGAAGTTCCCTGTGTGCTAAAATGACTTCTTAATGTAAGTACAGTATTTGAGAGAATACTTACCTTTGGAATGTCACAGGTACCCTAAGAAAGCATCCCTTAAAGGCACAAGTACTTTTCGCCCTTCAGGTTTATCTGGTTTTCAGAGCTCAAGTGGAGACTTGTCACTGGTCTTTGGTTTAGTTAATATTTTTAAGAAAATGTAACCACAGACTTGTTCTCATTTCTGAACTGAAACTGAAAGTATGAAGGAAACCTATAATATTGCCTTCATGATGATGACTATGAAAAAGGAGTTATTGTTTTGGAGTTTTGAATAGTTTCATATGGCTTGTCCTTTATGCATTACATATATATTCCTAAAATTACAATATAAGGCAAAAATTGATTATTGACCCTTTTATGTCACTGAATTTTACAGTAATTTGAACATGAGTGTCTATGACATGATTTTTAAGACAATTTTTATGACATGATTTTTAAGACAATTTTTAAAACTGTACTTAGTCATCCCAACGTTCATATAGAGAACTCTGCTTATTTGGGGAACATATTCTTCTCTCAACTCTGCTGCTCTTATTGTCTTTAACTTTCTGTGACAACGTTTTAAATAGTAATGCTGAATTTATTCTTATTCTGTGTGCTCTGCAACTCTTATTGGTTAGAACAGCCACATGAAATGTACTTTTAAGTGTTAGCTATTTGCTACTAATATACTGCATTTGTTATATAAAATCCTGATTTAGAAAAATAAGGGTCTCCTAGGGAAAATAAACAGATTCACCAGAAAACGTGTTCAGATGATTATAATCATCATTGAAAATTACAGTATACATTAGCCTGCTACTAGGCCTCTTAGGTAGCTGCTTAGATAAACATTTGTATGATTTAGAACTTTCCTTGAAGTATTCTGAGTATAATCTTTGAAGTCTGGTTTGGTTCCTGAGGAAAAAATAATGTATATATATATCTGAGCCATCTAGAGGAATAAAACAACCACCTTTAAATACCTGCAAGCCAAAATTGCTTATAAATATGCTCAAGACTGAGTTTACATGAGTTGTCTTCATAATAAAGTGGGTTTTGCCCAATTTTGAAGGATACTAAGATAGATTTCATACCTTTAAACAGGAGACTGCCTTAGGACATTTCCAAGTTTTCTACTAGGTCGTAACATTCTCTAGAAACACCAGGCTGTTATTGCAGGTGGTTCCCTTAATAAAATTTCAAGAGTACATGGATTCCAGGACCAGAGAAAGGGAGATGGGCCTGCAGTTCCAAGGCCTGAGTCACAGATTGTCAACACTTTCAAATAATGTCACTAAAGGGATGTTATAATTCCGTAAAGGTAACTCATATTTCTATTGTTGATATTGTTAATAATGTTATTATCTACATTTTCTCAGAGCTGACAAATGTTGGAAACCTTTTGAGACATTAGCTTCCACTGTTACACTTAACAGGACAGTAACCATGTGGTGTGGGGACATATAAACAGTATGTGTGCATATGTGCACATATGCAAAGCGTATGTTTGGATATTTGCATCCCTCAAATCCCTATGCAGGAACTTACAGTTGTATGATTTGGGGCAAGTTACATGACCTCTCTAAGTTGTTTCCTCATCCACAAAATGGGGCCAATAATAGTACTTACTTTTCAGGACCACTGTGAAGATTAATGAAATGACGCATGTAAAGCTGTGAGCTTTTTGCACATAGTTAAGCCTTCGATAAATGTTATTTTAATATTCGTATTGCATATGTACACCTTGATTTTGTTGAATTCTAATTCAGAAAAGTGGTATTTTAGATTCTCCTTTTCTTCCAGGAGTATCTCAATAATAGGTAACAGTAACAAATGTCAGTAAAAATAGCTTTTCCCTGAGAATATAGTTTGCTGGGGATTTCCCTGTGATTAACTTCAAAAATTCAATTATTTCATATCCTTTTATCTTTTCACAAATTTTGAAGGTAGATTTGCACCTGCTTCACGATCGAGTGCTCTGATAACCCTTGTTAGTCAGAATCAGAAGAGAGCTCTGTAGCTTTTTTCTGGCAGTTAGTAAAATCCACACTTTTATACTATGTCAACTTTTCTCTCAAAGAATATAGGAGAAAAGTGGAAGTAAAATTAATTGGCTTCTCTTCGGAATGTTAAAATTCAAATGCATTATTTACTTTTATATTTGGGAGCTGGAGGTAATTACACAAATGATATGCTTATTTTACTTTGACTTCCCCTATGTCAACAGTCCTGAGCTTTTCAGTTCCATATATAGTCCTGTGAAAATACAGTAGTCCAAAGTTTGCCATTGTGAGCCACAGGGCTCATGGGCCTCTGAAGAACTGTGTATTGCTTTCAGTTCTATAGTGATTTTTTTTTAATGACTTTAAAATTGCCACGTTATGTCTTTACTTTAGCTGTCATTACTTCAACTATATATATTATTCATTATCCAATAAATTTTTCCTCTCATGTTCAGGATCTTGCCCAGTGTGTTACATGCCAAGAAAAACACATTACTATAAAGAAGGAACCACACGAGTCCCTTGGAATGACAGTAGCTGGGGGCCGAGGAAGTAAAAGTGGGGAACTGCCCATCTTTGTGACCAGTGTGCCACCTCATGGCTGCCTTGCACGTGATGGCAGAATCAAGAGAGGTAAGCTAGGATCTTGTACAGTTTCACCACATCTCCCAAAGTCAACTCACATTTTTAAAAATAATGTCTACAAAGTTTCCTATTAAACATGGCTTTTTAAAATCCTTTAAAATGTCCTGTACATAATGGAAGCATAAAGCCTCTCTATATAAGGTTAGAAAAATGCCTAACATAAAGGGAGATTGCTGAAGCTTAATAATCTTTCTAACAGTTACTCTGACTGTTGGATTATTTTATGTTGGAAAAGACCCTCTAAGAGATTTATGCTTCCAGCATTATGGTAGACCAGATACTTTGAAGGATCATCTCACTGAAATACACTTGTTGCTTATTAAAAAGGTGTCTGGGTGGGAGGAGGATCACAGAAGAGGTGGAGCAGAGACAAACTTAATAAAAAGGAGTGGTTTTTAGGGATTAATTCATTCACAATTTCACAACCCCCATTGATTGATACTATATAATTTGTGTGGGTGGGGGTGGTAGTGGTAACAGTAGCATTCTCCATACACTTGGTTCATATGGAAAAGTGAGTCTTGAAAGCTATTCCTCCAAAAATGAAGTCATACACAAAAATTAACTGATCCAAGACCTAAATGTAAGAGCTAAAACTTTTAGAAGAAAATCAAGTGTAAACCCTCATGGCCTTGGCTTATGCAACAGATTAATCAATGGTTATCATAGATATGACACCAAAAACACAAGCAATAAAGACATAGAAACAATCAATGATAAACTTTTAGCCAGACTCAAGAAAAAAAGGGAGAGGGTCTAAATCAATAAAATTAGAAATGAAAAAAGGAGAAGCCACAACCAACACAACAGAAATATAAAGGACCGTAGAGACTACTACAAGCAACTCTGTGGCAATAAGGGACAACCTAGAAGAAATGGACAAATTCTTAGGAAAGGTGCAATCTCCCAAGACTAAACCAGGAAGATATAAAAAAATGAACAGACCAGTTACAAGTACTGAAATTGTATCTGTCATTAAAAAACTCCCAATAAACAAAAGTCCAGGACCAGATGGCTTCATAGGAGCATTCTATCAAACATTTAGACAAGAGTTAACACCTATCCTTCCAAAACTATTACAAAAAATTGCATTCTGTGAAGCCACCATCACCCTGATACCAAAATCAGACAAAGATACCACAAAAAAGGAAAATTACAGGCCAATATCACTGATGAACATAGACTCAAAAATCCTCAACGAAATACTAGCAAACTGAATCCAACAGTACATTAAAAGGATCATACACCATGATCAAGTGGGATTTATCCCAGGGGTGGAAGGATTTTTCAGTGTCCACAAATCAATCTGTGTGATACACCACATTAACAAATTGAAGGATAAAAATCATATGATCATCTCAATAGATGCAGAAAAAGCTTTTGACAGAATTCAACATCGATTTATGATAAAAACTCTCCAGAAAGTGGGCACGGAGGGAACCTACCTCAACATCATAAAGGCCATATATGACAAACCCACAGCTAACATCATACTCAATGGTGAAAAGCTGAAAGCATTTCCTCTAAGATCAGGAACAAGACAAGGATGTCCACTCTCGCCACTTTTACTCAACGTAGTTTTGAAAGCCCTAGCCACAGCAATCAAGAGGAGAAAAGGAAATAAAAGGAATCCAAATTGGAAAAGAAGTGAAACTGTCATTGTTTGCAGACGACATGACACTATACACAGAAAATCCTAAACGTGCTACCAGAAAACTACTACAGCTCACCAATGAATTCGATAAAGTAGCAGCATACAAAATTAATACACAGAAATCTGCTGCATTTCTATACACTAACAGTGAAAGATCAAAAAGGGGAATTAAGGAAACAATCCCAATTACCACTCCATCAAAAAGAATAAAAATACCCAAGAATAAACCTACCTAAGGAGGCAAAAGACCTGCACTCTGAAAAACAAGACACTGATGAAAGAAATCAAGGATGAGACAGATGGAAAGATATACCATGTCCTTGGATCAGAAGAATCAATACTGTCAAAGTGACTGTACTACCCAAGGCAATCAACAGATTCAGTGCAATTCCTATCAGATTACCAATGGCATTTTTCACAGAACAGTAAATTTTAAAATTTGTATGAAAACACAAAATGCCCCGAATAGCTAAAGCAATCTTGAGAAAGAAAAATGGAGCTGGAGGAAACAGGCTCCCTGACCTCAAACTATACTACAATGCTATAGTAATCACAACAGTGTGGTACTGGCACAAAAACAGAAATATAGATCAACGGAACAGGATAGCCCAGAAATAAATACACGCACTTATGGTCTGTTAATCTACAGATGGCCAAAAGGCATGTGAAAAGATGCTCAACGTCACTAATTACTAGATATCACCTCACACCAGTCAGAATGCCCATCATCAAAAAGTCTACAAATAATAAATGCTGGAGAGGGTGTGGAGAAAAAGGAACCCTCCCTACAGTGTTGTTGGGAATGTAAATTGGTACAACTACTATGGATAACAGTATGGAGATTCCTTTAAAAAATAAAAATGGAGCTACCATATCCTGCAATCCCATTCCTGGGCATGTATTTGGAGAACATCATAATTCGAAAAGATATGTGCACCCCGATATTCATATCAGCACTATTTATAATAGCCAACACATGGAAGCAACCTAAGTGTCCATCAACAGATGAATGGATAAAGAAGATGTGGTACATATTACAATGGAATATTACTCAGCCATTAAAAAGACGAAATAGTGCCAGTTGCAGCAACATGGATGGACCTAGAGATCATCATACTAAGTGAAGTCATACAGAGAAAGGCAAATATCATATGACATCAACTTATATAGGGAATCTAAAAAAAATACAAGTCAACTTATTTACAAAACAGAAACAGACTCACAGACTTTGAAAACAAACTTATAGTTACTGAAGGGGAAACATGGTGGGGAGGGATAAATTAGGAGTTTGGGATTACAGAACCCTTATAGCTCAGTAATAAAAGACAAATAACCCAATTTAAAAATGGGCAACTGATCTGAATAGACATTTCTCCCAAGAAAATACACAGATGGACAATAATCACTTGAAAAGATACTCAGTGACATTAGTTATTGGGAAATGCAAATTCATCGCTAGGATGAATATAGAAAAAAAAGACAATAACATTTGGCAAGGATGTAAACAAATCGAGACTCTCATATATTTGCCAGAGAGAATGTAAAACAGTACAACTGTGTTGTAAAACAGTTTAGCAGTTCTTCAGAAAGTTAAACAGTTGTCACATGACCCAGCAATTCCATTCCTAGTGAAATGAAAGCATGTTCACACAAAAACTTGTACGTGAAGGTTTATAGCAGTATTTTCCATAATAGCCAAAAAGTAAAAACATCCCAAATGTCCATTTACTGGTGAATGGATGAAGAGACTGTGATTTATCCATACAATGGAATATTATTTGGCCATAAAAAGGAATGAAATATTGACACATTGTACAATATAAATGAATCTTGGAAACATGCTAAGTAAAAGAAGCCAGTCAGAAAAGACCACATGATTCCATTTATATGAAATACCCAGAAAAGGCAAATCAATAGAGATGGAAAGTAGATTAGCAGTTGTTTAGGACTCAGGGAAGGGAACTGATTACTAATGGGTACAGGGTTTTGGGGGTGGTGATAAAAATTTTCTAAGAATGACGTGATGGCTGTACACCTCTGTGACTAGAAAGCCATAAAATTACAGACTTTAATTGCAAGGTGCACGGATGGTATCTCTAGAAGGCCTTTAAAAGTTATTTGTTCTGTTGTGGAATTTGAGGTAATTTTATTTCCTTCTTGTTATTTTATGTTTTCGAAGTTTTCTACAAAGAGAATGTTTTGCTTTAATAATCTGAAAAATGATGAATTGGGGGAGGATTTTCCGTGGGCTTTCTTAGTACAAACATTTGTGCTTCCTATAAAACTAATCCTTTTCCTTCCTAACCTTTTATATGAGCCTCATTGCTCTTTTTTATTATATTACTTGGCAGAGCAACAAAGACTAGTTTTCTTCTTCAAGCAGGACATGTTCAAATCACAAGTTTCATTTCTTTGTGTAGGCCCAAGGGTATCTTCTCTACATACTGAGATGATTGCGCTGAGTGAACTATGTAGGGCTGTCTAGATGTATAAAACCGTATCAGTATAAAGTAGAATATATTAAAAATTCCCTTCTAAGAGCAAAAGATCAAATCACTTTCTAATTGGAAGGAAGGGTAAGAAGAGAAATGAAGGTGCCCAGGGCCCATCCACAGCTATACCAGGGCTGAAGATGTGGACCCCCAACTGCATTCCAGAGCCTCGAGCCAAACCTTTTCCTACATATTATTACATTATTTAAAATTTTTGAATTGTTTAAAATTTTTGAATTGTTTTGGAGTGTTGTCCATGAATTGGATTTTTCCTCAGTATTCTAAGAATTATAAAGAGAAAAATGGTCTTTTCCCTTATTATGTCATCTGAATTTTTGGAACTAACCTTTGTTAATTAGTTTACAGATAACAGGATTTACAGGGAAGTAATCACTTGGTGGCTCATTTTTCTTGCTCCCTTATTTGAACAGGTGACATCTTGTTGAATATCAATGGCATCGATTTGACCAGTTTAAGTCACAGTGAGGCTGTGGCTATGCTGAAGGCCAGCGCCACGTCGCCCACGGTGGCCCTGAAAGCACTGGAGGTGCAGGTTGTAGAGGAGGCCGCCCATGGCCCAGATGAGCAGCCCAGCACTGTCAGCGAGAATGAGTATGATGCCAGCTGGTCCCCGTCATGGGTCATGTGGCTTGGGCTGCCCAGGTACTGCAGCTTTTCTGTTGTTTTATGGAAAATTGCAATTGCAATCTTCATTGGGGTATAGCACAGCAAATTAAGAACGAAGCTGAAAAGACTTACCTCTGTTTACAAAAATAAATAAAGCTATTCTGTTCATTCCTACAAAAGGCTCCCCAGTGGGCCAGCTATGAGATTGGGTGGTCAGTCTCTTGCTTAGAACAGCTTTACCAACATTCACTCTGATACATGCTTAGACTTATGTGCATTTTTTCACCGGAAAAAATAGGTCAAAGTGTGGGGCCTTTCCCTATCCCAGAAGTATTTCTAAAAGCCCTACTCTTCCTACAAAGGAGTGTAAAACTGAGTTTTTATTGGACATAAGAGTCTTTAGGCCACACCCTTGGTGTTCAAGCGTTACTGCTCTTGACCCCCTTTAGGAGGAGGTCACAGCTCATGACCGGCTCACCAGACAGGACATTCTGTAGTTGGTCGGTGTCTGGTCGTGAGACATTTTGGAACCTCCAGGTGGTAGTTGTGTAATTTGGTATTGAGGTAGAGAGGATGTGAATTACCATCTTCATTTGTTTCCAACTCAGTTTAGATTCTTATTGTACAGAAGAATCCTGAAACTGAAATATGATGAAACGTTTTGACTTTTACACTGGTATGAAAATGACTGATTCTTTAAGCAATAAGAATATGCCCGTTTCTGAGCCATCTAGCTTCATGTGGAATAAATTTATAATAACTAGCATTTATACAGTGCTATATGGTTTATAAAGTACTTTCAGATGAAGAATAACACAAAAAGCAAGGATACTATTGGATTTCATTTATTAATTTAACTTGCTGACTTGTCCTCTCAGTTAAAAGAAGAAGAAAAAAAAAGTAAGAGGGCATAAAACTGTAATCAGGGAACTCTAGGGCCCCTGTGGAGAGATTTTTCATGACAGAGATGATTAACTGCTTCATATGTTTAAAAACTGATTTTTTTCCCCATTAAAAAGTCAACATAGATTTAAATGGTTCCTATTCAACTCCTGCAGACATGCCATCTAAGTTGTGAGGTGTCAGCTGTCAGAAGGAACCTAACTGATCTTATTAAACACTCAGCCCAGAACTTTGTGTGTGAAGTTGTACCCTCATGCTGAGCAGTTCTGCCCAAGTGCCCAACTCCGCTGCTGCACAGGCCGAGACCAACGGCGTCCTGGAGAAACCCCCATGCTTCTTGTAGCTTTCCTTATTTGTTATTCCAGGCTAGTTTTGGGGTCAGTATCTCTTCCTTTGTTCAGAGCATTTTCTGATGTGCCAGGAAGAATAACAAAGATTTTAGATGAGAAATGCACAGGATAGTACAAGGCAATCTACAGAGTCGATGCAATCCCTATCAAATTACCAATGGCATTTTTCACAGAACTAAAAAAATTTAAAAATTTGTATGGAAACACAAAAGACCCCAAATAGCCAATCCTGAGACGGAAAAATGGATAAGTGATCAAGATGGCGAAGTAGTAGGACGTGAAGCTCACCACCTCCCACAAATACATCTACATGTGGAACAATTCTCACAGAGTATCTACTGAATGCTGGCAGAAGACCTCAGACTGCTGAAAGGGCAAGAAAATCTTCACATAACCAGGTAGGACAAAAGAAAGAGAAAAAGAAAGTGAGACAGGAATCAGGACAGGACCTGTGCCCCTGGGAGGGAGCTGTGAAAGAGGAAAGGTTCCTGCATCCTGGGAGGCCCCCTCACCAGCGGGAAGATTAGCCAGGACAGAAGGGGAGCTTCAGAACCTCAGAGGAGAACGCAGCAGCTGGTTTTATGGCAGCCAGAGCAGTGGGAAGACTGCACAGATGGTCAGTGCCACCACCCTGCACTCCCCAGCCTGAGACACATGTCTGCCCGTACAGGTGGATGCTGGAACTTGGCCTTTGGAGATCAGACCTGGGGAGAGGACTGGGGTTGGCTGTGCAGAAACAGCCGTGGGGGGTGGGGGGCTGACATCTACTGTGACTGCACCTGAGGGTATACATGGAGGAAGCCTGGGCCACCTCGGAGGCCAGGCACCATTGTTTGGGTGCACAAGGGGAGGGGCAGGACCTTGCACTGTAGCCTTTTCCCCTGTGTGTGTGCTCAGAGGTCAGGACACTGCCTGCACGGGCTCCAGGAGCAGTAGCAAGCCGCCTCCTGCCCAGATGCCAGGAGAAGTCACAAGCCACTGCCACGTCCCTCCTGGACTACAGGAGTGGTCATGAGCTACCTCTGCTCCCATTGTGTGCTCCAGGGGTGAGGCTGAGCTGCCACCACCACCCAGAATCCCAGGACCAGGCATCAGCACACTCCCTATCAAGGGGATAATGATCAGCACATGCTGAGGAAATAGGCGACATGCATCCATACTAAAAACCACCCTCGCACCAAGTATATTAAACCCACACACGCTACACAGCAACGCCCCTAAATATAAATAGCGCTCCAAGGCCACAGAGTAAGAGATATATGACTAAATATAAAAAATACAATATAAGAAATGTAAGTAACATGAAGGAGCAGAGGAACCACTCCCAATTAAATGACCAAGAGAATTCCCCAGAAAGAACAAACAATGAAACAGACCTCTTCAGTATTTTCATTATCTCCTTGTTGAAATGGGTGTCTATTAGACTGAAGGAATGAAGAAAGGCTGTGGACAGAAATGCAGAGTACTGTAAAAATGAGCCAGAAACTATAAAGAGGAACCAAGAAAAATAAGAAAACTCATTTGCAGAGATGAAAGCTGAGCTAAAGGCAATGAACAACAGAATGAATAAGGCAGAAAAACGAATAAGTGACCTGGAAGGTAGAATAATGAAAATCACCCAATCAGGACAGCAGACAGAAAACCAAACGAAAAATAATGAAAGCAATATAAGAGACGTATGGGATAAAGTGGGCCAATCTACTTATAATAGGAATTCCAGAAGGGGAAGAAACAGAAAAGGGGACCGAAATGTATTTGAAAAAATTGTGGCTGAAAACCTCCCAAACCTAAAGAAGGAAACAGATATCCAGGTACAGGATAAACAAGATAAACCCAAACAGACCTATACCAAGACATATTATAATAAAAATGGCACAAGTTAAAGAGAAGATTCTAAAGGCAGCAAGAGAAAAAGAGTTAATAATAAAGGAAGCCCCCATAAGGCTATCAGCTGATTTCTCTACAGAAACATTGCAGGCCAAAACAGAGTAGCAAGATTTCAAAGTCCTGAAAGGGAAAAATATGCAACCTAGGATGCTCTACCCAGCAAGATTATCATTTAGAATAGGAGAGATAAAGAATTTCTCAGACAAGCAAAAACTAAAAGAATACAGCAATACTAAACCTATCCTAAAGGAAATATTGAAAGGTCTTCTCCAAATGAAAAAGAAGAATCTATAGAAAAGAAAGCCACAAGTGGAAAGTAAATCACTTAAATAAGCCAGTACACAGATAAAAAAAAAAATTCTGTGAAAGTGATGATAAACACAATGAACAGCAAAAGGATGAACATGAAGATGTAAAAGAGGACACCAGAATCATAAAACGTGGGGGAGGAGAGTAAGAAAATGTAACTTTTTTTTCCTAGAATGTGTTTGGCAGTCATAATATAGGCTCAATCTAAGGCAAATAGATACAGGAAGGGGGTAACATACTTGAAAAACAGGGTTAACCACAAATCTAAAGTATACAATAGATTCACAAAAACCAAAGAGAACATAAGTATAATACAAAAGAAAATCATTAAACCACTAAAGAAAAAGGGACAAAGAAGAAGTATAAAACCAATGAGAAAACAAGGTTTAAAATGGCAGTAAATACGTATCTATCAATAATTACCTTAAATATCAATGATTAAATGCTCCAATCAAAAGACACAGAGTAGCAGATTGGATTAAAAAAAAAAAAGAGCCCACAATATGCTGCCTACAGGAGACCCACTTTAGGGCAAAGGACACATACACTGAAAGTGGGGGAATGGAAAAAGATATTTCACGCAAATGGAAATGGCAAGAAAGCGGGGGTTGTAATACTCAGACAGACTAGACTTTAAAACAAAGGCCGTAAAGAAAGATAAAGAAGGACACTATATAATGATAAAAGGATCAGTACAAGAAGAGGATTTGACACTAATCAACATATATGTATGTACCTATTGTAGGAGCACCCAAATACATAAATACTAACAAACAAAGGGAGAAATGGACAGGAATACAATAACAGTAGGAGACTTTAACACCCCACTCACATCAGTGGACAGATCTTCTAGACAGAAAATCAGTAAAGCAATAAAGATCCTAACTGATAGAACAGAACAGTTAGACTTCATTTATATATTCAGGACATTACAACCAAAAAAAACCCAGAATACACAATTCTTTTCAAGTACACATGGAACATTCTCTAGGATTGACCACATACTAGGGCAAAATACAAGCCTCATCAAATTTAAGAGTATAGAAATTATCTGAAGCATCTTTTCTGACCACAATGGCATGCAACTAGGAATTAACCACAGAAAAAGAAATGAGGGGGGAAAAATGGTTACATGGAGACTAAACAATATGCTACTAAAAAACCAGTGGGTCAACGAGGAAATTAAAAAATACCTTGAGATAAATTACAATGAAAACAACCATACAATATCTACGGGATGCAGCAAAAGCAGTTCTCAGAGAGAAGTTCATAGCAATACAGGCCTTCATCTCAAACAACCTAATAAAAGAATAAGAAGGACAAACAAAACCTAAAATCAGCAGGAGGAGGAAATAATAAAGATCGGAGGGGAAATCAATAAAATAGAGATTAGAAGAACAATAGAAAAATAATCAGTAAAACTAAGAGCTGGTTCTTTGAAAGGATCTGGCCAGGCTCACCAAGAAGAAAAGAGAAAGAACCCAAATATCCAAAATAAGAAATGAAGAAGGAGACATAACAATAGTGCAGAAATACAAAAACCATAAGGGAATACTATGAACAATTATATGCCAACAAATTCAACAACCTAGAAGAAATGGACAAGTTTCTAGAAACAAACAGCCCACCAAAACTGAATCAAGAAGAACTAGGTAATCTGAACAGAGCAGTCACTAGAAATAGAATCTGCAATTTTAAAGTTCACTACAAACAAAAAGTCCAGGACCCAGATGGCTTCACAGGCGAATTCTACCAAACATACAAAAAGGAACTTATACCAATACTTCTCAAACTCTTCCAGAAAACTGAAGAGAAGAGAACACTCCCAAAGACATTCTATAAAGCTATCATCACGCTGATACCAAAACCAGAGAAAGACACGACCGGAAAAGAAAACTACAGGCCAGTATCTTTGATGAATATAGATGCAGAAATTCTCAAGAAAATAACACATAAGATCATACACTATGACCAAGTGGGACTCACCCCAAGTTCGCAAGGATGGTTCAACATAAGCAAATCAATCAATGTGATATACCACATCAACAAAAGACAAAAACCACGTAATCATCTCAACAGATGGAGAAAAAGCATTTGACAAAATTCAACATCCACTCATGATTAAAAAAAAAAAACTCTTACAAAAGTGGGTATAGAGGGAACATATCTCAATATAGTAAAAGCTATTTATGACAGACCCACAGCCAATATAATACTAAATGGTGAAAAGCTGAAAGCCTTCCTGCTAAAATCTGGAACAAGACAAGGATGCCCACTTATCTCTTCTATTCAACATAGTGTTGAAAGTCCTAGCCTCAACAATCAGACAAGAAAAAGAAAAGGTATCCAAATTGGAAAGGAAGAGGTAAAATTGTCATTATATGCAGATGATATGATACTATATGAGAAAAACTCCACACAAAAACTACTAGAACTGATCAACAAATTCAGCAAGTTAGCAGTATACAAGATTAACATTCAGAAATCAGTTGCATTTCTTTACACCAACAATGAACTATCAGAAAGGGAATGTAAAAAACAATATCTTTTAAAATTGCACCCCCCAAAATAAAATACTTAGGAATGAACCTGACCAAGGAGGTGACAGACTTATACCCTGAGAACTATAAAACATGAATAAAGAAACTGAAGATGACTCAAGGAAATGGAAAGATATCGATTGGAAGAATATTGTTAAAATGGCCATACTACCCAAAGCAATCTACATATTTAATGCAATCCCTATCAAATGACATTTTTCACAGAACTAGAATAATCTAAAATTCATATGGAACCATAAAAGACCCAGAATTGCCAAAATAATCCTGAAGAAAAAGACAAAGCAGAAGGCATAACCCTCCCAGACTTCAGACAGTACTACAAAGCTACAGTAATTAAAACAGGGTGGTACTGGCACAAAAACAGACATATGGATCAATGGAACAGAATAGAGAGCCCAGAAATAAACCCATACACCTACAGTCAATTAATCTTTGACAAAGGAGGCAAGAATACACAATGGAAAAAGAGTCTCTTCAGCAAGTGGTGTTGGGAAAGTTGGACAGCCGCACGTAAATCAATGAAGATACACCATACACAGGTCTCGCCATACACAAAAATAAACTCAAAATGGCTTAAAGACTTAAACATAAAACATGACATCATAAAACTCCTAGAAGAGAACGTATGCAAAACTTTCTCTGATGTAAATCATACCAGTGTTTTCTTAGGTCAGTCTCCCAAGGCAATAGAAATAAAAAAAAAAAACAAATGGGAACTAATCAAACTTAGCGAACTTTTGCACAGCAAAGGAAACCATAAACAAAAAGACAACCTACAGAACAGGAGAAAATATCTGCAAATGGTGTGACCTACAAGGCCTTAATTTACAAAATATATAAGCAGCTCACAAGTCAACAACAACAACAACAAAAGAACCCAATTAAAAAATGGACAGAAGACCTAAATAGACATTTCTCCAAAGATGACATACAGATGGCCAATAAGCACATGAAAAGATGCTCAACATCGCTAATTATAAGAGAAATTCAAATCAAAATTACAATGAGGTATCACCTCACACCAGTCAGAATAGCCATCATTAAAAAGTCTACAAACAATAAATCCTGGAGAGGGTGTGGAGAAAAGGGAACCCTCTTGCCTTGTTGGTGGGAATGTAAATTGGTACAACCACTATAGAAAACAGCATGGAGGTTCCTTAAAAAACTAAAAATAGAGCTACCATATGATCCAGCAATCCCACTCCTGGGCATATATCTAGAGGAAACTGTAATTCAAAAAGAGACAGGCACCCCAGTGTCCACTGCAGCACTATTTACAATAGCCAAGACACAGAAGCAACCTAAATGTCCTGGACAGAGGAATAAAGATGTGGTACATGTATACAATGGACTACTACTACTCAGCCTTAAAAATAAGAATGAAATAGTGCTATTTGCAGCATCATGGATGGACCTAGAGATTATCATACTAAGCGAAGTCAGACAGAGAAAGACAAATATCATATGACATCACTTATATGTGGAATCTAAAATATGACACAAATAAACCTATGTATGAAACAGACTCACAGACATAGCAAACACACAGGTGGTTGCCAAGGGGGAGGGGATTGGGGGAAGGGTGGAATGGGAGGTTAGGGTTAGCAGATGCAAGCTTTTATATATAGAATGGGTAAACATCAAGGTCCTACTGTATAGCACAGAGAACTAGTCAGTATCCTACAATAAACCATAATGGAAAAGACTACAAAAAATTATATATATGTAAAACAATCACTTTGCTGTACAGCAGAAATAAACACAACACTGTAAATCAACTATACTTCAATTTAAAAATATACTGATTAAAAAAAAAGAGCTGGAAGAATCAGACTCCCTGACTTCAGCCTATACTACAAAGCTACAGTCATCAAAACAGTATGATACTGATATAGATCAATGGAACAGGATAGAAAGCCCAGAGATAAACACATGCACATATGGTCACCTTATTTTTGATAAAGGAGGCAAGAATATACAATGGAGAAAAGACAGCCTCCTCAATAAGTGGTGCTGGGAAAACCAAACAGCTACATGTAAAGTAATGATATTAGAACATTCTCTAACACCATACACAAAAATAAACTCAAAATGGATTAAAGACTTAAATGTAAGGCTAGATACTTTAAAACTCTAAAGGGAAAACACAAGCAGAATACTCTTTGACATAAATCACAGCAATATCTTTTTGGATCCACCTCCTAGAGTAATGAAAATAAAAGCAAAAATAAACAAATGGGACCTAAATAAACTTAAAAGCTTTTGCACAACAAAGGAAACTATAAACAAAATGAAAAGACAACCCACAGAATGGGAGAAAATATTTGCAAACGATGTGACTGACAAGGGATTAATCTCCAAAATATACAAATAGCTTATGCAGCTCTGTATTAAAAAAAAAAAAACCCAATTTAAAAAATGGGCCGATCTAAACAGACATTTCTCCAAAGAAGACATATGGATGGCCAAATAGCACATGAAAATAGGCTCAGAATTGCTAATTATTAGAAAAATGCAAATCAAAATTACAATGAGGTATCACCTCACACCAGTTAGAATAGCCATCATTAAAAAGTCTACAAACAATAAATGCTGGAAAGGGTGTGGAGAAAAGGGAACCCAACAACACTGTTGGTGGGAATGTAATTGGTACAACCACTATGGAGAACAGTATGGAGGTTCCTTAGAGAACTAAAAACAGCTACCATACGATCCAGCAATCCCACTCCTGGGCATATATCCAGAGAAAACCATAATTCGAAAAGATACAGGCACCCCAATGTTCACTGCAGCTCTGTTTACAATAGCTAAGACATGGAAACAACCTAAACGCCCATCGACAGAGGAACAGTTAAAGATGTGGTACGTGTATACAATGGAATACTACTCAGCCATAAAAAGAGTGAAATAATGCCCTTTGCAGCCACATGCATGGACCTAGATAGAGATTATCATACTAAGTGAAGTCAGACAGAGAAAGACAATTATCATACGTCACTTATATGTGGAATCTTAAAAAAATGATACAAATCAACTTATTTACAAAACAGAAACAGAGTCATGGACTTCGAAAACACACTTCCAGTTACCAAAGGGAAACATGGTGGGGAGGGATAAATTAGCAGTTTGGGGTTAACATAAACACACTACTACATATAAAATAGATAACCAACAAAGACCTACTGTATAGCACAGGGAACTCTATGCAATATTCTGTAATAACCTATATGTGAAAAGAATCTGAAAAAGAATGGATATGTATATATGTATAACTGAATCACTTAGCTGTACACCTGAAACACAATACTGTAAATCAACTATATTCCAATATAAAGTTAAAAAATAAATACACAGGATAGTAAAACCTGTTTTTGAGCCCACCTGTGTCAAAAGAATACCTGTCAATAAACAGCCGCTGTTCTGTGGATTCTCGGAGGTCTCTATTGTATGCAAACCCGTACTCAGCAACTGTGGGTCACAGGGGCCGCCACCTAGGGTAGCAGCTCTGGTTTTCCTAAGAGGGAGGCTCTTCCACTATGATTTGCTGGGTGTACCAGACAACTGCTCATCTGTGTTTTGTTTTTTTGCAGAAGATTCAGAATAATGAAAACAACCTGCACTGTCCTAAAATATCAGGCCACTGTGTGGGACTCTTCTGCATCCCAGGAGCCTTTTTAAATGCTGATCACTGAGCTAAGAAAGTAGACCAGATGAGAAGTTCTAGCATGTTGTTTATTGCTCCCCAACAATGATGCACGTAACATGGTGTGTAGTTATAACAAACGTGAACAGGCTATAAAAAGCCTTCCCACTAATTTTTCTTGATTTCTGTTTTTGTTTATAGTGCCCTTCACAGCTGCCATGATATAGTTTTGCGAAGAAGTTACTTGGGAAGCTGGGGCTTCAGTATCGTTGGTGGATATGAAGAAAACCACACCAATCAGCCTTTCTTCATTAAAACCATTGTCTTGGGAACTCCTGCTTATTACGATGGAAGATTAAAGTGAGTCTTGTTATGTTTAATGATGTACTTTGTGTTTATTCTAGACTGGGGTCAGCTCCAAATCCAGCCTGATGTCTGTTTTTATAAAGTTTTATTGGAACATGCCCACGCTCACTCGTTTGCGTATCACCATGGCTGCTTCCGAGCCACGACGGCAGAGCTGAGTGGCTGTGACAGAGACCGGTGATTCGCAGAGCCTGAGATATTGATCTACCATCTGGCCCTTTACAGAACGGTTTGCCAGCCCCGGTCTAGATTGAAGCACCTTTACCATCTTGGCACTCATAGGTTCAGTGCCTGTTATTAGATTAACAAAATAAAGCTGAGTCGTTTGGGCACATTGTGACATGACAACTTGCTCTGAACACTTGGGTCCGGTCCTGTCATTAGGTAACTTTTTCTCTGCAGCACTTATGTCAGCCTAACATTCAATTTATGCAAGTCCACATGGGAGGGATTTTGTGCATTTCTTGCTGTATCCCTGGCGGCCACCACAGGGCCTTGTGTATATAGTAAAGTCTTTGTCAACACTGGATGGGTGATGTGCGGGCCAGGCGCAGGACTAGGCGCTGGGCACGGGTTACTGAATCTTCTTAGTAACCTGTGAGGTAAGTGCTGCTGTGGTTCCTATTTTATACGCAAGATAACTGAGGCTTCGACAGGTTAAAAACCTGCCCACAGTCGAACAGCTGGAAGTAGTTGACAGTGATTTAAACCAGGACCGTGTGGCTCAGAGCCTTTGCCATTCAGCCCCGCTACTGTCACCACTGGGCAAAAAGTATTCTCTCAATCTCTGTGCCGCCTCTTTTTCAAAGCTCCGGCACGTTGAGAAGAAAGAGGTCTTATATCAAGAGATTACACAAGCAGAGGAGATGGGTGACCAAGTTCTTAGTGCCTAGTTTTGGATGAAAGAAACGGTTCTTAAAAAGTGGATGCTGACAGCCTCGTCAGCGTGCTGCACAAATGGGGAGTTTACACTGTTTGCAAACACAGAGTGACAGCTCAAGAATATTGGGACAAGCCGATCAGGGTTAGTGTGCTGCAGATCAGGCTTACCCTGACACAGATGGAAAAACATCATTATTTTAGGAGGAAAGAGGAATGGGGGGATGACTTAACTGTTCTCTTAGCCAAGTTACTCAGCCAGTCTGGGTCTCATGCAAATTATAAACTAACTTCCACTTACTTCCAAAAAGAAACTGAAGTAGCTCACAGTAAAGTAGCATATTTGTATTCACACTAAAGACTAAAAATCATAAAGGCTAGAAAGGTCTTCGGACTCATCATCCATTTGTGGTAATTCGCCTTGGAGGACAGTGAGCATGCGTAGCTGACAGAGGAGGTGCGGGTCTTATTCTCAATTTAATTGAGCCCTCGAATGTATGAGCGGTAAGGATGAACAATGAAAATCAGCAGCACCGTCCAAATGTATCATCTGGTATTTTTAAAAGAGGCAGCAGGGGCTTCCCTGGTGGCGCAGTGGTTGAGAGTCCGCCTGCCGATGCAGGGGATGTGGGTTCATGCCCCGGTCCAGGAAGACCCCACATGCCGCGGAGCGGCTGGGCCCGTGAGCCATGGCCGCTGAGCCTGCGCGTCCGGAGCCTGTGCTCCGCAATGGGAGAGGCCACAGCAGTGAGAGGGCCGCGTACCACAAAAAAAAAAAAAAAAAAAAAAAGGCAGCAGATTTATTCTCTTAACTATATGTTGCTTAAGCTTATATGAAAATTATTCTGCTTGCCCTTAAAATCATCTACCAGTTAGAGGAGAGGCTGGCAAGGGGTGTCCTTGATTGGCAAGGGAAAGCCAACACAGGCTTAAAAATCACCCCAGATGTCTCTCAAAGTAAACTGTAGCCTACTCATCGACAGTGGTTAAGTGTGGTTTTCCTGCGAAGCAAGTCCCGGGATAACAGTTTCAGAATCACAGAAACAGTGACTGTCTCTGTCTGTCGTTGTGCAGGTGTGGAGACATGATCGTGGCCGTAAACGGCCTGTCGACCGTGGGCATGAGCCACTCGGCGTTGGTCCCCATGCTGAAGGGGCAGAGGAACAAAGTCACACTGACAGTGGTCTGCTGGCCTGGCAGCCTGGTGTAGACTCTGAAGTTGGTTTTAAGTCAAACATCTTCCTTTCTTTAGGGCTTGGAAAGAAAACCCTTTGGTTTTGTCGAGTTTCTGTTTGTAAGGGGCTGCAGACACAGCTGGGTATACGCAGGGTCAAAACCACTAGGCTCGTCTTTTGTTATTGAAATGTTTCCTTCCATTTGCCAGCTCAGTGCCCGTCTTCCACTAACCCTTGTGAGACCACATTTTCAGAATTCAGATTCTCAGCTGTCACAATGTGAGCTATAATAAAGAATGAAGTCCGCCCAAACTGTGAGCCAGCCGGCTGGGTCAGATGACTTCTGGTGGCTCTGTTTTCACTAACTGAGTCAGAAAATGAGTTCCACGTGCCCAAGACGGGCAGCACGTGCTGCCCCTGGAGCGGCAGTGCCGGGAACGGATGCGTTTGGAGTTTGGATAAGGCTTTCCCAGTTTACACGGTGCCACATTTCAAAACTTCATGCTGTTTATAAGGGGATTTTTCTGGCTTATTTTATTTCTGCTTTAATCTCAGTACTCATAGATGAAGACATTAAGTCTGAGACCCCTAAAGAGATGTTTTAAAAATAATGTACCATTATTAGAATAGTAGAGAATAAAAGATAACACTATCCAGTGACAAAGGAATTTGGAGATAATTATAGTTTACAGCTGGAGATGGTAAAAGCCGCAGTTACTTGCACAGTCCAAACGCATTAAAGAGTCATTTCCAAGAGGATGTTTTGTTAGGTAGGAAAATTTTGAAGCAGTTTTTGCTAAAAATCGTTTTCTAGTGTTTGTATTATGCTCCTATCAGCAAACTTGGCTGGAAATGTTTCTGTGATTCATGCAATTAGATGATAAAAATGAAACCAGATTGCTGTTAAATGCACATTCATATATATCACAGCTAAGTAGAAGACACACCTTTTTTACTTTATTCTCAAGTGTTTTAGAAACCGTTATTTTTCCCCATTATTTCTTTACTTAGTTATTTCAGGAAAAATTCTGAAAGATACTAACATGTGAAACCTGCTATACCAGATTTTAAAAACACTTTTCAGTCAGTCCTTCTTGGTCACTAGACTATCTCATGCTTTTTGAAATGTTTTTGAAAACTGACCAGCCCATTTTGTTTGTCTTTTAACCATCACAGTTGTCCATTGGAAGCACACATAAAGAAGTGAATAAGAGGAAAGTCTTTACCTTATGAATATTATGCATACTTGAAAAAAGTTTCATTTAGAAATCTAGTTCAGAATCTGAGCTAATACAAGTGACCTCTAATAAATGGTGTTGATGGTCAGAGAATGTATTTCAGAATACTACAGCATATTATGAAGCATGACCACTTTATTTCAAAACTTAGCAGTTGCCTTGCTGGGGTTTATTGTTTCTGTAGCGTGTCACAGATTATTCCAGTGAGTTTTTTAACGATTGTTTTTAAACATATCTCTTGACTAAATAAGAAATGGCAACAATAATCATTACTGACTTGTTCAACCCCTCAGCGACACTGTATGATCAGCAGTTAACCAAGAGGCAGTGGAATGCCCTATGCAGTATATTACTGTTATGTGATGATGGGCTTTTGAAGCAACTTGATATTGAAATGCTTTGTTATTCTAATTGACATAGAACAAGTTTTTTTTCCTGCTCCCCAAATAGAATTTTGTAGCCTACTTTGCTATTTTTTAAAACATTTTGTAAGAATGCATCATTCTTGGGGAGTGGTCACCCATCAACAAATATCCTAACTGCCACTTTGTTACAAATAAAATGCTTACAGCGAACCTGGTGATAAAATGAATATTTTGAAAGACGACTTTTTTTCAATATTATTTTTATCATGGAAATCTTGAAATCAGTTTAAGCTAATTTGGTTTTATTATAAAAGACTGTAGCTGTTGGTCAGAATGATATTTGGTGATGGAAACTTGTTCATAATTTATTGATACTGTCGAAATATTTGAATTCTCTCATTTTAAGCTTAGATATTTTGATTTGTTCTGTGCCTTCAGTTTAAATTACTTCAGGATTTTTCAGATGTGTTTAAATAATGGTGTGATAATCATTTAGGATGGAAATAAAAATCATCCTTTCCGTAAGAGCGACATTGTCTCTTTTCCTGCACAGCAGATGCTGACTCATGTGTGGTCCTTATCTTTGTTCGTGGCATTTTGTCATCGCTACGGTATCCCAAGCTTGAAAACTTGGGATCACGAATCCATCTCCTAATTCTCACTGCTGTAGGCAGAACACAGGTGATCCCTACTGCCACTCGGGATCTTAGCCTGTGCAGGACCTCTAGACGGTGGCCACTGAGGACCAGAAATGTGACTAGTGCCACGTGTTGACATGCTAATACCTTGGACATATTGGGCTGTATAAAGTTATTGATTTGACCAGTTTTTTACTTTAATGTGGTTACTAGAAAACTAAATCACCTCTATGGCTCACCTTGCATTTCTCTGGGACGGCAGCACTGGTTTCCTCAACTGCACCTACCAGGCAGTCCTGACACTGGGATTTCTGTTCTTGTAGAGCTTTGCTCACTCCCTGCATTAAAAAAAAAAAAAAAAGTTTTAGTTGAAAGTTAGCTCCCAATTTCCTAGTAAGTTAAGCTCAACCCAAGGCCTCTGGTCCAACCCCAATCAGGATTTCCACAGCCCGGGAGGTCCATGCACCTCCACACACACTGGTAGCGTTCCCTCCCATGCCCCTGCGGTGCTTTCCCTTCCCTGCACGTTCACGTGGTCCCGTGTCTGGAGGCAGAGCTTGAGCGCCGCCCCTCTTGCCTCCACTCCGCACTTTCAGGAGAATGATCCTCCTTATGGTGAATCTCAGCGGGCCTTTATACCGGACTTCATTTTGGCTCCCATCACCTACTTCTGTCATAGTTCTAAGTACCGTCTCTGATTGCCACCTTGCCATTCTGAATACCACTGATGCCCTGGGTCTGTAGCTCCCAGTCTGTAGACTAAGCATCCTGTTGCTTTAGGGCCCCTAAATCTCAGTTCTGCAAAACTGAACTTTCCCAAGCCTCTGCCTACTTCCACTCTTTCGATCCAGACTCTCATGACAGCAGAGTAACCTTCCTAAACCCCAACCCTGTGTGCAGGTCTTCGGCAGTTCCACGTCATCTGCACAGCAGCTCAGCACCGCGTGGAAGGCCCCTCACGACCTGGTCCCACCTCCCCTGCCTCTCTTCTAAACCACCACCCACCCCCTGCCCTCCTGGGTCTCCGTGGCTGGCTTGGCTCAAGTGACATCACCTCCTTGAGAAATCATTATCGAGCTCTCAGGGCAAACACCCTTCTCCTCCTAAAAGATTTTATTACATTGCATTTTTATGGTCATGATGTGTGCTAGGACAACTTGTCAGGTAGATGCTTGAATACCAGTTTCAAACAGTTTTTAAAACCAGACATTAAATATCAGATTCTGCACCTCCTGAAGAACCCAGGGTATCCCAGAGAGAGAAGCTAGGCCTCCTGTGCTTTTCTGTTCCAGGGTCACATCCAGGACACGTGACCACCAGCTGTCACATCTCCTTAGGTCTTCCTTGGCTGTGAGGCCACTTTCTCAGACTTTCCTTGTTTCCGAGGATCTTGACAGTGTTGAAGAGGATGGACGGGGACACTGCAGGACGCGCTCTATCGGCGTTCGTCTCCTGTTCCTCATGATTAGACTGGGATTATGGGCTTGGGGGAGGAAGAGCGCCGTTCTCCTCTTGTCATCTCGAGGGCACGCACTGTCCACAGGATTTATGACCACTGATGCTGCCCGTGACCACCCGGCCCACGTGTGTCCGGCTTCTCCACAGTGAAGTACTCTTCTGTCTAACCCTCCCGCTCCACCCAAAAGCTCTGTCCCCTCTGCACTGTCGACTCCGGCCACCCCTGCAGTCTAACGTGACCACCAGACTGCGGTTCCTCCAATTAGTCATGACTGTGATTGTTCCGAACAGTCAAGATTTGTTTAGATTTCGTTTCTGAACTACGTGAAATACAGAACAACTGACACCAGCAGAGTTTGTAGTCGTTCTTACTACGATAATATCCCGCAAGGAGCATGTGGAGAAGAGTTATTGACACCCCCATGTTCACTGCAGCGTTGTTCACAATAGCCAAGATCTGGAAACAACCTACATGTCCATCAATGGATAAAGACGTGGTGTATGTAAACGATGGAATACTGTTTAGCCGTAAGAAATCAATCCTGCCATGTGGGACAACATGGATGGACCTGGAGGGCATCATGCTAAATTAGATAAGTCAGAGAGAAGGACAGGGCTTCCCTGGTGGCGCAGCGGTTGAGAGTCCGCCTGCCGATGCAGGGGACGCGGGTTCGTGCCCCGGTCCGGGAAGATCCCACATGCCGCGGAGCGGCTGGGCCCGTGAGCCATGGCCGCTGAGCCTGCGCGTCCGGAGCCTGTGCTCCGCAACGGGAGAGGCCGCAACAGTGAGAGGCCCGCGTACCGCAAAAAAAAAGAAGGACAAATACCAAACCATCTCATGTGTGGAATCTTAAAACAGATTGCTGGTTTGCCAGAGGTGTGGGGGGCAGGGGGTTGAATAGGTGAAGGGGATCAAAAGGTACAAACTTCCAGTTATAAAATAAGTCATGAGGATGTAAAGTACAGCGTGGGGACTACAGTTGATACTGCATTGCCTATTTGAAAGGTGCTGAGGAGTAGATCTTAAAAGTTATCACGAGAAAAAAAACGTTCTAACTGTATGGTGACGATGTTAGCAAGACTCACTGTGGTCATTCTGCAATGTATGCAAGCGTCAAATCTTGCACACCTGAAGCTAATGTTGTAAGTCAATTATACCTTTAAAAAACGTGTGGGAAACAGGCCAGAGTGGGATTAAAGGCAACTTATTGACCTAAACGAGCTGGGGGCTGTGCTGCAGCCCAGATGTCGGGGGAGGTTTCATAAAAGTGTGGGATGCAGCGCCGTCCTCACCATCCTGCTGCCAGTTTCCAAGCTGTCTGGAGTCACTAAAGCAGTTTTTCATTTTCCAGAGGGGAAAAAAGGGAGTTGCAGAGATCACTGTCAGCAACTTATCCAGAGCAAACACAGCTTGTGTTAAACCCAGAGATAGCTCCCATAGGAAGAGTTGGGAGGCGGATCTGGGGGGTTCGTTTTCTCAGGACACTGCGCCACGTGAGCTGGTTTTCAGACAGCGCAGCCCTCCCTCACAGCTGTCGCACTTTTCTCCCTACAAAACCACGGCTACAACTTCCTGATTTCCATTCTTTTGCGTATTAAAGTGGGCTGCTGCTTTATTGCTCAGATACTTGAGACTTTAGTCAGATAAATGGATGGTTAAAGTTAAATGTGAAGTTAACCAACCTGGATAGCTTCCAGGGTTACCTCACCCGTTCATCATGCCTGAAGGTCTCGTCGGACCGTAGAGTAAAAACCCCATTCGTTGATAGTTTGTTGTTGTTGTTGTTGTTGTTGGCTGCACCACGCACGGGGCATGTGGGATCTTGGTTCCCCAGCCAGGGATCGAACCCCCGCTCCCTGCCGTGGAAGCACGGAGTCCTAACCACTGGACTGCCAGGGAAGTCCCTCCCCATTCGTTCAGATTTAACTGACTTGCAGTATTAAAGCTAAGAGCTGAAGTAAGATATTCTTAAAGTGCCAAGTGAAGTCAAGGTATTAAATAAACGGAGAGTGGGGTGTTGAGGCTGCATGCTGACGCATACTCCTTAAGTTGCCTTTAAATACCCAAGCACGTTCAAGTGATTGACGTGTTTCTTTACCATGTGGTCGTTTAAACTAAAACTTATCCAGCACCTACTGTGTGCACAAGACGCAGCTGGGCTCTGGATCACTGCTTTATAACACCTGACTTCGTCTGTCATAACCCAGACTCCCCTGCGTTTGTCCACACTTGGTGATAAATGAACCAGTGTAGATTCCAGCGGCCTGGTGACCTGCTGCCCAGTTAGGGGCTGGGAATTCAGAAAGTGAGCCTTCTCTCTTCAGTCTCTCTGCCTGCTGAAGGGGAGGTTTCAACTCCTCGGGGTCCTTATTAGAAAGCTCTTTTGCCATTTTAGTGTAAATCTAAGCCAGCTGGTTTCTATGGCAACACGGAAGCTCTCTAGAAGTGATGTGCCGACGCCCCGCGCCCACTGTCTGTAAAGTGCCAAGTAAGAGACGCGGAATCTTTACCAGCAAAGGAGCAGGCGACCTGCCCGCGGCCCAGAGCAGGCGTCCCACTCGGGAGGGCGGCTGCAGCCCCCGCGCCGCCTGCGAACACAGTGACTCCCACCGGCGCTGTTCACTTGCTCACCTGCAAGTCATGCTTTGCGGATGGGCTCTTTATGAACTTTTACCAGTTCTCACCTGCTTCCTCGAGAAGTTTCTGTTTAAGGGTGAATCCGACTACCACCCTTCCTTGGACCACCCGCAGAACTACCACTAGTTCTAGAGAGATCTGGAAAGATCTACCGCTTAGACGCTGATGGAAGAGAAGTGACAATTATCCAACATGGACGTTCTGGGGGTGTTAAAAACAAAGTTTTCCTTTCCTTTGCCTAGATTCTATGAAAAAGTCCCCTGTTGCCCACGACTCAGAACCAATCAATGCAAGAGTGTCTGAGGTCATGGGACGTGTTGAGTCGCACACCCCTGCCTCTCCCAGGGTGGTCTGTGCAGATGCACGCCCTCCCTGGGCCTGGGCTGGCCTCCTGCTCCTGGGGCCCCCGCCTGCCGACAGTGGTGGGTGCTCAGGGCACCAAAGCTTGTCCTGCGGATAACTAGTAAACGCCTGAGGAAAAGGAGTTCTTGTCTCACCTTGTTACGGAAGGAACCAGGTCCATTTGCCCGCCGCGTCAGGAGCCACAACATGTGGGACGCCAACGTCTGCAGCAAACACACGGTTTACCCGCAAGCCAGCCAAACGCAGAAACGGCTCACGGGAAGGCGAGGGGCGGGGGTACTTAAGGGATGAGGGACGAAGACGCAGGCGCGGGGGGCGTGGGGGGCGGGGAAAGGGGATTGGGAGAAGGTGCGTCGTCGCGTTCTGCGCAGGCGTAACTAGACTGCGGGCCTCGGGGCACGACCTCAGGGCGGGGCTTTGGGACCTCTCACTTCCAACAGCCTCGGAGCCTGTAACCCTCACGCACGCCCCCGTGGAGGGTCGGCGGTCCTATCCAGTCTTAACAGGCTCCACGTGAATTAGACGCAGCTGACTCCAAGATCCTAGAAAACATCTTGTTTAGGCTCCGTGCCGCATGGAGGACACGCCGGTCCTTCGTAACAATTCAAACGACCTTGATTGGTGAAGGCAGGTTACAGGTGAAATGCATCTAACTAACGGTTAACCGCGGTTTCTCTCTCATCCATAGCCGTTCCAAAGGCTATGATGTCCTTGTGTCAACCACGTCCCCACACCCTATATACTAAAGTCTTTCCCCTCACTGACCCCAAATCATAGAACCTTAGAATTGGAAGGTCCTTATCCATGTTCCCGGTATGGGAACCACTTCTATAAAATGGCCATCCAACTCCTGCTTGAATGCTCCCATGACAGGGACCTCACTACTTCATTTCTAAGTGTAAGTGATTGCTTTTTCAGTAGAGGTTGTCCCTGTCCCTCTTCACAGCTACAGTGTGGAAATTGGGGCAGGGGGAGGGGGAGTCTCTTCATTTGTTACTTTTAATATCTAAATGACTTAGGCAGGTACAACGGGCAAAACACTTACTGATTCATCTTCACCCAGCAAATATTGAGCATCTACTGTGTGCCAGGTATTTACTCAGAATCCATCAGTTACCAAGACGAAGCTACCTCCTGAGCTTACATTCTACAGAGGGGAATAATAAACAAATGAAGAAATAACATAATTTTAGATGGCGATAAATGCTATGAAGAAAATAAAGCCGGCTACATGGCGAACATGTGATGCAGTGAACGGGGTGGGAGAGACGGTCAGGGAAGGCCTCTCTAAGGAGGCACAAGAGGCAGGACATGGGGTCGCTGTTGCAGGTCAGATTGTGTGTGGGTGTCGACTGTTTGCCAACTACCAGAAGCTTCCACCCCATTCACTGGTGACCTCACTCTAGGACGACAGTGCCAGTATGGTGGGCCCCAGGCTCATGGCACGCTCGCTGGACCCCTACTCCTTTTCTCGGGCTCTGTAACAGGAGCGCCGAGAGAGGCTGGTACCCACACGACACTCATCTAGAGGGAGGCCAGCTGCTCCGCAAAGGGGATGGAACCAGAGAGGCCTGGATCTGCTGCGGCCGCTGACCTAGAAGTGGCCTAGAAGACCCTAGAAGCCTAGAAGACTGGGGGCAGTCCATTTAACCTCGGACCTCAGCCTCTCACCTGTAGAAGGAGAATACTGCTCACCTCGCTAGAGGGCTGCCAGCTCTAGAGATGGTGCGTATGAGGTGGCTGACACATTGTGCAAAGAGGTGACGGCTGCAGTTCCGTGCAGACACCAAGAGATGCCGGCTCCCCAACTCGCCCCCGGCGATTATCAAGAAATCGCGCTTCAAGTGAGTTGTCTACTTCAGCGGTTCCTCTGAACTCAAGCTTTTGTTGAAGCTCAGCATTGTTTGTGCACGTTTCCTAAACAATGCACCGATCGGCAGGTTCTCTCACACACCTTCGTCTCAGACCTGCGTCCCCTTCCCCAGACGTGGCGCTGAGCTTTCCCACGGCCAGGCTCGCCAATCCCTCCAGGAGCGCCCAGACCAGCCTCTCGAACCCTGCTGACCCTTCCAGCCCAGCCCCAGGGCCGGCTGCAGCCAGCCTCCCAGCACTGCGCGCCCTAGTTCCGACTCCCCCACGGCAGCGCCGTCTGCCCCTCGGCTGGGCTTGCGCGCCCCTCAGGCGCCCTCTGACCGCAGGCTCCTCCTCGGGCTGAGCCCCCCGCGGCTGTGAGCTCCTTCGGGTCTGGGGATCAGCCGCCATACCTGACAGTGCCTGGCTCATTGGTCTCCATTCAACAGTGTCGGAAGCTGAGGATGAGATTGTGAAATGGTCTCTGGATGACGTCCTCGGTGATTCTTAAGAAAACAGGCTCCATGGCGGGGTCGGGCTGGGCAGAGCGGTGCCGAAGGTGAGGGAGTGGATGGAGGCCGCCGAGAGAGCTGCTCTTGCAAGATGTTTGGCAGACATGCAAGCATTCGTGGATGACAGGACAACGTCTGGGATCCTCCAGCAAACAAAGAGGGAGAAATGGGAACAATAGAAGGGAGTAAGGGGATGTTTGAAATTTTCCATAATAAAAATAGCACAACAGCAGAAACCAACCAACAGAAAAGTTTGGAGGTGAGAAAAAAAAGCTGTCGTTGGCCAGACCCCTGTGGTTTGAAATCAGTACAATGAACCCGTACGAGAAACACAAGAGTGTGATTAATTTATTTTTGCTTACCTATTTGGGCATCATTTCTAGGCAAATTCGCTAGTTTCTGTCTTTCCGCATGTTCAAGGGCAACTGACCCATGACTAACATCATAACTCCGCACATCTGTCCACAACATTCCATACAATCGATAGCTTTACCCTCACGCTTTGTGCGTTCACTACAAATTTTCCTTTCGATTCTCATAATAACCTTAGGAGGTCTGTTCAGTATAGATTATTCCCATTTGATAAGTGAGGAAAACTGAGGTTAAGCCACAAAAGTGGCAAATGGAAAACTACGCACCAGAGTCCAGAAGCCCCACGGTCCCTGCCCACCACCTGCTACAGACTCTACCTCAGTGCACTGTATTAGCATCTTGAAACCAGGAGGAAAAATTGCTCTCCACCTCTTTACATCCGCCTTCCCCACGAGGAGTGCTTTGGGGTGGTTACCATTCATTCAACACACGTGAGGATGAGGACAGCCGGGCACTGTCGGACATTCACAGGGTAAGGAGCCAAGTCAGAAGAAATGTTAAAACATTATCGTATTCTGCCGGACCTCGGGGAGGCCAGGAGTTAAAAGCTCTACCGAGTAGGAACGCTGCAAGGTTGCAAACTATGCTAAATCTATGTTCTGATTTACGCTTACCCTTGACTTTGAAAAAGATTGGCGTTCTTGGTTCATAGTGTCAAACCAGCTGAGTTCAGCCCACCCCCTGTATCTGAGCTCTTTGCTTTCAAACTCTTCCGCTTTAATGTCTGAACAGGAGAACGCCCTTGGAGGCCTCTTCTCAGCTCTTCCTCCTGGGGCTGATGTTACATGTCTTGGCAAAAGCCTCAAGTGTACTTCAGAACTCCGAGATGCGCGCGTTAAGAACCTGACACTGAAATTCAGTAAGATCTGGAGAACTGCAGAAACGCGGCATCGCAACCTGCAAAACATTTTCCACTAAGCACCCGCTGGGGGTGAGTGTCTCCTCCCACCTCCCGGGCTGCACGGTGGCAAACTGCCCCCTCCTACCCAGCCAGCCATGGTGACAGCCAAGGCCAGGCCGGACCTGGTCAATCGCCCCCCAGCTCCAACACCGCTGCTGGTTCCTCAGGCCACTGAATAAAGTCCAGCTTCCCCAGCCTTACTTAGGTTACCGGGGACCCATCCCCTGGGGGCCCCGAGCCGCTGTGGGGCTTGACGCCCGGCCCACCCAAGCTCCGTCTGGGACTCGCCCCTGCCCCTCCCGCGTTTGTCCCTGCTGGTCCCGCTGCCTCTCTCCACCCTGGGCCGCAGCCGGTTCAGGGCTCAGTGACCCCTCCCGACCGCGCTGGGCGGAGCGGACGATTCGCGGGCCTGGGCGCCCACGGCACGTGCGTCACCCCATCCGGAGGGAGGGCTGAGTGGGCGTGGGAGCCCCGCCTCGTTATCTCTGCGGCCCCCTTGCTGCGCAGCTCGCCTGGAGGGTGTGTTTGTAAATTGCACTTCAGGTTTTTTTTTTTGCGGTACGCGGGCCTTTCATTGTTATGGCCTCTCCCGTTGCGGAGCACAGGCTCCGGACGCGCAGGCTCAGCGGTCATGGCTCATGGGCCCAGCCGCTCCGCGGCATGTGGGATCCTCCCGGACCGGGGCACGAACCCGCGTCCCCTGCATCGGCAGGCGGACTCCCAACCACTGCGCCACCAGGGAAGCCCTGCACTTTAGTTTTGAACGAAAGCCGACGTCTCTCCCGCACGCGGCTTCTCCCCACCTCCAGGCCCCCATGGGAGTCGTGGTGGCGAGGTGGCTGCTGCGGGCACTTCCCTGCCTTCTTAGTGTTCTTCCTCCTTCGGGGAAGTGGAGGGGGAGCTCTGTCCTCATGGAGTCGCGACCAACGGATGACAGCCCTGCCCAGACACCTGCGACCCAGGAGCAGTCTGGACGCAGGAAGCCGTGGAGGGACCGGCACCCGCAGAGACGCTCTGGCGCCCTCTGGTGGCCGCGAGGAGCACCCTCCCGCCCTCGCGCGCCTCGGGCCAGAGCCCCGCCCCGCGGAAGGGGTGCGAGGGAGGCTGCAGCCCCGGGGCAGGCTCTCTGGGGCTACAGCAATCTTACATTTCGGACGAGAGCGCCATGTCCCCCTCCCATGCGGTATGAAGAGCTCACGTCTTTGGAGTAAAATAGAAAAGCAAGGTGGGCAAACACTGCCGACCTTCCCCGTGGGCGTTTCTCCATCACGAGTAACTAAGACGGCAATTTGCCTTGTTCCCCGCATGCGAGTTCCCTGCATCTATGGTTTGGGCTCTTTGAATGTCAGTGTCATTGAGGTTTTCATAATTATGTACCTTCAAAAGATGTTCAATGTAATTCTGATCATACTCCTCTAAAAATGCCTCAGATTAAAAGCTTTTGCTGCCTCTTTAGACCGTGGGCCTGCAATTATAGAAAATGAACTGCATTTTAGCTTTCCATTGAAATTAATAACAGCGGTTCCCCAGTTGACTCTGTGAATAGTTAATGGAACAAACAGGGTACTTCAGTACAATGTGGGCTGGGAAGCCATTTGAGCGAGATTCTGGGTTTCAAATGGGAAAATAATTCATGCAATGCAAACCTTTCTCATATATGCTCTGTGCAGTCGGTGTTTCTCCAAAATAAAAACTCAACTATTTAACAAGTGATTAACCATGCCTCAGTCTCCGTGTTACTCTGACGGACGACTCAGGTAAATCACCTTGCACGTGGTCATTTGACAGCGAGGAAACTCAAGTTCAGTGGGGTTGAACTCCCTACAGGCCCTAAGCTGGAAAGGAACAGACATAAAAGTGGAATTCAGTCTACTGACCCAGAGCAGAGGGAACCCTGCAAGCAAGTATTATCTTTCCCATTTGACAGATGTAGGATTAAGTCAAGTCACCTGACCTTGTACCTCCGTGGCCTGCCAGCCAAGTGGCTCGACCCCTTAAGAGACACCGGAATGGAACTTACAGGTTCGTGGTGAGGGTGTCTCTACCCTTTCCCCCATCCGCTGTCACTCCCACCCCTGTTCCCAAGCCCCTGGGTCTGTCTCCCAGCTGGGAAGGGGGCTTTAGGAACACTGTGGTTGAGGATTTCACTTTTGACATCTCCACCAAATCCAAATTGCTCACTTTTCGGGGGGATTTTATCTTTATAGGGTCTGGGCATAAGGGAGAAATTTCAAAATTAGGTTAGACAAGGCACTGGTGGTTAAAAGAAAGCTAAGAGGGATAAAGAGTAAAAGGATGTAAGTAATGTTGAGACAGAGGCGTAAGAGGAGAAAACTCTCCTCAAGAAGCTCGGTCATATGAGCCACCATCCTTGTGTCTTTTCACATGCTTTCACCCCAAATTTCACTCGCCCATGTGACACTAGGAAGAGGATGAGTGACACAGAAACAGTATACCTAGAACACAGTAGAAGATTCTGGAGAAATTAGTGAGAGGGGGTTATGAATTTCCCCAAGGTCTGACTGTAGTGGGCATCTGGTACAGTGCCGATGCTTTAATAAGAATAGCCCTCCTTACAGATGGCCAACAGGTACATGAAAATATGCCCAAGATCCCTAATCATTAGGAAAATGCAAATCCAAATCACAAAGGGACAGTCCCTCCCACCTATCAGAATGGCTAATACAAAAAAGACAAGAAATCAGTGTCGGTGAAGATGTGGAGAAAAGGAACCCTTGTGAACTGCTGGTGGGACTGTAAATTGGTGCAACCAATTAAGTGTCCATTAATGGATGAACGGACAAAGAAATTGTGGCAACCACAGGGACACACAGCCCACCCACTGAGGAAAACATGCAATTTGGGCAAAACAGGCTGGTAAGTGGAAGCTGATGCAAGTAACGGACATGTCCTCATATCCCACGCCACCTCCTCCGGGAAGCCCTCCACCTCTTCCCTCCAAGTACAAGTTATCGCTCCCTCCTCTGTAACTGCATGAAACTCTTAAGACATACCTGTGGGACTTCCCTGGTGGCGCAGTGGTTGAGAATCTGCCTGCCAGTGCAGGGAACATGGGTTCGAGCCCTGGTCTGGGAAGATCCTACATGCCGCGGAGCAACTAAGCCTGTGTGCCACAACTACCGAGGCTGCGCTCTAGAGCTGCAAGCCACAACTACTGAGCCCGTGTGCCACAGCTACTGAGCCCGCATGCTGCAACTACTGAAGCTCACGACCCTAGAGCCCATGCTCCACAATAAGAGAAGCCACCACAGTGAGAGCACATGCACCACAACAAAGAGTAGCCCCCGCTCGCCGCAAATAGAGAAAGCCCACGCGCAGCAACGAAGACCCAGTGTAGCCAAAAATAAATAAATTTATTTAAAAAAAAAAAAGACATACCTGCAGTTAATCCAGCAAACACCGATCAGGCCCCTGCCGTGCTCCAGGGCCTGCTGGGGATCTCATGGGGGACAGGATGGAAACTGTCACCCTAGAGCTGATGGGGGTACAGGATGCCACAGACGCGTACAGCCAGAAGTTAGTGCAGCCCAGGGTCCCCGGAGCGCTCCTTTGCAAAGGAGCCTAAGTCAATAAGTAGGACTCAGCACGTGGTGGGAGACATTCCAGACCAAGTGTGAAAAAGCCCACTGAGAGGAGAGCTCTGGTAGGTTCCGGGAACCAAAGGATTTCCGGATGAGAGTCACATGAGGAATGGAGGGACAGCAGCCAAGCTGCCCGAGACCAAAGGGGACCAAGACCAGAGAAGGGAGCTTGATCCCAGGGCCGAGAGAAAGCCCTGAGGGGTAAGCAAAGGTCACGACATCATTAGCCTGTGTTCCAAAAAGGTCATCTCTGGCTCTGTTGGATATTTCCCTAGCGGAGCAGTGTCCTCTCCACCCTACGAGCCCCTTGAGTGCAGAGCTCTGTCCCTCCGCCCTTGGCATCCCCAGGGCACTCACCATTCTTAGTGAAGGCTTGTTGGGAGGCTGAATAGCATTTCCACGTGCATCCACCCACCCTGCCCTCTAGACACACTGAGATCAGCCGTCTTTTCTACATTCTTGGCATCAGTTCCAGCTGAGAAGACATGTGGATATTCCATAGTCTCCCAAAGCCTTCCCAAGATTCCATTTTCCTCTAGAAACACTAGAGTTTAAAAGAAAAGCCCTGTCATCATGAATTTTGGCAACGTCCTTGCTCTGTCTGTTGCTTGTTTTTTTAAACCTATCTTTAAATTTGAAAAAAAATGGTAACATTTAATAGATACAAAATAATGCATATGATAACATGAGACAAAAAATAATAAATGAACATCATGAACCTACCTGACCTGAAAACCAGAATGTCACCAAGGTCACTAAAAGCACTTGAGTGTCCCTCCCTGAACCCATCCCCCTCTCTCATCCTCAACCCTGGAGTAACCACCATC
Source organism: Delphinus delphis (assembly GCF_949987515.2). Taxonomy (NCBI): domain Eukaryota; kingdom Metazoa; phylum Chordata; class Mammalia; order Artiodactyla; family Delphinidae; genus Delphinus; species Delphinus delphis. Next base: position 5,035,220 of record NC_082700.1, on the reverse strand, counting down.
CTACAGTTTTCTAATATGAAGTTTAATTTTGCTTGATTTTGAACTTCATAAGATATTATACCATATGTCGTCTCATCTGAGACTTTTTTGATTCAACATTGTTTCTAAAGTTCATCCTTATTTTTGCATATTGTTGACAGTCATCCATTTTCACTGCTGTATAATATTCCACGGGGTGGTTTACTTATCCATTCTCCTATCGATGGACATTTTGGTTGTTTCTAGTTTTTGTCTATTATGAGTAATGCTGCTGTGAACACCCTTTCAGTTGCCTCTTGGTGTCCAAGCGCAAAAGCAAGAGCGACTCTAGGGCATGTACTTAGAAGAGGAATTGCTGGGCCTCCAGCTTACTCGCTGAGCGGCTGTACCATTTTACATTCCCACCAGCAGTTCGTAAGAGGACTGCTGAGATGAGGTGGCACTGTAGCATTAATTGGCAGCGGTCTGCTTATTAAGAAGAGATTGTCAGATGCGGCGCATATACACAATGGAACATTACTCAGCCATAAAAAGGAACGAAATTGGGGCATTTGTAGAGATGTGGATGGACCTAGAGACTGTCATACACAGTGAAGTAAGTCAGAAAGAGAAAAACAAATATCATATATTAATGCATATATGTGGAATCTAGAAAAATGGTACAGATGAACCAGTTTGCAAGACAGAAATAGAGACACAGATGTAGAGAATAAACGTATGGACACCAAGGGGGGAAGTGGGGGGGATGACTTGGGAGACTGGGATTGACATGTATACACTAATATGTATAAAATAGATGACTAATGAGAACCTGCTGTATAGCACAGGGAACTCCACTTCTCTGTACAGTAGAAACTAACACAACATTGTAGAACGACTATACCCCAATAAAAAAAAATTTTTTGTTAAAGATGAGATTGTCATCTTGCCTTAAGTTTATTTACTGTTTACTTTTCCTCTTCTGAAAAACATCTTTTCTTGACTATTGATGTTTTTGTGGTTCTTTAAAATTACTTTTTTATTGATTACATATATCATAAACATCAAATCCCAGGTTGTGAATAAACTTTTTATTTTAAAATAATTTAGATTTGCAGAAGACTTGCTGAGGAATTACCACCTACTCCTCACCCAATTTCCCCTAATTGGGGAACATTACCAAGAAGCACTCCTCACAACGAAGAAACCAACATCGGTGTGTGTTACTATAAACTAAACTCTAGACTTCATTCAGATTTCACTACTCTTCCCAGCAATGTCCTTTTGCCATTTCAAGAGCTGAGCCAGGATGCCACCGTGAATTTCTTATAAATTTCCTTTATGTTGTCTTTTGATGAATGGAGGCCTTAATTTTAATGTAGTTGCACTTACCAGTCTTTTCATTTATAATTACTACTTTGGGGAACTTTTGGAAGGAATTCTTCCTTATGCCTATGTTACGGTGATCCACTCATTTATTTAGGTTTTGCCTCTCACATTTTAAGTCTTTCCTTGTCAAAAGTGATCTTTGTGTGGGCTTCCCTGGTGGCGCAGTGGTTGAGAGTCCACCTGCCGATGCAGGGGATACGGGTTCGTGCCCCGGTCTGGGGAGATCCCACATGCCGCAGAGCGGCTGGGCCCGTGAGCCACGGCCGCTGAGCCTGCGTGTCCGGAGCCTGTGCTCCACAACAGGAGAGGCCACAACAGTGAGAGGCCCGCGTACCGCAAAAAAAAAAAAAGAAGAAGCAGCGATCTTTGTGCGTGGTGTCAGATACAAATGCGGTTTCATTTTTGTTCCTACGGTAACAGCTCTATAATGAGACTTTATCTTTGATCTCAAAGTCCCTCCGATTTCTTCTTCTTCAGGAATTCTGTGTCTATTCTTGGTTCTTTACGCCTATGTAAAATTTTAGATGCAGGTTGCTCAGTTCCTTGAAAAAGACTGCTGGGATTTTGACTGGCACTGCATTGAGCGCACTCAGAGAGAACTGACATCTTTACAATATTACATTTACAGTATTGGTATTTTCTTCCCGTGAACTTCATTTTTTCTCCATTTGTTCTGGTCTTTTAAAATATGTTTCAAGTCTTTCTTTTTGTGGCCATTGCCGAAGTACCAGCTGCCTCTCCCTTAAAGTCAGGAACAAGACAAGGGTGTTCTTAGGGCCCCATCTCTCAGGGGGCCTCATATCACTGTGCCTCCTCTCACCATAGTCATCTCTTCAGGACAGGACATGTGACCCAAGCCAGGCCCTTCCTCCATGGGATCTGTCAAACCGAATCTGGGGGAGAACAACCCCTTCTGTCCTCTTTAATTGGAAAACGGTAAAAAATTTCTCAGAAATAACAACTCCAGGACTTCCCTGGTGGCGCAGTGGTTAAGAATCCGCCTGCCAGTGCAGGGGACATGGGGTTGAGCCCTGGTCCGGGAAGATCCCACGTGCTGCAGAGCAACTAAACCCGTGCACCGCAACTACTGAGCCCACGAGCCACAACTACTGAGCCTGCGCTCTAGAGCCTGCGTGCCACAACTACTGAGCCCGCGAGCCACAACTACTGAGCCCACGTGCCACAACTACTGAAGCCTGCGCACCTAGAGCCCGTGCTCTGCTCTGCAACGAGAGAAGCCACCGCAATGAGAAGCCCGCGCACCGCAACGAAGAGTAGCCCCCGCTTGCCGCAACTAGAGAAAGCCCACGCGCAGCAACGAAGACCCAATGCAGCCAAAGATAAATAAATAAATAAATTTAAAAAATAATCATAATACATTTGCATTAAAAAATAAAACCCATATTAAAAAGAGAAATAACAACTCCAGGTCCCCTGCAGGGTGAAGAGGCCTGTTTACAGGAACAGCAAATATACGGCTGCTTCCTTCTCTCTGACCTCCTAAGCCTCAGGTATTTTTGCTGGGAAAACTGGAATAATTCTTACTTCATGGGTTGCTATGAATATTGAATAAAATGATGATTTCAAAATGTTTAGCACAAAGAGTCATCCAGGGCTACCTGTTGGTGTCGCCGTTATTAATGTTATAAACACGATTATTCTACACTTACAGCTTCTCACCCTCCTTTCTCTCACCTGGTACCCCTCCCTCCACCTCCACCCCGGTGCGTGTCATGGAAGGACTGACTTTCCCCCCAGCCTGCTAACTTAAGGAAGGAACAAATATTATTACATACCAGGAGATACCAAACATGCACGATTCAACATTTGTTCGTGGACTTGAGCCCTACATTTTTTTTGATGCATAGCGTGTGTTTCATTGCACTAACTCCATCTGCTAAGGATGTGCTTCCAGAATGCCAACTCCAGCTTGCATGATTTTTTTTAAGAATTATTATTTTAATTGTGATAACATACACATAACAAAAGTTCCCTCTTGACCATTTCTCAGTGTGCAGTTCAGTGGCCTTAAGTACCTTCACACTGTTGTCAAATCATCACACCATCCACCCCCAGAATGTTTTCCATCTTGCAAAAGCGAAACTCTGTCCCCGTTAAACACAACTCCCCATTGCCCCCTCCCAGCCCCTGGCAACCACAACTCTACTTTCCACCTCTATGAATCTGATGACTCTGGGTACCTCATATAAGTTCAATCACACAGAATTCATCTTTTGTGACTGGCTAATTTCACTGAGCATCATGTCCTCAGGGTTCATCCATGTTTTTGCCTGTGTCAGAATCTCCTTCCTTTTCAAAGCTGAACAACATTCCGCTGTATGGAGGGACCACATCTCATTTATCCGACATCCATGGACACTTGAGTTCTTCCACCTCTTCATTAACTGTGAATAATGCTGCTCTGAATGTAAGGCACAAATATTTCTGAGACTCTGCTTTTAATTCTTTTGGGTATCTACCCGGCGGCTTATGTGATTTTTAAGAAAGAAGGAAGTTCCAGAGTTCCAGCACAAGTCCTCCCTAGCTATTATTACCCCCATTGCTCAGAGGAGACAGCAATTTGCCCAAAGTGTCTCACACAAGTCACGAGAGGAGTTACATCTACAGTCTGGCTCTTCTGCTCCAAAGCCCATGTTCTACCCGCTATAATTTGCTATCTCCCCCACCAAACAGAAAACTATTGGAGATAATCAACAGGTTCCCCAAAGTGGCATGCTGTGACAGAAATCCACCACAGTCAATGACTTTCTAATACATGGGAGATAAACAGAAGGCATAGTAAATGAGGCAATCCCATTCACAACAGCTTTATCCTTTATATGCTTGGAAATTAACCTGGTGTGGTGATTTCAAGATCTGTTGAAAGAAAATTATAAAATTCTTGTGGGAGAAATGAAGTTTTACAAAGTTGGGTGCTGGGGTCTGTTTCAGGTTATGAAGATCTGACACAGTAAAGATCAAAAAAGTCCTGTAGTTAGTTATAAATAAAGTTCAAACTACTGGGTGTAAGATAGGCTCAGGGATGTATTGTACATGTATTCCATGGGGAATATAGCCAATATATTGTAATAACTGTAAATTGGAAAGTAACTTTAAATTGTATTAACAATTAATTAATTAAAAATCATACAGTTCAAAAACTAATTAGAAATTTCCACAGGAATTGTACTAAGAATCATTCTGGAAAAATAAGTAGGCAAGAACACTGCACTGGGGAAGGAAAATAAAAGTGGAATCAGGAGAACTCACTTCCTAGATAATTATCAAATATATTACCAAATGACAATCAATAGGACAGTATGACATTGGCTTAAGAACAGAAAAAAGTAACGAACAAAATAAAGCACAGATTCCAGATATATGCCTAAACCTTATGAGAGCTGTTACGAGGACCAACCTGGAATAAGAAAACAAAGGGAAAGGAAGCAACTTTTAATAAAAGCCACTGAAGAAACTCAGTGACAATAATAGTGACCATTTAATAAGTATTAACTTACTTATTGCCAGGGGTTATTCTAAAAGTGCAATAACTTGTTTAATCCTATTAACAACTTCAAGAGGCATGTTCTATTACTTTCCCGATTTTATGGATGGAGAAACTGAGTCACCAAGAGGGTGTATGAACTGGCCCCAAACCACACAGCAGCTCTGGTGTCAGAGCTATGGGATCCACGCCCGGAGAATCAGTCCACACCCAGCTTCTTAACCTCACACTGCTCTGCTCACCCTGCAGTGAGGACAGAGCTTCAACCCAGTTGTTCAAACAGTTATTCTTCAAAAGCCCTGCTAAAACCCACAGGCACAGAAAACAAACTGATGGTCACCGAAGGGGGAGGGGGGGGAGGGATAAATTAGGAGGATGGGATTAATATATACATGCTACTCTATATAAAATAGATAAACGAGGACCTACTCTAGAGCACAGGGAACTCTACTCAATGTTTTGCAATAACCTATAAGGGAAAAGAATACGAAAAAGAATATATATATATAACTGAATCACTGTGCTGCACACCTGAAACTAACACAACATTGTAAATCAACTACACTTAATTTTTTTTTAAAAGCCCTGCTTTAAAAACAAACTTAAAAAAATTTAAATTCCTATCTCAAATGCAGGAGGTGAAGTCTGACATTCAATAAACAAGAAATTGCGACAAACAAAATTTTAAATATCAGTATAAAAATAAAATTTTGGTACCAAAACAAATTGAAACCAGGGAAAAGATCATGAAAAAGCTGTGTGCAAATCACCAGAATGAATGAAGTCAAAAGACTGACAGTGTCAAGCTCAGGTGAGGCTAGGAAACACCTGCGTCTCTCGCACATTGCTTGGCGGCAGTGTGAATTCATTCAAGCACTCTGAAAAACTGGCATTACCTGCTAATCCTGTACATATGTGTACAAGATGGCCCAGCAGTTCCACTCAAAGGCACAGACACAGGAGAAATGAGAACACAAGAGGAGCATTCCTCAAACGACGTGCATAAGATACTTACAGCATCTCTATTTGCAAGAGCTAAGAATGTATATAACAGCTTTAATCACAATAGCCCAAAACTGGAAACAACCCAAATGTCCATCAACAAGAGAATGGCTGAATGAACCGCGGTTATTCACACAATGGGATACGCCTCAGCAATGAGAAGGGATGAATCACTGACACACACAGCAATGGAGATGAATCTCCCACTCGGCTGAGTGAAGGAAGTCAGGTATTGAAGGGCAGGTGCCCTGTGGTTCCATGTATATGAACTCAAGAACAGGCAAAGCAATCGAGGGTTAAAAACTAAAAGTAGGAGTTCCTTTGGGGAGTGGGCATTTGACTGGTAAGGAACCCAAAGGAACTGTTCAGGGGCTAGAAATGTTCTGTCTTGATCGGGACAGATGATTACCCAGGTGTAAACATATTTAAAAATCCATTGAGTTGTACACTTAAGATGTGTGTACTTGAGGTAAGGTGTAGCTCTAAAAAAATTAAAACTGGTAAATCAACAAAATGCTATACTAAATATGAGTGACAAAACATTTTTGAATTCATTCAACAAACATCTCTAGAATAACTATTGCGTACAGGACGCTGAAAACACCTCACTGACCAAATGGGACCACCATCTAGGAACTCAACGTCCTGCGGGGGATGCAGATAAACAAATAAATACAGAACCTCATAAAGCATAATTGAGTTGGGGACAGGTGTCAGGGGTGCGCCCGGGATGCTCACCCTGTCTGAAAAAGCTGGGAGAATTGTGGCAGTAGAGAAGCGGTTTAACCTAGGTCTTAAAAGATGAGTGGAACCACGGTGAGATACCACCTTACCACCATTAGGATGGTTACCATCAAAAAACCAAGATAGGGGCTTCCCTGGTGGCACAGTGGTTGAGGGTCCGCCTGCCGATGCAGGGGACACGGGTTCGTGCCCCGGTCCGGGAAGATCCCACATGCCGCGGAGCGGCTGGGCCCGTGAGCCATGGCCGCTGGGCCTGCGCGTCCGGAGCCTGTGCTCCACAACGGGAGAGGCCACGACAGGGAGAGGCCCACGTACGGCAAAAAACAACAACAACAACCAAAAAACAAGATAACAAGTATTGGTGAGGATGCAGAGAAATGAGAACCCTTGTGCCCTGTTGGTGGGGATGCAAAATGGTGCAGCCATTATGAAAAACAGTATGGAGGGTCCTCAAAAAATTAAAAATAGAACTACAGTACGATCCAGCAATCCCACTTATGAGTATATGCCCGGAAGAATTGAAAGCAGGGCCTTGAAGAGATCACTGTACACCCACGTTCTCAGCAGCGCTGTTCACAACGATCAAGAGGTGGAAGCAAACCACGTGTCCGTCGACGGATGAATGGATAAGCAAACTGTGTCGTGAACACACGGGGGAATAGTATTCAGCCTCAGAAAGGAAGGAAATTTGGACACAGGGTACACCATGGATGAGGCTTGAGGACATTATGCTCAGTGCAATTAGCAGACACCGAAGAACAAATGCTGTGTGATTCCACGCATATGAGGTCCCTGGAGTAGTCGAGTTCGTAGAAGCAGAAAGCGGAACAGCAGGTACCAGGGGCTGGGCAGGAAGGGGACAGGCAGTCGCAGGGCTTGGGTTCTGCAGGAGACTGGTCGCACGCACCGAAAACGCCCCCCCAGCGGCATCCCCCCGGGAGCACCTGTGCCTGCATGGACCTCCACCAGGGCGGCGCTCTGCACGCGGACACTGTCGCACGCAGGCGGCCAGCACGTCCCTGTCATGCAGGACCTCCCCTCTGGGCAGCCCAAACAAACCCCGAGGCCCAAGGGCCTCTGTGCTGGGCAGACCTGAGTTAAGGGTCCTACCCGTGTCATCAGTTACCAGGCATCAGATTAGCACAAATTCCTGCATCTTCTTAAGTCTCATTCTCTATAAAATAGGGCAACATGACCAGATTCAAACACGTGTGGTGGACAATAAGATGCCTGTGTGTTTGATGAAGGAGAGCTGCACGGACCTGGTGTGAATGTCCAGTGGAAGGTGATGGACATAACCAGACCATGTCCACTCAGAGTTCACGTTCACGGCACACTCGGGCCCCTCGTTCCTCGCTAGATCCCGGGACTCGGCGAGCTGGCTGTTCTCAACTCTACAGACGCCGAGAAAACTGGGCTTAAAGACGGTCACTGACTTGCCCTTGGCTCCACACCCAATCAGAGGCCAAGCCGGGCCAGGGGATTTTGTGTTTCCCTCCATACGTAATCATACCTTTAATAAAAACCTTCTTTCCGGGCTTCCCTGGTGGCGCAGTGGTTGAGAGTCCGCCTGCCGATGCAGGGGACACGGGTTCGTGCCCCGGTCCGGGAAAATCCCACATGCCACGGAGCGGCTGGGCCCGTGAGCCATGGCCTCTGAGCCTGCGCGTCCGGAGCCTGTGCTCCGCAACGGGAGAGGCCACAACAGTGAGAGGCCCGCGTACCGCAAAAAAAGAAAAAAAAAAAAAACCTTCTTTCCTTCCAGCAATAGCTTTCGGAATAGAGCTAGATCCTATTGGACAAAAAAGGCTTTTGAATGTTTGTGCAGGTTCCAGGGCACACGGATGTGCCTAGACTCCTCGGGGCCTCCAGGCCAACTGGGCTCCTGCATAGGCTCCCTGCGCTGGGGACAGTCCCCTCTTCCAGCATGACGTCCGTCCCCCCAGCGGACACAAAGCAGCTGAGACAGGAGCCTGTGTTTCGTCTTATATCCCGGCACACTGCAGCTGCTTAATAAATCCCGAGTGAGGAAATGCTTTCTGGGTTTCTTAAAAATAGCCCAGAGACTTTACTCTCTTCTCATACTGCACCTGCAGAAAATCTTCTAATCTTGTCTTCCAAACCTGGGACCACCTTTGTTAGCAATTTGTCTTCTCTTTTTTCTCACTGGATTTAGTAAAGGTCATAATCATCTGTTGTTCAATCATCAGATATTTTTGAGCAGCTTCTACGTGCCAGGCTCCGTGCCAAGTGTTGGAGGTGTGGCCCTTGGAGGGCGGCAGAGCACAGTTGTGTAGCCTGTCTACTGCACAATCCCAGGGTACGGCCTTCACAGCACAGCCTTTCCCTAAGGCATCTCCAAGGGCTCCAAGCCTGAGGACAGAGGAGCAGATCAGACCTCCCCCTCTCCAGGGAAATGTTCAATTTCCATCAAATCTGGAACTTGGGAGGCTTACTTAGGTGAAGGAAGGGGGCAAGGCTCAAGCCTCTCTAGCATCGTGGCTCCTAAACCACCCCCCACTGGCTTTCGGGTGCCAGGACGCTCCCTGGGGAGAGTCTTCCCCCTGAGTTCCCCACCGGGCTCTAACTTTACAGCACCAGCCAAATTTTCCCAGATGGATTTCTAACCGTTGAAATGGAGGTTTCTAATGGAAATCCCTGCAGCCCTTTACTTAGAGCCGCTCTGGTGGCCACTACTCTAATTATTCAATTGCCTAATTCCATTTATCTTTCATGAGCCATTATGCACTGCTGACAGGCTGTGTCTTCCTCAGCACATACATAACCTAGTCTAATGGACTCTGGGTGAAACCAAGCCCATTGACTGAGGAATGTAGCTGGTACCTAATTCCCCTAAACTATTATTTTATAAATGAACAAGGCAGACAGACACATTTTCTGCTTTAGGATAAATATTTTATGAATTGCCCCTCTGAGACATCACATTATTAGGACATTATCCTTCATTCCTCCCCAAGGTTTGCAGGGCCCGGGCAGACACACACTCAAGAGTACATCTGGGTGATTTCACTGAACAGGCTGATTTCAAAATCTGTTTGTATCCATGGAGAAAAGAAATAATTTTGTCTCATGGACAGGAAAAGTTCTTTAAATGTGGATTTGCTATTTCAGTGTGAAAGTCATCGTTTGGGGGACTTTTGGTTTGACAGACGTGTGCAGGGTCTCGTTTTTAAAATTCAGTGAACCTTCTTCCCTTGGCGCTCCCAACGGAACCACGCGATCCTGGGATGAGTTTTGCACGGATACAGGAAGGAGCATCTCCCTTATGCTGAGAACCAAGCATCGTAAGAAAGTCAACCTTTCTGTTTGGTTAAGTTCCCCTTTTTAAAAGATGCAGCTTATAATAGAAAAGCCTGCTTCTCACCAAACACGGTCATGTTTTCACTGTACCCACATGGGCATTTCAACCTGGGCTGGGTCACGGCACTCAGGCTAAGAAATAATGTCTATTCTACCCAGGTTGTAAAAAGAAACCCACTTCAAGTGGCAGTGGCCCTTCTCTTGTCCTGGATAAATAGTGCACACTTTTTTTTTCATGTTAGCTGTAACACGTATATTATTAAACTGATAAAAAGGCTCTAATTGGACTATTGCTTGAGAGCCTTCACATCATGACACAAAAGACGAGGACGTGCACTTAGAAAATGCTGAGGGACAGAAGCAACTGATTTTGTGGTCCTTCCCAGTAAATGGGGGAAATATAAAGATCTGGACCGAAGAGCGAACAAACTAAATCACAGGAGTTTTTCCGATGATAAATAACCTTCACATTTGTTCCAGATGTTACGTCAACGTATCTGCTTACAGAAATGAAATCGGTCGTAACATTTCTTAGGGATTAATTAGAATCGAACTGTTAGGGAGCGCTGCCTGCTCACCTTTGATAAAATGCCCCAGGAAGTTGAAACAGGAGTGATGTGGAAAGGAGGAAGGAGGAGGCGCGGTGAATGCATTTACACCTTCTTAGATTCTCCCTTGAGTACATTTTACCTTTGCCATAAAATGAAAACATTTAAATTTCTTTAAAATTACATTTGACTTAATTACACCCGGGCCCTGATACCAGTAAGCTCCCCATTTCTGCCTGTTTTTCTGTCATAAAGAGCGACCAGGCTCATCATTTCATAGGGTTGTTTTCTATGGGATGTTCGCTATGTGCAGCATGTTAATAGCCGGCTGAATATGAATAGGCTCTGTGGCTCCACTTGAAATATAGAAAAATGGCCCAGACATTAAAAAAGATAAAAGGGAAAAGGGCAGTAATGAATTTAGAGGAAAATGAACATTAATGGTACTAGCATTACTCATGTCCCAAATAACAAATTATTGGAAATCTGTCAAGTATACCAAATTATCTACTCGTCCGCTGCTGTGGGGTCCTCTGCAGCCATCCAAAACCAGCAAGAGCAAGACAATTTGAGATAATTTTACTATTTATAACAATAGAACAGGCCATTAAGATAAATTAATGTCATTATCAAGTTTCTATGAAAATGACAAATACCAGTATTTCGAGCAGCTTAGAGGCTGTTGACTATAATGAAATCCGCTGCCCAGGTACTAAAGAGAAACACTCCAAGTAATTATTTTCTAGTAGCCTGTTTGTTTCCTGACCATTCATTTGCTTTCACCACAATTAGTTCTGTACACAATATGGTGGTAACTAAATAGTCAACACCGCACAGCATTAGGACTAATTGGGCCATTAGGATGCAGTTTCCAGCCTTTTCCTCCCTAAAGAGAGCTGGGAGTAAACAGACCAGAAGCAACAATGAGAGAACCGTGCTGGCATGGATTGTCTTCATTTAAAGGAGCTCCAAACAAGACAATAAACCACACAGTGGAAAGCTCTGCAGAGAACACCCTCGAAAGAGCTGGACAACCACCAGGTAGACGGCACTGGAGCACACCCCGGTCCACCCCCCCCCCCCCGGGGATGCCAGCCCGAAGAGCCATCTGCAGCGGCATCCTTGGGCTCGGAGGAGTGCCAGCCAGAGGTGTTAAGAACACCTTGTTGGTCTGAACCTGGGAATTCTTCTTCCACTGCTCGGATCCGTGATTTCTGAGTTGTCCAAAGCCACACCATGGAAGGCCCATCTCCCTAACACAGCTATGTCATTGATTGCTTCTGGGTCATTGTTTTAGGACCAAATTACTCCAAGGCTGTCCACAGCCCAGGGCTGCCTTCCCTAAATCAGACATCCATGGGAAAGAACGCCCCTGACAATTGCAGTGAGTGATTTATTAAGAAGACACAGTCACACAACCGGGCCCTCTTGAGCCCCTCATTGCCTGAGGCAAGTTGTACCTTTGCATCGGGCAGAGGCCCGGCAGCGAGCCGCGTACCCTCAGTTACTAAACACGAGGAGATTCATGAGGCCTCTCAGGGGAGCAGACGGTGTTCCCGCGGCCATGCTGCCTTCTGTTACCGGGTTCGTGTGCAGACTGCTCTGCGGACACCACTCAAAACCTGCCCGCTGGCTAGGCCCACCTGCCTGCCCCTCTTTCAGCTGAGACGAGGGTGCGGTCCTTCAGGACCCTAACTTATGAGACACAAACACACTGCCACATTTCTAAAGAACTCGGAGCACGTGAGGCGTTCAAGCAACAACAGAACGATTAAGAAAAGGCAGAGAAGACCTTCCCAGGTCTTTGCGGGAAGAGGACTCAAAAAGGAAGAGGAACGGCGTGCACAGCAAACCACATTACATAAGCGCTGCGATTGCATTCGCTTCAAAACGTGATACCTGCCAAGGTGCGCAAAATATGCAATCAGGCAGAGGGGACCTGGGAGGCGAACTCTTCCGATGGTCAGATGAGAAGCACAATCTGCGTCGCAGAGGTGAGAGCCGATGGCTGGTGTCTTGATTCGCTCGTACGTATCCTTCCCGAGGGACCACTTTGCGGCTCCCCGCCTGCGCAGGTACGCAGGGTGCGTGCGCATGCGTGCGAGTGTGCGTGCGTCTGCGTGCGTGCGCGTGCGTGATCCCATCTGCCTCTCCCCGCGAGCATTCAAAGGGCGTGCTTTTCCCGCTCTGTGACCACAGCCATAACCGACCATATGAAAGACAGAGAGAATGTCTAATTTACCTTTTACCTAGAACAGAGTTCGCATTCAATAAATAAATGCTCTTTCAAAGAATATCAGAATGGGTTTTCTGACGGCAATGATTTCAGAAGAGGTAAAATACAGGTGGGCCACGGACCTGGAAGGAGGAGAGAAAGGGACTTTCTGCGGGTGCAGTTGCCATCCGGCTCCGGCAACTTAAGAAAAGCGATTTTGAGACAGGATCCCGCTTTGATTCTGAAGTCTGTGCTGCTGTGGTTTCACTGCCTGGGGCGAAGGGCCCTCAGGGAGGAAAGTTGTCCCCACTCCCCTTTGGGATGCTCAGAGACACCAGTCCAGGACCCCCCGGGCTTGCTTCAAGAGTCCGCTGCTGGCTGCCGACCCGTATGGGGCCATCCAGTTTGTAAAGTTACAAATAATGCTTTTCAAAGACATGGTTCCTGGGCAAAGTATATGGTGAGTTAATTACACCTGCTATCCCGATGGTGATCATCTTTATGATAAACCGTAACCCCCAAGAGTTCAAAGCACTCTAAACAATTAGATTAATTACACTCAAAGTTTCCCCAAAGGGTGGGCAACGTCATGACCTCTGCTTCCGGATGAGGAAGCCGGGAGATACAGAGGCGAAAGCCGGGAAATGCGCTGCAAGCTGTCGCATGGATGGCCCACCCCCGGGAGGTGGTGTTTGCGGGGAGCTGTAATGCTGGAAGCTGAGAGCGGCTGGGGGCGACAGGGAGACCGCCCAGCTGCTATGTGGAGGGGCCGGGAGAGTCCTGGCGTCGCCAGGCACCCGCTTCTATCTGGGCGGGGCCTCCCCAGGTGCGGAAGTGGCAGCACGCTGCAGGCCTCCTGCACCTGTGCCTGTCCCTGTGCTGAGCAGACTGAGGTCCCCTCCGTGTCGCTATACTAAGAGCAGCAGGGGCAGCTCTGAGGTCAAGACACAGGAGCAGGGCTGAGCAGGCTGGCGCATTTTCTGTTTTAACCTTCCCCGGTGCCCCACAAGGCAGGGCTACTTATATGAGGAAACTGAGGTCTCACAAGTCAAGAACGTGCCCAAGGTCACCTGGCCAGTGGGTGCAGAGGCGGGATTCGAACCCGGGCTGTCTCGATTGGCAGGAAGCTTTTCCTCTCTCAGGCTGTTCCATTCCCAATGCCAGGGAGGACAATCACGGAGTCCCGAGCCTCAGCTTCCCCATCCATAAAATGGGGTTGATCCTAACCCCATCCAGTGACAGTGAATATTCAGATAAATCTGTTCACATTCCACACCAGGCACAGAGCCTGCTCCCGGCTCCCTCTCGGGCGCACAGCCCTGCTTTGACCCGGTCTGCTTGATTTCAGGGCTTCTGGCGCTGCCCGAGCCGATCACTCGCTGCAATAACCTCATTCTGCAAAAATCACACTGGCTTTTACAGGTCTTTACGGGAAGGAAATAGGCTAATGCACTGTTTTCCCGTGTGTGTCAGTAGCCCAATCTCTCTCTAATGGGCTCAAATTGCAGTTTTAAAACCTAAACTATGAACTTAAACTCTCCTACAGACATGCCCAGGACAGGCGTCCTCACTCCTTATGCCTTCCAGTGAAAATGAGAGAAAAACATCGGGTCCTGTCTTCCTCTGAATAGCCGGGTTCAGACACAGGAGGAAGCGTGACCTTGGCTGAGTTTTTCTGCCCAAAGGTGAACAAGACGGAAAAGTCAGGAAAGCTTTCTGATTTCAGAGCTCACAGTAGCCTCCAACACAGGCCCCTCTCCTGATGTCCCGTGCACTCCCAGTCCGTGGTCTCAGGAAACGCAAAACAGAGGCAGCTGTGGGGTCTGGGTCCACCCCTCCGTTTGCTGCAGCCATTGGACTGCCTGAGACCAGTCTTAGTTTTTGAACTCTGCTGCCATATTCCCCCGATAGCCTCCCAGGCCCTCTATCTGCCTAGACTGTTATTACTGTTAATCAAATAAACTGAATTGCCCTCAACAAACTAAATTTCCAGCCAAGAACTCTTGGCAAAGCCAACAGCTAACATTTCCTATGTACCAGGCACCGCACCTGGCACTGGACACCAGCGCAGGCATCGCCCCGTCCGAGGCCGAGCCCTAGACTCAATTCTACCTCTGAGGAAGCGGGCTCAGACATGCGCAGCTGACCCGCCCAAGGTCACACAGCTGGTGAGGGACAGGGACCAGACTGTGACCTGGGTAGTCTGAGTCTGTAAGCCACCCTTGGTCTCTCTGCCGCTTTAAAGCCTGTGGCCTGGTTGGATTCCTGGTCCCGGTCTCGGCAAGACTGACCTGTCCCCTTAGCACCCATGAGCCACCGTAACAAAGCGCTGGGTGTGTTGACCAGACGAGGCAAAGGCGACCTTATAACTTAATCAGTTTACCGTGGACATTACTGTTGAACTTGCTCTCCGCCCCTGGACCGCATGCTCCGTGAGGTCAGGAAACGCATCCCCATTCCTCACTGTCTTATCCCCAGCGCTAGTGCCTGGTGGAAAGAAAGTGGTCAGATTTGTTGAATAAGTGAATGAATTATGGAAAGGACGAAGGTCACCCGTTAGGCACCCAGCGTAGCCGTGTACAGAGTCCACGCTGTTTCCGTGGTATTTGAACGCAGCCCAGGTGTGGAACAGCAATGGTCTCCCTCTCTCAGCGCTCACGTCTGCGGGGCGGGCTTTGCAGAACAGACCACCAAGCATGTGACACAGTCCTGGCTCAGAGGCTGCACGTCAGTGGTCCCTGCTTTCTCATAGCAGAGACGACCGGGGCGCATCTGGCTCTGGTCGGATGGTCCGGGGGACAGCGAGGAGGGGTTATGGGCCCCTGGCCCTTCACACACTCTCTCTTCTAACTCTTGGCAAGAATTTTCTTAGCACTGTTTTTTTAAGAGTTCCACTCCCAATAACCAGTGTCACAGAAGGGAGTCAGGCATGCATCTCTCTTCTCCGCTTACACATGAAATGAGACACGAATCACTGCTTTCCTGTCGTCCCAGGATCCAGGCGTTGGGAGGGCAGCTGCAGCGGACACACAAACTACATCTGGCTAAGCCCCGGGGGGCCCCAGCGTGGCCATTCTGGTCTCTTCACTTTGCTAAATCTGCTGCTCTTGTCTAAATGTAGCAGCCTCTTGACTTCAAAGGCTAGACTCTGGCCAGGCCTGGAGCCATGAGGCCAGTGCATTAAGGGCCAGGCCCCAGAAGTGTGCGCACTGCAGGGCCGGCGAGAAAAAAGCAAGCGTGCAGCCTCGGCCCCCCTCCCGGGTCAGGGAGACCGCTGCGTCCTCCAGAGGTTGGGAGCTGGGTCTGGGCCTCCTTCTGCTCTGTCCAGCTGGCTTGGAGCAAGTATCCTGACCCCTCCAGGCCGCCTCTTCTCGTCTGGGCTGTGAACACTTGCTAATCCCAAATTTCATTTCGGTTCTGGAAAAAAAAACCCTTTGATTCCAGGACCATTACGGATTCTGTGATTGTCCCAGATTTCTGTGCTGGATTCAGAATCTATTTATCAGAATATAACGTCTGATTGCCTTAGTTTACTACTCAGTGTGGGCTGAGGGGGGAAAAAGAATCCCACCTCATGTACATAAAAGTGTCTCTAGAATGTGATGCTTTACCTCCCTTTCAGGGGATGTCAAAGATGGGCAGGTGGGGTCCATTCAGAGGAGTTCACAGCCCCTCCAAGTCATCTTCTGAACATCCTCCCAGGTTTATGGGGCACACGATGGTGACTAAGTGTCTCCAGTGAGTGTGGGAAATGCCCAGTGAAGTAGGAGTTGGTCCAGGTGCAAACAGGTTACCTTTGTCCAAAGCAATGGCAATGATCATCCAGCAGTTTCCCATTTTGATTCTTAAAACGCCAAATCACAGGTCAAGTCATTTCCATTTAACTGGGTTTTCCAATTAATTTGAGTCTCGCTCACAGATGATTTGTTAAACAGATTTTATCATTGAGATAATGGTGGCAATGAATTTTGACTTCTTGTAATTTTTCAAGTTTATTGATCCAGAGCAGTTGAATTGTACTGTAGTTGTGACTTCCCAGTGGCGTGTCCAAGAAAGTGCCCAATAAATCCTGAGGAGACAGCCACTTTCGAAAGTCTGGAAACACACTTTCAAATCGGAGCCCAGGTTTGCCTGACTGTGAAGCCTGACGGCAAACCTGATCCAGAGAGGTAATTAAAAGAAGAGAGGAGGGCTTCCCTGGTGGCGCAGTGGTTAAGAATCCACCTGCCGATGCAGGGGACACGGGTTCGTGCCCCGGTCCGGGAAGATCCCATATGCCGTGGAGCAACTAAGCCCGTGAGCCACAACTACTGAAGCCTGCGTGCCTAGAGCCCGCGAGCCACAACTACTGATCTCGTGTGCCACAACTACTGAAGCCTGCGTGCCTAGAGCCTGTGCTCCGCAACAAGAGAAGCCACCACAATGAGAAGCCCACGCACCGCAACGAAGAGTAGACCCCGCTCGCCACAACTAGAGAAAGCCCGCGCGCAGCATTGAAGACCCAACGCAGCCAAAAATAAATAAATAAATAAAAATTTTAAAAAAAGAAGAGAGGAATTCATTCTTCCCTTAGTGTCCTGTCCTTACTGGTGTTTTTAAATGTCTGTAACCAACTACTAGCAAATGATTTCTTAAGGAAATGGTGACTTTGAAGTGTCACATATCCTGGAAGCCATCTTTTCTAAAAGTGTCTTGATCTCGCCTGGACCACATTCTGACCATTTATGGTATTCAGAGAAATAGGAGATAAAGAGCCCTGGGCTGGCCTAGGGGTTAGAAACCAGGAGAGAAAGCCCACAAAGTGGGGGATGTCCAGCCCAGCCCCCCAGGAAGAAGAGAGGAGTGTCTCCCTCTTCAAGACAACAGGAGCAACACAAAGCCTTAGGACACGATGGAGATGGAAGCAGGATGGCTTCTCAGCCTGGGAGAGACGAACAATACGTTGGAAAGCAAACAGCAGCATGATTTCCCTTCTAATCAGGATCATGACGCATTTTACAAATTAACCACTTTCCTCCGACACTTACCATGTTGAGTGGCTCTAGGTAGACCATCAGGGTGGACCCTGCCATCTGCATTTAGAAAATTGCCTATACATTTATTACAGTGAAATTCACCCATTAATTAATGTTCTCCCTGAAGGCTCTCATTAACACATTGAGCTAATTACTGAAACCACAGGCCCAAGGATTGGGTTGTGGTGGGTTTTTTTTCCTATTACAGTAAAATTTGCTCTTGCCTTACCTTAATAGGATTTAAAAAGAGAAAATGGCAGAGTCAGAAGGACCTTCAGATGCAGGAATTGAGTAAACTTTCAGGCTGGCGGTCTTGTCCTTCTCTGTGGGAGGCATGTGCAACTGCTATTTTAGCAAGAAATACCTCCAGTGGGAGAGAGGTCCAAGCGTCCAGCCAACGCTGCAGGCTTCTAATAGCTCAGCTGCCGGGCTGGGATGTGTTAGGAAATAAATTGAGAATGAAACACAGTCTCGCGTCCGTTCATGGTTTCCTCTGATACATTGATTTTCTCTTCTCTTCCCCACCGTCCACATGGCTCCTACGTGCCCTTTTCATCCAACAGGAAGCAAAGGGATTGCAAAGAATCAGCAAGGGTTAGACATACTATATTTCTAAAGCTTTCCACTGAAAGTGTCGACTGACACGGGGTATTAGGTACCTTAAGTGAGTTAGTGTACTTTATCATCTCCAAGCAGAACCATACTCCAAGCCTCTGCTTGCCCCTCTGTAGAATGGGGATATCTGTGTAATTCTCCCTTATATAATTTGTAAGAGTAAAATGAGATAACATCCATCAGACCTCTAGCTCGTAGCACATGGTGACTATTCAGGGGGCTATATGTCCCCCTCCATCTCCTGGAGCGCTTTCCTTTAATACCTGGGGGGCGAAGCCTCCAGTGCCGCCTGAGTGAGGCCCAGCCCGGCCGCCAGCAGCGCATCCTGCTGGGAATCCTGAAGGCCCTGCAGGCTCCCCTCGGACAGCAGTGCCTTATTCAACGTGCAACGGTAACTTCCTGAGTGCTTGCCTGGTGTGGGGAGAAAACTAGACATGATACTTGCCTCACCAGGCGGGCATTTTGCTGGGGGAGATAGATATTTTTAAAGCAATAATAACGACTGCTGTATACGAGTAGTGAAAGCACCAAGGTGTGCGATAGGGGGCTTCTGCCACCCTCTGCAAGCAACTCCAAATACACTGTGATCTAAGTATGAACTACTACTGTTTTAGACAAGGCCCCCGAGCCCTGTTCTGGATAGAAATTCTGAAGCTCCCCCAGTGATGAGGGGGGACAGGGAACACGAAACAGAACATCTACCCAGGCTGGGAGAGGAGAAGCTTCTAGGAGGCTCTTTTGCCTTCTTGCTTGGGGCCACTGCCTCTCAGTAAATACCGGATATTTGCACATTTGCAGCAAACTCTTCTAGGGTTGGATCTCAAATGCATCTTTCCATGGAGACAATGTTACATGTTGTGACTTATGGGCCACCATCTTTTGTAACTGATCTAGAAACTTCACCACTCTGGAGAAATTCATCAAGAAATCCAAACAGTTGACAAATAAATTTCTAGAGTACAATCCATGTATAAACTGGGTTCTGCCTACAATATGCTTATTTTTTGAAAAGTCTATAGCCTGTTTCAATGATAATTTATTGGCTTAACTCTCCTGTTAACTCATTCGTTTATTCATTCACCAAACATTTGGTGAGCACCCCTCTGGCAGGGCTCGGGGTCGGGCGCACAAAGGAACCACCATCTCTGCTTCAAGTTGTCCACAGGTTGCAAATTGCAAAGGCAGAGTTCAGGGAGAGTTGGAGGCTGAGTCTGCACCCTGGCCTCTGCCCCGTGATCCAGACGCCCACAGTTAGAACACCAGGCTCCTGTCCCACGACGCCAGAGGCAGCGAAGGGCTGCTGACCTGGCTCTTTTCCTAGACCAGCCTCAGAGAGAGGAAATGCAAACTAAAGACCCAGTTGGAATGAAGGAAATAGGAAAAAATACTTAAAATTTTCGAAAACTCAACATATAAAATAAACAGAATAAAGATGATGACCCGCGTGTCCCTGTCGACCAGCTCCCACAATGAACAGCATTCTGCCATTCTTGTTTCATTTGTACATCTCTACCCACCCCTGGCGCTCAGAGACTGCGGTGGAGTGTACATCTGTTGGGATGAACACAGTTCGTAACCCACACCGCCCCCCGCCCCCCCACCCGGTTTTTGGAAGCTTTTATAATCCTATTTCTATTCTAACAAACATATATGAACGTGTATTTTTCATCAATGTCAAGAATTAAATAATCTCTATATAATTCCTCCAAGTTCACAGAAAGTGCAATATTTAGCATACTTTTACCCTTTGCTACCTCTCTGGGTTGAAATACCGCTGTTGAAATCATCTAAATGTTGGAGTTTATGTTATTATTAATTTTTACTTTATCCCTCTTCTAGTTTAAGAATGCTTAAAAGAATAACCTTGTTATCAATAATAATTTAAACTCAATTATAGCTTTTATTGTTTAACACTGTTTCTTACCTTCATTCTTTCCTGAATTATTCATTTTGGTGCATTTTCACTTATTTCCTGGAGGTTATTTAGTTTCTGCATTTTGTTTTGTTTTGTTTTTTACTGAGGTATCATTGACAGTTACCATCGTATTCGTTTCAGGCGTACAACATAATGATTTGGTATTTGTATATATTGCAAAATGATCACCACAGTAAATCTAGTTAACATCTGTCAGCAGACATAGTTACATTTTTTTTCCTGTGAAGAGAACTTTTAAACTTTTAAGAACTTTAAAGAGCTTTAAGAGAACTCTCTTAATAACTGTGTGTGGCTGTCAGCACAGGAGAGGTGTGGGTGGTCCACCAACCGTGACTCTTCTGCCCTCACACTTGAAAGGCCAAGCTGGGTGGCTATGGATTCGAACCCACAGTTCCTTCTCTCAGGGCCCTGGGAATATTGTTTCACTCTCTTCTAGCGCTTGACGTTGTAGGTAAGCCTGATTCTCTTTTCTATGAGGGTAATTGGTTTTTGGGGTGGAGGGTTCTGTCTTATAAATTTTTCTGTTTGACCTTGGAATTAAGAGATTTCATCAGACTATATCCAGGTGTTTGGTTTTTCAAAAAATTATTCCTACTTGGCACTCAATGGCCCCTTTCCACTCAGAAAAAAAATTAATGATATTTTCATTGTTTTTTCTTCTATTCTTTTCTCTCTCCTCATGAAAGTCCTAATATTCAAGTACTGGTTACTCTGGATTCAAATTTTATCCCTTCTTGGGCTTCCCTGGTGGCGCAGTGGTTGAGGGTCCGCCTGCCGATGCAGGGGACGCGGGTTCGTGCCCCGGTCCGGGAAGATCCCACATGCCGCGGAGCGGCTGGGCCCGTGAGCCATGGCCGCTGAGCCTGCGCGTCCGGAGCCTGTGCTCCGCGACGGGAGAGGCCACACAGGGAGAGGCCCGCGTACCGCAAAAAAAAAAAAAGAAAAAGAAAAACAAATTTTATCCTTTCTTATGGTTTCCATTGCTTTTCCTCTAATTCACTGATGCAGTTTTCAGGTGAATTACAAGTCAGGGTGTCTATTCAGGTGGGTTTTTTTTTCGTTTTGAGAGAGGTGTCCATTCATATTGATTCTGCATCCTTTTTTAAAATTGCTGTATCATAGTCACACAATAAAACACAGACTTTAAAATTTCATTGTTAACTTTTTAAGGGTAGAGTTCAACTTCAACAAATGCTTACCTATAACCCATAAGCCATTCAATCAAGACATAAAAGCCCTTCCAGCACCTCAGAAAGTTCCTTACACCTCTTCCCAGTCAATTCACAGCCCCTCCTCAGAAACCACTAGTGATTTCTATGACCATAGCTTATTGTTGCATGTTTTAAAGTTTCACACAAATTAAACCATAGACTGTGTACGCTTTCGTGTCTGGTTTCTTTAGCTCAACACACAGTAAGAAAGGTGTGACATCAGTGACACTGTCCTACAGGGCCACGGCCCTCCCTTCTGCCCTGTCACCCTGTCTCTTCCCAAACCTCAGGTACTGAGCTCGGGTGCTATTTCTCCGAGGCTTTCATTCATTAATTCCTCTGAAAATGTTGCCTGATGATTACTTAATTAACCAGTGTCAAGGGTACTTTTACAGAAGAAATAAAATGTTTATATTTTTTCTGATTACAAAAGTAATATAGATTCCCATAGCCATTCTGAAAAAATATGGGAAAGAAACTAAATTCCAACTACCCAGAGATAATCCTTTTCAACACTATGGTGATAGCCTGCAGTCTTTTTTTTTTTGCATGTGTGCACAAGCTGTGTGTGTGTGTTTGTGTGTGTGTGTGTGTGTGTGTGTGTTTTCATAGCCGAGATTCTATCTGGTATGTGGTTCTGTACCCTCGCTTCCATTACTCTAGAAACAAAGGCTCTCCCAAATCAGAAAATCCCTACTTCCCACCTCAGAGCATGAAATTAACTCAATTTAAGGCATGTTGATTGAGTGTCTCACGTCTGCCTACTAAGTGCTGGGATTGTATTGGTACAAAGAACGAATAGATTTGGAGACAGGTTGATGGGCACCGCATACAGAACCCAAAAGAGTGGCCCACGTGTGCGTACAAATCGAGGGACAAACTGTGAAAAGGTGGCGTTTGGGGGAAGCGGGCGGCAGCAGGAGAGGGCTGTGGGGTACCCATCCCTCGTCCCCCTCCACCTAACCTGGCAGAGAAATAAAAGATGCTCTCCCAGAAGAGAGGGGTAGAAAACACCCCTCCAGCCCTCTCCAACTGGAACAAACCCTCCATCTGGAAGAGACGGGTCCTCAGTGATGTGTCTTCTGCAGCGAGCACATCTCCTGCACAATTTACCCTTACGTGCTGCCTCGTATCTGGCCCAGCACTGGGATAAGAAGCACAGCATCGTGTAGAGCACGCCGCAGAGAGAATCCAGATCTCCCTTGAGACTCTGGGGCTTTTTAACCTAGGAGTAGTTAACCTCAGCTTTAGTTTTTTCCCCATATTCCTTTCCATTATGGATTATTACAGGATATTGAATATAGTTTCCTATGCTCTACAGTAGGACCTTGTTGCTTATCCTTTCTATATGCAATAGTTTGCATCTGCTAATCCCAACCTCCAACGCCATCCCTCCCCCACCCCGCTTCCCCTTGGCAACCACAAGTCTGTTCTCTATATCTGTAAATCTGTTTATTTTGTTCTTTACAGAAAAAAATAAAGCTTCTTGGATGTGGATATAGCATATAATACTATATAGCAGCCAGAGGAGACAGAATAAAAACTCCACCTCCTTCACAAAGATGCGGTATTTCCCCCACCCCTTCTGAGCTTTTCTTCCCTGTGAAATGTTTCAGAGGAGAGCAGCTAGGGTGATGGCCCAGGAGAGATTATGTTAATGAAAAGCAGGATAAATGCTCAAAATGATTTGCACAGAAGGAACCGGACCGGCTGATGTTTGAAGAGGAAATCCCGGAGGAGATGCGCCACATAACTAGCCTTCCTGTGTCAACCCTGAATCCGATAGAAGTGTCTGAATCTAGAAAAACAAGTTCACGGTTTCTCCCTCACCCGCCAACGCTTACAAGCTCCGTACCAGCGTTTCCAGTCGCAGCCATCATTCTGCCGTCACCTGTGCGTTTGTATCGATACTAGTGTCTGCTCTTGTAATGCCAGTAAACCCCAGGGCACTGCTCTCCATGGAGCCCGGTGCCACGAGCTGGGGGCTTGCGGACGGGCTGGGCTCCCAGTTCAGCCTCCAGAGAACAGCACCGGGGAGACCAGGAATGGATGCCCCCAAATCACTGGTGACTTTCCACCATCACACAGGCCTCCCTTATTGCGGGAGGAGCACAAGGGCCAGGTTACCGAATTCTCGGGAGGACTTCCAGCTGCTTCTACATCCTCTGTCTCCACACGCTTGCTCCCGTTAACGGCAGCATCTGTGGCTGAGAATAAGGTCGGGAGGGGGGCTGCTAATGGAGGGGAGGGGAGGGTTCAGGGTCGCAAAGGCACGAGGTGCCCGGAACCTCAGAACATCCCCACCACCCTTCTCTCCCTGGGAAGAGCCACCCCACGTGGGAGACGGGATGACCTGGGGCGCCTGCATGAGCAAACGTTCTCTGACCCTAGCAGAGTGTCAGGCACACGTGCACGGAAGCGTTACAGCATGATGGTCGAAAGCTCTGGGGTCAGACCTCATGTAAATCCACTCCCAGCTGTGAGGTCTTTGGCAAGCACTAATAAGGGGTATTATGACTATCAGAGGCTACCGGGGGAGGGATCCTAGCTACGTGTACAGGTTAGCAGGGGCTCCTTGCTTTCGAGAGGGTTTTGAGGACAGAAGTCATAAACCACAATGCACTTACAGAGCTCTGAGCTGCGAAAGCAGGGCCACAGGAAACTTAATCTAAAGGAGCAGACGTCTCCAGTAGTAGCAGTTTAGGCAGACGAGCCTGCTTCAGATAAGATCAAAAGCTCCTTTCACCCAATAATCTCAGTGTCTTATGATAAGATTGTTTGGGCTCTTGGGTTCTGTGCCCACAAAGCCGGTCTCCTGGGGTAAGTCTCAGAGCGGCCACTTCAAGGAGGATGATGTGGCTTCCAGTAAACAGGGCAGTGTTAAAATCCAGGGCCTCCTGCACCCACGGAGCGGCTGTCCACAGGGACGCCCAGTGGCTAACGCCATCTCGTCATCGGGCCCCATGGAGACGGGCGCTCTGGACGGTCAGGGAACACCTTGGGGGATGCTGGCCCCGCCCACGCCCGCAGGCTCTGCTTTGCTCCAGGTGAGCCATCAGCAGAGACTCCCACACTTCACACAGATTCGACCCTGCAGGTCTGGGATCCCTGCATTTCCAACAAGCCCCCCAGCGGTGCTGATGCTCCTGGACCCAGGGATCTCACCTGAGAGGTCTGCTCTTCCTTGAGAATCCCAGTGAGTCCAAGACAGTCCAGGAGGCCCCTGGAGTTCCCTCCGCCACAAGGCAGAGGCCGTGCCAAGAATCCGGGCCCAGCCTTCCAGTTCTCTGGGTGCTTCAGTCACACTCAGGATGCTCAGCTCTCTGTATCCAGGCAGGTGCCTCTCTCGGTCCCTATGCTGGTGGCGGTGGTGGGTCGGTAGCTGAACTCAGCTCTGTGTTCTTCCACAGAGTAGGGTGGCCTGCCGTCTAAACCCGACGGTCTCATCTTCTTTTCTGAACTGTTTTCTCTTGTCGTTGATTAATTATTTTGATTGAGAACGTCATATGTCATACATACATGACACAGACATATAAATAATAAGCACAGAAGATTCTAACCCATCATTAAAACATCGATTCGGCTAATTTCACTCGAACTCCACACTGTTGGATTTTTTTAATAGACGATTTTTAGAGCAGTTTTAGGTTCACAACACAACTGAGCAGAAAGTACCGAGAATTCCCGTACCCACTCTACTTCACTGACTAACTAACCTTCCTAAGGAAGTCGGGAACCACAGTGAGACGGCAGGTCCCAGCTGGCCCGACCTTGAGACGCTCATTCCCTTCAAGGGCATGAAAGTCCTTACTTAATTTATTCCAAGAACCTTGCTTTAGCTAGAGATGAAGACTCCAGGTCCCGTGCCCCCACCCCTGCCCAGAGCAGTGGAAGGAGATGCTTATGTGAAAGCTTTTGTTTTCTGAGTACGAAGTTAGTAATTATTACTTTCTTTTTTAAACAGTACTTCAGCAAAGCTAGAGTGTCCCAGCCCAGGAGGCAACTCTGAAACAGAGACCAAAATGTACAAATAGTCTCTCTGAAAGCACCCCAAAGGCTGAGCTGTGACCTCCCAGAGGAATCAGTATTTCAAACGAGCCTCAGGGCTTCTGGAAACATGATTCGATCTTCTCAGCCAGCCCCTCCCGCCTCCCCCCTGTTTCCTCCACACTGCACACCTCCCCCCGACCAGCTTCCACCCACTTCCCACCTCCAAACAGAAGGGCAGCCCACCACTGCACGCCAAGCCACGGCTCCCAGCTGCAAACTTCTAGAAGGAACAGGGGACTTAGCAGAGGACCGTGGCACCAGCCCTACGTTTAGGAAGACGGCAGAGGCTTAAGAATGCCATCTGGAGGATTCCAGGTGACCAACTGATCAAAATTCCACCTCCCAGGACACTGACCTGAAATTCCCTCTGGGTGTACAAGTGTAGAGAGAGGAGAAGATGGTGGAGGAGAATGACAGGGGAACACAGCATTAAGATGGGGAGAGGCAGCGACAGGGACCCCGGGTGCGAATGCACCTCCCTTTCAGCCTCGCCACCGTCCCCCACCCATCGCACCCTCGCTCCTGGGCTGCCGTCGGGCAGACTCAAGGTTAACGGTTCTGCTGGAGTGGTCTGACATCACCAGCTTATGGAAACCCTGATCCTGTCCATCCTACAGCACTTCATGTAACCCTAAAGCAGCAGTAGCAATAATATTGTTGCACTTAATATACATGAGACGCTCCAGCTACAAACTGAAATCATGATCTTCATTTTGCAAAGGAGTAAGAAAAACAGAGAAGGTCAGCAATCTGCCCAAGGTGACAGCACACAAATGACAAGGTCAGGGTCTAAGCCCTGTTTCACCCACCGGCAAAGCCCACACTCTCTCCCACTTTGCCAGGCGGCTTGCCTTCTGATGGGAAAACACACAGTGGAGACCACCTGGGGAGAAATGCAAGGAGTCTTCCCTTCTAGCGCCGAGATTACACCCTCTCATTTGAATGTGTCCATGTCTCAGGGGACAGCAGCAGACACTGCAGCCACTGACAGAGCAGGTAGGTGTAAAGAGAGCCCTCTGTCAAAACTGCGCTCTCTCGAAGCCGTGTTCTGAAAGGATGCTGCTTACCCCGCTTTCCTGGCTCTGTGCCCCAGATTCCCAGCGTCCAGCAGTCACAGAGGTGGACATCAACTTCGGTTAACAACGATTATCCTCAGGAGGGTAAGGACGGGCTGGGGGGAGCAGGGTTGAACCTGCACTGCAGCCGGAGGTCCCCACGTGTGCCATGCAGGCTGCGCCAGGGGAACGGATCCTACACAGATGAGGCCGCCGGTGTAGATGGTCACTTGCCCATCCCTCCAGGGAGGCCTGGGCGGAGCCCCTTCTCCACCTGGACCTGGAACAGCTCCTATTTGGGGCCACCCCTTCATCACCCTGCCCTCTCCTGGGCCACTGCTCTCCTGACCTGCCTTCTGAGTCTTGCGACCCTGGTAAAGCACTGTCACCTGGCTTAGTCAGGGGCACTGGGTGCTCCGTCTTTCCACTGGATTGGGAGCTGCCCGAGGGCAGCATCATTCAGTGCAGCAACCACAGTGCCTTTTAGGCAGTAGGTGCAAAAGAAATAGTTACTGAATTTGATGAAATTTGCAGGTCATTTCAAGAGTCGGGCTTTGAAAAGTCCCTTCCACGCCAAAGACAAAATCATCCTGTTTGCACAGTAGGTGAATGGAGGTGACGCCTTACAAAGCAAAAAGGCAAACGCCCACACCCCGACCCCCCGGCCCCCTCTCCCTCACTTCGCTCCTGTCTTCCCTCAGTGGATGTTATCAAGCTCTGGAGATCTAGAAATTTAAAATGCACACTTCTAGTTTAGGGGAAAACCAGACATAAAACATCTCACCTTATGACCTGAAAGAGGCCCAGTGGAGGCACACAGGAGACGCAGAGGGATGGACAGTGACGGTCCGCACGGAGGGCGGGGAGCCTTCCCGGGAGTGGCCCTTGAAGGAGGGAAGGCTTCACAGAGAGACCAGTGAGCACAGGAGCACGGAGGCCGCACAGCACACGGGACGGTTGGGAAGAGCAATTCTCAGGGACAGGCCTCCAGGTGGGAGGACAGGTGTGGGGGCGCTAGTGAAGACGCAGGCGGCGCCAGTGTGGCCACAGTCAGTCTACGTGCCGTGGGCTGTGGGGTCCTCCAGGGGGCTCTTGAACAGTATCTTGAAGGATGAGAAGGGGTTCATCAAGAAGGAGCTACTCTCCTTGAGGAGAGCATCTGTGTCTTATCCTCCCGGGACAGCCACCGGCCCCTTCTAGGATCATCCATAAATATTTGTTGAAGAATGCATGAAAACCCTCCACAACAGCGCCGCTCAAACCTTCGCGTGCGTCCAAATCCCCTGGAGAGGTTGTTGAGCACGACTGCTGGGCTCCGCACCTGCAATCAGTTACTGATCAGTAGATCTGAGAACACACCGAGAAATGCCGTTTCTAACGAGCTTCCAGGGGCCACTGGAGCTGCCGGTCCACAGACCACACTTCAGGTAGCACCGGTTTGTGTAGCTTTCCTCCTCCTCAGTTTATGTGTAGAAGTCTGAAAATCCTCAGAGATAAGTATTTCGAGGGGACCTGGGATCAGGAGATGAATAATATCTTACCTTTCTATATTGCTTTAGAGTTTCCAAAATATTTTAATTTATCATGTTTGATCCTTGTGATTCTGTGACAATATTATCCCATTCTAAGGATGAAGACGCATCCAGAGAGCTAAAGCTAATTGCTCAAGGAACTATAGGTGGTACAAGACGCAGTTATATATCTCACAATGGAGCTCTGTCCTCCACACGGAAAACAAAGAATTTTGAAAATAAAATATTAACTAATTATAAATATTCCCCTCTAGTAGATGATTTTCGATATCACCTCCCTACAGTGTTTTTGAGAAGTGAAGGAAGTTCTGGGATTATAACTCACTTTAAGTAAGACCTAGGTATCTATTCAAATTGATGCTAATAATAATGTCACTATTATTATTATTGCATAAATAACATATCACAATATTATTTTAACTCTCATTTGTAGTACATTAGGTAAGAGCATGAACTCTGGACACAGACCTCCTAGGTTCTAATCCCAGCTCTGCTGTGAATTAGCTGTGTGACCTTGGGCAAGTTACTCTCTTCTCTCAGCATCCTTATTTATGAAAGAATAGATAAGAATAAGAATAGTAATTAATCAGAGAGTTTTTATGAGAACTAAATGAGTCAATAGATGTAACATGCTTAGAAGAGTGTCTAGAGCACACGGTAAGCTGTATACATACATATGTGTGTATACGTATCATATATTATATCATTATTAGTAACAGTGCCCCGAAGCTGTTCAGCCCTCAGGCCCGGGCCAGGTGGGATCTGCAGGAAGCCTTAATTCAGACCAGGAGTCCTGGGTGTCAAGGCTCAGTTTTCTGACCCAGAATTCTCTTTCTCAAAAACAACACAGAATCCCTCCCTCACTTAGACCAGCGAGGAGGCATCCTCGAAAAAGAATGTCAGGGAAGGATTCGCAGAGCACCCCGGACCCAGCCCTTGTCTCGGAGGCAGGAAAAGCCCAGGTCCCTGGGGGCAGCACCCCAGGACAGCCAGGAAGAGCAGGATGGGAAATGCCTGGCAGTCCTGGCTGAGCCCCCAGCTTGCCGACACTGACGCCCCACCCGGATTTGTACGCGAGTTCCAAGAAGGAGCTGAAACTGCAAGTTAGAAGGCCGGTGAATTCGGCACCACGTCCAGGGCCACCCTGACGGCGTCCCCTGGTCTGGCACTAACTCCAGGTGCTGGACTTTGGGAAGCTGCTTCCCAGGGTTGTTTGACCCCTGCGTACTCCCCTTGTCTGGGGCCTTCCTCTGACTGTTGGTGCTTGGCTGACGAATCCTTCCTGTGGGCAAAGACCCTCCTGCACAGACGGCTCGCGTGCAGCTTTGCTAGCGGTTGTGTGTGCTGCCCCCTCAGGAAGCCCGTGAGTCGTCTGTCATGGAATTAGGGACACAATTCACCAAACTGAGCTCCTGTCCTCAGGGGCCTGACTCCCTTTCAGCATGGCGTTCTAGGGCACGTGAGAACGATTCAACACGAACACCGTGAGGGAGATCCTCCAACCAGCGAGACAAGACTTTCCCTAAAGAGTCTAACGACAGAATAGAAATTCTTGTGGAGTCTGTAGGACTAACGTCCAGATCCAGCTTCTACAGAGCACCTCAGACACTCAGACACTTTGTATATGAAGGGTCGGCTCTAGCGCAGTCTCCTTTCATGAGAGCATTTTAGACAATTGTTGGTAAAAATAAGAAATCTATATTCTTGTGGAATAACAGGCATTACCATTTATACAGGTTAATTTATAAAAGAAATTCTATTTGCACACAGGCTGAATTTATAAAATCTCTCTCACTGAAACTGATTCAAGACCTAATGCAAAATGTAGCTGTATTTTAATTTTACACGATAAAGTATTTTCCGTCAGCAGTAACCCAATGATACTTTCAAATTATGGTAGTTTTTAAACATAAACTTTATCAAAATTCTACTACAACTATATGTTGTAATTGTTAAGGCAAAAGTATAAAATCTGAGCGCCCTCAATTCCACGGAATACTGACTCCCTGGGGAAAATAAACTTATTCCTATCTAATACCACATAAACTGAAAAAAATACAAGCTGCTTTTTTTGCATAATAATAATTTGAGGAAAATAAAAATGCAGTTCATAGTTAACATCCCAATGGGCATTTTACAGGTCATTGAGATAAAACAGATGCAATACTAAGAACAGAAATTTGGTAAAATGATGATCTTTTTATATAATAAGATTTTCCTAGAAGTGTTTTAATTATTATTAAAATAACGTTTCCTTTGGCTTTTTACAAGTAGCCTTACTGATATATAATATCAATACACACTAGAAAATTTACATACTATACAATCAACGCATTTTAATTGTGCAATTCAATGAGTCTTAGTAAATTTATAGAGTTGTGCAACCATCCCCACAATCTAATTTTAGAACACCTCCATCACCCTAAAAAACAAAACAAAAACCTCTTTTCTATCTACAATCATTCGTCATTGCCACGCCCTGCTCTACGCAACCATTATCTACTTTTCGTCTCCATGGAGCTGTCATTTTGGGGTATTTCTTTTCTTTTCTTTTTTTTTTTTTTTTTTTGGCGGTACACGGGCCTCTCACAGCTGTGGCCTCTCCTGTTGCAGAGCGCAGGCTCAGCGGCCATGGCTCACGGGCCCAGCCGCTCGGTGGCATGTGGGATCTTCCCGGACCGGGGCACGAACCCGTGTCCCCTGCATCGGCAGGCGGAATCTCAACCACTGCACCACCAGGGAAACCCTGGGTATTTCTTATAAATGTAAGAACAATACATGTTCTTTCATTGACCATAATGTTTCTGAGGTTCCCAAAGAGCCAGACCCGCTCCCCTGCCACCTGCCCCCAGGTCTGCCCAGCCTGCCATGGGGTTCTCCAGACCCCCGACCCACATGGAATCCCCACTGTCCTGTGTTTTCTTCTCGGACTCTGTCATGTTCACAGTATGAGTGTGTATCTCAGTCTGGTTGTGTCTTTTCATCCATGCCAGCGCCTTTGCCTGGGAAAGCAAGTGTCACTCTTTGGGACAGCCCCACACACTTGTGACAAAGCCCCTATGTGAGCCCCCTGGCCACGCTCGGGGTGTCCAGAGAGAGGTGAGGGCCTGGTCTAACTAGGTTTGGGGTAAAATGCAGCCCTTGTTGTACCAACTGTAACTCAGCAGCAATCTCTCCCAGACTCAAGAAAGCAAGTGAGCTGGATGCCAATTACAAAAAGAGAAACTTCAAATCCATTCTAATTTGTAAACAATAAAGTAAAATCGGTGGCAACTTTTATGACTTAAACTATTATTAGTGTAAAAGGCTAACCCACACCAGTGGGTCCTGACATGACGGTTGAGTGTGAAAGGGGGCACTAGAAATTGTCAAAGGCCATCAGTTACAGCCTATAAATGATGCATCAGAAACGTGAGGAGCACATACTCTTCACAAGTCCCCATTTTTCTGTTGCACGTCCTCACAGTGATAATTTAAAGATGCAGTTATAATTACACATGGATCCGTTGTATGGTGTCTGTGTTTTACTGCGAGCATTAATACCGAAATATTTGACCACGTCAGTTGCAAAAATCCATCAATCACGAACAGAAAATTAAAGACGTGGTTAGACTGGGTCTTCTACTTCGTTGTGAACTTTCTGTTTTGAGAGGCAGCAAGGTCAGCCCAATGGTATACATGTGTGATCCGTTAATAACCCTTTGACGATTCTTATGATGATGATATGGAATGTTGGTTGCAGTTATAGAGTCCATAGTATGGTAATTAACACAAGGAAATCCAAAGACCGAGTTGTAACTCCTTTATAGACACCGACTTTCCCTGTGATTTTTTTTCATAAATTGTTTAGACTTTCTGTGCTTCTAATTCAGCAACTGTAAATTACTACAGTAGTAGGCATGCTACTTAGCACTGAAGTTTGTTTCAACAAAAGATGCCCACCTCAGAGAGCTTCCCAAGTGGTTTAGAAAGGTTCCTCCTAAAACTGTAATTCAACACCTAGTGGTATCCTATTAAGTACTGTCAACCCCAAGCCAGCAGAGGAAAAGAGAAGCCTCTAGAAGACATGAAATCCTGCACCAAAGCTCCTACAAGTTTATTCAGAGACCATTTGAAAAGGCTTAGTTGTGCGTTTCACAGCCCACAACAAATACCTGATGTGCATTAAAGACATGCAGGCCCTAGGCTGACCTCTCTGCACAACACAAGGAGCAAAGGCCCCTGCAAAGCTGTGACACTGCAGAGGGCGGGATATGCCAACATGTACGTAACTACGTTAGGAGACAGAGAAAAATAAACGGCACAGAATAAGCACACGTAAAATGACAGGGTCCGAAGAAGGGAGAAACTAAGGGAAGCCTTCGTGAAGCGGGGACACTTGGTCTGGATTCCAGGCAGAGGGTGGGGCACGAATGGGCAGAGGCAGAAAAGCACAAACACAGGGAAGTGCAAGTCATCGTCTGGCTGCTCAGCAGAGGTGGGTGAAGAGGGTTGAAGCTGTAAAGATGTCTGGTTTCAAACAACAGACAGTTACCGTAAGAAAATCCACTTAAGAGTTATCTGAAGACAGGAAATGAATCCCAGCGTGCTCCAGGGGGACTGCAGTTGGAAGGTTAGAAATGAAGGCTCCTACCCCATTGCTCACAGGGCCCCGCAGTCTAGCCCTTGTGCGTGTCTGGCCTGGTCCTACTTCTCTCCATAGACCGACTCATCCGTGTGAACAACAGGTGTGTGTGGCATTTAGCTGCAGTATAAAAGCCTGTTAGCTCCTCTCTCACAGTCAGGAATCCAGAGGCACGGGGTTCCGCAGTGTCAGGACCCGAGCTCCACCGGGAACCTGCTTGCTCCAGGAGGCCATGCAAGCTCCAGCTGTCATGTGCACCTCTGAGCCAGCAGAAAGGAGGAAGGGGACAAGAGCACACTTCTCCTCCTGAGAGAACTTTCTGGAAGTTGCACATAACATACCTGCTTATTTAGGGTGACCATGTCATATGCCACCTAAACTGGAAAACTTGTGAGGGTGAAAGAGGATGCTATTAATAATCACACCAGGGACTTCCCTGGTGGCGCAGCGGTTAAGAATCCACCTGCCAATGCAGGGGACACGGGTTCGATTCCTGGTCCGGGAAGATCCCACATGCCGCGGAGCAACTAAGCCCGTGCGCCACAACTACTGAGCCTGCGCTCTAGAGCAAGTGCGCCACAACTACTGAAGCCCACGTGCTCTAGGGCCCATGCTCCGCAACAAGAGAAGCCACCACAATGAGAAGCCCACGCGCCGCAACAAGAGTAGCCCCCGCTCGCTGCAACTAGAGAAAGCCCGCGTGCAGCAACGAAGACCCAATGCAGCCAAAAATGAATAAAATTTAAAACAAAAAATCATACCAGGATAACAGGCATAAACTACGACATTCCCAGGACTTATGGGGGACATATATATATATATATTCCACTGGCCAGAACGTAGTCAAATGGTCACACCTGTCTGTAAGGGAGGCTACACGTACTGTCTTTATTCTGGGCAACTATGTGCTCAGTTAAAACCTGGGAAAGAGGAGAAAGAGTATCTCTGCCCCAAGCGCCCTTTGACACCCAACAAATCTCCCAGTTTGACTTTGTAAGTTGTCACCGTGTATAGACTGGTCTCCGGTAGGTCAGGCTCCTGCCCTGGTCCAATCAGCTATGAATGGGAGAGGGCATGAGGGCGGGACTTTTGGACTATAAGTCTCTCCTCTCAGGGGTGGTGTCCAGGAGCAGAGACTGAGAAAGGAGCCTGGGCAGAGCAGGCAAATTGACTGACTTGTCAACGACAATAGGCTATAGATCCATTGCAGAGGACGATAAAGGCTGGAGTGGAAAATCACACTCCAATTCAGCAGGCAGGCGGTGGAGAATCGCCAGCAGTTTTTCTAGCAAGGCACTGGTGTGAATGGAGCTTTACTGACGCAAGCTTATCCTGGCCATAGTGTGTGGGCTGATTTGGAATAAGGTGGGATGCAGAGCTACAGGTCCCTTTAAGTAACCCCTGCATTAGGCCAGGTGAGATTAAACTTGACCTTGAGCAGAACATTAGGAGGCAGGGAGAACTGTTAAAGCCAGGTAGGCACTTAGAGCAACACGGGGTAGCTGGCAGTATAATGGCAAGAGAACAGTAAGAAAATCTATAAAAAGGGGAATCACAAATTCAAAATCACGACAGTTCGGGCACGTAGTGTAGTGCACTGAGTACACGTGACTGTCTTATACACCACGTATGATGATGTGTAGTCATAATGCCCCATTCTTGAAAACAACATTCATTATACCACGTTTCAGAAAGCAATAAAGTTTGTAATACATTATATTAAATACTTTTATTCAAAATGGTAAGAAGTTTTGTGTTCTTTTGAGAGGTAAGCTTAGGTATCTGGAAGATTCTCGTATACAAAACATCTTATTTCCCAAATAATAATTAAATGAATCCTCACCATACCTGAAACCATTATGCCGTCAAATGCATATTACAGGACAGCACTTGGATGTGTAGGTTATGTTTATCTTGCTGAACATCAGATAGAAAGCATGGCTCTGGAGACCCAAGCTGAACATTTTAAAACCTCAGCTAGGGACTTCCCGGGCGGTCCAGTGGTTAAGACTCTGCCCTCCCAGTGAGGGGGCATGGGTTCGATTCTCGATCAGGGAACTAAGATCCTGCATGCCACACAGCGCGGCCCCAAGAAACAAAAACAAATCAAAAACAAAACCTCAGTTAAATAAATATATAAAACTCATTCAAAGAAAGTCAAGCCTCTCGTCTATGGCAGAAATGCAGCTAAATAATGCACAGCACCTTCGTATGACACAGGACACTCAACATCAGCCCTGGGTAATCACACCTATTGAAAGGTGTGGGTTTCCAATTGAAAAGCTAGAGTTTACATGACTCTCCTTTGAAGGACCAATTTCTGGAACCTTTCAGTCCTTGATCAGAAAATGTGGACTAACAGAATGATAGGAACATAGACGGCAGGTACAGAAACTTGTGGCCATCTCTTCTGCTCACACAGAAATACAATAAACAACTAGTTCTTCTCAGTACGATGCTCTAAATTTAAAGAAATACATGTATGGAAAGTTCACAGGAGGCCTCTTTGGTAATTTTGAATAACAACTGGGAAAACTGTCCTAGAATGGATGAAAGCAAAATACACACAAAGAAGCTTCTAGAAATCTGAGCCTCTGCATCTGATTTCAGAAGCAGTCCTCCATTTCCAACAGGGATTTTTTTAAACATCCCTCACAGATTATTTTTGACTTAGCCAAGCAGGGAGTCTATTTTAAAGCTCTCAATTTGAAAGTCATGGAAGCTTTATAAAGTTCTCCACCTGCATCTCTTTTTAGGAACAGTCCTTTATCCTCTAAAGGATGAAAACCTCTAGCAAATAAAAAGTTTGTTAAGCTGTCACTATCAATAGGATAAAAAAAAAATAACAGCTGACAAAGAAGAAACAAATTGCATCTTCGAATAAGTTTTCTTGAAGCTCTTGTTAAAAGCTATAACCTCTGATGTTAACTAAACTTAACCTATTCTGACCCTGGTGGTGGCCCTTAACCTTTTCTTTCTTCTGCTTCCTGTGACTGCTGGAGAATACTGGCCCAGTCCTTGGAAAAGCGTTCTCTGGAGCACACAAAGGCCCAGGCTTCCTGGTCCCCAGTCAGGAGGCCCCGGATCGACCGAGGGGTCAGCACCTGTGCGGAGAAGCAGGTGACAGTGGCCCAGTCCTTGGAAAAGCGTTCTCTGTGGCACACAAAGGCCAGGCTTCCTGCTCCCCTCTCAGGAGGCCCCAGATCGACTGAGGGGTCAGCACCTGTGCGGAGAAGCAGATGACAGTGGTCCAGTCCTTGGAAAAGCGTTCTCTGGAGCACACAAAGGCCAGGCTTCCTGCTCCCCCATCAGGATGCCCCAGATCGACTGAGGGAGGGGTCAGCACCTGTGCGGAGAAGCAGGTGACAGTGGCCTAGAGCAAGTTGTAAGCATGTCTGCCCTTCAACTATCACGCTGCAGCTTCAGGCGTTCAAGCCACTGAAGTTCAGATTTTCTTTGTGAATGCAGACTTTAAACAAATTCATCTATTGCTGTTCAACTGACTGTAAAATTGGTAGATTTACTGTTGCCAAAAAAAAGAAGAAGAAAAACTGAGAGCTTTCACTTCCACTTCGGTAAGGTCATGGATACGTCCCAGGCTGCAAGCAAAACAGCCTTTAAAATCTTTGCAGTGGAAGCTAGCAACTTCCAGGGGGTGAAATCAGCCCAACAGTGACGGAAATGTCCAGCGGAAAGTCCTCCCTAGACAGTAAACGTGTGAAACTCCACATCTGAGAACTTGCCAAGATGTAATGATTTGCTTTTAATTCCATTTCCCTCAAAGACGGGAAACAGTGAGAGCACAAATTTGTTTCATCACTAACATGATATTTACTGTTAGTTCTGCTTCCTTACATAGCCTTCTAACTAGATCTCATGTGGCTGTTTAAACACATTATTGGGTTTTCTTTATAATGTAGAACACTAATAACTTGGTCCTGCTTTGCTTTGACTTACACAGTAGGAAACAGCACCTTTCATCAAGTTTCCTGTACTAGCTCTTTGTATTTCTGCATGATGTCTTATCATGGTAAAGGAAATTATTTTCATTAAGTGTTTCAAAATGACCAAAGTTAACTGACTCACTCCTAAACTTAACATCTTTGAAATGGAAGCATATGGCCCTGTTGTTTTTCCCAAGGAGACTTTTGAACCTATTTGTTTTCTGCTTCATTCGGTTGCACAAGAGATTTTTCACAGAAGATAAATGGCCCTTCCATATATAAATATTCTTTTACTTAGTAGACATGAGAGCTTTTTAAAAAAATTCATCACACTGTTATTCATTTTAGACAAACTTGTTTTGCTCATTCCCAACCACCATCATGTTTTAAACATTGGTGCCATCCCTTTTGATAAATGATTAATCTGGAGTCTAATGTTATGGGAAATTTTACATGATAAAGAAATTTATTCTGGGACATCCCTGGTGGCGCAGTGGTTAAGAATCTGCCTGCCAATGCAGGGGACACGGGTTCGAGCCCTGGTCCGGGAAGATCCCACATGCCGTGAAGCAACTAAGCCTGTGCACCACAACTACTGAGCCTGTGCTCTAGAGCCCGTGAGCCACAACTACTGAGCCCGCGTGCCACAACTACTGAGGCCCATGCACCTAGAGCCCGTGCTCTGCAACAAGAGAAGCCACCGCAAGGAGAAGCCCGCGCACCTCAAGAAAGAGTGGCCCCCACTCACTGCAATTAGAGAAAGCCCGAGCGCAGCAACGAAGACCCAACCCAGCCAAAAATAAATAAATAAATAAATAAATTTTTTTAAAAAAGAAATTTTTTCTGAATCTAATAATAGTTTGAGAGTATGTGAAGGGTTTTAACACAGATGTGGTCACCAGATGTTCCAGTTCTTCTGAGGAACCAGCAGAAGTAGCTGCATGATGGATTTAGGTTACTTAAAGGAAGATTTCCTCAGTCCTTTAAAACAACGAAATGAGATACTGAGGGAGGGCGGAATCTCCTCGTTTGGAGTTTTGTTTTTTGTTTGTTTTTTTAAGTGTACAGATGTTTACACGTTTAGAACGCATTAATCACACTTCTGCCTGTGGATAATGGTACAGATTCTGTAAGAAGGCTTCCAGCTTTCATGTGTTATGAGAATAGACACATGGTATTGGGCTGCGAGCATCTTCCGGAGGTTTTGAAGTCACCCCACATCAGCCAAAGCCCTGTGCGCACCTTGCTTTCTCTGTCCCTTTCGACAAGTTTGTAAACACGTACCCAGGAGAGCAGAGCACGGACCCTCTCGGTTTTTAAATGGCACTGTGACGAGAAAGTGGCTGCCATTTAAGCCAGCGCTCTTACCGGATGTAGTTTGCACTGCACAGGCTCTCACGTGCAATAGACTCCCATTCTTTAGTTTTACCAAAATGTCCTGGCAGGAGTTTACAGTGTAATGGAGGGAGGCAAGGGGGCATCTAAACTACCTGCAATCCATTAACAACTACCTGTTGAAGAATATGCAGAGATTGGACCTCACGCAGGCTCTGCCAC
Source organism: Delphinus delphis (assembly GCF_949987515.2). Taxonomy (NCBI): domain Eukaryota; kingdom Metazoa; phylum Chordata; class Mammalia; order Artiodactyla; family Delphinidae; genus Delphinus; species Delphinus delphis. Next base: position 4,996,999 of record NC_082700.1, on the reverse strand, counting down.
ACGCACAGACCTTCGAAACAAACGCAGGACTATTAGCAGAGTAGCTTCTCAACTTGTTGCAGTCACTGTGGTATCATGAAGACACAGCCTAGTGTTGACAACTTTTAAAGAAATCACCCACAGAGTAACGACTTTGTGGGACAGATATCTTGAACCTCAATGACCTGGGCTGAGCAACTGTGTTTCACACACCTCCGTCCGCACCAGTGGGAGAGAGGGGACTTTGAAAGCTAACAGGCAAGGAGAGGGACAGAATATTTCCTTTAATCCTTCGTCAGAGCAAAAACATCAATACCTGCCTTGTGTGAGGAAATGTGTCGCTCAGGGACCAACCAGGAAAAGTATCATGGAAATTACCCTGTGGTGGAAAATGGAGAAGTTTTAGAATAGCCAGGATTTGAGTCATATTACGGAGTTACACTTCTACATTCTGGGCTTTGCTTTTTCGGTAAATTACGGGTAGAGACAATAACAACTTGGGAAGCTATATACACTTCTGAGAGTCCTCTTCTCTGCACATACTGAATGAGACAGCTTACAGGGGCTTTGTAGTCATATTCTGTCCCCAAACCAAGAAGGGTGCCTTAGCAAGCAGAGGCCATAAGTACAGGGAGGGGTCCTGAAAGACCCAGTTACCTGCTTTACTATCATTATTCAAAGGTCTTCAAAGTCACCCCCACTGGAGCTGAGCCCAAGACAATCAACAATTCTTTTGAAGCTGCCCGGCCCCATTTCAGCTGGAGGTCAGAGCAGAGTTCAAAAGAAGAGCTAAAAATAACCTGCTTCTCTCTCTGAGGGCATGTCTGTAACACCCACCCTTTCCTGCTCATCTCCTTCCAGGAACACCAAAGCCCCTCTCTTGTTGAGATATCTCACAATGGCAGTCTAGATAACTCCCCAAATCATCTATTCTGGCCACTCATACCTTCAAAGAGGGGCTGCAAAAAAAAAAAAAAAAAAAAAGGATGCTGACAGGTAGCTCCAGTTACCAAGGACAACTTGGTGTGAATTTATTCGAACCATAATCTCACCAAATTTTAAGTCCTTAGTTTGGGTATTAAACTCTTCAACCAATTTCACTTAGTATCTTCCCAGACGTGTAACTCCATTGACACTCATTTCATAAGGGACATTCAGCATTAAGAACACCAACTCTGGCACCAGGCTGCCTGGGTTGTTTTATCCTTGAATCTGCTACTAGCTGCGTGACCTTGGGCAAATTACTTACTTTCTTCAGGCTTCAGTTTCCTCATCTGTGAAATGAGGTCATTACATTTTCCTGAGGATTAAACAACTCGAGAGAAGTCAACCACTTGTGTAACACTGCCCGGGCACGCACACAGGTAAATGCGGGCATTTGCAGGTGACAAGCACCTACCATTTCCCAAGTTTTGTGCTGGTCACTCCATCCCCAGATCTACACTAAACAAACACACCTTGCTATTAAAGAATATTTTTGGTAGGATAAAATGAATCTTTAATTCTTCATGTTTAACTTGGAGAAGACCAACATGCAAATACTAACCTTGGCCTTTGGGCCTCACATAGTTTTTCTGGGTTTACCACTTCACTGTTTTCAACGAAAATTCCGTACCTACTATGCCCGACGACGCCGTGGATTTGATGAGGAAACGGAAACTTGGTCTTTGCTCTCAAGGAACTATTTAAGGCTGCACTAGTTTCCTCATCTGAAACGAAAGAGGTAATGCGAGACTTGAGCTGTTTAACGAGAATAAAGCGACGTGTCCTGCTGGACTACAAGTATCCAATAGAAGCAGTGTGCTCTCATATAAATCAAAGTATCCTCTAACTAGGTGGCTTCAGGGGGTCACGGCCACTGAGGAATTCCCACTCTGCCAAGGAGGAATTTCCTACTGGAGAAGAGGCGAGAGGGGCAGGGGCTGGCACGGCGGTCTGCAGGCTCGCAGACCCCAAAGCAGGCAGGCAAGAGACCGGGTGCACGGTCCGCTCCCAGGGTTAAAACTGCTCCAGAGCCTGGACACCGCACGCACGCCCCACGCCCGTGTGGTCCTCGGCCAAACGCTGACGGCTCCGAGCTCTCCGGGATACGGCGCCACGGGGGCCTTCCGCGCCCGGCCCGGCGCTCGCAGGCCGCCAGTGCCGCTTACCTGGGAACCGACGGGAGCCTCTGCTTCCCGAGTCTGCCTGCTCATCTACAAATGCAGGTGAGCAGTGCTCCCGAACTCACAATAATTATAAAGACGTTTATGAAATCGTTTATTAAGTATTCTATCAAAATAGTATTTTATTAAATAAAAAAGACGTGTATGAAAGCTCTAAGCCTAGTGGGAATACAGCCACACCGTGGTCGGCACCAACGTAATGGACCGAGGGGATGGGAAGCTCCGATCGCAGCACCACCTGCGGCGGCAGGAGCCAGGTGAACGGCAACTTCCCGCACGCACCTCCCCTCGCCCTCCGCATTTTGTGTCGGAGGACTTTAGGCCGCCGGCCGGAAAGGCGCTCCTCCTCACGTCACCTTTCCTTTAAAGACGCAGGCCGAAGCCCCGCCCACTACGGAAGGTGAAAGGGTCTCACACGGCGGAGCCCGTTTGCGGGCTCCTTCTGCCAAACCTTACCAATCGGCGGCCCGGAACAGGTAAAACTAAAGGCAAGGGGCGCTGCGCGGGTGAGGGGACCTGCAGCGGGAGGACGGGGTCGTAGGGACGTGCCTGCGGAGGACGCGGGCTTGCGCTCGGCCGTGTCCCTGTCCCTGGAAGCTCAGTGCCGCCCACCCGCCAGCGGACAGGCCCTGCAGACCGTGCCGCGGGTTCGGGGATTCGACCGGGCTTAAAGCCGTCTTCGAGCCCAGGCTGCTGTCCGCGCACCCCGGAGCCGCAGCATCTAGACCCGCCGTCCACGGTCCTTCAGGCCCCTGGACCTTCCGCCCCGCTATCCCTGTGCACGTACGGGCACGCACGCAGGCCGTACGTCGCTACGGCCCGCTACGGCCCAGGCGCGCCGCGGGGGGCGGGGCTCGGGTGGGCGTGGCCACCACAGATGCACGTGACCGGTCTGTTTGGTGCGCCGGGCTCCCCCCACTCCCCAGTCCCTGGCTCAGCGCGGAGAACTGGCGGGCGTGCAGGCTCTTTGCACTCTGCGGCCAGAGAGGCGGCGTAGTGGGAAAGGTCGCTGAGTGATCTGGGATTTCTTGTTTTCCCATTTACCATTAACTAGGCTTCACGGCATAAGACTCCTGAAAGAAGTAAATACATTTTCTTACTGAAGAGCCGCAGTTCCAAGTACAGGTTATAAGAGGCTTCAGTGTAAGGAAGTGCAGAGTGGAGAGCTCTGGAAAATCAGCCACTGTTGACCGTGCCCAGCGCGATGCAGGGAAGGGTAAACCGGATGCGTTCCCTGCTTCACAGAACTTACCGTCTGAGAGAAACAGTAATAAGATAATCACAGAATTATAATCGTGGAAAGATGAGCTGTTCTGTGGACGCACTTAACTCTGAGCTCAACAAGCAAATAGCGGGACACGGGGGAAAGGGGGGGTTGACCAGGGGAGAGCTGGCCTAGTCTGGGAGGTAATCAAAAGAACGCCCTGCGAAAGACCCCGCTAGACAGGAATGGAGTTTCCTAAACCAAAGGGAAGAGCACTTCAAGATCGGAAAGGCCGAGGGGGTTTAGGCATAAATGAAATTTGGAATGGAGTGAGGCCAGAAAGGTGCGAAGGACCTTTTGACCTCCTGAAAGCTCTTGGTCTTTAATCTTCAGGCAGTTTTAGGTGGGCGGGCGCTGGGTGCCGGGACAACACCAGCGTTGCAGAGGGGAGAACTGATTGCAGAGCTCATGGTGTAACAGCCTAGTTAGGAGACTGATGGGAATCCAAAGGAGAGGTGGAAGATGTCTTAAACTAGCGTGGTGGCAGTGGATGTGGAGAGAAGTAGGTTGATTTATGGTGTTCGGAAGTAAGACTGAGGAGGCTTGGTGTTGGATTAGCTGTGAGAGTGCGGGAGAGCAGAAGTGGACAAGACGACGTGGCTCTGGACGGACTGAGATGCTGGTCACTGAGATAGGGAGTTCTGGAAGGTGAGATGACCGTTTAGAAAATTAATATACAGGAATAAGTACAACTTTTAATATTGAGTCTTGAGCTCAGGATTTAAGAGCTTTTCAAAAAATGTTTTGTGGATGGTTAACTTATTTCAATAACTAAAAAATAAAATTTAAAATTTTATGGCTAAAGAAATGTGGTTAAGTAATTGGCCAAGATATATGTTAGCTTTTTCCAGTGTTTTAATCAGTGTTCTAGCTCGTCAACAGCTCGGCAGTGCGGAGAGTACTTTGTACAAAACCAGGGCCAGCGGACAGCAACCTGAAGGCTTGGTGACAGCAGTGCTCACCCCGGGCTGGAATGGGGCAGGTGGGGCAGTGGGCAGGGCAGCAGGCAGAAGGACTTAGTGAAACTCCTTTGGAAGGCGTGAGAAAGGATTCTTAAAGTCATTGGAATTGGCAAAATTAATTTCACAAATATTTAGTCCACTAGAATCCATGTACCTTTTGACTCAACCTCCCTGGAAAGAATAGATATCAATATACAATGTCAGCTCTGTAGGAAAGAAAAGCAGGGAGTGAACAAATGGAAGTTATTTTCACCTCTTCAGTTGATAGGAGTTTGGTAACAAAGGTGTTGTCAAATTATGTAAGATTCGTACATTTCATTGTAAACTCTGCCTCAAAATGAAAAGATTGTAAATGAATATTGAACTCTAGTTAATGATGTGCATGCTGAAAGTGTGCTGAGTCTGACCTCTGTCACGGGGTGGCGGCCAGAGTGCGCATTTCCCGCTTGAGTCTGGAAGTATTCTTTGGGTCACCCTTCGGCACCGCTTGAATACTTTGTTTCCTCATCAGCTTTTTACCTAATGATCTTTGCATCCATCCTTGCCCGAGTCAGTGATTTGATCGGAGGTGGCAAAATGGTGGTTTTCAAATTACTTTTACTTTTCTTCTCCATGTATTAGCTGGCATTCTCCTCTAAAGAACGCTTTTCTTCATCAACTGGCGGTGATTACAGTTCTTCTTAAAAAGGTAGGATAAGTGCTTAGTTCTTTTTCAATGACCAGTTTCCAGAGTAAGGAGTCAGAGTAGCAGTCACATACAGTTGTGGCTAACTATCTTTCTTTTTCATAGATTTTTGCATATTCGGTGTGTTGAAATGAATTTCAGTCACTGATGTTTAAATTATCACACATTTGGCCCGTGGGAGTCTCTTCATGCGATCAAACTGTAAATGAAATGTAAACAAAATGGTAATACTATCAGGGAAACCTGAATACTGGATATTTGAACATACAGAGGAATGATTATCAGTTGGGATGTGTTACTGTGTTTATTCAAAAGATACAAGAGTCCTCAGCTCTTACTGGAGTGTTTACTGGTGACACAGGATTTACTCGGAAGTAGTTCACAGATGCTGGGGTCCCGGGAGTAGTTGCTGGTGGAGAGAAAGCCTGTTGGACCACATGCTGCAAATCAAGGAGCTAAGTGATGGGTGCTTAGGCCTTTATTTTGCTGTTTTTTCTGTACATGCTCGAGAATTTTCCTAATAAGAAGTTTCTCAATTACTTGAATTTATGTTGATGTTTCCGATTCAAATTTCATATCACAGGTTTTTCCCTAACTCTGTTATTTATATTTTTATCTTTTATGAAAAGCTTACTTTGAAGAAACAGGTATATCTTCCTTTTTGCTGCTCCAAAGCCAAAATTTAGCTAGTGTTGAAGCATAACTGCTGTGTAAGTCAAGAACATTTAAAGCCTTTTAAAATTTGAATAATAGCAAGAACCTTTAAAAAGGTAAAGGTAAATAATAACCATTTTTAATTATTACATTAATAATTATATATTATTATAATTATATAATTATAATATATACTTATATAGTATTGTTATAAATTTTATAAATTTTATAATTCATAAAAATTATAATTTATATATAGTGTATAATCTATATAATTATATATCATAATATTAAAGTATAATTAATAATTATATATTATTATATTCAATTATTGTTATAATAATTTTTCTACTCTTTACCTTTTCCTCTTCTTGGAAAATGTTTTTAAAGCTTTAAAAAAATCTACATTATCTTTCTGAAATAGTTTTTATTTTGTAAACAAATAGAATTTATCAGTATAAAAAATACTTCCTCTTTATAAAAAATTAGAGAGGGCTTCCCTGGTGGCGCAGTGGTTGAGAGTCCGCCTGCCGATGCAGGGGACACGGGTTCGTGCCCCGGTCCGGGAGGATCCCACATGCCGCGGAGCGGCTGGGCCCGTGAGCCATGGCCGCTGAGCCTGCGCGTCCGGAGCCTGTGCTCCGCAACGGGAGAGGCCACAACAGGGAGAGGCCCGCGTACCGCAAAAAAAAAAAAAAAAAAATTTAGAAAAATAATGGTAATTAGGAAGAATAGGGGAATGAAAATTACTGTGTCTTCAACCTTAAGGAAACCTCAGGGTTCTTCTTAAATTTCTTTTCATCTTTCTCCTGTGCCTAGTTTGTTCATTCGCTTCCTTGTTTTACAAAATCCTACCTATTGAGTAGTATTTTCTATGTAACGTGTTGGTAACTCATTACACAGGGCACACTAGCTTTCGTCTGTAACTGCTAGTTTCCTCCTAACTCATACTGAACTTTGGGACTTGCTGCTGCTGCTCTTTTTCTGAGGATAATGGAAAAGTCGTCTCCAGTGTCTTCAGACTTTTCTGTTTGGTTTGCCGGCTTCCGCCATGTGGCAACAAGTATCTGAGTGTCTGTTATTGAACAGTAAGTATCTCAGCTATTTAAAACCCAGTTCAGTCCCACTGTGGAGCCTTTACAGCATCTGCATCCCCAGTTAATGACCGTCAGGTGACCCATTCATTGTGGATGAAACATCTGGCCGTAGAGCTCACTGAGGTTGGTGGACATTTGAAATGCCAGCTGGGAATTTTTTTTTTTTTTTGTAAAGCCTGGATCATTTTATTCAAGGTTTATTCATAAATCTGACAATATCTTCTCACGATACTATAGAAGAGCACCAGAAGAAAACTGACAGAGCGGTATGATTGAATACTCCTGGAAAAAAGGGCCCCCAGCTTTTGAATAAAGGAATAAAATATACGGAGGAAAGTTCAGTATCTCTAGAATAAAAAGAGCACTCTTACGGCGCATCTGCGGTGGGGGCCGCTGATGCACCTGACGACCTGGAGATTTGCCCCCAGACACCGCCTGCCTCCTGGCGGTTTCCTTGGGCTCATGCAGTCATTCAGCACGTACAGCCAGCCCTCCGTATCCACAGGTTCCACATCCGTGGCTGCAACCAAACATGACTAAAAATACTCAAAAAAGAAAACATTGCCAGAAAGTTCCAAAAAGCGACTGTGCCAGGCAACTATTTATATATCACTTCCATCGTATTAGGTATTATAAGTAATCTAGAGATGATTCAAAGTGTACAGGAGGATGTGCACAGGTTATGTGCGAACACGACAGCTTTTTATATAAGGGACGTGAGCATCCTCGGAGTTTGGCGTCCATGCCAGGTGTCCTGGAACCAGTCCCGCGTGGATACCGAGGACGGCTGTACGTACTAAGACAGGCTGTAGGCGGTAGTGTGGGGAGCACAGCAGTGAACGAAGTAGACAAGTGACGTTTTCTCATGAAGCTTACGTTCCAGTGAGGAAAGACTGAGTGTTCGTGTGTGGATCAGTGTATGTCAGCAGTGAATCTCTTTAAAAGGCAAGGTCGTGGGTTTGAAAGGATGGGATGTGCCGTTGACAGAGTGGACAGGGAAGGCCTCGCCGAGAAGTAAATGAACTGGCATCGTCTGAGGGAGAGGATCCCACCCGGGGCGGGGGCTGCGGGGAGGGCGCGCCCGGCGTTTACAGGAATGGCAGGGAGGCCCGTGCGGTTGGGACAGGGAGCGCAGGAAGCTGTGGGCAGGGGTGGGTGGGGGCCTGGTGCCGGGGGCTCTGCAGCGAGGTGGGGGCCGCGGAGGGCTGTGGGCAGAGGAGCGCCGCGGCCTGACTTCCATGTTTTAAGGGGCAGAGGCAGCAGCGGGGAGGGCGGTCAGGAGGCTGGGACCTGATCCAGGTGAGAGATGAGGGCGTGTCAGGGGCAGGGCGATAGACAGTGAGGGAGAAGGTGGAGTGCTTGGATCCTGCTGAGTTTTAGAGGGCGAACAGTGGGATCTGCTGAAAAAGAAGGGTCAGAGATCACTCAGCTGTCTGGGCCTGAGCGCCAGAGGATGTATGTGAGGACAGGACACGGGAGGACAGAGCGGGGAGCAGGGCAGGTGGAATTCAGCTCTGGCCGTGCTGATGAGGGTGCCCGCTGGGTACCTGCGTGGAGGGGCTGGGTGGGCAGTTAACTCTGCAAGGGTGGCGTTCTGGGGGGGCTGGGGGGTTGAAGCCATAGCCACAGACCTGCGGGGGAGGGAGGTGAGAACGTGCGCCTCCCATCACTTTCCATAGTTTGCTGTTCATTCCCCCCACCCATGTCACTGGTCGACGATGGGCGTGGTTGGTGGTGACGGGTAGGAGGGGTGGGTTACCCAGCCCAGGGGGATCAGAGCTGGACCAGAGGGAGCTTCCAGTCTGAACAAACGCCCCAGGTGATGCTCGAGCAGGTGCCCCAGGGAGCCTTCTCTGAGAAGCGCCGCCTAAGGCACCGCATCCTCTTCTCTCATTGACGAGCCGCACACACCTACCTCTCTGAGTTCTTGATTCTCTCGTGTTTCTCAGCAAACCCAGATGAGATGAACGGGTCCTCTCATCACTTCCTCAGACACTTCTCAGGTCTACCTGTCATGTGGATGGTAGGAGGGACACATTATGGCGGACAAGCAACTAAAAAATCAAAGTGCCCCTTCTAAGTGCAGCGTTCATAGCCGTAAGTCAGACCACACGCGCCTGACGCTTCAGCTCACCTTCGGCTGCAGTGCAGCACCTGCCTTGTGAGCGATGGATGTAGTTTATGAGGCCACTTTAATGTCAGGGCATTTCCTTTCTGAGAGTCCCAGTTCTTTCTTCCAGGGGGTCAGCTGTCTTCCTGGAGGGTCCCCTTTCCCATAACAGTGTTCTTACCTTTTGTAGACCGTCAGATGTATTGATGAGTTGTTCACTACGTTCATGAAGAGGTGTTTGTTGAGTCACCAGGGATTCAATGTTCTGCATCGTCCTAAATAAAGCCTTAGGGTGTATCTGCTTTTGGAGCTAGGGCTGTGAGATCCATGGGGAACGGAGTCAGCTAAGATAACTTTTAAGTTTCCTGTGCATGGACCTGCAGTGTTCACAGGTGAGGTTCCCACAGGCTCACACACGCCCTCCATGTTCCACGGCACCGACCCATGGGAATAAGTGATCAGACTTCAGTGAGCTTTTCTCCCTGCTTTTTAGGATGGCTGCTCTTTTGCTAAAGAGGTTAACATTACAAACTATAAAAACGGAAAATACTTGCATTAGAAGACGTTTGGGTAAATACGTCGTACAGAAGACGGCGCTGGCGGAACCATCCCACATTGCCTCTGCCCCAAGACTGTCCTGCCTCATTCACGCAGAAGCTTTTAGTACTGAAGACACCCAGGACAAGAGAGAAAAGAAAAAAAAGAATGAAACAGCTTTTCGTAACGTTGGAAGAAAAATTAACGAGCGCATCATTCAGGTGCTGGACGAGAAGGGCAACGACCTGGGCCCCATGCACCGAGCGAACGTGATCAGGCTCATGGCCGAGCAGGACCTGCGGCTGGTGCCAAGGGACCCCGGCGCCCAGCCCCCGCAGTACCAGCTCATGACGGGCACGCAGATCTACCAGGAGCGGCTCCGGCTCAGAGGGATGGAGAGGGCCGAGCCCAAGCCTGGTAGGTACCTTGCTGTCTGCCCCCGAGGTCCTCAGGACTGCACATCCGCAGCTGAGGTCAGGCATTTGCCAGGGCCCCTGTGACAACAGGCCAGTGAGAAGCTGAGACGTCCTTTCACCACCGTTTCCAGTGTCTTTTTCGTCCACTTATTTCTATCCCTTTTTTTCTATTTTCCTTGCTACTCTTGTGTCTGTCATGTCTTCCTCTACACCTGTGTAAAATGAGGGGAAAACAAGGTGACCACCACCAAAATAATGGGAACCCCTTAACCCCCCCGACGGCTGCCTGGCCTTCCACTGCGCAAGGGCATGACGACGTGGACAGGTGGGGTGGGCTCCTGGTCCTGTCCTGGGCCGCTCACCTGTCGGGGCGCCCTCCTCCCCTGCTCCCATCATCTCTAAGCGGGGCGGGGTGGGGGGCGGGTGTGTGTGTGCGTGTGCAGTTAATCACACGGAAGCACTCCCTAACTCTGAAGTGATTCCTGGAGCGTGCCCCACGCCCGTTTCGTCACAGTAAGGGTAGGAACGCTCACGTGATGTGCCAACTCACTTGTCATTTAAACCGTACAGAAGCTGTGAGTTGGATATTAAGTGAAGAGGTTTGCTTTTCATGATTCCTAGTAAGTGCTGATCATTACAGAAAACACACTGGGACAGAGGTCAGACGGCTGGCTCCAGAGTGCACAGTAAGGCCACGTGTCAATTTTCTGACACCACATTTAACAACAGAGATGTTGACTGGAAAACAAAAACTATCCACAGAGGCCAGCCAGGGTGATAAGGACATCAAACCATGTCACGTTTACAACAAAAAGGTGGACAGCCTGAGAAGCTCGGTTCAGAGATGGCTGAAGGGCTGACAGAGAACTCAGGCCAGCTGGTAGGAGCTGTAAGGAAGCAAAGAGGTGTTAATAAAAGAACTCCTTTTTAGAAAAATTAATTTAAAGAAGAAAAAATATAAGAAAAGAAAGCCTAAAGAAAAAACGTAATAAACACCTGTTACCCACCATCCAAAATAAGAATGAGGATTAACTGGTTCCTTTTAAAGAACCACTTCTTTGTTCTTTCATCCGACAATGGTAATGATAAACAGAAGCATTCCATGTTGAAATACTCTTACTTGGCAGGTAAAAAATTGGTATTTTACCTGTGTCTGTCTCCCGTGTTTGAATGTTTACTGGCATGTGAAACTACTGGACAGGAGGACTTGTAGGCCCTCTGTAGCAACGTAGACTTAGGACGAGCATGTGATGAAGCACAGGCCTCACACAGACTAGCGCCAAGTCTCACTCTTTCAAACCAGGACCCACCCTGACAAAGGAACTGACTTTTTCTTCAAATATTGGACAACATGATTTGGACACAAAGAGTAAACAGATTCAGCAGTGGATCGAGAAAAAGTACAAAGTTCAAATTACAATAAAGAAAGGGAAGACTACAGAAGAGCCAGAAAACAAAATGGTGAGTAAAAGCAGGTGTGACTGACTGCCTGTGTGTTTTTGTTTTCTTTCTGATCTTAAAAATACAACTGTAGAAAATCTGGGGAATGTAAAGGCAAAGAAAAGTAACTACCAATCCTACCCAGTGACGATAGTAGCTTTCCAATTTGTTTTTCAAAATGCAAAATGTACACGTTACTTTTTCCATTGTAGCATCAATACTTCACCACATGAAAACACTCTAGTTCACAGGGCTTCCCTGGTGGCGCAGTGGTTAATAATCCGCCTGCCAATACAGGGGACACGGGTTCGAGCCCTGGCCAGGAAGATCCCACATGCCGCGGAGCAGCTAAGCCCGTGCGCCACAACTACTGAGCCTGCACTCTAGAGCCCAAGAGCCACAACTACTGAGCCCTGTGCTCTAGAGCCCGCGAGCCACAACTACTGAGCCCTGTGCTCTAGAGCCCACGAGCCACAACTACTGAAGCCCGCGCACCTAGAGCCCATGCTCCGCAATAAGAGAAGCCACTGCAATGAGAAGCCCGCGCACCGCAACAAAGAGTAGCCCCCGCTAGCCGCAACTAGAGAAAGCCCGCGTGCAGCAGCAAAGACCCAACGCAAAACTAAAAATAAATTTATAAAAGAAAAACTCCTTTATAACTTACAGGATATATGCTATGCTGTTTTACAAATTGTAGAGGATCCAGTACTTAAATAGGAAAGTTAGAAACGTTATGGGTTCATCTTCTAAAGTCTGTTTCCTCTTTATAAAGGCCTATAAGCAGCATTCCATATAAAGTCAAATTGTCTTCCAGAAAGTGGCTATCAGTTTACAGTCCCAGGATAAGTCTGTGGACTATCTACTTTGCTTTTGGAGTTAGACAACTTGCAGCATCTAAAAGGCAGCATTTATTCCAGCAGTTTTCAACCTTAGTTCCACGTTAGAATGACTCAGGCCTAGGGCCCGGCCCAGCCCAGCGCAGCTGACCCAGAATCTCTAGAACTGAGTTGTCTGTATTTTTCTAACCACCCCAATGACTCTGTGAATGAGTGCTGGGAACGGCACTGGGCTGACAACCTGGGGGGAAAGGAGGGGTTCTGCCAGTGCCCAAACCCACTGCTTTGCACTTTTTTCGAGAGGGTGGTCTGGGCCAAACAGCCCCTCAGTGCCTTGACGGGATTTAAAACTATCAAGCCTTTAGTGCATTAGCCTAGTTACATGGAGTTTGTATAACTGCCTGCTTATTGTACAGGTTTCAGTCAACTTAACCAGGTATGTACGATTCGATTCAGCAAATCCCTTAAACAGCAATTCAAGCATGCTGGTTTTTATGCGTATTAGAGCATTACCACGGGGAAGAATCAAAGATGTTGGTTTTAAATTAGTCTTCGGCTGTTTTCCTTTTCTAGGAGGAGATATGTAATCAAATACTGCAGACTATGCCTGGAATAGCTACCTTCTCATCCAGGCCACAGCCCATCAGACGGGGCAAGGCTGTGATGTGTGTGCTTCGTCCCTTGAGCCAAAAGGAAGACAATGCGTGCAGATCAGCTCTGCGGACCCAGAGGGGAGACGCTCTGAACAGAGGAAATGGAAACGACGGAGCATCCAATGCTCTGCACCAGTGATTTTAATAAAAACGTGCTTCTGAGAGAAAATAACTGAGCTGGCTGGTCTGCGGTCCTTCAAACAAAGCAGTCTGGTGTGTAGCTGGGGCCAGCGTCGCCACGGCAGAGGGCACCTTGCCTTTAGTGCAGTTCAGAAGGCAGTTCAGTCTCCCCATTTCTGGGCAAAGACACGCCCTGGTCCTGTGTCCTTTTAGGAGGGAGGTACCCACTGAGCCGAGAGGCCAGACTCCGTTTTTCATGAGACGGTCTCACCTTTGGGAGTAAGGAAGACAGATTACAGGCAGGCCTCTGTATCTGCGGGTCAACCAACAGCTGATCAAAAATATTTTAAAAAAAGAAAAATCCAGAAAGTTCCAAAAAGCAAAATTTGAATTTACCGTGTGCCAACAATTTACATAGCGTTTTCATTGTATTAGGTATTGTGAGTAACATGGAGATGATTTAAGGTATATGGAAGATGTGCGGAGGTTAAATGCAAATACAACTGCCCCTTGAACTTGGGGGGGGGGTTAGGCACATGGACACCTGCGCAGTCGAAAATCCTCATGTAACTTTACTTGGGCACCTGCGGATTTTGGTATCCTGGGGGTTCCTGGAACCAATTCCCCATGGATACCAAGGGACGACTGTAACTCGAATTCAAAATCAAAACTACTGGAGTCGTATACCTATCAGGTATACAACGATCGCAGTATACACAACAACAAAACTACTGTCGTGAAGTAAGAAAGTGAAATCCACACAATTGCTTTGTACAGTAGTACAGCCTCACACAGTAATAGGTAGTTGAAAATATGCTAAATAGATTGCATCTAGTTTAAGCCAATTTATGTTTTAAAGTTAACAGCTTGCTAAGTCTCAACTTACTTTGAGCTTCATTTTTTTCTTGTCAGGGTCATGCACAACAGCATGCCTGCTGAGGCTCTGCTACAATGAAGGAAAAAGAAAAACAGTTTTATTTGTAAAACACTGCCACTTGGTATTTGGTGTCTGCTAATATGAAAACCCCATGAGTCATTTAAATGAACGGACAGCCTTCTTTCTGTTACATTCTGTTGAGGGATCTGACTTCTACCACTGGAGCGGAACTGTCCCTTAAATCTTGGACTAAAATCACTGCCTTTTCCAAGGACCCAGGTTAGGAGTGTATACATTTTCACCACGTGTGCCTGTGGCTTCCTAGTTCTTTCATAGTAAGGGGTTTGGGGGGCGAGTTCTGAAAACCCTTCCGAGCTGAAGGAGGCTCTTCTAACTGAATCTGTGTCATCAGCATCGCCAAACACCAGTGGAAAATCTGACCCAAGTCCTGCTGTCCTCAGCACGAACACTGACCACCAGCAGTTCCGTGGTTTCCTCACGGTCTGGGCTGTGCTAAGCCAGCCTCACCCCAACTTCAGTCTCTACCATTGTTCACACGAGCGCCTGTGAGAGCACCAACCGGGCGCGGGTCCTCAGAGCCGCATGGGCCCCTCCACCTGGGGTCACGGTCTCCAAGTCTAGACCAGTGTCCCGAAGCTCTAAGGTCCCCCATGTCCTTGTCTCTTGCTCCCCTTCTCAATCCCCAGATGATGGCAGCCCAGAAGGACACCCCAAATATCAACAGACTCATAAATAATAAGCACATGGTACCAGAGGCCACTGGGTCTCAAATTCCGTCACGTAAGAATCACCTGGAAAGTTCGTTAGAACAAACATGACTGGGCCCATCCCCCGAACTTCTGATTCAGGGGGTCTGGATGTGCATTGCTCGCAAGTTCCTGGCGATGCTGAGGGCCAGACTTTGAGCACAGCACTGGCAGGGGCGAATCTGTCTGCTCGCAGAGTCTGGTGAAGAACCACTCCTGCTGGAGCAGGAGTGAAGGGCCCGAGTCCCCCCCAGCCTCCCATCTGCCGCCTGGGGCCAGGCTCCCTGGAGCCCAGCAGCCCCCAAGGACGGCGCCCGGGCGGGCGCTCACCTTCATGGCAAATGCCTTGCCGCAGCTGGCGTGCTCACACACGAACGGGCGCCACTCCTCGTGGAACGAGAGGATGTGGCTCTGGAGGTTGAACACGGTGGTGTAGGTGCGGCCGCAGCCTTCCCTGGGGCACCGACACACGTCCCTCTCCGGGGCGTGAATTCTCATATGCTGCTTCAGGAAATCCTTGCGCTTAAACGTCTTCTGGCACACGTCACATGTTACGTCCTCTGCGGGAGCAGACTAGCAAACTGAGCCCACTTCCCATGTGTTACCATACAGGAAAAACTAATTTGGAATGTATCAAGCGACATATTCGATGCCCAAAACCTTATGATGACACATAGATCAGAAATCTGGGAGGAAACTAACTCCAGTGTGCCTCAATTTTTCCAAGTTCCTACATGGCATGAAGTCCCTGTTTTTGTCTGCAAGCAGCAGGGGTTCTCCACCCGGAGGTGCAGCAAGGGGAGGGAGTTCAACGGACCGGTTTTCTTCCGTGTCCCCCAACACACAGGGCACACTTCCCAGACTGCCCCGCGGACATCAGCCAGGGCCTCCCCGGAGGCCTCACCTGCCCGAGCCTTTAATAGGTGCACAGGCCTCGGCCCAGGACCACAGATCTCTGCTCACGTGTCAAACAGCTGAGGTACCCTGGACTTCCCAGACACACTATAGAAACTCTGTACTTTCAAGTTCACATTTAACGTTTCACCCTTTAAAAGCACTCGGTCAGTTCCACAGGGGCAGATATTCATATGCCCCTCATGCCTGCCTTACCTTTATGGGCTTCTCTCACATGTTTCAGAAGCTCTGTCCATGTTTTTGCCACAAAGGAACATTCTTTTTGACACATATAGCCTATTCCAAAAAAAAAAAAAACAGATTGGTGCATGGCCTTTTGTGAATACTCGGCATAAACACCAATCATAATTAGACTGAAAGGAAAATAATTATCAAAAAATCAAGCAAATTATCAAAACAAAATTAGACTGCAAGGTAGCTATGAAAACTAAGAAAAGTGTATTTTACAGTAAAACCAAACAACTGCATGTCAAGGTCCTTCATATAGGCTCTCCCTTCAGCAGGGCTTCAGGAGGAGGCCCTCCCTCTCCTGTTCTCAGTGGGCTGGGTACACGGCCCACGAACTCCCAGCTGCTGTGATGCACTCCCCCAACTCCGCCTCCATGGCTCAAGGCCCCTTTCCCCTCCCCGAGCTTTACCTTTGCCTCTTTTTTTACTCAGCCCTTTGCCCTGGATAAACCACCAAGGATAACCTTGCCCGCCCCCCGCTTCCTGTAGTGCCAATATCTTGTAAATTTCATGCTGCAAAAAAGAACTAGGAAGAAGCAGCTAAGGGAAAAAAGAAAAGATTCCAGAGAAAAACTCTGTGAACAAAAATGGACACTGTGCAAAGCACTTGAACTGGATTAGTCAGTGTAACAGTCAGCCTGAGCTTCACCCAGTTAAATACCAGAGAGAAACTAAAAGACTCAACTACTAGTCTCTTGTCTTTTAAAAAAAAAAAGGGGGGACTTTCCTGGTGACGCAGTGGTTAAGAATCCACCTGCCAATACAGGGGAGACAAGTTCGAGCCCTGGTCCGGGAAGATCCACAGCCCGTGGAGCAACTAAGCCCGTGCGCCACAACTACTGAGCCTGTGCTCTAGAGCCCACGAGCCACAACTACTGAGCCCACGTGCCACAACTAACGAAGCCTGCGCGCCTAGGGCCTATGCTACCCAACAAGAGAAGCCACCGCAAGGAGAAGCCCGCGCACCACAACAAAGAGTAGCCCCCGCTCGCCGCAACTAGAGAAAACCCGCGCACAGCAACGAAGACCCAACGCAGCCAAAAATAAATAAATAAATACATTTTTTTTTAAGTCACATAAATTCTAAGGTTTGGGAAACTGGAATATGTATCAAAAATCCTTCATGGAAACAGAAGAGATTCAAGCTGTTGGCTTAATCAAGTCTTTCTGAAAAAAGTTACAACCTGATTACTCCAAAAACCTCAAACTATAATCCAAGTCCTTTGAATGCCAACAAGGAAAGGAAAGAGAAGAGGTTAAAAGCAGCTGAAGCAGCAAAGCCACTGCTGGAGTTCCAACCCTTTCACAAGGAAGAAGCATAAGCAGGCACGGCTGTAAACAATAAACGTTAACTCTCAACAGCAACAACAAGGAGTGGAAGGGCAGACACGACACCCAGCACCTCTTTGGTCAAGAGCATAAAACCTGAACAGGCAGATGGAGCCCCTGCCCAAGCAGTTTCGGCTTCTTGGGATGACCACAGACTCGAGCAGTCAGAGAATTAACACGCTCTACTGCTGGTGTGCCCGTCAGAGCAGGCACCAGTACATACCCTCGTGGACCTTCCCATGTCGCTTCAGACTGCTGGGGGAGGCAAAGTGTTTTCCACATCCTTCGTGGGTACACCTGGGTCAACAACACACGAGCGTTAGCTGATCCGTTTTCAGACAGAACTGTACTTAAATAGTATGTCGTCCTCATCCTGCCAAAGTTTCCTCTTCCCACAACCAAACCAGTCATAAAAATGGGATTTCAAATTCAGACCTAGTTGTAGATGAAATGCAAGTTACTTCACCAGCCTTGGGCAGAACAAACTGAGAGAAAAAAGTCATTACTTTTTTTTTTGTTTATGTGATCACATTAAACAGTTTTCACCTTTATACCTCTGAAAATATACCGTTTTCATGGCAACAAAAAGATGGCTCGGGTAAACACCTAAGCCATCATGAGTCATTTGCGTCTAGTTTTTCTAATGATGTTGCCATGGGATGGTGTGAAAAGAAAACAGCAGCAGATGCATGGCCTCTGGGCGCCCCTTCTGCGCTCAGGCCACCAGCGGCACAGGAAGAGGCGGCAGAGCTGCAAGCAGGGACGGGCACTGTCAACGGCAACAAGTCCCAGGCAGGGGACTGCCCAGCCGTGCAAAGCGCCAGCCAGGGCTCGCAGGACGGCCATCAGCAGGTGCCCTTTGCAGGTGTCTTCCAACGCGTCCAGTCACCTCTTCCTGTTCGTCCTGAAACCCTCTCTGATGCAGGCTAAGCCCAGATACCTCTGTTCTACAGGAAAGGAATACTTAGCATCTGCATAAGGACATTTCGCGCCACTGAACAGGCTCTATTTGAGTAGTTAAGACATAAGCCTTACCTTCAAGCTTAACCACAATTGTACTAATTTCACAAATTATTCTGAAACACATTAAATCTTTCTGTTAGAGAAACAAAAGCACAAACTTGTGAAATGCCCAATACATAAATGGGCATACACTGTACAACTTAACAGGAAAATGTTGATTAAGAAACTGCTTCTGAGCATTGGTATGCAACCTATGCATTTTAATCTTATCCCCACCTGAACTTTAAGAGGTTTCACCCACGTAAGGTACCTACTTGAACGGCGGTTCGTTGGTGTGCTGGCACTGATGGATTTTCAGCTGCTGATGCTTCTTAAAGGTCTTCTTACAACCTTCAAAACTGCACTGTTTAAGTAAAGGTTTGGTAGTCTCAAAAACAAATCCAGAACAGTTCATAACAGAATCCTCTCAAGATAAAAATATCGCAGAAATTACATACTTGCTACTTTCACCCATTTAGTTACTATAAAATTCAAGAAGCTTTGAAGAGTAACACATATGAAACAGCAAAAACGATTCATTTGGGGTAGTCTACCAATAATATACTTTAATTAGCAAAAAGTCTGCTTTCAAAATAAACCATTATTATGATAGCTAGTGTCAAACTAAATTCAGATATTTGACCAACAAAATTTGGTTGATGAAAATTTTAGACACACAGGCAATAAACATAAAAAAGTCAGAATTTAAGCCTATAAAATCATTCATACTTACTACATATTGTTTTTGCTGGTTTTCATGTTTGCGTTCAAAATGTTTCTTCAAGTTTGCTTTTGTGTTGAATTTCTGATCACAGCCACTAGCTGTACAACTGTTGGGAAATTGTGTAAAAACCAAAATATTAACAAACCAAGGGAAGAGAAATTTTAAGATGTGTACATCCTCCCACTTTATAAAAGCTAATTATTCCAAAGTATAATAAAAAATAGTCTTTAACAAATTCCAAAGTGTTAAGCCATACCACGTAACGCCTCTCAATTTGACGTGATTACGTGTAACGAGAGATGCATTTTCTTGTTAGGCTTCTGAAATTAAGCACGGTGTAGCAGACATTATACAGTGGACAGAGGGAAGATGAAAAACACTAGTTCCAAAAGCCTAAACCCTGCTTAGACTTAAATCATGCTTAAGTTAAACTGTTCTCAGGTTAGAATCTGATAACTTTAATTTTGCTTGAAATGTCTCTACAAACTACATTTCCAAAAAGACCTCAAACAAACAAACAAACAAAAAAACTGGTTTCAGCTTATCATTAGAGGTAAAAAACAGATATTTACAGAACCATAAACCATTAGGCCCTGTGACATATCACCAAGCCGGTGTAGCTCCCCTTAATGAGTGTTTCTATATCTTGACTTTGAATTATCTAAATTCTTTGTGATTTTTAATATGTGCTCTTTTTGTGATGAGTTTTCATAAGCCGGATGGATGAAGCAGGACTTCCTTTACAAGCCCTCATCTTACCCATCATTCACCGATAAACCCCGAATAACACTCCTATCAGGCACCACGCTATCCACAGGGACAGGCAGAAAAAGGTGCAGAGTGACGGGGGGAGAAATGCCCAGAGGCCACTGGAAGGACACAAGAGGGGTGCTGTGGCAGAGACCACCCACCCCGAGTTCCAACACGTGCTATTTCTGACCTCAGGAACAAAACGCTGACTTTCAGCTGGGTTCACAGCCAACAGAAACAGAGCTTCTTCCAGCCTCCCTTGTGGTCCCACCGCTAAGTGCTGGCCCATCCTGCTCAGCTCCCACAGGTGTCTAAAAAGGGGGCACACCTCTTTTGCCCCTCCCTCCATCCCAGTGGCAGGAATTGACAGCTGGAGCTCCGACAGCCATCTTGGACCATGAGGACTGCAGAGGAAGTTAGGAAGAGCCCCTATCCACCTCGGCCTTTCTGCATCTTAGTTATGCAAGAGAAACAGAGACTATCCTGTTTAAGCCTCTATTGGGCTGAGTTTTCCGTCACTCTTGACTTCAATCCTGACACAGACATCTAACCCAACACCACTGTGGGGCGGGACAGGGCCAGGAAAAGTCCTGCCAGGAACCAAACAGCAGAGACAGGGGGCGTGAGACACCCTGGCAAAGCTGGGGGTGGGAGTGCTGCTGCCCAGTTAAGAAGAGCTGGACCACCACTTCCTGTCAGAGTCCAGCAAATGGGGCAAGACCACAAAAGTGCCCAGGCACAAAGGTCATTACATAAGCAGTGCTCAAAACCACTGCCCAGCTTTAGGAAAGGAAGCAATCTGGAGGGTGATGTGAGAGAGGGCCGGGGAAACAGACTTCAAGTGAGGCGTGCAGGCCAGCGCCTGAACCGAGACACGGGCAGCTGGGGGAGGGGAGAGGCCCTGAGGGTAAGGACAGCCCTTGCAGACCTTCTGCTGTGGAGGACGGGAGGGAAGAACCAGGAGTCCTGCGGGTCAGCAAGCAGGCACTGATGCCGCCTGACAAGAACAGGACCAAAGACAAAGCTTGTGGACTGTCAGCGACCTGAGCCCCACGGAACCAGGGAGACAGCCAAATAACGCCGCGCAGCAAGCAGCTGGACTCGGGGATCTGGCGCTAAAGAGAGGGATGTGGGCTGGAGAGCGAGCCGGAAGAGACACCGCAGTCGTCCTGCTCCAGCAGGAGTAGCCCTCGCTGTTCTCTCCAACCCGCGCATCCACATCCACCCCCATTTTTATTTAAGACTTAGTGTTTTAAATAGTATACGGCCACTTAGCTCAGAAACCAGAGGCCTGGAGAGGGACACAGCTGCATGGTTCCTTCCAGCCCTGCCCCTACCCACCCAGGACTCCCACCACTCCCAAGACAGGCAACAACGTTCTTTAGTTTTGCTATGTAGCCTTTAGGATTTCTTTACACAAACAGAAGCAAATACAAATAGAGGACTTGTTGTCTACCTCCCCTGCTCCTTTTTACACACAAACAGGTAGCCCGAAATACACCCTCTTCGGAACCTTGGTTTTTCAACTAATAAGCCCCAGAGATTTTCTTAGTTTCACAGGGAACACCTGCATTCCTTTTCCCCTCTGTATAGTATTCCACGGGTGTGGATATACTTTACCTGGTCCTTCCTGATGAGCAGGAGGGCTGCTCCCATCTGTGACTTAACAAGCCCTCCAGGTGATTCTGATGGACCCCAAATTTGAGATCCACTGCTTTAAAGTAGCTGGTTTAAAAGAAAAGCAGTAATATCTACCTTTTCAGAGATAATGAGCAACTCTGTCAGAGAAGAATGAAATTAACACTGGCATGGCAGAGGAGTGGGGGCTTAATTGAAAGAAAGAGAAGATAAACTGTTAAAGCTCTACTTCCTCGTTCATATGTCTCTTATCCCAGCAGCTGACTGGTTCGTAAAGACCCTGATGATACAGAGCCCAGAATCTGCCAGGGAACCATGTTCCATCTGGTCTGAACTTTACGAGGTTGATTTCCCATTTAGGATACACTTTAAAGAGAGACGAGAGGATGCAAACTCAAGACAACTTCGGATGAACGCGTCCCTGAAGTTATCACACGCAATGACCCACAAGGCCCCAACGCTCTTTGCACATTCCAAACCCTGTCTCAGGAGATGCAGGCCAAAGCAGCTCCGCTTTCTTCACCTCGAAGGTCATCAGCCAGTTTTCTGTGCCAAACGCCGCCCACTTCAGAGGCCTGAAGACAGTTCTCTACTTACACAAAGGGCTTTTCTCCAGTGTGAACCAGGGCGTGGCGGCTGAGGTGCCAGTCCCTGACGAAGGCCTTGCTGCACCCGTCATGGTCACAAACAAACGGTCTCTAGCAGGAAGGCGACAAAAAGCACGTCAATCCTGCCTGCGTCAGTGGCTCTGGTGTTACTTCAAGCCCTAAACTATCTGATGGGCAAAGCCGTGGACTCTGTCTGTAGAGGTGGTTTCCACCCAGTAAGTGCTGAGCACCTGCTACAGGAGGCCAGGCAAGGATCTCCCGCCTGGGGTTACACGACAACCGAAATGCCGCAGCTGCTCACAAAGTCGCTGCAGCAGGTTCTGTTCCAGGAACACCATGTGAAACCAGCGGGCAGCCTTCACAGTAACCGTACAGTACTGTGAACCTGCTCCTGACCTACACCCGGCTTCAGCAGCGGCCCCCTTAAAGATTTCCTGCCGGCTCTCAGCGCGGCCTGCGCGCACTGATCCTCTCCTTCCGCACAGCATCTCCGCATCCACTCAGAGCCCAGGGCGGGCGGTCTCATCTGGACAAGCCCACTGTCTGCTCAGAGAACGCCCGGCACAGCTACAGAAGAGTGTGTCACAACCGAGAAAGCTCACAGGTGCCCGGACACACACAGCTCACGGCCCGAAGTGCAACCACCACGTGGGACCCAGCAGTTGGGAGGAAGGGCTTCCACTCTGAACCCGTAGGAAAAGCCAAAACATGTCCCCCTTATAACCAGTTCTGTGCACTTAACTATGGAAAACATGCCCCAGAACAGTCCAGGAAGGAGGTACCAAGGCCTCAAAGGACGCTACTGGTAGCAAAGCAGGTGGACAGGAAGACAAGAGCTGCGTTACCAGGGCAGGTGCACAGAACTCTGCACAGCCTGTCATGCAGGACGTTCGAAAAATGTCTGTCAAATTAATGTGAGATTTGGGATGACATGACTCCAAGTTTTCTAGCCTGTGTGAAGGAAGCTGGGAGTGCCAATATCCTAAATACAGCCCACAAGTCTGAAAGGAAACGTGAAGTCTAATCGGGACATCCTGGTAACAGGGCCCAGAATTTAGGGGGGTTGAACGGGCGAGAGGAAAGAGAGGAAGGCGAAGCATAAAGCACGTCATGAAGGAAGCCAGTCACAGGGTAAGAAGAAGCCAAGAGAGTGGGGCAGGTGGAGAACCTCGAGGGCGGGAGAGGAGCCAGGGGAAAGGGTCAGTGAGCGGGACAAGGTCCCGGGGAGGGAACGGTCAGCCTTCAAATGCTGCAGGGGTGAGGGGGACGGGCAGCGTGAGGACACACAGAGGGATGACCTGTAAGTCAGGAAAGTGCTAGGAGCGGAGGCAGGAGCTGCAGCACCCTGGTTAACGGCCTTCAGCTGAGGCCCTGAGAAGCCAGACTGCCAAATCCTGGGAAACTCGGCCAATTCCTAGGCCTCCATGAGCCGCCCTTTGCTCACCTGTCACCTTCCAAAGGCTTCCTACTGCTCTCAAAACAAAACGCAGGCTCTAAACCCACTGGTACCCTGGCCTACAAATGATCCTCCAGGCGTGCCCCTCAGGCTCCCCTTGAATAGTTCCCCCACCCAATCACGTTGACCGGCGTCCACCCCCAGGACCACACGCTCCTCTGGCAGTTCTCTCTGCCCGGGCTGTTTCTCCCCCAAATGTCTGCAGGGCTGGGACCTTTCCTTCTCATTCAGGTCAAGAGAGAGGCCTCTCCCGACCACCCTCCTGCAGCCCTCTCTTCACTGCGTCGCATTCCTACTTATTCCGCTATCCTCCCGCTTACAGCATAAGGTCCCTGACGGCAGAAGCCTTGCCTGTCGTAACTGCTGCTCTCCGGGCCAGGACGGTACTGAACTATGAATGCACGAACACATGCTGCTTGCAAACCTCCAGTACTCTAAAGTTCTCCTCCATTCCGGTCCCAGGAGGCGGGGCCTTTTAAGGCAGGTTGTGGGTGGGCGTGGGAGGGAGTATTCCAACCTTGCAAATATTTACACGTTATGGGGACGTGGTGACTGGCCACCACTCAAGGTCAAAGAAGGGGAAAGTGTTGCTTAGTGAGCCCTGAGCCCACGGCAAGGATATCTCGGTCCTAGAACTCCCTGTCTACTTCCCCAGGCCTTCCCTGCCCTAAGGCATGGCTGGTTCGCTTGTGCGTCCCGGAGGCCAAAGCTGAACGCGTCTGCGCACCCACGCGCGGGACCTTCGGGCAGCGCCCACCTGGCGCGCACCGCACCCCTAGTCCCCGGCCTGGACGCCACGCCCCCCGCGGCCACGCCTTCGGCCTCGTTACCTCCCCCGTGTGCTTGCACAGGTGCGCGTCTAGTTTCCAGGCCTTGTTGTAATTGGCGCTGCAGTCGGGGAAGGAGCAGATGAACCTCTGACGGGGCGCCGGGGGCAGCGAGGCTAGGCTCTCGCCGGCCGCGACGAACGCGTCGGCGATGGTCAGGGACGACACCGCCTCCGCGACAGAGGCCGGCGGCTCCAGGGTGCCCAGGGTCAGGCACTCGGCCACGTGCTGAGCCACGTGCCACGAACCGAGGCCGACCGACCGCTCCGTGAGATCCTACGCGCGATCCGACTGCACTTCCGGTAGCGCGGCCCCGGCGGGGCGGGGCTGGAGCGCCGGCGTAGTAGCGCATGCTCCGGAAAGCTCCTCGCCGGCCCGCTTTTGCGCATGCTCTGAGAAGCTCCTCGCCGGCCCCCGCCCCTCCCGCCCTGGGGCAGGAGCGGAAGGGAGGAAAGAATGGCCAGGCCCTCATCCTCCCCCGCCCCCAGCAAAAGGTGCCCGCGAGTCGCAGGCCCTGTGATGGACCCCGAGGCGACTGTTAAATGTGTTCCCATCCGCCACCACCCTTTTCGAAGTACTACCCTTGCATGATCTAAACTATCCAGTTCTTACTACAAGCTGGGTTTGTCTTCTTTATGGATTCATTTCCTGCAAGCTCTCTACATGCTCCCTCTGCAAGCCCCCTGGCAGTGCATCCTAAACTTGCTTAAAATCACGTGGAAACCTTTTTAAAACTTCCAAGCCCAGAGCATATACCGGACCAATTAAATCACAGTTTCTGTCACTGGGAAACGGGAATCCGTAGTCTGGAAATTCCCCAGGTGATTCCAACGTTCAGACAAGTTTGGGGACCATGGCCCTGAGGCCTTGCTGCTCAGAGTGTGGTCTTCGGGTCAGCAGCATCGTTCGTTAGAAATCGGAACCTCGGACCTGCTTGAATCGGAGAGGTCTCCAGGTGATGTGACGCACCTTGGAATTTGAGAAGCACTGTTCAGAGGCTTGAATGGTATGGGTATCTTTATGGGGACCACATGTTTAAAGGACATCCTTGGACGAGGATAACAATGACAGGATGGCCTGATGTTCCCCCAGGTGTGTACTTTTCACAGACTGCATCACTTTGAATCATTTGGCAAGCCCTTGTCTGATGGTGATGAGCAGTCCCTGCGAAGAAAGTGCAGTTTTGAAAACAAACCAGGACTCTCCCACGAGGATAATGGCCTGTCGTGTCGGGTCCTGAGGACTGGGAGAGGGAGTCTGGGACACGCATCCACATGCTGCTTTTCTCCTTTGCTGGTCCGACCCCTCTTCAGGGGACAAGTCCGCAGACAGCCCTGCTACAACTGTGCACATCTTAAATGGTTTCCCTGGTGCCGGTGCCGGCTACCTCCTCCGCATTCCGCTGCCCCCTGGCCGTGGCGGGGTTGCGTGGTAAACCTCTTCCTCTTCCGCCCTGCTCTTGGCCTCCTGACGCACACCGTGCCCCGTGCCTCTGCTCCTGCCTTCCCAACTTCTCCCATCTCCTTAACCAACTGTTCTTCACACCTTCTTCTCGGTACCCACGTCTTCGTGCTCAGCCCTCTGATGTGAGGTGTTGTAGCGGGGAGCACCGACTTTGAGGTCTAAGTCTACATTTATTCCCTGTAGGACTTTGGATAAGGTTCTTTGAATCTCTTTTCTTACCTTTAAACTGGACCACTGGAGTCATTCTTGGAGTGAATGCGACTGTATTAACCGATAGTTCCATTTATTACGTGTCACCCCCTGAGCCAAGCACATTTCCCAGCAACTCTTAGCTCTCCCAACAACTCTGCATGTAAAGAAGCTGATACAACCCAGGCCGTGCCTTTTCTTTTCTTTCTTTCCTATGAACTGATCCATCGTCCACCTCTATCCTCTCTGCAGTTTACTCTTCAATGTGTTTTCAACATCCCACGTTTCTGAATGAGGAGCGGATTTTTTTTTTTTTTTTTGCTAAAGTAAAAACCATCAAGCAGTCACCTCCAACTCAACATTATTTGCAAGTGAAACAATCTTACCATCTCCACCTGGTTACACTCCCGCCCTCCCGCTTGCTCCCTGCCTTTCTTGCCATTGGCAGTGTGACCCTGTCTGCCACCCACGAAAATGTAGAACAGTGCTCCTCACCCTGGCAGCACACTGGAGTCACCAGGAGCTTCTGAAAAGGATGTCTCTTGGGCCCCACCCGCACCAGTGCAATCAGCCCCTGTCCCTCCTCCTTCCATCTGCCCATCCCTGGCCTGGCCGACTTGTGCACCTGCCTGTCCATTCCCTCCCACCTGCTGCCCAGCTTTGCTTTGCTCTGAGCCTGGACAGCTGAAACAGCCTCTCAACCGCTTTCCTACCTTAACACTCTCCTACCTCTAATCTCTCCGTAAAACACCTGAGACTTTCTAGGTTTAAGTTTGCGAGACTGGCATTTGCAAAGCATTTTTGTTCCTCTTAGCTATTATTCCTACAATTCAGGTAAAAGCACTCAGGTGGGAAATGGGGTCCCCGGGCTCAGGCCCCCTCCAGGCCCTGAATGGGCTTGGTAGTTTGGCAACCCAACTCTGAATCCTGGCTCTACCATTTACTATTTGGCCTTGAGAGAGAGTTATTTAATTCCTCTGAAGTGTGTGTTACCTGTACAATGGGAATAATGATATCTATGCCACAGTGTTGCTGGGAGATTTATATGAGACAGTTAATTCATGCGAGGTGCTTAGCTCAGGGCTCAACATAATAAGTAATCAAAAATTAGTAGCCTTTATTTTTTTCCCCACTTGCTGCTGGCCTATGCCTTCTATTCTTTTTTTTTTTTTTTTTTTGCGCTACACGGGCCTCTCACTGTTGTGGCCTCTCCCATTGCGGAGCACAGGCTCCGGACACACAGGCTCAGCGGCCATGGCTCACGGGCCCAGCTGCTCCGCGGCATGTGGGATCTTCCCGGACCGGGGCACGAACCCGCGTCCCCTGCATCGTCAGGCGGACTCTCAACCACTGCGCCACCAGGGAAGCCCTGCCTTCTATTCTTACCCTTGAGTTGCGGTTGGCAGGCTGCTCTGACAGCTTCCAGTGAACACGGCTTACTGGTATTCACATCCTTGTGTGATTACCCACCCCCTTGGGGTAGACTGGACCCTGTGAATTGTTTCTAACTAATAGCATAAGGCAAAGGTGATGGGATGTGATTAGGTTACAAAACACTGGGACTTTCATCTTCCTAACAGACCTTCATTCCCTTCTGGGCTTGTGCACTGTGACAAAACAGCAACCACGCTGGAGAAACCCACAGGGCAAAGAACTGAGGGTGGCCAACAGCCAACTAGGAACTGAGGCCCTCGGTCCAGCAGCCCTGGAGGAACTGAATCCTACCAACGACCATGTGAGCTTAGAAGCAGATCCTGCCCCAGCCAAACCTTGGGATGAAACCTTAACCCTGGCTGACTCCTTCATTGCAGCCTGGGAGAGACCCTGAAGCAGAGAACCTGGGTAAGCCATGCCCAGATTCCTGACCTGCAGAAATTGTGAGATAATAAGTGTGTGTTTGTTTACGCCAATAAATTGGGGGGTGATTTGTCCTGCAGCATAACTCAGAGTTACATTACACAAAATAACTCTAGACCTGGTAGTCCTGCGCTCACACTAGGGAGAGGGCATCTGAACAAAGAGGTTTCTGACCAGAGGGAGACCCTGACCCAGCATCCAACCATCACACAAGTTTCTTCCTATCCAAAAATCACACAGTGTGACAAGAACGCATGTAGTAATGGCGATAAATGGACAAAATAGCTTGAATGTGGACTGCCCTTCAATATGTGGTCCCTTTAATCCCGATTTTATTCTTATCTCCTAACGTTTACTTCTTCCGGTTTGGTCCAGCACAGACAAGGTGGTCAGCTAGGGCCACTGTCCTAGCAGATCAAGCAAAGCACCAGGACATCATCCCTGAAACCCACCTTTAACTTGAAGCTCTGTTCCTTCTTTTATAGGCATGCCATAGAAAGACTTTTGGATTCAGCCCCAATTGCCACTAACTACTTGAGTGTGACTTTGGGCAACTCTCCGCAACCTGCTTTGCCTAGTCTGTGAAATAGAGGAGACCCTGCCCTGCCTTCCTCTCACAGTTGCTAAGGGCATCATATGGGAACTTGGCGAGTTAACTGACCTCTCTGAACCTCAGTTCTCCATCAGCCAACTGAGGACAATAGTACCTACTTCACAGATTGTGAGGATTAACAAGAAAATACACGTAAAACACCTTTGCCAACCATGAAGTGCTAGCCATCTGTAAACTGTTACTGACACTAGGTTCTCAAATATTGGCTCAAACAAAAGGTGAACGAGCCAAGGTCATCCCAAGGATGACCAAGGTAGGATTGAGCAAGAGAGATTCCACCCCTCGGCCACATCCTCAATATAGCCAGTCTCCCCCATCCCTCAGGGAGCCTCCGGGGTCACTGATCATCTAACCAGTCAGGAGAGGTTCCCCAGGCATCACCTGTACCTTTGTCCTTGCTCCTCTGTCAGCAGAGTCCTCGCCCTCTTGCAGCATCTGTTCTTGGACCGCCTCCCACCCCGCCACGACCTCCCCGGGAACCATCAGTGGGCAGTGGGAGACGCGGGACACCTCCCTTCTTGGCTGTCCGCTCACCACGCAGTTCCAGCCTGGCTTCTCCAATTAGCCCTCCTCTCGCTTCAGTCTGATCGTTGAATTTTCCTGCAGCTGTAATTGCCCCACCAGGGTACCGCCACGGGCCTGTGCTTAATCACTCCCACCCACTTCAAACCCATCTGAGCCGGGAGCAGCCAGATTCCATCTAGTTAGTGAGACCTAATTGCTCTCTGATTACCCACAGGGTCAGGTGCTTGAATGCTCACAGTTTCCATCCACAGCCAGTGCAAGATTTTTGCGTTTGATAATTTCCTCCATCAGCTTTTTTCACCGAGCGCCCAGAGACGCCCCCGGCAGAGCTGAGCGGGAGTCCTCGCCCCATTTATGGATGGCTGCTTGGTTTACCTTAGGGGTGGAATCCATCCGTCTCCCTTTACTGCCTCATCTCTGTCCAGTCCACCATCATCTCACCTGATCTCCAGGTGCATCCTGCAGCCAGGGTCCCCCTCTCCAGTCCTTTCTCCACACGACTGCTAAGGGATCCTTTCCAAAAGCCAAGGATTTCAGTGGTGTCCTAGAGCCTTTAGGATAAAGCCCTGACTCCTTACTGTACCCCGCACGGCCTCAATTCGCACCCCTCCCACTTGGTCCAAGCCCCCCACCCCTGCTCGGTCCAACCCCCATGAGCTTCCTTCATTACTCACACCTGCCCATCACCCACTTCCCCGCATACTCTCCTCTCAGTTTTGTATCACACTCTCTTCTCATAGAGCCTATAGATTTCCCAACACTGCTATGAAGAAATAGGAACCATCTCTTTTCAGATAGAGGGTTGTGTGGAGAGAGGATGGGAAGGGCAGGGGTCTCCTGGCTCCTTGGGGTGTCTGGGGCCGTGTTTCAGAACCTGCAGAATGTATCCTGGAAAACCACGGCTCTAATGTCTGTGATGATACAAACTTGACCCGGGACCTTAAAAGGACCTCTATTAATATTCACTTACCTGTGGAGAAGAGAAATTATCTGGTCTCAAGCATTAGTTTTCTAGAAATAGGAATTTGAGTGCATGTTGAAACAGCTGCTGCCTCTCCTGTGTAGGTCCCTGCCCCTATATAAAAAGAGGAAATGCCTTCATCTAGTTGCAGCTGCGGAGGAATGAAATGGTTCTGTTCCATTTTTCTCTTTTCCAGGCCTTTTGTCATTCTTTTACCCAGTGGATATGGGGATAAATGTATATGTATAGCTGATTCACTTTGTTATAAAGCAGAAACTAACACACCATTGTAAAGCAATTATACTCCAATAAAGATGTTAAAAAAAATCTGGTTTATATGGGTATTTCCTCTACCAAATGTAGAAAAAATATATACTCCACTGCACACCAAAAGCTCTTCCTTTGTCACCCTTAGAGCCCATCATTACAACTGGGGGGAGGGGGCGTCATCCCCAGGGTCCTCTCCTCAGAAAATACCCACACACATCTCAGCAGACAGATACTGCATACAATTTAATGGAGGGTGGACTCAGCTTACGAATTCCTGCTCCAGAGGGTGAGTAGAAAAAGATTTTTCAAAAGTAACACTTGGGGCAGCTGAGACTAATGGAGCTGGCATGCCGGTTGGAATTTTCGATCTTTTGGTTGCTTTCTGTGGTACGATTTCAAGTCTGAGGTTTGTGACTGTTCCCGGTGGGGCTTGTCTCCGGCGCAGCGGCTCCTCCAGAATCCCAAAGGGTGGGCGTCCGGGGAGAGGCAGTGCTGTCTTCCGGAAGGGAGTGTGCTCTTCCCTGGGACGGTTTGCGACAACGCGTTCTGTCCACAAGCAAGTGGCTGACGTCCTTGCCTCCCCCCAGAGTCATGACATTGGTGATGCTCTCAGTGATGGCACAGAGCGACAAGGCGGGCAGACCTGCATGTAATGGCTCAAGGTTGGTTCTTGCAGCTGTTAATTGGGGCTCTCTGTGTGAGATGCTGGGCCAGCCCCACGTGGTGCTCAGGGACTGCACCCCGGAGCCTCCGAGCAGACACCTCAAAGTCACCTGGGCCAGTGCCGGGTGAGCGGTTAAAAGTGTTACAGTGAGATCGCCCCTTGTCTGCAGCAAGGTTGGTGGAGAAAGATTTTATGTGGTTTTTTTTAAAGACTTTTTTTGACGAATTCGTTACAGTATAGCTTCTGCTTTGTTTTGGTTTTTTGGCCACGAGGCACGTGGGATCTTAGCTCCCCGACCAGGGATCGAACCTGCACCCCTTGTGTTGGAAGGCAAAGCCTTAACCACTGGACCACCAGGGAAGTCCCGATTTTATGTGTTTTAATCATGACATCAGATACAAACTCTTCATTAAGCTTCTATTGAGCAATACATGAAAGTATGTAAATCTGGGAGAAAATGAAAAGGACTGGTTTCTCTTTCAAAGTTACTTTGAGCATTAAAAATTTTTTTGTTGCTGGTCGTATTTGCAAAAAAGTGCTGTTTGAGTGTTATAATTGTATTAAAATGTGTACTAAAATTGTACTGAAATGTATTAAGCCCTGTTGTTTCTATTCCACTGCACGGGGTATGGCAGACCGTATATAACGAGCGTGCTTTCCCCGAGCGCAGCCGTCCAGCATCAAGCCCCCTGCGGAGGGAGGAGCTGTCTGCGCCCGTGATTCCAGGGGCTCAGGAAGAACTTGGCCCCGAATGGTCCTTTGCTTCATGCTTGAAAGTACACACTGAGGTATTTGGGTACCTGAAAAGAAACCAGCAAATACCCCCAGGAAGGTGGGTGTGAAGACTCCAGGAGCCCTGGGGGGACGAGTTGGGTTTATTGCTCATCCCTGGAGCCTGGGAGAGTCTGGCTGGAGGTGCAAATTGGAGAGTTTCGAACTAGATTTTTAGGACCTTTAGCGATTTAAAAGCCACCTCCCAGATAATTTTACATTTCTGAGGCCTATCACCAGCCTTCTGGGCGCCAGCACCCAGCACACTCCCAAGGCGCACCCCGCGGCTGCAAGGCCCCCCACCTGGCCTTGGCCAGGGGTGAGAGGCAGCCCAGCAGCCCAGCCTGCAGGGGCGGGAGCCTGGCCCTGCCTCCCCCTCCCACATCTAGGGGACCCTGTCCCCTACTAGTTCCCCTCGGAGCACTTCCTTCACAAAGTCTGCCCACAAACTCAGTCTCAGGGTCTGCTCTGGCGAACCAAGATTCAAATCATTTTATAAGGTTTATTCCAAAAAACAACAGGCCTCTGCCAGCCCCACCCGGCCTCTCTCCAACCTCTTGTTCTCCAGAAGCAACAATTTTACATTCATCTCAGCTTTTTTTCTTTTTTTTTGGTATGTTCCTTTACATCTCTAAATAACATTTTCATAGTGCTACTTCTCGATTTTTCAGTTTTAGCCAGTTTCTACTGATTTTTCCTTATGGGATATGAAGATTAAGAAAAACAGACAGACACACACACACACACACTTTCTCCATTCTCCTAAATGGTTATGAAGTAACAATACTGCTAGGTTACTCTTATATAGAATTTGCCACATGCCAGGCATTGTTCTAAGCATTTCACATGTATTAGTTCATCTACTATCCCCCCAAACCCTATGCAATAGGTTCTGTTATGATCCCCATTTTACAGATAAGGAAATTGAGTCAGAGTGAACGGCCTGCCCACCCGCACAGCTCATAAGTGGGTTATTATGATTGAGTAAAGATTTGGACCTAGTCGGTCTGGCCTCAGGGTCTGTGCTCTCAATCACGGTTATATGGCTGGGATTATGCCGTAACTTTAGTGAGACCAGACTTCAGGATTTTTACTAATATGATTATATCAGTGCTATCAACAGCTGATCCAGGTAGTAAACTGTGATTTCTCTTTCCTTCTTGCAAAACTTCTTAATTTAGCCAGAGTTTAAAAGCTGTTTTTTTTGTTGTTGTTGTGGCTTACCTGGTCTTTTGTGTTTTTTGTACTTATCTCTAATTCAGCCTAACTGCCGAGAGTCAGCTAGAGCTTCTCTCAACACGCTCCAACACATCAGGCATTCTTTCAGCTTTATCTTCTTGGAGAAATTTCTCCTGGAGCACTTCTGACCTGTTCCCATCTGGACTGACTGCTCCCAGGACCTGCTACGGAAACTGGGAACTCTGAGGGTCCTCTCCTTCTCCTGGTGTCCTGACATCTCACGAGGATACACAGAGGTGTGTCTCGTTGTGGCCTGTTTTCACCATTGGGCTGGGCACAGAGTGGACTCTTGTAATCTGAAACCCATGCCCTGAATCTTTGGAGATTTTCTTGGATTACTTCTTAAATGATGCCCTTAATCCTCTAATGTTTTCATCTGTTCATTTCTATTTTTTTTTCTTTTTGATCTGTTTTCTGGAAGATTGCCCCAGCTTTATCTTCTAACCTTTCTATTGAGTTTTTCAAATATTCTATACTGTTTTTATGTTTTTATATCTTCTGCTATCATGTTTAAATTTTTAAAAATTTGCTCTCTTTTTTTAAACATGTATGCTTTTTATTTATCAATTTATGTCTTTCATTGTATCCTATGCTCTGGCTTCTGCCCTTAGCACTCTCGTGAAACATTTGCCCAAGTCTGTTTATTCGTCTGCTTGTTGATTTGTTTGCTTCTTTCTTTCTTATTGAGGTATAGTTGATTGACAATATTATGTAAGTTTCAGATGTATAACATACTGATTCACAATTTTTAAGGATTATACTCCATTTATAGTTACTATAAAATGTTGGCTACATTCCTTGTGCTGTACAATATATCCTTAGAGTTTATTTGTTTTATACATAGTAGCTTATACCTCTTAATCCCATAACACTATCTTGTCCCTCTCTACTTCCCTCTCCCCGCTGGTAACCACTAGTTTGTTCTCTAGATCTGTGAGTCTGTTTCTTTTTTGTTATATCCACTGGTTTAATTTTTTAGATTCCACATATAAGTGATATCATACAGTACTTGTCTTTCTCTGTCTGGCTAATTTCACTAAGCATAATATTCTCTAGGCCCAGCCACATTGCTACAAATGGCATTACTTCATTCTTTTTTGTGGCTGAATAATATTCCATTGTATATATATGGAATATATATATATATATATATTTTTTTTTTTTACATCTTTTTTATCCATTCCTCTGTTGTTGGGTTGCTCCCATGTCTTGGCTACCATAAATAATGCTTCTAGGAACACTGGGGTACATGTATATTTTCAAAACAGTGTTTTTGGGTTTTGGGGGTATGTACCAGGAGCGGAATTGATGGATTACTAATTATTAGAGAAATGCAAATCAAAACCACAATGAGGTGTCACCTCATACGTGTCAGAATGGCCATCATCAAAAGTCTACAAATAACAAATGTTGGCAAGGATGTGGAGAAAAGGGAGCCCTCCTGCACTGTTGGTGGGAATGTAAATTGATACAGTCACTATGGAGAACAGTATGGAGGGTCCTTAAAAACTGACCGTGCAGTTTTGACTCTTCAATTGTAGCAAGCAGCCAGGCTTGCTGCGGCTTCGCAAACGCAGGTTTGCCGGGCGATCCCAGATTTCTTCTGAGAAGAAACCAAACAGAGCCACCTTGTGGTGGAAAAACGATGCACACGTTTCAGCCTAAAACTTGAATTAGGTTCTATATGACATGGGCGGGTGTCAATGTATCTGCATACTCTCATACCCTTGGTTCCTCCCACACGGTCGGGAAGCATTTTAAAGTGGTCAGCAAATGTTGACAGCAATCTACACTTGTCCCGCTAACACATTTACCACAGGTAATTAACTTAACTACCTGATAAAAATGTTATTGGCGTGCTATAATGCTCACTGTTTTCAGAAGAGACTTTGACTGACAGTTGCCCACACTGTGTCCTCGGTTATCTTTATAGGCACGTAATCGAATCCAAATTCGGTCATTAGTTTGTGATTTGATCGAAGTAAACAGCTACACTGGATAGTCGTGATCCCCAAACGTTTATTATTTGCCCCAACCATGTGGTTTGGATTTTTATGTTGTGAAAAATAATAATAAATTAGATTGCTCTCCAAGGCTGTTGAAAGCTGTGCAGCCATGCTCTGCGTCTAATTCATCAGAGATGATACGAGATGCAGAACGTCCATTTGTAGGCATCAGGACTCGTGCTGCGGCTCCTGGGAGCAGCGGTCATTTCATGGGGGCCGTTTAGGGGTGCAAACAGCTGCATATGCTGCGTTCTCGAGGCCCACAGAGCGAACCCCCCCCCCAGTGCACACGGGGGGCGACTTTAAGAGTGCGGCTGCCACCTGAGCTCGGGCTGTCTGCTCCTCCAAGCTCCCACGTCACCTGCGTCTGCAGGGCTGTCATAAACAGCTTTGCCAACACGTATCAGCTGTGACTGGTGATGCCTGTGTGCTTTTCTGCACACAAACTTCGGCCCTCAAATAAGCAAACCTAAGCTCCCAACTTGAACTCTCGTTACAAGAGACGTTTTTTAAGGACGTGGTGACTGATGCGGGATGACTGCCCGGAGAGTGAGGAACCTTCCGTTGCCTCCACTGATGTGGCCCCTGCTCAGCAGCCGGCCTGGCATTGACAGAGGAGGCCTTAGGGGCTGTGCTTAGCAAAGCCAAGCCTCAGGCCCACAGGCCATGGAACCCTAAGAGCCTCAGCTGGAGTAGATGTTTCCAGGCACGAAGGAACAATCGCCCGCCCAGATCAGGGGGTAACCTGTCACAGATGGCTTTGGCCACACTCTTAAAAGTCAGCCAAGACAGAATTCAGTTCAATTCTTAAAATGAGCTGTGCTCCCCGTACCCATAGGGCAACGCACACTGTGCCTCCTGCTTCTCCACACTGGTCCAGACCCAACCTGGGCCAACCTGATCTTTGCCCAGCAGATGCGGAGGTGCCTGCCCGGCCTCAGCCCTGGGCCCACGAGGGCCTCTGAGCCCTCTGACTTCCTGTGGAGGCCTGCAGGCTGTGCGGGGGGTCGGCACCCAGCTCTGCCGGCCTCATTCGGTTGTCTCATCGTTTCCTGTGTGCCATGTAACAGCCACGTCTCCCCAGGGGGATGGTAAATGCCACAAAAGCCATGGGCAGCCAGTGTGGAAGAGGTAATAGGATTCATTTGTTGGTCTAACAGATCCTGAGCACCTGCTCTGAGCATGGGAAGACATCCACGAACAAAGAGATACATCACATTCTAGACGTCGAATCCGAAGCATGGTCCAAGGTCACCCAGGAGCCTGGGGGCCGGAGACAGGAATAAAATCAGAGTCCTCAACGATGAAAGTCAATCAGATTCCCCAGCTCCCGATTTCTCGTGCACCACGGGACACGGATGTACGTTTGCGGGTGGGGTGTAAGCTCTGGGAACCTCGCGGCTCCTAGCATCTGAGGCACCCCAGTCTCTGATCCAGCGGTTCTCACAAAACATGCAGCATTTGTCCCGTGGCGGGGGACCTGATGAAGAGCGGGTCTTGGACACGACAAGGCTGTTTCCAGCTGCCTCGTAACACGTGGCAATGCTCACTTGACACAGAGGCCGAAAGCAGCAGGAACTCAGGGAGGTCGTTTGTGCTGCCGATTTCAATTACCCTCAGCAAATACAGTCCACTTTATAGAGCAAACAGCACAGCCCAGTTAACGTACGGGGCAAAAGAGAAAGAACTTTACCCATCATTAATGTTTTACTACCTTTCTCAAAAAGTGTAAACTTTAACCCCCAAGTCAAGTCTCAACCGAGGCTGAGGCGGTCCGGCTGCTGGGTCAGTTCCGGGTGCCGGTTTGTCAGTGGACCAAAGTTGTTTCGATCAGGAGAAACAAATAAGCAGAAAGGTAAGCTCTTTGAAGCACACCACGAAGCAGACCCAGAATTTCCCAGGCAGAGATAACCGGCCACTTGGCCCTCATTTGGAGGATGGAGGGCTGTCTGCCCAAGTGCTCCCGCATCTGGGGTGGAGCTGGGCCTTTGTAGTGACCAGCGGTCAGGGAAGGCCTTCCACCTGGAGCAGAGTGGCCGGGTGCTGCCTGAGACCTGCTGTGACTGACTTGGCCCCAGAGATGCTGTGATGGCCGCCAGAAGGATGTGATGCTTCCACAAAGATGCCACACTTACGTCAGGAGCCGCCAGCACAGACCTGATTGAGCACGAGGACTCCAAGTCTGAGTCTGATTTGGGGGAGAGAGCGTCTACGTGTGAGATGTACAGGGTCCACAGGACGCCCCAGAGCCTGTGAGGTAGGGGCTTCCATGGTCCGCCGCCCACCTGGGAAATGAGGCAAAATCCATGTCCTTCCCTCCTTCCTCATGCGTGAATGACAGGCCATTCCAGACACTTTCGCTTTTATAGATGACGACTCATGCCTAATTATTTGCGACCCGACAGTGAGTCATTAGGAGTCAGCACAATGTATTATTCACAAACTAAAATTAACACAGGGCTGGATACACTGAGAGCCCCACTCAGGGCACCCCCAATCCAGAGGTCTGGCTGCCGCGAGGCCTGGCTCTGGGGCGCCCGCAGCGTAGCTGGGATTCCTGAAGTTTGGGGGAGGAACACTTTGTTGTCAGGCTGTCGTGAGCAGGTTGTGCTTCACAATTGCCACTTTTCTGGCTTTTAAATTACAACTTGCTGTTGGTTTAGCTTTGTTACCGTGCACTGAGTTTGGTGTGGGTTGTTTGATTAGCCCTGCGGTACGTAGGGGTACGTTAGCATCTGCCTATACTTTCCTAGTCTTTACACAGTAACGCACCAATGCATTGCAGTTCCAGTGTGAACCACCAATGCCCCTGCTGCGAAGTCAGAAGCGTGCATAGGGACTTCCCTGGTGGCGCAGTGGACAAGAATCCGCCTGCCAATGCAGGGGATGGGTTCGATCCCTGTTCTGGGAAGATCCCACACGCTGCGGAGCAACTAAGCCTGTGCGCCACAACTATTGAGACTGCGCTCTAGAGCCCACGAGCCACAACTACTGAGCCCACGTGCCACAACTACTGAAGCCTGCGTGCCTAGAGCCCGTGCTCCGCAACAAGAGAAGCCACTGCAATGAGAAGCCCGCGCACCGCAACGAAGAGTAGCCCCGCTTGCTGCAACTACAGAAAGCCCGCACACAGCAATGAAGACCCAACACAGCCAAAAATAGATAAAAATTAAATCTTAAAAAAAAAATGTATGCATAATTCTGCCGAATGTATCCAAGGAGCTCTTTTTCTATGTCATATGGAAACCAATGGAGGTAGGTAGGCCATAAGGGATTTAGTTTGTCAAAGTGGGTTGCTAAGAGTTCTACAAGTCTGGCATTACGTTGCACTAGTGTCTCAGTAGATATTAAGCAACCAGTTCTCAGGGGTAAAAATGTGTGTATGTTGTGTGTGTGTATATATAATGTACATAATATACAGATTTACTGTACATTATTATTGTATAATAATGTATAATACATACGTTTATTTTATATTATTACTGATGTAGATGTGTGACACAATTTACAAATTTTAAAAAATAGGTAATACTCTTGATTGTAAATTCCATTTAGCTAGTTGATTCTCACAGAATGCCTTCAGTTGATCTTTGTTGCTTGTATCCACGGCCAATCTGTATGTCCAGTTGATGAACAAACATAGTTCCAACGGAACTGTTAGTTGAGATTTTTGTTTAACAGTAAAAGTAAAACAACAAAGACTATATCAAAACTTCAGTTATTTATCGATGATGTGTGTGAATTCTTTGCTTCGTCAGATAGTATTTTCATACACTGGAAGGACACATTTTGAGTTTTTCAGCTATTCACACTTTAACAGCTATACACATAATATACGTTTTCAGTTTAATCTGCAGTATTAACATTTTCTCCATCACACTTTCTTAAGTCTAGACAATCAACAAAATAATAAATCCGGCCCTGATTTATAATCAACCCCTGACTGATTTAACAATGAATCAAGCATTTTGCCAGTTTCTATGGTGCACACAGTCCCACCAAGGCCGGTTTCTGTCTACTGACATAACATCACTGAACGTGGGGTTGGTAAGAGATGCCCAGTAATGCACCCTTATAGGGTTTCCACAATAACCCAAATAATCTCAAGAACATAGATGATAGTAAAATGCAGTAAAAGACAAATAGTAAGTGATCAACTTTGAGTTATTACCACCTTCTTTTCTTACATCATTTATTAAGAATGGCT
Source organism: Delphinus delphis (assembly GCF_949987515.2). Taxonomy (NCBI): domain Eukaryota; kingdom Metazoa; phylum Chordata; class Mammalia; order Artiodactyla; family Delphinidae; genus Delphinus; species Delphinus delphis. The sequence goes on along the minus strand of NC_082700.1, from coordinate 4,958,194 downwards.
GGGCTTCCCTGGTGGCGCGGTGGTTGAGAGTCCGCCTGCCGATGCAGGGGACACGGGTTCGTGCTCCGGTCCAGGAGGATCCCACATGCCGCGGAGCGGCTGGGCCCATGAGCCATGGCCGCTGAGCCTGCGTGTCCGGAGCCTGTGCTCCGCAACGGGAGAGGCCATAATGATGAGAGGCCCCCGTACAGAAAAAAAAAAAAAAAAAAAAAAGAATGGCTTGTTTAATAACTGACTTGGAAGGCCCCTGAAGATTCTCGGGAGCCTGTACCAGCTGGCCTGGTACACCTTTGTGCGTGTGGCAGTGAAGGTAGCTGTGATTTAAGAGAAGCTCTTTATTCTTTCAGACACAGTGATCGTTTCCCATTTCGACTTCCTTCAGCTTATAATTTGGCTGCCTCTAGGCCTGGCCCACCCCCTTCGGTGTCAGCCCCTGCCCCTCATCACAGTCTTGCCCACCCCTGGGACCAGGATGGAGCTGTGGCTGCAGAGCCTGTCTACAGGGGAGGAATGGGCAGGTCTGCACTTGCGGCCCCGCCGGAAGCACAGCCCCTGCCATAAAGAGGAAAAGCTAGAAGCAGTTTGAAAATTAGGAAGCAAGTGGCAGCCAGTGACTAAAAGCCTAGTGCAGCCATAAAAATCCGCCGCGGGTTACATCTTGAGAAACAAGGTGTTGGCTTTTAAAGTGTTTAATTTTCTCTCCGTTAAAAACTTAACCCAAAACTTTCATTACAGGCAGATCATAAAACTCAGATTCCAGTATCAGAGGACATGTCCGAGGATGTGTGTGGATGCGTCACACATCTGCCAGTCCTTCATCAAAGGACGAACAGTGTTCTTTTCCACCCTGGGTAACTGCACTGGCCCTTTTATTGGTCAAGTGTGGAGATTTTTTAAGTTAAGTTTTATTTTTTATAATATCCAGTTCTTAACGACAACAGGTCTTAATGTTTTTCACCAAGGGCCCATTCATTTAAAAATATAACCAGACAAAAACATTTTCTCCATCTCCCACTCGCACTTTTTTGTTGGGATGAGCTGGGATCCTTCAGAGGAGGTCCTGCTGTCTTCCTGGCCTCCTTCCATCCAGACTCTTCCAGACCTGCTCCCAGCCTCCATTCTCACCACCTGCTTTTCCAGTAAGGAAGTACCATAGACTTTGAAACTATTCTCTTCTCAGAAGAACCCTCACCTCTGATCTTGGGAGAAAACATTTTAAAAAACAAACAAGCAAATCATTAATTTGGAAGCCATCCTGGATTTGGGCACTCAAATCTGCCCTTTGAAAAGCACTACAGGAAAGCTATATTTAAATAAGTACCTTCTTTTCATGGTAGATATTAAATAATCGGTTGAACAAGAAAAATTAAATCACTTCTTCCTGATCTGAGAAGCCTGAGAAGGCAGCCAGCCTCATAACTTCCTTTCCCGTAGTCCGGGGAAACAGCAACCTTGAGATGCGGCAATTGGTTTCCAAGAGGGACTGGAGAGGTGAGGGTGCAGGTGGCACCGGCTGAAACACAACTGTCACCCACAGTTTGAACAACTTGAATGCTGACAGCATTTACGTACATTCAAATGGACCCTTTTCTTTGTGCCCAGATGGTGTATTGACATAACTGCCTTCGTGCAAAGATCTTTTGATGACAAATGCGTTTTAGTTTCTGGAAGAGGAAGCATTTCTTGCTGGGCTTAATCGATGAGGTTTAAATGTCCCCTTTCTCCTCCGAGATCTAGCTCTCAGCTCATCTCACGTTGTGAGTCTCAGGGTACGGGGAGCAATGGACTAAGTGTCTGGCTTTGCAGCTTGCCCAGGTCCCCCAGGGGCTCCGGAACCATCCCCGTCGGGATCTGCTCCCTCTGTGCCCCCATCTGCTCCCCTGTTCGATGGGTATCCTAACACAGCAGTCGCTCCCCTTCTTTCCTGGGGAGGTTGTCAGCCCAGTAAGACAAGGGGTGTGCACGTGCTTTATCTGAACTTCCCCCAGCCCCAGTGCAGTGGGGGTGGAGTTTCCACAATCGACCAAGAATGTAAAACTGGCTGTTTGAACCACAGTCTCTTCTATGAGCTTATGCAGGTGTCCAGTGTTGGACCACAGTCTGTACATTTGTCTGTAAACGCCAGAAGTCCAAGTTCCCTTCTGGGGCTGGTGGATGAGAAGGACGAGGGGTGAAGCTGGATCTCCTTTCCAGAATGAAGAACTGAGCAAATCGGCCTCATGGCAGCAGCTTGGGGGGACTAGCCATGACTCCTAGAATGTTATTCGTTCACAAGAATTTGTTGACTAAATGATACTCAACCTAAAGTAGAAAACAATCCTCTGATATATGCCTCAAATAACTATAGACAAATAGCTATAGTTGGAATAAAATTCTTATTAAAATGTTTCCATCTACATTTTGGTCAGATTTCACTTCTCAGGATACACTTATGTATTATGGAAAAAACAGCCTAAATTAATACAAACACAGGGAAAAAACTCTAACAGAAACTGGAAATTTCTATAACTTCTGCCCAATCCAGAAATTTGGGATAGGTTAGATGAGACATCACCTATAGGACCAGGAATTGAGAGCATTTCCTAGGCATTAGTAATACATTTAGCTAAATAGGATAGATGTCCGGTCACCATTTTCAAAGACAATAATCACCCAGACTCTAGGCACCAATGCACAACCAAAATAGACATTTAACGAACATTTAACAAATAAACATGTGTGATGCTAATGATAACAATGAGTGTTTTACGGATTTGGATCAGTGCGGTGAAATACCTATAGGTCTGTATCAGCCATGAGATCACTGGTCTAAGGTCCAAAGAAAAAATAATACTTCATATGAATGTGCTTACGCATTACATGTAATTAGGGCTCTCACACGCTCTACATATGTGAGCATATGTCATACTTTGCGCTTTTAAAAAGCACAACCTCATATATTTGAACTTTATCGCAAAATTATAAGAAAGTGTGTTATTCCAGTTTATAGATAAATAAATTAGAATATGGAAGTTTTAAAAAATGTTGAATGAATACAAGGGGGATGATCCGCCTTAAGTTACACGATTCTGTAGTTGAGACAATTCTGAGCCAGAATGATACCCCAGGTGTCTAGGCTCAAGCTGCCCTCTGCAGAACCTCGGAGGGGCCTCCAGACACTCTTCTGAGACCCTACACAGGCGGCAGGCCTGAAAGAAATGTGGTCCTTCCAACCCCCTTCTGACTGCTGACCCCCCCCTCCTTTGTCTGCTGTCCTGGGATTGTGAGATTTTATTTGAGGCGGCTCTTTCTTTGGCTTCCCCTAACTCTTTGATAAGGGAACTTGATAAGAGAAGCCTCAAGAGACGTGCTTTTTCAGGGAGGTGATGTTGATAATTGTAGGTGAGATGGAGAATTGTACCACTCTGATGACAGAATTATTTGCAAATGCTTGTGCGCACACATACATCATAAAGAATGGAGACGGGAACAGCGTGAGAAGAGGGAACAGCAAGAAAGATGTGCTCGGAGGAGGGGGAACATCGAGAGGAGGAGAGACGAGGAAACAAAAACCATCACTCGCTGCTTTCCAGACGCTGAATGAGTATAATTCTGATAACAACTCTTTCAACAAATATATTCATCCTCGCTAATACAGTCTTAAAAAATTTTTTTAATTGTGGTAAAATACAAATAACATAGTTTACCATCCTAATTATTTTAGGCTGTACAGGTCAGGGGCAATAAATATTTTCAAACTGTTGTGCAAACATCACCACCATCCATCCCCAGAAGTCTCTTCATCTTGCAAAACTGAAACCCCATATCCATTAAACAATGACTCCCCATTCCCACCCGCTCCTGCCCCTGGCAGGCTTTCTTTATTTTCTGTCTCTATGGATTTGACTCATCTTAGATACCTCACATAGGTGGAATCATACATTATGTGTCCTTCCGTGACTGCCTTATTTCATTTATCAGGATGTGCTCAAGGTTCATCCTTGTTGTAGCATGTGTCAGAATTCCCCTTTAAAGGCTGAATAATAAGTGTTCCACTGTATATAGACCACATTTTGTTTATCTGTTCATCTGTCAATGGACATTTGGGTTGCTTCCACCTTTTGGCTACTATGAACAGTGCTGCTATGAACATGGGTGTAGCGATATCTGTTCAAGTCTGTGGTTTCAATTCTTTTGAGTATACATACCTAGAAGAAGAATTGTTGGATCACATGGTAATTCTATATTTAAAAGAATTTTAATTGTGGCTAAAATATCCCACATAAAAGTTATCATCATAACAATTTCCAAGTATATAGTTCAATAGTGTTAATCCATTTGTAACTTTTTGAGGAAGCACTATACTGTTTTCCATAGTCTCTAATACACTCTTATTTTCATCATCAGCAAATGAGACAATAAAAGTGACGCTCTTATATGAGTAAATTTAAATCCAATATGTATTAACTGGGCTTCCCTGGTGGCGCAGTGGTTAGGAGTCCGCCTGCCAAAGGTAGGGGACACAGGTTCGAGCCTTGGTCCGGGAAGATCTCACATGCTGAGGAGCAACTAAGTCCGTGCACCACAACTACTGAGCCTGCGCTCTAGAGCCCACGAGCCACAACTACTGAGCCTGCGTGCTACAACTACTGGAGCCCGTGCGCCTAGAGCCCGTGCTCCACAACAAGAGAAGCCACCGCAATGAGAAGCCCGCGCACCGCAACAAAGACCCAACATGGCCAAAAATTAATTAATTAATTAATTATAAAAAATGTATTAACTAACAATAACAACAGCAACAATAAAAATAGTAATAATGAGGGGAGTTGGGGAGGGATGGATTGGGAGATTGGAGTTAGCAGATGCAAACTATTATATATAGAATGGATAAACAGCAAGGTCCTACTGTAAAACACAGGGAACTATACTCAATATCCTGTGATAAACCATAATGGAAAAGAACGTGAAAAAATGTATATATATGTATAACTGAATCACTCTGCTGTACAGCAGAAATTAACACAACATTGTAAATCAACTACACTTCAATTTAAAAAACTAGTAATAATGCTGCAATTTGGTGACAACTTATGGGGGACTTGCTATTGTGGGACACTGAGCAGGCCCTGCAGCTGATGTAAAAACCTATAGGACACTCTCTTCGCCTTCACCACGCTTATGATTTCCCTGGAGAGACAAACCTGTGCGCACCTAACGCATAATTAAGCAGAAGCAGCAGAAGTGCGTGCAGAGGTGCAGGAGCTGGGGCAGCGGTGGGCAAGAGCCTGTCGGATGCATCTCTTCTCAGCTCCAGTGGCAGTGACATCATGGTGGTGGCTGGAAGTCAGCCAGGGTGGGAGTGTTTACACCACGGCATCACAAACACTACAAATCAGGCTCATTTTCCCTCCCCAAAGAGCTGGTTGTTAAACTTTACCAGCAGACCACTGAGCACGCCTGACATGAGAACCCCGAAAAGAGCATTTTGGGATGGAGGGTACCAAGGAATTTCACAGATGAGGAGATATTTGAACCGGGATTCTCAGGCAGAAGAATGTCTGTGTCTGGGAAGCCTCTCCTCATGGGCTCTGCTCTCTTTTGCCATTTTTTTCTGTCAGTCAGGGATTTGTTTCTCAGCTCCAGGCCTTGGAGGAGAAATGACAGTGGGAGCAGACCTGTGAGGCACCCAGTACCCTTCTGCACATCCCTCTGAAATCACACCGGACGTGACAGTGATGACCTTGTGCGCTGGGATCAAATCAAGTGAGTTCAACTCTGAGCAGACCGTCTTTAAAGTGAGAGGAGCACAGCAAGAAGCTGGTCAGTGCAGCACCACAGACAGAATTCCCCAATCCTGGATGTTTTCCTGTTCAGCTCAACCTAAAGTAGCAAAACCGCCAAAACAAATCTTGTCCTTCAGAGATGATCGTATGTATTGATTTGCATTAAAAGAAAAGAAGTTTCAGGGGCAATATAGGGGTAGGGGAGTAAGAGGTATGAACAATTAGGTATAAAATAAGCTACACGGATATATTGCACAACACAGGGAATATAGCCAATATATAATAACTATAGATGGAGTATAACCTTTAAAAATTGTGAATCACTATACTGTATGCCTGTAACAATAATATTGTACAGCAACTACACTTCAGTTATAAAAATAATTTAAAATTTTTAAAAAGAAGTTTCTTGAAAACAATGTGGTTGTAAAGATCAAATGAGCTAACTGTACCTCAAAAAGTTTTGTAAATTGCAAAGTGCTATACAAAATCAGAAATGTAGTAATAAAATATTTGTAAAAAAGTTCATGAGGGTCCACATTCTCCATTAATTTCATTTTCTTTTTGTTATAATTACATAAATTGACTTTTAAGCAATTATTGAATCATTAAATGTTTATGAAAGATATCTGTTGTCCGAATAAGACACTATCGCTTCTTGTATGTACCTGAACAGCCTTACACATAAATACTAAGAAATCACACCTACATCTGTAAAAACGGGAAAGGGGTGTATGCTTTTTGTGCGTCCTCTGATAGAGGATTTCTAGCCAGCTGGAGCATCCGGTGAGATTACTAAAACTACCTATATTTGGCTTTGGCACCTTTTTAAAAGTCAAAAGAGGCATTTGCAGGGAGCAGTAAAAAGCCATTACATACGCAGAACAATTGGAGCTCCTCAGCATCTGGGAAGGAAACACATCTGTCTTCTGTCTATTCCTTCCCTGTCTCCCTGAATCAACTTTTATGGGGGTGGGGGAGGTAGGAGGGTGTCGTAAATATCCTGTTCTATTGGAACCCGAGTGTTCACAATACCCCTGTGATTATAAACACGAGATGCGCTTTCAGGAAAGAGGTGCACTCAAGTAAGCAGAGATCTTTGTGACAGTGGCCTCCGTGTGGGCCACAGGCCAGCTAATCACATTACCATGAGAGCCAAGAGGTGGCCCGTAGACAGTGAAATAAAGACGAGGGGAAAAGCAAGACTAATCTCATTAAAAGGAAAGCTAAGAGAGACGCTGCTTTTCCAGAGCTGCTGGAAACGCCCCATTTTCCCAGGACTGGGTCACCTGTGCATCGTGGGCCCTGGGGCTGGGTCAGGAGCTTTGTTCAGGCCCCCAAAAGCTGGCCCTCACTGAGACCTTGACTTTTTAAGAAAAAACAGACCTCATTGCCCCTTCCCCCAAAAACCTTCTGGAGACGCTGTTTTCCTTCATTATCCTGTTTTCAGTTTACTATTCCCTGAATGGTCTACAAGGACTAAGTCCTCCAAAGACTTGAACAAAAAGTCAAGCTTTGCATGTCTTCTGAAACCTTGAAGCAAGAACTTACATGAAATCTGAGGAAATCCACTAGATCAGTAATTCCCAAAGTGGGTCTACAGATCCCTGGGGGGGCCCAAGACGTTTCCAGGGGGTCTCCCGGGTTCCCCTTTTTCAACTGCGTATCTGCGGGAGGCTGGGCTTTCTTCTATGCTTCACCTCAACCAACAGATTACAACAGATTGAAGCAAACATAGGAACCCAGCCGTTAAAGGGATTTGCAAAAAGGGAAAACAGTGGTACCATTCTCACTGTTTTGTTGTTTCAGAAAATATAATTCTTCTAAATAAAATATTTATGTTAACAGATAAAGGATTTATTGCTGTTATTTTAAGTGAATTAATAAAATTTTTTTTTAATTTCTGGGTGTTTGTTTCAAATAGAGTAAATATGGGTAGATATAACCCACATAAACAAAAGCTCTTTGAGGTCCTCAGTAACTTTCAGGAATGTAAAGAGGTCCTGAGATCCAAAAGTTTCAGAACTGCTGCACTAGAAAGACATGAAAATATCTAATTGTAGGGCTTCCCTGGTGGTGCAGTGGTTGAGAGTCCGCCTGCCGATGCGGGGGACGCGGGTTCGTGCCCCAGTCCGGGAGGATCCCACATGCCACGGAGCGGCTGGGCCCGTGAGCCATGGCCGCTGAGCCTGCGCATCCGGAGCCTGTGCTCCGCAACGGGAGAGGCCACAGCGGTGAGAGGCCCACGTACCGCAAAAAAAAACCCAAAAACAAACAAACAAAAAATAATATTTAATTGTAAACATTGCTCATTGCTCTAAGCCTTAATTTTGAAGACTGCAGGCTAACTTGAACGTTTGGACGACAATAGGGATTTTCCTCAAACTGTTCATGAAACACTCTAAGGCCAAAGCCTTAAATCAGCCTTTGATTGAAGACACGTGATGTACAAAGAATGAAGAACTGTAGAAGTCCAGTGGTTCCAGGGAAATGGCAAAGACGGAAGATAAGTCATTTACCCAAGAAGGTGAGTCTCTGGAGATCCATCCAAAATCCATTAGCATTTTGTTCCTTTTCATTGCGGAGGAATGTTTCATGGTGTGGACGGGCCCCAGTTTGTTTCACTCTTCACTCACTGAAGGGCAATGAAGTTGGTGGCAGTTTAGGGCTGTTACAAATGAACATTTGCGTGCAGGTTTCTGTGTGAATGTCAGGTCTTTATCGCTCTGGGATGAATGTCCAGGAGTGCAGTTTCTGGGCCGTGTGGTGCGTTTATGTGCGCAATGTATGTGTGATTGAGTTGCTCTGCAACTTCACCAGCGCCTGGTGTTGGCACTGCTTTTTATTTTTGCCATCCTGGTAAGCATGGAGTGTGATCTCATTGTGGTTTTATTTGCATTTCCCTGATGGCTAACGATGTTGAACACATCTTCTTGGCCTTATTTCACATATGTATATCTTCTTCAGTGAAATGGTTTTTGCCTGTATTTTAATTAGATATTTGCCTTTTTTTTTTTTTACTGTTGAGTTTTAGGAGTTCTTTATATTCTAGATAGTAGTTTTTTGTTGTATATATGGTTTGTAAGTATTTTCTCCCACTCTGTAGCTTGTCTTTTCATCCTCTTTACAGGGTCTTTCGCTGAGCGAAAGTTTTAAATTTTGAAGTCAAATTTATCAGTTTGTCCTTTTATGGATCATGCTTTTGGTGTCAAGTCTAAGGACTTTGCCTAGTCCTAGATCCTGAAGATTTTCTCCCGTGTTTCTTCTAAAAGTTTCATAGTTTTACATTGTACATTTATAACTATTATCCATTTGAAGTTTATTTTTGTGTAAGGTGTGAGAATGAGGTCAAGATCCCTTTTTTTTGCTTATGCACGTGCAATTGCTCCAGCACCATATTTTGTAAAACCTATTCTTCCTCCATTAAATTACTTTTACAACTTTTTCAAAAATTGGTTGGCTGCATTTGTATAGGTCTATCTCTTGTGTTCCCTATTTTATTCCATTGATCTACATAGCTATCCCTCCACCAATACCACACTCTTTTTTAAAAAAATAAATTATTTATTTATTTACTTATTTTTGGCTGTACTGGGTCTTCATTTCTGTGTGCAGCCTTCTCTTGCTGTGACGAGCAGGGGCTACTCTTTCTTGCAGTGTGCGGGCTCTCATTGCGGTGGCTTCTCTTATTGCGGAGCATGGGCTCTAGGCGCGTGGGCTTCAGTAGTTGTGGCACACGGGCTCAGTAGTTGTGGCTCTCGAGCTCTAGAGCACGGGCTCAGTAGTCGTGGCGCACGGGCTTAGTTGCTCCACAGCATGTGGGATCTTCCCGGACCAGGGCTCGAACCCGTGTCCCCTGCATTGGCAGGTGGATTCTTAACCACTGTGCCACCAGGGAAGTCCCACACTCTCTTGATTACTATAACTATATAATATGTCTTGAAGTCAGAAAGATTGCAATGGGTCACATTTTAGATATTTACTTACTTAAGCTGAGTGCTTAGTCTTCATATATAATAAATGTATTGATAAAGCATCTACATTTTCTTGGTATCTTGTCTGTTATCACAATTTAAGTTTTTTATTGAAATTCACACTTTCCCCAGGCGCTGCCGCTTATGTTGTGCAGGTTGGCTTACCACTCTGAATCCCAGTTTCCTCATCTGTGAAATGGGGAAGAACAGTCCATCCTTTGGAGTTTGTACCTGCTTTGCAGGAAGCACTGCCAGTAAGATTGCGTGAGATTACGTGTAAAAGCGACTGGCACAGTACCAGACGTGCAATAAAGATCGGGTGCTCCCTCCTCGTTTCTCTTTGCTCAGAGTGATTGTTACTTATGCTGATAACATGGAATTGCTTGTTGTATTTCTGCAACTGGGTCTCGCTTCTCAAACTCAGTACCACGTGAAGTACAACATAGCTCTTTTGTAACAATCCACAATGCAGGGAATATGCATGTACTATATTAACCAATGTTAAAATCTAGAAAGGCATCCTAAACTGAGTTTCTGACTGGCTGATAGCTGTGAAAATCTGATTCTTGAAAGGGCTGTGCTGGCTGCCTACCGCATGGCAAATCCGTAAGGGCCTCCAGAGGCTGCACTTGCAATATTAAAGTCACTTCCCCTCATTACTCAAAAGAGTCCCCTCTTCCTTGCCCTACAAACACATACCAAAGTGTAACAGAGGACTTTTATTCTAAGTAGAAAAAACATCAATATACTTCAGGTTTGCTACTTTTTAAACCATCTCAATCTCCCCCTGTAAGCTACTATTTTCTCCATTTTATGTTTTCCCTTTATAAATCATTATTTAACATGGACTCACGGATGTGTATTTCCAAACTGTTAATTCAGTGAAAAGTCACTGCTAATGACATATTTGGATGTTTTATTCCCTTATATATCTCTAGTTTCTCCAACGTTCTTTACATGAGTATGAGTTATACGATTCCGAAATTTAGTGACATTACAGACAATTGTGCACACAATGGCTGTTTTACAAGTGATACATATTTTTATAGACAATACAAAGGAAATTATGTTTCCCATAAATGTTTATTTTTTTAATATTTAATTTAAATGTTTTATTTACTTTTGGCTGCATCAGGTCTTAGTTGCGCAGGCGGGATCATCGTTGAGGCATGAGGGATCTTTCGTCGCGGCGCGAGGCCTTCTCTCTAGTTGTGGCGTGCGGGTTTCCTCTCTCTAGCTGTGGCACGTGGGCTCTGTAGTTTGATGCACGCGGGCTCCCTGTTGGGGAGCACGAGCTCAGTAGTTGCAGCATGTGAGCTTACTTGCCCTGTGGCATTTGGAATATTAGTTCCCTGACCAGGGATCAAACCCACGTCCCCTGCATTGGAAGGTGGATTCTCTACCACTGGACCGCCAGGGAAATCCCTCCCATAAATGTTTAAAAGCCCTTTAATTAACGTTATTTTAAACTTTTTAATTGAGAAATATAAAACCTATCCAGCAAAGCATATAAGTAAATGTCCAGTTTAATAAATAAGTTTACACTCTGTACCTGTGTGTTCACCAATCAGGCTGATAAATAGGACATTTCCTGAACCCCAGATGTTCCTATGCGTCCCTTCTCATTTATTTCTCCTTCCCACCAAGATAACCACTAACCTGCATTCTGTGATGATCCACCGACTGTTGAGTTTAACAGACTTATATTTGTCACTCTTCCTGTTGTTGTTTTCTCTATTTTAACATTTATGTATGCGTCCTTTAGCAACACAGTTTATAAACAATGTGTATGTATTCTTGTTTGTCTGTTTGTTGTACGTCTTTGTAATATTCATCCATGCTACTGAATGTAGCCATGGATAATTCCTCTTCGTTGCTGTATGATTATCCAATGCATCAGTACTCAACTACGTATTTATCTGTCCAGCTGCTGCTAAACGCTTGTATTGTTTCCAGTATTTGACTGTTGGGAACAGTCTTGTTGGCACATTCTTTTGTACTTGTGTCCAGGGGCACATGCATTTCTCTGAAGTGTATTTCAGGAGCTTGATATCTGGGTCATTTCTCTTTATCTTCAGTCAGAGAAGAACTGTTTTTCCAAGCAGTTATTTTTCTTTTTTTATAAATTTATTTATTTATTTGTTTATTTATGGCTGGGTTGGGTCTTCGTTGCTGCACGTGGGCTTTCTCGAGTTGCGGTGAGCAGGGGCTACTCTTTGTTGCGGTGCGTGGGCTTCTCATTGCGGTGGCTTCTCTTGTTGCGAGCACGGGCTCTAGGCCCACGGGCTTCAGTAGTTGTGGCTCGTGGGCTCTAGAGAGCAGGCTCAGGAGTTGTGGCACACGGGCTTCAGCAGTTGTGGCTCTCGGGCTCTAGAGCTCAAGCTCAGTAGCTGTGGCGTTCGGGCTTAGTTGCTCTGCGGCATGTGGGATCTTCCCGGACCAGGGCTCGAACCCGTGTCCTCTGCACTGGCAGGCGGATTCTTAACCACTGCGCCAGGGAAGCGCAGGACCAGGGAAGTCCCCCAAGTAATTTAACGGAAATATATGTAGCCAGTACTGAATTTTTTAAAAATAAAGGGTATATATTTGTTTTCCTCCTCCCTCACACCTCAACAACCCAGTTCTATCTGTATTTTTTCTCACAGTCTCTTAAGTTTTAAAAAGGACTGCAAAAGTGCTAACTTCTGGAGAGCAGTCTTAAGATACTCAATCAAGAGAGGGGATCAAGCCGCAGGACTGAGTGCTAGTCTTAAACCCTGAACAAAAATGACACACCTCATTTGGTGTGTAAATAAGGGCACACCTATCTATATTGGACCTTTAATTCCAGAAGAGGATATAGTTCAGTTACAGGTAAATGTTTAATGGAGAAAATGATTAGCTCATGCACCTGGCCCTGGGCCAAGTCAGTCCTGTAACCACAGCAAACATTTTCTCCCCACTTCTGTCCTCTGCACTACCGGCTTCTGACTGCAAATTTCCTTAATGCAAAGTACCCACTCTTTTCTAAAACTTATTTTTCAAAAAAGTTTCATATTGCTCCACATTTCAAAAACCTTTAGAACTTGAAATCCCTTTCGATTTTTTGAACTTTTTATTATGGGAAATTTCAAACATATATAAAAGTAAATAGAGTAGTAAAATGAACCTCAAGCACCCATTACCCAGCTTCAGTAATTATCAATTTATGGTCATCTTGTTTCATCTTTATCTCCTCCAGCCACCACCAGGATTACTTTGAAGAAAATATAAATTATGATTTAATGTGTGATACTTCACTATATTTCTCTAAAGGATAAGGACTCAAAAAAAAAAAAAAACCCTCAATAGCATTACACACACACACACACACACACACACATAAATTTACAGTAATTCCTTAATTTCATCAAATACATAGTATGGGTATTGCCTTGGTTTTGATACAAGCCATTTTTAAAATAATTTTTTCTTTGAATGAGGATCTAAACAACATCTATGTATTGTAACTGTGAAAATTTGCCTTAAAATTTTTAAAATATGGTTTGTGCACTAGCAAGAACTAGGAAAACCCTGGAAAAGAGAAATGATGGAGAGAAGAAAGGCAAGCCTTACCACACACGAGAGGGTATTACAAAGCTTCTATAATTAAAACAGTTTAATTTTGGCCCAAGGACAGGCAGACAGATGGACCAGAAAAGAAAGTCCAGAAGTTGACCCAACTGCACATGAGAATTTAGTATACAATAAAGGAAACAGCTCAAATCCAAAAACCAGAAATGGGGGAAAGTTCTCTATGTTTTCAAAATCAGAATTAAGAAGGAGTTAAAAAATTTGCTAAAATAAAAGAACAACAAGGAAATATTTTATACATGGCATACAGCCGTTACAAAGTAAAGAGACAAAAGACAAATTAGGAAAAACATTTGCATCACATCACAGAGGGTTTTAAAGGTCAAGAAACCTATGGAAAAATGGATGAGAAACTGGAACATGGTTCACAACACAAGAACTGTAAGGGGCCCTCAGTCATGACAAAGTCCTCCACGTCGTTCGTATTGAGAGAAACCCAAAGTAAAATAACGCTGATGTACAGTTTTTCTGCTGGCAGGTTGGCAAAAATGCAGTAGTTTGACAATATACAATGTTAGCCAGGCTGTGAGGAAATGCCTCCCATACACTTCTAGTGGGAGGAGACCTGGGCGATGTCTAGAAAAGTTACCTATGCCTTTACTCTTTCACCCAGCAATTCTTCTATGAAGGGATCGCCCAAATGTACACTGGCAAAAACAGGAAAAAATATATGCACTACTTGCAGTAACAAAACTCTAAAAAGAACCCAAATGACCACCAGGAGAGGATTGGTTGAATAAAACGTGGTACTTTTAAGCGATGCAGCCGTACAAACGAATGAGGAAGACCCCTTTATAAAACCCTGGGAGTTAGACAGAACAGCAGGGTGGTCCATGCGCTTCCCTGTGGGATGCCACCTTCGGAGCCCGGCATGGCACGTGGGACCCTGCACGGAGCCTGACCCGAACAGGATGACCAAGCACTATTCAGCGTGGAGGGAGAGGTGGGTAAGAGAACAGGAAACCCATCTAGTATCTTCCAATCACAAGATAACAGATCTCAAATACCTGGATAACAATCTCAGCTCAGCACTGAGATGCATTACTTAGATACCTGGAGTAGATTACAGATGAGGCAAAGTAGGTCAAAGTTGCCTTAAGAATAGACGATGCCAGAAATTCAGTTTTGCTTTTATCTGCTAGAAACTGAACTTTCTCCCTCTGCTCCCAGCTGGGCCTGCCACCTCCTCCACTCCCTCCCTCCCACTCCCCTCCCATCCCCACTCCCTCTCTCCTCCCCCATCTTCTCCATCCACCCTCCCCTGCCAGCATCCAAGTCTTTCCCTGGCCCTGAACCTTCCCCTGTGTTCGCACTGCTTCCCCCTGCGCGGGCATGTCCTGTGCCCCTTCCCACAGCTCCTCCCGCACCTGGGCCAGCTGCTCAAGTGTCTGTTTCACAAACCTGAGGGGCTATAGTCTTTGCTCTGTTCCCATGTTTTCGTATCTGTCTCCTAGAATGGTTCAAGAACCCAAAACGAAAAGAAACAACTTTTCTCCTACTCAGGATGGTTTGATAAAGGCTCCAGCATCTCTGCAAACTTACCTTGCGCTGTAACAGACCAAGAACCCCAATCACTTCCCTCTTTTCTTTTTCCTTCTCTCCCTTTTCTTTTTTCTTTCTTTTTTTTTGAGGCTGCTGGTGTGATTGCAGCTGGCATGTGCATGTTACAACTTTTCAGAAAAGCAGATTCAGAAAAGCTGCCCTGGGGAGCTTCAGGACTTGAACTGGAGTTGGAGCAGCCCACTGGGCGGCAACTGTCCAGCAGAGGGGAGCGTCCGGGCCAGGCAGAGGGACAGGGCTGGCAAGTCCCCCGCAGTGCACTCCCCCAGCCCCTAGATCTCCACACACCAGTGGATGCACCTAGAAGAGCTTATGGTTTCTGAATTATGGGGCTGAGTTGTGTCCCCCCCAAATTCATACGTTGAAGTCCTAACCCCAGTATCTCAGAATGAGACTGTCTTTGGAGACAAGTTCTCTAAAGAGGTGATTAAGGGGCTTCCCTGGTGGCGCAGTGGTTGAGAGTCCGCCTGCCGATGCAGAGGACACGGGTTCGTGCCCCGGTCCGGGAAGATCCCACATGCCGCAGAGTGGCTGGGCCCGTAAGCCATGGCCGCTGAGCCTGCACGTCCGGAGGCTGTGCTCCGCAACTGGAGAGGCCACAACAGTGAGAGGCCCAAGTACCGCAAAAAAAAAAAAAAAAAAAAAAAAAGAGGTGATTAAGTTAACATTATGCTAACACAACGATGTAAAGCAATTATACTCCAATAAAGATGTTTAAAAAGAAGAAGAAAAAAGAAACCCCAGAGAGAGTGAAAACAACAGCAACAACAAAAAATTAACATTAGGGCCTGGGCCCTAATCCCATGTGATTGGTGCCCTTGTAAGAAGAGTAGATTAGGACACAGACAGGAACAGAGAAAAGACTATGTGAGATGCAGCAGGAAGACGGCCGTCTACACGACAAGGAGAGAGGCCTTCTGAGAACAGAATTGCTGATACTTTAATCTCAGCATTCCAAGCTCCAGAACTGTGAGAAGATATATGTCTGTGGTTTAGGCCACCCAGTCCGTGGTACTTTGTTACAGCAGCCGAGCAGACATACAGTTACCAGCTACGCATGACTTAAAAGTTGTATGAAGCAAGCAAATGGCATGGCATATAATTTAGACTGAACTTTAAAAGTCTTAGACTCCTGGCCCTTCCTGCCTCTGGTCCCTGTGTTGTTCTCCCACCAGCACTTCCATAACTGCATACTGGTTACAGAGTGCTGAGCACTCACTGGTCTCACCAGAGCTGCCCCTTAGGGACCATGTTATGGGTGGAGAAACTAAGACACGGCAAGGCCACGTAGCACCCCAAGATCACACAGCCAGGAAGCGGCCGAACCAAGGTTCGCATCTGGCTATTTGTTCCAGAGTCGTGCTGCTGACCCTCTGCTACTCCTACAGCAGCCGTGGCTCCCCACTGCCCCCCTCATTGAATCCAGACTCCAGGCCCAGCTTCCCCATTTGCCAGTAGCCGTTCATCCTCTGCAAACAGTCCTTTCCCCACTGCAGCCTGCCTGCCTCTCTCCTGTCCCTCCCACACACTACACCCCAGACCACCACCTCACTCTCCATGCCCTTGTGATTCCCCTGAGCTCTCCTTCTCCGAATCCCCTGGAATTTCTGTGCTTCTCACATCATTCAGCACTTAAGTCACTTTCCACATTTGATCCCTGTTGATGTGTGTGTCCTGTGATGCTTAAGGCACACTGAATGAGGGGCTGACGGCGCTGACTCAGTGGCCCCAGAGCTGGGACCATGAAGGTGGTCAGGAAAGTGGTCAGGAAAGGAACACTGACCTGTGGAGGAGGATGGTCTCTAAAATAGTTTAGTGGCTCAAAAACTGGTGCTTTGGAAATGAAAAGCCACGCATTCTCATCGTGCTTTTGATGTGCTCCCAGCATAGCATCAGCTGCTTTGATTAGAGTCAGTTTTTTACTTGTTAGAACTCCAGCTTCTTGTTGCTCATTTTCATGCATTGTATCTTCATATCTGTGCAGTTTTGCAAATAGACACCCCATGAATGTTTGTCAGGAGAACTTCTTATTCAAATAATTCTTATTGAAATAATCATTGAATCTACCACTAATTATTTCTCAATTACTTTTGTTGATCTTTGGTTGACATATCTTGAAATTTTAGAGATTTATTTTCTAGAGAAATTATCACTTTCTCCAGATTTACCTAACCAGGAACCACATTCTTCCCAACCCCACCCCCAAGCAAGGCAAAGCAGGGCTCTGCTGTATTTCCCCCCAGTCCTTTGTGCCTTTGAAATTATCTGCTCCTGTGTTATTTGTCTTGTGGCTAAGGGGCATGCCATTCATTTCTGTATCTCCATTGCCTAGTCCGGTCCTAGCCCACGGTGGGTACTACATGAATGAACTGAAAGTCCTAAACCAATGTCGTTCAGGATATATGGACAGTGAAAGTGCGTGTCACTGGTGAAGGAATTCGAGATGTTTCGAACAAGGAGAACTCATCTATTTTTTTTTGGTACTTCTGTTATTATAATTTTTCAGAATTTGGGGGGGCAATACTAAATTTTGATTCATTGGGAAGAGGGAAGGGAGGGAGGGAAGGAGAAGTGACGCCAGGAGCTCCACCTATGCCGTCTCACGTAATCCTCATACCAAGTCCCTGGGCAGAGGGGGGGATATTATTATCCTCATTTTACAGATGAGAAAACAGAGGCTTGGAGATTTTGCCATTTGTCCAATTACTACATTGAGGAGGTGGGGTTCAAAAACCAACTGTCTGGGCTTCCCTGGTGGCGCAGTGGTTGGGAGTCCGCCTGCCGAGGCAGGGGACACGGGTTCGTGCCCCGGTCTGGGAAGATCCCGCATGCTGCGGAGTGGCTGGTCCCGTGAGCCACGGCCGCTGAGCCTGCGCGTCCGGAGCCTGTGCTCCGCAACGGGAGAGGCCGCAACAGTGGGAGGCCCTACCGCAAAAAAAAAAAAAAACCAGCCCACACCCTTTCCCTGCCCTGTTTTCTCCCTGCCCAAAGCACTGGTTTTTCAGGACCGAGGGCACGGGATCCGCACGGACTCACTTTTCTTAAGATCTCCTGAGGGGGAGAGCTGACTGCCTTCACATTTTCCTGGTGGCATCCACCCCCCAACCCCAGTCTCCATCTGAGAGCTCCCTCCATCTGGGCGTTGCATTTGGAGGACCCAGCTTAGCACCACTTCCACACATGTTGCCAGCCAGAGTCAGCACGAAATTTTACGGGGGAAAAAACCCTGACGCATTGCCCAGGTGCCTCTGATTACTCACTTTCCTTATTAGTAGGAAGGTGACCTCAGTGTGACTTTTTGCAAAAAAAGTCTGTCAGTCTTTCCCTCTGAGCACAGACAACAAATGATGCCCTCTGACCTCAGCCCAGTATACTTCCAAGAATCGCCTTAGCTTTCTTTGGTACTGCCATTTTCCAAAAGTATCCCGTTACGTGGATCCTTGGGGAGAATTAATCTTTTAAAAAGCAGGAGTGTATAAATGTACACAATCTCCTGGCGAGCCCCTGCCTGGTTGCCCGGCCTACGACAGGTGCCGGTTACATGTGTTGAGTGAATGGAGGGTCCACAAAAACATGTCAGGGCTGAGGTCCTCCGGACGGTCAGGCACATCCGCCTTGCGCCTCACCTTCACAAACACCTGCACCTCACCACCCACAGCTGCATGGAGCTCCCCTGAGGAATGTTGTTCCCTCCGGTGAAAGCTGCCTCCCGACACCTTTTCCAGGCTGATAAGTTGGGCCTGAGAGGCATTTCTTCCAGAAACAACTGCCCTTCAACCCTCTTATTAGTGTAACCCCTCAAGTCCATTATGAAGGAATTCCTAGAGGAGTGGAAAAGCTGACTCTGAGATCTCCCAGCCCCCGGCGATGAATCTCTAGATGTCACGGGGACCTGGCACCCTGCCCTCCTCTCCCCCCGCCCCCCCGCCTGGAATGCGGGCCGGTGGGCGGGCGGGCGGCACCCCTCCCCCTCCCCCCCATCCCGTCCCTCCGTCTGCGTGGAGCCCGTGATGTGCGGACCCGCCAGCAGGCCAAGGAAGGCAGCCTGTGCGCGGCGCTCCTCCACGGCTGCCCCGCTGGTCCTGGCACCTCGCTGTCCCTCGCTGTAAACACTTTTATTTTCGCTTCAGTTTATGGCCTCCCCTTCCAAAGGTTCCCAGCTTGTTTAAACCAGCTCTAAACAAAGACTCTGGCGATCACAGACCTGCGGCTGGTTTTATGGTGGGCTCCCTTTGTCCCTTTTCTCTCGCTGTCTCCCCCCCCGCCAGGTACCCGGTGACCAGGAGGCCTGCCGGCAGCGGCCCTGCCCACGTCTGGATCCCCTCAGCCCGGGCGGCTCTGACCGGGGGCGGGGAGTCAAGCGACCGGGAGCCTGAGCGCCCGCCCAGCACCTCGGCCCTTCTGTGCCTTCAGGCGTCCTGGCCGAGCCCACCCTCCGCTCAGCTGCCCGGAGTCGGCCGGGGCCGTGAAGGGGCCGGGACCCCGCAGCAGCCCCGGGCCTGCCCGCTGCCCTCTCTGGGCGGCTCCCCAGGCAGGGGAACGCTGGCCCCAAGCTGGCGGCCTTCCAGTCTGTAACTGGCTTGCTGCTTCCTCGGGTCCTGCAAATTCCGGCGCCCGGGCCTCCCCTGGGGAGCTGGAAAGGGCAGAAGCACGGAGGGAGCCTGCAGGGCCCGAGAAGAGGAATGCCCGCGGGTGCCCTGGGGCTCGGGCAGCACTGCGGGGGGTGGGGAGGGGGCTGTGGCCCCTCGGGGCACTGCCCGCGGTGCAGATGTGGTCGCCCTCCGGGGCTCCACAGTTGGAAGCAAAGAGAAGGACCCATGAAGAGAGGGTGCCGTGGAGCCCTGCCTCTGCCGCAGCCTGGGGATTCCTGCTTGGCAGAAGGTGTCTGTCCAGGGGATTCTGAGGAAAGCCTTTGAAGGAAGCCCCCAGGGCTGAGTGGGGAGTGTTTAGCAAACAGCCTGACTGGGAGGGAAAGAAGACTGCCTCTAGTTCCTGCCCTAGGCACCCAGCCACACACGAAAGGCCTCAGCTCGACTCAGAGCGAGCTCCGGGGGACAGAAGAGGGACTGTCACAAGGGAAAAGCCCTTTCCCCATCGGGAGTGCCTGGTCATCCCCTCTCCAAGTGGGCGCTCTACACAGAACACCTGAAAGGCAGAGCTACCCAGAACTAGACCTGGCACTCGGCAGGTGTGTTTGAAAAATAAATCATAACTTGATTCCATCCTCAGTTTCCAGGCTGCAAAGTGAACGACCTGAGAAGACAAACACAGAGACAGTCATCACAAGGAAGCGCTGGGGCTGTGGGTACAGGGGGAGCCCAGGCAGGAAACCTCGCCCTTCCTTCCTCCTCCCTGAACTCCAGCCTCTGAGTTCCAAGCCAGTGAAGGAAAAAGGAGATGCAGAGACCAGATCCCAGAGTTGCTGCAACCTTTTTACAACCCGTTGTAGGAAGGGTGTGCCCCAATCCTTACACATGTTCCTTCTCATTAAAAAAAAAAAAAAAAAAAATCAGCATTTCTATGGTGATTTTTTTTTTAGTCCGCAAACCTACTGCTCACGTCTTACTCATGACTACTCAGTGAGTATTTTGGTCTTTTCAGAAGAGGGATCTAAGACATAGAAAAGTTAAGCGACGCACTCCACAGACTGATCTATTGGTCAATATCATCCAAATTAGAAAACAAGCAGTTTATTTTGTTTTAGAAATTGACAATCTACTTCCAAAGTTCATGGAGAAATACCAAGGCCCAAGAATAACAAAAGAACAAAACTGGAGCTTCTACAGTACCAGACATCAAGACTTATTATAAACATATGGTAATTAAGACACTGTGGTATGGATGCAAAGATAGAAAAACAGCCAGTGGAACAGAAGAAAGTCCAAAAACAAATCCACACACACATAGACACTGGATTTACTTCGAAAGCTGCAGTGCAGAGGACTGGAGGGGATGGTCTTCACAATAATTGGTGTTATGGAAACTGGTGTTTATATATATTTGTTGTGTACGTGTATGTGCATGTGTGTGGGGGGGTGCGTGTGTGCGTGTGCGTGCATGTTGGTGTGGGGGGGTGTGTCTGTGTGTGGGTGTCTGTGTCTGCGTGTGTGTAGGTGTGGGTGGGTGTGTGGGTGGGTTGTGTGTCTGTGTGAGCATGTGTGTGTGTCTGTGTGTGTGTGTAAACAAATCTTGCCCCCCCACACACAGCACACGCCAGTTCTAAATGGATTGACGATCTAAATGTGAAAGATAAAACAAAGTTTCTTGGAGGAAACAGGAAAATATCTTCTTGATCTTGAGCTCAGGACACTTTTCTTAAACAAGACACCAAAATCATTAACCATAAAGGAAATAGAGAAGTTGAGTTATATTAACATTAAGAGCTTCAGTTCATCAAAAACATTATTAAGAAAGTGAAAATGCGAGCCAGCGAAGAGTACAAGACCATGCTTGTGAAACATGTAATAGATAAAGGACTCGTATCTGGGATAATAAAGGATTCCCACAGATGAGTAGGAAAAAGACCACTCACGTTGCCCCGAGTGTTGGGTGGCATGGGAATAGAAACAGGCATTTGGGGGATCCTGCTTAGGAGAAGTTGAGTAGGGATATATATAAGTTGGTTTGATGAGATGTATATAGTAGGTTCCCAGTCCCTTCTGTGTACAGGTAAGTTACTGCTGGCTGTCCTGGTGGAAGAACGGCTTCTAGGAATATGTTCACCTCCCACTGCACTGATGCTCCCAGCATCCGGACACAGAGGTGAAACATTCTTCTAACCACCAGGCACGTACAACTTTCAATGGAGAAGTTGGTTTTCAATGACACTGAGACAAACAGAAGTTTTCTCCTCTCAGGCGTATACTCAGCCATGCAGACTATTAGTTGAATTCATCACATGTATTTTTATTTTTTATGAAAATCAAGTGTTGTATCAGGACTTCTGTGTTTGAGAGACACAAGTCTGTAGCAGTATTATGCACGGTGACAATGTGTGTGTGAAGTCACATAGTTAATGAATCCCACACACCATGCAAGAAAAAAGACTGAACTGTCTTCCTATAGCAAATGATAATACAAAATCATTGACATAGGAAGAAGAGATCAGAAAGTATGAAGTCGAAAAATGAAGGAACCACATCACATCCATTAGGATGGCTGTTATCAAAAAAGCAAAATAACAAGTGCTGGTGAAGGTGTGGAAAAACTGGACAATTTGTGCATCGTTGCTGGGAATGTAAAATGGTGCAGCCACTGTGGGAAATGGTACGGCAATTCTTCAAAATATTAACCATAGAATTACCATAGAATCCAGCAATTACACTTTGGGGTATATGCCTAAGAGAAGAGATATTTGTACACCCAAGTTCACAGCAGCATTGTTCACAAGAGCCAAAAGGTGGAAGCAACCCAAAAGTCCATCGATGGATGAATGGATAAACAATCAAACAATGGAATATTATTCAGCCTTTATTATTCAGGAAGGAAATTCTGACACACACTACAACATAGATGAAACTTAAAGGCATTGTAGTAATCCAAGTAAGACAGTCGAAAAAAGATAAATATTGTATGATTCTACTTACATGAGGGGGACCTGTAATGGTCAAATTCAGAAACACAAAGTAGAATGATGGTTGCCAGAGTGTGAGGGAGGGGAAATGGGGGGTCAGTGTTTAATGAGGACAGGGTCTCAGGTGAAACCTGAAGGAAGGTGAAAAAGTTCTTGGGATGGATGGTGGTGATGGTTGCACAACAATGTAAAGGTACTTAATGCCACAGAACTGTACCCTTAAAAATGGTTATCTTAGTATATTTTACACATTTTTTAATGAAGGAAAAGGTCTTGTAGAGGTATGTCAGGTATTATTGTGTATTTTCCTGGATTTTGAAGTGTTTATGGTATTTGTCAGCTTTCAAAATTTTGTGATTTCTTATTCTAAAACAAATTTACTTCCATAACTCACAGTTTTCAATGTCATTTAGTATTGACATGAAATTTAGTTTCCTTTTCTGAAAATGGGGCCAATAATGTATATAACTTATAGAGTTAGTAACAACATTGAATGAGTTAATATATAGGATAAATATATGTTAAGTAAAATACACAAAATAAAAATATATAAAATAGATCTAAATAGTTTTAAGAGAAGCACGATTTATTGCCAAGTACTGCTTTGTGCCATGATAAAGAGGAAGGAGAGCTATAAGCTAAAAGCAAACGCTGTCAAAGCTGATAGCTGAGCCCCCTATTTTGTGATTTCTAAATTATCCAAATCTATCAGCAGTGGATTCTTGGAGTATTGCTTCCCTGCAGCCTTGATCACATTTTTTGGAGGTTTCAGTTTAGCTGAGATTCACAAAATTTGCTGAATGCCTCTGGCTTACCCCACTGTGCTGGGCATTGAGATAGACACACACACAAATAAATCATACGCTTTCCCCTTAGTGGGGCAATAGACACAGAAACAGTCTCAACACAGTGGGGCTGGTGGGCTCTGCTTTATTTCATCTGTTGCTCCCAAAAGCCTTAATGGCCTTATCACAGACTGAGTGGGGAACAAGGAAGGGAAACCCTTTGTGGGAGGATAATTGGGAAGGATGGGGAATCTACAAGTGAAAGGAAGGGAAGGGGTCTAGGAAAGAAAATGTAGCAGAAGAGAGGACTGGAGTCCCCTGGTGGGGAGAAGGGGTAGGAGCTCTCGGGGGCAGCCAACACCCATTGGTGGATTCTGACAAAATGCTGCCTGGGAACAGCAGAGAACTGATAATTCAGGGCTATCCTTTATCTTAGAAAGTGTTGTTGTGGGCTTCCCTGGTGGCGCAGTGGTTAAAAATCGGCCTGCCAATGCAGGGGACACGGGTTCGAGACCCGGTCTGCAAAGATCCCACATGTCGCGGAGCAACTAAGCCTGTGCCCACAACTGCTGAGCCTGCGCGTTAGAGCCCGCAAGCCACAACTACTGAAGCCCGCGCATCTAGAGCCCTTGCTCCGCAACAAGAGAAGCCACCGCAATGAGAAGCCTGCGCACCGCAACGAAGAGCCCCCACTCGCCGCAACTTGAGAAAGCCCGTGCACAGCAACAAAGACCCAACGCAGCCAAAAGGGAAGTGTTGTTTCACTCCCCTCTCATGGCCCTACTTTGGCAGTTTAAAGTTTGCAAAGCCCTTTCCCGCATACCTCATTCTATTTTATTTCTGCTAATGTTTGTCTTGTACATCACTGGGTGCATCACTTCTCTTTTGATGCACCTTTTTTTTTTTTTAAGCTTTTTGGTTTTGTTGTTGGTGCCAAAATACAGTTATTAACACAAAAATTTCTCCTATTCCATGTTAGGCCAATGTAAAAACTAGACACAAAAGTGCTAAATATTGTTTTCTGTTATTCTTCAGTAAATCTGGGTTTTAAAAGATACTCATAAGGTATTTTGTTTTTACACAGTACTTTCCTCCTAATTCTTAACAGTACCTAAAATCACACATGCAATTAGAGCTTTATGCTCTGAACTTACTTGGGGAAAACAGACCAATTTTCAAATTAACTGACAAAATGCAGGAGTGTAAAGAGTTGGTGTCAATATCATTTCGTGATTCAACCCAAATCAATAAATTCACTGTCACTGCAGCACCGAAGGACGAGATATCCATCATTTCAATCAGAAAGGATACTGCTAACTGTACTGCTCTGACCTTGCGAAGATGGTCTTGTTACACAGCAGTTTCATCCAGGTGTTCTGGTCCAGGTAAGAGGTAGGTTAGATTTCCGGAGTCGATGGAGCCTGGCACCACTCTCTGCAGGTAGAGGGATGGCCAGGTCTTAGAGGACCTGGGGAAACCAGTCCACGGAGCTGTCAGGGAGATGCTGTGTGGTTACACAGTGCCCCCTCCTGGTCATTCCAGGAACACAGAAAACCTGGAGCATAATCATGACGAAAACTGGCAGATTCCTGAGCTCAAGAGAAATAGAGATGAGGGTGTGGCTGAACGATTTTTTCTGCACCTTATGAGCATAATAATACCTGGAAGGATTGGCTGTGTCTGTAAATTCCTACTGACTGGAAGCCACCAAATAAAATGGGAGACGTTGACTCCACCAGAGCAGGTCTGGCCTGGGAGTCAGGAAGACAGCCTGAGAGACTGGCGTGTGTTTGCTCACTGGGTCGAGAGCTGATTGAATCAGGAAGGGCAGGTAGAAACTAACCCTCTCTTCACCTTTGCCAGGAAATGGCACTGCGAAGCACCAGCGTGGCTAGGGCTAGGCTCGGACACAGCGGTGTGATGAGCCTATGGCTCACTGACAGATCCCTGTCTCCCACTCCTTTCCAAAGAAGGATCGCCTGGGATTGTCCAAAGCCCCCTCCCTTGCCTGGCCCTCACTGGCAGGTCAGGACTTTGCAGGGCACTCCCTGTGACGGGCGTGGACGCTCACAGAGACCTCCATGGCCAGGGAAAGACATGCTTGGTCTGACTCAGGAGGAGCCTGCAGGGTGCGGCTCACTGGCACTGAAGACAACGAAGCCTAAGGAGGAGCTCACCATCCTTGCGGGCCGTGTTCACGGAATTCCATTTTATTTTGCTGCTGGTTAAAGCTATGAAGCTGTAGGAGGCCTTGCCTGATGTTCACACGGCAAGACCACTGGCAACTGACCCTGGAGGGCCCAAGAA
The DNA here is from genome assembly GCF_949987515.2 of Delphinus delphis. Taxonomy (NCBI): domain Eukaryota; kingdom Metazoa; phylum Chordata; class Mammalia; order Artiodactyla; family Delphinidae; genus Delphinus; species Delphinus delphis. The sequence continues at coordinate 4,932,621 of NC_082700.1, read as the reverse complement.
GACTCAGTTCAGCACTAAATTTTAAATATCTGCCTAGTACTTTCAAGATGGAAGAAACGAGAGTGTAAGGAAACCCCTTGTAATCCTCCAAGAGCTACGCCATGTAAGAACAGTGGGGCAGATAACACACACAGCGCCCTACTGGTCCAGGAAGTATGACATCCCCACAGTGAGTCTATTCCGGAGACCAGAAGAGTCCCAGGGGTAGTGGGAATGGGAGGTGGCAGGGGCGGATGCTCATCACGGATAATGCAACAGGGACGGGACCTGAACTAGAACTCTGGGCATCCAGCTGCCATCATTCGTTACTGGTTGCAACCGAACTCTGCTCTGTTAAGTACTGACAAGCATTTCATGCTGCCAATTTCCTGTCTGGAAGGATCCTTAATGCTGGAAATAACACACCACTACCAACACCAAAACCTCACCACTCAGCACTCTTTTAGCCAGAAGACAGACAAATAAATGTTAATTTTTATATTGAGAATGTACCGTGTACAGGGCCCTCTTCTAAGTACCATATGTTATTTGCTTATATCATCCTCCCAACAGGATTCTCAGCCCCATATTACACGGGAGGAAACTGAGCGGCAGAGAGGTTAAACCCCTTTCGAGGGAACCAGGATATAAACCCAGCGATCTTGCGGCAAGGACCGCCTCAGTTAAGCACCAGCTAAGCTTCTTCCCGCTCAGAATGAGGGGGTCGGATGGAGCCAGGGCTCAGAGGCTGTCCCTTGGCGGGCGTATCAGGGCTCTTTACACTTTTGTATGAATGCTTTATTTCTTGGGTACAATTTTGGAATGCCGAGCCGAGGCCGCCATCTGTCCCGGTGAAGCCGGGGAGCCTGGGGGTGCCGGCTGCTCCCTCTGGCCGGAAGCTGCTGGGGCTTGTCCAGGACGACTGTCTGCTTGCTGACAAGCAGGGCAAACAAGGGCAGCAGCTGCTCAGGGTCGACGGAAGAGCCAGCGTGGTTTGCAGAGTCAACAGACTCTAATTCGGACAAATACTGCCATGGCCCTGGCCCTGGGACAGGCAAAGCAACGACGACTGTTGACACGGGTGTTCCCACAGGCTGAGTGGGAACTGGAGTGGCCAGGAATGCGGGGTCTCCCCCACCCCCAACCCGAGCTCCCCAGGGCAAGAACAGAAACCAATCCAAAGCCACGGACACCTTTCCCATTCACTGGGAGTGTGGCCAAGGGGAGGGGAAGGCTACCTCGGAGAGGAGGGGTCTGGCCAGGTTTGTCGCTTAAATGTTCCTACCAGCTTAGCAACCCTGCAGGTTTGCCCAGGCCCGATCTCAGAAAAGCAAAATGGGGAAAGGCAATAACACGATATTTCCTATTCTGAATAAAAATTAAATAAAGAGGCAGAGAGAGAGGTGTCAGTGCATTGTCTAGGCCGGTGCATCTCAAACGTTACTGTGCGCGTGCATCACGTTGGAGCAGGTAAGTGGATCTAGGCCTCCACGCAGCCACCCCATCTGTGCATCCTGGACACGTCGCCTAGCTTTGCTGGACGTCCATCTCCACTTGAGCGATCGGCACCTGCCTCATACGGCTGCTTCGAGACAGACCGAGATGGTGCAGGTAAAAGGCAGGGCACAGTGCCTGGCACGTGCTGAATGTTCGCTAGATGGCAAATTCCTCGTTAATTCCAACAAGTTTTCATTCAACAAATACACAGCGTTGTAGGGCCCCACGTGCCCCAGGTGAGGGTGTTGGCTGCTAACACAGCTGCACTTCCTCCAGAGAGCTGCCCTCCTCAGGACACCACATCCCTGAAAATGTCTGGAAGGTTACGCCTACTGACTGGTGTAGATACAAAAGCCTGCCCCCCTTATCCCACGTGGGACAGCTCTGAGGTGCTGTTCATGTTCCAGAACTCTCCGGGGAGCAGGATGAGGCTACATGTTGGCTCAGTGTCTCCCCCGGCCTGACGCCCCTCACTCCTTGTGGATCATTTCCCTGAGAGCATGTCCTTCCTTAGTTGTTTGCATGTCTCAGACCTCCACCTCTGCTATTGCCAGGCTCAGGCGATACAGGAGTGAGGGAGAGCGACCAGCAAAGGGACAATTAATTACAGGAAGGAATTCCATAGTCATAAGGCTGGGGTGGCGTGAGAGATCATAGGATGGGTCCCTGATGCAGGAAAAGGCTCTCAGGAGCAAGAGGCACCTGACCCAGGTGGCATCCGCCAGGCACAGGGAGTACGCGGCAGAGAGAAGGTCACCTTCAAGGCTCAGCGAGGGTGTGGTGAGTCTGAGGATTTGCAGGGGCCCCTCGAAAGGCCAGTGACCAAGGAGAGGACTGACTGGCTCCAAAGTGACCCCTAATCCTTTCCTTCTGTGGACCGCTGGGGCGAGCGCGGGGCAGAATCGCCATGGCAACACAGACTGCAGCCCCTGAGGCTGTCTTCAGGATTATGCTGGCAGGACAACGCAGGTGCCCACAACCTCATGTACTGAGATTCTTGAGCTCTTCCCCGGGAAGAGCTTTGTCCAGGGTGAACCTGCACCCTCCTTCCCACCCACGGTGGAGAGAATAAGGTTGTACCTGGAGCAGTCACATCCGTAGAGAGTAGAATGGTGGATGCCCGGGGCTAGGGAGAGGGGACAGATTTTTCAGTTGGGGAAGATGGAGAAGTTCTGGAGATGGACGGTGGTGATGGTTGCACAACAAAGTGAATGTGGTAGCGCCACTGAGCTGGATACTTAAAAGCGGTTCAAATGGTAAACTTTATGTTACGTGGTTTTTTACCACAATAAAAATAAAGAAAAAAAAGAGGAAGGAAGGCTATTGTCTAAATCTAAACTCAGGGCATTGAGTGATGTCGCGTCTTATGGTGTAAGATTAAGAAGTTACCTGAGACAAAATCTATAAAACATCATTTAGTACCAGAAAGCAGATGACAAGATAACCAGGTAAGCCATAAAAAGAAACGAAACGGAGCTGTTTGTAGTGAGGTGGATGGACACAGAGTCTGTCATACAGAGTGAAGTAAGTCAGAAAGAGAAAAACAAATACCATATGCTAACACATATATATGGAATCTAAAAAAAAGGTTCTGAAGAACCTAGGGGCAGGACAGGAATAAAGACGCAGATGTAGAGAATGGACTTGAGGACATGGGGAGGGGGAAGGGTAAGCTGGGTCGAAGTGAGAGAGTGGCATGGACATATATACACTACCAAATGTAAAATAGACAGCTAGTGGGAAGCAGCTGCATGGCTAGTGGGAGATCAGCTCGGTGCTTTGTGACCGCCTAGAGGGGTGGGATAGGGAGGGTGGGAGGGAGACGCAAGAGGGAGGGGATATGGGGATGTGTGTATATGTATAGCTGATTCACTTTGTTACACAGCAGAAGCTAACACACCGTTGTAAAGCAATTATACTCCAATAAAGATGTTAAAAAAAAAAAAAAGATAACCAGGTAAGCCAGACCATATGTCTGTAGGTGGTGCTGATTCCCTCTCCTGGCAACAGCATCCGCCTGGTGAGTTCTGAGAACCCGAGCTTCGGGACTGCGTCTGGGATGATTCATCACCTTTCTGGCGAGCTACATCTCTCCTCCTCATCCACCTCTAGAATTGTGCGGAAAGCAATAAGAAGAATGCCAACAATAAGAAGAATACCAACAACCATTTCTAGCTTGAGCTCACAGAACATCAATGTCGTCTGGGCATGTCACTTGTTACAACCAGAGTAGAAAAAAGACCCTGTCTTCCCACAGCCCCGAGGGCTCCAGCAGGGTAGGGCAGTCCTCTGATGCCTGTTCAGCACAGGCCCAGCATTGGAGGGGCCCCAGGGATGAGGGAAGGAAGCCAGGAGAGAAAGACAAGGGAGAAAGGAGAAGGGCTCCCAGACCACCCAGTACCTAGCCCCTCCTTGGTCAGATAAGGGGAAGTTTGGCCCAAGACAGAGAGGTTAAGTCCAAAGTCACATGCTTTTGTTAGGTAAGCAGTGGCCCTGGCTGGGGTCAGAACCAGGCCTCCTGGTCCCTCATCAAGACTGCGTTATCCTAAAACTTGACAGTCCAGATGCCATTTGATGACTGGGTAAGTCTAATTAACTCCCACCTGGAATAACTGAACTTTTGTGTTGCTTTTATTTGTTTCTTTGATACCTAGTGTTTGCCCAGGTAAAGTCAACTTTTTAAAGATATGGAGTGGGGTCAGAGGCCTTGCTTTTTACACAGTGATAAGTATAGAAGAGTGGCCATGTCTCCACGGGTTCATTTGACTAACAAATTGAGGTTTCGTGGATCAAATTATCCACCAAAACTGCCTCCCTTGTGTTTGGCCCAAAGGAAAAAAGGAAACAAAAAATTATTGAGTCCTGCCAACGCCAGCCCTGCCCATTATCCCCTTGAATCCTCACGGAAACCCAGAGACATCATATCTGCATGGTTACAGTTGAGGCAGCTGTGGCTCAGGGTCCTAAAGAACTGGCCCAAACTCACCCCCCGGCTGAATCAGGGTGCATGGCACAGCTAACCTTTAGGCAGCACAGGGCCTAAAAGTGTTTAGCATCTGTTGAATGAATAAACGAACTCATATCCATCTGTCTACAGCATCCATACACTTGCCCCTTGACCGTATCTATAGTCATTATTTGGAAGGTGTCACAAAGACCTTAGAGATTATCCTCACTCCCAAACAGGGTGACAGTGTAGTCAGATAGGAGCTAAAAACACCTGAAAGCGAAAAAGAATAAGCAAAACAGGTTTAATGAATCATTAAAGCCGACGAAACTGAAGGAGTGGAAGGGTGTTGCACAGTTAAGCAATTAACTTGTACTGACACAGCACATTTTGGAACAATTAAGAGATAGGAGAAAATCCATGTCTGCCTGTCACCAGGCTGTCATTGTCGCTGCCACCATGGGTGAGGACCAAGAAGGCTGTCAGGTCAGCAGGGCAGCACGGACGGGGGTGTAGACCAGAAGACCGGGCTCTCGGAAATCTCTCCCATGGCTGTCCTTCCTTTTCTCACCAACAGGACAGGGTCTAAACAGAAAGAAGCCTAATAAAGACTTTGAAGCCCCCCCCGGGTGGAGAGGTTCTGCGGGCCCGCTCATCGCCTTCCCGGCAGGAGTGCCTTCTGTTTACAGGCTCTGGGAGGACCAGACCCTCCGACTGCGGGCTATGGCAGCATCTGTCCAACGAGCCGAGAAGTGATCAGTCAGGAAGAGCTACCTGGAGTTCCTGGGCCCACCCAGATGTTCCTTTCATGTCCGCCTTCCCCAGGATTCAGCGGTTTATAGCCCTGGCCTCAGGAAATCTTGGAAGTTAGTTCTGTTAAAGGAGGCAACGCACTATGCCAGCAAAACACGGTCGGGACCTGGTGACATGGGAGTTTGGCAATGATCAACTGCCCTGATGTAAGACTCGAAATTTGTTTTGAAAGAGGGGGGCTGGGGAAGGAGGTGGTGTAATCAATACTTCGAGTTTGTCCCGATTGGATGGGGTGTGTGCTTTCTTTTCCACCCTAGTTGTTGTTGAAGCTGTTTATTGAAAGGTTGTGCAAATATGATCAGTCGGCTCCAGGGCCATTAATAACCTGCTGGACAAAGCCGGCTCCGTTCCAATTGATTTCGGATTTTTGAAAATGTCAAATTCCTTGGAACAGAGATGAAAGCCCCGGAGGGGTTGGCACCGACGTGTGAGATCTTTGCCTCCGCTGGCACTGATCCAGCGGATTCCGAGCTTGAACACTGTGGCCCTGCCGTTTGCTTGCCAGTCTGCGTGAACTGGTGGTCCTGTAGCAGCGCTGGAGAGAGAGGAGGCGTCACAAACAAATACTCGAAGAAGCAAACCACGCACTCTGAAACCTCTCTCCCCACGGCGCTGCCTTCCAAAACTGTTAGATCCAAGCTCCTGAGAAAAGTTACACAAGGTTAGCTGTAGGGGACACACACACGAGAGGTGGCCAGTAGTGAGCCCGACCATTATGGCCGGAAAACACGGATTTATACCCCAGCCCGCTGGGGTATAACCTGGAGCAAAGTCATCTCTATTATAGTCACTGTGAACTGAGGATTTCACCATAAATTTCTTATTTCAGAAGAAGTATGTTCTCTGGGCCTTACCCATTTAAGAACTCAGATTCTAAACGTGGAGGCCATCAGAGCCAAGGTCTCTATAATGTCCTGATTCGGCAGCTCCGTAAGCTGGCCCACCATCAGAGCTTTGCATGCCACCATCAAAGGACACACATGGGAGACTTCCCTTGTGGTCCAGTGGCTAAGACTCCATGCTCTCAGGGCAGGGGCCCTGACCCCTGGTCGGGGAACTAGATCCCACATGCCGCAACTAAGAGTTTGCATGCTGCAACTAAAGATCCCACATGCTGCAACTAAAAAGATCCCGCGCACGACAACCAAGATCCTGCATGCTGCAAGTAAGACCTGCACAGCCAAATAAACAATAAATGTTGAAGAACAAAAAGGACACACGCAGGCAAGAAGAGAGCCATGCGTCCCGAGACGTGTCAAGACGCCAGGGCACAGCCTGCCTGGTCCATTAATTCAAGAGTCATCGGCCACAGTGTCACCGAGGGAGGCTCGCCGAGGCTGCTCCTGTCTGCAGGTCACTCTGCCCATGTTGTCCCTCCCCCGGGGTCTACCTGGGGCTCCTCTCGGGGCTATTGGGATCGGATGGTCACTGCTGCCCTCCTCTCCCTGAGGTGTCCTGCGCAAACGCCTCCTCTCCACCAGGAGTCTCATCTCATATTCCAGTTGTCGCACTGGATTCTGAGACACCCCCTTCTCCAGGTGTGCCAAGGTGGAGTTAAAATTACAAGGATCCTGCAGAATGAGAAAGACTGGGAAGAAACGTGCTACCAGAGATATCTGCGATTAACATGAACCATATTAATGTTTTCCAGTCGAGTCAAAGATCATTTTTAACTTGGGCTGGATATTTTCTCAGTTGCCTCCAGAGTTCCACTCAACGAGAGTGTATGTAATTTCTGTAGTGTGTTTGTTAAAGCCCATATTTAGAACAAAGCCATTTGGAATGTAGATTGGTACAGCCACTATGGAGAACAGTATGGAATTTCCTCAGAAAACTAAGAATAGGGCTTCCCTGGTGGCACAGTGGTTGAGAGTCCGCCTGCCGATGCAGGGGACACGGGTTTGTGCCCCGGTCCGGGAGGATCCCACATGCCGCGGAGCGGCTGGGCCCGTGAGCCATGGCAGCTGAGCCTGCGCTCCGCAATGGGAGGGGCCACAACTGTGAGAGGCCCGCGTACCGCAAAAAAACAAACAAACAAAAAACTAAGAATAGAGTTGCCATAGGATCCTGCAATCCCACTCCTGGGCGTAGATCTGGACAAAACTATAATTAAAAAAGACACATGCAGTCCTATGTTCACAGCAGCACTATTTACAATAGCCAAGACATGGAAAACAGCCTAAACGCCCATCAACAGAGAAATGGATAGAGAAGACGTGGTACATATATACAATGGAATATTACTCAGCCATAAAAAGAATGAAATAATGCCATTTGCAGAAACATGGATGGACCTAGAGATTATCATACTAAGCAAAGTAAGTCAGACAAATACTATATGGTATCACTTATATGTGGAATCTAAAACATGACACAAATGAACTTATTTACGAAACAGAAACAGACTCACAGACATAGAGAACAGACTTGTGGTTGCCAAGTGGGAGGAGGGGAGGGGAGGGAAGGAGTGGGAGTTTGGGATTAGCAGATGCAAACCAGTGTATACAGGATGGATAAACAACAAGGTCCGACTGTATAGCACAGGGAACCACATTCAACATCCCATGATAAACCGTAATGGAAAAGAATAGGAAAAAGAACGTATATATGTATACATGTATATATGTATAACTGAATAACTTTGCTGTACAGCAGAAATGAACACATTGTAAATCAACTATACTTCAATAAAATAAATTTAAAAAAATAGAACAAAGCCACTTGCTGGTGAGTGGGTCCTATACAGACTGACATGAGGGGCCACCCATGTTGAGAGAAGGGCTTCACTGAGGGCCAACAGGAAGAAAGTTAATTTTTAATGAAAGCAACTTGTATAGAAACAAAAAGTGAATTTAAAACTAGTCAATTTAAAACACATTAATGGAACAACTCAGAACTTTAAAAGAAGTACACGTTTTAATACTCATGTTAAAGTTGAAAAAACAAAACAAAAATATAACTTTTTATATTTTTGTTATTATACTTAGTATTTCATTTTCAAAAACAAACCCTGCTGTTTCAGGTATCTCAGCCTTCTAAGTGAAAGAACGCTCAGGACGGTGTGGTGAAATCTGCCCACATTAACTACCCACAGTAATCATTTTAACTATTTCTGCTTTGAACGCCTTCACCCTGGGAGAGCAAACATCTCTGGCTCTTCACAGAAGCAGATTCCCTTTGAGAACTGAGAGACTGGTGGTGTTACACGGAGGTGGCAATTTAGACTTTTTCCTCTCAATAACTTTGCTATTTCTATACTTCTTGATTAGCTCAAAACATTGAAGTAAATCAGGGCCACGGGATGGGGAGCAGGGAAGGAGGGAAGCTGAGACCTGGAGACCAGAAGGGGGTCTGAGGAAACCCCGAGAAGGTGTCAGCCACCTGCTCTGACTGAAAGCACCCCAGTTTGGTCCAGCTGAGCCCAAACCCACTGGCAGTTGCCCTAAACAGTTTACAAAGTGCCGTCAATTAGCCAGAAACAGCACAGGTTTAACACACCTTGTGGCTTTACCCTGCAAAACATTACAAGGAAGAGAGTTCCTAGGGAACACTTCTCAGCTTCATGGGTAAAGAAGATGAAGACTTCGGGAAATGCTGAAAATGTTAACAAACTCCAGAAAGGAGGCAGAGAGCCTCTCAGCTACTCGGCTGTTTCACTTCTTTTTCTCTTTTCATGGAAAGCACGAGCTCAAAGGAGCGGGGATGGGGTAACCATGACCAGAAGGCGCTGAAGCTGGAAGTGGAGCCAGGAGAAAAGCTGTGTCTCTCGCCCAGGTATGCCGCCTCCCACCCCAAGTCAGGAGTCCCCGACCGTTTCAGGTTTCAGGTTGTTTCCGGGCCGGTCAGGAATCCTGACAGTACGGACCTGGAGAGGAAGAATGCAGTTTCCTGCACTCTGCACACTGCAGCCTGCTATCATTGTCATTTATGTTGGACAAACCCTGAAAGACACAGAGACACACTCACTAAATGTTCCATCTCACAGAAGCAGCTGATGCGGTCGAGTGACCAGAAGCCAGGTGGCCCTGCAGAGCAGGAGGACCAGCTGAAAGCTCAGGTGAAAGTGAAGAGGGGAGAATGTCAAGCCTCCGTTCGGGGCCCAACAACTTAATTTCAGAATTGGGAGACCTGAGCGTCACCTCCTTGACCAAGCTTCCCATCAATGCCACCCTCTTGTGTTTCCTGATTCCCTGCTGTGGGCTCTAGAGGGCAAAACCCCTGGCTGAGATCAGGGACCACACCCACAGACCACCCAGGCCTGGCACAGGGTCCACATCTAACCCGTATTTGCCAAAAGAACAATTTCATGCATAGTAACAAAACAAAAGCAATTTTACACAATGAAAGCACAAAATTCCAAGATCAAACCATCACTGAGCTTGTGTACATCTGAGCAGGGCCACCTGGGCATGTGGGGAGGCCGGGATGGGCACCTTGGTCACAGGAAGGACCTCTGAGGGTATGTGATTGCATGTGGTGAAGAGCAATCCCACTGCCCTGGAAGATGGAATGGAACGGACCTCACGCTTCCATTACACTTTGAAATACTTGTTACATTTTGATTTTACAACTAGTAACCTCTAGTTTTTAGAAATGAAATACTGCCTACATACTGTTAACCCTATTGGCCCAAATGGTTTAAAACATCCCAACTTCAACTTTACTTTTTGCTAACAGTACAAAGTATCTACAGGTTCATTTATGTGATCAATTTCCAAGTAACCGGTGTGACTTTGGATGTCCCTTCTTCCCTCAGGAATTCAGTTTCCTTTTCTGTACTAGATTATTTAAGTGCCCCCCTGAGTCTTAAAATTCTAGAATTCAGTATAAAATGAACAGGACCTCCCTGCCAAGTGTGGCATTCTAATCTGGAAGACAGTGAGCAGGGAATCAACTCTCATCCCTCCCTCCCTCCCTCCTCTTCCCCTCTGTCCATCAAACATTTCTTTGTACCAAGCCAAACTCATTTCTCTGGTTAGGGGCATATATCGTGAGTGAGTCAGGAATACAGGTGTTCCCTCTGTAAAGGTCTTCCAGCAGGTGTCTGTGTCCTGGCTGTGAGCCTCAAGGTACCCTCAAGCAATCCAGATGACTGGACCTGTGGACGGGGACGGGGACAGGGCTAGAACGCGCGGGAGAGGAAGCCATGGGAAAACCCAGTCAAGAGCAAGGAACACAGCTGCTGGGGTGTCCCACAAGGGCGTTCGTTCACAAGATAGTTCCCTAATTCTACTGCCCCGTCGTTCAAGGACCTTCTCAACGTCTCTGCCCCTGAGAGATCATTTGAAAGGAGACCAAGGCAGGAATGATCACTTTCCTCGGGCTCAAATTTACCATATGCTCTATCAGGAGGCGTAAGAAATCTGGTCCATTCTTACATATTGATAATTCTATGTTCCAGAGCAGATGCGGTGGTGTCTTAAACTTTCATTGTCCTGCCTTTGGGAGTTGTAGACAATCACAGTGTATTGTCTTTTTTGTTTTGTTTTATTTGAAAGCTAACCCCAAGAAGCATTATAAGCTAGAAACGGGAACTCTCGAAGGGGCCAGGATGTAGTGAATGCCTCCTAGGAAATGCCTCCCCTGCATCTCTTTGTTTCCTGGCGGTGGGAGTGTGGGGTAGAGCGCAGTTCTTCTCAGGTCTGCTCCCACCCACTTCACACACAGCAGAGTGGACAGGGCCGGAGAGCCGGGGCTGCCCCCTGGCCACCTCCCTGGCACACCTGGCCCAATGCCTGCAGTGAGGCCACCCTGGTGCTGCTGACCCCAGGGCAGAACATCGGTAAATGCAATCACCACCCACCCTGTGTGCACTTTATCAGGGAAATGGAGATCTGGCCTCCCAGGACCAGGCAAGAGTCGGGGGCCCAGAAACCTCAGGGCTCCTCTGACTTGGGCGGGGGGTCATCAGATGGTTTAACAGGGGCTGTTGGGGACACACGTGGGGCAGACCAGCTCTCCGTCCCCCGCCCAGGGACAGTACCTGGGACAGGTCTGCAGCGCCAGCACCCAGGCCTAGGTCTCCCTGGGGCATCTTGTCAGTGATGTGCATATTTCAGAAATTGTTAGACACGGAGGACCAACTGTCAAAACCTGAGGGTCTGGACAGAAGCAAGGCCTTGCTCTCCCCAATCAGCTTTCCTGAGTTTCCAGTGAACCTGCCCCGAGGAAGGAACGGCTCCATTAGAGGCAGAAAGCAGTTCTTGGAGGAAGACGCCATAGATGATTGTGACAAGGTCACCTTTGTCTGCAGAGGGGAGTCCATGCTCCCAAAGAGCAAGGACGGGGGCAGGGGAGAGTCTAACCTCAAAGCTCCAGGACAGATGGACAGGCAGAGAAGGGCTGGTGACCATGCAGCTTGTCTGGGCGGGCTCAGGAAAGTCCCAGCCCCCCACGGCTCCCAAGTCAGCATCCAATAGAGAAAGCAGACAGCATTGCAAAAAAAACAAATGACAAACACATCCCCACAAAAGAAAATAAGCTAACTGAACTAACTAAAAGGTTCACCCTGGCTCAAGGGAGGTTAGGAGACCAGACACGTGCTACTTTGCCCCGTAAACCAGCATGTGAATGACCCCAGAGACATCGCTGCTCACCCCTTGCTTGAGGACCAGCCTCTTCCGGTTCCCCTCCCCCCACCCCGATTGATGGGTCCGTCCCTGCACTTCACGTCTTGTGGGACAGTGACACCTGCTGACAGCCACGGTTACTAGGCGCCAGTGCTCAGAAATTAAATGGCCCCTTATCCCTTACCTGAGAGCTCTGCGGGAGAGCGGCGCAAGCACAACAGCGAGGGTTTACCCGCTGCTCCTCCGCCCTCTTTGTGGCACTTTCAGTCTCCGAAGCAGCAAAAATAGCCTCAGGAGTGTCCACAACAAAATACCCTTCCTCCCCTCACCCTGCACAGAGGGCGTGAGAGTCACGGCTCGTGCACGCGCGCGCGCGCGCGCACACACACACACACACACACACACACCCCTCCATGTTAGAGACGAGAAGGGAGGGCCCAGTGACAGCTAAGGCACTTGGAAAGGTTACTGAAAAGGGATGCGAGTCTCTTCCCAGCACAGGGGAGACCCAGCCGCACTGGTCCAGGCGACCTGCTCAGTGAGTTAACGAGGAAGTCAGTGATCTCTTCCGAGACAGGCCAATCCACACACTCAGTGATCTAGCTCACTGCTTCCTGCAAAATCACCGTCATTCCTCTCGTTCCCCAGTTCTTGCCCTGGAACAGGCAAGGGCTGCTGAGCTGTCAGAGGAGCCCAGTTTTGAAAGATAAATTAATGAGTTCATTCAACAAACGGTTATGGAGTGTGTCTATAGCCAGCCACTATATGCTGCCAGGAAAACAGAGAACAAGACCAGTAACACAAACGTGAAACATGAAGGATGCTCACGTTGTAGGTGGGAGAGAAACAGATAATAAATAAGGGACAAAGACACTTCCAGTGTCATAAGGGAGAGGACACACGATCACGATTTTATCGTTGAGGGCACAGAGTGAAGGCCTCCCTTAGACAGGTGGCATTTGGATCCAAGCAGCTCAGAATGAACCTGACGAACCAGCCAGGAACGGGAAGACCGCTCCCAGGAGGGGCTGCCAGGTGCCCAGACCCGCAGCAGGATGCTGAGGGGGAGCAGCGGGGGCACAGGAGAAAGCAGGAGATGCGTAGAGGGAGGCAGGCTACCTGTGCAGGTATCAGCCTGGAAGGTGACTCTTTTATCCTAGAGAAATGGGCGCTTCCCTACAATCCAGGCGAGTATGAGGTGTGTCAGATTTATGCTGCCGAAATGGCATTTCCCCTTTAGAAAAGAATGTTTTGCCCCAGATGGAAGTCTCGTTGGGACAGGAATGAACAGAACCTTCCCAGTGGCAACGGTTTATTGTAGAGGAAGTAAATCAGATACTGTGTTTGGTGGTGAAATCATGGGCAGATTCTTGTCAGTAGGAGGACAGTGACAGTCAGGCTCCAGCAAGAGAGGTGACCATGTGGTGACAGTGCCACCAGGTGGGGCTGTGGCCTCGAAAGTGGGGCCTGGCCCAACCCGCCTGGAAACCCGCCGGCTTTTCTTTCCCCAGAGGGAAAGGGAGCTGCCGGCCATCTCAAATATCAACATACACATTTCTTTGCTTTGTTTTCCCAGAATATGAACTCTTTCTCTTCCCCCTTTCATATCGTCTTGTGTCTGGAGGTCTCCTCCGCCCCAGCAGCCGGTCACTGGGCCAGTGCAGCCCCATGGGGAGGAGGGGAAGGATGGGACGTTCAGGGAAATCGGCCCTAATGATATTCCTAATAGGAGCCTGCTTGTCCGAGGTGTGAAGCTCGGGCACAAACTCCATGACAGAAAAGCACTTCTCCGTAGGGATAATTCAGGAGACGGAGGACAAGCAGGGATCACCTGAGTCCTTAGCAAGCCCAGCGTGGTGCCAGCTGGCCAACGTCACCGACTCCTAGAGGAAGGCCTGTTATTGGCCCTGACGTAGATAAGGAATCCGAGGCTCAGAGAGGTTAAGTCAGTCACCCAAGTCACAGATTTGAACCCAGACACTGACTGCACAGCCAGATTTACTCCCTGTGAATCAAGGACAAACGGCGCTTTCCAGATGAGTACAAGTGAGGATGCTGTTAAATCAGCTGCTGCACTCCTCTAGTTTGGAAAAGGAAGATGAATCCGGTTTTGGACAGATTTGTTTTGGGTACGGCAGGAGGCAAGCTTTTGTTTCCTGGAGTATTTTAGGAAGTTTCATGGGAGGTTAAGTGCTGAGGAAAGGACAGGAGATGCACAAGAGAGGAGGACATGGCAGGAGAGGGCCCAGCCTGGACCAGGGCCTGGAGGCAGGACTGATCCTGGAACAGCCTCCAGGACAGCCCTGCAAGGCCCTACCCAGCACGGCCATTGGGAGACCTGGCAGGGAAACGCCAATGGCCAACAGTCTGTTGTCACAGGTGTCCTACTGTCATCTGCTCTGCCACCTCCCGCTCTCATGGGATCTGTGGCCTCTGAGGCTTTGAGTTTCCCCCCAGGGCTGGAGATTTCAGAGACCTGCACCTGTTAAAGGAGAGGCTAGCCGGGCACAGGGGGCAGGACATCTGCCCAGCAGTGGGTGGGTCTCAGACAGTGGAGGGCCTTGGGCACCAATCAAGACACTGGGGTTTTAGAAACAGACTCACAGACAGAAAGCAAACTTATGGTTACCAAAGGGGAAAACGGGGGCGGGGGAGGGATAAACAGAACTATGGGATTAACAGATACAAACTACTATACATAAAATAGATAAACAACAAGGATTTACTGTAAAACACAGGGAACTATATTCAATATCCTATAATAAACTATAATGGAAAATAATCTGAAAAAATACATATATAACTGATTCACTTTGCTCTACACCTGAAACTAACACAATATTGTAGATCAACTATACTTTTAAAAAAAGGACACTGGGCTTTCCGTCCTAAGCCATGAAAGGGTTGGCACAGGGGAGTGACATGGTGAAAACTAGGTTTTCAGAAAGATAAACCAATGTCGGATTTAGGATTGATCAGCAACTGAGAGCTAGGGTGGCCAGAAGGATTATTTGATTAGCCAACCAATTGCGATTTCTTGTCTGCACTGCTTCCACAGACAGAGATGTCCCTTCCTGCCCGCCTCATTGCCCTCCACCTGGGGACACTCCCATTCATCCTTATGATCCAGCTGTAGGCTCTTCTCTCTGGAAAAGCCCCAGCCCAGCTCTGAGGCATGGCATCTCCAAGCATGCGTAACCCACATAACAAGTGCGTAACCCACAGTACTGCACTTGTTTAACAGGTCTATCTGCTTCCTGAACAGCTAGCAACTTGAAGACAGGGGTTGTGTTTTCTCCATTTTTATAACCAGCGTTCAGCTCAGCATGACAGACTGTGACGCTGAATGAATGATGAGGGATGAACAGTGAGGGCTGGATGAATGAATGAATGAATGCCTGGGTGACAACCCCGAGCAGAGTGATACTGGATGTCAGGAAAAGGAGTGGGCAGCGTAAGGAGCACCCTCTCCCTGTCTGACGAGCCTCCCAGCCACGCTGGAGCCCTTCTCTGTGCAGATGGGTGTCGTGGGCAGGGACACTGTCGCTCTGAGTGCGCAGAATGTCTAACCCGCCCGGTGGTTGCAGCTGCCTGCGAAGCCACTTTCTCCACAGGACCCAGAGCTGCAAGTGCACTTTGATCAAGCTGGCCCTTTCGTATCACTTTGTGCCACCTGCCAGGGCCACAGGCCACGTGAGTTTTCTACCTCTGGACTAATGATTATTTTCTAGGAGACAAATACAAATCACCGTTTGTACTGTAGCAACTGTGCTTCTATATGAACCCTCACTGAGACACTGTGTCACTTTTACATTTGTGTTACTGGCTTGTCACACACCTGAACGTTCTCCGCCAGTGACACCAGTCTGCCTCTGCTGGTATCTATGCTTTGTCCAAAGAACGCTCCTTGAGCCCTGGAAATTACAGTTGACACCTGCATCATTTCCTTCTCTGGGAAGAAGCAGAACACCAAAAAGGAGAAACTCCAGAACTGGATGTGGCCTTAACAGACACAAACCTATGGCCGTTTCCCCAGTTACCCAGCTCTGAAGCCTCCCCGTTTGGGAGAGGTCAGATGGCAGAGTGGTCAAGTGTTATATCCCACCTCTGCTCATCGTTGGCTGTGTCACCTCGGGCAACTTACTTAACCTGAGCCTCAGCACTGCCATCTGTCGGACTAAGTCAGTGTCACACCTACACAGAGACAGCATGGGCAAGCACTGCAAACGTGCACTGTCCTCATCTCCCTGGGAGCCGGCCTCTCTGGCCCCGCCTCCGAAAGCCTGGTCCACAGCTGGGATGAGGCCGTTCTGGATACTGCAGAATGAGGACTGAACAGAACTGTGTGTTACCAGGTCTCCATCAACCCGGAACACAGCCTCTTAAGTGGGACACAATGAGGTTTTCAGCAGGTCCGCAAGTGGTTTCTCTGACGATTGTCAAGCATGAATCACCACGTCTGGGCCAATCCTGCCTTCCTCCAGCCTCCCAGGCTCTGTAGGGGCACGGGACATTGTCCTTCAAAGGGTGGAGTTGCGCCTCCCAAATCCACATCTTCCCAGAAAGACGTCTATCCTTCTAAACTCCAATGGCCTTCTTTGGGGTTTCAGACAGAACAATATGAGGACAGGATGTCAACCAGCCATGTGGCGTCTGAGTGCAGAGCAGCCGCCACCACGCTAGACCATCAGGAACACGCAAAACGCAAGGACTCAGTAAATATTTACTGAGCGCTTTACACGCAAGGCACAGCCCTTGACTGTGGCCCTGTGTGGGAAAATAATCATGATTTCCCCAGTGAGTAAGTCAGCTTGTGTTTATCTTCCGTATGTTTTTTAACCAAGATACGTTATGGTTCCCTTCGTGGTGGGTAATGCTTAGCAACCAATTGCTTTGGATTTATTCCAGTTGGCAGAATATCCTAAGTTGGGTTTTTGCCTTTTTGCCCCCTGACAACTCACCCGAGCATCTATTTTACTGCCTCTGTGTGCAATGCCCGAAGCCATGTGTCTGTTACTCAAATCATTCCTTCGCTTTCCCATTTCCACACGCAGGAGCCTGGCACACACCTTCATTGCCATGTGAGATCGATGCCCTATCTTGCCTTCCTGGTTGCAAAGTTCTTTCCTCTGACCAAGACTGTGGCCACAGGACACACCACCAGGGCACGCCGCAGTGTCTGCTTCGTCAGGACACATCCCACCACCCGGTGGGGCTGGAGCTCCTTTCCCAGGATGCATCCGTCCACCAGCTGGTGTGGTTGCCTCCTGGGCCGGCTCTTCCAATTTCCCTAAGTCTCCCCGACGTCGGGTCTTCTTTCGGGGCCTCAAGGTCAAGCTGAGACCGGGCAGGTGCACCAGCATCCTGAAAGAGGCAGCCGGATAACCCAGCCTTGTAACCCAGCACAAGCAACCCAGCCACTCTCATCAGCAAAAAGAGGGTGATAAAGAGAACCTGCCTGGCGGGGGTAGTTACGTTGCTTCTGGGTTTCTTCAGGCCACGCCAACTAGACCTCATTTTGGCATTCCTGAAGCCTGGGCTGCGTGGGCCTTCTCTCTCCACCCAATTCCTTCCCAGTTGGCCCTGGCTGTGCCTGGCTGGACTTCCCTGTCCCCAGGAGCAGTGCCCAGCCATGCCCTGGGGTCGGCCACTGCGCCCCCCGAGCCCCGTACCTTGGCCTACTTTGGTGGGATGGGAAGATGAGACACTTGGTGCTTTGTCCCAAAGCCTGCAGGACCCACAACACTGAAGCTGTGGAAAAGACCCAAACACCCAATTCCCATAAAGAATTAGGATCCTTCCTTGCCTACGGTAATTTCTTGCAGTTTTATTTTTCTGATAGAATAGCAATAACTTGCCTTCCCTGTATCAGGAAGTTTGCTTTTCTTTTCCTCTTGTCTCTTGTTTGTCTCTCTCTTCTCCTGTCCTCCAACACCCTCTCCATACTTTACCACTTGAAAGTAACGCAAATTAAATGGGATGAAAAGAGGCATCTTGATCCACCAGCTCTGGGCAAAGGGAAATTTGCATCTCTTCAGTTCCTCCTAATCATTCATTTCCTTTCTCTCTTCCCCATCTTGAAAATAATTGCTGCATGACTAGTTTTCCCTGGATGAGAACTAGAAGTGGTGAGGCTGTCGGCAGTGACTGAGCGTGCCCTTCCAGAATCTTCAGTGGCGGTGAATTTTGACGGCGCGCTCCTAAGTGTGGCCGTGTCCCTACAACAGAAGGAGGGGCAGCGGATGCAGCAAGCAACACTCCTCCGTAAGCATGTCGCTACGTCATTATCATATTTAATATTTATGGCCCACTTACAGTATATCTGGTGTTAAGTGGAGGTATAAAAAGTTCAAAGTCGCTCCCCACAGATACACCAGAAATACATCTACGCGTGGAACAACTCCTACGGAGCACCTACTGAACGCTGGCAGAAGACCTCAGACCTCCCAAAAGGCAAGGAACCCCCCACGTACCTGGTTAGGGCAAAAGAAAAAACTAAACAGAGACAAAAGGATAGGGACGGGTCCTGCACCAGCGGGAGAGAGCTGTGAAGGAGGAAAAGTGTCCACACACTAGGAAGCCCCTTCGCGGGTGGAGACTTCGGGAGGCGGAGTGGGGGAGCTTGGGAGCCGCGGAGGAGAGCACAGCAGCAGGGGTGCGGAGGGCAAAGCGGACAGATTCCAGCGCAGAGGATCGGGCCGACCAGAACTCGCCAGCCGAGAGGCTTGTCTGCTCGCCCGCCGGGGCGGGCGGGACTGGGAGCTGAGGCTCCGGCTTTTGTCGGAGCGCCGGGAGAGGACTGGGGTTGGCGGCGTGAACACAGCCTGCAGGGCGTTAGTGCACCGCGAGAGAGTCCGGGGAAAAGTCTGGACCTGCCGAAGAGGCAAGAGACTTTTACGTCCCTCTTTGTTTCCTGGTGCGCGAGGAGAGGGGATTAAGAACGCTGCTTGAGAGAGCTCCAGGGACGGGCGCTAGCCGCGGCTAGAAGTGCGGAGCCCAGAGACAGACATGAGACGCTAGGGCCGCTGCTGCCGCCACCAGGAGGCCTGTGTGCGAACACAGGTCACTAGCCACACGCCCTTCCGGGGAGCCTGTGCAGCCCGCCACTGCCGGGGTCCCGGGATCCAGGGACAACTCCCCCGGGAGAACGCACGGCGAGCCTCAGGCTGCAACGTCACGCCGGCCTCTGCCGCCGCAGGCCCGCCCCACACTCCGTGACCCTCCCTACCCCCCGGCCTGAGTGAGCCAGAGCCTCCGAATCAGCGGCTCCTTTAACCCCGTCCTGTCTGAGCAAAGAACAGACGCCCTCCGGCGACCTACACGCACAGGCGGGGCCAAATCCAAAGCTGAGCCCCTGGGAACTGTGAGAACAAAGAAGAGAAAGGGAAATCTCTCCCAGCAGCCTCAGAAGCAGCGGATTAAAGCTCCACAATCAACTTGATATACCCTGCATCTGTGGAATACCTGAATAGACAACGAATCATCCCAAATTAAGAAGCCCTGTGGATGAAAGGCTCTTGGGGCTGCAGCCAGGAGTCAGTGCTGTGCCTCTGAGGTGGGAGAACCAACTTCAGGACACTGGTCCACAAGAGGCCTCCCAGCTGCACATAATATCAAACAGCAAAAATCTCCGAGAGATCTCCATCCCAGCCAGCACCCAGCTTCACTCAACGACCAGCAAGACACAGGGCTGGACATCCTATGCCAAACAACTAGCAAGACAGGAACACAACCCCACCCATTAGCAGAGAGGCTGCCCAAAATCATAATAAGTCTACAGACACCCCAAAACACATCACCAGACGTGGACCTGCCCACCAGAAAGACAAGATCCAGCCTCATCCACCAGAACACAGGCCCTAGTCCCCTCCACCAGGAAGCCTACACAACCCACTGAACCAACCTTAGCCACTGGGGACAGACACAAAAAACAACAGGAACTACGAACCTTCAGCCTGCAAAAAAGGAGACCCCAAACACAGTAAGATAAGCAAAATGAAAAGACAGAAAAACACACCGCAGATGAAGGAGCAAGATAAAAACCCACCAGACCTAACAAATGAAGAGGAAATAGGCAGTCTACCTGAAAAAGAATTCAGAATAATGATAGTAAGGTTGATCCGAAATCTTGGAGATAGAATGGACAATAGAATGGACAAAATGCAAGAATCAGTTAACAAGGACCTAGAAGAACTAAAGATGAAACAAGCAATTATGAACAACACAATAAATGAAATTAAAAGTACTCTAGATGGGATCAATAGCAGAATAACTGAGGCAGAAGAACGGATAAGTGACCTGGAAGATAAAATAGTGGAAATAACCAATGCAGAGCAGAATAAAGAAAAAAGAATGAAAAGAACTGAGGACAGTCTCAGAGACCTCTGGGACAACATTAAACGCACCAACATTCGAATTATAGGGGTTCCAGAAGAAGAAGAGAAAAAGAAAGGGACTGAGAAAATATTTGAAGAGATTATAGTTGAAAACTTCCCTAATATGGGAAAGGAAATAGTTAACCAAGTCCAGGAAGCACAGAGAGTCCCATACAGGATAAATCCAAGGAGAAATACGCCAAGACACATATTAATCAAACTGTCAAAAATTAAATACAAAGAAAACATATTAAAAGCAGCAAGGGAAAAACAACAAATAACACATAAGGGAATCCCCAGAAGGTTAACAGCTGATCTTTCAGCAGAAACTCTGCAAGCCAGAAGGGAGTGGCAGGACATACTGAAAGTGATGAAGGAGAAAAACCTGCAACCAAGATTACTCTACCCAGCAAGGATCTCATTCAGATTTGATGGAGAAATTAAAACCTTTACAGACAAGCAAAAGCTGAGAGAGTTCAGCACCACCAAGCCAGCTTTACAACAAATGCTAAAGGATCTTCTCTAGGCAAGAAACACAAGAGAAGGAAAAGACCTATAATAACGAACCCAAAACAATTTAGAAAATGGGAATAGGAACATACATATCGATAATTACCTTAAATGTAAATGGACTAAATGCTCCCACCAAAAGACACAGATTAGCTGAATGGATACAAAAACAAGACCCTTATATATGCTGTCTACAAGAGACCCACTTCAGACCTAGAGACACATACAGACTGAAAGTAAGGGGATGGAAAAAGATATTCCATGCAAATGGAAACCAAAAGAAAGCTGGAGTAGCAATTCTCATATCAGACAAAATAGACTTTAAAATAAGGACTATTAAAAGAGACAAAGAAGGACACTACATAATGATCAAGGGATCGATCCAAGAAGAAGATATAACAATTGTAAATATTTATGCACCCAACATAGGAGCACCTCAATACATAAGGCAAATACTAACAGCCATAAAAGGGGAAATCGACAGTAACACATTCATAGTAGGGGACTTAAACACCCACTTTCACCCATGGACAGATCATCCAAAATGAAAATAAATAAGGAAACACAAGCTTTAAATGATACATTAAACAAGATGGACTTAATTGATATTTATAGGACACTCCATCCAAAAACAACAGAATACACATTTTTCTCAAGTGCCCATGGAACATTCTCCAGGATAGATCATATCTTAGGTCACAAATCAAGCCTTGGTAAATTTAAGAAAATTGAAATTGTATCAAGTATCTTTTCTGACCACAACGCCATGAGACTAGATATCAATTACAGGAAAAGATCTGTAAAAAATACAAACACATGGAGGCTAAACAATACACTACTTAATAATGAAGTGATCACTGAAGAAATCAAAGAGGAAATCAAAAAATACCTAGAAACAAATGACAATGGTGACACAACGACCCAAAACCTGTGGGATGCAGCAAAAGCAGTTCTAAGGGGGAAGTTTATAGCAATACAAGCCCACCTTAAGAAGCAGGAAACATCTCGAATAAACAACCTAACCTTGCACCTCAAGCAATTAGAGAAAGAAGAACAAAAAAACCCCAAAGTTAGCAGGAGGAAAGAAATCATAAAAATCAGATCAGAAATAAATGAAAAAGAAATGAAGGAAACGATAGCAAAGATCAATAAAACTAAAAGCTGGTTCTTTGAAAGGATAAACAAAATTGATAAACCATTAGCTAGACTCATCAAGAAAAAAAGGGAGAAGACTCAAATCAATAGAATTAGAAATGAAAAAGGAGAAGTAACAACTGACACTGCAGAAATACAGAAGATCATGAGAGATTACTACAAGCAACTCTATGCCAATAAAATGGACAACCTGGAAGAAATGGACAAATTCTTAGAAAGGCACAACCTGCCAAGACTGAATCAGGAAGAAATAGAAAATATGAACAGACCAATCACAAGCACTGAAATTGAAACTGTGATTAAAAATCTTCCAACAAGCAAAAGCCCAGGACCAGATGGCTTCACAGGCGAATTCTATCAAACATTTAGAGAAGAGCTATCACCTATCCTTCTCAGACTCCTCCAAAATATAGCAGAGGGAGGAACACTCCCCAACTCATTCTACGAGGCCACCATCACCCTGATACCAAAACCAGACAAGGATGTCACAAAGAAAGAAAACTACAGGCCAATATCACTGATGAACATAGATGCAAAGATCCTCAACAAAATACTAGCAAACAGAATCCAACAGCACATTAAACGGATCATACACCATGATCAAGTGGGGTTTATTCCAGGAATGCAAGGATTCTTCAATATACGCAAATCAATCAACGTGATACACCATATTAACAAATTGAAGGAGAAAAACCATATGATCATCTCAATAGATGCAGAGAAAGCTTTTGACAAAATTCAACACCCATTTATGATAAAAACCCTGCAGAAAGTAGGCATAGAGGGAACTTTCCTCAACATAATAAAGGCCATATATCACAAGCCCACAGCAAACATCATCCTCAATGGTGAAAAACTGAAAGCATTTCCACTAAGATCAGGAACAAGACAAGGTTGCCCACTCTCACCACTCTTATTCAACATAGTTTTGGAAGTTTTCGCCACAGCAATCAGAGAAGAAAAGGAAATAAAAGGAATCCAAATCGGAAAAGAAGAAGTAAAGCTGTCACTGTTTGCAGATGACATGATCCTATACATAGAGAACCCTAAAGATGCTACCAGAAAACTACTAGAGCTAATCAATGAATTTGGTAAAGTGGCAGGATACAAAATTAATGCACAGAAATCTCTGGCATTCCTATATACTAATGATGAAAAATCTGAAAGTGAAATCAAGAAAACACTCCCATTTACTATTGCAACAAAAAGAATAAAATACCCAGGAATAAACCTACCTAAGGAGACAAAAGACCTGTATGCAGAAAATTATAAGACACTGATGAAAGAAATTAAAGATGATACAAATAGATGGAGAGATATACCATGTTCTTGGATTGGAAGAATCAACATTGTGAAAATGACTCTACTACCCAAAGCAATCTACAGATTCAATGCAATCCCTATGAAACTACCACTGGCATTTTTCACAGAACTAGAACAAAAAATTTCACAATTTGTATGGAAACACAAAAGACCCCGAATAGCCAAAGCAATCTTGAGAACGAAAAATGGAGCTGGAGGAATCAGGCTTCCTGACTTCAGACTATACTACAAAGCTACAGTAATCAAGACAGTATGGTACTGGCACAAAAACAGAAATATAGATCAATGGAACAGGATAGAAAGCCCAGAGATAAACCCACGCACGTATGGTCACCTTATCTTTGACAAAGGAGGCAGAAATGTACAGTGGAGAAAGGACAGCCTATTCAATAAGTGGTGCTGGGAAAACTGGACAGCTACATGTAAAAGTATGAGATTAGATCACTCCCTAACACCATACACAAAAATAAGCTCCAAATGGATTAAAGACCTAAATGTAAGGCCAGAAACTATCAAACTCTTAGAGGAAAACATAGGCAGAACACTCTATGACATAAATCACAGCAAGGTCCTTTTTGACCCACCTCCTAGAGAAATGGAAATAAAAACAAAAGTAAACAAATGGGACCTAATGAAACTTAAAAACTTTTGCACAGCAAAGGAAACCATAAAGAAGACAAAAAGACAACCCTCAGAATGGGAGAAAATATTTGCAAATGAAGCAACTGACAAAGGATTAATCTCCAAAATTTACAAGCAGCTCATGCAGCTTAATAACAAAAAAACAAACAACCCAATCCAAAAATGGGCAGAAGACCTAAATAGACATTTCTCCAAAGAAGATATACAGAGTGCCAACAAACACATGAAAGAATGCTCAACATCACTAATCATTAGAGAAATGCAAATCAAAACGACAATGAGATATCATCTCACACCAGTCAGAATGGCCATCATCAAAAAATCTAGAAACAACAAATGCTGGAGAGGGTGTGGAGAAAAGGGAACCCTCTTACACTGTTGGTGGGAATGTAAATTGATACAGCCACTGTGGAGAACAGTATGGAGGTTCCTTAAAAAGCTACAAATAGAACTACCATATGACCCAGCAATCCCACTACTGGGCATATACCCTGAGAAAACCATAATTCAAAAAGAGTCATGTACCAAAATGTTCATTGCAGCTCTATTTACAATAGCCCAGAGATGGAAACAACCTAAGTGTCCATCATCGGATGAATGGATAAAGAAGATGTGGCACATATATACAATGGAATATTACTCAGCCATAAAAAGAGATGAAATTGAGCTATTTGTAATGAGGTGGATAGACCTAGAGTCTGTCATACAGAGTGAAGTAAGTCAGAAAGAGGGAGACAAATACCGTATGCTAACACATATATATGGAATTTAAGAAAAAAAAAATGTCATGAAAAACCTAGGGGTGAAACAGGAATAAAGACACAGACTTACTAGAGAATGGACTTGAGGCTATGGGGAGGGGGAAGGGTAAACGGTGACAAAGCGATAAAGAGGCATGGACATATATACACTACTAAACGTAAGGTAGATAGCTAGTGGGATGCAGCCGCATAGCACAGGGAGATCAGCTCGGTGCTTTGTGACCGCCTGGAGGGGTGGGATAGGGAGGGTGGGAGGGAGGGAGACGCAAGCGGGAAGAGATATGGGAACATATGTGTATATATAACTGATTCATTTTGTTGTGAAGCTGAAACTAACATACCATTGTAAAGCAATTATACTCCAATAAAGATGTTTAAAAAAAAAAAAAGTTCAAAGTCAATAATAACAATAATCCCTCTTATCTGTCGTTGATAGTTTATGGTATGGCTTCACGTACATTCACAGGTTGAAAAATTTAGTGACTTCTGTCCTTCTGCAAGTCAACCCTGACCATGCAGGATCTGAAGACCTCCAAGGTCATTGCAAAGAAGAAACCTCTAGATTAAAGAGGCAAAATAGACATAACAACTAAATGCAATATCCGACCCTGGACTAGCTCCTGTCCTGGAGAAATGCTAGAAAGCTCGTTATTGGCCAATTGACAAAATTTGAAAATGAAGAGTAGATTAAGTTAAAATTATCAATCTATGGGCTTCCCTGGTGGCACAGTGGTTGAAAGTCTGCCTGCCGATGCAGCGGACACAGGTTCGTGCCCCGGTCCGGGAAGATCCCACATGCCGCGGAGCGGCTGGGCCCGTGCGCCATGGCCGCTGAGCCTGCGCGTCCGGAGCCTGTGCTCCGCAACGGGAGAGGCCACAACAGTGAGAGGCCCGCGTACCACAAAAAAAAAAGAAGAAATTATCAATCTATGAAAATTCACGAAGTTGATGACTTTGGTTATGTAAAAGGATATCCCTGTTCTTAGAAAATACTCATTGAAGTTTTTAGGGGGAAAGGTTCTTGGTATATGTAACTTACTCCCAAATGGTTCAGAAAAAAATTGAAATAAAGGGAGAGAGAGAGAATGATAAAGCAGTAAAGCAGATGGATTAAAATGTTAACAACAGGTGAATCTAGGTGAAGGGTTTATTAACGTTCCTTTTACTATTCTTATTTTTGAAGTTTTTCTGTAAATTTGAAATTACATCCAAATAAAAAGTTAAATGACTTTTCTTTCTCCTCATGTTTTAGTTTTTGCCAAAATTCAGATGCCTACCTCCCCGGGGCTGGGCCAGCTCTGAGTCTCTGGATTGCAGTGAGACAGCAGCTGCGGACACCCCGAGGCAGAGCCCAGGATGACTCTCCCTTTATTTCCCACTAGCGCTTTGCTGAGCAACGTCTGGGTTTATTCACTGCTCCTGCCCTCTGTCTGAAGGTGAGATGCTTCAGACGCCCAAAATTGTCCTGGGCCCTTGGTCCTCGCTCCCTTTGTGATAGAAGACGTGGCAGGTTGATGGTTATGGTGTTGGCTTGAAACCGATAAAAGAGGGTTCGATTCCTTCCTTTCCTGATTATTTTAGATTGACGTTAAGTCGGTTCCTCAAATGTGCGATATGGTGGGGGACATCCACTGAACCACTCTAAATCTGTGGTAGTGAGTTCTACTGCTAGGACTTCTCGTTTGGATGCGAATGCCGCTCAGATAATGAAAGTTATCAACACGACAGCTGTTAGGGAGATGAATGCGCCTATGGATGAAATAGTATTTCACGCTGCGTAGGCATCTGGGTAGTCGGAGTATCGTCGAGGCAGGCCAGACAGACCTAAGAAATGTTGTGGGAAGGTTATGTTGACGCCTACAAGTATGATTACGAAGTGAATTTTTGCTCAGGTTGAGTTGAGTGTATATCCTGGGAATAGTGGGAATCAGTGCCCAAGCCCTCCTATGATAGTGAAGACAGCTCCTACTGAGAGTACATAGTGAAAATGGGCAACTACGTAGTAGGTGTCATGAAGGACACTATCTAATGAGGAGTTAGCTAGGACAATACCTGTTAACCCACCAACTGTGAAAAGGAAGATGAAACCTAGGGCCCCCATCATGGTTGGGCACCATTTACTATTACCCCCGTGGAGTGTTGCTAGTCAACTAAACACTTTTACCCCTGTTGCGATAGCAATAATTATAGTGGCTGATGTAAAATACGCTTCTGTGTCAACGCCTGTACCTACTGTGAACATGTGGTGGGCTCATACAATGAACCCTAAGAATCCGACTGATATTATAGTTCACACCATGCCCATATATCCGAAAGGCTCTTTTTTTCCTGAGTAATAGGTTACAATGTGTGAAATTATCCCAAACCCAGGTAGGATTAAAATAGATACTACAGGGTGTCCAAAGAATCAGAACAGGTGTTGATATAAGATTGGATCCCCTCCTCCAGCAGGGTCAGAAAAGGTTGTGTTTAAGTTAATAGTATAGTGATTCCGGCTGCCAGTACAGGTAATGATAATAGAAGTAATACTGCTGTGATTAATACTGATCATACAAATAGTGGTGCTTGATACTGGGACATAGCAGGTGGCTTTCTATTGATAATAGTGGTAATAAAATTAATAGCCCCTAGAATTGAGGACATACCGGCTAAGTGTAGGGAAAAAATAGTAAGGTCAACTGAAGCCCCTGCATGTGCTAAGGTTCCATCCAAGGGCAGGTACACAGTTCAGCCTGTACCTGCACCGGCTTCAACTATTGACGATGCCAGCAGCAATAAGAAAGAAGGGGGGAGGAGTCAAAAACTCATGGTATTTACACAGGGGAAAGCCATATCAGATGCTCTGATCATTAGAGGCACCAGTCAATTTCTGAAGCCACCAATTATGATGGGCATGACTCTAAATTATTACAACGCGTGGGCTGCTGCTACTACCTTGCAGATTTGGCTGTCTCTGAGTAGTGTTCCAGGCTGGCCTAGTTCAACACGAATTAGGCAGGCTCAGGCCGGCACCTACTACTCTGGCTCAGGCACCAAAGAGCAAGTCTAAAGTACTGATGTCTTTGTGGTTGGTTGAGAATAATCAGCGGTTTATGAACACAGGTAAAGCGGCTGAGCAAGCATTAGACTGTAAATCTAAAGACAGGGGTTAAGTCCTCTTTTTACCAGGCCCTGTGGTGAATTGTTCATATTGAATTGCAAAGTCAAAGAAGCAGCTTCAATTCTGCCGGGGCTTCTCCCGGCTTTAGCAGGAGAAGATTGAAGCCAGTTGACTAGGGTATTTAGCTGTTAACTAAAAATTCATGGGAGATGTATCCCTCCAATCTAGTGAGGATTTAGCTTAATTAAAGTGTTTGATTTGCATTCAATTCATGTAGGATATAGTCTTGCAACCTATTAGGCAGGAATTAAGTAAATTATACTTGCTCAGGGCTTTGAAGGCCCTTGGTCTGGTTTAACCTAAACTCCTATTCCAACACTGATACTATTGGTGTGAGAGGCAGGAGTATTGTGGATACTATGATCATGGTTGGTAGGATTACTTGCTTTGTAGAGTCAAATTCCCATTTTATTTCTGTGGTTTGTGGAGGGGAACGTGGTCAGAGCTGTGGAGTGAGTCGCATGTAGAAATACAAGTTAAGTATGCTGTGATGGATGTTAGTGTGGGTAAAATAATGTTACTGTTTTTTTGTCATTTCTTGGATAACTATTCATCTGGGTATGAATCCTGACAGTGGCGGGAGTCCTCCTATCGATAGCAGGGCGGCTATAGGGTAAGGGCTGTGATAACAGGTATTTTGTTTCATGTGTGAGATAGTGATAATGCAGTGGTAGCTGAGCTGTGAATGAATAATATGAATAAGGTGAAAGTTATTATAATGTAGGTTACCAGGTTTAGAGTCGTTACAGTTGGGTTGTACAGTAAGATGGCTGTTATTCATCCTATGTGGGCGATTGACGAGTAGGCCACGATTTTTCGGAGTTGGATTTGATTTAACCCACCTCACCCTCCAATTAGAATGGACAGCATGGATATGGATAGTATTAGGCTTAGGTTGATTGATGGCGAGATTTGGTAAACAACTGATAGGGGTGCAAGTTTTTGTCATGTCAACAGGATTAGACCTGCCATTAATGGGATGCCCTGTGTTACTTTGGGCACTCAGAAGTAAAAGGGGAGGGCTTCCCCGGTGGCACAGTGGTTGGGAGTCCGCCTGCCGATGCAGGGGACGCGGGTTCGTGTCCCGGTCCGGGAAGATCCCACGTGCCGCGGAGCGGCTGGGCCCGTGAGCCATGGCCGCTGAGCCTGCGCGTCTGGAGCCTGTGCTCCGCAACGGGAGAGGCCACAACAGTGAGGGGCCCGCATACCGCAAAAAAAAAAAAAAAAAAGAAGTGAAAGGGGGGTAGTCCTAGCTTTCTGGCCAGGGCTATTGTTATTACTGTTTGATGCTGCTGGATTGAATATTGTTGTAATGGTTCATTGGCTGGAATAGAGTAAACTGATGATGACCGCTAATGTAAGTAATACTAATATAAGTAATATGGATGCGGTGGCTTGTGTTAAGAAATACTTAGTGGAGGCTTCTATGGGTCATGGGTTGAAATTTTTTATTATAACGGAGATAATGGCTAGCATATTTATTTCAAGTCCAATTCAGACTAGTAATCAGTGGAAGCTGGTTATTACAACCACAGTCGCTAAAACAACAGTTGTTAAAATAATGATAGAAGTAATGGGGTTTACAGGAAGGATATAAACCAATATTCACAGGGTATGGGCCCGATAGCTTATTTAGCTGACCTTACTATAGACAGAATGTGGTGTAATATGGTAGCATGGAAAATTCTGAATTCTCAAGGGTAGGCTCAGCTCCTATAGCTCTAGAAATAAGACTTGGAACTCTATTATTTACTCTATCGAAGTAACTCTTTTATCAGACATATTCCTTATGTTTGTGGGGGGATGCTTGCCATTATGATGGGTAGTGATATGTCATATGCACAGGGCTAGTATTAAAGGTAGGAAATTTTTTTAGAGTAGGTGTGTTAACTGGTCATATCGGAATTGCGGGTAGGACACTCGAATTCATAGGAAGGACACTGTTAATAACAGTGTTTTGATGATGAAGTTGACTGTATATAGCTCTGGTGTATGTGGGTTGTGAAATGCTCCCAGGAACAGGATTGTTGTAAATATATTTATTATAATGATGTTAGCATATTCTGCTAGGAAAAACACAGCGAAAGGGCCTGCTGAGTATTCTGCATTAAAGCCAGATACGAGCTCGGACTCTCCTTCTGTTAGATCCAGCGGGGCTCGGTTGGTCTCTGCTAGGGCAGAAATAAATCATATTATGGCCAGTGGCCATGATGGGAAGATCAGCTATAGTTGCTCCTGTGTTGTGGTGAGGGTTGATAGGGTGAAAGACCCATTTATTACAAGTACAGATAAGAGAATAACTGATAGTGGCACCTCGCATGAGATTGTTTGTGCCATTGCTTGTAGAGCCCCGATTAGTGCGTACTTTGAGTTGGAGGCTCATCCGGACCATGAGATAGAGTACACGGCTGGACTTGATATGGCTAGTATAAACAGCACCCCTAGGTTTGTGTTAACGAGTGGATATGGCATGGGTAGGGGAATTCATATTGTTAGGGCTACAGTCAGGGCTAGGACTGATGCGATGATGAATATGGAGGTGGAGGATGTAGCTGGTTGTAGCAGTTCTTTAGTGAATAGTCTGATTGCGTCGGCAATGGGCTGAGGTAGGTCCTGTGGTCCTACAATGTTGGGTCCTTTTTGGAGTTGTACGTAGCCTAGGATTTTTTATTCTCCTAATGGTAACAATGCTACGGCTAAAAGAATAGGAATAACAAGCATTAGGATATTGATTATAAACATTTTGTTAGGGAGACAGTTTGAAGCTTTGGGTATAAAGGTTTAAGTTTTACGCAATTACCGGGCTCTGCCACCCTAACTAAAACCCTGGTCTCGGGTGACTGTTTTGTGTTTGCTTATTGAGATTATATCATTAATTGTTTTAAAGGCACTTGTTTAAAGTGGGCCTTATTTCTCTTGTCCTCTTGTACTGGGAGAAATACATAATAGATGGAAACCGACCTGGATTGCTCAGGTCTGAACTCAGATCACGTAGGACTTTAATCGTTGAACAAACAAACTTTTAATAGCGGTTACACAATTGGGGTGTCCTGATCCAACATCGAAGTCGTAAACCCTATTGTCGATATGGACTCTAGAATAGGATTGTGCTATTATCCCTAGGGTAACTTGTTCCGTTGATCAAGTTTTTGGATCAATAAGTGATGCTATGCTTTGACTAGTGATCTAAGGTTTAATCATTCAGAGGTATTTTTGTGCTCTGAGGTCACCCCAACCAAAATTGTCAATCCATGTGAAATTTTGTTATCCCTTGGTGGTTTAATCATGTTTTTTTGGGATTAACTAATTGAAGCTCCATAGGGTCTTCTCGTCTTATTTTGTTATCCCCGCCTTTTCACGGGGAGGTCAATTTCACTGATTAAAAGTAAGAGACAGTAAAACCCTCGTGTGGCCATTCATACAAGTCCTTATTTAGAGAAGAAATAATTTTGCTACCTTTGCACGGTCAGGATACCGCGGCCATTTAACAGTTGTCTCTGGGCAGGCGGTGCCTCTAATACTAGTGATGCTAGAGGTGATGTTTTTGGTAAACAGACAGGGTTTGTGTTTGCTGAGTTCCTTTTACTTTTTAAAAATCTTTCCTTGGGTGCACACCCGTGTTGGATTAACAGCATATTTAATAAATAGTTTAGTGTTGGGCTATATTGATTTCCTGTTAATTATCAGTATATTATTAGTTGCTGATGTAAACCTGTGCAAGGAGAAATGTGTCTTGTTACTTATATTAACAGTATTGCTTCTATAATTTTATAGATTAGTCCGGTAATAAGACTAGGTGTTAATTTATTTAATACTGACATTACGATATATTTACTGTTGAGCTTGAACGCTTTCTTAATTGATGGCTGCTTTTAAGCTAACTATGGTGTTGTTTTGTTTTTACTCTCTAGTTAAGGTTGTACCCTTCTCTAAAAAGCTGTACATTTTTCGACCAACGTTTAAATACACATTGGAACTTATAAGGGGTTCTTGGTATTATTTAACACTGAACTGAAATTCTTTTTCTGGACAACCAGGCTCATTAGGCTTGTCACCTCTACTGACGAATCTTCTATTTTGCCACAGAGATGAGTTTGTTCTAGTAACTGTTCATAAGTAGCTCGCCTGGTTTCAGATGGTTTAACTTAAGTTCTCTTTGTTAAAATTTTGCTAGTTAAATCATTATGCAAAAGGTACAAGGGGTAAGCTTTGCTTTTTGTTACTTTTAATGTTTCTTTCATCATTCCCTTACAGTATTTTCTCTGTGGCACCATTAGTATTTAAATTTCTGTCTCCTATACTTTCAATGTTAGGTGAATGTTTTATTTGATTGGTTCGTGCTATTATAATGGAGAGGGGTGTGGGCTAGATTTAGTTCAAGGCGTTCAGAGGCTATGAAATCTCCTAGGTGTAAACTCGGTGCTTTATTTAAGCTAGGCTTTGGTTTATCCAAGCACACCTTCCAGTATGCTTGCCTTGTTACCACTTATCTCCTCCCCTACAATCGACTAGTACCTGCCAGTAGGTTGTGATTTTTGTCATAATACTCGAGGAGGGTGATGGGTGGCGTGTGTGGCCTTATTCAACTAAGCACTGTACTCTTAATTTACTACTAAATCCTCCTTTGGTTTTTCGGTTTCATAAACTTTCGTGTAGATAAGAGAGTGTTCTTGGTGTAGAAGATGTAGCCCGTGTCTTCCCACCCCATGGGTTACACCTTGACCTAACGTTTTCATGTGCTCTGGTTGTGCTTACTTTTACTCCTTTTTAGGGTTTGCTGAAGATGGCGGTATATAGACTGAACTAGCAAGGGCTGGTGAGGTTTATCAGGGTTCGTCGATTACAGACAGGCTCCTCTAGAGGGGTGTGAGGCGCCGCCAAGTCTTTTGAGTTCTAAGCTGTTGCTAGTAGTACTCTGGCGCATAATCTGGTTCTTGTAATTATCTGGGTTTAGGGCTAAGCATAGCGGGGTATCTAATCCCAGTTTGGGTCTTAGCTGCCGTGTAACCAGGATGTGCTAAAGTCAGTTTTGTAGTCTATTTTTACTTTAATTATGGCTTTTTACAGCTTAACTAAAATTTAACTTTATTTTGCATTACTCTTTAACACGCTTTACGCGGTATTTCTGTTAACTTGGGTTGATCGTATGACCCTGTGGCTGGCACGAAATTTACCAGCCCTAATTAATACGGCTTAGTGAACTTCCGTTTATGGCTGAATTTTTCTCACTGCTGTCTCCTGCAGGGGTGCAGCTGAGCGAGGCGCTGTGAGCTACTGGTACAGAGTGCCTGACACCTGCTCCTTTAACCGTAGGGATTTACAGGGCATTCTCACCAGAGTGTGGATACATGCATGTGTAATTCTATTAAAAATTAAAAGAAAGGCTGAGACCAAACCTGTGTGTTTATGGAACTAGCAAGCCCATCTAGGTGTTTTCAGTGCCTTGCTTCAGAGGTTTACGCTACATCAACTTGTTGTGTACAAGTGATATTTATATGGCTGTGTTGTGCGGCTTGTGTCGGATTTAGTATTAAATTTTTGATAAAGAGGCTAGTGAATCTACAGGGATGTCTGTCTATATGGGTGGTGAATATGTAAGTAGTTCATTGGTATGATGGGGGTGTTTTCGAGGTTGCCTGTTTGATGGTTTTTATGTCCACCCCAACTCGGCATCACAGGTACGAGTGGGGCAAGATGCAGTGTTTCCACCCATTTTTTTGACTTGTGAAGACTTTGGCACTAGTCATGACCTTCTATTACCTTTTTCAGGAGCTTGAGGGACAATCTTCCTCAATTTTTACAAAGCATTTATTTACTTACTTGGTTGCACCGGGTCTGGGTTGCAGCACGTGGGCTCCTTAGTTGTGGCACGCATGTGGGAGCTAGTTCCCTGACCAGGGATGGAACTCGGCTGCCTGCACTGGGAGTGCGGGGTCTTAACCACTGCACCACCAGGGAAGTCCCCTTCCTCAATTTTTAAGGAAACATAAAACACAAACAAGCAGACTGTGTATCTTAGGATTCAGCGAGGCTTTGCCCCCAGGATTCACTCCATCGTCAGGAAGGCAGGGAGAGGCTCAGGAAAGGAGCATCTGGGGAGACTAACCCCAAAGAGATGCTGGGAGTAGGTTCAAAGGCAGTAAAGCAAGAGGTTCACGGGACACAGCAGTAGATGATGTGGGTCCAGCCAAAGAGCTGGGTGTTCCCACAGGTGGGCAGAACCTAGAAGCTGAGTCCAGCAGTAGAGGCCCCAGGCAGGGAAAGAACCAGTGGTCACCCTCAAGGAAGCCAGTCAGAGGAGGCAGGACTCAGCTGCAAGTCTAGGGTGCGAAAAGCAAAGGTCCAGCTGAGAGCATCCAGGACGCCAGGCCTTACCCAGAACAGGGTCCCGATCCCTGCTACAAGGCTGGGCCCCGACATCGGGCAGAGGGGTCATCAAGCGCCCTTGTGCCGAGTCCTGAGTTCACCAGGGCTTTTCTGGTTACAAGCAGCAGAACCCCTTGTGACCTAGGGCAGCTCATGGATTCCTGGACCCCCGGCTCAGGAACCGCAGCTGGAATCACAGGGAAGCCGGCCCTCCACCTCTCTGGCCCTCACCTCTGCTTCATTTCTCTCCCTTTCAGGTCTACCTTCTCCTTCTCAGACCTCAAAACTGCAAACAGAAGTGGCCATAGACTTCCACATCACAATTTAGCCCCTAGAGAGAGACTGATTTTTCTACCAGGCCCAATTCTAAACTCCTATACGAGGAATTGGTTCAGAGTTTACAGTTTGCCCACCCCTGGGCCCGTCGAATACAGTGGGGAAACCGGGGTGCATTGTTAAAAACATGGCAGTCTCCATGGACGGAAGGATGGATGCAATGGGGGTGGGGCAGCTTCTAAAAAGCAGGTACCAGGAAGACCACCCAACAGAATGCAGTCCAGCTGGGGTCTGACGAGGCAGGCTGCAGAGTTAGGGGACTTAGTTACATGCCTCACCTTAGGGGCTGCTTCTTAGGGGCTATTTTGACAAGCTTGAGACTGGCTGTCCCTGGGCATGTGATTAATAGAAGGTCTAATTAACAGTCAAAACCTCTAACTCAGTAGAGACAAGCTGTGAAGCAAAGGAGTGAGTACTAGGGCTTCCCCACACCCCCCTGCTCTCTCTGGGGAGGGGGCACCTCAAGGAATGGCGCGTCCTCACACGCTTCCTTGTTCGGCACCTGCGGTGTCCAGCACTGCCTGGGGCACCCCTGGAAGAGAGGGTCGGGGAGCCTCCCCTCCCAGTGATGGAAACGGCTTACAATGATCAGCACTCTAAGATAAGCACGAGCAGAGCGCCAGGGAGAAGAGAGAGGGGCCCTGAGGTGCCTGGCGAGCTGACTTGTGAGAGATGATCCCACAGAGGCTGGTACAGCAGAAAGAACAGTGAACGAGGCATCGCAAGGTCTGAGTTTTTGTCCTGGGTCTGCGACCCCGGGGCCAGGGCTAGTCAAGGCAGAAGTGCCTTGGGTGCCAAATCTTAAGGAAACAGTCACTCCCAGGGTCATGAAAGGCTGAGTGCTCCTCAAGCCGTGGGCATTGGCACCTCTCTGCCCCCAGCCCCAGCCCTGACTGTCCCTCCAGCCACGTCCCCTTAGCAGGTCACTCCACCTGCCTGGGCTAGATAGGTGATGGAAGGTCACCTCTCTCCAGGTGATCCCGTGGTGCTCCTGGCCCAGGCATTGCGGCAGAGTCCCAGATCTGGGCCCACAGAGCGGACGGAGCCTCCCCTCAAGCTCCCCAGGGCCTAGAATAAGGATTACATTTTCCTTCGCTCCCTCTGCCTTTCCTGTTTACTTGTAGCTTTCGGTGCCTCTCTCCTCCACTTAGCCTGGGAAGCTGAGGTCATTGCTCTGCCCTCTTATAGTGAAGGAATTCGATTTCTAGGAAGGTTTACGTGGGAAATGAGCGTCTTAAGTACCATAATGAGCAGTTCCACATTATAACTGAGGGAAAAGGAGCCTGAAAGATCATTAAACTCTGTGCTTAGGTAAAGAAAGATGACCCACGAGAGAAAGGCCATTCAGTGACTGAGGCTGCAAAATTACCAGCGCCTGGGGGTTTCTGGCCTCTCCTGACAAGTAGAAAGAGGAAGGAACCCCATGGAGCAATCTTTAGCGGCTGGACATTGTTCAAAGGCAGCTGGCTACTGGCTCTCCGGAGCTACAGTCCTTACATCTGACTACTAAACTATCTGCTCGGGTGTTCCCACAAGTACCCCAAATTCAACTTGCCCTAAACAGAACGTATCATCCCTTCCAACCCACTCCCCTGCTACCCTACCCACCACGGATCATCCAGTCTCCTAGATGGAAATCTGGGAGTCACTGGGTGTTCTAGACAATTCCCTTGCCCTTATTCAGTGGAGTATCAGTTACTGACGCCCTGGGGTCCACCCCCCTGGGGTCTAACGCTGGGGCCACCACCTGGAGGCTTTATGACGCCACCCTTGCCTCTCCATTCTCCCGGCCAGCACTTGGTTCACACCCTCAGCACTTCTTGCCTGGATCCTCAGTCCAGCTCCTTCCCAGACACCCTCTCTACTGCTGCTTTTATTTTTCACTATGTTTTTTAATGTGGAATAGATCAGCTACAGATTAGACAATAAACACCAGAGTCACCACCACCCAGATGGAGAGAGAGCACGCTGTCCTTTCCTTAGAGGGGCCCGTGCGGCCCCCTCCCCCTCGTCCATCCTCCTGCCTCTCCCCGACAGTGAGCCACGATCCCGACCCTGCGTGGGCTTTCACATTTCTCCATGCATTCTAGAATCAGATTCCGGAGTCCCACAAGACAAACCCAGTTGGGTTTTTTGAGATGTGTTGACTCTCTAGATTAAGTAGAGGAGGGCTGATGTCTTTAGCCCACTGAGCCTTTAGTCCGTGTACATTGTCTATGCTCCTCTGGGTCTTTTATGCTCAATACAAACCACAGAAGTCTTTAAATACTTAGTTATTTTCCCCCAAGTTTTTCATATTTCTGTGTCATCTTCTGTTTGTTGCTGTTATACCAAAATGCAGTTGCTTTTATGTTGATCTTGGATCCAGAAGCCCTTAATTTACCTGCAGAACCTACACTGCTTTGTGAACAGCATCACCAAGTGTGTTCATTTACGAACAGGTGTTCACACAACAATTTCAGGTTCTCTGTTCAGACAACCTGAGAGGAAACATCCTGGTGTTGGTGGGAGTTAGCCATCCCCTGACCTGGCGAGAGGGAGCCCTGGTGGCGGGGAGAGTGGCCATCAGGTACAGCAGGGGTTTTCTGAGCCCTCCTCTGGGTCTGCACTGAGCGGGGTCCTGGGGACGCTGTCCTGCTCCCAGGGGTCCCCTTACAGCCTGGGGTAAGCTACAAGTATTCTTTCTCTGCCAAATTACAGAGATTTCTCCTCCGAGCACAGCAAGAGCCCACACCTTCTCTACTTTCTCCCCTGGAGCCCCTCCCGTACCTGCCTTCTTCGGACTCTGCTCTGTGCTCCCCGACCCTCTGGTGTTCTTTCCGTATCTGGGTCTTCCTCTGCACTGTGGCTCCCAGACCACTGGAGCCACTCAGGGGGCCTGGGAACCCCCCCCTCCCCCCGCTTCTGGTTAAGTGACTGCTGGGCGCAGCTTCAGTCCAGACGCCTCTAAGGGGGACTCACACCCAGAGCCTAGTGGGAGGGGCCAGCCAGGCTCTGGGGACTTTCTCTTGAGGTCACACCCTTGCTCACCTCCTCCCCTCATGCTATCCAGCTTCCCTGGAAGCCGTTCCTTCAAAAACTGCTTGTCTCTCTGTCTCTTTCTTCAGTTTCCCTTTTCAGTGAGACTATTTGGTCCAGTCTGGGTCTTCACCAGACACCCGAGTGGGTAGAAATCTCTAAGTGTACAATTTAGCATTCAACCGTGAAAACAGGATCCCCTCCCCATGATTTAGGGCAGGAATTCGCCACAGGGGGTGGAAGAGCTAAGAAACCAAGT
Source organism: Delphinus delphis (assembly GCF_949987515.2). Lineage (NCBI taxonomy): Eukaryota > Metazoa > Chordata > Mammalia > Artiodactyla > Delphinidae > Delphinus > Delphinus delphis. The sequence goes on along the minus strand of NC_082700.1, from coordinate 4,894,911 downwards.
AGAGGGCAGTGGGGTGACCAGAACCAGCAGCGGCAGGGAGCCCGACCCCCCCACCAGCCAGGAGACAGGGCTGAACCCCCAGAGGGCCTGTCTGCAGGAGATGGGAGGCCCCAGAGCCTACACTGCTGCTGCTAAAGGAATGGGAAACAGAAACCAGGTGGAGGGGTTGGGCATGCGAGGCCTGGCGGCAGAAAAGCAGTGGAAGGTCGACCACAGGCCATGGACAAGCTTCCAGAGAAACCTGCGGCCCCATGAAGGGGTCTTTCTTTCCAGCTGAAAATGCCTCCATGCTGAGAGGACAGCCTGGGGAGGAGGCTGTACACCCCCTCCCTCATTCAGTCAGTGCCACAGGACTTTGGGGCCTGAGAAGCAGGAGGCCACGTCAGACGCCACAGAACCATCACCTGAGTCTCACAGTCCCACCACGGTTAGGCCTCCTGTGGACGGTGGCAGAGGTGGGTCTCCCGGCACCTGATGGACCAAACCGGCTTCAGCTGCAGATAACTCCAGCGAGTTCAAGGACCAGCCCTGGAGGCCTGTTAACCCTCAAAAGTGGTAATGCTGGCTCTCCCCAGGCCCACATCAGCCCCTCCAAGCTCCCTGCTCTGTATTTTACAATCGCGTTTTCACTAAATGATTGTCTGGTCACATTCCCAATAGCAACACCGTCACACCTGGTGAGGACACTTCAAAGCTGCTGCCCAGGCTAATCATAAAAGGACAGCAGGTCCCCACAGCTGCCCTCTGCTCGCTCTAGGCTAAAGGTCAGGGCTGTGCCCCTCCCCACCCAGAGGTGGGTGTTCTGAAGAGCCATCAGACTTCCCGGGAGGGTCCGCGGCGCCCCGCCCTGCCCGCTGCCCACCCTCATCCTCTCTCCTCCCCACGCCCTCCAGTCTTGCCCGGGCTCTCAGTGGCCTCAGTGCTGACGTGCGGGAACCCACCACCTACTGGGGCACAGATGGAGACTGAAAGGGTGTGGAGATGGTTCTTGGTGACAGCATCCCCTTCTCTGGAGCGGAGACGGGGACAGATCACCTGGCAGGAGGCCAGAGGAGCAGGAAGGAGGGGAGAAGATGCATCTTCCAGGGACTTCCCTGGTGGCCCAGTGGATAAAAATCCACCTTCCAATGCAGGGGACGTGGGTTTGATCCCTGGTCAGGGAACTAAGATCCCACATGCCGCCGGGCAACTAAGCCCATGCGCCGCAACTAGAGAGAAGCCTGCGTGTTGCAACAAAGAGCCCGCATGACGCAACTAAGACCCGACGCAGCCAAAAATAATAAATAAATAAAATAAAATTAAAAAAAGAAGATGCATCGTCCAGACGGGCCAGGGCATCCACACTCTCGACTCAGATCTGAGCGATCCGCGGGCTCCAGGCCTGCCCTTGAAGAGGAGAGGCCTTGCTGGTGAGGCTCAGCCTGTGATAGCCCTTCCCCTGGTCCACGGGTTCACATCACTGCTCATGAAAAGAATTATCTGCAAAGGATTATATTTTCTAATCATGGACACGGAAGTGTTGAGTTTACAAATTGAGGAACATGACACTCTTTATACTCACACTCAACCCCAATAACAGGAATATGAACTTGTGCCTGGCTTGCTTTGTAAATATTGCTAAGTGGGGTGTGTGTGTGTGTGTGTGTGTGTCTGTGTGTCTGTGTGTGTGTGTGCGCGCTATGTCTTTCAATTCTTCTTCAAGCCCTATTAGCTGCCCTTCCCAAATTTAGTGCAAGACACAAATTTTCATGAATTTCCCTCCTACTTATGCTAAAATCCCAACTCCTTTCCACTAGCAGAAAGCCCTGCCTGGTCTGGGCTCAGCCCATGCGGCTCCTTCCTCCCCTGCACTCGCTCTGCTCTCCTCACCCCGACAGACCGTGAGCTCCCCTACACCCGCCAAGCTGGTTTCCACCACAGGGCGTTTGCATTGCTGTTCTCTCTGCAGAAACTGCTCTCAGAGCCTTCACATGGCTCTGCTCAACCGGCACCCTCACCGGTTCCCCAAAGAAGCCTTTCCTGACCGCCCCCTACTCCTCCAAGGTGGCCACTCTCTGTCCCCTGACTTGGCGTGGTTTTCATCACATGTATCACCACCCAAACTACTTGTAAGTGGATGAATAAGTAAATGTGCCCTAGAGAGAGATGAAGTGTCAGAGGCGCTGGGAATGCCCATGCCCGTCAGCTCACTAAAGTGGGAAATTCAACCACTGAAGATTTGTTCCTTGGCTTTAAAAGGAGCATAAAAGCATCCCCCAGGTGTGGTGAGGATCCAGTAAATAAGACGACGTGGTGAAGGGCTGTGTGATGCTCACTCAGAAGTGTGGGCATCAAAACAGACCCCTGCTTGGAGGGATGAGGGACAGCAACAGAAGAGACCCTGTGACCCTCATCCAGGACACGTGGACGGCATGAAAGGCTGAGGATGGAAGGAGGAAGGATGGGCCAGAGGTGCTGAGCCAGGCCCAGCAGAAAGAGGAGCGGCATCTGCCAGGAGTGGTGTGCTCAGTCCTGGGTGTAGGAGGGCTTCAGTAGGGCGGCTTTGGGTCCCGGATGATGGGCCAGAGGGGACCTTACTGTCATCGGAGAGAAAGGGGGGTCTACAGGGAAACAGCCAGTGGCCTCAGTGCATCCCCCTCCACAGGTGACCACAGAAGGTGAAAGACCAGGGGGAAGAGGCAGGGCCATGGAGGCCAGCCCCCCCCCCCCCACCCCGCCCCGCAAGAGTCCAGAAGCTCTAATGCAGAACCAAGGCTCACACGAGGCATTAGCCATTCAGACAAAGCAGGGCCGGGCTTCCCGTAGAGGGTGGCCTGGAAATGCTGTTTCCTGACAGTGTCTTCCAGTCGCTGGACCTGATGAAGCACCTACCATGCGCAGGGGCTTACTCTCTTCGGGTTGTGCTTTCTTGACTTTTACATGAAATTGCCTGGTTGCACCCGATGTTTAAGTCTACAAGTGTGTTCCTAGTGGCCTTTGGCTGAAGGATGTTGACAAGTTCTACGATGGGTATACATGTTACAAATTAGTGTGTCTTCCTGGTGCACTGATTATTTTACCAATGTATGATGGTAAAATAATCAGTGTACCGCTTTACCGTTAGGAATGACTTTTGCCCTAATGTCCATTTTGTCTGATACAGCTACCCCAACCTTGTTTTGGTAGATATTTACCTGGCGTGGTAAGCAGAATAATGACACTCTCTCCCCGAGAGATGTCCGCATCTAATTCCTGGAACCTGTGACTCCGGTACCTTACATGGAAATAGGAACTTTGAAATGGGAGATTATTCTGCATTATCTGGGTGGGCCCAGTGTATTCACAATGGTGAGAACGAGAGGGAGCTGGAATAGAGGAGAGGGCAGTGTGCTGCTGGAAGCAGAGACCACGGTGATGCACTTTGAGAGGGAGGAAGGGGCCATGGGCTAAGGAATGCAGGCGGCACTAAAAGCTGAAAAAGACAAGGAAACGAATTCTCCCACAAACCCTCCAGAGGAACCAGCCCTGCCGACACCTTGACGGTAGCCCAAGAAAACTAATTTTGGACTTCTGACTTCCAGAACTGCCAGAGAATAGATCTGTGTTGTTTTACGCCTGACACTTGTAGAACTTTCTTACAGCAGCATCGGGAAACCAATATACCCCACATTCCCCATATCTCTAATCTCAGAGCTTCCATCTGAGCTCATTTTCCTTCTGTCTAAAGTAAATCCTTCTGAATTTTCTTCGTTGAAGCTATTTTGGTGATGACCTTTCTCAGATTTTGTTTGTCTGGAAAAGGACTCTCTTCCCCTCACAGACTAGGAAGCTGGTTCCACGTACGTTTCCTGGAGACTCTTTCCCTTCGTTTGCCTTCCCCGGGGGTGAGTCCCAGCTTTGCTTCCTCCTCTTTCATGGTTGAAAGTGTATCAGCAAACGCCATCGGTGGACATTAGCACTGTTCCCCGGATACCTCTTCCCCACCCAGGCACAGGACAGGGCGTGTCTGGATCTTTCTGGAGGGGTGGGGCCGTGTGGTGAGTTCTAGCAATGAGTGATAGTAGAAAGTCTGTGTTTCTTGTGGGCTGAGCATTTCACTGCTGGTGTGAGCCCTCAGAGACCTCCGTTTCCCTCTTAGCAGCACATATGGTGGAAGCTGCCCTGCCAGCCTGGGTCCCTGAGTGGCTCCAGTGAGTACAGCTCCCTGTCAGTTTTCAATGGACGCATGGTAAGAACAAGAAATAAACTCTGGTTGGGGCTGTTTGTTGTCACAGCAAAACCTAGCCTATCCTGACTGACACAGTGCTCCTGATTACATCTATAGTTTTGTTTCTCCTTTCAGATCCAATCAAACCCAAAGCTTTAAGGTAATCGTGCCACAGATTAGACCCTCAAGGTTCTAGGATACAGAATCTGATCAACAGAGGGGAAAAAAATAGCACTTTATGCTGCTATATGATTTTAGAAAAGAGTTCATGAAAATTGACTTCCTGTCCAGAATGTTCTCTGCAGCTGGGCTGTCATTGTCGCTCCTTTTACAGAACGTTAGGCAATTGTCATGAAAATTAATACCCAAAGGTTTCTGTTTACATTTTGTAACTGATTTTCGGTATCCTTATTAGGATTTTATACAAAAACTTTTGTATTCTGTGTATGTGATGTATTCCTTCATGGAGTTTTATTAAAATCCTTTTTTTTTTTCTTCTAAAGGAATACATTCCTATTTAATAATGCAAGTCAATGGAAAAATAAGATGTGACACTCCAAAATTCACTTCCCAATTCACTTTTAAAGGCAGATATCAATTCCATATGAAGATATGCAGTTATAGTTCCCATATCCTCAGAAGTAATTAGATGCTACTACTGTTACTAATAGTGCTACAAGTACCCAGTCTCCACACCACCTGCCACAGGCAAACACCAGCAAGCCCAGTTACACCTCAGGTGGCGTATGCTGGCTTCACAGGCAGAAGAGGGAGCTAGATTTCATGGGTCTCTGTTCTCCTGTCCCCTTCAGAGAAAGGCCTATTTTTCCTAAGAAACAGATGAAAGAAAAACAATCAGCATTCCTAGTCAGGCAGTTTAATTTCCCTAGCATTTTTTCTCTTCTATAATAAATATAAATAATTGTATCACGATATTTGGGGAGATACGTGTGGGAAAACACCCACCATACATCATGTGCTAATCCTAACAGAGCCAGCAGTTCCCGAGGCTTCTGCCTGGGCACTCCTCCCCTCTGCTCAGTGCTACATTCACCCTGAGGGCTGTGGCCAAAGCCTACAGAGGAACTCAGCTGGGAAAATGTGGATGTGAGCATTAAGAGGTCATTCCAAACCCTCGTTTCAGGCAGGTTTTAAGTTGCATCTTTTTCTAAACACTTCATAAGAGTGCCCACAGAACGTTAAAATTTCTCCTTCCTCGCTTCTAGAAAACACTCTAAGGTAGTTAGGAGGGAGAGCTGATCGAGAGGCAAAACGCCTGTGTGGGTAACCTGCACGTTACCTGCCTCTAAAATACCACTGCCTTGTTGCATCCTGTGTCGTCTGTTTAACTCTCACCCTGTCTCTGCCGGACGAGGCCAAGCCAAGGGGGTGGAATGACAGCAAGATGCTTGTGATCTCTCCACACTGGTGGCTTGAAACTGGCTGGTGAGGGCTTGGTCCTGTGCCAGAACGGCCCGTCCTATTACCAAGGCCCCTTAACTTATCACTCATGTTCCGGTACCAGGGGCTTCATCAAGCTTTGTTATGTCGTTAAGTCTGGGGATGAACTGTGACTCATTGTTGAGGACATGTGAGTGAGCATCTGGCTCCTTTAATAGCAGCCTAGTGGACTTTCCTTGTCAGTTATGACTGTTCTGAAACAGTACAGTCTTGAAATGAGCGATCCCCGGCTCAGAAGTAGCCCAGCATCCACACAGCGCCACTGACCCCTCTGGAACCCCCTGGACCACGTACCTTCCTAACATCACCTCCTAGGCAGAGCACAGGATGGTCTGGCTGGGAGGCCTCCTTCAGAGAGCACACACACATTGAGAAGGTGCTGGTGGCCATTTACAGTAGCCAGGGCATGGAAGCAACCTAAGTGTCCATCGACAGATGAATGGATAAAGAAGATGTGGCACATATATACAATGGAATATTACTCAGCCATAAAAAGAAACGAAATTGCATCGTTTGTAGGGAGGTGGATGGACCTAGAGTCTGTCATACAGAGTGAAGTAAGTCAGAAAGAGAAAAACACCGTATACTAACACATATATACAGAATCTAAAAAAAAAAAAAAAAAGGTTCTGAAGAACCTAGGGGCAGGACAGGAATAAAGACGCATACGTAGAGAATGGATTTGAGGACACGGGGAGGGGGAAGGGTAAGCTGGGACGAAGTGAGAGAGTGGCATGGACATATATACACTACCAAATGTAAAACAGCTAGTGGGAAACAGTTGCATAGCACAGGGAGATCAGCTTGGTGCTTTGTGTCTACCTAGAGGGGTGGGATAGGGAGGGTGGGTGGGAGGGAGACGCAAGAGGGAGGGGATATGGGGATACATGTATACGTATAGCCGATTCAGTTTGTTATACAGCAGAAACTAACACACCGTTGTAAAGCAATTATACTCCACTAAAGATGTTAAAAAAATAATAATAATATAAAAAGAAGGTACTGCTGGTACACAACAGGGAGACAGCCCGGGAGGGGTGCCACCTGGGCAGCAGGCTGGTGTCCGGGCAGAGCCTGCGATGGGGACATCAAGGGGAAGGCAGGAGCCCAGACTCATGAACAGGAGAGCCCCGCTCTGTAGACCGGACACTCCCTGAGGACAGGCACCAGGCATATGGTGCTCACAGCTAGTCCTCCACACGTAGCACATGGTAGGTGCTCCAAAATGTCTGTGGAATGAATGAAGCAATCAGAGAAGGACCAGGAAACATCTGGCCCGCAAGATGAATAGGGACAACAGCAAATATTCTCACAAAGCAAATGCTACGATCCGGTACCGCTGAAAATTTCCATCAAAGTTCCCTCCCGAGGGAAGGGTGGAGGCAATGCTTATCCTGGGGGGATCTGGAGTGTAGCCAAGGGGACAAGAAAGCACATTCAGCCATGTGCAACCAACAGTTATGCACACAGCTGTCACATGTTCGTCCTGAGGTCCTTCCCATGGACAACTGTTGGTCCAGCTCCTGCACTCCCTCCGTGAGACAGAAGCCTTTTATAACCCCTACCCCATGGGCGTCCTCTAAGCTCGTGTTGGTCCTGAAGGATTGCCTCCTGTCCCTCCATGTTCTTCTTTCCTGGCGGAGATCTTCAGAGTGTCTCTTTTCTCCAGAGATGTTGACTTTTGCCTCAGAGGCATGGCCCTTACCTCGGGCAGCAACGGGAGGGTCATCGTCAGCACAGCGAGTACCAGGGATGCCAAGGACGATGGAAGGGGTGGTGCAGGGGATGCAAGACGTGGGAATTAGGACAACAAGGGGGGGATTTCTTAACAAGCTGTCAACTATCAAAATTGCCTGACAACGGTGTGAAATCTGCTCAGAAGGATGATAAAATGAGAACAGCCCCTCCTCTGTGCAGACTCCGTAAGCACGTGCCTGTGCGAAGGTAGGGGATGAACCAGATGACCTTGTCGCGCTTCTGAGACGCCATGATTCCGCAGCCCTGGCTCATACAGCACCTTGCACGATGTTGTTGTGGCCCAGTTTCAGACAAGTTGTTTCATCTTATTTTACAGCTGAGAAATCTAGGTCACAGCATGTTGGACCATTTGCCCAAAGTTAAACTGAAAGCAGCCTTTGTCAGCTGTCTGCTGTCCTCGGAGGAGAGTCCAAAATTGGTGAAGTTCTGGTTTCTGGCGTATAATTAGCTCCCAGAAAATGATGACAGATCACCCTGCTACACTGAGGCCCATCTTCTTTTCCCAGGGACCTGACACAAAGTCCCTGTACCAGCAGCACACAGCTCTGTTTCTCGTTCTCATGCCACTGGAGCTCGGGGGCTGCAGGAAGAGCAAACTGTGGCTGAGAGGAGCCTGGACCTCCTGCCCCGCTCCTGCCCCTGCTCCCCTAGAGCAGAGTCTCCCGTGGGGGGGTGCGAGGTGCCCCATCTGGCTGGAGCCCACAGGCTTAGCTTTTGGAGGTCACTGAACCTCTGCTTGCATCCCTGGATTCTGGTGGAGCTCAGAGGTCACACCGTGGATAACTACCCGCTGTGAGTGTCTCAGAGAACCAGAGAGATGGCTTAGGAGCTTCTGATGATTCCTCCTTATGTCTTGGCTACTCTTCTTCATTTCAAAGTATTTAAGGCCATCTGCTTGGCCCCGGATTTTCTGGGGTGACCCTTGGATTGGGAGGGACCTCAAGCCCCAAAGTAGTCAAGTCCATTCACTGCTCACTCTGGTCCCAATTCTGGGAATCCCTCCCCAACACACACACACACACAACCCCCACCTCCACATTCTCAAATTTTTATAAGGTCTTTCCAAAACCAAAGCAAAGCCTTGACTTCTGAGAGCACTGGGATCCTCCAGAGTCTGCAGTGCCACTCTCTGGCCACTAGCAACAGAGGCCGCCATCATTGTTCGTGTCAAGGCTGGAGGAAGGAAGTCCATCTTTTTTTTAAATTTTTTTATTTATTTACTTTTGGCTGCGTTGGGTCTTTGTTGCTGCGCACGGGCTTTCTCTAGTTGTGGCGAGTGGGGGCTACTCTTCGCTGTGGTGCGCAGGCTTCTCATTGCGGTGGCTTCTCTTGCTGCGGAGCAGGGGCTCTAGGCGCATGGGCTCAGCAGTCGTGGCTCATGGGCTCAGTAGTTGTGGCTCACGAGCTTAGTTGCTCCGTGGCACGTGGGATCTTCCTGGACCAGGGCTCGAACCCGTGTCCCCTGCCTTGGCAGGCGGATTCATAACCACTGCGCCACCAGGGAAGCCCGAGGAAGTCCATCTTGAAGACATAGTTTGATCCATATATGGATCATTAAGAGCGTTATGTGAATTGTATTTTCTTTGGTTCCCACTTTTTTTTTCATTTTAAGTTTTTAATGAAAGTTGTATATAAGAATACTTTATTCCTGATCTTCCCAATTGTTTCTCCCTCATATCTGCCCTCTTCCTCTCCTACCTGGCGAGATCGGCTTTACCTTCGAGGATCTTTGTGTGGTCTTTGTCCAGCTTTAGTCTGGTGATGACCACCTTGCTGGGGTGAATGCCCACATGGACAGCCATTAGCCTTCTCCCGCTGCACTCGTTCAATGTAGGTGACATATTTCTTCCTGTAAACCTGGACTACTTTGCCAATTTGCTGCCCTTTGTAGTGCCCTCATACAACTGGAACTTCATCATACTTTCAGATGGGCATGGATCCGACACGGTACTTCCGTTTCAGCTCTTTAGAAAGAGGGGAAGACATAATCTTCCTGCGAATGTGGGAAGGCACATTGAAATGCCTTTTCCGGTTCTTGCTTCAGTCAGAAGTCACAAAGGGAATGAACTTCATTTTGGCCTCCGGCTCTTCAGCGATGGCCACAAAAGGGCTGGTACACATTTCTTACCATATTTACTACATTTCGTTAGGACACAGCAACACAGAGCAAAGAGCACGACCTGGGTTTGAATCCTGGCTCTGCCACTTGCAAGCCAGCTAACCTTGGACAAGTAGCTTAATTTCCCTGGAGCCTCATTTTCCTCATCTGTAAAATGGGAATAATTATATCCGTCTCCAAGGTTGTAGTGACGATAAGAGCTAGCACATGTAGAGCACCTGGCTTTTGTCTGGCACGTGGTAGGTGCTTAGTGAAGGTGGTGTGGACACCAGCAGTCAGGGTGTTTGGTGGGTGTCCTGATCAGGCTCCACCTCTCCCCATGTGAGGTGCTGCATCGTTCTCAACTTCCTGTTGGATGGGGGTGGGGGTTCCCCAGCTTGTCCAGGGGCCAACACTCCTCTGAATATCTGATTCCTGAGCTCCCACTGCCTGGCACCATACTTTGTTCCCCTGAGAAAGGCCACTGTCATGTTCCCTCCCACGCGGCTGGAACCCAAGCCCTCTGCTGGGCCCCAGCCCTATGGATGCATCGGTCCTTGGCCCCAGAAGCCTCCGGAACTCCTGGCTCCGTTAGGATTAGCGTATGATGTATGTTGGGTGTTTTCCCAGACATATCTCCCAAAATATCGTGACACAATTATTTACTAGAAGAGAAAAAATTCTAGGGAAATTAAACTGCCTGGCTAGGAATGCTGATTGTTTTTCTTTCCTGTCATCTGTTTCTTAGGCAAAATAATCCATTTCTAAACCCCAAGCAGCTATGTTTCTAAATAAGCACATCCAGTATAATAAGCCTGATAAATGATAGTATTAACTCTGACTAGCTAGGGTCAGGCAAAGTGCCAGGCTCAAGCACCAGAGAATTTCTCTCAGGACCTCTTGAATCGAGACATCTGCTGTTACCTCTAGGGTAACTCAGCACTTTTATCAGGCTCTAAACAATCAATCCCTTCCACGCCATGCTGGAGGCAGCTGGTAAAGTGTGGGCCAGGGCACGGTATGATTTTTATTTCGGATGGAATGAACGTCTAATTGGATGCTTGCACAATTGCATTCCAGCCTGGAAAATCTACCTGCTGGTTTCACCACCAGCTGAGAGTTCTCAGAAGCAGGTGACACTCTCCACAATAGCAGTGGCGATTTCATGAAACTGAAAGTGAAGCCGAAGGTGGCTCCTGATTTGATTCCCCCTCCAGCACCTCTTGCTCATAACGCCAGTGACGGAGGAGAGACAGCTGTTGCCTTCCACACCACCTGCAGCTTAGTCACCCCAAGTGATGTACACATGCATAACCAGCCTCATCTCGAAATAAGGGAGGGAATCAGAAATGTAGTGAGGGGGTGTCTGCTTGCCGCCGCACCCCTTCTGCTTCCTTTTTCTTTTAGTCTATTGCGCTATTGTTAATTCTTTTCCTCCCACACAAAAATGATCACACTCATGTTCCTTTCATGGTTTCCAGTAGAAACCATACTTATTTTCCAGAACATTTCTCCATTTTTTCTTTGCCCTAAAGCACGAGCATTAAGTCGGAAGTGGTTCCAGATTCATAAACAAAGGTTTGTGACTTTCATAAGACGACAATGACTAAGTTCTTCCCTAATCAGAATGAGATTCTGAGTCAGAGTTTTAATTTTGCTTGTTGAACTATTGGTGTTACTGCTCTAAGAGTTTTTACATCAATTAAAACAAAAGTAACCAGAAAAGGATGTCCATATGGGGAGAGGGAGAGGCTAAGTAAACAAGAGAATGATCCACACCGAACGGCCAAGAACACTAAATAGCTATTAAAAAGGGTAGCCATGGGGCTGCCCTGGTGGCGCAGCAGTTGAGAACTTGCCTGCTAATGCAGGGGACATGGGTTCGAGCCCTGGTCTGGGAAGGTCCCACATGCTGCGGAGCAACTGGGTCTGTGAGCCACAATTACTAAGCCTGCGTGTCTGGAGCCTGTGCTCTGCAACAAGAGAGGCCGCCATAGTGAGAGGCCCGCGCACCGCAATGAAGAGTGGCCCCCACTTGCCACAACTAGAGAAAGCCCTCGCACAGAAACGAAGACGCAACACAGCAAAAATAAATAATAAATTAATTAATAAACTCCTACCCCCCAACATCTTCTTTAAAAAAAAAAAAAAGGACAGGAAAGGACCAAGGGATCACAACATGCGTAGGGGGCAGAAACTGGGGGCACCTAGGTGGACATCCTTTGGGTGGAGGAGATCCAGGCATCTTGACTGACGGCTCCACCAGACTGCATCTGTTAGGGGAAACGTAGCTCCTCCAAAGCAAATTGGCGATGCTGCCACCGGATTCAGGGTGATACCAACACAGCACAACAGCACACGACCGCCACGTCCTCTTAAAAAAAACAGTGTAGCCATGAAAATTGTTAAATTTTTAAAAAAATCAAATTATGTAACCTGATCTCACTTTTGTAGGCATAGAAGTACATGTGCATGTGTAGGTGCTCAAAATGCACAGAAAGGCGCCTGGGGAATTGCAGAGGGAGCACCTACTGTGGGTGGCACACACTAGGGAGTGGGAGTGCAGAGTTAGGGGCAGGTATGTTTCCTGGATTACTTCTATGTCACCGGATCTATTACAAGAAGAGTGTATCACATCTGTAATATATATGCATACACGTACATACATACATGCATGAGTAAGTATGTATGTACATGAAGGAGAACAGTAACTTCAAATTTAGTTCACTTCCATAATGTTCATATAGTGGTATTACCACTCTCGGAGGCTGGAAACTGTTCCTCCTCTTTAGCTGGTGGACTTTGGGAGCCTCTGTCTCTCCTTTACCGCAATGACTCCCACTTTGAACGCAGATTAGTATCACTCAGGAGCCCAGGCCACATTCTGGGCCAGTTAAGTCAGGATCTCTTCGAGTGAGACCAGCTCCAGCATTTTACAAGGCTCCCAGGGCAATTTCAGTGTGAGACCAAAGTTGAGAACCACTGCCTTCCTCTGTAAACCCCTCAAGGGTAGGGTCTGTGTCTGGTTTTGTCCTCAAAGTACCTAAGTTAGTGACTTACGTTGATATAATGAAGAGATCTGGACCCTCCAATATTCTCAGAGGGAGAAAAAAATCATAACAACCAGGAACTGACTAACATGTTAGAACCGTCTAAAGCACACACATTCACAGTAACCAACAGAGAGCATCACACTTCCACGGATGCCCTCAGGGTCAGCTGACCGCTTGGATATGCGTCTTTTTGTGTATACACACACGCGTGTACGTGCACGCGCGCACACACACACACACACCCTGTGCTGGGTTTCTAGCCCGTCCCTGAATTTGGTGCAGCGCTTCTTTGGCCGGGTCATAGCCCAGGAGGGGAAAGTGAAAGCCCTCAACCAGCTGTGCCCTTCGTTGATGTCAGCAAGAAGAAGACTGTAAAATGAATCTCTAAATCTCCGTTGAGCAGAAGGCCACCTTGGAAGGACCCTCGTCCTCCTCATGACTGCGTCCCATTTTTCCTGAGACATTTCCTAATCGGGCCCGGCTTTTCCTTGGAACTCATTAACACATACTCATGAAAAGAGAACTCTGAAAATTTGAAGTTCTTCTGAAATATCTGGGTTTTGTCTTGCATGTGGTGCCAAAGGCCTCTCCTCCCCTGCACAGCTGGTGTTGCTGGCTTTGGCGGCCGCATCTAAAACCCTGTAGCTTTAGATGTTATCGATCCTTGGCCCACCAGGCCTGTTAAAAGCAGTCAACATGAGGGCAGAGGGTCCATTTTTATTGGGTAGCACACCTGGAATTATCCATGCTTGATACCGTGCTCTGAGCAGCCATGTGGTTACATTGATTGTCTAGCTGTCAGTCTCCTGATGACAAGATTTCAGGGGCAGAATGTCTGGTGTATGAGTGGATTATAATTCCATTATAAATTTCCCTGCTAATATATTCATGAGGCACTTTTAAAAATAATTTATATAGCACTCTGAAGTTACCTTGTGTCTTTATTTAATTGGTACTCGATGCTTGTAATATTGCTCCATTTTCAAATCTTCTTAGGGTTCTATTGCTTTTTTTTTTTTAACAGTTATTTATTTATTTGGCTGTGCCGGGTCTTAGTCGTCACGTGCGGGATCTTTAGTTGCAGCATCTCTAGTTGCGGCATGCAGAATCCTTAGTTGTGGCATGTGGGATGCAGTTCCCCAACCAGGGATCGAACCCGGGCCCCTGCATTGAGAGCTCGGAGTCTTAGCCACTGGACCACCAGGGAAGTCCCTTAGGGTGCTATTGCTTTTTAAAAAAATCCCATCAGGTCACAGTATCACAACAGATTTTGTGAAATCATATCACTTGCTGAACCTCTAAAATGTATGAGCTTACGTATTTTAAACTCAAGAAACTCCCCAATTATTTGGAACAGTATCTGCCTTTTACATCATTTAGGAGCACGTATATTTTTATGAGCTTACAATTCCAAACATAGGAAAAATAGTGGTCTTAAATCTCAGTATTCTGGAGGAAAACTACATTAAATCAGCCACGTGGAGTATTTCCTCTGTAACCGCGCGAAAGTTGCAAACTTTTCCTCAAGACGGAAACTAAACTTGAGAGAAAACCATGGCTCCCTTTGGCACATCTCCTCTTAGGGCGGCATCTTCTGAGCCACCTCCACCAGCTGGCGTCCCCTCACCCGGCCACACAAGTGTGTTTGTTCATATCAACTCCTGCACATGATTTGCATCATTTAATACATATATTTCCTGCTTTTTTCATTCATTTGATACTCTATTCATGGTTGGAGTGGTTTCTTGCATAGTAACTGCTTATGGAAACCTGTGCTAAAACACAGGTCTTCCCTTTTCCTCCTGGTTCTCTCAGAGGCTCTGCCTTTCTAGAAGCCACTGTCCATCAGCATCCAGGCCACCCCTCCCTTCCCACCCTGCACTGGTTTCCCTTTCTGGCTTTAGAAATCCTGGGAGAGGCTGGATGGGAATCAGCATCAGTGCCCCAGGAGAAATCCCCACACCCAAGGACGGGTCAGGACTGGCAGCAACACACATGTGGTGGCCCCCTTCTCTTCTTAGAATAAAGACATCACTCAACAAGCACCAGATAAGTAAAGGAGGAAGAGTAAGCCAACAGTTAATCATGACTTTGCCTTTGTGGCCACAATTTTATGTGTCTGATCAGCCCCATTTCTCTGTTGGTTCTGAAGCTAAGGCAGCTCCTCTTTTGTGTCCCTACTTCTCCTTCAAGGGAAACGAAAGGATCCAAGATGATCATTTGCTCACCTGAGCCAGACATTTCGCTTACGGCACCTGCGTTCATTCTCAGCACTGCTCTACCTCCAGAGGGAAGCAGTAAGGCTGAGAGAGGTCAAATGCTTTCCTAAAGCCATCCAGCAAGTACGTGGCAGAGCCAGGATTCAGCCCAGATGCATTTGATTCCAAAGTCCACATCCCTCCCCTCTATCAGCTCAAGTCACTAAAGGGGGAAATGCAGTGAGTGTGCCAGCCTTAAACCTGCATGTTAAATGAAGGTTTAACTGACAGGCAGCCTAGTAAGAGTTACCAGTACAATTCACAATGCTCTGCATTAAACCAGCTTTAATGCTTGTATTACACGGGCAAAAATAAAATTAAATCAGAGTTTTAGTTGTTCAGTATTTTACTTTCAATTATGGTTTGTTTGTTTTCTTTCCTTTTTCAATGCTCAAATTTTCCCTAATTGTAACTAAGGGTAAAGGAATCAGCATTTACTGTGCCTTTTTAGGAGCTGAAGTTCCTCCCCAGTTCATGAAAGAAAGTTCTTCTTTACCAAAGAATACCAGGTAACAAAAGTAGAAGAAATGATAGAATTAGGAAATCATCATTTTGCAACTCCCTATGAAATAACTCATTCAGGCAAGAACCATCAATGAATGCTACAACCACTGGGTAAAGCTGTGGGGAGATGGAAGAATCTTTGGTCGTGACCAAAGTACCACCACATACCTGACTTGCCAATTTTTACTTTTACCAAGAAAAGCCCTTGTGCTCAACAGCTCAACCAAGGGAGCAAACTTGGCATCCCTAACAATGGTACACCTGGCATTGAGCCTCCTGATATGATGCAACAGGAAGTACTCCGTATCACCTATGGAGTATTTTCTCCACCTACAGAGTGTTTAACCTGCACTTAACGAAGTCTTTAGTCCTAATTTCAATGCACAGAAAATTCAATAGCTAGGGCATCAAGGTAATGACATGACAAGGAGGCAATTAGGCACGTGGGACGTTCTACAAGACAAACAGCCTCGTCTCTTCAGAAAATCCATATGATAGTGGAAAGCAGATCAATGGCTGCCTGGGACCGGGGCAGAAGGGGAATGACTGCAGCGGGGCACAAAGGAGTTTTTCGGGATGATAGAAATCTGTATCTTCACTGGGGTGCTGGTTACATTGATGCATCTGTCAAAATGTATGAACGTACACTTGAAATGACTGCAATTTACTAAATTTAAATTATACCTCAATACAGTTGATTTTAAAAACAAAAGCAAAATATCAGTGTCACACAAAAAAGTGAGACAACTGGTCCATATTTAAATAGACTAAAGAGCCATTTTAACCAGATACAATAAGAGAAACTTGGTAAATCTGGGCTTGAAAAAAAAAAAGAAAAACCAAGGAAGACACTTTGGGAATAACTAGGGGAATTTAAATGTGGACTGGCTACTAGATCATACCGAAGACTTTTGAACATTTCTTATGGTTGTGTAGGACAATATTCTCATGATTAGAAGATGATTGTTGAAATGCACAGAAGTGACCTGCCTGTAACTTAATTTCTATACTCAAAGATATATGTGAATATGTAGAATGATAAATCAAATATAGCAAAAAGTTATCAACAGTTGAATTTGGTCGTGGCAGTTCACTGATAGTCACTGTACTAGTCTTTCAACAATTCTGGACTTTTTTTTTTTTTTTTTTTTTTTTTTTGCGGTACGCGGGCCTCTCACCGCTGTGGCCTCTCCCCTTGCGGAGCACAGGCTCCGGACGCGCAGGCCCAGCGGCCATGGCTCACGGGCCCAGCCGCTCCGCGGCATGTGGGATCTTCCCGGACCGGGGCACGAACCCATGTCCCCTGCATCGGCAGGCAGACTCTCAACCACTGCGCCACCAGGGAAGCCCCAATTCTGGACTTTTGACATTTTTAATTAGGAAAATGTGGGGAATGGTAAATGCCATTTGAGCGGTGACGGTCCCTGTGGTTTGCAGTCAGTCTTCAGAAATTTTGGCTGCTTGGTGAGATGTTTTTCATATCAAGAAGTCACCCCCTTTCCATTGCTTCTCCTGAAGGCTCCCCAGGAAGACTTTTATGGAGGATTCTGTGACCTGGAAAGACTTGGGTCTCCTCCTACTGGGTCACATTATTGTTGGGAAAATATGGGTGAATGGTTATGTTATTATTTAAATAAATATTTCAATAAGACTAAAAAGAAAAGATAAATTCACTCCTGGAGTTTCTTCATGAGAGAGGAGAGGATAGAAGAACATAGGTTAAGGAGCTTTCAGTACTTATTTAAAGCTGAATGGGAATATATGTAATATGTACTTGAAGGCGTGAGTTCTTCTAAAACTTCAACTGAAACATGTGATTACTAGGTTTCTACCTGTTTACGATGGTGATGTCTATGATGTTACTTTGGCCAAGGAAAGTGATCACTATCTAAACTCTCCTCCTCCCAGAAAGTCTAGCTCAAATTGTTTCTCCTGCACAGTCTTTCTAAGCTAACGCAACCTATGCCGATTGCCCCCTCTCCCAGATTTCCACCTGCTCTTGTCCTCTGTCTCATCCTGTGAATCCTTAGTCACCCACTAGATTATCTAAATAGCTTGTTGCACGTTTGCATCCTCTTCCCCAAAGCCAGGACTGGGTTTGAATGGGATGCCCAGCCCTGATTCTCCCATCATACCTGTTCCCACCTCACATATCCATCCATACTGTGAGTGCTTTGAGGGCAGAGGCCATGGCTAAGCACCTTAGTATTTCCAGTGCCCTGCAGAGGGCCTGGTCCATAAACATTTGACAAGTGAGCAATCACTTTCTTCCCATTCCTACTATGGTCCAGCGCACAAGGCAAGGCATGGAAGAGTTTCCCCTTTAAAGTTTCCTTGTTGAATGGATCAGGTTACCTGGAATCAGGAGATTTGAGTGACAAAATCTCTCTCTCTGTCTCTGCCTCTTCTCATTTTCTCTTCACCCTTGGAACTTAGCCATCATATTGGCAAGAATCTCAGGCCACACAGAGAGGCCACAAGTACAGTCTCCAGCAGGTGGCCGTAGCCGAAACGCCAGTCAACAGCCAGCATCAACCAGCAGACATGTGTATAAGTGAGCCTTGAGTCGAGCCAGCCTTTGTCTTTCAGCTGAGACCCCACACATGCCCACTATTCCCTGTCCAATCCCTGACCCACAGAACCTGCGAGCACAATAAACAGTTGTTTGATGGCATCACTTGCGGGGGAAATAGGACGCACAGCCGCACTAAGTGGGACATTTTCTTTGCTTCTCATCCTTCTCTACTTCATCTAAAAACAGGAATACCTCAGGTAGGATTGCCAAATAAGTTACAGGATGTCCAATAAAATCTGAACTTCAGATAAACAGCAAATGATTTTTTAACTTATAAGTATGTCCCCAATTTTTCATGGAACATACCCTAAAAGAAAGTCTTTATTGTTTATCTGAAATTCAAATATAACTGGGCATCTTCTCTTTTATTTGCTCAATCTAGTAGCCCTAACCTCAGGTCTCCACCCCAGGTCCTCCTCTGTCTACACTCACTGCTTAAGTGAGTCGATCCAGTCCAGCCCACACCCTGACAACTCTCAAATTTATATCTGCAATTCACAACTCTGCACTAAGCTCACACTGAGACATCTAGCTGCCCACTTGAAATTCCGCTTTCATAAGCTCATAGTCATCTCAACCTAAACAGAATTGTTGATTGCAACCTCTACCCGCCCACCCAGTCTTCAGCCACTCTGTCTTCCTCGGCTCAGTGAGAGACACCGATATCAACCCAGGTGTTCAAGCCCTGAGCTGAGAGTCAGCCTTGATTCCTCCCTGTCGTGGACTGTGTACCTAATCAATCAACATATTTCCAACCTGTCTGTGTCTCCATCTGTCCACTACATCCCCTCTGGGTCAAGCCCCTCTGGATCCCCTCTGGGTCAAGCCCCTCTGGATCCCCTCTGGATGAAGCCATACTCTTCTCTCTCTTGAATAACTTTCCTGGCTACTAAGTGACCTTCCTGCTTCCCTCTTGCTTCTCTGTAACTCTCCAGAATGCAATCTGTACACAGTAGCCGGAAAGATCTTTTAAAAGACAGATCATGTAACTCACCTACTAGCAGCTCTCCAATTGACCCTCACTGCACTAAAAATAAAATGCAAATATCCTGCAAGACGCCTCCTGATGTAGTTTGTACACCACTCTTTCAGCAGTTCACTGACCTTTCTGCTCCTCAAACGTGCTAAGCTTCTTCCTCCCTTAAGACCCTTGGAATGTTCTGCCTAAAGGTCTGCACGTGGCCACTCACCCTTGTTATTTGTACCTCAGATCTCACATCACTTCCTCATTAGGCCTCCTCCCCCCGCCTCCCCTGACCCACTCCCCTCTGGTGGCCGTCAGCCTGGGTTATTTCCACCCCATGCAACCCCTCCTATGCCCCCTTTCTGTTTTGCCTGAACATCCTTTACTGTCTTTTCACTTTCGACCTTTCTTCTTTGAAAATAGCACAGAGCCAGATTCTATTAATTTCTTATTAGTATTAATTTGTTAATCTGCTCATTAGCATATAATTTAATATATGGTTTAACCACCCACACTTATTGCAATAGCTCATTACAGGGAGTTATTTCTACCAGATAAATCTTAGTTTTCTATTTATCATGCATTTTTCATGCTTCTTTTTGCTCATTTCCTACCTGCTGTATATTTTTTTATTCTCTTAGTTTCTTCTTTTAGTTTGAAAATTATACACTTTATTATCTTAGAGGTTACCATTAAAACTCTAAACTGTGTGTACTCAACAAAAACCTGGAGTTAATATATTACTCTTCCCAGAGAACAAAGCAAGACTCTCATAATCCTTGCATGCTATACACCACCAGTCATGCTATTAACGTGTTTTTTTTAAATTTTATTTATTTATTTATTTTTGGCTGCATTGGGGTCTTCGTTGCTGCGCGTGGGCTTTCTCTAGTTGTGGCGAGCGGGGGCTCCTCTTCGTTGCGGTGCGCGGGCTCTAGGAGTGCGGGCTTCAGTAGTTGTGGCACGCAGGCTCCATAGTGTGGTTCGTGGGCTCTAGAACACAGGCTCAGTAGTTGTGGCACATGGGCTTAGTTGCTTCGCAGCATGTGAGATCTTCCTGGACCAGGGCTCAAACCCGTGTCCCCTGCATTGGCAGGCGGATTCGTAACCGCTGGGCCACCAGGGAAGCCCATGATGTGTATTATTTAATTCCAACTTATTAAAACTCCTTGAATTTGCTTTCTTGTGTTTTACAGCTAGCGCTACTTTGGATTTTCCAACATGCTGACTAGTTTCTTTGCCTGTCTTCACTTTTGGTCTCCAACTCATTCCTTCCGGTCCTGTTTTCTTCTGCTGAAAAATATCCTTCAGTCGCTCTTCCACTGAGGTTTTGTGAGAGGTAAGCTCTCGTGGTCTCTATGACTAAAATGTTTTTATTGCACCTTAGATCTTGGGTATAATTTGTGGGTAAGGAATTCTTTTCCCTCAGCAGTTTGGAGGTCATTCAGGTAGCTGCTGTCATCCGTTACTGCTAAGTCCGCTGTCAAGTATCAATGCTTTTTAGGCACATGACTTTCTACTGGTTCTGAAGATTTTCTCTAGGTTGCTGCTGTTCTGTCGTTCTGTTCTGCTGTGTCTGTGTGAGGACATATTTGTACCTATTCTGTTTAAGACTTGGTGTGTCCCTTCAATCTACATGCTCACCTTTTGTTTTTCTTTTTATTACTGTGACTCTATCCTACATTCAAAGGAGTGCATGGACTGTACACGTACAGATGTAAGCGCAGTAAAATAAACACCTGTGGATCCACCAACAAACTTAGGAGACAGAGTTTCACCAATGTCTCAGAAGCCCTCGTGTGCCCTCCCCTGACCACACTCCCTTCCTCCCTCCAAGAGGTGCCCGTACACCTAACTTTTATATCAATAATTCCCTTGTTTTCCTTGAAGGGTCTACCACAATTGTATGAGTTTCTACCCAACATGTTGTTTAATTTTGCCTATTATTCTACTCTATATTACTAGAATCATATATTCTCTGTACTTCTGTGACTTACTGTTTTGTGTTTTTTTTACATCTTTATTAGAGTATAATTGCTTTACAATGGTGTGTTAGTTTCTGCTTTATAACAAAGTGAATCAGTTATACATATACATATGTTCCCATATCTCTTCCCTCTTGCGTCTCCCTCCCTCCCACCCTCCCTATCCCACCCCTCTAGGTGGTCACAAAGCACCGAGCTGATCTCCCTGTGCTATGCGGCTGCTTCCCACTAGCTATCTACCTTACGTTTGGTAGTGTATATATGTCCATGCCACTCTCGCTTTGTCACAGCTTACCCTTCCCCCTCCCCATATCCTCAAGTCCATTCTCTAGTAGGTCTGTGTCTTTATTCCTGTCTTACCCCTAGGTTCTTCATGACCTTTTTTTTGTTTTCTTAGATGCCATATATATGTGTTAGCATACGGTATTTGTTTTTCTCTTTCTGACTTACTTCACTCTGTATGACAGACTCTAGGTCCATCCACCTCATTACAAATAGCTCAATTTTGTTTCTTTTTATGGCTGAGTAATATTCCATTGTATATATGTGCCACATCTTCTTTATCCATTCATCTGATGATGGACACTTAGGTTGTTTCCACCTCCGGGCTACTGTAAATAGAGCTGCAATGAACATTTTGGTACATGACTCTTTTTGAATTATGGTTTTCTCAGGGTATATGCCCAGTAGTGGAATTGCTGGGTCATATCGTAGTTCTATTTGTAGTTTTTTAAGGAACCTCCATACTGTTCTCCATAGTGGCTGTACCAATTCACATTCCCACCAGCAGTGCAAGACTGTTCCCTTTTCTCCACACCCCCTCCAGCATTTATTGTTTCTAGGTTTTTTGATGATGGCCATTCTGACTGGTGTGAGATGATATCTCATTGTAGTTTTGATTTGCATTTCTCTAATGATTAATGATGTTGAGCATTCTTTCATGTGTTTGTTGGAAATCTGTATATCTTCTTTGGAGAAATGTCTCTTTAGGTCTTCTGCCCATTTTTGGATTGGGTTGTTTGTTTTTATCTTATTGAGCTGCTTGTAAATTTTGGAGATTAATCCTTTGTCAGTTGCTTCATTTGCAAATATTTTCTCCCATTCTGAGGGTTGTCTTTTGGTCTTGTTTATGGTTTCCTTTGCTGTGCAAAAGCTTTGAAGTTTCATTAGGTCCCATTTGTTTATTTGTGTTTTTATTTCCATTTCTCTAGGAGGTGGGTCAAAAAGGATCTTGCTATGATTTATGTCATAGAGTGTTCTGCCTATGTTTTCCTCTAAGAGTTTGATAGTTTCTGGCCTTACATTTAGGTCTTTAATCCATTTTGAGCTTATTTTTGTGTATGGTGTTAGGGAGTGATCTAATCTCATACTTTTACATGTACCTGTCCAGTTTTCCCAGCACCACTTATTGAAGAGGCTGTCCTTTCTCCACTGTACATTCCTGCCTCCTTTATCAAAGATAAGGTGACCATATGCGTGTGGGTTTATCTCTGGGTTGTGACTTACTGTTGTCATTCAGCATTATGCTTTTGAGATACATTCTTATTAATACATGCAGCTGTAGTTCACTTATTTTAAATTACTGTAGAGTATTCCATTATATAAATATACCAGGAAATAAATATTTATGGAGTGAACGGATATGTGAATAAATGAATTTACCATTACACACAGCCCCATTCTGATGACTGAATTTTGCTCTGAACATCAATTTTTGAAGGAGGCAAAGATTTCTTAAACAAAACACAAAAATTTTGATAATAAAGGAGCTGGAAAGTAGTAAAATGAAGACACCTATTCATCAAAAGACATTATTAGCAGAGTAAAAACAGAACCTGCATATTGGAAGAAGCATTTGCAATACATGCTCAACAAAGGACTCACATTTTGAATAGGAAAAAAAAACAAAAAAACTCCTTCAAATTGATAAGAAAAAGAATATTCAGTAGAAATAATGAACAAAAGACTTGAACAAACTTGAAAAAAGGGGGTATCCAAATGGCCAATAAACATCTGAAAAGTACTCAACTTCATTAGTCACCAGGGAAATGCAAACTAAAATGATACTGTGATGCCATAATACACCTAACAAAACAGCTAAAACAGCTAAAACGAAAAACACTAAACATCGCAAGGATATAGTGCAACTCCGCCTCCCACATACTTCTGGTGGGGCTGTAAATTTGCAAAACCATTTTGGAAAACTGAACGTAAACTGAATGAAACCTTAGAATATGTTTACTCTACAATCCAGCAATTCTACTACTAGGTAGAGACTCAACAAAAATGTAAACTTATTACTTTCAATGCAATCTTAATCAAAGTGCCAGAAGGTTATCTTGTGGATAGCAACAAACCAATTCTAAAGTGTATATGGAGAGGCAAAAGACCTAGAATAGCCAACACGATGTTCAAGGAGAACAACAAAATTGGAGGATTGACACTGTCCAGCTTTAAGACTTACTATAAAGCTACAGTAATCAAAATACTGTGCTATTGGTGAAAGAACAGACAAATAGATCAATGGAACAAAATGGAGAGCCCAGAGACCCACACAACTATAGTCAACTGACCTTTGAAAAAGGAGCAAAGGCAATTCAATGGAGAAAGATAGTCTTTTCAACAAATGGTGCTGGAACAACTGGACATCCACATGTAAAACAAACAAACAAACAAAGAATCTAAACCCAGACCTTATACCCATCACAGAAATTATCTCAAAATGGATCATATACCTAAATGTAAAATGCAAAACTATGAAACTCCTAAGAAGACAGCAAAGGAGAGAATCTAGATGACCTTGGGTTTGGCAGTGACTTACAATAGATACAACACCAAAGGCATAATCCATGAAAGAAAAGAATTGGTAAATTGAACTTCATTAAAATTTAAAACTTCTGCTCTATGAAAGATGAGAGGATAAGCCATAAACTTGAAGGAAATAATTGCAAAACACATGTCTAATAAAGAACTGATATCCAATGTATGCAAAGAACTCTTAAAACTAAATGATAAGAAAACAAAAAACTTGAATTTAAATTGAGCAAAACGGAATTCCCTGGAGGTCCAGTGATTAGCACTTGGCACTTCTGCAGCCAGGGGCCCGGGTTTGATCCCTGGTGGGGGAACTATCCCACAAGCCACACGGCTGGACGAAAAAAAATTGAGCAGAAGATCTGCACGGACACCTCACCAAAGAAGATATATAGATGGCAAATAAACATACGAAAATACGATCAACATCACAGTCATTAGGGACCCGCAAATTAAAACAACAATGAAATATCACTGCATACTATTAGAATGCCTAAAACCTAAACCATTGACAACATCAAATGCTGGCGAGGATGTGGAGCAACAGGAACTCTCACTCATTGCCGATGAGAATGCAAAATGCTAACAGCAACTTTGGAAGACAGTTTGGTGATTTCCTATAAAACTAAACATACTCTACTACAAGAACCAGCGATTTCACCCTTTGGTATTTACTCGAAGGAGTTGAAAACTATGTCCACACAAAAACCTGCACACAGATGCTTATAGCAGCTTTATTCATAATTGCCAAAACTTGGAAGCAACCAAGATGCCCCTCAGTAGGTGAATGAATAAACTGTGGTCCATCATGACATTTATTCAGCAATAAAAAGAAATGAGCTATCAGCCATGAAAAGATATGGGGGAACCTTAAATGCATATTGTTAAGTAAAAGAAGCTAATCCAAAAGGCTACATACTGTATGAGTCCAACTATGTGACACTCTGGAAAAGGCAAAACTCTAGAAACAGTGTTCCCAGGGGTTAGGAGGGAGTGACGGACAAACAAGCAGAGCATGGAGACTTTTTTTTTTTTTTTTGCGGTACGCGGGCCTCTCACCGCTGTGGCCTCTCCCATTGCGGAGCACAGGCTCCGGACACGCAGGCTCAGCGGCCATGGCTCACGGGCCCAGCCACTCCGCGGCATGTGGGATCCTCCCGGACCGGGGCACGAACCCGCGTCCCCTGCATCGGCAGGCGGACTCTCAACCACTGCGCCACCAGGGAAGCGCCCATGGAGACTTTTAAAGCAGTGAAACTATTCCGTGTGATACTATAACGATGGATATATGTCATTGTACTTGTTAAAATACCCACAGAATGTACAACACCAAGAGTGAACCCTAAGGTAATGAGCTTTGGTTGATAACGGGGACATGTAACATCATCATCATCATAACAAATGTACCGCTCAGTGCAAGATGTGATCCTGGGCAGGCTCTGTGGGTTGGAGGTGGAGGCAGGAAGCACATGGGAACTCTCTGTACTTTCTGCTCAACTTTGCTGTGAACCTGTAACTGCTCTAAAAATAAACGTTATAGTAGATGAGCCTGTAAAACCGTCCCAGTGTGAGTCTGTAAAACTTCTTTGTTTAAATCATCCACGATGATTTACCCTTATCCCAAGACTGACTTGGAAAATTGCCTTAAATTGGTGTCATCTTCTTGTAAACCTCCAAGAAGACACTATAGACTACAGCTTTTTGTGAGTGATAAATGGGAAGAGGCAGAACTTCCTGCCCAGTCTGTGTTTAAGATGAACAATGAATGATAAAAAATGATAACATGGAGTGATAAAAAGGGAAATCATTTTCTTAAGGAAGACCTTGGGTGCAGTGGCAGATCTGACAGCTAGAACCATTGCTATGCAATCCAGTTCTCATTCGTTTCTAAACTTCTTTCCCTTCTTTTTTTTTCTCTCTCTCTGCAGGATGTTTAAAAGTGTTCCAATAGCAACAAAAAGGCTTTTCAATAATTCAAGCGTAATGCTACTTGTGTCTCTTTGAGATTCATCCCACTGTCATCTGTGTCTGTCTTCGTTACCTCTGGAAAAACAAACATCATTCAGGGACCAGACCCAGGCTCAGTAAGCTCCAAAGAGGTACAGCCACATGCCTGAAGTTACCAGAGAAAGAAAATGCAGAGGGGGCCTAACACTGGCCACCAGTGTATAGATTTTAGGTATGAATCTACTACTCACTTCCCTGGCATTTCCCCAAGCTGGCCCTTTGAATAAATGCTAACGAAGTCCAGATAAACGTCACCTAACGTGTTACCCATACCCGATGGCCACATGAGATTCAGCAAGCGTTGTTAACCAGGAGACAAAAGAGAAGCATCCTTTCTATCCAAAATCACTTTTTAAAACAATTATAATCTTGTCATCAACCTGCCAAGCATTCATACTTTTGATATGTCTTTTAAAGTTATTTAGGATTTAGAGTTAATTGTAACAAAAATCTCACAAATACTTGGATAATAAATTCCAACAATCATCTGTATTTTCTTTGCCTAAACCTGGTTTTCCCCTGATGAATGAATAGAACGCATCTTTCTGACTCACCTACGACACCGCAGGGGCCAAAGCTTGCCCCAGCTCTGGTTAATATCCTGACTCAGTGATCACACTGCAGCCAAAATGACTGGAAATGCACAAATGATCTAAAAAAACACTTTAGTGGCCTCCCATTTTGTGCTCTTACAGCAGCGCCCTCGTAAGCCCTGCAAGAAGGAGGTTGAAATGGGTGTTTGGTAGTCAACAACGGCATCTGCCCCATGAGGGATGCAACAGGACAGAAGGCAGAGACTTCCTACAAGTCTCTGGGCTTAGTATTGCAGAAGCCCAGGCCCTTAAAGGCTTCTACAGGATTCCATAGACAGACATAATGCCGTCGTCAGAAGCATGCATGCTGTATCTTTATAACGCGGAGAGGATTTGGGGTGCGCAAAAGATCTTTTGCAGAAGTGGGGAAGTGGTGAAAATCGGGCTTTCCTTTATTCCTAGGTCAGAGCGAGAGTCTCTCGGGCTGGAAGAGGGTAGAGGGGAGCCCGGCTGCAGACCCGGAGGGGAAAGGCCAGGGTATCTTCGGGAAGGTGCACCCTCCAGCCTGGCCAGACGCTCCAGAGGCCTGGCCGGCCAGGCTGTCCACAATGCTGACCATCTCAGCAGTAACCAGCAAGGACGGGTCATCGGTGATCAGGTGACCCCAGCCCTCAACTCCCTTTTATCTTCCCATCACTGTCGGCAAAACCACACCATGCCTGAGGCGCAGCTAATATTCAGAGGTATGTTTTGAATGAATAAAGAAAGAGAAACTCTGCCACAATGAGTTTTTATAATGGACACTTTTCTACCAAATTACCTTAAACTTCTTTGTCTCATCTGATACACAAACACAAAATCTATACTAATAAATACAAACTGGCCCACTTAGTAATTTCCTCTGTTCTGCAGTTTTCAGATCCCGCGCTGTGGCTAAAACCATTTTCTAAGAGGCTCTGGCCCTATCCTGTTAAGTAATGTCATATTTAAGCAGATGTATTATATAATGGTTTTAAAACCAAGTGTTTTCTGCGCACATGAAGAGAAAAAGACGTTCGACCTTAATTATCGGGGCTCCGGGTCCCAGGATCTGGTCAGCAGAGGGGGATGGAGCAGAGAAAACCTCCCTCCACCCCCGCCCCGCGACATGCGGCTGGAGGGTCAGCGGGTCCCCCACGAACACCCCGGCTCCGACACCGGCAGCTACCAGTGGGCAGTTACGGGGTTTTAGCCCCATTAACAAGCTGGAGGAGAGATGCATCACGCCCATCACAGGTCTGCTCTGACCCAGTGTCTCCACAGATGACCGCCCTGCTCTCTTCCCCTGTCACAGCCTCGCCCGCTGCTCTGCCCTCTGGTGCTGTGCCGTCATTTAAAGCGATTAGCAGGGCATCTGACGCACTCGGAAGATCACAGCGAGTGTTGTCAGCCAGAAGCCCCATCAGCGCTGCCAGCAGCTCCCGCTCTCCTGGGAGGGCGTGTGATTCATTAGGGAGGATGCCCAGCCTGCCTTAAGGAACTGGGAGTTCGTGTGTTGGCTCCGCTTCCTGTTGCACAGAAAGCAGGGGCCGTGCCCCGCTGCCCTAGCCCCCCGACCCCGCCTGGCACACAGGCAGGCCTTCCCTTCCCTAGCAGAGGAGGCCCAGGGCTTCACCACTGCACTTGTGTTACTACCTGAGTCATCATTTGGTCCATCCCGCTTCTCCCTCCAATATGAAGGCAGAAAAAGTGATGTCCGCCTGCAGCCCAGTGAGCCTTCCTCGGAAGGGGTGAGGGGTGGGCAGCGTTCCTTCTCAGCCCCTCCCAGTCAAGCAGTCTTCACACTCCTCGCCATCAGTCACAGATTCCTTCTGGAATTCCTCCAGGCTGGGGCAAGACCCAGCAGTGTCCCCCAAGCAGGGTTGCTGAGAAACTACAGGGCTTCTTTAAAAGGCCAAACCCTAAGCCCCCAAGAATGGCTGTGCCTTCCTGGGACTTCCCTGGAGGTCCAGTGGTTAGGACTCCGTGCTTCCACTGCAGGGGGCACAGGTTCGATCCCTGGTTGGGGAACTAAGATCCCACGTGCTTCGAGGTGCAGGAAAAAAAAAAAAAAAGGTTGTGCCTTCCTGAGGTAGAGACAGCTAGCTGCCACCCAATACCCCTTCTATCTTTCCTTAGTGACAGAAGTGCAGTATCACTAGGGGTGCCAAAGACACCCAGAGAAAAGACTACATTTCCCAGCTTCCCTTCTAGCTACGTGTATCCATCCATGTGAGTAGTGAGATACAAATGCAAGTACTGGGTAGGACTCTGGGAAGATTAATAAATGAAAGCTAGGTCATCTGAGACACGCCTTCCTGCTCCCTGTAACTTAGATAGCTGGTGCTCCAGCAGTCATCCTGGACCACAAGGAGGACCCTGAGGATGAGAGCTACACACTAGCTAGAAGGGCAGAGAGGTAACAGGTTCCTCGGTCTCAGATGGCCATGGAACTACCATTCCAGCCCAAGGTAGCCTACCCTGGACTTTTTTTTTTAAATTAACAGACTTTGTTTTTGAACAGTTTTACGTTTACAGAAAAACTGAGAGGAAAGTTCAGAGAGCCACATCCCCAATGGTTTCCTTTGCTATTAACACCTTGCATTGGTGTGGTATATTTGTCACCATCAATGAGCAGATACTGATAACATTATTATTAACTAAAGTCCACAGTTTACATCAGGATTCATTCTTTATGTTGTACACACTATAAGTTTTGACAAATGATAATGACAGGTATCCACCATTACAGCGTCACGCACAATGGCTTCACCGTCCTAAGAATTCCCTGTGCTCTACCTCTTCACCCCTCCCCCCCACCCCCTGGTATCCCTGACAGCCACCGATCTCTTTACTGTCTCCATAGCTTTGCCTTTTCCAGATGCCATATGCTTGGTATCATACAGTATGGAGCCTTTTCAGACTGGCTTCTTTCACTTGGCTATATGTGCACGAGTTTCCTCTGTGCCTTTTTTTGTGGCTTGAAAGCTCATTTCTTTTTATTGTTGAATAATATTCCATTGTCTGGATGTACCACAGTTTATTTATCCATTTACCTACTTGAAGATATTGGGTTGCTTCCAAGTTTGGGGATTTCTTTAATATGAGAGGAAACTCCTTTTTTATTTAAGCCACTGCCATTTTGGAGTTTCTATTACCTGTAGCCGAAAGTACTCTAACTGACATGCTTCCCTTCAAGAAAGACTGTCAACCAGGCCAACTGAGCCTCTATCTACCCTCCCAGCTGGGTCCTCCCCCTGGTGTGCTGTGTCTTCTGCTGCCCCAGTTCTGCCTGGGGGAGGAGGGAGGAAATAGATAAACTCAGAATCCCAGGTCAACAGAAACTTATAGGGAGGGAGGTTTGTGGGGAGGGGACGTCGCAAAAATCCCGTGATAAAACAGCAGGTTCTGCTTACCTCTCCTGGGGCAAGGGCTTCACTAAATCACAAGCAGGACAAAAAATGACTGATTTTGGGGCTTCCCTGGTGGTGCAGTGGTTAAGAACCTGCCTGTCAATGCAGGGGACACGGGTTCGAACCCTGGTCCAGGAAGATCCCACATGCCGCGGAGCAGCTAAGCCCGTGCACCACAACTACTGAGCCCGCATGCCACAACTACTGAGCCCACATGCCACAACTACTGAAGCCCGCGTGCCTAGAGCCCGTGCTCTCCAACAAGAGAAGCCACCATAGTGAGAAGTCCGCACACTGCAACGAAGAGTAGCCCCTGCTCGCTGCAACTAGAGAAAGCCCGCCCGCAGCAATGAAGACCCAATGCAGCCAAAGATAAATAAAATAAATAAATCCATAAAAAAAAAAAAAGCTGCTCTCTCTGCCTTGACCCTCTCTCAGGTCAGCCTGCATAGGTTCAGCTCATCAGCCTCCAGGGTGGGGTCTGTCCATACCCCTACTGTCTGCGGTGGCAAACAGCAGCAGACGAGGTAGGAGAGCACACACGTCCGCACACACACACTCACACCCTTTGGAGTTCCTTCTTCTGTGCTGTGCTGATGCCTTGGTGTCCATCAGCTGCTTTTGCTGCCCTTCAACATGGTTTTCAACTCTGCTGCGATCCACAGCCTTCACTGGACCTCAGCGCCAATTACAATTCATTTTCAGCTATGTTCGTAGTACACTTTGTGTAATACTTCCCTTTGTGTGACATGTTTTGCTGCTATTTTCCCACTGTTGAAATTCCTCCTTTGTGAAACTAAATAGCCAAAATGAAATGACTGGAGGTGCTCCTCCCACAGGCACTGATCTGGGGCTGAAGAAGATGTTTTGCCCATGTATCACTGTGTGTCTTGTCAGTTTGTACCGGAACAGTGACACCCTCACCCAAACCAGCTGGGAGCTCGTACACAACATTTCGTTTCATGCACTTTACTGAATCCTAATGTGGGCCACTGAATGCCCCTTGGCAATCCAATGGGAAGACTGTCTATTGAGGACAAGGGACTGAGTCAAGAGGTATGACTATTCCTTGGGTGAATTTAGTTTGTTCAAAAGGCTGTTTGAACATTGCTAACACTTGAACATTTTGGAAGTGCTTACCCAGCAGAGTAAAAATAAGAACCCAATTCTATAACTGTACAAAAAATACTACCCACAGGGCTTACAATAAGATCTTTGGTTTGAATTCAAAGTCAAAATTTAGCCTCAATAGCTTTGTTTTTCTTGCTAAACTACTTGACATTGTCAAATGAATCCATATTCCAGGGGGAAAAGATTCAAATCAAGCTTGGTCTGAATGAAGCATATTTGAAATAACTGGAAATTAGTGCAAGGGTTAGTTACCTTTGGGTGTAGAGGGGATGCAAACTAGGTGAATAGGGACCGAATGAAGTGAAGATTTTCACTTTATGCCTTTTCACAGGTTAAAAAAAAATTCTGAACCTTAGGAAAATATACCTATTCCAAAAAATAAAAACTGGAAAACTCTGCTACCTCAGGTATACTGACTCTATCCATCCATGCAGAAAGTTCTGTAAAGGGTCCCAGTGAGGGAAGGAGAGTAAGACCCTGAAGCTGGCTGGAGGACACGGGAAGAGGTGTCCCTGAGGTGCAAAGGGCAGAGACCAGCACCTGCTGTGATGTGAGGTCAGCAAAACCATGCCCTGTGTTCTTATATGGCAGTCATGCCTGTTAAAGTGTTCATGTGCTTAAACTTTGTTTAATGTTGAAACCTGCCAGCATATCAAGGAGACTCTCCCGGAAAAGGAATCTGAGTGAATGATGCTTGTGAACATTAGGAAGTGGCTCAGCTACTACCTCAGCCGTTCATTGGTGTTCACATGTGTCCATCTTCTCATTCTGCAAATGGACTACAAACTAGGGTGGTCCTCAAGAACATGAACAGGAACCTGGTGGCAGTTCCCAGTGGAGAAAGGAACATACTGCTTCAAACTACCAACCCTACTCTACATTGAAAATAATACAAAACTTGCAATATTTAAAAGAGTATGTGGAGAATGATACAAAAATCACAAAAACTAGAATTTGGGTTTGTGTGTGTGTGTGTTGACGGGACTTGAACACAATTGCATCGGGGAGGTGAACTGGTGCATATGTTGACAATTCTGCTTTTCAAAAAAAGTAACGGGAGATAATATCTCTGGAACGATATACAAGGAACGGGTAAAAGAGGGTTGGCTTCAGGGGAGTGGCTAGAGATTCAGAGCTAGCAGAGAGATTTACCTTTCACCTTGTATCCAAGGGAAACTTGATACAAACTTGATTTCAAAAGAAACAGGAGGAGGAAGTCAGTCTGCTAGCAAAACAAAAGCAACCCATTGCTAAAGAAGAGCCGAACTGCGGCTGGCAGGCGCTGCTGTTGACACGGCCCCTGCCCTGGCACTCTAGCCGTCCTTGACTTCCAGGACAATGCGCTCCCCTGGCTCCCCCTATGCCTCTGACGTTCCTCCTCGGCCCTGCCATGGGCTGCTCCCCTTCACCCACCCCTGGTTCCCCCAGCTCTGCCACCGACCCTGATGCCATTCTCGGTTACCCTCCCTCTGGTCCCCCCAATGCGCACCTCATTTTGGACAAACACATTCACTCTCCAATCTCTTCCCAAGCTTCAAAAGGTGCATCCTAGTGCCCCAGGATATCGGCTCATACACCCTGCAGGCCTCTCAGTTTCAACGTTCACACCTCCCGACGCATCTAAAAGCCAAGGGAAGACTCCGGGGGCCTCACGGAGGAAGCCCTCTGCGGGGCGCTGTGCTGGGTTGGATTAAGGCAGGAACCTGTGTCCTCTTCCATCCTGTACCTCCAGCAGCTTGTACCTGGTCACCATCCCCACAACCAGTGGTCCAGGAACGCTAGTGCTATTCCTACTGCCCGGGGTCCATGGCTGGCGAGGACGGACGGCATGGAACGTGCCTGCTTAACCCTACATCCAAGCTGCTTTTCACACTCCAGGTCCCCAGCCACGCGGAGACCTGTCCCCTCCAGTGAGTGCCAATCTGTGCGGAGGACAACCAGAGACCCATCGGCAACTGTTCCCGCGAGCTTGACAAAACCGCTTCAACACACAGACAGTGTCTGACGCACAAAAAGAAGCGGGCGGAACGTTAAGATGCACGTGGCCCGTTCTAAACCTCAAGGAAATCGGCCTGAATCACCGTCCTTGTCAGCTGAGCCTTCCAGCAGCATCAGAAGCGTCTGTCGTCAGCCCAGGGCCAGCCTTCCCGGGAGCCAGAGGAAGCTGGCAGCTCGGGCCACCGTGTCCACTGTGCTGGGGACGAGGGACCCAGGAGCCCGATGCCGGCGGGAAGGCCAGCAGCCCAGGAGCTCCGGCCGGCGCCCGAGTCTGGACACGGAGCCCTTGCTGCTACCCCGGGGCCTCCGCGCTCTCCCCTCCAACAAGTGGACAGGGCGGCAAGCAGGCAGCCTCCCAGCCTGCGTGCTCCCTCCGCAGACACGGCGCACGAGGAGCGGCATGGCTTCGCGGCTAAGACAGTCCAGTCTGCAGCCCGACGGCCGAGGCCTGACTTCCGAGTCCGCCTCTTACCAGTCAGGCAAACTGGGGCAAGCTACTGAACTTCCCTGTACCTCAGTCTTCTCATCTGTAAAGTGGGGGTGATGGGCACAGGATTTACCTCAGAAGGGTGTGAGGTGTTAATGTCACCGGCAAAGCCCATTCACAATTCCGGAGAAATAAAGATAGAATCTGGATAATAAAATAAAGTCTAACCTTTTCTTTCTCTTCCTCTGTGCTGAGTCTAGTGTCACTGGCTCACAGGTGGGCCACGTGCAGAGGCCTCGCACCCGGCCCTGCACTCCAGAGTTCCCGATGCGTAACAGCTACGCCGACAGCTCAGCTCCCGGCTGCGTGCTGACACCTCACGTGACATTCAATCCAAGATGGCGGCGGCGGGCCGTGTGCAGAGAGGCCGCAAGGGCACCGGAGCGGGAGCGGCACAGCTGCGCCTGCGCCCGAGAAGAACCCCGCCCCCTTCCCCCGCTGCCAGACCCTATAAAGCAGCCCCGCCCATGGCCGTTTTGGGAGAGCGGGCAGAGCATATGCTCTGGATCGGGGGTCGCACCTCCCTGTTCTTTAATCAAAGAATAAAGCTTTCCTTCGCTTCTGCCCTAAATTCCGTCTTGTTCTATTGGCACAAGTGACACCAAGCAGGAGGACCCTTGCCGGGACCTGACTTGAAAGTGTCGGTAACAGCACATAAAGCGTTACTGAAAACCGTGCCTAGTTCTATGCAGCATATAAGTACACATATAAATATACTACATATGCTATGATATACTATTATCATCATGTTATATCACCAGATAAGCCGACTGAATGCTGGTGACGGGACAGCTGATGGCACAAAGCTCTTAACGTTTGCACAAGCTAGCCTGTCGAGTAGAGAGAGCGCAGGAGCGGTGAGTAACACAAGGCTCCCGTCCCCGTGCTACCACATCCAGGTTATGTGGGCAAAGCACGTCATCTCTCTGAGCCTCAGTTTCCTCCTAAAAGTGGAAATAACAGCTTCACTGCCTAATTGACAGGGCTCCTCTGATGGCTGAATGAGATAGCATCCGTGAAAAATGTGCAAAGGCTCCAGAAAGCTACAGCAAAGCAAAGGGCAATTACCAACAAGAAATTCCTTTGCTTCTAGGGATCTACCATGTGGGTGGCGGGTCGATGACCCAGGAGCCCAGCTCCGTCAGTCTTGAGGCTCCTGTTCCCTTCATCTCCCGACCCGGGGTCAACATGGGAGGGATAGAACAAGGCAGCCAAGACCTCAGCCAAGCCTCATCCGAGACCCCATGGAGGGCAGAGAACATTCAACCAGCCGACAAGTGCAGGGGGCGGGGGTGGAGGCAGGAGGTGGCCCGGCTCCTGTGACATGGACCACGCAGGGTAGGGTCTCACAGGATCTGAGAAGAACATGCAAACAACCTTTACCCTTAATGCTTCCATTTAAGGGACTGTTTACAAACATCAGACTTCTGGTTCCCGGATAAACTCAGCATCAGCAAGATCACATCCTCATCAGGACCAAGTGGTCTCGCGAAGCCACATCCATGTAACTCCTCCCAGCACAAACAGACTAAGAACACGTAAAATTCAAATTAACTTAATCTGATCTCTCACAGCCATCAGCTGTCCTGTGACCTGGATGCCCCCCCAGCCCACTTGTGCTGTACTATTCTGTGACTCGAATCAGTGTCACTAAGAGCAACAGAGGCAATGAACAGTTCGTTCTTTCCTTCACTTACTCACTCACTTGACGGTATCCATGAAGCACCTACTACGCGCTCGGCGCCCAGGGTGGAGGCGTGAAGATGTCAGAGGAGGCTCCATGGAGGAAGTGACATTTGTGTTTGCTCTTGCAGACAGGCTAAGAGCTTGATGGGCAGGAGTTCCAGGTGCAAGGAACACATGAATGCGGGCCAGGAAACAGGACAGACCGACCATGTTTAGGGTCGATGAGTAGATAAGGTCTTCTAGGAATCGAGAGAGGATCGTGTCCGGGAAACTCGGGCTGCCAGTCTAGATAGGTAGGTAAGACTCGACCATGCCTGACGGGGGAGGACCCCACCTCGCCACCTGCCCGTCACCTTCAACAGGCTTGAAGTCAGCCTGCAAGAGATCAAGGAGGACGCAGAAGGACTGGAGGAAGGCAGAGCATCCTTCCTTCCGGGAAAGGATGGAGGGAGGGAGGAAACAGTGACGTTGACAGGCTGCTTTGACGAGAGTGAGCACAAGTGTTCCCCACTTGGAATGCTCTGTAGCCCTGGGTCCTTACCATGATTCTAGTGGGTGTTCAGATTTGCAAGTCATTGTGAGAGAGTCACGTGACTGCTTATGTTTGAGCATCTAAATCTGTAACCACTTGAATGACTTTACTTGTGACCCATTCACGGGATGAGTATTCTTACTCACACAGACACTTCTTCCCAAAGCTGGGATGTCTGGGAGCCAAGAGAAGCTGACCCTGGGGCCCGTGATGGGCCTCTGAGACCCAAGTGAGGGTCTATGGCAAAAGCCCCCGCATCCCACCCCTAAGTGCTCCTAAAACAGAATCACAAGTGAGCACGTTGGCTTCCTAAAGTGCACTGGGGATGGGGACAATGAAGAAAGGGGTCTATGGCGGCCGAACTGTCCCCTGCATGGGGAGTTGTGAGGACCGATGTGGTTCTAACTGTCCTAACTGTTCAATGCAGCCGGACCATTCAAGCGACCAGGGCCTTTCCGTCTAAAATTGTCAGTCAGGCGCCTCCTTCTTGCTTGTTCATGGGACTCAGTGTTTTCAGTGCACCCAAGAAACAGTAAAGGGAACCTGGTGAAGTGTTCATTTTTTTTTACCTTCTGGAGCATGAAATTGAAAAACAAGAGTGCTGTGTTTTGTGCCAAAGTAATGATGAGGCATCACCTCCTCAGAAAGATCCAGTGAAGCTGTTCAGGTGGGTTGCGTTGAGAATTTGAAATGCTACTTGAAGTATATTATTTTCTAAAAGTTCCTTTGCCAATAAATGCTGGGCTTTGGATGGAAGAATCCAAAAATATTAGAGCTGGATTAAAGGAGACGGACAAGACATGATAGTTGAATAGCATTATGTGACTGGATCTTCTGCCACAGGGAAAACATGCCATAAAGAACATGACTGGACTCTACCCGGTACTCTGTGGTGACCTAAATGGGAAGGAAATCCAAAAAAAGAGGGGATATATGTATACGCAGAGCTGATTCACTTTGCTGTACAGTAGAAACTAACACAATTGTAAAGCAACTATACTCCAATAAAAATTAATTAAAAGGGCTTCCCCGGTGGCGCGGTGGTTGAGAGTCTGCCTGCTGATGCAGGGGACACGGGTTCGTGCCCCGGTCCGGGAAGATCCCACATGCCGCGGAGCGGCTGGGCCCGTGAGCCATGGCCGCTGAGCCTGCGCGTCTGGAGCCTGTGCTCCGCAACGGGAGAGGCCATAACAGTGAGAGGCCTGCGTAACGCAAAAAAAAAAAAGAAATGATAAAAATAAATAAATAAGGTTTTTGACTCTAAAAATTCCAC
The DNA here is from genome assembly GCF_949987515.2 of Delphinus delphis. NCBI lineage: Eukaryota > Metazoa > Chordata > Mammalia > Artiodactyla > Delphinidae > Delphinus > Delphinus delphis. The sequence goes on along the minus strand of NC_082700.1, from coordinate 4,858,177 downwards.
TGTTATAACTTAGATAAATCTAATACTTCCTTTTCCTGAAGAAGACAGTAACTGGGTGAGAAAAGGGGAAATGAAACTCCATAAACAGGTCTGGAATGCCATCCACCACACTCTGAGAAGAGCCTGGGATTGGGAATAGTGATCAAGAGGAACTTTAGTTATAGCTGTACTGGTTGAAGTTTTGTAATGAGAACATCTTTTTGTATTACATGTGTGAATAAAAATAAATTAAAAAAAAAAAAAGAACATGACTGGATACTAACTAGACCCTTGTCAAAATCATGATGAGATACCTCTGCACTGTTGGTTCCCAAACCTCCTCGGAGTTTCCCAGGTGAGATCAGAAGAGGCAGACCGCTGCAGATTGGCAGACAGCAAGTTCAATAAGCAAGGGGACTGACTTACATGGCTTGTCTTGGGCGGCTGCAGGATGAGTCGGTCTCCACCCCGCCCTCTGGAATCTTAAAAGTTTATCCAGAGGCCTTAACTGGGCTCAGTCACATACACAGTCCAGATGGTCTCAACACCACGTCACTGTCTCAAGGCTGCATCCTGGGGCAGCTCCTGGGGGGCGGGGAAGGCAAGCTGAGGGCACATTCATTCTGAGGACAGGGGACAGGGTGAAGGTCCTCAAGCTGCCCGAGTCCAGCCGTCGGGGCAAACCAGAGGTCACATCTTCTTGGCGACCTCCTCCAACACTCCACCCCCGGTGACTGGCTCTCACAAGCGCACACGCCCCCCCTCTTCCACAACGTGCCCTGTGTGGTCAGCTAGGGGTCTCACTAGCAGGCAGGCGGTCTCTTTGGAGGTGATCTGGTTGCACTGGACGAGATGTCACAGCATCAGTACAGACACGTGCAAGAGAAAGCAGGGATTAAGACAATCATTCCCCACGTCAATGACAGCGCTTTCCACAGAGAGCCTTGTGATTCAGCCATTGATTGACTAAGTCTCCTCGGCTGGGGGGCGTGGACCGCTTGGGGCATCATCTGTGGGCTCGTGTGATCTGATAAAGATGCTACATTAGCAGGCTCGTCAGGTAGGAACACACAGCCTTCTCTTTGGACAATGGTACCGGTATCTCTTTGTGTCCAAGGCCGTTCTGTTTCTGAGGGCAGCTTTTCTCATCAGAGACATTCCGTGTTCAGTAAGGATGGGCTTTGACAGCTGTCATTCGAGGCTTTCACGTCTGCTAAACCCATATCCTAATTCAAGAATTAAATACAAGCACTTCCCTGGTGGCACAGTAGTTAAGAATCCACCTGTCAACACAGGGGACATGAGTTCGAGCCCTGGTCCAGGAAGATACCACATACCGCGGAGCAGCTAAGCCCATGCGCCACAACTACTGAACCTGTGCTCTAGAGCCTGCGAGCCACAACGACTGAGCCCATGTGCCACAACTACTGAAGCCCACGTGCCTAGAGCTCGTGACCGGCAACAAGAGAAGCCGCCGCAATGAGAAGCCCGCGCACCACAATGAAGAGTAGCCCCCGCTCACTGCAACTAGAGAAAGGCTGCACACAGCAACGAAGACCCAACGCGGCCAAAAATAAATAAATTTATATATAAAAAAAAGAATGGAATACAGAGTCATAGTTCCTTCTGCTCTGCCATGCCTGGCAGCAAGGTGTGTAGGGGGTAGGGCCCCAGCTCTGGGTGCAGAGAGAGTCAGCTTGAATGTGGGCTCAGCTATTTACTAACTCACCACAACCAGGGGGCTTACACAACAGAAATGGATTCTCTCCCTGTTCCGGAGGGTAGACTGTGAGATCAATTTGATGGCCGGGCCAAACAGCCTCTGAAGATTCTAGGGAGGAATCTGTTCCAGACCTCTCTCCAGCATCTGGAGTTCCTTGGCTTGGGTGCCCATCACCCCAATCTCTGCCTTCTTCTCGTGGCTTTCTCCTCTCTTCACGTCGCCTTCCTGCTGTGCATGTCCTTCCGGGTCCAGATTTCCCCTTTCTGTAAGGACACAGTTGTACTGGATTAGGGCGTGCCCTAGTGACCTCATCTTAACTCGATTATCTTGGTAAAGACCCTGTTTCCAAATAAGGTCACATTCTGAGGTTCTGGGGCTCAGGATACCAATATATCTGTTTTCTTTTCTTTTTTTTTTTTTTGTTTGGCCGAGCTGCGTGTCATGCGGGATCTTAGTTCCCTGACCAGGGATCAAACCCGCGCCCACTGCAGAGGAAGCGTGGAGTCTTAACCACTGGACCACCAGGGAGGTCCCTGACATATTTTTTGAAGGAACACATTCAACCCATAACACTAACTCTCTTTACTAACAGAATTTGGGTGTTTACTGACTGTCTTAGAGCCCCAGTTTCCCCCATGTCAGATATGTATTGATTCTTAGGGTTTCGTGTTTAAGGAGCCCCAGGATTTGCCGTGGCCTGCCTTTGCTTTTGTCTCGCTTACCTTTGAAGGTGGAAGCCCCTCTGCATCGCTCAATCATCATTCAAGGTATGCAGTGGCCTTTGCCACTGCTCGGTGTGAGAACCCCCTTCCAAAGCCTGGAGTGAGCCTTCGCCTTACAGGTCTGGGTAGGAGGCAGGGACCACCTACCACTGCAGATGCTGGAAATGCCAGCTATTTACTTCCTTGGCCTCCCTTGTAGCTGTGCAGCCGCAGCTGGTGCTGTCAGCTCACCAGTCAGCTCACCCAGTGACCGAGTTAACTCAAAAGCCTTTTAATAAACCTCCCCCCACTTTTTTTTAACTAAATCAGCCAGAGTCTTTTCTATTGCTTGTAAATGAAAGCCTGGATAGATACACCATGCAATCAGATGCTTCATTAGGAGAATGGTAGCAGCTTCCAGAGGGTGCACGCAGTGGGATGATTGGCATGGGAAGCAAGACACTACAGCGTTTTTCAAATCAGAAAGACTTGGACTTAACTCTCAACTGTGCCACTTTGCCCGCTGAGAGGCTGTAAGAAAGTTAACGAACCTCTCTGAGCTTCATTATCCTCATCTGTCGAATGGTGATGATAATAATGAGCTACGTCATAGAATCATTGGGGGGATTAAACGAGCAGGTGCACCTAAGACTTACTGTACATTGTGGTTAAGTGTATGTGTCAACTTGACTGGGCCCTGGGGTATCCAAACATTATTCTGGATGTGTCTGGGAGGGTGTTTCTACGTGAGATTCACATGTGATTCAGTAAACTGAGTAAAGTAGATTGCCCTCCCTAATGTGGGTGGGTCTCATCCAATCAGTCGAAGGCCTGAACAGACTAGAAAGGCTGACCCTTCCTTGAGTAAGAGGCCGCACTGCCTCGAGCTGGGACATCCATCCTTTCCTGCCTCTTGGGCTCAAGCTGGTATACTTGCTCTTGGACGTTGAGACAGCAGTTTTCAGACCAGAGTCACACCATCAGCTCTCCCGGGTCTCCAATCTGCTGACGGCAGATCTTGGAACTTCTCAGCCTTCACTATCACGTGAGCCTTCCCTCATTCAGGAGCTCCTGCCAGTGAACACCGCAACGAAGAGTAGCCCCCGCTCGCCGCAGCTAGAAAAAGCCCGTGCATAGCAACGAAGACCCAACGCAGCCAAAAACAAATAAATTAATTTAAAAAAAAAAACCCCAACAAATCCATGTGAGTGTTTCCAGGCAAAATCTGTTTATATAAGTAAGCCTTGCTGTTAACAGTGTTCTTCCTTTTTTTTTTTTTTGGCCACACAGCCAGGCATACAGGATATTAGTTCCCCAACCAGGGATCGAACCCGTGTCCCCTGCCGTGGAAGTGCGGACTCTTAAACACTGGACCGCCAGGAAAGTCCCTGTTCTTCTGATTGAAATAGAGAATGCTGGTAAGAAATGGCAGTAAGTGTTTTACAAGTGTAACGCATTGGTCCTCACGAACATAAAACGATGCTCAGAGGAAATCATGCTTTACAATCTGCAAAGGAAGGAAGGCCACTTCCTCCCGGTCTCTGGGGTGTTTGCCTCTTCTCCTGCTCAGCTCTGCGATCTGCACTCTCCGCTAACTTCGTCAACACCGTCACGTCTGGGTCAGCGTCTTATTTCACCTCGCAGACCCCCAGAGTCCCACCCACAAGGCGGCCCCCAGACCTCTTGCTGGATTGAGTTCCCAGAGAAGGAATGTCATCCAGACACCACACCCTTCAGCACAGGGCCTTGCCTGAAGCAGGTTCTCAATAACCTGCAGGTAATTTGAAATCATGGGAGTCACTGCAGAGGTGCTCTTCACAAAGAGATGAGGGAAATCGAAAGTGAGGATACTTGGGAGTTTGGGGTTAGCAGATGCAAACTATTATGTAGAGAATGGATAAACAATAAGGTCGTACTCTAGAGCACAGGGAACTATATTCAATATCTTGTGATAAACCATAATGGAAAAGAATACAGGGTTTCCCTGGTGGCGCAGTGGTTGAGAGTCCGCCTGCCGATGCAGGGGAGACGGGTTCGTGCCCCGGTCTGGGAAGATCCCACATGCCATGGAGCGGCTGGGCCCGTGAGCCATGGCCGCTGAGTCTGCGTGTCCGGAGCCTGTGCTCCGCAACGGGAGAGGCCGCAACAGTGAGAGGCCCGCGTACCGCAAAAAAAAAAAAAAAAAAAAAAAGAATACAGAAAAGAATGTATGTATATGTATAACTGAATCACTTGGCTGGACAGCAGAAATTAACACAACATTGTAAATCAACTATACTTCAATAAAATAATTTTTTTTAAAAAGGGATGATACCTATTTTGCTCAAGTAGCCATGGTCTGGAGAACATTCTCTTTCCAATTCACCAAGAGGAAAAGAGCCACCTTTGACAGTTTGATAGAGGGCGCCCAGAATATCTTTTGGGGGATGCTGTCATGTATGGGAGAGTCTCACAGATGCTATGGCGCTGAATTGGAGGAGGACACGTCTGGCCCTAACAAAGTTAATTTTCTACTGGACGGAGGTACCCGAGGGCATCCAAACATGAGGGATGACTATGTTTCATCCGGGTTTAGCAAATTTCTACTCTATGCTGAGATGTCTGCTATCACAACCCAATCATCAGTTACATCATTTCACTCCTCCTTGAGCTCTGGCTAACTTAATGGTGTTTGGAAGATAATTGGGGATTTTTTTCCCCTATATCACATCTTTCTCATTGAGTGTCAAAGCAGCTTGAGACGAATTTTAACAAAGTCTTTCAAAATATCCCTCCTTTTGGAGACAGATCCAATGGTAAGAATAAATTATTAATCACACAAAGTATCTTCCCACTGTAAATTTGAATTGGTAACTTTGCATAATGAGAAGTTAAAGTTGCAACACATACAAGGGAAAAAAGCTACTCGAGCCCCACATTCATGACTAAACAGTCATCTGGTCTTTCCTATTTGCTCTTTTGTTCACTGCCACCTTCCACGCTACTTATTTTAATCCATTTCTTTAAATGGATATTAATAAACTTCAGAACTTCCCTTCACCTCAACACGAGCAAAACAAATTTATTTCCTTCTGTTCAAATTGATTTATTTTTCCATCATTCAAGTTTGCTTTTCATAGGTCACATGTGAAGTACAGCATGACTGCAGCATGTACAGTTGAGCCATTTGGGTCCCGTCCATTCTTCCAGAACCTCACTGATAGGCACATGAATTAAATCATTCTGCAGTTGGAGGGCAGAATTAAAGCCGAGCCCTGACCGGAAGGAGAATGGGTGGTGCCAATGGAGAGAGACTCAGGAATTTCAAGACAGAGTGAGGATGGCCGGGGGTGGGGTGGTGGTGAAGAGAGACCAAGGATGCTGTAGCTCCTCCCCCCTTGTGAGGATGGAGGTGACCCTCACACTGATGATGACACCTTGGCGGTAAGGCAAACCCACCAAATGAAGATGCATAGAGTGTCCTGTCCACAGCCACCTACGGTTTCAATGTTCTGCCTAATGTTTCAGGAGTTCTGCCCCCGTCAGCAATATAATGACACCCAGGGCTCTGAAGGCCCTGTCCTCCTGGTTCTGGAGGGAAGAACCTGGCTCAGGGCCCAGCTTCCTCTCTAAGGGCTTCCTCGGGGCCCAGTCAAGCCCAAATCCTCAGCTCCACCTCCCGACACAGAAATCTGACAACGTTCCCCCCGTAACTGTCTCCTGATAGCTCCAGCCTCCCCTCTTCTATGTCCAGCGCTGCTATCTCAGGACCGTTACAGGCATTCTCCAGGCACCTGACCCTCAAGAGACCCCGCTGCCATCAGGAGAGACACTGAGGTCCCCATGAGACACAGAGGCCAGGTGCTGTGCAGGGCCGGATCTGGGGACCAGAGAAGAGAAGAAGCTCTGTGGCCCTGGAAGTCAGTTTTTTGTGATACTGAGGACGGGAGAACCACTTTCTGCCCAAGCCCCTGAGGCTGCTATTCCCTCTGGCACTGCCCCATGACTCATCCTTTGGCCCCACCGGACCACACTGGGCTGGATCCTGGCAAGCGCAAGGGCCCTTCCCATCCCCAAGCTCGCTCACGTGGAACAGAATCATAGGCTGCCTTGGGGCGTCTCCTGTGCTGTTCTGTAGCTGTTACATTATGACTGACCTTTTCTTCATGGGATGTTTGATCTCAGCTCCTTGAGGGTGGAAGAGCCCCGGCACCGGTGCCACCTGGGCACGCTCTGGGCGTGGCAGCAGTTAGGAGGGCCAGTTGCTCTCATGTCCACGCCTCAGTGTTAAGAGGGGTGGTAGGAAGCAGGAATGGCTGATGATGGGAAGAACTCCTTTTGTGCTGAGAGTATGCAAAGAACAAGGAGACTTAGGCACGTTTTAAAACACAATGGAATCCAAAACGATCCCCCCCAAACAACAACAAAAGATGATGGAATCCAAAATATACTTGTTTTCTTATTTGGATACACCTTTAGATGTGAATGATCTAACATTATTAATCCTTTATGGCATTTTGCCTAGACACCCCCCAACTATAGGGAAGGGTGGTGTTTCCATCACAGGTCTGGACACAGTCAAGGGTAATGGTCCGCAGTGGCCAGAAGCTGCATGTGTCATTTCCTGTCACCGCTAATAAAGAACCTTCAACTACTGAGAACACCTCCTGTCCTCATTCTGCAGAAGTGGCAAGTTGTTTCATTGTAATCTGCCATGGTTGTCCTTGGCACCAAAAACAATGTAGTCACTCACTTATTCATCAAATATTTACTGAAAACCTACCAGCCTATGTGCAAGCACTGGGCTAGAAGCTTGGAATACAAAGTCATAAAATGCAGCGACTGCCCTCAAGCAGTGCTCCTTCCAATGGGGGTGACAAATAATAGCTTCATGGAAAGGTTGGGTTATAACACAAATGCTACAGGAATAGAGGAAGACTCAGAGAAGGCACCCCAGGAGTTGAATGTAGCATGTGACTCGGGACTTGAAAGATGTTTTAGGTGGAGAATAGGACAAAATATTCAAGGGAGTAGTTCGCGCCAAGGCAGGGAGGCATGAAAGTACCTGGTGAAGAGTGAGAAAGTCAGAGCGTTCTGTTGGAATCGATTGTCGGCTGTGTGTGCGCATGCGCGCGCATTTGTTTTGGAAGGAGGGGATGATGAGCGTGGAGAGGTGGCAAATAATCTTCATTCCATGCCTCATTTATATTTTATCCGGCAGATAAGGGGAAACTAGCTGAGTTTTTTCAGTCATGGAAATAAGATGATCAGGGTTGGTTTTAGTAAGGTTGTCCTGGTGTGACGAAATATTTAGAGCCAAGAAACCAGTGCCTCGCCCACACGCTTGCTTGCCCATCCAGGCACGAGCTGTAAAAGCCTGGATTAAGGCAAAGTGATGCTTTAGAGAAAAACAGGAGAGAGAATTGACAGACCGGGTGCGCCATTGGTTAGGGTAAAGGAGACAGGGATGGAGAATTTTCGGGCAACTCCAGGGAGGGTGAACTTACTGACAACGGGAATGCTGGAAGGAGGGTTGTTTTTTTAATACTGGTGGAGAGGATAAACTCCCATTTACACCAATAAATAATAATGTTATTCATGTCATAATTTTTTAGCATCTGTGCACAATGAACCCCTTCCGCTGAAAATCACATGATGTCAGTTTCATGCCCGGGGCAAAGTGCCGTAATTAAAGACATCCTGCAGTTACTCAAATCCCTTTCCTCCTCCACAGACTGTCCTTTCTCCCACACCAGATTCCCTCTGCATCAACCCCTCCCCGCAGGAGCCACCAATCAGAGTTCAGACTGGGGGTAAGCCTGGAGCAGTTCTGGGCTCTGGTGCAAGTATGATTTCTATAAAAAGACATTTAAAAACAAGGAGCAATGTTGCCATTTGCCTTTAATGGAAAAGTGGCTAGCAGTTACAGTTTTAAAAAAAATCTTTTATTAAAAAAAAACTCTATCCAACTTCTAGGCAATCACCGTTTGAATTTTCAGAAATAAACATACACTTGAAAACTAACAGTTTGTATAAAAATAAACTCTGAATGTGTGATTAAAAAGGGTGACCCCCAGTCTTCTCAGCTGCATGAATGCGTGATAAAAAGGGGACGAGTCCATCCAGTGCAGATGGGTCTACCCCAGGGTGGAGGGGGCCTTGGCCTTGGAGGACAGAGCTTGCTTGAAGCGCCTCTTCAGGTCCTGCATGTTGGGAGAACGTGGCCGGGGGATGATGGAGACTCTTCTCCTCTCCCCACCGAGGCTGTGCAGCTTGCTCACTTCTTTGCACAGATGCTGAAACACATCACAGACATCTTCGTAGTTTTCACTGGTGGAAATTTCCAGGAACAGGCTGCCCAGCTCGTTGGCCAGTTGGATGCCGTCACGGGTCTGCACCTGTCGGGCGTGCAGAAGGTCCCCTTTGTTGCCCACGATGATGACGGGGGCTTTAGAGTCGGGGTGGACCTTCCGGATGTGCTGGTACAGGGGGCGGATGGACAGGTAGCTGTCATAGTCCGTGATGGAATAGACCAGCAGGAAGCCCTCTGCCCACTGCACGCACTTGGACAGGGAGTCGACTGCCGGGCTGAGGCTGTCTTGGACCTGAAAAGAGCAAAGTGAGCCCGGATCAAGGAAGCTCTCGGTGGGAGAAACTGGAAAGAACATCAAAGCCACCCCTGAAAAAAATGTTTGAACAAGAAATCACTAAATATAGTTTCAGATTCTACCCAGCTTCTGCAGAAGGAAGCTTTTGATATAGCAAGAGCCAATTCTCAGGCAAGCTCCCTTCCTGGGTTATTTTATTAGCTGTTACCAACACATTACTTTTAACCCCCTTGCTTGGCAGGTAGCCTGTGATGAACCAGTCTGTGATGACTTCAATGAGAACTTCAACTCAGGATGGCGCAATTTTTAGGGAACTAACTCAGAATAAACAGAACTTTGAAAATAAGCCAAGATAAATATCTATTCCCCAACCCATAAACATATTTTTAGCATGTCCTTCTTGAAAATGTTACAGAAACAAATTCCTTCCTTCAGTTCTTCCACAAGACCTTTCCTCCCTAGAAGGGAGAGCAATTAGTAACTTGTTAATCAAGTTACATTCCTGACGGCTTGCCATGGGGTTATCTGATTGGAATTACTGAGAGGAACAGCGAGAAACAGGAGCGCTTCAGCAGACCTTGCTAGGGGAGAAGACCCTCTCCAGAATCTCACCCCCATAGTTTTGTTCCGGGTTCCAAGGCTGAGCTGCTCCTGACAGAAGTGGTGAGACCCGTGTAACCAGTGATGCCCCGGCCAGGGCTGCGAAGAGAAGCTAAGCATCTCTTCCCCTTTCCGAGGTGGCAGACAGCAGAAGGCGGCCTCTATAACAATCCACTATCCCCGCCCCCCACCGTGGACGGTTTCTAACACCCCACCGACTGGCCCCACCTGGGTACGGCACACCCCTCCATCTGAGCGCGTAACAGGCGTGCCCAGACACCTAGCTCGGGCGTCTGGAAGCGGAGGAGCCGCCTGCTCTTGGCAGTCCTTACCTGGATGCCCCCGGGAGTGTCCTGGATCTGCAAGGAGAGCTGGTCTCCCTCCACGCACACGAGCCGCGAGTACAACTTGCCTGGAGAATGAAGGAGACTTGAGTTTTAAATTCTCACACTCTCCTCAGGAAAAAGAAAATCAGAGCATGCAGCCTCAACAGAACGAAACGAACCTAACCTGTGTTCGGCTCATAATCGCCAATGAATCTCTTGGTCAGGAAGCGCACAATCATTGCTGAAAAGGAAAGGAAAATCAGCTGAAGGACTAGGACGAGACGGTCAAACCGGGACCGTCTCGGGGAAATGGGGGCGTGACGGGCCGCAGTACCGCGGATGCTGCCTGCATCCCCAGGCTCCGCAGGGGCAAGGGTGCGGCCGGGGGTGCGCTACGCGCCGCACCGGCACCCGTTCTCCAACAGGTGCCCGCCGGTGAAGGCTCAGGAGTGCAAGGTCCGGGGAAGCGGCGGGAAAGCAGGCTGGCGGGGGGAGGCCGGCAGCGGCCTGGAAACGTCCGGGCCCCCCTGCGCCCTCCCCTCCGCCGGGAGCCCCCGCTTTCCCCGGGGCGCTCACCGCTCTTGCCCACGCGGCCGGCGCCCAGCACGGCCAGTTTGATGTCCTTGGGCAGGAGGTAGTCGGAGGAGGACTCGGGGATGGGCGCGAGCAGAAAGTGTCCGGACATGGTAGGCGGCCGCATGAAGAGCGCGGGGACTCCGGTGCGCGGGGACCTCGGCCGCCGGTGCGGCGAGCCCGGCCGGCGGCTTTTAAAGGGCTGGGCGCGCTGGGGGCCCCGCGGCCGCCTCCGGCTCCTCCTCTTCCCGACCCTTCCAGCAGCTGCGCGGAGGGGGCGGAGCCGGAGAGCCCAGGGCACCGTCACCGCGGCGCACGCACCCGCTTGACGCGCTCTGCCGGGGGCCTACGCTGCTCCGGCCTCCGGGCCCTGGAGATCCGGCCTCTGCTGTGCCTGCGTAGCCCTGGCGGCCCCCTCCATCCTGCAGAGGCGAGACCGGAATTATGAGAGAGATCAGAATTATGAGCTGGGGGACGAAAGAAAGGAAAAATGCAATCGGTCGGACGTTTCCGCAGCAATGGGAAGGATAAATTCCTGGCGAATGTTGCCCTTTTTATTTTTGAAAGGTGCTGAGGGGTGACATTATTAGGATAAAGAGCCCTGACTTAGTATCAGTATAAGGGAGTTGCAGACACTGTGACCTTGCTCCAGATTTGTGAAGGCCCCTTGGGGACAGCCATTGTCAACAGCTCAGCCTCCGAACCCAGCCCCTGGCTGCTGGTGCTGGCTGAGCTGACTCATTAGCGAGCACTCAACAAGCTAATTGAGAGCTCTGGCTCCGGACTAATCCTCCATCAAACACCGTCGTATGACTTGAGTCACGCCTTGGCTTCAACATTCAAGTACTTATTTCTAAGTGTAAAGCGGAGTTTAGGGTGGGCGTGGAAGTGGGAAGAAGAGGACACAAAAGCAAAATCCGGCCAGTCTTGGGTTTCGGGAGCCCACAGTGGCAAAAAGGCAAAAAAGGCTTGGGATTCTGTCCTTGCAGGTTAGACCTTCAGGCTTCTGCCTCCTGTGCTCCAGCCTCACAGGTCCAATTGCCTCTTAGACAGCCCCACCCTCACTCACCCCTTTCTCCATCTTGGTTGTATCAGTTAGCTTTTGCTGCCTGACTAACTGCACGAAACTTACTGCCTTGAAACCGCAATCCCTCACGGTTGCTCACCAGTCTGCAGGTCAGTGCAGTGGTTATCCTAATCCAGGCCCGGCTCAGCTGATGTTGGCCGCAGGCTTTCATTCTTCCGTGCATCCGTAGAGAGCTGGTGGCAGCTAGGGGCGATGGGGGTGGGGGCTGGCTGGTGGCTCCAGATTGGTGTCCTCAGGCAGCTGGCCGGCTGCTGGCTGCGGTGGTGGGAGGGGCAGTGGCTGAGCCACTGTTTCTCCTCACCCAGAAGGCGGGCCAGGATCATGGTGGCTGGGCAGAGTTCCAAGAGTGAGTGGAAGTGTTAGCAGGCCTCCCGAGACCTGGGCTCCGGGAGGAACCCATCATGCCTGCTGCCTTCTCTTGGCCAAAGCAAGTCGTGGTGCCAGCCCACACTCCAGGGGCGGGAAGTGCACTCCACTCCTTGGTGGAGAGAGCTGCAGAGCCACATTTGAGAGGGCTGGGATGCAGAGAGGGGTAGGAGAAGAGGTCCGCCTTTGCAGTCGACCACACTGATGAGTGTGCGCATGTGCGTCCATCCACCCGGCAGCCCAGGCCAGCGGCCTGTGGGCCAGATCCCTGGACACTCGTGCCCAGCCCTCGGTTCCGGCCACTGAGAGGCCTTGGCTCTAACCCCTCTCGCTTCCGCGTGGATTCATCACCAAGTTCCGTCATTTCTTCTGCCTCCGTTTTTTGGTATCTCGTCCTCTCCATCCCTCCTGCTCTCTTTGCTTCTCACTTGAAGAACCCTGAGGCAGACCAGGAAGAGGGTGACTGGTTTCTTTGCCCCTCGCTCGGGGGAGCCTCCTCTGGTCACTGCTGCCATCCCCACCCCTGCATCCCAGGTACTCACGCTCAGGGCACCCTTAAGGCAGCACTGATCCCAACTGTCATTACTTTCTGGTGGAATATTTATTTCATGTCTCTCTCCCAGAAGGCAGGGCCTCTAGCTTGTGCCTTTAGTGCCCAGCACATAGTGGCAGCTGGGGCTCACGAGGTCTTTAATAAATGTTAGTACACTGACAGACTTTCTGAATGGTGTCTTCACTGTGTGAACTGGAGAAGACGGAAGTCACGTGTGTAACCATTATCCCAATACCTATGTTTTGAGAGCAGTCAGCTCTCAGGAGAAAGCGTTCCAGGGAATGTCCTGAGCTGAACGGCCTTATTACATCTGTACTGTCCTTTGGTTCAGCACAAGGCAGTCCCCTTCTGTTCAACTTCAGTTTGACTGGAAAGACTTGAAGCCCGGAACCGCCTTTCCTGACTGGGGAAAAGTCACCATAAAGAGAGTTACTATTTACAGAACCACCTTGAAACAATTAGGTTCCAGGGGTCCTTGAGCAGTTCAGTGACAGGGGCCTGGGTTGTTGCCTTTCAGATTCTCCTGGCCTCTCCTTCTTGAACACAGAATGGCTCCTGCTTCACTAAACATCAAGTACTCATCCAAGCAGGGAGGGAGGGAGGGAGGGAGGGACCCTCTTCGTCTCTTTTTATTATGAAATAAAATAATTCTCAGAAGAACCCAGCAGACTCTCTTACATCTCAGTGGCCAGAACTGAGAAGCTGGGAACCAGTGTATTCATGTACCTAGCGGAGAATACCAGGGCTGCCAGGACTAGCTCGGATCAGGTCCTCCCTGGAGGCCACACACATTGCTACCCTGTTAGAAATCCAGCAACCGAAGAGGGGATCCTTGTTGAGCAGCAGTCAATGGGATCTGTCCAAACACCCTTCGCTTTCCTGAAGTTAAAATGCAGAACTTAACAAGGGAAAAGAGGCTGAATCGTGGGCTTATCTCCTCACCTCATTCCCTTACATTCCCTGTCAGGTATAAGATCATTTTAGGTTAAGGTCGCCCCATAAGTAAGATTCGTAATACTGTTCTCTGCCTGGTGACAGCTATGTTCCATTTTGCACGTACAGTGCACCTTTGCTCAGAACTCAAAATGTTATTCTTTCTCCTTGGAAAGCTCTTTGCATTTGCAAATACCCAAGATCACCCGTGGCCCTTTATGCAGACAATGTTACTGAACTGTAGAATTATAAACAGCCTTGCCTAAATTGCTGCTCGTGCTATTTCATTTTGGATTTCTTTGTATCCAGTTATGTAAAATTGTGGTGCAAGTAGTATGACACAGGTATGCTGAAGTGGTTTTAAAAAGATAATAGAAAAAAATACATAAAAAGATAATAGAAATGTGTAGGCAGATATGAATACACAAATCCGTGGGTGTTTAGAATGACTGTGAGGGGTAGAATTTAGTAATATGCAAATAAGGTCAGGCTTGGAAAGCTATTAACCCTTCACCATCCAAAGAAGCTTGATTTCTAGCCCTCAGGCAAAACCTTGCCAGGGGTCCTCCTCTACTTCAGGAATGTCTCTCCTACCACCATCCATCACCCAATATCAACTACCTTTCCTGTCTATCCTAAATCCTTGAACATTGAGGCTGGAGACTCAGACTTTGCCTTCAAGTACTTTCCTCAGTATAAAAATTACACCTCTCTCCTCTACCAGCTCCCTACTTTAATTCAGCAGTCAAGTGACTGAAACTCTACTCTCTGCGAGGCTGTTAAGCACTGGTACAGAACATAAACAACAGCTGTTATCAAACATTTACTGAGAGGACAACAACGTATAAGACTTGCCTGACTTCACAGACACCCCCACAGTGAAGTTAATTAAAATAATTATTGTTTATGTATCACTGTTGAGTTTCCCAAAAAAATTCTCAATTAATTCTTCCGTAATTTTAATCCTGTGAAATGGGTAAAATATCTCCTAAACTAGGTTTGGACAAGTTTAGTCACTTACTCATAGAGCCATTCAATAGTGGGCATCTCAACCCCCGTGATTTCAAATCTTGGCACTGTGGAGAGTAGGATGGAGAACACTGCTCATGTAAATGCAATGACAAAGCAGATGGGCTCAGAACTCCAATACAGCTGCAACAGAGAGAATTTAATCTGAATGGGTTTATTTCTGGGTTCTCAACTCTGTTCCACTGATCTCTGTGTCTTTTTATACCAATACTATATTGTTTTGATAATTATAGCTTTGTAGTATACTTTGACATCAGGGAGCATGATACCTCCAGCTTTGTCTTTCTCAAGATTGCTTTGCAATTTAGGATCTTTTGTGGTTCCGTATAAATTTTATAACTATTTGTTCTAATTCTGTGAAAATTGCCACTGGAATTTCGATAGGGATTGCACTGAATCAGTAGATTGCTTTGGGTAGTATGGACATTTTAACAATATTAATTCTTCCAATCCATGAGTATGGAATATCTTTCCATTTATTTGCATCTTCTTCAAGTTCGTTGATCAACATCTTACAGCTTTCAGTGTACAGGTCTTTCACCTCCTTGGCTGAATAAGTTTTGGTTTTTTTTTAATGTGATTGTAAATGGGATTTTCTTAAATTTTCTTTATGATAGTTTGTTATTAGTATAAAGACACTACAGATTTCTGTATATTGATTTTGCATCCTGAAACTTTACTGCATTCATTTATTAGTTCTAACAGTTTTTAATGGAGTCTTTAGCGTTTTCTATGTATAGTACCATGTCACCTGCAAACAATGAGTTTTACTTCTTACTTTCCAATTTGAGTGTCTTTCTTTTTCCTACACATATATGGACAATTAATTTACGACAAAGGAGCCAATAACATACAATGGAGAAAGGACAGTTTTGTCAATAAATGGTGTTGGGATAACTGGACAGCCACAACATGCAAAAGAATGAAACTAGACCACTATCTTACACCATAGACAAAAACTGACTCAAAATGGATTAGTGACTTGAATGTAAGACCTGAAACCAGACAAAAACTGACTCAAAATGGATTAGTGACTTGAATGTAAGACCTGAAACCATAAGAATCCTAGAAGAAAACACAGGCAATAACCTTGACGTCAATGTTTTTGTGGATCTGACTGCAAAGGCAAGGGAGACAAAAGCAAAAATAAACAAATGGAACTACATCAAACTACAAAGCTTCTGCGCAGCAAAAGACACCAAAACAGAAAGGCGGAGATACAAACTACTATGTATATGAAGACATATTGTACAGTACAGGTAATTAGAGCTATTATTTTGTAATAACTTTTCTTTTGGCTGTGCCGCGCAGCATGTGGGATCTTAGTTCCCTGACCAGGGATCGAACCTGAGTCCCCTGCAGTGGGAACGTGGAGTCTTAACCACTGGACCACCAGGGAAGTCCCTGTAATAACGTTTAATGGAGTATAATCTATAAAAATATTGAATCACTACGCTGTACACTTAATATTGTAAATCAGCTATACTTAAAAACACACACACAGGGCTTCCCTGGTGGCGCAGTGGTTGAGAGTCCGCCTGCCGATGCAGGGGACGCGGGTTCGTGCCCCGGTCCGGGAGGATCCCCCATGCCGCGGAGCGGCTGGGCCCGTGAGCCATGGCCGCTGAGCCTGCGTGTCCGGAGCCTGTGCTCCGCAACGGGAGAGGCCACAACAGTGAGAGGCCCGCGTACGGCAAAAAAACAAACAAAAAAAACCATACACACATACAAAAAGGCAACCCACTGAATGGGAGGAGATATTTGCTAATCATATATCCAGTACGGGGCTAATATCCAAATGTATAAAGAACTCATACAACAAAAAATCAGATTAAAAAATGGGCAGGGGATCTGAAAAAACATTTTTCCAAAGACATTCAGATGGCCAACAGGTACATGAAAAGATGTTCAGCATCAGTAATCATCAGGGAAATGCAAACCAATGACAATGCGATATCACTCACACCTGTTAGAATGGCTATTATCAAAAAGATAAATAAATGTTGGTAAGGATGTGGAGAAAAAGGAACTCCTGTGCACTGGTGGGAATGTAAATTGATGCAGCCACTATGGAAACAGTATGGAGGTTCCTCAAAAAACAGTAGAACTGGGCTTCCCTGGTGGTGCAGTGGTTGGGAGTCTGCCTGCCAATGCAGGAGACACGGGTTCAAGTCCTGGTCCAGGAAGATCCCACATGCCGCCCGCGCGCAGCAACGAAGACCCAACGCAGCCAAAAATAAAAAACAAAACAAAAAAACAGTAGAACTACCGTATGACCCAGCTACTCGGCTTCTGGGTATTTATCTAAAGACAACAAGAACACTAACTTGAAAAGACACATGCACCCTTATATTCATTGTAGCATTATTTACAATAGTCAAGATATGGAGGTGTCCACTGATGGATGAAGATGTGACATGTATAATAGAATACTACTCAGCTGTAAAAAAAAAAAAAGTGAAATCTTGCCATTTGTGACATGGATGGACCTCAAGGGCATAATGCTAAATGAAATGTCAGACAGAGAAAGACGAATCCCAAATAATTTCACTCATATATGGAATCTTATAAAACAAAACAAAAACTCATGGATACAGAGAACAAGACTAGTAGTTACCAGAGGGGAAGAAGGTTGTGAAGTAGGTGAAAAGGGTGAAGGGAGTCAAATGTATGCTGATGGATGGTAACTGTATCTTTGGTGATCACTTTGTAGTGTACACAAAATGCTGATATATAATGCTGTACACCTGAAAATTGTTAGAAATCTGAAGTGGGGGGTGGGTAACCAGGAAAAGCTGCAGGGAGCAACGACTGGTCCCTGAGCATATTTGATAGATGGAAACACAAGGGTAGAGAGATGTCTTATTTGGTTGAGGGAAGAGCACGAGCAGAAGCAGGAAGGCAGGAAGCATACGGCAAGCAGTCTCAAAGGTGAGTATATAGTAGATGACCCAAAGGTTGGGCAGCAGACTGTGGATGGCAATGAACGCCTCAGTAAGGCATCATCTGGAGGCTATGGAACGCCACTGAACTGTTCTTGAGGCGGCCCCTACTATATGGAAGTGCCAGAGCTAGGAGCATCCGAAGGACAGATGGTCGCTGCTCTCAAGGATCTTCAAACTGTTCACTTACTCATCTGACATGAGCAATTAATCTGAACTCTGTTCTTTCTCAGGAGCAAAAATCCAATCACATCTTCACTTGGGCTAAGCCATCATCTCATTCTGTAGACAGCAGAGCACCCTGTGGCATTTCTTTTCCAATCCAAGTGATTTCCACAAACTGCACTCTTGCTAGGAAAGTTTTGAGAGGCTTCTCTGTGCCTCTCCCATGAGGGTCTTTGAGAGACGGCCCATCAGTTGCCACTCACCACTCACCTTTGCTATTGAAAAAGAATCACAATACACAACCTTGGACTGCTTATTCACACCTCTACACACTTTCTCCACCTCAGCAGTAACAGCTGCAGATGCTGCCTCACTGTTATTTACAACCAAGCAATTTGTCTAAGATTCTATGAAGGTTTCTTGCTTGAACAATACCAATGTTTTCCTTTAAGTGGGGCTGGGATGAATATGCTATAAACACTCATACCTCAAATCAAATTCAGCTTAAAATTCTCTTGTGCTCAAAAAATAAGATAAACGTAACTTCTTATATTTTAGCGGCGCTTACCGCTAAATGTTAGCCAGTGTTTGTATTTAGAACCTTTCCCATCCTAGTGCAGAGAAAAATGCAAATCTACCCTGATGGGAGTACAGAAGATACAGGAAACCGGGGGGCCTTTTGGCCACAACGTTCAGAAGCAAATTTCAGTGTGATGTAGTTTATTTAGCCCTTCGGATTGGGTTCAACTGAACATGAACAGGCCTTAAGAGATACCTGGCTAGATCAGAAGAGAAAGTTCAAGAAGCCACGCAGCCTCATTCCCAACCATGGCTCTTATTAACTTAAGAACAGGGTGAAAAGTTTTATAGTTAGAATATTTTTCTTCATTCTCATTGGTAAGTGTGAGAAAAGGGAATTGTACAGTAAGGGATTAATTTATAAATTCACACTTTGTGATGGTTACTCATTAAACGACCTGCATTTCAAGGCAGGCACGTAATCTTATCAGCAAACACACATTAGTCAAATCTCAAGGGTTTCAATTTAATTCATCTCTCCGCTAATAAAACCTTCCAAGCTCATCTGTGTAATAGCTGCACCAAATGGAGGTGCCCAAGAGGGAGTTGGAAATACACATCTAGAGCTTCAGAGAAAGCGAGCTCTGCAATCGAGTCTCACGTGTATGAGACATGGCTAGACATAAACTCAGTGGTTCTCAACTTGGAGCATGCGTCTCTATCACCCAGAGGACTTGTTAAGTGCTGCCCGCGGCCCCTCCCCGGAATTTCTGATTCAGTAGGTCTGCATTTTTAACAAGTTCCCAGATGCTGATGCTGCGAGCTGGGAAACTATACTTGAAGAACCACTGGCTTAGATCATCCAGAAAGAACTTAGGAGTGACAGATATGAACATTAAGGAAAATCCAGAATAAGGGGGACGAAGGAGTCGGACAGGCAGAGGAACCTGGCTCAAGTGTGATGGCAAAAAACAAAGGTGTTGGCTCTGACAAATACCAGGGAGATAAAGCCAAACTGGAAAGTCTCTAAGTTTAATTAGCAGGTGTTTGGTAACCTCTAGGAGTAGTTTCATCAGAGTGGTGTAGGCAGAAGCCATATTGGCAGTGGGAGACTGGGAATTTAAGCTACAAAAAAATGAGGAAGACAAACGAAAAGCTGCTTGCTTAGTGTGCTGGCTTTCACTAGTCTGTAAGCTGAAGCCAAGGAAGCAGTACGTGGAAAGGGTCAAGCAAACAAGAGAAACCACGAAAAATCAGTGAAAACAAGAGCCCTGCAAACATCAACTTTCCCCTTTACTGTCCTTTTACACTCCTTGAAGCCTTATTTTGCCTTGATTTAAATAGGATTTCCGCTTGTACTGCTCTTCCTAGATTATAACTTCCTTAATGGTGTTTGACCTCCAAATAGCTCATGACTTACTGAATCTGACTTTGGGGCTGGAAGTGGTAGAAGATTAGGTCAGAAAAGTAGGTAGAGGGCAGATGATATAGGGTTTTGAATGTGCGAATAAAGGTACTTCAGTATTTGGAGGTCAGAAAGACAGTAAGGTCCAGTAAAGAGTGCAGTGGAGGTAAAAGGAAACCAGGTTAAGTGTTCCAGAAGCTAAGGAAAGCCAAATTCAATAACGCAACATTTTCTCCGGCCAGATTAGCAAAGACTAAATTATAATAATCAATGCTGAAGAGAGTGCCAAGACAATCATTTTCACTCACTCATGGAGTGCTAACTGGTACAACCCTTTAGGAAAGCAATCAAAATGAACCAAGAATCTGGAAACCACATTTTAAACTCAGTATTGTGCATGTGAGAAAATCCACCTTTAAAAATCAAAGAGCTATACGCATATTCACATAGCATTGCCATTGATAGTATTTTAGAAAACTGCTGCACCATACACTAGATGGAAGCGTTCACATTTTGACTACCTGCCCTAAGAATAACTCCCCTTAGCCAGTCTTGTTTGCAGCCTTTCCTTTTCCCAATGTCCAGCCTCACCAGCCCTCCTGAACTAAGATATCTTACACCACCATTTCCTTTTTGACAAGTCACAATTATACTTCCTTTCACTTAGTCATAGTTAAACATGGAATCAGACTCATGGCACGCGAGGGACCTCTAGGAATCATTCAGTCCAATCCCTACTTGCAGATGACACCCTCATTTTACAGAAGCAGCAACAGTCAGCAAGGTTAACATGACTGGCTGGAGAACGAACAAAGAAATGTTTGAGGTCTCGGATTTTTCCACGTGAAGGATTTAATAATCCCAATTACTCCTGAGCAAAATAGTTGGTTAGCCCTCAAAATTCAGAAACACTATAGTTTTATAAAGTACATAGGAAAATAAAACTGAACATAAAGTAGAAAATGTCTTAAACAAAAAAAAAGCAGTGCTTTTCTCATTAAAAAGCATTTACTGAGTGTATATTATGTGCCAGGCACCAGAAGTACAAAATATAAGGCAGAGTCCCTACCCTCAGGTCTAGTGAGGAAGGCAGAAGGTTTTAAAAACTATAAACACTGTGAGAAGCAAACACACAAAAATGTGGGGGAATTTATTCCACCAACCCAAACCAGAAGTAATCTCTGATTCCAAGCACTTTCATTCCTCTCCTTAAAATGCTTTAATCAGGGATGGTTCACCTATGACTCAAGGTGAGTGAACGACAAGCAGAATTCCATCAAACGAACAAAGCAAAGTGTGGGTATTTCAGGCAAAGGCAAGTGCGTGTGCAAAACTGGGGCAATGAAGAGCAGTTCCATAAACACAATTTTCCCAATAGCTAAAGCCATCACGTAGGAAAACAGAAATAAAGAGAAAAACAATTTAGTAGGAACCAGACTAGTTACACATACCTTGAAGAACTAAACCATGAGTTATAGACACGCAGGTTAAGCAATATGCAATAAAGCAGGAGGTTCAATAAACATCATGCCTTGAAGCTGCTTTAATAGTTTACAGGAGAAATCACAATGTGCCTAATGGGGCAGGAATGAAGAAACAGCTATGAAAGATACTCATGAAATAGAATTTTAAAATATGCAAAGTGACTTCAACCTAGTGCATAAGTGGTAACTTAAGATGGAAAAACACAGAACACAGATGCCAACTGATGCAGTATATAAGGTTTTCCTTGTTTTCTGTGGTGGTGCTGGTAAACAATTTCTTTTGACCAACAGAGTCATGGTTAAACATAACCCTCTACCACTAGATGTGAATCTTTGAGGGCAATTAATAACCACCATTTACTGAGTTAGGTTAGGAATCCAAGATGCAAAGCCCGGGTTTGCTGGATTCCAAGCCCTATTACCATCACACTTCACCAGATGAAACTGAAGGCCACTAACATTGGGTTTCAACCTATTCACAGCATTTACTAAAATTATAAACAGGTTCTTGTCCTCAAGTCTAATAGTGGGGACAGAATACCAAGTGAGTAGTCAAGGTTTTCATTTTTCTTAAATTAATTAATTTATGGCTGTGTTCGGTCTTTCTTGCTGCGCACGGGCTTTCTCTAGTTGCGGTGAGCGGGGGCTACTCTTCATTGCAGTGTGCCGGCTTCTCACTGCAGTGGCTTCTCTTGTTGCGGAGCACAGGCTCTAAGTGTGTGGGCTTCAGTAGTTGCGGCACGCAGGCTCAGTAGTTGTGGCACACAGGCTTATTTGCTCCGTGGCATGTGGGAATCTTCCCGGACCAGGGCTCGAACCCGTGTCCCCTGCATTGGCAGGCAGATTCGTAACCACTGCGCCACCAGGGAAGCCCAAGGTTTTCATTTTAAATAAGCTTGCTACAGGTATTATCACAGAATACTGAAGGCAGGGCGATGAGATGTGATCAATTCCCTACTGGATGTTTACCACATCCTATTAAAAATATCCAGGAAGTAACAAAACCTAAAATGGTGTTCCAACTAGACAGAGTAGCTTTAAAATATTCCTATTAATATGAAGCAATATAGAACTGATGACTAAAATCTGATTATGCAGCCAGATTGCCTGGGTTTGAATCTTTGCCCAACACTATGCACCTGTAACCTCAGGCAAGTTACTTGTGCCTCAGCTTCCTTTCATATAAAATGAGCAAAACAAAACTTATTCCAAGTTTTTTACGAGTACATTACGTAAAGTGCTTAGAATGCCACTTAACATATTAGATGCTATATAAATACTTACCCGGTTTAAATAAAAAAGCTATTCCAGTTTTTAATACTTTTCTGAGCCCTGCTGCACGAAAGGTCTGAACAACTCAGAACTAACATGTAACTCACAAAGGACGAGGAAGGGGCTTTAAACCCTGTATATTTAAATAGTAGGCTTCAAAGGTAAGTTCTTGATCCTCAAAACACAGCTACCTAATTTATGATGCAATTTTGAGCATCAACTTTCCTGAGCTTAATTATAACAGATAACTTTCATTCATTTTAAATCCTTTGTTCATAGGAATTGAAACTATTTTCAAACTAGTACAAATATTTTATAAGTAATATCTAGCAGTTTATTAATCAATGGAATACACTGCACAACAAACTACCTCACATCTTTCAGGAATAAACCCCACTAAATTTGAAAAGTAAAAAGATGTCACCCACTGAATTCGGACACAATTAAATATTTGTTTGGGGAAGGGGGTCACACACTTCTACTCAATTAAGAGAAACATTTACACAGTCCAGGTCTTTTATTTTCTTTACACCCATCATGCCATGAATTCATAGGGAATGGGCTCCAACAGTTCAGGCTCCTTTCCATTGGTTCTCACGAAGTGTGCTTCTCTGGGTGGAGCAGGCTATTAAAAAAAGGCGAGGGAATAATTATGAAAAGTACTGTAACTCAATTTCAAAGTGCCCCCGGAACTAATAATGTATGTAATACCAAGACACCCTGCCAAGCACTCACCTGGCGCTTCAGTTGAACCCAAGTACCTTTCTCTTTGGCTTCCTTCTTTTTCTGATCATTTTCCTTCACCCGTTTCAGGAAGCTATCCCGGCTCTTAGAGTGCTTAATATGCTCAATACGCACATTAATTCTCTTGGCAAGAATCTTGCCCCTGGAGAGAGAAGAAACTCCTAAGTGCGTCAAAAACACAGCCAAAATTCAGAGAATTCTTTCGACAGTTTCATTTATTAATTAAACCATGAATTTTTTTTTACCTACAGATAGGATAAATCAACAAGGTAATGGCAAATTTATAATCATTTATTAAATCTTACTGAATAGGGCTTTGAGGCAAACATCTCCACTTTTTTGTTTTTTGCGGTACGCGGGCCTCTCACCGCTGCGGCCTCTCCCACTGCGGAGCACAGGCTCCGGACGCGCAAGCCCAGCGGCCATGTCTCACGGGCCCAGCCGCTCCGCGGCACGTGGGATCCTCCCGGACCGGGGCATGAACCCACGCCCCCTGCATCGGCAGGTGGACTCCCAACCACTGCGCCACCAGGGAAGCCCAAACATCCCCACTTTTAAGCTCTCTTCTGATGAGGTGACAGACTCTAAAATACCAAATAATTTAAGCAAAACCAGACCACTAATAAAATTTACAACTTATTAAACTTTTTACACTGTGAAAACCAGAACGGCTTAGCTAACAAACCTCACAAGACTTTCCAGTAAGTTTATTACAATTTGTTTCCTCTGACAGGTTACAAGACAAACACCCAGTTTGCTTGAGTTTTAAAAGGGTATTTCCTTTGCCCCACTTGAATGACCAATAAAGACATAAGTCCAACTGGCAAAGTGAAAGGGGGGTGTGAGGGAATACTAAGTAGGCACAAAGAACTATGACATTACTTACTTAACTTGCTTGTTTACAATGATGCCAACAGCATGCTGGGTAACATTGTAGACTCTCCCAGTTTTGCCATGGTAACACTTGTGGGGCATTCCTTTTTGAACAGTGCCCATTCCCTGTTAAGAAAGGAGATAAACGTTATGCCAGCAATTTCCCCCTCCATTTAAATCCAAAGTAACTAAGATATTCCAAGATTTTTTCTTCTTTAGATGGCAACTCAAGAGCTTTCAGAGCCGGTGAAATGTCATTTTCACGTTGCTTTTAGCAATCAAAAAGACAATCATCATTAAGCTCTAGAGTGCCAGGACACGTTTAAATACAAATCCACAGGACTTCCCCCCCTTAATTTTTCCACTAGCTGTTAAAAACAAGTAATGAGAAAATTCTTAGACTGAAGAATAGCACTTTTAAAGCTCTTGTTTATTAAAGTAAAATTAAAATAGCCATTCTAGGGACTTCCCTGGTGGCACAGTGGTTATGAATCCGCCTGCCAATGCAGGGGACACGGGTTCGAGCCCTGGTCCGGGAAGATCCCACATGCCAGAGCAACTAAGCCCGTGCGCCACAACTACTGAGCCTGCGCTCTAGAGCCCAAGCTCTGCAACAAGAGAAGCCACTGCAATAAGAAGCCCACGCACTGCAATGAAGACTTGACAACAAAGACCCAATGCAGCCAAAAAAAATAAATTTATTACAAAAATAAAAATGTAACATAAAATAGCTACTCTATACTCTCACGAGCTTTTTCAGGAAATGGATTTTCCCCCGATTAGGAAGAAAAAAAGATGCAATACACCCTATTCAGATTTTAATATTAAACACAACTTTTCTAACTTCTAATGTTACTCTGTAGTTATTTCCCCAATTTTATAATTTACCTTGATATCTACAATATCACCTTTCTTGTAGATTCGCATGTATGTGGCCAAAGGAACAACTCCTGCAAAAAACCCAAAAAACCCCAATACAGTCAATAAAGATTAAAAAGTCAAGAGTAAGAGAAATATATAAGCTTACTAGCTTTCAACACACACTACTTTTTGGCAGTTACGTGTACTTTAAAATCTCGCTAGTCGACAATTTAAGAACCACTATATAAAATTCATGCTTTTTATTTATTACAAATAAGTTAGCTACATGCTGATTAATTAATGCCATTTATTAAGAACACATTATATGAACGACAACACATAGGTAATAAAACACAAATGTATGCCACGCTTGCTCCCAAGGAGGGTGGATCTACTCACCATGTTTTCTAAAAGGCCTAGAGAACATGTAGCGGGTGCCCCTCCTCTTTCCCTTTGTGTTGGTCATTTTGGCGAATTACTGAAAGCAGAAAGTATCAAAGAGTCAAATACAACTGCAAAATTGACATTTGCCCCTTTAACCAAAAAATGTGTAATTACAAATGCACTAAGTTCAGTAGCAACACGAGAATTAGGCAACTATCTAAAAAGCTGGTTCACAAATCAATAGCTCTTATAATGGTAAGAAACAGTAATTTTACCAAGATTTCTGCCAAAACTGCCTAAAACTCCTAAGAAGCAGAACTGGATTTTAGAACCCAAACCAGTATTTTCCCTATTAGAATGTAACAACACAACAGGACTTCTGCCACACTACATCTGTAGAACCCAGCTTAGACTGCCAAGAACACTGGAATTAGCAACTAGAAGGCAGTTTATTGTTGCAAAGCACGACAAAACTCAGTCTTGCATTTATACATAATGGATTAAACCCCTTTTCTTATCAACCTACGGATTTAATACCGCGCCTATTAACTGTCAAAAATCTCTAACTTACTTCATATATCTAATTACTCAGTTGTTTACCAGAAAATGTGAGGTAGAAGGCTTTATAATCACTGACCTGGTTTTGCCACCTACCTGCTGGGAGACCAACATTTAAAACCCTGATCCTCATATGTAAAACAGTATTAATGCTTTTATAATCAACTAAGGTAATGTCTACAAAACATTGAGCAATTCCTAGCACATGCAAAGCGCTTACTAGTAAACAGTACTTTATCACTGCCTAAGAACTCACGTATAGGCTACTGAGTTGAACCTTTCACTTTGTTTCCCAAAAGGTCAAAATAATGGTTTTAATTGCCTCAGATCATCCAAGGGCAGAACTACCATTGCCGACTACTCCTACCACAAGGCAAAATACACCAAAGACCAGCTTAGGTTGTCGACAACGTTCTAATGTAAGTCAACCTCTCAATTTATTACATCTTAACCGTAAAGAAAAGTGACTCCTAAGTACCTTTTTCATATAACCTGTGTGGCAAGGAGACCGAAGAATGTTCCAGCTAACCCACCAAAGCCAAATCACTGTTACAACGAATGCACACTTCACTTTAAATGGTGAGAAGAATCTATCAAGTACAAGTACTGTTTTAATTCTCATGGCTACATTTGCATTAAGTTCATATAAACTCCCCTTAAGTTCATAAACAAGGAGACATGCTCTGCAGGTCAACTCACTTCATGGAGACACAAAGTGACAGAATCAGTAATAAGTCCTTTCGTTTTTTTAAAAACTAAATTTAGTTTTTAAATTTTTGGCCACGTTGGGTCTTCGTTGTCGTGCACCGGCTCTCTCTAAGTACAGCGAGTGGGGGCTTTTCTCATTGCAGAGCACGGGCTCTAGGTGCGCGGGCTTCAATAGTTGGGGTTCGTGGGTTCTAGAGCGCAGGCTCAGTAGTTGTGGTGCACGGGTTTGCTTGCTCTGCGGCATGTGGGATCTTCCCGGACCAGAGCTCCAACCCGTGTCGCCTGCACTGGCAAGCGGATTCTTAACCACTGCACCACCAGGGAAGCCCTGGAAGTCCTTTCTGACTCCAGAGCCCACGCTCCTTCCACTAGACCCATTTTTCCAAGTTCGAAATCCATCAGGACTCAACACACATATAATCGAGTGAGTTTTTAAAAACGATACTTAACGTCCCAAGCAATGACAATTTAAAGTCTATAAATACTACCAAAAATGGGACCCATTACAGGGGCGCAACCCGCTGTTTCCTCAACTCTGGCAGCTGGCTGCTACAAACTAGACACAGATGCAAAACTAAGACTAAGGGGTTATTCAGTTAACTTTCCCCCTAAACGCCTAAATCAGACACAGCTATTCAGGAATCCCTTCGCTTAACACTTGCTGCCCTGGCATGAACAAAACAATACCCGTGGCAAACAAAGTATTTTCCCTTTCTCCAATTGCGGTCCCGGGCCAGAATTAAGAGAACCGGAAATCTCCCACGTCAACGACGAATGGGCTGGGCTTCTTCATCCAGGGCGACTCGGGGGCACCTCTGCAGTTCTCCGACCACGATCCCCGACTTTCTCACACACACACCCAGGTCTCGGGAGATTAAAACCGGCGCCTGGTTCTCAACCCGCTCCTACTGCCCCGAAGCCCCTACCCCAGGGCATTACAGTTTAGGTCTTACAACAGGGGTTACGATGCCACACTGAAGGCGTTGGAAAAGCAAGCGGCCACGCGGCGCCAGAGCCGAACCGAGAAAGCCCAGGAGAGGCGGGCTGAAGCCGTGGGGGCGCTGGAAGGACGAATTCCTTTCCCGATGGACCAGAATCGCCTCACCCCGGTGCCTCGGCCTCGTTTTTCCAGAGCCTGTCCCCCCGCAAACCCACGGCATCGCAGCCTGGTCCCCGGCCCCGCGCCCGCCGCGCCGAGTCTGGACGGACACAGCTCCACCACCCAGGCCAGCGGGCCCCAGGCTGGCTAAATGATCTCCCTAGGGCTCCAATGCACGGCCTCAGCGGCCACAGGGTTGGAACTCACGCCTGAAGAACAGGGGGAGGGACAAGAGGCTCCGGGAGCCACGCGCGTACTGCACCTGGAAGATGGCGGTTCCGGCCGAAAAGAAGGAGGCGGCGCTGCGCGCGCGCCTTACAAGGGCCTACGGGCTGCCCGCGGCGCTGCCTGAGAAAACGCCGGCCGACAGCCACTCTTTCCGGGGTAAGGGTGTCGTCTCTGAGAACCAGAAGAACCTGTGAGGATATTTTCCTTTCTTGCGAAAAAGAGGTAACCGACCGACACAAGCTGACACTTGGATCTTGCCAGACAGCCCGGAAAGGGGCCTTCAAGGGCGTCAAACAGGCGCAGACGTCGCGAGCGTGATGACGAACGTGATGACGTCAGCCATTGCGCCAGACACCACGCGCGAAATGGGTGTGTGCTTGCGTCCTTGGGCGTCGGAGCCGTCTGGTCTTAACGTTGTCTGAGTTCTTTTCTGTGCTCCGAACTGCAGTTTGTGGGAATGGTTACGTGGACACAAAAGCAAAATTATGGTGAAGAAAGCATGTTGTACGGTTTATATGTCTTTCAAACGTTTTTCCCCTCAATGCGTCGAAACACTACGCATCTGCTGGTAGGTACGTACCCCTGTTACAACCACTTTGCGAAGCAATTTGGCAAAATCTAGTGAAACCGAAAATATGCAAATACCAAATTCCAGCATTCCGCTCCTAACTGCTTATCTTATGGGAACTTTGCTATGTAGACAAGGATATCCACAACAGCACTAGGAATAGAAGCAAAAAGTTGGAAACGTCCACCAATAAGAGCATAAACCCATTATGGGGTATTCATACAGTGGAATATTATATGCCAGTAAGTCAAGACTGAGCCCGCAAATGTGATGAAGCAAAAAGAGGGACATGTGGAACATACATAATAGGACAATTTATACACGTACAATTTTGAAACATGCAAAACAATACTATATATTGCTTAGGCATATATGCATATGTAGTGAAAGTAGTCAAGAAATACAAGGGGATGAAAATCAAATTTAGAAAAGTGGTCTTGTCTGGTAGGAAGGGGACTGTAAAGAAAGGGGTATACAGGAGGCTTTAACTATTTTGACTAATTTTAAGCTGGTTATTGAATACATGGGAGGTGATGGTTTATTCATCACTATACTTTTTAATATTTTCTAAATAATTTATTTTTAATCAATATTAATAAATATTAATAGTTTTTAAAGGGTAGTTTTAGATTTAGCAAAAAAATTTTTTAGAAAAATGGTACAGAGAATTCCCGTATACTTGGCACCCAGTTTACCCTTTTGTGAACATCTTAACATTAGTATGCTACAGTTTCAATTAGTGACACACTATTGTACACTTTTTAAAATTAATTAATTTGTTTTTGGCTGTGTTGAGCCTTCATTGCTGCACCCGGGTTTTCTGTAGTTGCGGCGAGTGGGGACTACTCTTCGTCGTGGTGCTCGGGCTTTTCATTGCGGCAGCTTCTCTTGTTGCAGAGCACAGGCTGTAGGCATGCGGGCTTCAGTAGTTGCAGCACGTGGGCTCAGTAGTTGTGGCTCATGGGCTCTAGAGTGCAGGCTCAGTAGTCATGGCGCACAGGCTTAGTTGCTCCGTGGCATGTGGGATCTTCCTGGACCAGGCTCGAACCTGTGTCCCCTGCATTGGCAGGAGGATTCTTAACCACTGTGCCACCAGGGAAATCCCATTTGGATGATTTTTGACTAATGTAAATATATAGCCTTGGAACCAATATCCCCAATCAAGATCCAGAATATTGCCATTCCCATTAACAATTCCCTGTGCTTTGTCCCAGCTGATCCCCTCCCCAACTAGAACAATCCAACATTCTGATTTCTATAACCATAGATTAGTTTCGCCTATTCTTAAATTTCATATAAATGGTACTGTACAGTATGTGCACTTTTTGTCTGGCTCTTTTTTTTTTCAGCTTAGTGTTTTTAAGATTCAATCATGTTGTTGCTTGTACCAGTAGTTTATTTTATTTTTTATTGATAAGTAGTATTCTACTATATGAATTTACCACAATTTATTTATACATTCTCGTCTTGATGGAAATTTGGTTTTTTCCTCTCAGTGTTATGCTACTATGAAAAAAGCTGCCATAAATATTTTTGTGAATATGTTTTCTGTTCTTCTGGGTGATACCTAGAGCATTGCTTGATCATAAGGTATCTCTAACTTCACAGAAAATTGCCAAATGGTTTTCCAAAGTGAACCTCTATTTTTATTTATTTACCATTTTCCTCTGAAGAGAGTAAGGCATTTATTTTTATTACAGGCTTTTAAAGTAGGTTTGTGTCATTAGTTCTATCATACAGATCTGAAAACCAAAGTGGTTTCCTAAGTGTCTAAAGGTCAATTTACCTCCGGTTTGAGATCATTAATGTAAAAAAGAATAAGAAAAGGATTGAAACTTAAAGAAATGTGAAGTACATTAAATGTAGAAAGTAGGAAAACTCAAAATTCATTCAGTATTTATAAGCATCTAGATTAAATAAGGTACTGAAGTGCATAATGAGACTATAAAAATGAATAAAACATGATCCTGGCCCTCAAGGACTCCACAGAGAGCTTGGTGGAAGAGGAAGATGCTAGACTACTGTAAGTGGAAAAGCAGGCGACATGGAGTTGAGCAGTGTGGGTGTTCTGTGGATGACCCACTGCGCCTAGATTAGAGGAGGGCATGGGAGAGAAGAATCCCTGGATGAGCAACGAAGCTTCACAGAGGATGTTGAACTTGATGAAGGAGTCACACTTTGACCAGAGAACAAGTAGTAAGGGTATTTTAGGCAGAAAGTATTTTTGCATATGTAAAGGCGTACAGATGGATAACAACTTTAAAAACTCAGAGAAACGAAAGCCATCCAATAGCCTTAGAAAATAAGGTCAACAAATGAACAGGAATGTGACATTAAAATGAAGCCAATTTGTGATTTTGCACCAGGCTTGAGTAAACTACTAAGAGAAACCCATAACTTTCGGTCATTAAAGTAAGTTCACATCTCTATTTCCACTTTTGTATTTTTCTCTGTAGAAGCAGATTAACAAAGTATACGTTTTGTTTTATTTTGGTTTTCAGGAGACATTGGCATTTTAACTCCATCGGGGCAAATTTTCTAAGCTAGGAGGAAACATGGATCTGTCCTCTTATGTGTGAGGCTCTAGTTGGAAACTCTGAGTATCAGTCAACTCCATCGGATTTGCCCTTTGTCTTGGTGTATTGGCAGAAGGACAATTTCAAATAAGAACCAGTTAGGATTTTCTAGTGTAGAAAATATATAATGAAAACAAGACAAAAAGACAACCCTCAGAATGGGAGAAAATATTTGCAAATGAAGCAACTGGCAAAGGATTAATCTCCAAAATTTACAAGCAGCTTATGCAGCTCAATATCAAAAAAACAAACAACCCAATCCAAAAATGGGCAGAAGACCTAGAGACATTTCTCCACAGAAGATATACAGATTGCCAACAAACACATGAAAGAATGCTCAACATTGCTAATCATCAGAGAAATGAAAATCAAAACTACAATGAGGTATCACCTCACACCAGTCAGAATGGCCATCATCAAAAAATCTACAAACAATAAATGCTGGAGAGGGTGTGGAGAAAAGGGAACCCTCTTGCATTGTTGGTGGGAAGGTAAATTGATACGGCCACTATGGAGAACAGTATGGAGGTTCCTTAAAAAGCTAAAAATAGAACTACCATACGACCCAGCAATCCCACTCCTGGGCCTGTACCCTGATAAAACCATAATTCAAAAAGAGTCATGTACCACAGTGTTCATTGCAGCTCTATTTACAATAGCCAGGACATGGAAGCAACCTGAGTGTCCATCGACAGATGAATGAATAAAGAAGATGTGGCACATATATACAATGGAATATTACTCAGCCACAAAAAGAAACGAAATTGAGTTATTTGTAGTGAGGTGCATGGACCTAGAGTCTGTAATACAGAGTGAAGTAAATCAGAAAGAGAAAAACAAATACCATATGTTAACACATATATACGGAATCTAAAAAAAAAATGGTTATGAAGACCCTAGGGGCAGGACCGGAATAAAGACGCAGACGTAGAGAATGTATCTGAGGACACGGGGAGGGGAAAGGGTAAGCTGGGACGAAGTGAGAGAGTGGCATGGACATACATACACTACCAAATGTAAAATAGATAGCTAGTGGGAAGCAGCCACATAGCACAGGGAGATCAGCTCCGTGCTTTGTGACCACCTAGAGGGGTGGGATAGAGAGGGTGGTAG
Organism: Delphinus delphis; assembly: GCF_949987515.2. NCBI lineage: Eukaryota > Metazoa > Chordata > Mammalia > Artiodactyla > Delphinidae > Delphinus > Delphinus delphis. Next base: position 4,826,221 of record NC_082700.1, on the reverse strand, counting down.
GGAGACGCAAGAGGGAGGGGATATGGGGATATATGTATATGTATAGCTGATTCACTTTGTTATAAAGCAGAAAGTAACACACCATTGTAGAGCAATTATACTCCAATAAAGATGTTAAAAAAAGAAAAAAAATACGTTAGACCCTTGGCATGTAGACTCAATCCTAAGCAAAAAAAATCCTAAGCTGAAGTTTGGGTGAGTTCAGAAATTAAATTGTTGTAGAAAAAAAAAAACCAGAAAGTATATAATGAGAATTTTGTCTCCAGGAAAATGTCACTGTAATGATAGCCAAAGTAATGAGGCAGAAATACTATGAATAATTGAAAAACATATGGTGAAGAATAATTACACAAAATAATCTTTTTTCAATGAAAATTTTCATTTGAGATCTTGAGAAGCAGAAAAAAGTGAAGAGAAACTTTTTTTTAAATCAAGTAAGACCAAGATTGTACCCTTCCAGAACTTGATTCTCTACATGAAAACAGGCATAAACAAGCTTGTGACCATGTGATTAGACATTCAAACTGAATATCAACCCCATAACTCAGATCCTCATTATCTGCATCCAGATTTTTCTGTTCTCAAATCCTGTTTCTTGCTCCAGCTTCTAAAATATCTTCAACTGCCCTAGACTTTAAGGCCAGAGCAACATGAGGAAGAACCTAATCAAATATCAGGAGTATTCAGGCAGAAAAAGTATTGAAGTGAGAGTTGGGAAAGACATTGCAGTGATTTATGGAGACCTAGTTATGTTTAGACAGTAAGGCACAACTTGGAAATGTGTGGCAGACAAATTTCACGTCTTTTGTTAACCCTGTTTGATTGATAATATGGCTATCTGGACCTGAGTTGAGAATTTTTTTTTTTTAATGACCTTATTCAGTGCCCCATCAATAAACAGAATATCAAGTTTTCATTTCACTTAAAATTTCAAGAATCTAAGTTGAAAATCAACTGATCGTCTATCTTTCAAGGTCCAAGCATCATTCATATGGAAAATTAGAACTCACTGGTTCAAAGACAAAAGACTTGTCTTAAAAAGGCTCAAAAGATTTCTTGGATAATAGACAGTCTTACAAAATACATTTTATTTTTTTAACATCTTTATTAGAGTATAATTGCTTTACAATGGTGTGTTACTTTCTGCTTTATAACAAAGTGAATCAGCTATACATATACATATATCCCCATATCCCCTCCCTCTTGCGTCTCCCTCCCACCCTCCCTATCCCATCCTTCTAGGTAGACACAAAGCACCAAGCTGATCTCCCTGTGCTATGCAGCTGCTTCCCACTAGCTATCTATTTTACAACAAAATACATTTTCATGAGCTAAGTGTAAATGAATCAGCACAGTGGATTAAGTTATCCTTAAATTTGTTTTACTTATTATTTATTTATTTAAAAAATTTTACACTTTGACTCCCTTCACCCATTTCTCCCACCCTTCACCCCTCCCCCCGCTTCTGGCAACCACCAGTCTGTTCTCTATATCTAAGACCTTGGTCTTTTTTTTTTTTTTTTTTAGATCCATGTATAAGAGAGATCAGACAGTATTTGTCTTTCTCTGTCTGACTTGTTTCACTTAGCTTAATGCCCTGAAGGTCCACCCATGTTGTCACAAATGGTAAGATCTCTTTCTTTTCTATGGCTGAGTAATATTGCACTACATATGTATATTTATATATATGTGTGTCTGTGTGTGTGGACAAAAAAACCCTAAAGATCCATCAGAAAAACTGTTAGAACTAATAAATGAATTCAGTAAAGTTGCAGGGTACAAAATCAGTATATAAAAATCTGTTACATTTCTATATACTAACAACTATCAGAAAGAGAAATTAAGGAAACAATCCCATTTATAATTGCATCAAAAAGAATAAAATACTTAGGAATAAATTTAAACAAGGAAGTGAAAACCTGTATACTGAAAACTATAAGACATTAAGGAAAGAAATTGAAGACACGAATAAGTGGAAAGATATTCTGTGCTCATGGATTGGAATGAAATAAATACTGATAAAATGTCCATACTATTCAAAGCAATCTATAGATTCAATGCAATTCCTATCAAAATTGCAATGGCAACTGCTGAATTGTCTTGAACTGAAGTTCTTGGATTTAAAAAAAAATAAATTTATTTATTTATTTATTTTTGGCTGCGTTGGGTCTTTGTTGCTCCATGTGGGCCTTCTGTAGTTGTGGCGAGCGGGGGCTACTTTTCGTTGCGGTGCGTGGGCTTCTCATTGCAGTGGCTTCTCTTGTTGCGGAACATGGGCTTTAGGTGCGCAGGCTTCAGTAGTTGTGGTGCGTGGGCTCAGTGGTTGTGGCTCGTGGGCTCTAGAGCGCAGCCTCAGTAGTTGTGGTTCATGGGCTTAGTTGCTCCGCGGCATGTGGGATCTCCCCGGACCAGAGATCAAACCCATGTCCCCTGCATTGGCAGGTGAATTCTTAACCACTGCGCCACCATGGAAGTTCAAGTTCTTGGATTTTTAATTTATCCTGTAATTAGACTAATTTTGCTTCACTGTTATTCTCTCACGTCCTTATATTTCCAGTGAAACTGCTTGTTAGGTCAGATTTGTGGGAAAATCAGATAGGTATGGAACTCACACTTGATTATGCTTGTTAAAATTTCTCTTGGAGACACTTTAAAAAGAAATCCACAGACGTTTTCTCAAAATAGTCTTTCTGGCTGTCAAATGGAATAGGTGAGCAATTAGGCCTCTGTCCTCTGATTAGATTCAGAATTTTCTGCTGACTAGCACAGTGTCCTGTCTCTACCTTCTGCTGTCATTCAGGTACTTGGCTGTACTCTGATGGAATGAAGAAGAATCTGTGGTTGAAATATTTTGACTACAGTACTTGCTGACAAAAGACTAAAACCTTTTTAGCCATTAGAAAAATTACTCTGGCTACAGTTTCATAGATGCCAGGAATTTTTGAAATAGACTTTTTTTGGAAAAACGATAATAACTTTAACCATTATAATGAACCACAATGACATCAATATGCTTCTGCAAAGTAACTGATACAAGATGCTTTTGAAAAGTTTTAGCACCGGGACTTGTAGCTGAAGCAAAAAGTGTTACGTGAATAATCTTCGTCAGACATTGTTTTAATGCTGCTAATTTTCACAAAGCTTTCACATTTTGTAAATACAATTCCATTGCCAATTATTTTCTTCAAACTAGTTTACACGAATCTGTGATACTTAAAAGTTGGTTTCTGTAGAATTTGAAAGCTGATTTACATGCATGAAATTGGTAAGGTTCAATTTAAATCATTTGCTAGAATTCTATTTAATTTTAGTTGATCTAGGAGAAGATATTTGAAACTGGAGGATAAACTGGATAAGGGATTTCTGGGGTTAGTGGTCTGATTTCTTTGGCACAATGGATTTCAGAAAATTTAAATGTAAGCGTCATAAAGGTAAGGACTTAGTCACTATAGGCATACTACTTCGTATCCAGTGCTTAGCAAGTAGTAAATGCTCAAAAAATATTTGGAAATAGAGATGGAAAAGATGGAAATGGATGGAAGCAACATGATGGCCCCATTGGATTTTAATAGTATTAATGGAGTTTTAAGAAAACTCGTTCACAGTTGCAGAGTCTTATAGTAACAGAATGAATTGGGGTTTAGGGTCCACTTGAGATTGATAATGAATCCAACTTAGTCTGCTGCCCAGCTGACTGGTTTCCTCAGTAGTACTCAGGGCATTCATTCGTTCATGGAGCATGCATTCACTGAGCACCTATTATGTGACAGGCACTGATCTAACGCTGGAGATACAGAGGAATAAAACAGACAAAAATCCCTGTGCTCTTGAAGTTTACATTCTGGTGGTGAAAGACAGATCATAAATAATATACCATTTACATGATTATGTTATGATATACACACTGTGACAGATGTAGACAAGTGCTATGGAGGAAAAAAAAAGCAGGAAAGGGGAATGATGAGACATTACTATTTAAAATAGGGTGATCAGAGAAGACCTCACTGAGAAGGAGCAAAGAGCTGAAGAAAGTGACGAAGGAAGCCATGCAGATGCCTGAGAGAAGAGCATTTCAAGCAAAGAGAGCAGCAAGTGCAAAGATCCTGTGGACAAAGTATCTGTGGATGTCAGTGTCCGACATGCTTAAGCAATGCTGGAGGTGGGGTGTTGGCAATGGGCTGGACCAAAGAGGAGGGGAGATGGCATGGAATGTGGTGAGAGGTAGTGGGGGACCTCTAGGTGTTGTATGTACTTTGGTTTGAACTCTGAGTGAGGTAGGTGGGAAGGCATTAGAGAATTTTGAAGAGGAGTGACATCTAACTTTTATAAAAGATTACACTGAGGTTAGCGTTAAGATTAAACAGAAGGTCACTGAAGGTAGAAATATAAAATTCAAAACTAAAAGGTAGAGACTTCAATACCCCATCTCAATAATGGATAGCACAATCAGACAGAAAATTAGCAAGACTATATCAGCCAGCTAGACCTGACTGACATCTATAGAATATTCAAACAGCAATAGCAGAATAGACATCTCAAGTGCACATGGAACATTCTCCAGGATAGAACATATAGTAGGCCATAAAACAACTCTCAAAAAATTCAAAATAATTGAAATCATATAAGGTATGTTCTCAAACCACAATGGAAACATAAGGGAAAAATTTGGAAGTCACAAATGTGTGGAAATTAAATGATACACTGTAAGTTACTAATGGATCAAAGAAGAAATCATAATAGAAATTAGAAAATACTTTGAGGGACTTCTCTGGTGGTCCAGTGGTTAAGACTCCCCGCTCCCAGTGCAGAGGGCTGGGGTTCGATCCCTGGTCAGGGAACTAGATCCCGCATGCTGCAACTAAAAGATCCCACATGCTGCAACAAAGATCCCACGTGCTGCAACTAAGACCCGGTGCAGCCAAATAAATAAATAAATATGTTTTTTTAAAAAAGAAAATACTTTGAGATGAATGAAAATGAAATATACCAAAATTTATGGGATGCAATGAGAGCAGTACTTCAGGAAAATTTAAGGTACAAATTTTTTTCAATTGAGGTTTAATTGCCATATAACATTATATTAGTTTCAGGTGTATAACGTAATGATTTGATATTTGTATATATTGCAAAATGATCACCACAATGTCTAGTTAACATATTTTGGAATAAATCTACTTAAGTGCAAGACTAAAAAATTTAAAATTACAAAGTATTGTTGAAAGTAATTAAAGAAGACCTAAATATATGGAAAAACATCCTATGTTCTTAGATTAAGAAAGACTTAATATTGTTTAAAAGGCAAAATATATTTGGTTTACGTATTCAGTGCAAACCCTATTAAAATATTTGCTGGCCTTTTATTGGAGGATAGAAATTGACAAGCTAAAATTCTCATGGAAATGCAAAGGACTCAGAATAGACACAATGATCTTGAAAAAGAAGAATAAAGTCTGAGGACCTACACTTCCCCATTTCAAAATTTGAAGCAAAGCTACAGTAATCGAGACAGTGTGATACTGGCAAAAGGATAAACTATAGATGAATAGAGTAGAATTAAGAAGCCCCAAATAAACCGTTACATTTATGGTCAATTGATTTTTGGCAAAACTACCAAGAAAACACAATGGAGAAGAAGGAGTCTTCAAAAATGGTTCTGGGATAGTTGAACATCCACATATGCAAAAAAATGAATTTATATCTCAACCTCATACCATATGCAAAAGTTAACTCACAATGGATCACAGACCTAAATGTAAGAGCTAAAACTGTAAACTTTAGAACAAAACAAGGTCTTCGTGACCCTGGTTTTGGCAGTGATTTCCTAGATACAACACCAAAAGCACAGAAGTAAAACAAAATATAATGAATTAGACTTTTCAAAATTAAAAATTTGCATTTCAAAAAACACTTTCCAGAATGTGAAAAAACCTGAGGATGGGAGAAATATTTGCAACTCATATATTCAATAAGGGACTCATATCTAGAATATAAAACTGTAACAACTCAATAATAAAACAACCCAATTTATTTCAAATGGGCAAAGGGTTTGAATAGACATTTCTAAAAAGAAGATATACAAATGGCCAATAAGCTCATAAAAAGATGCTTAATATTAATAGTAACTAAGGAAGTGCAAATAAAAACCACAATGTGATACTGCTTTATACCTACTGTAGTGGCTATAATTAAAAAGTCAGATATTAACAAGTGTTGACAAGGATATGGAAAAATGTGGAGAAATACATTGCTGATGATAATCTAAAATAGTGAATCCACTTTGGAAAACAGTTTGGCAGTTCCTCAAAATTGAAATCTCCAGCTATTATTGTAGCACTGTTTATTTCTCCATTTAATTTTGTCCATTTTAGCTTCATGTATTTTGGAGCTCTTTTATTATGTGCTTCATATACTTTGGAGCTATTTTATTAGGTCTTTTATTAGGTTTTATATTTGGAGTTCTTTTACTGGGAACTCATTTATTAGATATAATTGTTACAGCTTCTTGATGGATCGACCCTTTTATCAATATAGAGTATGTTTCTTTGTCTCTTGTAGCAATTTATTTTCTAAAAGTCTACTTTGTCTTATATTAGTATAGCTACCCAGCTGTCTTTTGTTTACTATTTACATGGAATTTTTTCCCATCTTTTCACTTTCAACCTATTTATGCCTTTGGATCTAAAGTGAGTCTCTTGTAGACAGTTTATAGTTGGATCATGTTTTTAAATCTATTATGGCAATCTCTACCTTCTCATCAGAGAGTTTAATACATTTTCATTTAATGTAATTATTGATAAGGAAGTACTTTGGTCATTTTGCCATTTGCTTTCTATACATCTTATATAATTTTTGTTCCTCAATGCTTCATTCCCACCTCCTTTTGTGTTTAACTTTTTTTATTATACTGTTTTGATTCTCTTCTTATTTCTTTTACTCATTTGTTTTAGTTATTTTCCTAGTGCTTCTCCTGTGTATTACAATTAACATTGTTATTTATAACAATCTAGTTTGCATTTACACCAAGTTACTTTCAATTGTGTCCAAAAGTTTGCTCCTATGTAATTCCATATATGTTGTTATGTACCCCATTTTATGTTGTTATTGTCACAAATTACATCATTCTACATTGTGTGCTAATTTACATAGATATTTAGTTGTTGTTTATGCATTTGTCTTTTAAATAATGTAGAAAAAAACAAGGAGTTACAAACCAAAAATACAATAATGCTGGCTTTTGTATTTTTCTATGTAGTTGCCTTTACTGCTCTTCTTTATTTCTTTGTAAGGCTTCAAGTTACCATATATTGTCCTTTCACTTCAGCCTGAAGGATTCACTTTAGCATTTCTTTTAGGGCTGCTCTATTACTGACAAATTCCCTCAGTTTTTGTTTTTCTGGGAGTGTCTTAATTTCTACTTCATTTTTGAAGAATGGTTTTGCCAGATATAGAATTCTTGGTTGATAGTTTTTCTCTTTCCATGCAGGCATATCTCAGAGAGATTGCGGGTTCAGTTCCAGACCACTGCAATAAAGGTAATATCACAATAAAGTGAGTTATAGGAATTTTTTGTTTTCCCAGTGCGTATAAACTTATGTTTATACTATACTGTAGTCAATTAAGTATACAATAGCATTATGTCTAAAAAAACAATGTATATGCCTTAATTAAAAAAAAACTTTATTGCTAAAAAATGCTAACCATGATCTGAGGCTTCAGCGAGTCATAATCTTTTTGCAATAGTAACATCAAAGATCCCTGATAACCATAACAAATATATTAATAATGAAAAAGCTTGAAATATTGTGAGAATTACCAAAATGTGACACAGAGACATGAAATGAGCAAATGCTGTTGGAGAATGGTGCCAATAGACTTGCTCAACAGGAGGTTGCCATGAACTTTCAATTTGTAAAAAAAATGCAGTATCTGCCAAGCACAATAAAGTGAAGAGCAGTAAAATGAGGTCTGCCTGCATTTTAAATGTAATCCACTGCCTCTGGCCTCCATCGTTTCTCATGAGAAATCAGTTGTTCGTTTTACTGGGAATCATTTGTACAGGATGAGTTGTCTTTCTCTTGCTGCTTTCAAGGTTCTCTCTTTGTCTTAGGCTTTTGCCAGGTTGATTATACGTGTTTTAGTGTGAATCTCTTTGAGTTTATATTACTTGGAGTTCACTGAGCTTGGGTGTGTAGATTCATGTCTTTCGCCAAATTTGGGCTGTCTTGGCCATTATTTCTTCAAACATTCTTTCTGCCCTTTTCTCTGGGGCTTCTGTTAAGTGTAAGTTGGTGTTTTGGATCATGTCCCACAGTCCTGTTAGGCTCTGTTTATTTTTTCCATTTTTTTTCCTTCTCCTCCTGAAACTGGATAATCTCATATTCACAGATTCTTTCCTCTGACTGCTGAAGGCTGGTTTTTCATTTTAGTGATTGTACTTTTCAACTCCAGAATTTTAAATTGATTCCTTTTTTTGTGATTTCTGTCTCTTTATTGATATTCTCAATTTGGTGAGACATCATCCTCCTAGTTTCCCTTAGTTGTTTTTCAATGGTTTTCTTTAGCCTTTTGAACATATTTAAGATAGCTGATTTAAAGCTTTTTCTGACTCAGTGTCCAGTGACCAGAGTCCAATGGCTAGGCTTCCTCAAGGACGGTTAATTTTTCTTTTTCCTGTAAATGGGCCATACTTTCTTCTTTTTTTGCACACCTTGTAATTTTTTGTTGAAAATTTGACTTTTTTAATATTGTAATGTGGCAACTCTGGAAATTGCTTTTCCCCCCCTCCCCATGATTTGCTGTTGCTTGTTTTTTATTTTATTTTTCTTTTTATCAATATTTTTTGTTGAAGTATAGTGGATTTACAATGTTATGTTAATTTCTGCTGTATAGCAAAGTGATTCAGTTATACACACACATATATATATATATATATATATACACATACATATACATTCTTTTTCATATTCCTTTCCTTGATGGTTTATCACAGGATATTGAATACAGTTGTCTGTGCTGTACACTAGGACCTTGTTGTTTATCCATTCTATATATACATGTTGCTTGTTTTTTAAATGACTTTTCTAAACTAATTTTTAAAGCATATTCTTTGTAACGTGTGGCCACTGAAGCCCTTTCCCACTAGTGGTCAGATAGTGGTTTTCTGAACTAATTTTTAAAGCATATTCTCTGTAACGTGTGGCCACTGAAGCCCTTTCCCCCTAGGGGTCAGATAGTGGTTTGGCAGAGATTTCCTTAAATGCCTGGAACCAGAAAAACCAAAAACAAGGCACTAAAGGCTCTTTTCGGTCTTTTCAGATGGGCTCTGTGTCGGGTGCTCCTTCAGTGGCCACCCAGGCCATGTACTTCCTGCTCACAGGGAGCCTGTAGCTCAGCCGGAGCTGAGAGCTTTGAGCCTTCTCAGGTCTGTCCTGAGCACGTGTCGAGACCAGGCCTCCATGTGGCCTTCCAGAGCCCTGGAATACATGGAAACTTTTCAAAGCCTTGATTCCCTGAAGTGTGCCCTTCTCAAGCCTCTTTTTCCCAGGATTGTTGGTTTTTCTATTGCTTGACCTAATTGTTATCCTTTGTTGCACACGGCAGCAGCTAATACATTTGTCTTTAAATGTTTTTGGCAAATGTCACCCAGGAAGCTGCCTTAACCCTGGGGAAGCTCCAGGCAAGCCCTTAAACAGATCTTTCAGGGAGCTACCATACAGGTCAGAATGCAGAACTACAATTCTTTGAGAGTAAGGTCAGTATTGGTTTCTCTGGTACCAGTAACCTGCACCAGGGAAGTGGGCTTCTGTCCTCAAGTGTGTAGCTGTGTTGGGGAGTCAGGGTGGTGACAAGGCACGTTAAAATGCCACAGAGCTCTCTTACCAAAATTCAGCTTTTTTCTTTGTTAAGCTTTCCCCTTGTTGTTGTAAGTTTTAAGAATTAGATTCTAGAGTGCTGAAGAAGTTCATTGTGGTAATTTTTCCCAGCTTCTTCATTGCTGTTGTTGAGGGATGAAGTTTCAGGGTTCTCTACTCTGCTGTTTTCACTGATTTCTGCCCAAAGGAGAGAGTGGGTGAGGTGGGTGTGATATTACTGGTTCCAATAAAAGAGTGGCATCCAGCCCAGATCCCTTCAGGTTTGGCTGGGAGTCCTCTGAGTTGGAAGGCACTGACCGGCCCCCTGTGTGGGGTCACCTTTGAGGTATGGACGCAAATTCTGCCTCAGGTGCCTTCACTCTTCGGGCGTGCAGACTGACAAAAGGCTTTTCATCTGCCTAGAAGGTTTTCAGTTTGCCTGGAATAAGTAAATCCAGGAAAACGTGGCACTGGGATACTTGGTGAAGGTCTTCACTGATTCCAAAGTTCAGCACTGGACACGGGCCCTGGGATGGTGAACTTTTATGTGACCTGGGAGAAGATCCAGAAAAGAATCAATCCGTCCTTTTACCTGGACTCTTTTGAAGACCCCTGTTTGACATCCTGCAAACATAACTCACGCCTCACCTGCCTCGGGCGTTTGGTAAGGGAGAATCAGGATGGGCTTTTCAGTTGTCCACAGTGTCTCGATATGCCTCAGACACAGAGCTCCCAGATCAGCGCAGCCCCGGAGGCTGGCGGCTGAGATCAGAGCGCTGTGCCTGCGCTGAGCGCGCACCGCACGATGCTGCAATTCCGTCTGGATCCAGCCACCGCCGGCTCGCTCGGACTCTCTGAGACCCGTGGTGTGTCCTGCTGAGTCCGACGGAGAGTGCTGAGACGTTCCTTCCTCTCTGCTGCTTGTGTCCTGGGCTCCGCTTCAGCTCTGGCTGCCACGTTGGATGGAAACAGGGAGGAGGGTTGACATGGGGTGGCGTCTGCGTGGAGTCCGCCTGTTGTCAAGGGACATTCTCTGTGTCTTTAGAGCTTGAATTCTGGGTTGGGAGCCTCAGAAGAGGATAAAAAGTTGCCGTGATCCCAACCCAGGACCCATGAACCTTAAAATTTCAGAAGGCGAGCGTTTTCCTGGTTTTGACCCGAAAGCCATTTCCTTTTGGGATGCTTCTGATGGTTTCCATCTATACGCATTCAAAACTGTGTTTACCTCAGGGCCTTGGCATTAACCTTCTGTCCTAGGATCCCAGGACAGGGTGAGAATGTGGAACCCATGAATGTCCGTCCCAAGTGAGCTACAAATACTGCCGTTTGGCCGCAGCCATCCCGAGAAAACACGTAAACTCTTCCTAAAATGAAAAGCAAATGGGAGACAACTGTTGGCTTACGTGTGCCCAAGCTCTTCTGTTATGGCAAGGGGTTTATAAGGTTGGGAATACTGAGCGGGTTTTGTTTTGTTTTTTCTCCCTGATAAGGAAGTCTTAGGATAGAAATTGCTAAAATAAGTCATTAATTCCAAGTGGTAGGTTTTGCTTAGGATGGACCCGGAACAAACCCAAGAGGTACCATTACAAGTGTGGTTAGGTTTCCTCTTGTATGTTTCCGAGAAGACATGTCCATGAATTGCTGCTTCCAGAGGAAACCAAGAGACTGTTTCTGAACGGTATCCAGGAGGATCTGTGTAAACCGTCAGTGAAAACGCTCCTAGTCAAAACGAGAGATGTGTGGGTGAGCCGTGAACAAAGAAACCTTATCCTGTTGAAAGCTTGGACTACCAAATGAGAAAGGGGACCAAAATGCAAACGAAGAATCCAACTGAACAAGGCAAAGGGGGACTCAGAGTCAGAAGGTTCTTAAAAGGGAAGTGCTTGCAAAGAGAACAAGGAAGCCAAACTTCTGAAGGATTCACTCCTCAAACAGAGAACTGGACAGGTATGTAACCAAATAAACCACAGAGTTATCAAGGTTCCCAAGTTTACATTAGTCTGTTAATGGTGGCTATAGACAACTCCCTCATGAGATTATAAAGACCAAATATATTCTCAGACATCAACATAACAAAATCAGCCTTTAAACTCTTTCTGTTTGGAAATCCAGGTTTATAGGATTTTCAATATTTTCGTATCTTGGAGGAAGATCTGAACCAGTTAGGATCACCCTGTAATGTTTGGTTTATCTCGGAGTGCAGAGTGCTTGACTTTTCTCCTGACTGCCGTCTGAAGTGCTCCATCATGTTGGAAACAGAGCAACGTGTCAGCAGTGCTGGCCTCTGGCAGCCCTCCTTGGTCAAGTTCCTGCCGCTGAGGTATGGATTTGACTGCAGAGTTGGCTGTTGCTTTTAAATTCCGTATCTTTAATTGGTTATTTTGTGTTATTTGGCTAATTTACTTATATAGGAGTAACTAGTGTTCTTCTTTTTACAGAAAGTCCTTTTAATGGTTATCAAAATGCAGGGTACGGAGGCTTAAAAGTACACTTTGGTGGGGGGCGGGGGGGGGCGTTGCTCGGTATTTAGCGTTATAATTTCCTTTTACGTTTACTGCCATTATCAGATCAATTAGGATTGGGAACTAAGGAACTAATTCACTCTACCAGGTTGGGCTGAAGTAATTATGACTGTAAGGCTCCCCAGGTTTTTCCTGATCCCGGCCTGCAAGGAAGTGACAGACTCATGTGTGTAAGGGGAGGATTTCATAGGCCACAGAGCAGACACCAGGCAATTTCTTCTGGGGGGAATTTGTGGGCATCATTTCTACATGTGAATCAGCCCATAAGAGTGGGCTTACGAAATGTAATTCCAGAAGGATTCAACACTTAAATGTGAAAGGTAAGACCTTGAAGCATTTAGAAACAGGAGACTATCTTTTCTTCACCTCTGTGTAAGAAAGAAGTACTTCAACGAGACACAGGAAGCTCTAATTGGAAAGATTGACTATGTTAATCTGTGTTAAAATTAAGAACTTCTGTTCATCAGCAGGCCAACAAGAAAGTGCAGAAACAATCTACAAACTGGGAGAATGTATTTGCAGACACATAGAGCTGAAGAAGGAAGTAGTATTCAGATTAATCGTATAAAACGAACAGAAAAAGACAACCAACCAATGGGAATACGGTCCAAACGCATGAAAACATATTTCACAGGAAGCAGAAACACAAATGGTGAGTAAACATACAAAAAGTTGCTCCCCTTGTTAGTAATTAAGGAAATGCAAAAAGAGACTGTAATGACATACCACATAAACCCCACTGAACTGGCTAAAACTAAGTCTTATAATCACAAGTCAGTCTCAAAGATCAGTAGAAACTCTTACACACTGCTGGTGGGATGATAATATACACAACCGCTTGGACACAATTTGAGAATACCTTGCTAGTTGGATGTTCACATTCCCTATAACTCAGCAGTTCTACTAGTATGTACCCTACAACCGCTTCTGCACGTGCACACAAGGAGCCATCCACAAGGACATTCATAGCAAGACTGAAACGGTGTTTCTACCTTCTTTCCTGCAAGCATTGAATAGATGCAAAGTCTACCTCTCTGGGTGAAGTCACCTAGAATTTTAGTTATATGCATAACTCCTTAGGGAAGTGCTTAAAAATTAACAAAGAAGATTTTTGTATAACTACTCACTCTTTTTTTATTCTGGATAATTTTAACCTATCATCAGATTGGCAAGTCACCTCTAATAAAATATAAACTGAAGATAGATTTTTTTTTCTTCGTTGTCTAAGCTTTTTAATTTTGTTCTCCTTTGCTATTGTCTAGTTGCAAAAGGAGCAGCTTAGTGTGAAATTTGTGGGAAGGATGCTCTTCAGAGTTTAATGTCATTATGTAGTAACCCGATGAAAATCCAGCATAAAGAATGTAGGTGTTTCTAGAAAATGCTAAAAATTATTTGAAAAATGAAGTCATAGACATAATTTCTCTAAAATGGACCGTTCAATCATAGAGTTGGAGGTTGAATAAATGAATGGATGATTGAATGAAAGGTTGTTTCAAAATGCATCATTAATGAATTGGAAATAATCAACTGTGTCACTTAGTCCTAAAAACATTCCTCTAAGGAACTATTAGCATCATATGGCAGACTTAAAAAAAAAAAAAAAAAAAAAAAAATAATGCTACCCAAGCCCCAGGTGAATTGAATCAGAATCTCTAGGAGAGGGGAGTAGACATTAGTATTTCTTAAAAGCCCCGGGATGAGCCTAAACTGTAACAGGTTGTGAAGCACAGAGCTACAGCCTTGTATGACTTCAAAGTGAGACCCAAGGACAACGTCACCTGGACCGTTGTTATCATTCAGAATCTTTAACCCCACCCAGACCTGATGAATCACTCTGCAGTTTAACAAAGTCGCCAGATGACATGTAACAGTATTAAAGTTTGAGAAGCTCTGGGGAGTCGGAATTGCCTTCCATCCTGCATGCTACTCTGCTACATCTTGGATCAGGAGGTTGGGGACAGGTCTTTAAGATTCTGTTCCCACTTTAACCTGAAAATGAGTGTGGGGTGGGTGAAATAGGTGAAGGTGGTCAAAAGGTGCAAACTTCCAGGTCTAAAGTAGATAAATCCTGGGACTTCCCTGGAGGTCCAGTGGTTAAGACTCCACGCTTCCACTGCAGGGGGCATGGGTTCGATCCCTGTTTGGGGAACTAAGATCCTGCATGCTGCATGGTGCGGCCACAATCAATCAATCAATCCTGGGATGTACTGTACATCACAGTGACTATAGTTAATAACACTGTATGTATATTTGAAAGTTGCTAAGAGAGTAGATCTTAAAAGCTGTCATGCATGAGGAGCCCCAAATAGCTGAGGGTCAGACTCTGTTTCAACTTCCAATTGAATGGAACTATGTGTTCCCTGCAGAAATATCCTTCCGAGGCCACAAGCCCAAAGTCAGACAGGAAGCAGGTCTTCTTTTGGTGGTTATTTGGTGTCATAGTGAGAAGGGCCACTCCTATCCCCCCACCTTGGTTCCCAGACCACTGCAGTCCGGTTATGGGGGCAGTGGCACCAAATGCTGGCTGCTGGTTTGGGGAACTGACTGCATCCACTAGGCAGGTACCCACCTTGCAGGGTCTTGCCTTCCGGCTGCCACCATATCTGTCTTCAGCAGGCCCCTCTATTAAGCAATCTCTTTCTAGGGAATGAAGCATGTGATAAAGCCAGTGAATTCCATGGCCAAGCTCCCACTGGCAAATGACAGCCTCTGAAAATGCATCTTCTTTGGGGAGGAGATGCTGAGTTGCAACACCATGGTGATAGATAAGACATTCTCTAAGCTCAGGAATGTTGGTGCTGGCAGAAGTCCTGGGGGCAGGGAAGGAAAATCTGTGATGGGAGCAAAGATCTGTCTCTCTGAGGCTGGTTCTGGCCCCTCCGTGATGGAAGGGGTCTCCGGCTGGTCCCCTTGAGGAGCAGTGCCATTTTAGGGTCTCAGTGTTGATCACCTGCTGGCAGATTGGACATTCAGCTTTGTCAGGAGCCAGACCAGCGCTGGTGAGAGAGTATGCTACTGGCCTGTGCACAGCTTCCACCCCCGCCTCACGTGTCCTTTGCTCGTGGGCCCATGGAGCAGGCACGTGGGTGGCGAGGAAGAGACTTACACACGTCCACAGGGTGCATCATCTTGACCACCTGATTATCGCTTTGGGCTGCGTTGTACCTCCTAAATCCATGTGTTGAAACCCTAACCCCCGTGTGTCTGTATTTGGAGACAGGGCCTTAAGGAGATAATTAAAGTTAAAGGAGGTCATACGGGTGGAGCACTAATCCAATAGGACTGTTGCCCTTAGAAGAAGAGGACGATTATATGTTCATTATAGCTTAGTAAAGCTGGAAAAAGATTTTAATAAACAAAAATGAGGAGCAAAGGGAAGAAAAGACCAAGAGACATCAAAAAGCCCTCTATGCATGCTCAGAGGAGAGGCCAGGTGAGGACGGAGAGAAGGCCACCTTCTATAAACCAGGAAGAGAGGCCTCACCAGAAACCAGTCCTGGTGGCACCTTGAGCTCGGACTTTGAGCCTCCACAACTGTGGGAAGATAAATGGTTGTTGTTTAAGCCTCCCAGTCTGTGGAATTGTATTCTGACAGCCTGCGTACGTTCTGTGCACATTCCAAAAAGTCCAGCCACACGTCTCTCCCCAAGCTCTCCTGTCACTAAACAGACAATTTATTTTTTCCAAGTCCCCAATCAACGTGGTGAACATGTTACCACTGGCCATGAATTGGATGGATGGCATTCCTCAGACCTCCTTCCCTTCCATACGGAATAAACCAGAAGGAATGCCTGGAGTTCCGCCCGCTGGGGGGACCGCCTCTCCCTCCCTACTTTCAGGCCATCCCTGCGCAGGGCCGCAGCTCAGCGGCTCATCCCTGCTGTCTGGTTCCACCCTACCATATGCATCCATTAATAAATCCAGCCCCGCTTTTCCTCCTCTGTATAGGCTGCAGGGAACTTGCCATTCAGGCCATCGGCATGTGTTGAGAGGCAGTCAGGCAGTAGGGAGAGGTACCGTGGAGCCTGGACTGACTGAGCTGTGGTTTCCAGACCTGCAGAACTTGGTCTCAATGTATCATTCACACTTTACAGCGATGCTGCTGGGCATGTCCCGGGCGTGATGGGCAGCTTAAATCACATAGTCCTTTGTGACCCAGGGTCAAATGTTCAGTCCCTATGGGGCTCTGCAACAGTCCAGGAGCTGCTTTTCAACTGAAAAACCAGTTATCAGCAGTTGACTTTACTTGGGTCCTATTGGGCTTGCCAGGAGCCCCCGATAGCATCTCTGTCTGCCTCAGATCCTTCCACGCCACTGGGTCTGCTGCTCAGACTGCTTGTAACGCAGCCTGGATTTGTTTCTGAACCCCTTTCATACCCTGTGCCCACTCAAAACCAGTAGCCTTGTCAGATACCCAGTAATTAGGTCAGAGCGGCACACAGAAAATTATGGTTTAGTTTGCCTCTAAACTCACTACATGTTGTGTCTCCTATGTGGTACACGGGGCGAGATGCAGCAGCTATCTCTCCCATGTAGCAGGAGACACCCCAACATGCCCCAGACCACTGGGCCCCTGGAACCATCAGTGATGTCACAGCCGTGGACTTCCCAGGGGGTTATCTCCCAACTTCTTGAAGTCCACGTGTTACCAACGCACCTGAGGTGCCTGCCACCTCCTGCTCCCCAAATCAAATTAGCATAATGCCATCAGTGTAATGGGCCAGCGCCATGCCCCATAGAATAGCGAGACAAGCAAGCTCCCTCCAGATTATATTACGACAGCAGGATTTGATTCAGCTCTAAGGCAGGACAGTTAAGATATAGTGCTATCCTCGGCACATGAAGGCAAACTACTTTTAATTTTTTTTTTTTTTTTTTTGCTGATAGAGAAAGGGCATAGTGTAAGCATTTTCCAGATAATTAGGTGCATACCAGGTGCCTGAAAGTGTTGCCTTTCGAGCAGCCAACCCACAGCAACCCTGCTGAGAGAAAGCCAGGGTAATGAATTTGCCAATCAGTCTCCAATCTCCTGCTGGTGCCTCCAATTACCTAAGTCCATCTGAAAACCAATCCTATAGGTCAGCCCGTGGGACACAGGCAGAGTGGAGAAGGTGGAGATTGGGTCAGAGATGCAAATGGAAACCAGCCACCGTACTGGAACATGACATAGCACACACCAGATAAACGAATGAATAATTAGACCCTGCTCCAGTGTTAAGGAAGGGGTCCTTTCTTAAGAATAGAATTTAGGAGTCATGTCACTGGGCAGGAAGCTTTCTGGATCAAACCGATTGAAGTTAGACTGCCAGGACAGGATGCACTTTCTGACTATTTAATATACAATGGAGTCAGAGATCTTATATGCTAGCAAGGGCAGGATTTGAGGTTTTGAAAATTCTAGTGTCCTCTGCTGATACACCAGTGTTTCAACCGTCTCCTGAATGAGGTTGAGTTTTATCACAACCTAATGCCTCCCGCTTTCCGCTCGAGTTGGGGCACATTCTTCCTTCTGGAGATTATCAGGAGGTACAGGGTATTAAGATATTGGCACCTATGAACCTTGAGGACATTATGCTAAGTGAAATGAGCCAGTCACAAAAAGACAAATACTGCATGATTCCAATGAGATGAGGTACCTAGGGTAGTCAAACTCACAGAGACAGAAAGTAGAATGGCGGTTGCCAGGGGTTAGGGGGAGAGGAAATGGGGAGTTATTATTTAATGGGTACAGAGTTGCAGTTGTGCAAGATGAAAAGAGTTCTGGAGAAGGATGGAGGAAACAGTTGCACAAGAATATGAATGTACTTAATGCCACTGACCTGTACACTTAAAAATGGTTAAGATGTTAAATTGTATGTCGTGTATTTTACTACAGTTTTAAAAATTGGGGGAAAAAAGACATTGGTACCTGCTGTAGAAAAGCATACTTTAGAGATTCCTCAACTGATTAAAATCCCAGCATTACCACTTACTAGCCTTGGACAAGTTACTTAACCTCTCAGACCCTCAATTTCCTTACTTCTAAACTGGTATTGATAATGCCTATCTCACTGGGATACTGAGAGAATTAGGGAGATAATATGCATAAGCATTTCCAGCAGAAGCCCTTTATAGACCCTGATGCCCTTTGTCCTTTGAAAGAAAAACGCAGGAAAGGAACCAGCTTAGGACAGGCAGGCAGCTCTCAGAGGCAGCTTGTTTGGGCCCATCCTGTCCCATGAGGCATAAGGACACGTACAGATAGATCCCTTAGGTGCTGGCCACCCTCGCCTACAGGGATTACACATTTTCACATGCTGTTTCACTTGCGGTTCCTTCTTCCTTTCTGTTCTGGCCACACCCCTCCTCTTGTGCCGACAGAAAACCTGATCATCCTTCAGATCTCAGCTTAAACACCCTTTCCTTTGCAGGCCTTTTCTCACCTGGTCAGGGAATCCCTCCTATAACACTGCTAATGCCATGAGTTGTCTGTTCAGCTACTCAAGGTCATAAACCCCACGAGAAAAGGGACCATGCCTGTCTTCTTCCCACTTGTAAGCCCAGAGCCGAGTAGATCCCAGGGAAATGGGAAAGGATGTAGGAAAACAGTGGAAGGACGTGGGGGCCTTGAGAACAAGAAAGCACCGTCCTCGACCAAGACATTTTAGAAGATTCGTAGAAGACAGAAAGTGGATAGACAGTGGATCACAGCAGAACAGAATGATAACTCCAGACCACCATGGAAGGAGTGGCTGTCTTTCCGGGCAGAGCCCTGGAGCAATTCCAGGACCTGGAGTCAGCAAGTTGGGAGAGAAGGAGGGATGACTTGAAGGGCCATCTGGAGACTGGCTCAGACAGTTAGTCCCTCCCCTCCATGAAATATCTGGAGAAGCACCACTTGCTGGGGCCGCAGCCCTGGGAGTCCTGACTCCGACAGTGTAAAAGCTGTGTCTGCGGAGATCCCACGTGAAGGGGTGGGGGCAGCAGACTGAGGCAGAGCGGGGGCTAAGACTTGGGACCCCCATACGGAGCCCCAGGTAAAGGTCTCCACTATCAGAGGGGATTCCTGTGGGTTCTCACAATTCCAAGCCTGCCTGTGAAGGGGACGGACCCCTTTACACAGACTTCTTAGCCAGCCCCCGGTTCTGGTGGGGATGGAGGGTGGGAGCGGGGCGGGGGAGAGGCCTTTCAGGTAAATGGGTCTATAGCTATTTGCAAAGGAAACGCATGTAAGCTGCCTGTAAAAATCAATGTGTCCCATCATTCCTGAGCCAAGCCCTGCCAATCAAAGATCGTAAGAGGTTTAAAAGCAACTAATGCTGTGAAAGGCCAGCGAGTGGGAGAGAAGAAACAGCACTTAAAGAAAAACCTTTCTGATCTAAACTCCAAAAGACAGACTATTTATCCATTGAAAAGAAGAATAGAAACAGATGGCCATGAAAAAAGAGCCCTGAGAAAATTCAAAATTCTCAAAAATTAAAAACATGATTGCTAAAATGAAAACTCAAAAGTAGAAGGTCTGAGCGAAGTAAAAGATCAAACAGTGATCCAGAAGATACGGACAGAGAGATATTCCAAAATATGACGCAAAAATGAGGGAAAGTTAAGAAACATAGAGGATTCGATATCTATCTAATAGGAGTTTTGGAAGGAGAGAACAGTGGATGAAAAGAAAGTGTTTAAAGAAATAACTAACGATAATTTCCCTGAACTGAAAAAAACCTTAAGTGTTCAGGTGGAAAACGTTGACTAGTACCAAAGACAAGGAATTAAATACACACACACACACACACACACACACACACACACACACACACACACGTATTTTGATTAAGGTCCAGAATGCCAAGTTTAAAAAGAAAACCGCTAAATTTTGCAGTGAGGAAAGAAAAGAAGTCTCTCATAGGAAATAAGGAATACATTAGCATCAGGAATATCTAAAGTGACATCGTTTGCTAAAACATAGGGGAGCAACGACCCCCAAACTTAAAACTACATCCAATCAGACAAGCAAATGTGAGGATAAAATTAAAATGTTAAGCACTCACAAAGTTTATCTCTCCATATTCCCTTTCTGGAAAAATTAATCAAGGATGTGCTCCTCCCAAAGGGAGAAGGAATCCACGAAAGAGGGAGGTGT
Organism: Delphinus delphis; assembly: GCF_949987515.2. NCBI lineage: Eukaryota > Metazoa > Chordata > Mammalia > Artiodactyla > Delphinidae > Delphinus > Delphinus delphis. Next base: position 4,805,729 of record NC_082700.1, on the reverse strand, counting down.
GAATCCCAGAAGCCCAGGAACCACAGGGGGTCATGTGTGTAACAGGCCTGGAGAGCTGTCAGTTCAGATTAAAACGGGAAGTAAAAGCCCAACAAGAAGATGTCTTTAGGAAGAAAATAGATTTCATTACACACATTGAATATTTAGGAACCTAGAAATACTTAATGACAAAGTGAAGATATTTCAATAACTACATGTAAACATGCACACACACATACACACAAAAGGAAACTAGAAACTGGGGAAGACAAAACAAATACTGTACAAGCTAGTCATGATCCGAACAGGAAGCTAATTAAAACGTGATTTTGAGCTATACAGAGAATTTAGAAAAGTCTTTCATCGTGACGCAGGTGTCATGACACTATACTTTTCTGTGAGTTCAGTCGCATCACTTGTTTTTGCACTGAACCTCTATACAGAGCACAAAAGACTTAATTATAGTTGTAGGACAGAATGAAGATGTAAGAGCAATGGCAAACTTGAACAGAAATAGGGAACGGGAGAGAAGCAGAAAGACCTGCAGATCGTGGTGACCTCACCTCACAGGGTGGCCGCCTTTTACAGAGCTTAGGAGAGCTCGGAGGGAAACCCCTTCCCCCTGCGGAGTGGGATCTAGAGAAGGGAAAGGGAAAGGGGAGAAGGGGGTTTTGTACCCCAGAGCCTGGCTTCAGCAGTGACCATGGCTTTGGTCTTTAATCTCAGGTGGGACTTTCTGTCCTCATCACCATAGGAGTCAGATTCTCAGCCACCACTGCTTGTTTTGAGACCCACAGCCCAGGTCCCACTCGGCTCTTACCGTTTCTTTTCTCTTTCTTGTCCTCATGAGTAATTGTCTTATTTCTGAGCCATGTTCTATCTTTTTTTAAAAAAGTTTCCTCTGTGTATATTTCGTTTGGCATTGCTTACTGTTTTCACAGAGGATGAAATGCACCTTGCTGTACCATCTTGACTGGAAAGCCATTGTATTACTACTATAATTCTTAAAATGATATCTTAAAACATGGGAAATCCATTCCTCTCTCCTTGTAGGATCTAATCTGCAAGATACTGACATTGTGTAGTTATTGGTTTTTATACACATGCAAAACCAGAACTTATCTTTCAGATCAACACAGTATCCCTTTTCTGAACTCCGAAACAGAGTTATTCCATGAGGGAAACCAAGGCACGGGACAGGGTACCATTGATGTTCAAGTGGTTCACCCACCCTCAACCTGTGCCCCGCCCCTCCTGCCCCCAACCCCGCCTTCGGGGAGGAGCATATGCAAATATCTCAGAGTTCTGAGAGGTCCGCGTGTAATCTCCACCTGCGGTGTGTTAACAGCCGCCCGCCCGGTCAGCACATTTCTCCTTACAGGTCACCCTAAGCCACTTCTGCTTCTTCCCTTCTCTCCCGTCTCAGCGGAGATGAGCAGCTGGCCCTCCTCTGCCTCCTCCTCTCCTCTGGGGCAGAGTCCATTGGCAGCAGGAGATCACTATTTAGTCACCCTCTAGCCGTTTCTTTCCCTGGCTGGCTCACGCTCCTTCCTTAAAGGTCCGTCCTAGGTCTTATTCTGAGCAGTTAGTCATCTGGTGGCTTTTCTTCGAAATCCTTCCTAGGCGCTTTTCCTCGCTAAGCGCTGAGGTCGGAATGGATTGGACACTCTTCTGGTAAACATTTCCAGGAGGGCTGAGACCGTAATCCTTTTCATAATTCTTAGGATTAAAACATAAAACACAATGAAGCAAACCACTGACAACTGTGCCCTAACAAATAAGGAAGCAAATACATAAAGTTGGGGGGTTGACCTCATTCTTAAATATCATCATTCTGTTTCCTGCTCTGAGCCAGCCTGTTATCTGCCGGGCTGTTTTCCTCCCAGTGTCCATTCTCTCCATTTTTTGTGCTCAAACCCCCAGTTATTGGTTGGATACACGACCACTCAGAGTAAAGACTGTTTCCTAGGCTCCCTCGTAACTTGGTGGGACTCTGAGACCAAGTTCTGACCAATGGAATGTTAATGGAAGCGTTGGATGCAACTACTGACAAATATTTTTAAAGGGTAAGGGCAGGCCCTTTCTCCCCCTTTCTCCTTCTCACTGCCTGGAAAAGGAGATCAGATGGTAGGGATCCCTCCAGGGCCATGAGGCAACTCTCTGTGGATGGAGAGCAATACAACGAAAGGCCCCCCGGATCCAGATAATCACGTACTGGTTAGAGCAGCCCTGGCTACCTTCTGGCTTATTTAGTGTGTGAGAGAAATTAAATTCTATTTTCCTAAACTGCTGGTGTGTACGTGTGTGTGGCGGGGAGGGTATTTATTTATTTCATGAAGCCAACCTGATTAAGCGGCCCTTAGAATGTGTTTATGTATGTTTCGTTTTGTTTTGTTTCGCTTGCAGAGGATGATACAGACAGAGAATATCCAGCTGGTTGTGTTTTTCTCTCCTCTGTGTATGAGCAGCTCAAGTGTACCAAGTGCTTACTATGTACCAGGTATTTGGTATCTGGTTTCATTGAATCCTGACATAAACCTAGGATGCTATTCTTATTTTCACTTTAAAGGAGAGTGCACTGACACCCGGAGGTTAAATAACCATGCTCAAGGTCACATCCCACAGCCTGACCCTACAGCCCACCCTCCTGGCATATGAGCATTGATTCTGTTCCCCAAGGACCTACCGCAAAGGTGTTCATAAAAGTTACCATGCGTTGAGTCCTTGCTCCATGCAGGCACTGTGCTGGGACAGAAAGCAAATTCTAGAAAGGCTGGAGTGAATTGGTATAGGGGAAGCAGAGCAGGCAAGGTAGCTAGGGGCTCAAATTGTGTGTTTCCAAATTCAGAGCGCCTTTCAGCAGTGCTGTGAGGTGCAGTATTCCTCTTTCCACTGATGTATTTTGAAATTGTGATTGATAGATGCATTCTTTCTGAAGCTCAGTAATCCAGGATTCTTTCTTGTTCTTTCGTCTAAATTATTCTCTTAAATGGCTTCACCTGGACTTTCCCTTTGTTTTATGTTGAGAATATTGATGTCATAAGAATCTTATTCATCACATGCTGATATTAATTCTGGAAAGTAATTACTCTGAGGTACATTTTATCTTACATCCAAACTCATTATGAGACAATAGAATATGAAGTATGATAAAAATACAGTAATTTATCAGCTATTGACCTGGAGATATTATACATGACTTAAGCTACAAATAAAGTCAAATGAAAGATTCGTTAGTGTCACTTTCATAAACTAACAGACTAACATTAAAAAATCATCCCCTTTTAGACTAACAACCTTTGGAAAATTCAATACTCAATATAGTCAATAAACTATTGATTGATGACACATGAAAATAACCGTTCTTATTTATTCTCCTTTAGCTGTTCTTGAACAGGAGAAAACGCTTCATTTCTACTTTGAACAATTAGTTAGGTGAAATTTCAGTCCAAATTAAACTATCCTTGTGAAATTCTTTCATAAATTTTTACGCTCCTTTCTGGCTTCTTGAATAATCAACCTCACCATCTTTTTAATTGAGAATTATAGATAAAAGCATGACTCAGAGCTGAATATAAATCCTACACATTGTAACTTTGAACCAATATTGCAAATTAGATTCTCTGAGCCATTTTTTTTTCATGTTGATGCACTATAATGACACAAATAATATCAGTTGCAGGATATAAGAACTACTTTTCATAGGAAAATTGTTCATAGGGCTTTGAACCACCTAACTAGTTCTTGAATATGGAAGCAGTATTGTTTCTGTAGTACCATGCAATTGTAAGAAGAAATGGTGAAGCATAAAAACAACTTAAAAAGAGACAAACTCTATAGTTTTGATCACTATTAAAAAATAAAATAAAAATTCTATATTGCAAAAATGTGGCATTCAAAAAAAGCAAACTACAAATTTGTAAAAATAAATATTTAAGACAAAAATATAGAGAGCTCATACAAATAACTTAAAAAACCGTAGGACACCAACAGAAGTGTGGGCAAAGACTTCAGATACATAATTCACAAAAGAAGCATTACCAATAGCTAATAAACTTAAGAAAAGTTACTCTCGAAAACAAAGAGATGCAAATTAAAATGCACAGTGATTTTTAACTATCTCATATAAGCAAATATTTTAAAATAATGCACCATTAAATAGAAGTGGTTGGAGTGGACAGCCTTGCTTTGTTCCTGATCTTAGGGGGAAAGGATTTGGTCTGAAACCATTAACTGTGATGCTAGTTGTACATTTTTCAGATTCTCTTTTTTTTTTTTTTTTCAAACTCCCAGTCCATCTCTCAGATGATCTTTTTTATTTTTTTCAGTTTTTAAAATAATTTTTATTGGAGTATAGTTGCTTTACAATATTGTGTTAGTTTCTACTGTACCTCAGATGCTCTTGATCAGGTTGAGAAATCTTCTTTTTATTCCAAATTCCCTTCTGTTCTCTATTTTGGCAATAATGCTCAAGGTTGGCAACAATGCAACAAGACACACGATATTCTGCTGTGGGAGTGTAAGTCTGCACACTCTCTAGAAATCAAGTTAGCAATATGTATCAAATATTTTGTGCCATATTTTATGTCAGTCCTTCTGTTTCTATACAGTTGATCTAAGAAAGTCATCTGATACATGGTTAAAGATTTATTCACAAAGATATTCATTGGAATGTTATTCACAATAGTGGCAAATTGAAACTAACGTAAGGTCAATATTGGAGGATGGTTAGGATAATTATGGCCAAACATAAAAGAGAATAATACGCAACTATTCAATTTCAATTTACAGAGTCTTTTTAATGCCATGCGAAAATGCTTACAAGTGGGGCAAAAGTATGATAAAGACAAGATGTGGCCCAGGAACTGGGTTTCAGAGTCAAGGAGGTGCGATGAATGGATTTGAAGTGACAGGGCTCTGAGATGCTGATCAGGGACATGATGTGGGGACCAGAGATTGAGTGAAGACCCGAAGTAGGGTCACAAAACCATAACTCTGCATTCAGTGGGGGAAGAGGTAGAACGCAATGTAGGGAAAAAGAAACAGACAGTCATCAGCGAGGAAAGGCAGAACGTGGAGGCGACAGAGACGGCGCTGCTTTAATACGGAAAGCAGAATGTTCTCCTCCGTAAGTCCGCCCATCCTCAGCATCAGAGTGAGATCCAGCACTCCACAGCAGACTCTCTTCAAACTGCAGACGAAAAAGACTGGAAGGAAATACACCAAAACGTTAGCCGTGATTTTTGTCTGAATGGTGGAGTATGGATGACTCTAATTTCTTTCTTCATGCTTTTACACGTTTTCAAAGTTTTATAATGACAGAGAAGTATTTTTAAGAATTTCCGACCATAGAAAATCAGCTTTTTAATTCCCTGTGCCAAGTTCAGAAACATACTATAATGGGACAAAATAACTAAAAGATGACAAGACTTCAGGGTACATCCTCTTAATCTCCGGGCCAATTGCCAGTTGCTTTATAGATGAACTTTCTCCCCAAGTGTCTTCAAGGCACTGCAGTCACCTATGCCAAGTTGAAACCGTGTCGGATATGTTTCCTTAAACAGTTGTTTCAGGTGTAGCAGTCCATGGGCAGTTTTTTAAATAACTAGTCTTAACATATTCATTCAGTCATTCACTGTGTTCCCACTAGATGGTGAAAGTATTACAAAGACGAAGTAACTATGTCTACATGTCTTATGTTCAAAGTCCTTATGTGGCACGTAGGCTAGAAGCAGAACAAATGAGCAAAGCGGGAGTTTTAGAGAAGCGAAAGAATACTTCTGCCTGAAGAGATCAGGGCAGTCTTCACAGTGGAGGTGACATTTGGACTTTACCTTAAAGTAAACGGGGTTCCAACAGGTAGAGAGGGGAGGATGCCATGATCTCCTTGAGGGCAGGAACTATATTTATCTTGTTCACTACTTACTCTGTAGCTACTTATTCTGTAGCTACTAGCTCGTTCCTGGTGCTTAGTCGGTGTTCAGCAAACATTTATTTAACGAACATTTGTGGGCAGGGTAGAGAGAAGAGACACATAATCAAATTCTCAGCAGTGGGGAAACAGGTTTATTCATACAAAAGCTACTTTTCTTTTGTGGAATGATAGCTGGGTGAGGAGGAACAATGGAATTTAAACTGGAAAGTTATATATGGAGTCCAGGTATGCTAGACTAAGGAGCACACAGTAGGTAATCATGATGGTGGACTGGAAATGTTCATCTGGAGTGGTTTTCAAAATCAATGGAATAGATCAAAAGTGAAGAGACCAAGTGTAAATCTATTAAAAGAGTATTGGGGAGGGACTTCCCTGGTGGTCCAGTGGGTGAGACTCCATGCTCCCAATTCAGGGGGCCCGGATTCAATCCCTGGTTGGGGAACCAGATCCCACATGCCGCAACTGAGACCCAACACAGCCTAAACAAATAAATATTTTTTTAAAAAAATAGAGAATTGGGGCTTCCCTGGTGGCGCAGTGGTTGAGAATCCACCTGCCAATGCAGGGGACGCGGGTTCGTGCCCCGGTCCGGGAGGATCCCACATGCTGTGGAGCGGCTGGGCCCGTGAGCCGTGGCCGCTGAGCCTGCGCATCCGGAGTCTGTGCTCCACAATGGGAGAGGCCACAGCAGTGAGAGGCCCGCGTACCGCGAAAAAAAAAAAGAGAACTGGGGAAATGTGGATGCAGACTGTGTATTTGATGTTAAAGAATTATTGTTTTTTAAAATTTTATTTTATTTACTTTATTTATTTATTGGCTGTTTTGGGTCTTTGTTGCTGCACATGGGCTTTCTCTAGTTGCAGTGAGCAGGGGCTACTCTTCGCTGCGGTGCACGGGCTTCTCATTGTGGTGGCTTCTCTTGTTTCAGAGCACGGGCTCTATGGCGCATGGGCTTCAGTGGTTGTAGCACGTGGGCTCTAGAGCGCAGGCTCAGTAGTTGTGGCGCATGGGCTTAGTTGCTTCGCGGCATGTGGGATCTTCCCGGACCAGGGCTCAAACCCGTGTCCCCTGCATTGGCAGGCAGATTCTTAACCACTGCGCCACTAGGGAAGCCCCGAGGAATTATTGTTCATTTAGGTGTGATAATATTTTGGTGATCTCTTAAAGAAATACAAGGAAATATTTACAGATAAACTAATACGATGTCTGGATTTACTTCAAAGTCATCCTGGAGGGTCCAGGGGTAGGGGCACCGATGAAACAAGCATGGCTATGTATTGATAACCGCCAAACTGGGGGATGGCAAAGGAACTTTCTGGGGTGATGAGGAGGTTCTATATATTGATTAGGGGTGGCAGTTAAACAAGTAAATACATTTATCAAAACATCGTACACTTCAAATCCATGCATTTTACCATATGTAAATATTTTGTAGAAAAATTGGGTGATGGGTAAATTGGGTTGATTTTACTATTCCCTCTACTTTTTTTTTTTTTTTTTTTTTTGCGGTACACGGGCCTCTCACTGTTGTGGCCTCTCCCGCTGCGGAGCACAGGCTCTGGATGCACAGACTCAGCGGCCATGGCTCACGGGCCCAGCCGCTCCGCGGCATGTGGGATCTTCCCGGACCGGGGCACGAACCCATGTCCCCTGCATCGGCAGGCGGACTCTCAACCACTGCGCCACCAGGGAAGCCCCCCTCTACTTTTTTATATGTTTGAAAATTTTCATAAAAAATAAAAAAGAAGAAGAAAAGAAAGAGAAGAAGGAAGAAATCTGCTGCAGTATTGGAAGCAGGAGAATTACTTAAATTAGAGCGGAGGCATGGAATGAAGAGGCACAGATTAAGAGTGACACCTTTTCAGGTTCAAACAGGTGATGGGTCGCTGGATGGTGCAGGGTTCGGCCTCACTGGAGCACTCACACGGTGTTGCGGAACTGCAATTGGCTTGGGTTGCTTTAACCCAGGCATTAAGAGGAGACAGCACAAAATAATTTATTCGGTACTGTCTGATGCAGCTCCCATTTTCTGCAACCAACTCCATTATCAGCATCATCAAAACGCCTACTTGATATTCTTATCCACAAAACTGTTGCTATGTCATCTCTGAAGGAAGAAAAAAAAAAAGACAGTGAGAAGAAAATTTCTTTTATGTGCTTTGGTTATAGGATTGAGCCTTTCTCAGGCCATTTAATAGTAGACCCAGGAGGAAAGGTATTTAGGGCTTTCCAGGGTAGGCCTAATCCTGAAGAGGTCTGGCCCGGTAATTACTGTGCCCTGAGTGCCTTCTTCTGTTGGAACCTATGTCCATGGGATAGACCATATTGCCATTTTCATGTCTGTTGATTTGTTTGTTTGTTTTTTTGCAGTACGCGGGCCTCTCACTGTTGTGGCCTCTCCTGTTGCAGAGCACAGGCTCCGGACGCGCAGGCTCAGCGGCCATGGCTCACGGGCCCAGCTGCTCTGCGGCATGTGGGATCTTCCTGGACCGGGGCACGAACCCGTGTCCCCTGCATCGGCAGGTGGACTCTCAACCACTGCGCCACCAGGGAAACCCTGTTGATTTGTTTTTATTTTAATATTTGAATGGGAGCAATCTGTCTGGGAATATTTTCGTTCAGATTTGATATTATGATGACTAAAAATGACTATCAGTGGTGCTTAATGTAAGTTTATGATAACATTCTGAATTACATTCAAACGAGTTAAACATACTGCCCCAGAGATACGCTGACAGGATGGAAAGAAGACATGACCAGAGGCAGCTCTGGCCTGGAAGTGGGTCGTTCCCCTAATCCTACCAAATGGATGCATTTACCCAGCATCTGTTCCTTGCTTCTCCCCTTCTCCTCTTTTCAGAACTTAAATTTAATCTTCTGGTTCTGAAGATCAGAAGTCTGACACATGTCTCCCTGGGCTACACTCGAGGTCTGGATGGGACTGTATTCCTTTCTGGACACTCCAGGAAGGGGTCCATTTCCTTGCGTTTTTCAGCTTTGAGGACCCACCCGTTTTCCCTGGCTTGTGCCCCCTTTGGCCATCTTCAAAGCCAGCATCCTAGCATCTCCCTGATCCCGCTTTCATCAACACATTTTGCTTCTTCCCTTCTGACCGAATGCTTGCTTTGGCCAGGGTGGTCTTCATCCCTCAGACAGCCTTGTGCCTCAAGGGGACAGCCCAGCTCTGGGGGTGAGCCTGCTTAGTCAAAGCAAATCCCCCTACCCCCCGCCAGTGATCTGTTCAGAAACTAACTTTTGTCCATTTCCTCCCCTTAACTGTGAACTCCATGAGAATGTGGATGGTCATCTGCTTTGCCAAGCGTCTGGAACAGCGCCGGGCACGTAGTTCTCACTTAATAAATGAATTTATCTTTTTCATTCCTCTTCAGCAAACTTTAACTGATCACCTGTTTTATGTCAGGGACTCTTCTGAGTGCTGGGGATGAGAAGATGTATAAGACTCCAGGAGTCCAGCGGGGGAGACAGACGATTCCCTAACAATGCGCCGTGATAGACACTGTCATGAAGTTGAAGGGAGAAGGCTGAGTGGGCACTGCCTGCAGGAGACGGGCAAGGCTTCCCAGCACCTCCGACATCCAGCAGACCGTGGAGGATGAGCAGAGGTTTGCCAGGTGAAGAATTAGGGCAAATGCAGTGACCACACAATTTGTTGCCTAAGCCAGGACACTTTGGAGAGCGAAAGGAAGGCTATTAATAATTACACCGAGCAACAGGTGTAAGCAGAGACTGTTCTGGGCAAACCAGGCCACATGCTCCTTCTTGGCGGGAGGAGCAACGTGGGCGAAGGCAGAGGTGGCAGAAGCGCGAGGGGAGAGGGAGACCTCAGTGTGTTGGGATGAGAAGTGGGCGCGGTTGGGGAGGAGCTGGTGTGGCAGGTGGGCGCCAAGGCGAGGGACCTGTCTGGGCAAGCAGAGAACTTCAGCTTGGTCCTGCAGCCCTGGGGACCTGTGGAGCTTCTCGGCAGCAGAGCACCAGGACCAGGTTTGCATCTGGGGACAACAGCTCTGGCTGTCCCAGGGAGAGAGGCCCAGAGGGACCCAGACTAGAGGAGGGAGACAAGAATGGAGGCTGGTGCGGTGGCTCGTTAGGGGATGCTGGGCCCTGATCTCAAGCGGGATGGGGGGGCGGGTCCCAAAGGAAGCACATACACTAGGTGTTCCTGAGGTGGAACTGATGGAAGGGCAGAGGTGGGAAAGCAGAGACGGGTGATGCTCAAGTGTCCAACCTCGGTGACTGGTGGCTCCTGCTGGGGACACGCAGAAAATGACCTCAGCTGCCTGGCAGACTCAGAGTCATCGGGGAGCAGGTACAGGAAGCTGAACCTCGCAGGGCCAAGTGCCCAGCCAAGCGGGCAAGCCAAAAGCTAAGTCACTCGATCCAAAGGGTCAGCACAGGTGGAAAAGAGGGAGACCGGGGAAGCCTGTGAAGGAGAAGCACTAAAGCAGACGGGCAGAGGGGCAGGGACCGAGGCCTGGTTTCAAGTTGAGCCACAGGCATACCTGGCGTGTCTGTAGCCTCCGCATCCCAGTCATGCTTCAGAATGGAGCAGGGATCCCCGGGCAGACCCCCGGGAGCGCTGAGGAGACAGCGCCTAAGGGTGGCAGAAGAGGTGAATCTGGAGGCAAGTCAACGTAACTGAAGTGATCTGTGGGACCAGAGGGCAAAGGAAGTCCGTATGAAGGAACACTGGCGTTATCTGTAAGTCCTTGGTGAGTTCTTTTAATGATTGTTTTTTATTGTGCTAAAATATATGTAACATAAAATGTACCACTTGAGCCATTTTTAAGTGTACGGTTCAATGGCGTTAAGTACGTTCACGCTCCCGTCCAACCATCAGCACCGTGTATACCCAAGTCCCTTTCAACAGCCTCAACAGAGACTCTGTACTCATCACACACCAACTCTCCGTTCCCCCTCCTCCCAGCCCCTGGCTTCCACTGTTCTACTTTTTGCCTCTAGGAATTTAACTATTTTAGATACTTCTTGTGAGTAGGATTATACAGTATTTGTCCTTCTGCTACTGGCTTATTTCACTTAGCATAGTGTCCTCAAGGCTTATCCATATTGTAGCATGTGTCAGAATTTTGTTCCTTTTTTAGGCTGAATAATATTCCATTATATATATTTGCCATAGTTTGTTTATCCACTCATCCGTTGATGGACTCTTGGGTTGTTTCCACATCTGGCTATTGTGAATTCATTACTCTTTGAATCAAGCAACCACACACTGTTCTGAATCATCTTGTTGAGGAGAAAAGAGGAAAGAATCCAGCGAGGCAGCCAGGCACTCTTTTATCTCACACATCCTGGGGGCCAGCTGTGGTTCTGAGTCCTTATGTGCAGTATCTCATTTAATCTCCCCAACAACTTGATGAAGTAGGGATCTTCCCTTCGTATAACGAGGAAACTGGAGCTTAGAGGGTAAAGGGCTTGTTCAGGATCGCAGACTGGATATCCTCTGTGGGTGGAGGGGAGGGACTCGGCCAAGGCGGCACCCTAATTCTTAACTTGAAGCCCATTGGTATCTCGGGAGTCGACTACTACTAACAACCGTAGAGCTTTATAAAATCTGTTTTTTCCCTTATTTATTATTTTCGTCGTCTATTTCCTATTTCTTCGTAATGACTGACAGTGGAATCCTTAAAATAAAAAGCTCCTTGCTGCTTACAGGCAGCAAAAACAAGGAAGCAGTTCCTCTGGGGACACTGTGTGCCCAGGTTGTCAAAAGGAGCAGCCCTGGGCTTGAGCCTTGGAAAGATGGGCATGCGTTTCCCTGTTACCTGGAAGACCTATTCAAAGATATTCTGGTATCATCTGTCGTTTGTGTATCCTCAGGTTTTGTGTCAGAAAGCAGATATATCTGCTCCTATGTGTAACTGTTGTTAAAAGGAAAAAAAAGTAAAATTTCTACCACGCGTAGTAGAATTGACCAGAAGGAATTGGGAAAGGCTAAAGGAAAGAAAAAAACAAGCCCTCCAAAAACACCCAGAAAAGGTTAAGTTGCCTGGGGAGATGAGCACTCTTCCTGTGCTGGGGAAAAGCACAGGACCGTTCTGTGGACAGGTGTTGGGTAATGGTGGTCACGTGATCATGGATCACGTGATCACGTGAGGAACTGTGATCACTTCACCTCGTTTCTGTTGGGGCCTGGAGGATGGAGCGCCAGGAACAGAGAGGACTTTCTGGGCTCACTTCCCTTCTTCCCATCTCTCATTTCCTCCACAGCCTCTTCCTTTTGACAGAGCAGGAGAAACACCCATTGCTAGCCCTCCTGAAGCAGGCAAACGAAAGCTTGCCCTTCTGTAAAGAGACTGTTATCTTCCTTAACTTGCAGAGTCTGAGCCAATGCAGGCAGAAGAGCCCAGAGTCCTAAGGAAGGAAGTGTCAGAGTTCAAGTGTGTGTTCTATTTAGGCAGAGACAGACCAGAATTGAACTAGGCTTGCACTAAGTTACTTAAAAAAAAATTTTTTTTTGGTTTGGATTGTGCCTAGTAACTTAAAAATATTGTCACATAACTGTCTTTTATTTAAGTTTTTAAAAAAATTCAATTTACTTAATTTTTGAAATAGTTATACATTTGCATGTTTGCAAACTCAAAAAGCATAAAAAGTATGCAGTAAAGTTCTCTCTTCCATCTTGTCCGCCAATTCACCCATTCCCACTTCCACAATCCTGGGAAATCACCATGAACTGTTTCTTGTATGTCTGACAGGAGTTTCTGTATGCTAAATATATTTTGGAATTTTTGCGTTTAACATTGCTATGCTCTGCTGTTTCAATAATTTTTAAAAAGAAGAAGTGGGAGCCATGCCTGTTTGTCTCAAGTGATGAAGAGCTTGTGTGTCCCAGGAAACCCCCAGTGGGTATGCTGCCCCGTACTAGGTACCCTAGGCAGGCTCCTCGAGGTCAAGTGCCCAGGAGGCCCGGTGGGCGGGAAGAGGCAAAAATGGCAGTAAAATCACAAGTTAGAGCCGAACGTTTACAATACAAACTCCAAGTGTATGTTAAACTCTGGTAAATCATATAGAAAAACCACCCTGACATTTTTGAGAAGCAGGTGGTTAAGGAGAGGGCAGGATGAAGTGAGAAGCTGTCTCCAGAGGAAAAAACCTAGAGGCACAGTAAAGAAAATCAGAACTGTGATTGGGGAAGTTGCAGATGCTTGAGACTTTCTGGAGTCCAGAAAGTACATTTTCTTTTCTTTTCCTTTTTTTTTCTGATGAACTTTCTCATAAGAGCTGAGTAAATGCTGAACTGAAAATGGGAAACTCCAGACGGAAGGCAGTCAGAGAAACAGCAGAGTATCTGCGAGCGCTTTCTTCTTTTTTTGGCGGTACGCGGGCCTCTCCCTGCTGTGGCCTCTCCCGTTGCGGAGCACAGGCTCCAGACGCGCAGGCTCAGCGGCCATGGCTCACGGGCCCAGCCGCTCCGCGGCATGTGGGATCCTCCCGGACCGGGGCACGAACCTGTGTCCCCTGCATTGGCAGGGGGACTCTCAACCACTGCGCCACCAGGGAAGCCCTGCAAGTGCTTTCTGAGACTTCACATTCATTGTGTTGATCAGTCAAGATAAATCAGCTCTATGTACCAGGATTCTTCTGTTTTTATTTGCTCTGGAGGCGGACATACTTAAAGTGTAGGTGTTTTATCCGTTTCTGTTCATTCACTAACATTTATTTATTGAGCACTTACTGTCCTTTCTCAGGCCTTGGGGACAGAGCTCTAAAATAGGGTTCCAGTTCTCTTGAGCTTACATGAGAGGAGGGGATCTGGTGGCATCAGGGCCAGAGGAGGTGACCCTGTAAAGGAGGGGGAGTGTTCCAGGGAGAAGGAACGGCCAGAACAAACGCTCAGAGGTGGCATGGAGCTTGTCGGTGCTTGAGGAATAAGACAGGCAAGTGTTACTTAAAAGATATAATTATATTACTCTTTGAGATTTCCCAACTTTTCCCATTGGATCAGGTGACCCTACTCTCTAGTAAGGGGTAGTATTTTGGATGACCCAAAGAAGAAACAATCACTTCCTTCTCTGAACCCTTATAATACTATAAGTTACACAACTGGTACTTAAAGTGATTTGTGTACAAGTCTTCTCTCTCAACCAGATGGCATGCTTTTTTACTTTTTCATTTTTTTAAAAATTTATTTTATTTTTTGGCTGCATTGGGTCTTCGTTGCTGCGCGCGGGCTTTCTCTAGTTGCGGTGAGCGGGGGCTACTCTTCATTGTGGTGCGTGGGCTTCTCATTGTGGTGGCTTCTCTTGTTGCAGAGCACGAGCTCTAGGTAGTTGTGGCATGTGGGCTCTAGAGCGCAGGCTCAGTAGTTATGGTGCACGGGCTTAATTGCTCCACGGCATGTGGGATCTTCCCGGACCAGGGCTCAAACCTGTGTCCCCTGCATTGGCAGGCAGATTCTTAACCACTGTGCCACCAGGGAAGTCCTGATGGCACACTCTTTGAAGGAACAAGCTTCTTTGTTCCCTGTTTCCAACAAGACTTCACGAGTCAGAGGTACTCAACAGATATGTATTGACTAAAAAAAGCAATTCAGATGCACATTGCTGAGTAATTACATGACTGGAATGGATCATGTTTGTATCCAGGGTTGTCGTTTTATGGCTCTGTCTCTCTCTGTTCTCCCCTTTTCACAGAAGAAAGGAGTGGCTGATGGAAGCATTTGAAAAGGTAGCCCCTTCTCAAGGTAAGCTCTGCAACTTTTGCACTTTTCCTAAACAGCCGGGATGCTCCCCAGCCTCCTGCAGTCAGGCCCTGCTTAGTGAGGAGCTAAGTACGAAAGAAAATATTCCAGTTGACCTCTGTGCTCACCGGAAGTCAAGGTTTTCTCCCCAGGTACATACCTGTTAGTTTGATGTCTCCTTGAGATTCTCTGCCATGTTTAGCCTCAACAAATTCCAGGGTGGGAATCCAAATGGAGATTATGAAGAACAAGAAACAGGTTTTCAGGTAGGCTGATTCTACCACTTAGTACTGATGGATATGATGGTAGACGTTCCAGAGACCATAATCCCTGCTGGTGTCCCTGTGGGTCAGATTGTCCCCTTAACGTTCCACACTCATCTCCACAGACTCCACAGAACACCCAGTGCCGCAGCCTTAGACGTCCCTCTGGCTCCCATGGGTCAGCGCACGTGACTTTCCCTCTCCTTCCCCTCCCCCGCCACTGTCCATCCTATTCTTCTGGATTATGAGGCTGTCCTCAGCTTGTCCCTCCTGCAGGCAGGGTTAGTCTCGCCTGCCTCAGAGCTGACTGCACTTAGTTCTCCATTCTCCCAGCTCATTTTCCGTAAAACTCATCTGTCTACTCCCTGAGCGCACAGATTTCTCTTAATCATCAGTAGGTGACCAAAAGATACCTGTTTTAATGAATGAACTCATTTTTCAGCTTTAAATAGAATGTAAAGGGGCTGTGCCTTTGGCCTCTTTGAAAACCTAGATTTAAATAACGACAAAGGTTTAGATACATTAGCTATATGCTATGCTGCCCGGCAAATCAGAGTCATATGTCCATAGGGCATATGCTTTGACCTTACTCATCTGAATTGGAAATCAGCCTTGAAAAGTAAGTCACTGATTTGTTGATTCAAACCAACAAAAGAACATCAGTGTTTTGATTCACATCCACCTCTGGACAGCTGGATGATGTTAATTAACGCCACCAAGAAGGTTCATTCATTCAGCTGTCACCGAGCAGGGTAGAGAAGGGGAGAGACCCTGGGTTTTCAAGTCGGAGTGTCTGGGTGTGGCCCCTGGCCCTGCACTGGCTGGGCAGGGCCATGGTGAACGTGGCAAAATGAGCACAAAATGATCCAGCTCCAAGGGCCCTGGGAGGTTACACTGGAAAATGCATCTAAAATACTAATCAGGGGCTTCCCTGGTGGCGCAGTGGTTGAGAGTCCGCCTGCCGATGCAGGGGACGCGGGTTCGTGCCCCGGTCCGGGAAGATCCCACATGCCGCGGAGCGGCTGGGCCCGTGAGCCATGGCCGCTGAGCCTGCGCGTCCGGAGCCTGTGCCCCGCAACGGGAGAGGCCACAGCAATGAGAGGCCCGCGTACCGCAAAATAAATAAATAAATAACAAAATAAAATAAAATACTAATCAGGCGACTGGCACACGGCAGAGGCTTGTTATATCAGAGAGAGTAAACTGGCAGCCTGAGGGCGGTACTTGCCCATCCTGACTTTTAAAATGTTGATACTGAATGTCCATTCAAAGCTCTCCAGTCTATGCTGAGTGCCAGGCACTTTTCTAACTGTGTCTCCATGTTTTATCCGTGTCACACCCCTCTGGGGTAGAAATAGTCATTACCCTTATTTTCCCGATGAGGGAAGTGAGACAAAGAAGTACTTACCTGTGTTTATTTTGTAGCTGTAACCTGGTCCCAAAGGAGTGAGTGCCTCTCAGCCTCCTTCTGTTAGAGTCAGAATGAGGCACTTTGACTTGAGCTGGGTTAGCAGGGTGGATACAAGCGTGGCCTCTGGAGCGGGGCCAAAATCCTTGTTCCATCATTTATTACGTGTGCAACCTTGGGAAAGTTCTCTCTGTGCCTCCGTTTCTTCATCTAGAAAATGGGGACGATAATAGCGCCTACTCCACTGGGTTGTGATGGGGATTTGAGGAAATGCTTGGCGCACGCGTAATCCCTTGATAAGCACTCCCTGTGCTGTGGCTGTCTTCCACGCCTCTCCACCCCCTCTCCACCACATCCTTCCTCGCCCCGTCAAGGGCAGCACAGCATTTCACCCATTGATGTCAGCTGGTGCAAACCCAAATGGCTTCGTGGAAAAGAGAGGTGGCAGAAATATATGAAGTGGCACGTGGTTAAGTGGAGACAGGAAGAGAACAGAAAAGATGAAGTGGCTTGCAAGGAACTGGACCGGAAAGGATTGTGTAAAATTATTCAAACAAAACCATTTAAAAACATCGTGCTAACCAAATGGAATGAGCTTGACCTAATTTGTTTACTTGCTTGGTCCCTGAAGTTATCTGGGTGTAATTTGTAGCTGATACACTCAGGAAGGCCTGAAAGAGGTCAGTTGTACACCAACTCATCTTTCCCTACGTACAATGAAGCTCTTTGTAAAGCTGATACGGTTGCAGGTAAAAACTGTATTCTAAGTCCAGATGATCCCTTTCAAGTTCTGGGGGTACACGTGTGACATTTCAGCTATATCTTATCTTCATCTGCATTACATATGGTAAAAAACAAACAAACAAACAAACAAACAAACACCCCAGTGCATCACCTAGCACATGGAAGATTCTCTCTTTACGTTTGTGCCTTTCCATTCAACCTTAACGCTGGGGAGGTGAGGCATTGGGAGGTTTGCTATTAGGATCTGTGTTATCACCTGTGAACTTATTTTTTAAATTTTTGAAAATTTAAAATCTTTTGGCCACGCCACGCGTCATGGGGGATCTTAGTTCCCCGACCAGGGATCAAACCTGTGTCTCCTGCATTGGAAGCGTGGAGTCTTAACCACTGGACTGCCAGGGAAGTCCCTCATCTGTGAATTTAGATGGCTATATCATCAACTAAACAACTTCAGATAATTCTACCAGAAATCCATTTAGAAAAGCCCTTGTTCTTACATACACTTACGTGTAAACCTGTTGGCCTCTGTTCCATGGACAAGGAAAGATCTTGGTGGGCAGCCTAGATGGAGATGGGGCTCAAATTCTGACACATTAGACCTGTTCAACGGGACAGAATGACAACTAGACTTTCATCCAAATAGATGAGACAGATAGGGTCCAGTCTGTCATGGGCATGGCAACACTGGTAGGAGGCCCAGGCATGCCCTGGAGGTCTAAGCAGGATGGAACATAGCAAGAAACAACTCAGGTGGGTGATACTTCCAAGTCTAGGCAGGGAAATGGGGAGGTGGTCCAGCTACCTGAATGTGTGGTTCTGGCACATTCTAGCACTGGCTCGGGTATCAGGGCAATGAGGGAAGTCCCGGCTTCCAGGGAGGCAGGTGCCTGGAGAAGCAGGCCAGCTACTATGGGACTTGGCTATATTCTGTGTGCAATTTTGTTTCCCCCAAGCAAGCTTATAATGGAAATCACTATGGAAACAGCATGCATGTACCAGAAATCTATTTTTCACCTAAATTTTGTTTGAATGTTTTGTGTTTTAAATGTTTTGAACTGAAGAGTTAAGGCATATCTGATTTTAGAGATTCGTCTGTCATTTGTCATTTCTGCCCCACTGAAATGGGGGAAACTAAAAAAGCATCCCATCAGTTCTTCAATCGTGAAAAATCACAAGCTTTCTAATACAATAATTTATAAAGTTATTCTACTAACTTGAACTTCTTTCTCAAATAGGAAGAAACGAAGCTGAGCTGTCTGACACGAAGAACAGGGTGCAATGATGCATTTTGTCGAAGCGGAAAATAGGAACTATCCCCCCTGGCTAATACTGCTTCAGCATTTCTCACAGGACATTTTTCTTACTTGCGGGACTTCTTGTCCCTGGGAATAACACCATCACTGCTGGGTTGAGATCCTTCCCTATTTTGCAACTCAACTTTCAGAACAAGTATATTTAGATACTATATTTATAACCAAATGCTAAATTTATGGCCAACAAGCGGGCGGAAATCAGCTTCGCCCCCTTCCCCATAATTTACCTTTCTTAATTCAAGGAGCCAAATATAGTTTCTTCTTTGCCTCTTTCACTTTTAATTAATTAATTTGTCTTTCGCGAAATTACGGTGTTCTGACCCAGGTTATTCACCCAATGTATGTAAAAAGAAACCACCTTACATTTTAGGTGCTTGGGACATTGGATGACCCGGGCTATTTTAACCGTTCAGAAGCAGGTTTCCTCCCACCGCACCCAGAATTATCGAGATCACCCCCTCAGTTTTCTGTCTGGGCTAGCTGTTCCCTCGCCCTTGGTAGAGGCTGCTGGTCAGCCCCTTCCAGGATTGACGCTGGTCGCCCCCAGCACCCTTCTTGCCCCTCTCGCGGCGCGCGGGCTCTAGGACCGCGAGGGCCGCGGGCGGGAGGCGGTGGCCCCTCCGAGCCCCGCCCCGGCCGAGCGCGGGGTGGAGCCGGCGCGGGAGTTCCCGGAGTCGCGCGCTCCGGAGCCGGGGAGGCATCCGCGGGGAGCGGGCGGTGCCGGCGCGGGGAGTGGGCGGGGCCCCGAGGGGGTGGGCGGGGCGCGCCGCCGGGCAGTGCAGCTGCCAGCAGGCCGGGCATTAGGGCCTCGGCGGAGCCCGCTCCCCAGTGCGCTGGGCGGGGTGTGCGGCGGGCGGCTTCGCGGGCAGGCGCGGGCCGCGAGGCAGCGGCTGCGCCCTGCGCCGGGGAGGAGCCGGGGGCGGGCGGGCAGCCGGCAGGCGGGGGCTGGGGCCCGCGGCAGGGAGTGCCGGAGCGCCGGCGGCGACGACGGCAGCGGCGGCTGAGCAGGGTCGGTGCGTGGGTCCGCGGCAGCTCGGGGTCCGCCCGCTGGCTGCGGTGCGAGCGGGCGGCCCGGCTGCCCTCCTCCCCCGCCCGCCGCCGCCGCCGCCGCTGTGATTGGGTGGAAGATGGCGCTGGGCGGATGGAAATCCTAATGACAGTCTCCAAATTCGCCTCCATCTGTACCATGGTAGGTGAGGCGGGAGGGCGCGGGCGGCCCTCGTCCCCGCCCTCGCCGCCCGCGGGGCCTAGCGCGGGGACCGTGGCCGGGAGGGGGCGGCGCGGGCCGGGCGGGGGCGGTTGGACGGCGGGGCGCAAGCAAGCGCGGAGCGGCCCCGGGAGGCTGGCGCGCGAGGGTGGCCGACGGGGGCGGCGCGGGTCGTCGGTGCCCGGGCTCGGCCGCGGGTCCCTGCGGCGCCGGGCTGTGGGCGCGCGAGCCGGGCCGCGGGCCCGGCCGGGGCCGGAGGTGGAAGTACACGAGCGGCGCCCGCGTTTCCGTCCGGCGGCGCACGGGTTCGGGCCCGGCTGGCCGGGCCCGGAGGGTCCCCAGCGGGCGAGGGGCTGCGGCGGGAAGGCAGGGTCCCCTTACCGGCCGCGAGGGCACGGAAGTCGGCTCAGGTTTCCTCCCCGCGCCTCTGGCGAGGCCGAGTCCCCGCCGGCGCCGAGGGGAAGGGGGTGTGTGTGAAGGTGGAAACTTTAAATAAGTGCTGTCGAAAATTTCCCCTTTTTCTCCTCTTCTGAGAGGAACAAGCTTTCCCGTGTCCAGCTGCGTGTCAAGGTGGCAATCTTGGCTTTGGGAATCCACGTTGATCTTCAAAGCAGCTTAAGCGTTCCTGTCATCTGTTTACTTGAACGCCCCAGACGCATCAGTGTGTGGCTTCAAGTGTTTCTGTGCAGGAACTGACGGCAAGGGTTGCTGTCTGTGTTTTACTGGGGCTTTTAAATCGACTTTAAGGGAAAAGTACTAATGCCTGTGGAAAAGTCCCGAGTTGAGCAAAACGTGGGTGCGTTTAAATCTTGGTGTTTTGTGGTTGGTCAGAAGAACCAGTTTTCCACACGGTGGGGCGAATTCGTTTTATTAGCTCCTTATGACTTACATCTTGCCATCTTAAGTATGAGCCATCACAGAAAAAAAGTTATTTTTCACCACGTGGGCCTAGTGATGATGTTATTAAAGACTTCTGAAATCTCTCCTTCTGTTTTATGGCTTATCAGACCTTTTTATGCATGTGGGAGATCCCCCCCCCCCCCCAGCAATCTTCCATTTAAGGGTGGTACGTTTCATATACCTTTCTTTAAGGAGCGGTGAATCAGATAGAAAAGATGCTTTAGAAGCAGATTCTGTACTGCACGCTGAGGAACAGTATAAAAATGGCTGAAATCAAGTGGGATTAAAGTCTACAGTATTAAAGACATCACACTGAAGAATGAATCATGAAGAATCCATTTCCTCAAATGGATGTTTGTCTTTCTTGCACAATTCATATTTTAGGAACCATTGATGTTAAAGGGACTGTATTTTTTTTAATTTTCTTTTTTTAAAAATTAATTTATTTTTGGCTGTGTTGTGTCTTCATTGTGCTTCATTCGTTGCGGTGCGTGGGCTTCTCATTGCGGTGGCTTCTCTTGTTGCGGAGCATGGGCTCTAGGTGCGTGGGCTTCAGTAGTTGAGGCTCACAGGCTCAGTAGTTGTGGCTCGCGGGCTTTAGAGCGCATGCTCAGTAGTTGTGGCGCGCGGGCTTAGTTGCTCCGCGGCATGTGGGATCTTCCCGGAACAGGGCTCGAACCCGTGTGCCCTGCATTGGCAGGCGGATTCTTAACCACTGCGCCACCAGGGAAGCTGAAAGGGGCTGTATTAAAAGGATTTCCAAGGATCAGGTAGATTAATTATTTTTAGATATGCCAGTTTTTATTGTCTTTCTAAAGGAATGTGATAATTAAGTCTTTGAAAGTGATAATCTTACCAGATTGCTGAGCTACACAGATTGTCAGGTCATAGTTCACTGTCAAAGTCTAGAGTTTGTGGAGTGATGTGTTGCTCTTCACTGTTTCATCCACTCAAGTATATCAGGTATACATTTAGCACCTACTACGCACAAGAGGGTGTGCTGAGTGCTGGGGATACAGCAGTGATCAAGACAGCCTCTGCTTTCATAGTGTTTACATTCTAGTTAAGAGAGACAAACAATATTCACATAAACGTATTGATATATGCTCTAATCAGGTTAAGAAAATGAGGCAGAGAGAGATTTGCCAAGTCAAACACTGAGTAAGTGGGATTTTGATCTCAAGAATTTTAGACTCCAAAACTCTCTCTAGGGCTTCCGCTCAGGTGCATTAATCACATGCGGTGTGTGTGTATTGTTGGCAGATAGGGAAACATCAGTGGCCGGCCAAATGAGATTGATCCAAAAAGTAGTGTTAAAATTGTATGTGCCTGTGTTCATATTTGAATACATTCTGATGCGCTCCCAAGGTAGTGCTAAATATGTCAAAGTATCCTGCAATCTTATTCTTTAAAGAGAACTTCAGTCTGTCTTCTGAGATACTACAAAATCGACAGTCAAGAAAAGCAAAGGTATTTATCTCTGTGCCTTTGTAGATTTCTGACCTGGTCACAGCTGTCTCTCAAGCAGGTAGCCTTCCTTGAATAATCTTAGCCCTGTCCCTCCCCACCCTCCATCCCCCTCATACAATTTCACAGCAGTTTTGTGATCTCAGTAGCACTTACCATACTTGCTGTGTTGTAAATTTTTCTGTTATCTCCTTATTGGATTCTGAAGGCCTTAACCGAAAGGACTATCATTTATTTCACAGTTTGGTGGAGCAGTACCTTCTGCATACAGTAAAAGTCCCCCCGCATCCTTCATTTCTTCTGCTGATGTCTGGGGGCAGTAAGTTTGGTTAAACATGCCTGAGATTGGGGTTGTGTGTGGGGTGATGCAGAGGAGAGGGGCTGGTCCTAATGAGAATGATCTCTCAGAATCAGCAGCTGTGAAAACGCTTATAATGAGTTGACGTTTTATTCTATAAATAATAACGTTGACATAATTTTTTCACATGTCAACACAAGGTACCTGGGCAAATAGCAATACCTTAATAGGATTAAGTAACTGTTAAAAACAAATCTCTTTTGATGTGTCTTATTCTAGATCACAGTTGTTCCTCTGACATGCGAAAGTCAGTTAAGTTTGTTTCTCTTAAGTTAGTGTTACAGCCTGACAGTGTGAGTGATTATGTTTAGGTTACAATGAATCAATTTGCAGGGTTCCTCTAGAAATGCCTCTTGTTGTTTGCCCATGAAATAATTTCAGTGTCACGTGGTGCTTGTTTTGCTGATGAAGTAGCTTCAGACTTCAGGGCCTGGTGCAGAGTAGCTACCTAATATTTAATATTATACCTCATAATTGTGAAATAATGGGGAAAGTGACCGAATGCATGTAGAGGAATGGCCTGTGTTTTGAAATTGAAGTGGAAGCTGTAGAGCAGCTTGTGGTGGCCCAGGAGTAGAAAGTGACCATACGGGTCAGGGTTGTTAGGAAGCACAGCGCTGGGGGCTCCACGGATGTGAGAAGCACCCTCGCTTCCTGTTTGGGTTGTAGGAGTCCTGGTGGGGAAGGGCGTGCAGGGAGGGGGTTGGATAAAGGAGAAGTCGTTGCAGGCGAACGTGGTCGATCGTGGGGTGGCCTGGCTCCTTGCCCACCCTCAGTCACTGGGTGTCAGCTAGATCCCCTAGAACATGGTGTCATTGAAGCCAAGGCCACAAGTCTGCTGCTTGGTGGGTCTGACAGGTTTGCTTTGAAAAAGCCTGTACCCAGCACAGCACCCTGCGCGTGGGAAACTTTAAGCTGACTGCACTTACTGCAGGAAAGTCACAGGTGAGACTGGCTCTTTGTCTTTTCTTATTGTTTGAGTCTCACTGGGGTCACTCACGCAGAGTCAGGTGCGTGTGTGGTCAGTGCAGTTTATCATTCCAGAGGGAGGGGCGGGAGGAAAACTTCAAACCCCGCGGTGCCTTGCTCGTCGGGGTGCGGGGTGGGCTCTTCATGTAGTCCGAATATTAGAGTAAATGATAGCAGCCCTTGTTCCTTCTTGAGAAATAGGGTGGCTGTGATTCTTTTATTAGTGAAATATTTAATTAATTTTTATTAATATTTTAGTAGTAAAAAAGTGTTTCCTGTGATGGGAACATTCAAAGTGAGTTGCCATTGGTTTAATAATTTTGCTGTTTTTGTTAATTTAGGAGAGATGAAAACTTCAAAAATAAGGAGTCTTCTGTCATATAAATGGTTGGATAAGGAATGTTTGAACATGTGTTTGAGGACCTTAGCAGAGAGATCCTTTAGAATAAGTTTTATTTAAGCCTGCTGATCATTCGAATTTGGCTAAAATACATATTGGACATTAAAAATTGCACATTCTCATTATAGAAAATTTGGAACGTATTCTATAAAAAAGAGTTTGGAAACTCTTAAGGCAGCAGAAAAGAAAATAACTTACTTTCCCTCCCAGAGCTTGTCTTGCCTATTTTTAATTTATTTTTTAAATTTATTTTTAATTTATATTATTTATTTTTGGCTGCATTGGGTCTTTGTTGCTGCGCACGGGCTTTCTCTAGTTGCAGTGAGCGGGGGCTACTCTTCTTGCGGTGTGCGGGCTTCTTGTTGCGGAGCACGGGCTCTAGGCGCACAGGCTTCAGTAGTTGTGGCATGCTGGCTTCAGTAGTTGTGGCATGCGGGCTCGGTAGTTGTGGCTCGTGGGCTCTAGAGCGCATGCTCAGTAGTTGTGGCACACGGGCTTAGTTGCTCCGTGGCATGTGGCATCTTCCTGGACCAGGGCACGAACCCGCGTCCCCTGCATTGGCAGGCAGACTCTCAACCACTGCACCACCAGGGAAGCCCTATAAATGATTGTTGATACCATCATTTTGGGAATGCTAATTGTGTTTAATTGATTTTCTTTTACCTGTTTGACCCCCTTCACCCATTTCTCTCCACCCCCCCACCTCCACCACCTCTGGCAAACACCAGTCTGTTCTTTGTTCTATGAGCCTTTTTTTTTTAAGATTCCACATATAAGTGAGATAATATGGTATTTGTCTTTGACTTACTTCACTTAGCATAATACCCATGATATTCATCCATGTCGTCGAAAATGGTAAGACTTTTAGTCCTTTTTTATGGCTGAGTAATATTCCATTGTATACATGTACCACATCTTCTTTATCCATTCATCCATTGATGACTTCAGGTTGTTTCCATATCTTGGCTGTTGTAAATAACGCTGCCTTGAACACAGGCATGCATTTATCTTTTTGAGTTAGTATTTTTGTTTTATTTGATAAATATCCAGAAGAGGAGTTGCTGGATCATATAGTAGTTTTATTTTTAATTTTTTGAGGGACCTCCATATTGTTTTCCATAGTTGCTGCACCAACTTACATTCCCACCAACAGTGCACAGTGTGGTTCCCTTTTCTCTACATCCTCACCAACACTTGTTATTTCTTGTCTTTTTGACACATTCTGACAGGTATGAGGTGATATCTCATTGTGGTTTTGATTTGTATTTCTGTGATGGTTAATGATGTACAGCATCTTTTCATGTTACTGTTGGCTATGTGTATGTCTTCTTTTGAAAAATGTCTATTCAGATCTTCTGTCCATTTTTTGATCGCATTGGTTTTTTTTGCTGTTGAGTTGTCTGAGTTCTTTTATGTATTTTGGATATTAATCCCTTATCAGATATATGATTTGCAGTAGTTTCTCCCATTCAGTAGGTTGCATCTGATGATGTTTTAAATAATATAAGGTGCGTGGAATTAGATATAGTTAAATATGAATTATACTTAGTTTCCTAGTTTGTTTTTTTCTTGTTTGTTTGTTTTTTTGCCCACGCCGGTTGGCTTCTGGGATCTTAGTTCACGGACCCGGGATTGAACCCTCACTCCCTGCAGTGGAAGCATAGAGTCTTAACCGCTGGACCACCAGGGAGGTCCCCCTGTTTTTTTTTTTTTTTTTAATGTTATAGAATTTATGGAAAATTACGGTCCAAAGTAAATATTTCTTCCTTCAAAAATATTTACTGGAGGTTAGTGATATCACCATTTTATTCATTAACAGGCTAATCCACGCTGTTTACTTATTTTTGACGTTGTTTTCTTTAACGATGCCATTTTAAAAAAAAGATTTGAGGGACTTCCCTGGTGGCGCAGTGGTTAAGAATCCACCTGCCAATGCAGGGGACACAGGTTTGATCACTGGTCAGGGAAGATCCCACATGCCACGGAGCAACTAAGCCCTTGTGCCACAGCTACTGAGCCTGCGCTCTAGAGCCTGCGAGCCACAACTACTGAAGCCCGCGTGCCACAACTCCTGAAGCCCAGGTGCCTAGAGCCCATGCTCTGCAACAAGTGAAGCCACTGCAATGAGAAGCCCAAGCACCGCAACGAAGAGTAGCCCCCACTCGCAGCAACTAGAGAAAGCTTGTGCACAGCAGCAAAGACCCAACACAGCCAAAAATAATAAATACATTAAATTAAATTTAAAAAAAAGATTTGAATTTGTACCCTTTTTGAGATTCTGCATTTATTTTTGTGGGTGTGAGTGTGACCTTGAACAAGTTACTTCGCTGTGCCACGGTTTTCTTGTCTGTAAAATGGGGGTGAAATAATGTCTACTTCATAGGGTTATAGAATGGTACCTGGCCCAGGGTTAATCATCTGTAGTGTTTGTAGTTATTATTATTACCTTTGTAAAGTGACTTGCTCCCCTCTATGAGGTAAGGACTCATTGGCACTACTAATTCTAGTAACCAAAATTGAAATTTTTAAAGTAAAATGCAGTTATTTTAGTTCATTTTCATCATAAGAAAAATTAGTTTATTAATACTATATGCCTCTGAGAAAGCAGACATTTACTTTGAAGTTAAGTGAGCTAGATTATTATATTGCAAACTAAGAATGTAGATTATCTTTTTTCCCTGTTTTGAATATTTTGTAGAAAGATTTTATTCCTTTCGTATGGGAATAAAAATGTTCTAATTTGTAACATTCTCAAATATGTTCTAGAAGTTTAGATAAGTTGGGAATACTACTTTTAGAAGAAAAGTCTTATTTTTTCTACCAAAAAAATAGCATACCAACTTTTTGTCATTGTTAGAATGAAGTGTGTGTTAGCTTCAGGCCTTATTTCCTTTCAGATTTTCCTGTTCTTTCCTGAGGCCATATTGTTGCACTTGATTCACTCATGCCTCTGCCCCCACTGGAATGATATCTCTTGTTGGCCTGCGGTGCAGTTACCCAACCTGCTTTTTTTAGGAGAGGATTATTTGAATATCTGTAAAATAAGGTGTCGGTAGAAAAGGGTAAATGCTAGATGTTGTGAGGCGTTAATGGGTTGCTGAATTTAAAAATTTAATCAGAGACCCAGTATTGTTGAAAATAACTATACATAAGACTTCATCATTTAAAACCTTGTGCATAGAAGTTGTATTAGAAGGGGAGAGACAGTTTACATACGTAATTCGTTTTGGAAGAAAACCTATGAAGTCTTTACTTTCACAGAAGTACTCAGTCAAGAATGTTGTGATATCATGTAGTGTGAAGTACGTGATATTTAATGTAGAACATGATTGCGTGAGGTGCTGTGTATCTTCACTCTCCTGTGTGTTCACTGGCTTATCCTTTGCTGCCGCTGCTTCAAAAGAAAGATCATTAGCTTTTCCTAAGAGTTGTGTGGTGTCTACGGAATGTCTAAGCGTGCTTAGAATCTCCATCTGTAGTCGTCCATGCATCTAAAGCTGCATGCCAATAACAATTTATTTCCAACTGAAAACAAGAAGTGGATGTTCTTCCAGTGATAACAGACAGATGTTCTTATTGAAATGCTTCGTAGGTGCAGGAACCAACCAGCATTTCCTCCTTGTGAATAGTGGTGTACTTTAATGGAGTTAGAATATTATTGCCTTTGATTTTATTTTAGTGCTTTTTATTTCAGTGACCTAAGTAAGCCTTCTGCCTGATGGTAAGTATATAAGTGCTTTTCATGGAAGGAGGGGTGGATTTATTATTTTTAAGCTAATAGCGACGTGTTCTCTGTCTTTTGTTTTTTTTTGTAAAGTGTCTTTCTTCATGAGTACTTTCAGGAAGCATTCGTGGAGGCTTGCATTCTGTCAGGGTGTATGTGGGTCCTGAGAATACAGAGATGACCATGATAAGCTCTGGTCTTACAGAGCTTCCCATTCGGTGTGTCCCGAATGGGTTATGGTCGTGCAGAGAACACCCAACTTCTGGTGGGTTTTCCCTGTGAAAATCCAGCCTTCACCTGATGACCACACTTGAAAATCTGCATCTTCTTTGAAAGAAATCTGCATCTTCTTCACTTGTCTTCTTCTTTGAAGACACTTATAGATTGCCCTTTTCAACTGAAAAGATGTAAGTGGACTCTTCCACCTTTTCTGTCTCTCTGTTTGTGGTTTGTTCTATTACCTTAGTCCTTTCAAGGTGGCATGGCTGCCTTGCCCTTCCTTTCTCGTGTCCTGCCGTCTCTCTCTCTTGGTTGCAGTGTTTCACCCCAGATGTCACCATCTTTCCTTTTTACTTCTGGGACCGCACTGTGCTGATTATACCACCTCAGCGTGTTCTGTTAATGATGACCAGGGTCATCTCGGCAAACTTGGTGAGGTGGGAGGTGACTTCTGTAGTTTTCAGCTTCCCGGGGAATGTGTGTGGAGATCTGGCGCTCGGTGGCCTTAGTGGTGCTGGTGCTGAGTACTTCGCAAGCCGGTTTAGCAAACGTAGAGACGATAAATCCAGGCTGGATGCTTAACAAGAATTAGGATATTTGGGTCCATTTTTGGTTGACGTAAAGCTGGTGAGCCCTCTCTAAATGGGACGTGGTGCTGTGACAGGAAGAAGGTTGGGCTGAGTAGGCGTGGCCCTGTTGAGAAATGAAATTTCATGATAGAATATTTGTAAAAAGCTTCAGAATTGTATTCCTGGTAGACATGGAGTGGTTGGTAAATATTATTTTTTTAAAGCTGTCAATTATATATTTTTATTGAATTTAAATGCTAGAAAAAAGTATTCGAAAGCATTTATCTCTTCATCTATTTATTTGTAATACCGCAGAACTCTTCTTTAAATACTTGCCTATGGGAAATTTTTATTAATAGACCTATTTTTGTCTTATTTTCCTTCTGTCTTTTTTACAGCCAACCTATGTTTAGTACTGATTCTGAACTATAATGACGTGGTCACTTTTAGAAATGGGGCGGTATATATGCCTTTGAGGTTGAATGAATTGTTTTGAACTATCAAAATGAGAATTTTAAAAGTGAAATAAACCACTCAGGTTTAGCTGTATGCATTGTTAAAGAATACTATGACCTTTGGTTTCCTTGGAAACAGTAGTTTCTTTTAATTCTTCATTTTTAAAAAGTCAAAAAAAATTATTATTTTAAAGAGTACAAAATTGTGTGAAGTAAAAAAACCTATCTCTTGCAAAGAGAAGGAGGGGGCAGCCCTTTCCAAGAGTTAATTATTTGTTAGAGTCTGTGTGTGTGTGTTTGTGTGGCTGGACATTACCTGAGCATATATAAACATACAGTATTGTGTGTGTCATCACCCCCCCCCAATAAAATTTGCAACTTGCTCTTTTCACTTAATGTATTGAATATAATGGACATTTTTCTTTGTCATTATATTGCTTCATTCTAGGTCAGAACTGTGCTCATTTCTCCATCATCTTCAGTGTTGATCATACTAGAAAGGTTGGATTATATAATACTGATTGCATATTTTCATTTTCTTTAACGTCAGTTGTGTTGGTTTCCTAGGGCTGCCAAAACCAAGAACCCCAAACTGTGGTTTAAAATAACAGAGTTTTACGGTCTCACAGCTCTGGAGGCCAGAGTCCAAAATCAGCAGGGGCTGGGGGGTGGGCAGAGCTGGCGCCTTTGGAGGCTGTGGGGAGGCTGCTCTCTGCCTTTCTCCTGTAGCTTCGGGTGGTTCCCGGGCAGTCTTTAGTTTGTGGATGCATCACTCCAGTCTTTGCTTCATCTTCACTTGATGTCCTCCACTTTGTCTCTGTTCCTTCATATCGTCTTCCCTCGGTCCACGCCTGTTTCTGTGTCCACATTTCCCCTTTTTATACGGACGTCAGTCATACTGGATTAGGGCTCACCCTGATGACCTTTAACTTGATTACCCTTGTAATGACCCTGTTTCCAAATAAGGTTCATATTCTGAGGTACTGGGGCTTAGGACTTTCAGGTGTTTTTATTGGGGGATACGATTTATCCCAATGCAACAATGGAGCAGTCAGGTTCATTTTTACAAATCAGTATCAATGATGTTCATTAAGTAGGTTATGTACTAGACACTAGAGTTGCATTTAAGTTTCAGACTTTGTCCTCAAAGGACTTGCAGTCCTTTATATATTTTTTTCATATATATGAAAAAATCAATAATGAAAGTAAAATGCTACATTAGAAAACACTTAATGCAAAAGAAAGCAATAAAGGGGAAATAGGAAAAAAGACAGGAGTCGGAAAAAATTTATAAAATTATAAATTTTACCATATACATCTTAGCTTGTCAGAATCACCTTCAGATTTATACTAGCATAATTCCAGTGGTATATAGGAATGTTATTCCTATATAGGTCCATTCCCTTTCTCCCCTTTTAGGGCTTTATTTTTATATATATTACATCTGTTAATGTTATAAACACAGCAATACATTGTCATAATTAGTACTTTACCATCTATTTGCTAAGCCCATTACAGCTTTGCTCCAACCCGCCCCTTTGTGCTGTTACTGGTATATGTATGACGTATATTACATTTATCTATACCATGGGCCCAGTAATACTTTATATATTGTACATACATAACTATCTTATACAATTGCTTTTTAAATCAGTTAAGAGGAGAAAGAAAAAAATGTGTTTATGGTGTCCTCTGTAGTGAAACAGTTGCTGTCACGGGTCCTCTTTTTTTGTTCATGTGGACAACAATTATTATCTGAGGTCACGTGCTTTCATCCTGAACAGCCTCCTTTAGTATTTCTTGTTAAGTCATGTCTGCTAGCAAAAAACTGTCAGGGTTGTTTGGTTTGGTTTGGTCTGGGAAAATCATTGTTTCACCTTTAGTCTGAAAGCTTTGCCAGATTTAGTATTCTTGGTTGGCAGTTTTTTTATCTGAGCACTTTGACTGTGTTACCCCACTGCCTTCTTGCCGCCTTGTTTCTGTTGAGAAGTCAGCTGTCAGTATTATTGGCGTCCCTTCTAAGCGACTCATCCTTTTTCTCTTGCTGCTTTCAAGTTTTTCTCCTTGTCTTTGACTTTCAGCATTTTCACTATCATGTGCCTGTTTGTGGGTCTCTTTGTGTTTATAACCTATATATTCTTTTTTTAAAAAATAAATTTATTTATATTTATTTTTGGCTGAGTTGGGTCTTTGTTGCTGCACGCGGGCTTTCTCTAGTTGGAGTGAGCGGGGTCTACTCTTTGTTGTGGTGTGCGGGCTTCTCACTGCGGTGGCTTCTCTTGTGGAGCACGGTCTCTACATGCATGAGCTCAGTAGTTGTGGCTCGCAGGCTCTAGAGTGCAGGCTCAGTAGTTGTGGCTCACGGGCTTAGTTGCTCCGCGGCATGTGGGATCTTCCTGGACCAGGGCTCGAACCTGTGTCCCCTGCATTGGCAGGCGGATTCTTAACCACTGCGCCACCAGGGAAGCCCTGACCTATATATTCTTAAATTCTGGTTTATGTTAAATGCCTGTACCTTTCAGTTGGGAGTTTGTTTTTTTTGGGGGGGGGGGAACATTTTCGTTATAGTATAATATATCAACTTTGTAGGTCAGAATGATTAGATTAATTCAGAATCGTTACGTCTCAACCAAGAATATATTACTATAGTTAAATATTACATTCTCACAGAAGACATTCATAAGAAAATTGGACACAAACTAAAATGAAATGATAGTATGAATTCCTTTCATGAGTTATATGTTGTTGTGCCTGTAGATTAGCTTCACTGTGTATTTATTCTACAGATAAAATTGTTCAGTGTTCTTTGGAAAGGCAGTGGTTATGAGGGTGTCCCGCTGCATGTTTATCGGATGGTGTATTAGATTTCTAGGGCTTCTGTAACAAGAGCTGCAAACTGGGTGGCATAGAACAAGGGAAATTTATTGTCTTACAGTTCTGGAGGCCAGAAGTCCAAATCCAAGGTGTTGGCAGTGTTATGCCCCCTCTGAAGATGTTAGAGAAAGATCTGTTCCAGGCCTCTCCTAGCCTCTGATAGCCTCACCTGGAAGTATTGAGCCTCAGGTGTTCCTTGGTTTGTCAATGGCCACTTTTACCTGTGTCCCTTCACATCATCTTCCCTCTGTGTGTGTCTGTGTCTAAATTTCCCCTTTTTATAAGGACACCAGTCACTGGATTCGGGTT
Source organism: Delphinus delphis (assembly GCF_949987515.2). Taxonomy (NCBI): domain Eukaryota; kingdom Metazoa; phylum Chordata; class Mammalia; order Artiodactyla; family Delphinidae; genus Delphinus; species Delphinus delphis. Next base: position 4,773,917 of record NC_082700.1, on the reverse strand, counting down.
CACCTTAATGACCTCATTCTAACTTGATTACTTCTGTAAAGACCCAGTTTCTAAGTAAGGTCACAATCCAAGCTACTGGGAGTTAAGACTGCCATATATCTTTTTTTGGGGCGAGGGATACAGTTCAATTCATAACAGATGGCTTAAAGGAGTATTGCCATCTTAAGTTCTTTCAGAAATAAGATAGGGACTCAAGGAACTGTAGTTTTTTAAGGGGAGTAGCAATTAGTTAGTTTGGGTATCTTTTAAACTAACTAGTTAAAATATCTCTAACCTCACTTATGAGCCAGGATTGGAGCTCTGTAGTTGGTGGAATTTATACTTAATTTTGCATTAAACTAATAATGGCTGACCTTTTCTGGAAGTCGATGTATCAGTAGTTAGCTGACTGCTTGATTTTTTTTTTCCTCCTTGTGACTGCTCAATCCGTCACCTTCTCCCCAGCCTCCCACACCCAAGTCTTTCACAGCTGTGTAATATTTTCTTTTAGTTACATGGATGCTTAATAAGAAATTTTACTGTTTTACTGATTATAAAAGGAATAAATGTTTGTGATGGACAGCAATGTGTAAAGAAACTAAAAGTCACCTATAACCCATTAATCAATTACTAGTATTTGACAACATGTTTTTTGTATGTTCTCTTGGTCGTTTCCATACGTGGCAAACATGGTTTTTAAAACAATTTGTATTAAATATTCTTTTACTGTCCTGTGGGTAATTGAGTTAATTATTAATGTTAGTGCTCTCAAATCAGACATTTTAATATATTCGCTCTTATATCTTTCTATTCTGTGATGTCTTGGAAACCAAGATATACTTATTTTTGTTGTTTCTCATTTTCTCTATTGATAACAAAAGTTTGGTGTAACAGATTTAGAGAGTTTTGGAGTTAAAAAAGGACCTTATGACAACTAGCCTTTTATAGTAACAAGTAGTACAGGGGAACTCAATCTGAGATCCCGATATTTCACAGGATAAGCAGATTCTAAATGAACTCCTTCAACATAGTGGTTTAGATTGAAGTTATGTGGGAACTAGTTTATGTTATTATTAATTTGTCCTTCCTTCTGAGAAGCTACCAAACTGGAATAGCAAGCATTGGAAGAAAGTGGTTATGCAGGAAGTCTTCAACTAACAGACTGATTTCCAAAGGTCTTTTTTTTTCAAAGGTCTTTTTAAAGTCGGTTGATTGGCGCTCATTATTGATTCTCCCATAGAAACAGTGTATAAATTCAGCTCCTTAGCCAAACGGACAAGGTGTGTTTTAGCCCTGATCGGTTACTCTGGCTCAGCAGCATCGTGGCACATGGTTCACGCAGAAGGGCTACCGTTGCCACGTGGAAAAGTGGGGCTCAGAATTTCATGTCTTTTGCTACCTGTCATTCTTCAAGAAGGAGACTCACTGGGAAATGTCTTACACTTGTATGGTTACTTGAGGAGAACCTGACGTTTGGGGAGGGTAGTGTGATGAAGAGTAGGCGTTCTGTGTCTGACACAGACCCGCGTTCAAGTTTCCCCTCTGCCATTTATTAGTTACAACTTTGGACATATTACCTTAAACCCTTGAGTTTATTTTACATGTAAAATGGGCCAAAAATAATATGTGTAACAATTGGGTAGTGCTTACTGTGTGCTTGACATTATTCTAAGCCCTTTACATGTATTAATTCATTTAGTTTTCACAGTAGTTCTTTGAGGTTGGAACTGGTGTTATCTTTTACCGATAAGAAAACTGAGGCACAGATAGCTTAAGGAGTTTTCCCAGTGTCATACAGAGCTGGGATTCAAATCCCTGGAAGTCTGGATCCAGAGTCTTTGTTTATAATTGCCATACTCAACTGCTTGTCCAAAAATACTGCTCTGAGGTTACTAGGAGGAGTAAATAAGATAGTATGTCAGGGGTCTTGTTCAGTAAATGTTAGGTCCCTTCGTCGGCTCCTTAGGTGTCTGCGAGCAGCCCTGTGTTTTCATGGCTCACTGTGTACTCAGTCACAAATTATGAATTCCCTGTATCAGCAAAATGAGTTTTAATAACATACTAGCACTTCTCTTGATTTGTCTACACATTACCTTCTTACTGCAGGTGGAGATCCCCAGTCAAAATTTAGGCAGTTTCAGGGACTTCCCTGGTAGCGCAGTGGTCAAGAATTCGCCTGCCAATGCAGGGGACATGAGTTCGAGCCCTGGTCCGGGAAGATCCCACATGCCACGGAGCAACTAAGCCCATGCGCCACAACTACTGAGCCTGCGCTCTAGAGCCCGTGAGCCATAACTACTGAGCCCGTGCGCCACAACTACTGAGCCCATGCGCCTAGAGCCCATGCTCTGCAATAAGAGAAGCCACCGCAAGGAGAAGTCCACGCACCGCAACGAAGAGTAGCCCGCCCTTGCTGCAACTAGAGAAAGCCTGCATGCAGCAACGAAGACCCGGTGCAGCCAAAAATAAATAAATAAATTTATTAAAAATTTAGGCAGTTTTGGGTGAGTAGAAAGGGGGAGGGACAGACACGGGGAAGGGTCTGTCCAGCACAGTGGTGGAGTCACTGGATGTCAGGGATCATCAGCGCCTGTAAACCCTGGCGCGTCAGCACTTCCCACCAGGGAGTAGGGCCTTCTCTTTGTAGTTTTGAATTATACTTACCTCTTTCTTAATTTAGGTTCTAGTGAAAAAAATTAACCTTTAGATTAAAAGTTACACACATATTCAATGAAGGAAATCATATTTTTAAATAGTTCACATTAATATTTTCAAATCAGATTTAACATTAGTTTTTTCCCCTTAACTTCTTTGAATCCTCTTCCTTTTTAATTGGAGTGCTTACAGAAGGCTTTAGTGGAATTCCTGTGTAGTGTTTTGAAGTTATGTAGTAATCTGTAGTTTTAGTACGTTGTTTTGGCTGAATACTCACTGTCAGCTGACATGGAAATAATTGTGAAATCTTCCAATCTCTTGTTGGAGCAAATGAACATTTTGCAATTAAAAATTTTTAATTTCAAGTTAATCTTTTAAAATGAATCTGTTATAGCTAGATATAGCTTCATTTACGTATGAAGAAAGAGTAGTATTAGTCAAATTTCCAGTCTCTTAAGGATTCAAAGTGCTAATTTTGGTTTTGTTATCTATAAAATTAGGATAATATCTAAAAGGGTTGTTTTGAAGATAAAATAGATTATATATATCAAGTACCTAGTATCGTCCTTGGCCCATTATAGATACTTAATAAATGGTACCTCTTATTATTATTATAATATTATTGTAGCTTATATTGCCTATGGGGACATAATAAGCCTTAAAAATTATTTGTTTGATTAATATACCTTGTTGATATAGATCAAGATTTCATAATCTAAAACTTTTGACTCTCTATATGTTTTCATAACTATACTGATTTGCTTAACATATAAGTATAAACCTCAGTGAATTTTCAGATTAAATACACCTGTGTACCAGCTCCAATATTAAGAAACAACATCATCAGCACTTCTGATGCCACTGTCATGTTCCCTCCCAGTCACTACCCACCATCTTCCCACCATCTTCTCTTTCATGGGACAGTGCAGGAGTTTCTCTATTTTTTCTCTGTTAGGCCCTACCAAAAACATACTGTATGTATTAAAAGAACTAGTCTGTTTTTGAGATTAGAATTATGTTAGATGAGAAACTTTAAATGGGCTTCGTAAATAGCTTTTTACGTTGCATATTGTGATTTTTAATGAAAGTACACTAGTAATATGTTTTGCAAGTAGGAAGTGAGCTTTTAATTTGTATTTTACCTTATTATAGGGTAATTAGTAGAACCTTTTTGAGGGACAATAATCCTAGAATATCTTTTTCACTGTCACTTGTACATTGATGGTGAACAACAAAGGCAGAACTTCAGTTTCCTTTTCTGTAGGGATAAGTCAAGTTTGTATACTCCGTCCTTAGCATAGTACCTAGTACACATTAGCCATATAAGAAATTGTTTTTAAATTAAATATCGGAATCAGTATAGGCAAGTACTTGTGTATGACTTTACCTGCATTTATTTATATCCTACCATGTAAGATAATTTAAGGTGGGCCTTGCATGTTTAGAATTGCTGTGGGAAAACTGTCTTTCTAAAGGAGTTTCAGACATTAAGTTTATCTAAGAACGACAGTTTTTGAAACAGCTTTATACACGTGTGTAGCATAAGCTGTAGGAAATTTATCACAGCTGTAGGAACGTAGGGTATATCAGCGTTACAGGAACTAATCATACTGCATTCAGATGTAAGCGAAGGCGCTCCGTTAAGTGTGTCTGCATCTTAAATGTTATATTTTTATCTGTATGCTGAACTTCTTTGCCGAAGAAATCATCAGTCTGGGAAAAGTCCAGCAAAATGTTAACAGTAATAGTTAGAGATGTGTAGTGTATTCGGTAGGAGCAAACTGAAAAGAATAAGGTGACTGTGCCTGGCAAGATAATGATTAACATATAGAATGTGAATACAAGGCTGCGGGATCATTTATTGTCTCACCTGGGGCCCTTTGGAAGTGAAGGGTGTGCCGTGGCACCTGGCATACTGTCTCAGGCAGGGCGGGGCGGCGTCGTCCTGCTGCAGAGTGAGCATGGATTATCCTAGAGTTCTAGAATCATGATTTCTTTAAACTCAAGAGAAGGAATAATAGCACAACTAAAGGGGCAAACACGATACAAAATGTGGCAAATGTAGAGCTTTGGAACTGAAAATAGTCACAAATTTAGCAGCTTAAACCAACACACATTTATCATATAACAGATCCACTGCCAGTTGAGGCTGTGATGAGAACTGAGCTCTGGCCGACACACTGATTGCAGCCTTGCAGAGGGCAGGGCTGAGTGAGGGCCCTGGCTTTTGGCTGGCTGTTAGCGCTGAGAGATTGCCTACAGTTCCCTCTCCTCCATGGAACCTGTCCTCCGTGTAATCCTCTCCTCCATGCGGCGCCCTCTCTGCCAGGGGATGGGCTGTCTCACAGCACTGCAGCTTGTTTCTTCGAAGCCAGAGAGCAAGCCTGGGAGCAATGCAGACTCTTCTACAACCACAGAATTGTCGTCCCGTGACGTTGTCGTATCCTGTTGGTTGGAAGCAAGTCCCTGGCCCTGCCCACACTTGAGGAGAACGCTTTAATTCTGTCCACCACAATGATGCGTTCACAATCAGTGAGAAGTCTCAGTCTGACTGAGGTTTAATTCTTGCTTTGTGTGGTAAACATCTTACTTGTGATTATATTATGTGGAGGGGCTGCCTCTTTCTGAACTAATCAGTTATCTGTGTCACTTATTTGGCAGTTAATCGTGTTTTGCATTTTGTTTTAACCAAGCGTAGTCTCTTTTTATTACAGAAAAACAGACATCTATAAGGTAGATGCATAGTATCATGTGCTGCCGTGCACCTATCCACTGGCTGCGGCCCAGAGCACCTCTTGACCAGCCAGTGTCTCCTTCCGTCCCACCTACTGTAAACCTCCCGGATTATTTTGAGGCAAATCCCGGGTATCGCTTTATTATCGAAATATTGTGTAACTTAAAGTTTTATGTGCTGGATCCTGGTCTTCCTCTTCTGTACTGTATGTTCCCTGCGGATGTGGACTGTCTAGTCCATACCTTGCTTTGTCCTCGTGGTGCCTAGTGGGTAGGCAGCTACACACATGTGCGCAAAGTCATTTCAGAATCCGCCGGCGGTGGGACCTCGCCTGCTCTTCGCAGTTGCTTTTCACGTGGACCTGTGTTGGGGAGACAGTCCCCTGATAACATAGCTCCGCAGTAACTCCGGCCTCTGGTGGGAAGAATTCTAGCCGGAGTTCTGCCTGACTTGTAGACGGAAGGAACCCCGTGAACACAAAGCTCGTGGGTTCCGGGTGGGGCGTCTCACCCAGCTCGACAGTGAAGGAAGCATGTTTCCTTCGCCCCCCTCCCCAGCTTGCTCTGGCTGCGCATGTGGACATATGGTCGTATCCTATGTAGAAAACAGCAGATATCTTAGGATTTGTGTATTTCGTAGACCTCGATGTTTAAGCGTTTGAATATGTAAATGTTTAGGGATGCGGCTGATGTAGTAAAGGGTTACCTATATTTAATTTATAAGTTTTGTTACCCATAGAGATCTGAGATAAAAAGTAAATTGTGAATGTTTTCGTTCATTTTATGATGTAATTTGATTCATCTTCGGATTGTTCGTAGGCATCTTTAGCAGCAGCGTTTTGTTCTCGATACTTTTGTGACATCCGGCGCAGTTGGTCCGAGCGCGTCATCTCTCCTTTCGTTTAAGTGCGTCTATCCCTACGGGCAGCACTGCTAAATTGGTCTTGAAGCATTGGTGGGTACTGTGGCTTGGAATGGCATATCTGTTCATGTAGTATTGACCACTGGTTTTTGCTTGCTCGTTTGCCGGTATCGCCATATAATGTATCAGTGATTGCTGACCTAGTCTACCCTTTATGAAAGTGATTTGAAAGGCGCCTTTGTTATGACATCCATCACGTACTATAATGAGATCGTATCTCTAGCATAATTAATACATGTGTTCAAATTTCTGACTTCTTTTCTAAAGGAATTGGAATTATCATTTATTGGGGTTGTTTCAGACCTCCTCGGATAACCCTTTGTTCAAAATGAAGTAATTGTGAGAGTGTTGTTTGGTAATAGGAGAGACTCTAGGGGACCGGGATGGAAAGAAGCTCCCTCTTCTCCGAGGGTGCCCCGTCTTTTTGGGCAGGTGATGTGTGCATTCTCACCCTGGACTCACTGAACTCTTACTTCTCCCTCCTCTTGGACTGAATAGGGGAGACCTTTTTTTCCCCTTTTGCTGTGTCAGTTTCAGAATGTAACAGAAGATGAGTCTAGATGGCAAGCCAAATGTGATAAAGAAATTTTAGAAATTGAATTGCTTTTGGTCAAAGCACGTCCCTGGACATTGCCTCCAAGTTCTGTCCCATGGGCCTTCAGCAACCCTATAAAGAGAGCTTCTTTAGTCCTTTTTGTCTGAGTGTGCTGACACATTTCAGTTATATGTATGACTAGTAAAATTATTTTTTATAAATTAGAACAAGTTTGAATATTTTTCTGAAGTAGATAATTGATCTATAAATTTCTCATACGTTTCTATATGTCATATTGAAGAGAACACTGTTGGAAATTATTGCTGGGAGCAGTGGTCTGACTGAAACAGCCTTTGGTGTGGGCTGCGCGTTTCTGCTGAGATTGATTCAGCACCAGAGGGGCTCTTTCCATTACTGTAGGTGTTTATTAGTAAAGTTTTTTTATATGATTTAGATAATATATTCTGTGGAGAGTAGACTCCTTGAAGTAATACACTTGTTAAAATAAGAACTCCCGTTTTATAAGAAATCTGTCCTAAAGGACCCTGAGGCCAGTCTGTGCACATCCACCTCTCAGGCAGTGTCTGTGGGAGTAACAGAAAGATGTGTCTGCACGCGTGTGCTGAGTGCCTGCTCGTGCTAAGTCATTAAACTTCAGCAGAGGTAGAGGGTAAATGGTGCTACCGATGGACCAGATCTTTTTGAGGAATTCCTAGAGGATTGGAAAGTAGTGACAGGAAAGAAAAGAACCACTGAACAGAACAATTGACTGTGGTCCTGCCAGGAGAGCCCTCGTGGAAGCTTGAATTTGGAGCCTGCCGTTCACGGTTGGCGTGTGGCTGTGATGCCATCACCATGGTAATCGCTGGAAGAGCTGGCTCAGGGGAGCCTTCTCTCTTCCTGTTCACACAGAGTAGCTGGCACGTGGGGTCAGGCCAGAGACGTGGTCTTTGCAGAGAGCGGGTGACCTCCTATCTGGGGGGCGGATAGGCCATTAGGGCTCAGGAGTGGAGAGATCGGGGAGGGGCGTGTGGTGGGCCGGTGTCCCTGCAGACGTGGGGCTGGGATGCAGCCACCCTCAGCCACGCCCCCTGGTACTCGGCCTCCCTACTCCTCCAAGCACCCGCTTCCTTGGAACTGGGAACCAGCGCTTTCAGGACAAATGCGGAGGAATCCCAGCCAGAGATACCGATGCTGGTCATCTTTCATTCACGAGTCAGAACAGCTAAGCAAGGATTTCCAGAAACTTAAGGAAAAGCGGGAGCTTGGAAGAGAACAAGAAACTTGGTTCTCCTTTAAGTGGCAGTAGTTTAATGATCAAGGGCCACATTTCTGTTCCTTCGCTTTGTTCTTTTTGGCTTTCCTGTACCGCCTTTTGTTGCAGTGATGATATTTTCTTTGTTTTCTGGCAGTCACCTGTAAAGCCTTTCGTGTGCGTAACTAAGCTTTTCTTACGTCGAAGTTGTTCAGCACCTTTCTCCCCTTCTGCTTCGAGCCAAGCTCCTGAGCGGCGTTAGCTGCCCCCTGGGCCGCTGTCCATGGAGCTCTTGGGTTTTGAGTAAAGGGTGGCAGATCTAGTTGTCACTACAGAAGCAAATGTAAGTGTTACGGTCCCTGCGTAGGTAAACAAGTGGAGGAAGGAGGGAGGGAGAGGCAGAGGCAGCTGGTTTCATAGCGGGATTTAGTCCTTTATGAAGTTGGTTAATCTAGCTAGAGATTTAAATGTAGAATTACTAGATTCCCTAAAGCAGTATTAAATCTAATGATTTGTAATAAAAATTAGGAGGTGACGTGGGGAAGGAGAGTTGGAGGAGTGTGTGTGTGCCCGTTTTTCATTTGCAGGGCAGATTTAAAGCTGTTGACGAGATAACGATTATTTACAGCTGTGATAATAACCACCTAGAGCTGAAACCAAGCTGGTCCCAGCCGGTGTCTCTGGGGAAAGGACCTGAAGGGAGGAAGTGGCAATTAACACTTAGGTTTTACTCTCTACCCTCCACAGTTTGCATTGTTTTTCAGTTTGTGAACCTGCAGTATTTATTAAATAAAAGTGTTACACAAGGCATACAAAAGGGATCTGATGCTGGTTCTAGTCTTTACTACAGCTGTCCAGAGGGAGCTAACTTCAGACTTTTGGATAGATTAAAGAGCTGTGGGGCTTCCCTGGTGGCGCAGTGGTTGAGAGTCCGCCTGCCGATGCAGGGGACACGGGTTCGTGCCCCGGTCCGGGAGGATCCCACATGCCACGGAGCGGCTGGGCCCGTGAGCCATGGCCGCTGAGCCTGTGCATCCGGAGCCTGTGCTCCGCAACGGGAGAGGCCACAAAAAAGAGCTGCGTATTTTCCTTCTACCTACACAAGTAGCTTCCAAAACAAAGTACAAGTACATCACTGTCTTCTATTGGAATTTTCCATTGTGTTGATCAGTTTGCTAAAACGATCACTTAGGAGAATTTGAGTGACTGATGTTTCTAATTCCTTTACGAAGTGAAGTTTCACCCTCGTTGTTTGATTTCCACACCTGTGAGCTCGGCAGAGTAGGTGTTTCCCCGTGTTAAAAGGTGAGGAGACCAAGCCGGCTACAGTGACTTGTTCATGGCTCATGAAGCGGTGCGGAGCTTGGGCTCAGACTCTGTCCCCGATTCCGGGCCCCCGCTGGTCCCGCTGCCTCCGCACGGGAAGTTTATAATGTCGCCAAACTCAGGTTCCCACGCTGATTTCTCCCTGCATTCTGAAATTGTATTCTAGTTGTATTTAAAGTATGTAAATCTGTGTTTATTTTAAAAGATGAATTTTACTGCAGTTCTTAAGAAGGGCCACCCATGAACACTGGGTGTCATTCAGCCTCTTGCAGTTTCAGCAGCTGGAGGACACTTACTCTCAGCCCTGCTGAGCGGATCTTTTCTCAGACATAGGTGCGTCCCAGAATTTTCCTGATGTCTTTGTTTTGCACTGTTGTAGCTTGCTGAATCAAAGCAGTTGAATGTAGATGTTGTTTGCTTCAAGGATTAACTTATCTTTTTGGGCTTGTGACACTAAACAAGCCGCACTTGGCCTTATCTGATCCCTGCAGTTATGTTTTTCACCCAAGAAATTTTGGATTTCAGCAAGTGACTTGCCCTCCAGGAAAACGATGGTGGGAAAGGAAGCGTCTTTATTAACTCTTGTTTTGGGATCCCAGTGTAGCATCCTTGACCCTTGATCACCTAGTCTTTTTCTTTTTTTCTTAAAATTGTGGTCAAATATATATAACATAAAATTGGCCATTTTAATTTTACGTGTAGATTTCAGTAACATAATTACATTCAGCATATTGTGCAACCGTCACCACTATCTAATTCCAAAATGTTTTCATCACCCCAACTGGAAGCTCTGTAGCCGTTCAGTAAAACTCCCCATTCCTCGCTGCCCTCCCTGTCTGCAGACTTCACTGCCCTCTAGTCTGCTTTCTTTTTTTGTTTTTTTTAGTCTGCTTTCTGTCTTCTGTGGATTTGTCTGTTGTAGGTATTTCATGTACGTGGAATCATACACTGTTTGTCCTCTTATGTCTGGCTTATTTCACTTAGCATAATGTTTTCAAAGTTCATGCGTGTTGTAGCATGAATCCGTACTTCATTTCTTTATATGGCTGAATAATATTCCGTTATATTATTCCACATTTTGTTTATTCCTCTCTTGATGGACATTTGGAGTTGTCTCAGCCTTTTGGCTGTAATGACTAATGCTGCTGTGAACACTGACACACAAGTGTCTGACTTCCTGTTTTCACATCTTTTGGATATATACCTAGGATTGAAATTGCTGCGCCAGATGGTAACGCCATATTTAATTTTTGGAGGAACCACCAAATTTCTTCACATCCTCACCAGTGCTTGTTATTTTCCATTTTTTTCCCCTGGATTCCGGCCATCCTGTTGGGTGCGCAGGGGTACGTTGTGATTTTGGTTTGCATTTCTCTAATGAGTCGTGATACTGAGCATCTTTAAACGTACTTATTTGCCAGCTGTCTATCATCTCTGGAGAAATGTCAATTCAAGTCATTTGCCCACTTCTTAATTGGGTTGTTTGTTTGTTCTTGAGTTGTTGGAGTTCTTTACTTTGGATATTTATCCCACTTGGTCAATAATTCCTTTAATATGTTGCTGAATTGGGTTTGTTGGTGCTTTGTTGAGGTTTTTGCATCTACTCGTAAGGAATACTGCCTGTAGTTTATAGAGTCTTAGTCTGGCTTCAGAGTCAGGGTAATGCTGGTTTCATAAAATGAGTTAGAAAGCGTTCTCAATTTATCAGAAGAGTTTTACAACCCCTGGTCGTAAGTGTTCTGCAGTAGTTGATGCTGAGGCTTTTTCAGCTGAATGGTGTTGGTGGAGGGGCTGACCCCTGGAACTTCCGGCTCTGTCCTTTCTGTGACATCATTCCACTCTGAGTGATGTTTTGGACAGGACTCCACGTGGTACCAGCTGCAGTCAGTTCCTTTCTATATTTGACAAAACTATTTAAGTTTGATGATAATTTTAGTTTTTATTACAGTTAGCCCCTAGAATCCGGAGTATGAACTCTGTTGTTATAGTAACAGAATAAGTCAGTCAATAATTTACATAATTTTGATTTCACTTCGACTTAATAATACCTTTTAACTCTATGGTGATTTTCCTCTCAGGAATCTGAGGGACTTTACAAATAATTCACTTTACTGTAACATAGGATTTGGGGAAAATAGAGGTGTTCATGTTTTCTAAAGTGGAAGAGCATTGCCCCACACTTTCTGATTGAGCACCACCGCACAGGTCAGGCATCCAAGTCAGGTGTCTGAGGGTTGGCCTGGTACCAGTCCAGGGCCCCTTGTTTTTGATAGAGCTGAAACATTTGGTAACACAGAATGTTAAAACTGTCAAGAATGTGGTAGAAAGGGCTTAAAATGATGAAACATTTCTTGTAATTTTTTTTGGCCATGCAGGTGAATCTCTGCATTGAAAGGTGTGCAGAGATGCTGTGAAAACCAAACCTTGCCCCCTTTTTTGGTCGTAGGTATGGTGCCAGTGATGGAGTTCAGATATAGCCGTGTTTTAAATGTTTAACCGTCCATGAAGGTATTTTGTGAATTATTTGGCGTTGGTAGAAGGGTTGGATTTGTAAAATTCATTGTGCCCATTCAGATCATTAAGTATGTTTGGTCATGTTGGAGAATTTTCTTTCTGATGTTATTGTTAAGCTAAATGTGAAGGAGTCACAGAGCAATTCTTGCTGAAGATGCCCAGTGTCGCCGCTGTTACTTCGGCGGAGATGAATTCACGAGATGTTTTCAGTAATTCCTCGTCTCGTGATCACATACAGGTCAAAGCATGGGTTTTTTGGTTGTGGCACCGGGTCAGTGCCAACACTTTTCCATTCCTTGACTGACTTCAAAGATTTGAAGTGAATCTATGTCTTTATTCTCTTCCTATAAATATTCTCTGTAAGTAACACACATTTAGCCACGAATTATATAAACAAACTTTTCGTTGGAGATACTAGGTCAGGTAATTTGAAGGTTGTAGCTTTTAGCTCACGTCTGATAGGAACATTGAGTTTTAGTGGATATTTGAATTTTTAGAGGTTAAAATTATATGCCTGTTGTTTTTGGTTTGGTCGTTAGTCGTTGATTTACAGTAGTGATGCAGATGTGTAATTTGTTGCTTAGCTTCTGTTTTTTTTTTTAATTTTTTGCGGTACGCGGGCCTCTCACTGTTGCGGCCTCTCCCGTTGCAGAACACAGGCTCCGGACACGCAGGCTCAGCGGCCATGGCTCACGGGCCCAGCCCCTCCGTGGCATGTGGGATCTTCCGGGACTGGGGCACGAACCCGCGGCCCCTGCATCGGCAGGCGGACTCTCAACCACTGCGCCACCAGGGAAGCCCTAAGCTTCTGTTTTTTACATGGCATGTCTGTACATGTATCACTTTTAGGTGAAAAGGATTACATAAGTGCCGACTTCTGAGTAACTTTAAATTTTCAGTCTTTGGCCAGTGGTTAATCATAGAACTGAGTTTTCCCGAAGAGCTTAGATGAGGAATTTTACACGTGTAATATGTGCTTATGGTGGCAGTTGAAGGAGAAAGTAAGCTTTAATTTCTTCTGGGAAGAATCCTGGGGGCGGGGTGTGGTCAGGCGGGTAGGAGGGAGGATGAGACATACACACGGACGTGTGCACACCTACCGTTGGACAGTGAACTTGTACGGTTTCCCCTTCTTGGAGGAGCTCACGGAGATGGCTTCCGGAGGACCTGCCTCGGGCCCTGCCTCGTGCGCTGGCCTTGGGCTCTGACCTCCCTGCGCTGCTGAGTGTTGCTGGCAGCACAGCCCGTCTCGCCAGGGTGGCTCTGCCCCGTGTGGCCGCTGCTTCTCAAAAGCACTCGCAGCCCCTGTGATCTGCTGCAACAGGGCAGCGCCGTCTTAGGTCCGGGCCAGTCCCGGGGTCCTTTGTCCTTTCTGTGGAGCCCGTTTTAACTCTGATGGCAGAGTTACAAGCAGAGAAGACCACTGTGGTGGGCCTAAGATTCTTAGAATGACTGTCCTGAGTGTGGGACCCCCAGATCCTTTGTCAGTCACTGAGGGAATTTCAGGTCTTCGAGGGGTCCAGCCCAAGGTGGGAGTAGGAAGGGGCAGAGGGACTGCGTGTTCAGTGCCTTCTGTGCCAGGCTTCGCTCTGAACGCCTCCTGTCCATTTGGTGGAAACAGGCCACGGAGGGGCTGTCGTTTGCCCTGTTTGGGAAATGGGAAAAGTGGGGTTCAGGGTGAAATAGCTTGCCCTAAATTTGCACCTTCAATGTGACTCTATATTGCTACTGTATTAGAATTGAAGCATTTTAGGTTTTCAGTAGGTGCCACACATCTGGTCTCTCTCACCTTGCTGGTGAGGAAAGTGAGCAGTGATTTGCAGAAGGTGACGCCGCTTAGTTGTTCACGTGGTAGAACCAGGCCAGGAAGGCAGGCCTCCCGGTTTGTGGGCCTCGCTCAGTGCCGCACAGCCTGAGCTGGAGGGGGACGCACCCTCACTCACGTGCATCAGGGCACATGCAAAGCGCTGATGAAAATACCTCGGAAGGAAAATCGAGGCTTGGCTTTTTTCGTTCCGTCCGTGAAGCCTTCCCCGAATTCTCCAGCTCTCAGCGTCTTTCCTGTCCTGACACCCTGTAGTGCGTACTGTGTTGTAGCAGAGCAGTTTGGTATCTGTTCTCTCCTTTATAACTTTAGATTTATTTTAAAAATAATTTTCTACCTGTCATCATGAAACACTAATTTTTTTTCGCTGTGTACTCCTCAGTTGGGTTATGACTTCGGCAGTTTCTCTGTATCCTTTTTAATGTATATCAAAAGTTTTCTGACTTGAACCCACAGTGAAAATTAGCTTTACAGTTAGACCTCATGTATGCATACTGGAATATTGGAACCAAAGTTCCACAAACCGTTGTTTACTCTTGGTAGGGAGATGTACTGTCATCTGTTCTGTTTTACTGAAAAAGACACTGGTGGCTGTGACCCACTGAGTTGTCCTCACCCCGCCACTAATGGGTGTGACTGTTTGAAAATAACGTTCCACAGTGTTTGGCACAGGGCTGGGCGGAAGTACTCAGATGCTTACTGAGGTTCATCCTTTCTGAAGGACTGCTGCTTTGAGATGATTTTTATGATGCCTGAAACTGAGGGTATGGAAATGGTTTGTTTTTTCATTAAAATGTTTGTTGTCTTTGACTTAGTTTCGGGGGTACAGCGTTTCCTGGGAGAACAGGCATGGACTTTCAGCCTTCTCTTTCTTCTCCGTTTTCTTGTTTAGGAGACAGAAACTTGTTTCTTACATCTTCGTACTTTGGAGTCATCCTTTTACAGCAGTCAGAGGATGTGTTCACATCCTCACGTCAGCTCTTCCTGTGCCTCCAGAACTGTTCTTAGTTTGCTAAGGTCACTTGCTCCTTTGATCATCAGGAAGCCTTTCCTGCCTGTTTTGGCAGTTCTCCTTTGGGTACTGACCTGATCTGACCCACTTCGTATTAACCTTGGAATGGTAAACACTGGATTCTAAGATATGACTTGAAACACAGAAGTGGGGAAAATGTATTTTCTCATGTTTGTATTAAATACAGATTATCTGCTATAAAGAACTGTAACTATCTAATGTAAAGGAGGAAGTGCCGGCCGGCCGTATCTGTGGGTTCCACATCCGAGGATTGAAAATATTTGGGGAAAAAATGCTGGAAAGTTCCAAAAAGCAAAACTTGAATTTGCTGTGTGTTGGCAACTATTTGCATAGCATTTACATTGCATTGAGTATTATAAGTCATCGAGAGATGACTTACGGCGTACGGGAGGGTGTGCATAGGTTATACTCAGGTACTGCACCACTTCACATAAGGGTCTTGAGCATCCGTGGATTTTGGTACACGTGGAGGTCCTTGGAACCAATTCCCCACAGATACTGAGGGACGACTGTATTCTTGATAAGTATGTTTTCTTGATGGAGATGTTCATCTTTTAGGTTTTCATCATTTTTTTATTTCCTACTAAAATGTATTAAGTACCCTGTCTTCTTAAACAGTATACACTGAACATAATTAGCTTTTCAAAATGATATGTCTTCCTAGATACCATTTTCTACCATAGTCTAGCTTTAGATTGTGGAAGAGATTTCCTTAATTTACTTTCTTGAAAACATTCCCGGGTGTCAGTTTGCTTTTGTGTAATTGTTTCTTTCTCATAATGGCACATGCAGGGCAGTCAGATGTGTGTTTTCCACGGTTGACTGTGTAAACATTATTTAATCAGAAGCAGCTGTCTCCCAAGTGATTTTCTTTTTTCCTATTTGCAGATGGTATCTTCAAAACATAGGTATCCTTATCAACAAATAAAGGGTATCTTTATAGTTTCAACTTGCTCTTCTTCTGCTTGGGTGGTTATTTTTGGCATGATTCAGCGTTCTAAGAATCATACTAGGTAGGTTTAAGGAGGCACTCACTCCATGGCCTGCAAAGTCTTACATGGGATGATTGTTTCTGAGGATGATGCTGTACTAACTTTCATCCAGAGCCTTGTTAGTGTCTGACCTTTAATAGACTGTGCAACATTTTATCCTTAATGTTTTAATAAGATTGGAAGAGCCAGTAGGTTCACACATTGTTAGAAATGTGGGGATGGAGGTACTATAGAGATCAAGATCTTACATACGAGATAACCCAGGTCCCGAGAGAGCAGCATTTTTTTCTCAAGGTATTACAGCTAGTTAGTGGCATGGCCAGAGCCAGACTCAAGCCTGTAGCTTTGCTAGTTGAGTGCTATTTTTAGTGTACCCTGGTCTCTCTCAGTAGCTCCATAATGGCTCCACTTTTCCATGAAATTCTTTCCGTAAAATAATACTTCCTATTTTTAATAAACCTTTAGTTTCAATTAGTAGCATTATATTGACAGGGATATTGATTTTAAAATATTATCCAATATTAACCTTGTTTCTCAAGCACAGCTATTGAGGTTTTTTTCTTTCTGATTTTATTTATTTTATTAAACTTTTTTTTTTTTTAAGAACAGTTTTAGTTTCACAGCAAAATTGAAGGGAAAGTACAGAGATTTCCCATATACCTCCTGCCCGCACGTGCACAGCCTCACCCCTTGTCAACAGCGCCTCCGGAGTGGCACACTTATTACAATTGATGAACCTATGCTGACACATCATAATCACCTAAAGTTCATAGTTTACACTACAGTGTACCCTTGGTGTACTTTCTGTGGGTTTGAACAAACGTACAATGACATGTATTCATCATTATAGTATCGTACAGAGTATTTTCACTGCCCTAAAAATCCTCTCAGCTCTGCCTGTTCATCCCTCCTTCTCCTTAATCCCTGGGAACCACTGTTGTTTGTTGTTTTGAACTGTCTTCATAGTTACCATTGAGTTTTTAACTTTCAATTAATTTTTATATTTAAAAGTTTTATAATTTTTATATTTAGAAGTTTATTTGGTTCTTAAAAAAATCAGCTTCGGCTTTAAATTCTCATCTTTGTTCTTATAATCAAGCTTCTGCTATTTCTTTGCACATATTAAGCATTTGTTTTACATCATGTCTGAAATAGTCCTGGTATTTAATATCTTGAATCTAATTCCGCCATCTGTGCTTCTGCTGGCTTTTACTCGTGGTGCTTTGTTTTTCTGTGTATGTGTGATTTTTGATTGTGAACTCAAATCTCTTCGAGTTTTATTTGTGGGAATTCTTCGTGGGGTGGATTGAATTTGTCTTCTAGAGTGAGTTTGTAATTCCGTTGGTTGCTAGTTGTAGGGTGGAAGAGGGCACTGTCAACTCAGGACCTCTTTGAATTACATTTTCTGCCTGATTTTGTTTGTTTGTAAGATCATATAGCATGTGTGAATTTGGGTCACAAGCTTTGATTAGGACCAGCTTGTGGTTATGACTGTTGGGAAGGTATTTATCATCTCCCCCACTCCCACACCAAGGACAAGTCAGGCAGGTTTTGTTGCCATCTCCTTCTGTGGTGCAGGGTTATTTCTCGTTCCCCCTTAGCTGAAGACGTAGCCCTCTTGGGCTCACTGTCATGCTGGGGTCTTCTGCTGGCCTCCCTGTCTTTAGTGGGCCCTAAGCTTCAGCACCTGGTTACCATGTTCTGTTCCATCCAGCTGTCAGAGTAGGGTGCACAGGTTACTAGTGTTGGCAGGTGACCTCCATGTAAAATCTGTCTTTGGCATTTGCTTATCTCCCAGGGTTCTCCCATGGCTTCGTTTTTTGGTTTCTGCAGATTCCTTATTTTCTCACCAGCTCAGTAAATTATTATTGTTTTAATTAAAAAATTCATTCACCTTTTGGTTGTTTTCATCAGGAGGGTCACGAATATCTAATTACTTCTTCTTGATGAATTTGTAGTAATAGGTACTGAGTCTAAAATAATCTTATGTAAGTTACAAAAATGGAGACAGAACGGTCAGAAAGAATGTCGTCTTCCTTCTGAGCGTGCTGTGTTCTCAGACAAAACAGATGAATCCTGTTCCTCACGAAAGCTTTAGAGCAGAAATTCCTAACTGAGAACACCAACGTTTCTTCCCTTTATCCCAGTAAAGAATCGTGATTCTGTAAAGCAATGTTAATTGCAATAGGGTCCTATTTCTCAAGTGTGGGGATGCAAGGCTGTTCAGAGCCATTACTGTTGGATGTTGACCTGTTCTAGGCTCAACTTAAATCTTGCGGTGCTTGACTGTTATTTGACATGATAGGGAGTGTCAGCCTTCAATAACATCTTCAAGGGATGATGTTCGAGAACTCTGGTAAACGCACTAAAAATTGTGTGGCAAGTTTTCGGCTTCGTGGTGGTTTTTCACCAGTTAGACTAACTGTAGTGTTGAAAACACTTAAATTTTAAAAAAAGCACTCATCGGAAACTGGACTGCCTTGTCTACACTTTGCCTTTGTAGTTAGCATTTGGCTAGAGGTAGGTGTGTGCTCTGGTCATTTCTGCAAGAAAGTCTTGAATTCCTGCCGTGGGACTCTCCTCCTGTAGTTCACAGGATCCGCTCTGCGGCGTCCTTATGCTCTACTGAGGTATAGTTTACTGTGCTGTGCCTCACTTTAGAACTGTCGCCAAGCGAATTCCGTCCTCTCTGTACTGTCCGTGTCGATCTGCTGCCCTTGCCGTATCTGCAGCCACAGTCCCTCCCTGTCGAATCGTGTTGCTCAGCACGTGTCGGTTGGCTTAGAATTCCCGGGAGCTTTGTGTTAATACAGTAGTGTCCTCAGAAGTGTCGATAAAAGGGATTGGAAATATGACAGAATGTTACGTTAGAAGGCACTTTAGAAATTACCTGATCTTCGGCTGTGAAAACCTAAGTTTGTGTAAACGCTTACTTGAAAACCCAGCAGATAAGCTTAGAGCTGGGGGTTTAGAAAATTGCTGAGGAGACTGGCCCTTTTATTTTGCAAATAAACATTCTTAAATTACCAGAAAGGTTAAAGGACAGTGGTCTGAGTTTCCGCTTCATCGCACTTAGCCTCCTCCTCAGTCCAGCCTCGTTGGATTGCGGTTCTGCTGGTGGTTCGGCTTTGGGGGAGTACTATGAGGGTTCTTCCAGGGGCCGTGTTGTGGAGTTGGCCAGATTGAGGAGAGGATCTGGTTTTTTTAATGAAGCTTCCTCATTTCCTCCTTCTGATTTTTGTTTCCTTCTCTTGTTATTTCTTAGCTATTGCATGGAGCCGGTCATATTTATTAATATTACTGGCCAATGAGAGTAACTTTTCTTCCCCTTGGAATTGAAGGGAGGGGAGAGAAGGGAAGCAGCATTTACGGACAGCGGCTCACGTACAAGGCACAGCCAGATGCTTTCACAAAAGCTTCAGCTCAGTTTATTCGTAGCCGCTCTGTAAGGTGGTTGGTACCATTTCCCTCTTACCCTTAGGGACTTGGGGCACAGAGAGGCTAAGAACTTGAACTGTAGTCAAAACTACCCTGAGGCCAGGATGGGTGGGGGAAGGGCTTTCTGAGCAGCGCCTGGAAGCGTGTAGGGACACCAGTGGGACATGGGGTGGTCCGAGCACATGGATCGGTGTTACAGCGGAGAATGCTCACATGGTGTTCTGTTCTTGCTTCATCCCGAGGGCCAGAAATGCTTTCCCCAGGTATGTGTACCGGCATTTTATTGTCCCAAGTACATAGATGCATGAGGTCGTACTTTGGATAATAGCACCTTTTCTTGTCTTTTTTGTGTGTGTGTGGGAAAGGGGTTATACTCATTTGAATACACCAATATCAGTTTAAATTCTTGCATGTGGCTTAGTGATAGTTTTCAATATATGTGAGGAAATTCTGCGACAAGATACTTGAGCTGGCGGGGGCGGAGAGCGGGCTTGTAGCCTTCCACCAAGACGGTTCTATTCAGTGGATCTTGAAGTTGCTGTAATAACTGAATTTCATGTTGTTATAAAACAGTTCATGGAGAGCCAAATTTAGAAATAAATAGTATCTGTGAACTAGTGATTGTGTCGGGGATTTATAGAAAGCCGAATAGTAATTCCTAAATTAAAAAATACAGACAGTATCGTGTATATATCCAAGTGCTGGATGGCTGGAGGGCATTTTAGAGGAAATGTCTCGTTTTGGTGGAACTCGACCACCAACCCACCTGGTCCCTTTCATCAGTACTTACTTCAGGCCTGGCCCATCAGGAAGTTGAAGAGGCGTCGTCTGACAAAAAGGTCTGGGCTTCCCAGGCTTAGGAAACAGCAGGGGTGGGCTATGGGCACCCCGTGGTGTTGACCGTGGTCGCACCCTTGGGGAGGCATGGTGTGTGTGTCGTGTTGTCGTCTTGTGTGCAGCTCCGCAAGGTGGTGTTGGGCTGTCTTGTGAGTAGTATCAGTTGTATTTGTCTGGTAGGGTGTGTTCTTGGGAATTTCCAGGTAGACTGATGCAGAGTTACTGTGTTCTCAGAATTGCTTTTACTTCCCTTTCAGGCTACGTCTTGAGCCCATTTGCTAGTGTGTGCTGGTACTCAGGGCCTGTGTGCTGCCCACCACTTCCCCTGACTCCCCGTCCCTTTTCCTTCGGAGACCTCAGATGCACAGAATTGAGTCGGTCGTATTCCTGAGACCATGACACACAGTTACTGTCTGGGCAAGGCCCCTCTTTTGTTGGGTTTTATTTTATTTTTTCCTTTTTGTCCTTCACCCTGCAGTTCCACATCCCGGCCCTCTTCCAGCCCCACTCAAGTGGGTTTCATGTACATTCTTCCAGCCCATTTGCCATGTACTGTTTTATATATATATGTGGATCTCGTTTTTACTTTGTTTACCTAATATTATGTTTTTGACAAGTATCCATGTTTTTGTATGTAAACCTAGTTCATTTATTCTGACTGCTGCATAGTATGCTGTCATTTTATGGACCATCTAGACTGCAGTCAGCTGTGCAGTCGTCAGTGACATTTCAGCAAACGTTCTTGTCACCTTTTATTCTGTGTGAGAAGTTTTCAGGTATATACCTCTGAAGAAGTGTTAGGTCACTGAATATATGCATATTTAATTTCACAGAATTTCAGCTCTCTGAGATGGCTGCTCTGAGATGACACTCCTGTTAGACCATGTGATTCAGCAGGGGCTCACATCCATTACTTAAAACAAGGAACAGGATTTGATATAATTCCTTGATCCAGGCTTTGTCCATGAGAATGTTCCTGCAAACTAGTTTTTGGTCATATTATTAAAAGCCTTTATTCTTCACTATCACCCTTTGTTTTCTTTCCATAATGTTAGGTAGTTACAGGGAACAAGAAAATTATTATTATTATTATTTTTTTTTTTGCGGTACGCAGGCCTCTCACTGCTCTGGCCTCTCCCGTTGCGGAGCACAGGCTCCGGACGCGCAGGCTCAGCGGCCATGGCTCACGGGCCCAGCCGCTCCGCGGCATGTGGGATCTTCCCGGAGTGGGACACGAACCCATGTCCCCTGCATTGGCAGGCGGGCTCTCAACCACTGCGCCACCAGGGAAGCCCCAACAAGAAAATTATTTTAAGGGTTTCTCTGTAATGTGTATATAACTGTGACAGTATTGGGAAAATACTGTAAATACTAAGATGTCTGTTTTTCATTTTATAGGGCGCCAATGCCTCGGCATTAGAGAAAGAGATTGGTCCAGAACAGTTTCCAGTCAATGAGCACTATTTTGGATTAGTCAATGTAAGTATCCGTTGATACATAGCCTTCAAATTATGCTTGGAAGTAGTGTTAAGAATGATGAATGCAATTCATAATTTATTAAAGGAAATTTGTTCCTTTGTATCAGTAGACTTAATGCCAAGAAACATGACTTGGAATTTCAAAATTATCTCTAATGGGAGGGAAACAACATTGCCTGAAGTCTTTTTTTTTTTTAATTTATTATTTATTTATTATTATTATTTTCTTTGGCTGTGTTGGGTCTTCATGGCGGTGTGCGGGCTTCTCACTGTGGTGGCTTCTCTTGTTGCAGAGCCCGGGCTCTAGGTGCACAGGCTTCAGTAGTTGTGGCTCATGGGTTCTCTAGAGCACACGCTCAGTAGTTGTGGCGCACG
This sequence comes from Delphinus delphis, assembly GCF_949987515.2. NCBI lineage: Eukaryota > Metazoa > Chordata > Mammalia > Artiodactyla > Delphinidae > Delphinus > Delphinus delphis. Next base: position 4,752,020 of record NC_082700.1, on the reverse strand, counting down.
GGCTTAGTTGCTCTGTGGCATGTGGGATCTTCCTGGACCAGGCTCGAACCCGTGTCCCCTGCATTGGCAGGCGGATTCTTAACCACTGTGCCACCAGGGAAGTCCCCATTGCCTGAAGTCTTAAGAGTCTTGGAACAGTTTCTAACTTGTCGGCCTGATTTTTTTTCCTATTTTGTGTCAGAATTTTCTCAGAACCAAAATTTCATATGGCCTAGACCAACTGATCTCTTTGATTCTTTGAGAATTATTTACGTGTCTAAATATAAGTGGTCCAAATGTACAGATATAAATACAGTTTTGTAAATGCCCCCATGTGTCTATAGCGTCTTTGTCAGTTTGCTTCTGGCGTTGTTCCAGTGGTATAGATTTAAAAGGGTGAAATATAAGAAAAAAACATAGCCTTGCCCTTATGGAGGTAATCATTGTAATTATACATTATTAAAACTTTGGAAGAACTTTCTTTAGAAGTTTTAACTCTTTCCTGAATCATGAGAAAACACCACGAATCTTTGTTATGTAGTTGTCATGGTAGTTTATGCTGCACTGTACTGTTAGGTGGGTCCATGGTGAGTGTTTTAAAATATGTGTATTGGTGATAATACAGGTAAGAAAGTAAGTTATGCTGAACAGATTGGTGTGTTACTGAGTACTAGCACGTCATTATGTACAGATAGGTTCCTTGTGCAATTTGAGGAGGGCAGTTGAGTGGTATGTGTGTCTTGCCTTGCTTGGGGACCCTTCTCTGTCCGTCTGCGCTGGGTATAAGCTAGTAACACAGGGTCAGCAGTGCCCACCCTCCTCCTCTTCCCCTCCCTAGAGGAGGCCACTCATTAGTCCTCGGGCTATTTTTTCTGGAATGTATCCTTACAGCCTAAATAAGGTACTTATACTGCCATTAAAAAAAAAACAAACAAACTACTGACTTCCTGTTTTGGCAGATAAGAAACTTCACTCTCTTTTCTCACCATCCCTGCCCAAATTCACTTTCCCCCGTTCTCCCAATATGGAATTTATCATTGCTTTATTTTTCCATGTCCTAAACTTTCATTTATTCTTCCCAAAGCCTTCAGCAGAACTAAAGAAAGCCAAAAAGACCTTCTCAGTATCCGTTTCCACTGAGCCGTGCCTGTCAGGTACCACCCAGCGCCCCCCCCCCCCCCCGTGCTCCTTCTGTGTAGCCTGTACCTGGCGATGTCTCTTCCATCGCCCTTCACATTCCCTGCACTTGTCTCCTTTCCTTCTTCCCGACTTCTTTCCGGGTTTTTCCTCCCTTGCTTTGTGGAACACCTTCTGTAGATGCTTGTTTAGGAAATGTGCATGGATACAGACTTTGAGATCTTGTATATTTAAGACTGTTTCGGTTATTGTTAGAGCTAGATATCCATCCTAGGTTACATCAGGGCTTACTCCACTGCTTTCTGGCTTCCGTTGATGCTGAGAGGGTGGATGCCATTCTGGTTCTCGATCTCTTATGTACAGGGCTTTTTTTTTCCCCGCTTTAAAACGTTTTTGGGAGGCCTTAAGGATATTCTCTATCCACAGTGTTCTGAAATCTAATCCTGTGTCTTGATGGGGACCCTGTTGTGCTGAGTGTTTATGGACCCATTCAGACTGATGATTTATTTCCCTCAGTTGTAAAACATTGCTGATACTACTATTGGGATCATTTTCTTCCTATCGTTGTAATTTCTCTGTTTTGTCTTTTTTTGATATGGTTGCTATACTGAAACACTTAGACTGAGTATTTTTCTTATTCTCCCATTTTTGATCATCTGCCTTATTCTACATTTTAGACTATATCTTCAACTTTTTTGTCCAGCTCATTGCATTTTTTATTTCTTACAATGTTACCTTTTTTTCTTCTCTTGTTTCATGGGGGCAGTATTTTCTGTTCCTTTTCGCAGGATGTCATTTATAGTTTTTGTTGTTGCTGAGGTTTTCTGATGCTTACTGGATTGCTTCTGAGACCTTGGAGTTTATTCCCCGCCCCCTTTTAAACTTTGGTATCTTTCCTGTTGGAAGCTTTCCTCAAATTGTACTCATCTGTAAGGGTGAAATGCTGAAAGGATGACTGGGGCTTCTTGTGTTGTGGTGGGGCTGCTCTTTCAGTCTAGAGTGGCCCCTGGCGAATGCCCCTCCCTTCCACGGCCCCCATCCCATTTCAGTAGCTGGAGCTGTCTCTCTGGGGCTGTTTATCTTCTGCCGGGAAGCCTCCTCCGGCGCCTGTCTGGGGTGGGGGTGGGGGGTTATTCGGGGTTTTATTTGGTCCTGTTTCCTGCTCGGTGCCTCACTGCTGTCCTTAAGGGTTCTCCACCCAGAGTCTCCTCTTCATCTTCTGTGGAGACTAAACCTGCAGCTGAAGGAAGAGTTGAGTGCCTGGGGGTCTCAATGGTCCTTTTAAAGACTGACGACCAGACTTGTGTTCTCAGAGGTCCCCACCCCACAAAACGTCTCTGACCCTTTAGAGGTGAGTCCGTTGTTACCCATTTGTCTCTTAGAGACATTTGGGCTACTTCTCCTCCATCTGCCTTCTGTATTCTGGAAGTTCGCTGATACCTCTAATCTCTCATTGTCTTCTTTGGCCTTTTGAGTTTTTGCCTAATCTGTTCTTTTACTGTCATTGTATTGGGGTATCATGGGGAGGAGAGTTAAATGAATATATTTAATTTTTCTTGTTTATCGAGCAGGCTGGCCTCTACTTCTGATATCTGAAATGCGCACACTTACAGAGTGGTCTAGTGATCAGAAGCCTCCTTTCAGTTCTGGGGGTGGCAGACCCCAGCTCTTCAGTCTCGTTGCCCTTTCCCTGTGGCTGTGGCTACCGCCCTTACTTGGCTCAGCCTCCAAAGCTAATTTGTGTCTTAAATTGTAGAAAAGTTGTGCCCATTTTTAGTGTCCCAGAAGAACCCATTTTCCTTAGTTAGAGTAGTAGTATTTTCTATATTGAAGGCTGTTTTCCCTTTACCTTCTCCAGCATAAACATTCCAATCTCTCCATTTTGTGTCTGACTTTTTTGCAGATAACCTCAAAACAAGTAAACGAGTCTTAAAGCTCTATATTATTTTTTCTTCTGCTGGTATGTTGTTTTTAATTGGATACCAGTATCCAAATACCAGTGTTGATTGTGTGTAAAAAAACAAACAAAAAAAGTTTCTAAGAAGGTATCATTTTTACTACTTCACGTGCATCAGTCTAAATTCAAAAGGTAGAATTTGTATTTCTCCCTGAAGCTGAGTAACCGAGATTCAGTAAAACCAAGGAAAGCAGGAGTTTCTGAGAACAGTTTCTGATCTCTGTGCCTGGTTATTATGATGAAGAATTGAGATCCCTAAGGTAGCCAGGGCTCCAGCTGTGAAACATTGAGGAGCACCTTGAATTATATGCAGAAATAAATTGGTGGTCGGAGTAGATGCAGCAGAACTAGGACAGTGATGAACTTCTTCTTTGATCTGTGCCCTCAGGCTACTTTGCAGCTGTGTCGCGTGCCTTTAACCTTTTCCATAAGCCCTGTTTTCAGCTCTTAAATTGTCATCACCCTTCTCTCTCGTTTCCTTCCCCCTTTTTTCTTTGTAGAGCTATCACACTATTAGAGTCCCTTAAAAATTAAGGTTGGAGCTTTGAGGGGTCGGGGAGATGGCTTAGTTAATTGAGAGGTGAACATTTGAACATCTTCCTCCTGTCCCTGTGCCTGTCTGCCCAGTAGTTAGTGTTATAAACAACATGGAAGGGAGCTGCTTGAAGGCACTTGGTGGTTAATCTTTCCTAGCAATTGGATTCTGTTAAAGTGAGGCACATGTACATTTTCTTTTCATCAGTCTGTTCTTAGCTAAGTGTGCAGGTTCATTTTAATTGCTCTTACAAAAAGCTAATACTGAAAAGGGTTCCCATTAGATCTGCCTGATTGGATCCCTTTTTGCGACCGACCGGTAAGTGGTAGAATCACTCAATAGCACTTGCTTTTGGGAAATAGTGTGTGTATTTGGGCAGTTAGAAAATTAGACTTTTTTTCTTTTTTTTATGGAGAGAAGGGGAAAAAAAAACCCCCAAACCCCACAGTTAATTAATCTACCAGAAAATGCAGAGTGGTTACTCTTCACTTTGTCAATAACCGTCTGTTTTCCATTATTTTCAGTTGTAGATGTTTTTATCTTGGAGGAATATTTTCACAAAGGATAGCTTTTATGGCCGTTTACTCTTAATGGTAACTCTGATGCCATCACTGTGATTTGCATAATAGAGTGGGGATTTCCTGTTGGGTTAACTCTTGTGAATACTTAGTATCTCTGATGGTACAGGATGTTAGGAGAGGGGAAATACTTGTGTGGCTCGGGGTGCAGAAGCCGCCCTGAGGAGGGAGAGGAGCCTGGGGAAGCTTTTCTCTTGCTGTGAAATACCCACCTTACTGTCTGCTGTTTATAGTCAGCTAGATTCTTTGAAAGCAAATTGTTTAATCTGATAAACCAGATTGCCTTTTTCCTTTGTCTTGTAGCTAATGAGTACTTATTTTAGTAAAGTTGATAGTAGTGATTTAGACTAGTAGTATCTCTCTCCTACTTTCTGTGCAGTCTCTCCATTTTTAAAAAATTTTATTATTATTATTATTTTGGCTGCACTGGGTCTTCGTTGCTGCACGCGGGCTTTCTCCAGTTGTGGCGAGCGGGGGCTGCTCTTCGTTGTGGTGCCCGGGCCTCTCACCGCAGTGGGTTCTCTTGTTGCGGAGCACGGGCTCCAGGCGCGTGGGCTTCAGTAGTTATGGCTCACGGGCTCTAGTAGAGCACAGGCTCAGTAGTTGTGGCGCACGGGCTTAGTTGCTCCGCGGCATGTGGGATCTTCCCGGACGAGGGATCGAACCCTTGTCCCCTGCATTGGCAGGCGGATTCCCAACCACGGCGCCAGCAGTGAAGCCCAGTCTCTCCATTTTTAATAGCCTTTTAAAAATCATTTCATTATATGATTTTATTTTAATTTTCTAACACAATAGGTTCCCAAACACAAGTAGGTTTGTGGGGCTAGACCGTTATAAGTCTTTTTAAACTGAATTGCTAGTAGTCACTAGTTGGAACTCTGAATCCAGGGAACAGGGGCCATTATGGAGGAGAGTGAGAAATAAAAATGGAAGGTTTTGTAGGTTGTAAAGTTGATTAGGCCTGTGTCTCTTGGTTCTGTTTTCTTTTGCATTGGTTTCCTTTTCCTTTAGCTTCTCTCCACCTGATGGCCATCTTATATCATCAGAGATCCCAGACCGTCCATATCAAACCTGACCAAAGAACTCTGCCCCAAGGCCTCTGGCCAGATTGGATCCAGTGCCCGACCCTGTTGCGGGGTCTACAAAAGAGCTTGTGACTGACAGTCATACAGAGCTTGCACAGAGAAGTGGGTTCCCGTGAGGAAGCCTGGGGCAGGGGGGCAAGGGAGGGGGAGGAACAGATGTCCATGGGAATCTGGATTAGGTTCACCTGGCTGCAGAGGGGGGGTGGGTAGGGGCACGTGGGGTCTAGACCTATGTAAAACAGGGCCACCTGAACAGATTGTGGTCGGGGGAGGAGGGCCTTCCTGTAGAAGGGAGGGTGTTCATAGGATGGCACTGTCGCCAGCCAGCATGGAGGACCGTGGGGCACTTAAACATTTAAAAACATTTTTTAAAGGTAATACTGTTGACATAATCGTGATTAAAACCAGTAGTTTCCAAGTGAAATACGTAAGATGAGTCATTGGGGACCAAAGTATGAGCATTTCTAGTGTTTATTTTTATCTAAAAAGGAAAGATATAGGTTAAGCTTTACTAATTCTTAATAATTGGTTGACACTGGCACCCATACTACTCTGTCCATGTGTGTAGTGTTCCTATGTCACTGCAAGTTGCATAGTACCAAAGGCTAACAGTATCACCCCTCTTATTCATTTGTGCTGTTGCAATCTATTATGATTCAAGTGGAGACTTAAGGATTACAGGATTTAATCTATTTCAGCTAAGCTAATTTTTCAAAAGGGACAGATGGCTCAAAAAGGTTGTTTCAAAAATAACCGTGTAGTGATGAGGTATTCTGAACCATGGTAAGTGCTTCACGCAGATCATTCATTTAATTCTTTGCAAGGTTGTAGAGGTGGGCGCTGTTATAAATGTCATGTACAGATGAGGAAACCGACGAAGAGAGAGTGGCTTGGTAATTTCCTAGGGTCGGGTAGCAGAACCAGACTTGAACCTAGATAGCTTGGTTTCAGATCCTGTGTGCTCAGTGGCCAGGCTTTGCTGCTGTCAAGACAGATAATTACTTAAATGAATTCAAACAAATTTGATAGATAGGATCGACTATCTAATACCATAGTTTAGAAAGTAAAGGCTGTCAAGGAGAGAGTCTTTTCCACTTGGTCTTATGTATGTATCTTTACGGAGATACCTTTTTCAACTTTGATATCCCTTAGAACTACATAGCCAAGTAACTGAACTGTCAAATCGCTCTATTAAAATCTATAGCCCATAGTTTACAAAAAAGCATACTAAGTCTCATCGCTCTTACTTAATAATTTTTAGTGAAAATAAAAAATTAGTATAATAATTTGGAATGTTCATCTTAATCACATTTGTTACATTTTTAGTGTACATAATGTAGTACATATATTATTTCTAAACAAATATGCATGTATTAGGGATATGTGCTCAAAATGATCTTATTGATGGGGATATGAGAAATCTTTTTTTTTTTTTTCCCAAGACTCAGAGAAAGCAGGGATAGGTCACTGTGTTCAATAAACAATTGAGAAGTCAGTGATGAGACCTTTAATACTTGTTTCCCCTGATTTTAAACCTGGTCATGCCTTTGATCTTCAGAACCAGCTGAAAAAGCACAGGGTAGGTTTCAATCCTATTCAGAAGCAAGAGTGCAGAGGAAATCATCCCAGACAGTCTTTTGCATGAAAGCTATATACTTGAAGGATGTGTTTTTAGGTTTCAGGAACTTCAGTGAAAGTCACTACTAAAAATCAGGGAAATTGAAGGAAAAGCTTCAAAGTTATGAATAAGATTGAAAGTTAGTTTATTCTGGAGAAATAGTAGTAGTTTCAACCTTTACTTTTTCTTTAATGGGGTTGATGAAGGTAAGTAAAGAAGGCCATAGTAGAAAGCCTCCAAGGTTGGTTGTAATGTTACCTATTGCTTGTAGTCAGAAGATTAGCAGGAGGCGGACTTCAGCAGTCTCCACATGCCAGTTCCTTAGCTTATTTTATTTGCTTTTTTATTAGTGGGTCAAAAGCTTCATCATCATAATTGTTTCTAATATACTGTGAGCTGCTGTCTTTTGTTTATCTACCTGCTCTGTGGAAGTTGTTAGAGTTCCCTGTTGTTTATTCTTTAATAAAATGTCCAAATTATGGGGATTGTATCTTCTGTTCAGTTTACAAAGCCATAGTTTGTTGGTCATTGGAGTCATTAGACTGTTGTACAATTACTAGTATTTTTCAGACTAATTAATACTGATTAATTGGTAAGATAATCTTAGTCGTATTGGAGATTGTACTGCAGGTGTACTTAGCCCCTGGATAGGCTTTATTGAAGGATATCCATGGTTGTATTCATGATCAGTGATATCTGTGCATCATTGTCATATACTTTTAGCATTCCTCTGGAAAGCCTGTAAACACATCTGTCTTTACGAAATCAGTTCTTGGCTCCGACTGGCAATGTGAACATAGAAGTTGTAAATCTTCGCTGAGTCCGTTGTCCTGTTCCTTTTTTGGGGTATTTAACTTCTTCCTCTGTTCCCTGAGTATCTTGTAAATTGGTAGTTCAATCTAGACACGTGGTTAAAGTTTAGGCATTTGATTTTGTTTTTTAAGGCAAGAATACTTTATAGGAATTGCCACATATTTCTTGGTGCACCACATCACGGGATGTAAAGTTTGGGCTGTTCATTTTGAATGATGCTGGAATGCATTGGGCGTTCAGGTCTGAGCCCCCCATTTTAAAGTTCCCCACCAACCTTTAACCAAATGTTTTAGGTATCCAGGGATAATTATCACCCAATCCATTATTTACAATGATTTCTTCTGGATTTATTAGCCAGAATTATTCTCTAAACAATAACTTTAATGCCCTCTGAAATATGGTTTTTATGAGAAAGGTGGGGTAGAACTTTGATGCTTTGCTTTTTTATATTCTTGTTTACAACTTCCACTGGAGACTAATAAACCACATAGATATTTGTGTAGTTGATGTGCTTTTTAATCCATTGCAGTAATTCTTTTTGATGAAAGTTGGCTCTTCAAGCCACAGGAAAAGATATTCCAGGCTAATCTTGTACATTGTACATTTCCGTCCATTACGTTGTATAGCCGTATCTGTAAGTCGTCCTCGTTCCTTTTTGTGGGAAAAGGGTTTTTAGAGGCCACAGTCTGGATTCAGGGGAAATTTATTGATGTGGAGGCCTTTTCAGTGGACAGAACCTGAGAACGCAAACACACACACACACTTTAAGATTTACAAAGAGGCATGAGTTTATACTGCTAGTTCTAATTCCAATTTAACTTTAAAGGGCTTTTACTCTTCTGATTTTTACTATTGTATCTTTTTTCCTTTACGTTAAAAAATTTGATTACGGGCTTCTCTGATGGCGCAGTGGTTACGAATCTGCCTGCCAAAGCAGGAGACGTGGGTTTGAGCCCTGGTCCAGGAAGAGCCCACGTGCTGCAGAGCAACTAAGCCCATGCACCACAACTACTGAGCCTGCACTCTAGAGCCCGCATGCCACAACTACTGAGCCCACGAGCCACAACTACTGAGCCCATGCACCACAACTGCTGAAGCCCACGCGCCTGGAGCCCGTGCTCCGCCAACAAGAGAAGCCACCACAGTGAGAAACCCACGCACCCCAGCGAAGAGTAGCCCCTGCTCGCCACAACTGAAGAAAGCCTGTGCGCAGCAAAGAAGACCTAACACAGCCAAAAATAAATTTAAAAACGTTTTTTTTGATTCCTAGGGGATATTAACATAATTCCTTCCTTGCTTTGTCTTACAGTATATCTTTAGTGGTTTCAAAATAGCAATATCAATGGGTTAATTCTAACAGTGTGAGTACTGATTGCTGTTTTAAGACTTCTTTGTTCTTTTTGTTCTTAGACTGTAGTTCAGTAGGCATGGATAGTAAAAATCCTGTGTTTTAAAGTTATTTGAAGTCATTCTTTTCTTTTTTTTAAAAGCTTTATTTATATATTTATTTTAAAATTTATTTGGTTGTGTTGGGGTTTTTTTGCTGTGCACGGGCTTTCTCTAGTTGTGGCGAGTGGGGGCTACTCTTCCTTGTGGTGCTGTCTTCTCATTGCGGTGGCTTCTCTTGTTGCGGAGCACGGGCTCTAAGCGCATGGGCTTCAGTAGTTGCGGCTTGTGGGCTCTAGTTGTGGCACACAGGCTTAGTTGCTCTACAGTGTGTGGGATCTTCCCGGACCAGGGCTCGAACCCGTGTCCCCTGCATTGGCAGGCGGATTTTTAACCACTGCACCACCAGGGAAGCCCTCACTCTTTTCTTTACGTAGTTCTACCACCAACTTGGTACACGTTTAGGTCTGATTTATTTCTATTTATTTTCAATTTTAGGAATTTATTCTGTCTTTTTCATTTTAATTTAGTTTTTAAAAGTATAGTTACAAGGTAAACTTTTTATAACCGTGTACGTGTACAGCAGTCTCACTTTCATTGCTCTTACTCTTTTCCCTTTCTCTCTCTATATAACCATTTTTATTAGCTTTTGATATATTCTTCCTAGTTTTAAAATATAAGCAAACGTGTGCATGTATTTATGGACATAATTGAAGAGTGCCCGTTCTTCAGCATTCTCTCCACTTGCCTGTTTCTGGTTACTGTATGCCTGACCCCGCCCCGTGGCAGTTCTCTGAGAACTGTCCTCATCCCTTGTTTACTCCCCAGCTCCTCAGTGATGGACTTCTAGGGGTTTTATTAGCCAGCTTCGGGAGTCAGTGTCTATTAATAGGAAGGAAAAAAGAAGGCGAAAAATATTTATTAAACCCTGTGTTATTTTCTCTGTAAAGTAGGATGACTTTCTCCCCTGCTATTAAAGAGAAGGAAACTGAGGCTGAGTGATCAGTCACCTGCTCCAGGCCACGTGGCCAGTGAGAGGTGGGGCTGCAGTTCAGGGTTCAACTCTGGAGCCGAGTCCACATCCTTCTGACGGATGGAGAATAATGTGACCTGGCATTTCGGCATTTCAGTGGTTGTTAGGCTGTCACGTTGATGACTTTTTCATCTAATATTTCAGAGTATCTTGTTTTTTCTTATTTTTTGTTTTTGTTTATTTTTTGGATGGCACTGAAGAACCTGATAGTAAACCTCACTCTTACGTTTTTTTTAAAGAATTTTTGAGAGTTACATTTTTACACGTACAGTATAGAAAATGCTTTGTATACAACCAGTACTATCATAACAATGGGAATTGGAAAAGGAATTCGCCAGAAGCCTAAACCTTAACTAATCTCACTATTTAAACTATGTAGTTCTTTAACTCAGTTTTAATAAAGGCCAGATTTATTGCATGTATTTTTCTTCCGTTTTAACCTGAAACTGATGCCAGGAGCATCCATTTAATGTTAGAATTGGGTGGTTTGCAATCAGGACAGTTACTTGTGCTCTCAGATACCTTTTAAGTTATGAGGATCATCAATTCCCTATCTTGTCTTTCTCTTCTCTCAGCTTTAGGCATAGACATTCTTTCTCTGAAAACTGTGTTGCCTCAAATTTAACAAAAATGTTTTTTTCTATTCTAGTTTGGGAATACTTGCTACTGCAATTCAGTTCTTCAAGCACTTTATTTTTGTCGTCCATTTCGGGAAAAAGTTCTCGCGTACAAGAGTCAACCTAGGAAGAAGGAGAGTCTTCTGACGTGCTTAGCAGACCTCTTCCACAGCATTGCTACCCAGAAGAAAAAGGTTGGAGTCATACCTCCTAAGAAGTTCATAACAAGATTACGGAAAGAAAATGGTAATTCTTCTACTTCTTTTTTTTTTGGCGGTACGCGGGCCTCTCACTGTTGCGGCCTCTCCCGTTGTGGAGCACAGGCTCCGGACGCGCAGGCTCAGTGGCCATGGCTCCCGGGCCCAGCCGCTCCGCGGCATGTGGGATCTTCCCGGACCGGGGCACGAACCCGTGTCCCCTGCATCGGCAGGCGGACTCTCAACCACTGTGCCACTAGGGAAGCCCTCGTCTACTTCTTAATGTATTGCTTATTTAACAGGAAGATCAGGTGCAACAAGCATCAGCTGATGATGCGTTAGCTGCTGAAAAGCCAGCGGTGATATTCCTGTCTCTAATGCAGTGCCAGTTTAGTGACGAGACAGTCACACAGTGATCACTGTGAGGTGTGATTGCTGTTTGAAGTATGTTGTACAAAGATCAAATTCTGTGTGCCAGGAAATGAGAAATCATAATTTCTCTTTTTTGCCTGCTTGGCTTTTCTATCAAGAAGAGTTGTGGGGTTTTGGGGTGTTTTTCTTTCACTTATTGTTCATTTGTTGTTCTCATAATGCTTTCATGTATGTTAACTCATTTGATCCTTACGATAACCTGATGAGAGAGCATGTTATTTACCCCATTTTAGCCATGAAAAAAACAGAAGCTAAAAGACTTGCCAGAAGTCACACCCCAGGGAAAGGAAAGACCTAACACAATAAAGTAAACTTTCTGGCTTAGGGTAGGTAGTTTTAACTTTACCTCCTGTCCCCACCCCACTTTTAAAAATAGTTACTGATTGCATCCCACTTCTCTTTTCTCTCTTAAAATATTTTTCATTTAATTTTCATAGCAAGTGCATAAGTTAGACATTACTTCCTCACTTTACATGATGTCACTGGCTCTCAGAGACGTTAAGGGCACCTGTCAAGCCCCACACTTCTTCCTGACATCTGGGCCCAGTGTTCTGTCCAGTGTGGTGTGCTACCTCAGAAGGTTCAGATGGACTCAAGAAACATGTAGAATGCTGCTTGTTTGTTCGTTTGTTTGGATGTAGGCATTTCAATCATTGCAGAAATAAAATTGAGTAGCGTTTTTCGTTAGATTTGTTCTCTATTAAATACAATGATGCGCACAGAAATATGACCTGAGAAGCCTTTAGTGTTGGTTTTTAAACACATCAGTGGGGAGGCCTGCCCTTAAGTCAGCTGACACTGTTCATTATCACATGAATTGAGATGAGCATGGGTCATATCTCGTTCCCTAAAACATATGAAGGTGCTGAAATAATATGGCTCTAGGTTACTACTCTTTTTTTTTTTTTTTCTTTTCCCCGGTACGCGGGCCTCTCACTGTTGTGGCCTCTCCCATTGCGGAGCGCAGGCTCAGCGGCCATGGCTCACGGGCCCAGCCGCTCTGCGGCATGTGGGATCTTCCCGGACCGGGGCACGAACCCGTGTCCCCTGCATCGGCAGGCGGACTCTCAACCACTGCGCCACCAGGGAAGCCCCTCATTGTAGTTTTGATTTGCATTTTCCTAATAATTAGTGATGTTGAGCATTTTTTCATGTGCCTCTTGGCCATCTGTATGTGTTCTTTGGTGAAATGTCTATTTAGGTCTTCCACCAATTTTTTAATTGAATTGTTTGTTTTTTTGATATTGAGCTCCATGAGCTGTTTGTATATTTTGGAAATTAATCCTTTGTTGTTTTATTTGCAAATATATTCTCCTATCCTGAGGGTTGTCTTTTTGTCTTGTTTATGGTTTCCTTTGCTGTGAAAAAGCTTTTAAGTTTAATTAAGTCCCATGTGTTTATTTTTGTTTTTATTTCCTTTACTGTAGGAGGTGGGTCAAAAAAGATATTGCTGTGGTTTATGTCAAAGAGTGTTTTTCCTATGTTTTCCTCTAAGAGTTTTATAGTGTCTGGCCTTACATTTAGGTCTTTAATCCATTTTGGGTTTATTTTTGTGTATGGTGTTAGGGAGTGTTCTAATTTCATTCTTTTCCATGTAGCTGTCCAGTTTTCCCAGCACCACTTACTGAAGAGGCTGCCTTTTCTCCATTGTATGTTCTTGCCTCCTTCGTCATAAATTAGGTGCCCATATGTGTGTGGGTTTATCTCTGGGCATTCTATCCTGTACTGTTGATGTACATTTGTTTTTGTGCCAGTACCATACTGTCTTGATTACTGTAGCTTTGTAGTATAATTTGAAGTAGGGGAGCCTGATTCCTCCAACTCCGTTTTTCTTTCTCAAGATTGCTTTGGCTATTTGGGGTCTTTTGTGTTTCCATACGAATTGTAAAATTTTTTGTTCTAATTCTGTGAAGAATGCCATTGGTAGTTTGATAGGGATTGCATTGAATCTGTAGATTGCTTTGGGTAGTATAGTCATTTTCACAATATTGATTCTTCCAATCCAAGAACATGGTATATTTCTCCATGTGTTTATGTTATCTTTGATTTCTTTCATCAGTGTTTTATAGTCTTCTGAGTACAAGTCTTTTGCCTCCTTAGGCAGGTTTATTCCTAGGTATTTTATTCCTTTTGTTGCAATGGTAAATGGGAGCGTTTCCTTAATTTCTCTTTCTGATTTTTCGTTGTTCGTGTACAGGAATGCCAGAGATTTCTGTGCATTAATTTTGTATCCTGCAAGCTTACCAAATTCATTGATTAGTTCTAGCAGTTTTCTGGTGGCATCTTTGGATTTTCTATATATAATATCATGTCATCTGCAAACAGAAACAGTTTTACTTCTTCTTTTCCAATTTGTATTCCTTTTATTTCTTTTTCTTCTCTGATTGCTGTGGCTAGGACTTCCAAAACTATGTTGGGTAAGAGTGGCGAGAGTGGACATCCTTGTCTTCTCCTGATCTTAATGGAAATGCTTTCAGTTTTTTACCATTGAGTATGATGCTTGCTGTGGGTTTGTCATATATGGCCTTTATTATGTTGAGGTAGGTTCCCTCTATGCCCATTTTCTGGAGAGTTTTTATCATAGATCGGTATTAAATTTTGTCAAAAGCTTTTTCTGCATCGACTGAGATGATCATATGATTTTTATTCCTTAATTTGCTAATGTGGTGTATCCCATTGATTGATTTGCGTATATTGGAGAATCCTTGCATCCCTGGGATAAATCCCACTTGATCATGGTGTATGATCCTTTTAATGTGTTGTTGGATTCTGTTTGCTAGTATTTTGTTCAGGATTTTTGCATCTATGTTCATCAGTGATATTGGTCTTTAATTTTCTTTTTTTGTGATACCTGTTTCTGGTTTTGGTATCAGGGTGATGGTTGTTTCATAGAATGAATTTGGGAGTGTTTCTCCCTCTGCAACTTCTTGGAAGAGTTTGAGAAGGATCGGTGTTAGCTATTCTCTAAATGTTTGATAGAATTCACCTGTGAAGCCATCTGGTCCTGGACTTTTGTTTGTTGGAAGATTTTTAGTTATGGTTTCAATTTCACTACTTGTGATAGATCTGTTTATTATTTCTAATTCTTCCTGGTTCAGTCTTGGAAAATTGTACCTTTCCAAGAATTTGTCCATTTCTTTGTGGTTGTACATTTTATTGGCATATAGTTGTTTGTAGTAGTCTCTTATAATCCTTTGTAATTCCTGCAGTGTCAGTTGTGATTTCTCCTTTTTCATTTCTAATTTTATTGATTTGTGTTCTCTCCTGTTTTTTCTTGATGAGTCTGGCTAGGGTTTATCAGTATTGTTTATCTTCTCAAAGAACCAGCTTTTAGTTTTATTGATGTTTTCTTAATTTCTATTTCATTTATTTCTGCTCTGATTTTTATGATTTCTTTCCTTCTACTGACTTTGGGTTTTCTTTGTTCTTTCTCTAGTTGTTTTAAGTCTGTAGGGTTAGATTGTTTACTTGAGATTTTTCTTGTTTCTTGAGGTGAGATTGAATTGCTATAAACTTTCCTGTTAGAACTGCTTTTGCTGCATCCCATAGGTTTTGGGTCGTAGTGTTTTTGTTGTCATTTGTTTCTATGTATTTTTTAATCTCTTCTTTGATTTCTTCAGTGATCTCTCGGTTATTTAGTAGCGCACTGTTTAGCTTCTGTGTATTTGTGTTTCTTACACTTTTTTTTCCTGTAATTGATTTCCAGTCTCATAGCATTGTGGTCAGAAAAGATGCTTGATACGATTTCAACTTTCTTAAATTTTCTGAGGCTTGATTTGTGACCCAAGATGTGATCTATCCTGGAGAATGTTCCATGTGCACTTGAAAAGAAAGTGTATTCTACCACTTTTGGGTGGAATGTTATATAAATATCAATTAAATCTATCTGGTCTGTTGTGGCACTTAAAGCTTGTATTTCCTATTTATTTTCTGTTTGGATGATCTGTCCACTGGTGTAAGTGGCGTGTTAAAGGACCCTACTATTTTTGTGTTACTGTCGATTTCTCCTTTCATGGTTGTTAGCATTTGCCTTATGTGTTGAGGTGCTCCTATGTTGGGGCATAAACATTTATAATTGTTATATCTTCTTCTTGGATTGATCCTTTGATCATTATGTGGTGTCCCTCCTTATCTCTTGTAATAGTCTTTATTTTAAAGTCTATTTTATCTGATACAAGTATTGCTACTCCAGCTTTCTTTTGATTTCCATGTGCATGGAATATCTTTTTCCATCCCTTCACTTGCAGTCTGTATGAGTCTGTAGGTCTGAAGTAGGTCTCTTGTAGACAGCATATATATGGGTCTTGTTTTTGTATCCATTCAGTCAGTCTGTGTCTTTTGGTTGGGGCATTTAATCCACTTACATTCAAGGTTATTATCGATATGTATGTTCCTATTACCATTTTCTTAATTATTTTGGGTTTGTTTTTGTGGGTCTTTTTCTTCTCTTGTGTTTCCTGCCTGGAGAAGTTCCTTTAGCATTTGTTGTGAAGCTGGTTTGGTGGTGCTGAATGCTGTTAGCTTTTGCTTGTCTGAAAAGCTTTTGATTTCTCTGAATGTGAATGAGATCCTTGCTGGGTAGAGCAATCTTGGTTGTAGGTTTTTCTCTTTCCTCGCTTTAAGTATATCCTGCCACTCCCTTCTGGCCTGTAGAATTTCTGCTGAAAAATCAGCTGATAACCTTATGGGGATTCCTTTGCATGTTATTTTTTGTTTTTCCCTTGCTGCTTTTAATATTTTTTCTTTGAATTTATTTTTTGTTATTTTGATTAGTATGTGTCTTGGTGTGTTTTTCCTAGGGTTTATCCTTTATGGGACTCTCTGTGCTTCCAGGACTTGGGTGACTATTTCCTTTCCCATGTTAGGGAAGTTTTGGACTGTAATGTCTTCTCATATTTTCTCAGACCCTTTCTTTTTCTCTTCTGGGACCCCTATGATTTGAATGTCGGTGTGTTTAGTGTTGTCCCAGGGGTGTCTTAGGCTGTCTTCATTTCTTTTCATTCTTTTCTCTTTACTCTGTTCCACAGCAGTGAATTCCAGCATTGTGTCTTCCAGGTCGCTTATCCATTCTTCTGCCTCAGTTGTTCTGCTATTGATTCCTTCTACTGTATTTTTCATTTCAGTTACTGTGTTGTTCATCGCTGTTTGTTTGTTCTTTAGTTCTTCTAGATCTTTGTTAAACGTTTCTTGTATTTTCTCAATTCGTGCCTCCATTCTATTTCTGAGGTTCTGGATCATCTTTACTATCATTACTCTGAATTCTTTTTCAGGTAGATTGCCTATTTCCTCTTCATTTATTTGGTCTTATAGGTTTTTACCTTGATCCTTCACCTTTGACATATTTTTTGTCATCTCATTTTTTTTTTTTTTTTTGTTTTAATGAGTGGCATTGTGTTCCTGTCTTACTGGTTGTTTGGCCTGAGGTTTCCAACACTGGAGTTTGTAGGCTGTTGGGTAGAGCTGGGTCTTGGTGCTCAGCTGAGGACCTTTGTGAGACCTCAATCCAGTGAATATTCCCTGGGGTCTGAGGTTCTCTGTTAGTCCAGTGGTTTCGACACAGAGCTCCCACCGCAGGAGCTTCAGCCAGATCCCCTGCTCGTGAACCAAGATCCCGCAAGCCACGTGGGGTGGCAAAAAAAAAAAAAGAGAACAATAACAAAGTAAAAAATAAAATTAGAGTAGGAAACTAACAGATATGTTAGAAAGACTATAAAAATAAAAATATAGATGAATCAACAACCGGAGAGTACATCAGTACCACAATAATAGAAAAAGAGGAGGAGGGAGAAGGAAAAGAAAAGAAAGAAAAGGAGAAAAAAGAGGAGGAAAAGGCCTTGGCTGTGGAGGGCGGGGCCTAAGCAAGGGCGAGGTTTGGGTAGTGGGTGGGGCCTATTCTTAGGACCCACAGGACTGGAAAAGGCCCTGGGGCTGTGGGGGGTGGGGCTTAGGCTGAAGGAACAGAAGGGGCCCAGGCGTGCCCCCCACCCCTGGTCTCAGAGGGCCAGAGACCTCACCTGGGAGCCCAGCAGGCTTCCTGGGCTCTAGTGGGCTGGGCAAACGCCCTACTCTCCTCTCCTGCTCCTCCCACCTGCCTTTCCTGTTCTCCCCTCGGCCTCCCTCCTATGCCCCCGGGGCCAGGGAGAGGGGTGGGCCCTGGAGGGCAGAGGAGCGGCCTGGGAGCCCAGCAGGCTCCCCGGGCTGAGTGGGCAGGACACACGCCCTGCGCTCCTCTCCCTCTCCTCCGGGAGGGTCCCTCCCATCTGCCTCTCCTGCTCTCCCCAGCCTCCCTCCTGGCCCACGAGGCCTGGAGGGGGCTTTGGAGCGGGGGTACCAGCCTGGGCGCTTAGCAGGCTTCCCGGCGCAAGTGGGCCAGGCCATTGCCCTCTGTTCCTCTCCCACTCCTCCCGAAGGGCCCTTCCCGCCTGCCTCTCCTGATCTCCCCGGCCTCAGGGGCGCCGATCCTGTCTGGCTTCCACTTCTCCTCCCACTTCAGTCCCCCCACGTCCTGCCTGTTCACTTGGGGGTTCCTCTCGTCTCCTTGGGCGTCAAGGTCCCCACAAGTGGCTGGCAGGCACCCTAGTTGGGAGACGCTAACTCGGCATCTTCCCACACCGCCATCTTAGAATGTATTTTCTGGAGTGTTCTTAAATCAGTCTCCTTCCATGTTACGTTAAAAACTTCCCATTCTGTATTCCCAGTGGATGTTAGCTCTATATTGTTTTAACCACTATTGCTTTATATTACTAATCATTTAGATATCCCTTGGAAAGAATCTATTTTAATTTCAGTAATGGATTTTTGTTTTTAAAATTTTCATTTATGTTACCTATTCGCAGCAGAAGACACTATAGCACTGTGCTCCTGCACGTGGTGTGACAACAGGTGCTCCATATGTATGTTGTCTCTGATGACGGGGATATTTGCATTGCATTAATGATTAAAAGCTTAGTCTTTACTGTGTTCCAGGCACTGTGCAGGAATTAGGGATAATGAAATAAGACAGACCTCTGCCCTCATGGGGCTGACATTCTAGCGAGAAAGACAGACAAACAGTTACGTAAGATAATGTGTCATTGCTACAAATAAAAGTAAGCAGGGCAAGGTGGTAGAGGATGAGGGAGTTGATAAGTGGTGTGAGAGCAGAGATGTGAAGTGAGAGACAAGTCATTTGAAGATCAGAAGCAGGGTTGTTCCAAGCAGGTAGGACAGAAACTGCACTTGCCCTGAGTGCTTGAAGGACAGCAAGAAAATTACTGCAGGTAGAGAGGAGTGAGATGAAGGTCAAGTCAGAGAGAAGGAAGGGCCAGGCAGCTCCCGGTTTATTGTGAAAAGGCCACGGGAGGCCCCTGGAGGGCTCCGCTCTGCATCAGAAGGTCCCCTGGCCGCCGGGGGGCCTGGCGGCAGGAAGGGGCGCCCATGGGCAGCGCGAGGAGAAGCATGGCGACTGGCCGGGAGACCCCTGCAGTCGTGGAGGTAGGAGACGAAGCCGTCCGCTTATGACCATTGACTCCTGTCAGCTCTCCCTTGTTTAGAAGAGTTAACACACAGGTTTGTGACCTAACCAACTGAGTTGACGCAGCTGGATCATCTAAGGAGGACTTGAAGTCAGACCAGCTGGCTCGAGGCAAAGTGCATTATTCACGTGGTTGGTTGGGGCCAAGTTTATTCTTCTCATGTCGTCTGAGCTGTTCCAACCCCTGTTGTCTGTTCCTTCATTCATTCACTCGAGAAATGTCAGGCACGTCTAATGTGCGGCAGTACTGTTCTGAGTGCGGGGGATACAGCAGTGAATGCAGGAGGAAGGGTGCTGCTTCTCCGGGAACCTGTATGTGCACAGCAGCATTTCAGGTGCTATGCAGAGACACAGATACAAAAATATAAACACATATTCAAGTATTCGTCCTCCTCAAGCGAGGAAATAACTACTTGTTCACAAATAACAGCTATGAAATAGATTTTAGTAAATAATTTCTTATATTCATTAATCCTTTTTCTCCAAAAGAGCATGAAAGGTATTTTGTATGATGAAAAGCGTAGCTATTTCTGAATTATGAAGAAAACTTACTTTTAGGCAGTGATTCAGTTTCCCTCTTTTATTTTTTTTGCATTGATGTTACAGCTGTACCAGGACTTTGATAGCTTATATGTTTCATATACGTTTTTTTTTTTTTTTTTTTCGGTACGCGGGCCTCTCACTGTTGTGGCCTCTCCCGCTGCGGAGCACAAGCTCCGGACGCACAGGCTCAGCGGCCATGGCTCACGGGCCCAGCTGCTCCACAGCATGTGGGATCTTCCCGGACCGGGGCACGAACCCGTGTCCCCTGCATCAGCAGGCGGACTCTCAACCACTGCGCCACCAGGGAAGCCCTCATATACGTTTATTTAATATTGACATTGTCTGTCTCTCCCGCTAGACTGTCAGTTCCTCAGTGTCGGGAGCCATTTGTTTCTATGCACCTTTGTAGTCCGAGGACTTAATCCAGTTCCTGGCACATCGGGGGTGCTTACTAGATATTTGTTGGATGAGTGAATGCATGAGTGAATTTGTTTAATTTGCCAAAGCAAGTTTGAAGTCCGCCTTGCCCATTATGCTGCTTTGCAGAGAAGAAAGCCACCCAGAAGAAAGCTAAGGGTTTAGAAATTAGATATAATACAGTTTACAGGGACTGTCGTGAGGCCATTTAGTCGATGATGTTTGGATGTTTACGTGGTCTTGGTTGATGTTTAAAACTACAGTGGCTGCTTGTAGTTTAGGCTCTGCAAGGTTCTGGTATGTTCGGTTTACTATGTTTATAGAAAATGGATGATAATATTTAAAATATTTTAACAAAATAGAGTATTTTCTGATTTACTTTGCATCTCATTTGTAGAGCATTCAGGTCAATTGAGGTATTTCTTTGAATATGATGTCATTGTTCTGTATTAAAGGAACATCCCCCCCCAAAAGATATCTTTTAAAAAAATCTTTTAAAAAAATAAAAACATTTGCATATTTCTGCTTTACAAAAATATTTGTTTTGAAAAACATGCATGTATGCTAAAATAATTTAAGAGGGAAGAGTGAGTCTAGCTTGTGGCATTAAGCCGTCATGTAGCTACCCACTGTGGTGAATTATTCATCCCTCACCCTAACCAGGCCCTTAGCAGTGGTTACAAGTCTTTTTCCTGGCCCTCTCCCATCATCCCTCCCTCTGTATTCTCCATGACCCCCCAGTCTGTTTCCACTTTGTTCAAGACCCCGAATTGCCTCTAGCATAATCTCCCTGTAGTCCTCATCTTAGTGGGCCTCCTGAGGTTGGTGATTCTAGATTTGTGACCTGGGGAGGGGTGAGTGAGAGATGGAAGCTCTTGGTCTTTGAGGGGCCCCATTCACGTCCAGGAGCTGCCTGGACACAGAGCAGGTTAGGGCAGGAGTCGGGGTGGATGGAGAAACCATGGGTCAGGCCATTAGTGGGCGAGGGGAGGTTAGCCATGACCACAGAAGGGTGAGGGTTAAGGGTAGGATGGCCAGATCTTATGCGCTTTCTTGATTGAGGGAGAGTTTTTTTTTTTTTTTTTGCGGTACGCGGGCCTCTCACTGTTGTGGCCTCTCCCGTTGCGGAGCACAGGCTCCGGACGCGCAGGCTCAGCGGCCATGGCTCACGGACCCAGCCGCTCCGCGGCATGTGGGATCCTCCCGGACCGGGGCACGAACCCACGTCCCCTGCATCGGTAGGCGGACTCTCAACCACTTCGCCACCAGGGAAGCCCGAGGGAGAGTTTTTATATGCAAGTGAAAGTGTAGTGGTTTAGGGGTGGCAGCAGGAAGCTAGAAGATGCCAAAGGTTGAAGAAATGGGGAGTTTAGAACAGAAAGCAGCTCTTAGAAGGAACAGCAGACAAAGGGTTGCAAAAGAAGAAAATCCCAAGGATGAGGAAGGAAATGAGGTACAATAAGTGGAGGCTGGGAGACTGGGGGGAGGGGCAGGGCGGTGTTCTTAGGGATGGAGGTTATTGCCATGAGAGGCAAGGGGAAAGGTCGTTGACCTCAGTCATCTCAGCCTTGGCATAGACCGGTCCATTGGCGGCGCCACCTGAGGGTTCCGAGCACGACCTGGCTTGATCTCGGAGACGGAGGGGATGGCCGGAGGGTTTGCAGAGGTGCAGGCGTCTCACGGTGTGGGTGGCGTGCAGTGACGTCTGCCAGAGCAGGTGGTGGGAGTGGTGTCAGATGCTTTGGATCCACTGTCCCTCGTGGGCAAAACCCAGAAGACACGCAGTACAGCAAATTAAAGATCAGTCAGAGGTTAAGTCCACATGGACTAATGCAGGGACTCTTAGGACTCAGGGCTTTTATTGTTCTTAAAAATAACATAGGGAGTTTGTTTAAGGCTAATCAAGCCCCTCAGGACAGACTTATGGCAGAGAAGTGAAGTGTGGCTCCAGGTGCAGTCCTGCATCATCGTGCTGGCCTGTGACATGCCCGTGGCCAGAGGTGGAGCCACAGGATGGAGCAGACAGTCCTGCTCTAGCACCTGCATCTTAAATGTGATACTTTTCAGAGGTCTTTTTGACACCTAGATTAAAATCATTATTTTCTTTTAATGTTCATGAAAATGAATATTTTCACTTGCTCCCATTTTATCTTTATAATAACCTTGCAGAGGAAGATGGCATTCCATTTTAGAGACAGGAAAATCAAGACCTTTTTCGTTACAGTGGGGTTGAATGTTTTTTCATGTGTTTTATTTAAACTTTTGAGTTTTGTTTCTATAAATTGTTGATTTCAAGTCCTTTGCCAACTTTGTATTTTCTGTTGTGTTGAGATAAACTCTTTATATTATATGTTGAAGATGTTAATAACTTGCAGGTTTCACTGTTTTTAACTTTTTCAATGAGATCTAATGCATGGAACTCAGTTTTACGCAGTCATGTCTGTAGCTCTTCTAAAATGTAATTTTTTAATTCCTTTTATTTTAGGAAGGCTCTCCTTAAATTTTCTTCTCAATTTCTATTCTATCGTTTAAAAAACTGTAAACTGTGAACTTCCTGGCACTTATTAAATGTTTACGGAAGCTCTGAAGGTGAAGCTTCCTGACTGGGTGGTCATCTGAGTGCGTTTTGTTGGCTGGACCGCGGGCGCCTTGTGTGGCCAGGTGGCCCCGGCTGCCTGTGTATGGCTCGCTGGGGCCGGATGGCCTGGCTTGAATCCGGGCCCTGCCGCTTCCTGGCAGTGACTTTACCACTTGATCCCCTTTCCTCGCTTGTGAAATACCGTTAACAGCAGTGTCACAGGGCATGAGACCCTGCCCCTGAAGTCCTTCCTCTTCAGGCTCAGGGTGCGTGATGCAAGCACAGGTCAAGCACTTAATGTTAGCGACCCTCAGGTTTCCACGACGTTTACTTATTCCTGTAACTACAGGGAACGTTCCACAGAGTTACAGACCTCACATTTGGAAGGGGCCTTAGAGATTCTCTGGGTTAAATAGGTAGTTCATGATGCCTTTGTTCCCTAAGCCTGACTGCACGGCAGAGTCACCTGGAGGAGCTTTGAAAAGTGCAGGTTCCAGGCCTCATCTCTGACTTAATCAGAATCTCTAGCATGTATGGCCCAGTATTTTTTAATGTTAACAACTTCCTCTGTGGTTCTTATGCATTTGCGTTGGCACTGCCAAGAGGTTGTCCAGCTTCTACTTTAAAACTTTCCATGTTGGGACTTCCCTGGTGGTGCAGTGGTTAAGAATCCGCCTGCCAATGCAGGGGATGCTGGTTCAATCCCTGATCCAGGAAGATCCCACATGCCGCGGAGCAGCTAAGCCTGTGCGCCACAACTACTGAGCCTGCGCTCTAGAGCCTGCGAGCCACAACTACTGAGCCCACGTGCCACAACTACTGAAGCCTCCGCGCCTAGAGCCCATGCTCTGCAACAAGAGAAGCCACCGCAGTGAGAAGCCCGCGCACCGCAACGAAGAGCAGCTCCCGCTCGCCACAACTAGAGAAAGCCCGCGCACAGCAACAAAGACCCAATGCAGCAGCCAAAAATAAAAAAAACTTGCCATGTTGTAATATTTGTGGAGTAATGGATTAAATGAGTTAATAAAAAGCCATTGTTTCTTATCTCCTCAGTACATTATGTGTGAGGATAGGTTTTGCTCTTTTCTCATTGATCTATTAGTATTCTTTTAAAGATTCTCTTTCATCGTAACTTTATTTTCTCCAAATTCAGTCATAATGTGTATATGTGAAAGATACCTTACTCTAACAGTTCCAAACATTTTACTTAGCTCTGATAGAATACTATTCTTTTTTAAATTTAGTTTTTTAATGAAGTTATTAATTCTGAAATATGCTTATTTTCAGAGCTTTTTGACAACTACATGCAGCAAGATGCCCATGAATTCTTAAATTACCTACTAAACACGATTGCCGATATCTTACAAGAAGAGAGAAAGCAGGAAAAGCAAAATGGTCGTTTGCCCAACGGTAATATTGACAGTGAAAATAACAACAGCACACCAGACCCAACGTGGGTTCATGAGATTTTTCAGGGAACATTAACTAATGAAACCAGATGTCTTACTTGTGAAACTGTAAGTATATCATAAAATGTCGTGTAGAACAAATCTAATCCATTATATTCAGTGTTCTTTGGGCGTGAGAGATGCACTGGGAGGTTGTAATCCTCAGGTGTAGAGTAATGACTGCAACAGATGTGCCTCTCAGTTGTCCGCTGGTTAATAGTGAATACTGAGGTGGCAGAGAAGTACTTGCTGCCGTTTGAACTATTTGAGTTTGTTTCACTACAGGAGACCGTAGAGCCATATTCTGGAAATTATAGTCTTAGTTGAGCTCGTAAAACCTACAGGTCAGGGAAGTATATTAATCTGTTGCCCCTTTTCCTACAATCATGTTTGTTGTTTATGGTTGGAATAACAACTGAAGCCTACTGCGCACACTCAAGGAGGGAAACTACCCACTTGCCGGGTAGTTTGTAAAGATGAGCAGTAGGTAAATCTCTTGAAAACGATTTACTCGTAGGGTTGGATAACGCAGGCCTCCTGTTAAGTTCTTACCTTGTTCTCCCTTGACGAATGAAAGGTCAGACTCTTACTTAGGCATCTTTATCCAGTTCTGCCAGTGACCCCTTTACAGCACAGCCTCCTCTCAGCACAGGGTCTGGTTTTGGAGTTCAGTGGTTTGCATCGCATGTGGTCACCACGCTTCCTTTAGCCTCCTGCAATCTGGAACATGTTCATAGTCTTCTTCTCTTTTATGATACTTACATTTTTAAAGACTGTGCCCCTCCCCCTTTTAATCTAACATTCCTCGTATCAAGTTTGCCTGATGTTTCCTTCTAATTAGATGCAGGTTGTGCATTCTTTTTTCTTTTCTTTTATTAATTAATTTTTTATTTTTGGCCGCATTGGGTCTTCGTTGCTGCACGCTGGCTTTCTCTAGTTGTGGCAAGCGGGGGCTACTCTTTGTTTTGGTGCGTGGGCTTCTCATTGCGGTGGTTTGTCTTGTGGAGCCCGGGCCCTAGGCACATGGACTTCAGTAGTTGTAGTTGCAGCACGTGGGCTCAGTAGTCGTGGTGCATGGGCTTAGTTGCTCCGTGGCATGTGGGATCTTCCCAGACCAGGGCTCGAACCTGTGTCCCCTGCATTGGCAGGCGGTTTCTTAACCTCTGCGCCACCAGGGAAGCCCCGGTTTGTACATTCTTGGCCGGAACAATTCATAGTTAATGTGTCCTCGTCAGGATATCACATACAGGCACACAGTTCCTTCTGCCCCTCGTTGGTAAAATTAATTTTGATCTCCGATTCAGGATGTTGTTCAGTTTCTCCACTTCATAATGACTGTTTTTTATGCCCTTGTAACTAGTAGGGAGACTGTGGGAGACACAGATATTCTCGTTCCTCATCAGAATCTCCCCCCAGACTTAGCATTCACTGATGATTTTTGCCCAATCCAGTCTTTACTGAGATGGTTGTACTGCTAGTTTTTAGTAGCAGAGGAGAGTAGCGTGGTCAACTGGAAAAGAGTCCACAAGCTAGAAAGGTAAGGGAAATGCTTTATGGATGTTGGAAAGAATAACATAGTCTACTCGGTTAACTGAATCGGATAAACTTATACTGGCAGAGACTAATAAGGAACTCTTTTTTTTTTTTTCTTTTTAAATAGATTTAAGAAAAATGGAGTGGAAAGTACAGAGAGTTCCCAAATTGCCCCCCTCCCCACTTCCCCCTAATGGTAACATCCTTGGCATTAGTAAGGTATATTTGTTGCAGTTGATGGGCCAATGTCGATACGTTATTATCTGAAATCCATAGTTTACTTAAGGGTTCATTCTTGGTGCTGTCTGTTCTTTGATTTCTCTTTGTTTTGACAAATGTATAATGATGTGTCAATCACTACAGTATCCTGCAGAGTGGTTTCACTCTGTGCTCCACGGATTCCTGCTTCCCTCCTCCTCAACCCCTGGCAGCCACTGGTTGTTTTACTGCCTCCATGGTTTTGCCTTTTCCAGATGCCATGTGGTTGGAATCGCAGGGTATGCAGCCTTTGCAGATTGGCTTCTTTCACTGAGCAGTGTGTATTTGAGGTTCCTGCATGTCTGGTCCCAGCTTGACAGCTCATTTCTTTTTATTGCTGAATTACGATTTATTGTCTGGAGGTACCAGAGTTTATCCATTCACCTACTGAAGGACATGTAGGTTGCTTCCAAGTTTTGATAATTATGAACAAAGCTGTTATGAACGTGCATGTGCCGGTTTTTGTGTGGGCATAACTTCTCAGCCTCTTTGGTTAGTACAGCGCTGAGCACAGTTGCTGGATCGCGTGGTAAGAAGAGTATGTTTAGTTGTGTGAGGAGCTACCAGCGTGGCTGCACCATTGCACATTCCCGCCAGCTGTGAGTGAGAGTTCCTGTTGCTGCACATCCTTATCAGCGGGTGCTGTTGTCAGCGTTTTGGATTTTAGCTGTTCTATTGTAGATGTGTAGTGGTGTCTTGTTTTAATTTGCACTTTCCTGATGACATATGATGTGGAGCATCTTTTCATGTGCTTGTTTGCCATCTGTACATCTTCTTTGGTGAGGTATCTGTACTGGTCTTTGACCCATTTTTAAAATCAGGTTGTTTGTTT
Organism: Delphinus delphis; assembly: GCF_949987515.2. Taxonomy (NCBI): domain Eukaryota; kingdom Metazoa; phylum Chordata; class Mammalia; order Artiodactyla; family Delphinidae; genus Delphinus; species Delphinus delphis. The sequence continues at coordinate 4,725,531 of NC_082700.1, read as the reverse complement.
TCCTGTTGTTGAGTTTTAAGAGTTCTTTGTATATTTTGGATACCAGTCCTTTATCAGGTGTGTCTCTTGCAGAGATTTCCTCCCAGTCTGTGGCTTGTCTTCTCATCCTCTGAACCGTGTCTTTGGTAGATGAGAAGTTTTTAATTTTAAGTATTAAATTTTAATTTTAATAAAGTCCAGTTTTTTCCTTCATGGAAATGCTTTCGATGTTCTTTAAATGCTTTTGGTGTTGTATTGAAAAGTCATCACAAACCGTCAACGGGTGTAGAGTCGTTGCGAGTGGGAGGCCCCGGGAACCGAGTCGGAGGTCCCTCCCATTGCATCGCGTCGTCTCCTTGCACGTAGGAAAAGTGATGACTAAAGTTCTGTCCTACTCCAGTTCAGATGAATAAATAGTAACTTCATTTTTATAAGATGATTTATTCATAATTCAAACAGAACATTGTTCAATTTTGGGGGGAAATAAAAGAAAGTCATAAGTGAAGATTACAGTTTGGCATTTTGGGCTAAATTTTTTTCTTAAATGATAAAACAATACAGATATCACATCCTTTGCCAAACATTCTCATTCAGTCTTGGCCTTTTTTTTTAAAGAAATAGTGTATATGGTACAGTTTGTTTTATGCTTCACAGTATTACCAAGATTAGGGGAAGTAATGGAATTTCACATCACAGTAGCCTTTGCCAGTAAGCAGTCACAGGTGCACTTTGGTGTTTTACCTCTACGTATAATGAAAGTTACTCATTCAGTGTCCTTTTGAATAACTTGGGGGAAAAAGGATTCTTTATATACTTAATTATACTTAATAATACTAATAATAGAGTGCACTTAATTCTATCATTTTGGAACAGTGATTAAAGAAATCAAAGGTTGTAAAGCAATTATACTCCAATGAAGATGTTTATAAAAAAAAAGAAATCAAAGGTATTTCCCTATTTTTATAGATAAGCAGCAAAGATGAAGATTTTTTAGACCTTTCTGTTGACGTGGAACAAAACACATCCATTACTCACTGCTTAAGGTAAGTGCAGAGTTATTTATTTTGACATGTAATGACTGTCTTTGGGTTTAGAATATTTTTAAATGAATACATACCTTTCTGGTATAGACAGAATCATTTTGTGTTTTACACAGGGGTTTTAGCAACACAGAAACTCTATGCAGTGAATACAAATACTACTGTGAAGAGTGCCGCAGCAAACAGGAAGCACATAAACGGTAAGTCAGCGTGTTTGACATTTATAGCGATTCTTTGCCAGTGCTGTGGATGGGCTTTTCTAGCTGAAAGCGATCTAGGACAATTTGCAATGAGAAAACATTCTTTCTTTTATCACCAACAGCTCAGACTCATTAGGTAATTCCTAGATAAACAGTATTCAACTCTGTACCCTCAGGTGACTTTCTGCATTTAGTGACTGTTTAATAATCATAAACCGATACAGTTAACATATTTTGCTTTGAAGCTTTCTTGATTATGTAAAGTTTTTCTTGGTGAGGAAGGATGAGGGGAAAGTACTTTCCTCACCCTCACCCTAGTTTCCACTGTTCCTACATGGCGTTTTGTACCTTCTCTCAGTATATTATTATGAAGACGGTATTTTGGTATCAAGGAATTGAATCATCATCATCATCATCATCCTGATTATTTTACGTTTTAGTTTGAATCAAACTCAGAAAAGTTGCGTGAACAATACCAACAATGTGTTTTTTTTACCCTAAACCATTTGAGAGTGAGTTCCTGATATGATGTCCCAAGATCCTGGACACTTGGGTAGCTGTTTCCTACCAAAAAGGAAGTCTCCTATGTACTGTATCCATCCAGGTCAGGAAAGTAACACTGATGTGTTACTGTTATCGTAGACCTTATTTTACTGTCACCAGATATCCCAGTAATGTCCTTTATAGAAAAAAGGATCCAGTCCAGAATTACACATTGCATTTAGTATTCATGTCTCTTTAGTCTTTTTTACATTTAGAACAGTTCCTTAGTCTTTTCTTGACTTTCCTTATCTTGGCACTTGAAAATTACAGATTAGTTATTTTATAGAATGTTCTTCTTTGGGTTTGTCTCATGTTTTTGTATGGTTAGGTTCAGGTTATGTATTTTGGGCGGGAATCACACAGAAGTGATGCTGTGTTCTTCTCATTGTGTTCTTTTAAATGGCACACGATTCTATAATATGTGTCAGGTGTCAGGGTTCCTAAGACACTCCTGGATTTGGTGATTGACTAGAAGGACTTGCAGGACTCAGCATGTATAGTCGTGCTCACAGCTGAGATTTATTACAGGGAAAGGGGACAAGTACAATCAGCCCAGGGGAAGCCAGGCCAGCTTGCAAGAGTCCTGTCCCCGTGGAGTCACACAGACGTACTTAGTTCCTCCAGCATCAAATGTGATAACACGGGAGAAGTGTTGTCTCCCAGGGAAGCTCCTTACCAACTCGGTGGCCGAGATTTATTGGGGGCTGGACACGTAGGCATCCTCTGCCTGGCATGTGCCAAAATTCCAGCCTCCCGGAAGGAAAGCAGGTGTTCAGCATAAACCATATGATTTGCACAGACAGTTCTCAGGGGCATCGAGACACGCTTGTCAGTTAGGAAACGGTGGGGACACCCCCCAATCAAGTTCCCAGATGTTAGCCCAGGAGCATCCTCGCACCCGGCCTTTCCGAGGACAGTCTGAGGCCTGCTCTGGGACTCTGTCTTGCACATCCCGTTACTGGTACTGTTCTCTTTGGACACTTGACTGAGGTGCTGTCTCCCAGGATTCTTCACTGTGAAGCTGTGCTTTTCCCCAGTTGTAATTCATATGTATTTTGAGATTGAAAATTTGATGAGAAATGGGGATATTTACAGTTTTTTTCATTTTTTAAATCTCAGTGAGAACTCAGAGATTCCTGTTTTATCCCGTGGGTAATGATTGTCTCGTTTATTTTCATGTTCACATTATCCCGATTTGGCCAGCAGGAGCCCCTTCCCGCTGCCTCCTGTGTCTTTTGCCCCGTCCCTTCGTTCTCCAGCCCCTCTTTACTCTGTAGTGCAACAAGATGTCCAGGCTCGCTTTGTCCCTTCCTTGCCGCCCACGCTGGTACCAGCCGTTTCTCGAAGGAGCCCTGGTTCCTTTTAGGGGGAGAATAACGTTTAAAAACCAGGACCGTGGTATAGGTGTGCTCGTTGCCGTTGCCGTGTCACTGTTCCTGGGCCCACTTAGTGAACAGAGCTGGAGGACATGTGTGCTCGTGTGTGTACATATGTACACACATTTACATCTGTGCTTATTTATCTGTTGGTCTCTCTGTATCGAAAAACCACAAATTCACAACAGTACCTCCAGTTTCATCCAACACCATAGGGTTTATTCTGGTTTTCTCCTTTTTAATATTTGTAAGCCCCTCCTCTGACAGTACAGATTGGCTCCCATTATCCTTATATATTTAATAGTTTGGTCAGTGCCCCTGTAGGTAGCCAGGCTTATCACCGCACCCCTGCCCCCCAGAAATAAACCTGCATCTGTATGCTCAATGATCTTCAACAGATGGTGGTGGGAAAACTGGGTATCCACATGCAAAAGATTGAAGTTGGATCCTTACTTCATACCATTCACAAAAATTAACTCAAAATTGGTTAAAGACCTAACCATAACACCTGAAACTATAAAACTCTTAGAAGAAAACATAGGGGAAAAAAAAGCCTCACGATGTTGAGTGTGGCAGTGATTTCTTGAATGTGACACCAAAAGCACAAGCAACAAGAGCAAAAACAGATAAATGGGACTGTATCAAACTTAAAAACTTACGTGCAACAAAGGAAACAACGGAATGAAATGACATGAATGGGAGAAAATATTTGCAGAATATTAACAGAATGGGAGAAAATATTTGAAAACCAGATATCTGATAAGAGGTTAATATCCAGAATATAAAGAACTCACACAACTCAACAGTAGAAACCACATCCTTGGGCAAAGGACTTGAGTAAACATTTCTCCAAAGATGACATACAGATGGCCAACAAGCATATGAAAAGATAACATAACTAGTTATCCGGGAAGTGCAAATCAAAACCACAGTAAGATACCACCTCACATTAGTTAGGATGGCCACTTTCAAATAAAAAGAGAAAATAATGAGTGTTGATAAGGATATGCAGAAAAGGGAACTGTGTACTGTTGGTGGAAATGTAAAATGTTGCAGCCACTGTGGAAAACAGTGTGAAGGTTCCTCAAAAGTATTAAAAATAGCATTAAAAAAAAATAGCATTACTGTATGATCCAGCATTCTGCTTCTAAGTATATATCCAAAAGAACTGATAACAGGATTTTCAAAGAGATATGTGCATTCCCGTGTTCATTGCTCTAGTATTTACAATAACCAAGAAGAGGTGGAGGCAACTTAAATGTCTGCTGACAGTCACACATGGTCATAGGTCATGTTCCCCTCACCCCCAGCACCATGTGCCCCAGTTAGTCGTGCTTGACATTAAGTTTATAAGAGGAAACTGTGGAATTTTATGTACAATTATTAAGCTTTTCTGTGTGGTCAAGACTTGCCCTTTTTCTTTTCTAATGTAAAAATTTAAAGCTATAAATTTTCCTCTAAACGCTGCTTTGGCTGTGTTCCCACAAATTTTAACATGTTGTATTTGCGTTATCATCCATTTAAAAATCTATTCTAATTTCCCTTGTGATTTTGTCTTTGTCCCATGGATTATTTAGAAGCATATAGCTTAGTTTCCATATTTCAGGGGGATTTTGCTATTTTTTGTTTTTTAATTTTTGTCAGGAAAATATATCCTGTGATCTCTGTCTTTTGGAAGTTATTGAGACTTCTTTCATTGTCCAGTACATTAATGAATGTCCAGTTGTACTTGAGAAGAACACATATTCTTCAGTTTGAAATGGAGTGTTCCATAAATGTTGATTAGATCTGTAATTTGGTTGTTCATACCTTCCCTATTCCTACTGACTTTTTTGGTTAGAGAAGTCTGTTAAAGACTTTACCTCTGTGCATTTATCTGTTTATTTCTTTAATTCTATCACATTTGGTACTTGGTACTTGAAGATTGTGTCCTCTTGATCAGTTGGCCCTCTTTATTATGGAATGTCCTTCTTTTTTGTTTTTGGAATGTCCTTCTTTATCTCTAGTAACACTCCTTGGCTTGGGTTCTACTTTGTCTGATATTAGAATCAGCCAGAGCCAGCTTTGCTGACTTTGTTAATGTCTTTTTCCATCCTTCTACTTTTTAAAAATAGTTTTAAATTATGATTAGATATTATCTAATTATAATTAGATAATAGGAAGGTAAATACCTCTTACGTTAGTGCAAAATGAACACACCTTATTGTTTTAAAGATGTAAAAGCAAGAAAATGTAGATCATAAATTCATCCAAATTTTAATCATTGTGTAGTAGGTAAATGCCATTTAAAAAAATCTAAATGGAAAATTAACTTATAAGTCAGTTTACAGAAGATAAAAATCAATGTCGGGGACTTCCCTGGTGGTCCAGGGCTTGAGACTCTGTGCTCGCAATGCAGGGGGCCCGGGTTTGATCCCTGGTCAAGGAACTAGATCCCACGTGCTGCAACTAAGACCCGGCACAGCATGCATGCATGCATGCGTGCATGCGTGCATACGTAAATCAATACATTTAAAAAATCAATGCCTATTTCAGACTTTAACTAAAAAGGAAAAAAAAGTTCTCTGTCCTCCCGTTTTTTTCTTTAGCATATTTGTCTTTTGGAGAAAACGTTACATTCTGAGACCACTTTTTTAACAACAGTGACAGAGATCAAGAGCTCCCTAAGGTCACCTTTCTCCACACATGTTTGAATGGAAGGAAAACCAGAATCCTATCAGTTCTTTGGTGTGTTGGTGGAATTGGTGTTTCAAGCAGGAAATGAACTTCTTAGTTCTTCCTTCTGCTGCACGGTCTCCATGATGAATTGGACTCAGCTTATATATGTGTTCATTTCTTCCTGAGCCATTTCAGTATGAGAAGAATTTTGTGAGATAGTCTCTCATCATCTATAAAATGTGGCTCCACAAATATTTGTGTTTGACTTTATCCTGTGTCTCTTCACAAGTGTTGGGTTTCCTCTGGGAAGAAGTGCTGCTGGGAGGATTCGTGTTCCTCCCGTGTTGTCTGATGGGGCGTGTTTTATAAGCCAGCGTTTGGACATGTTCTGTTTTCTCCATTTGGGCCTTTCCCCCTCTGCTCTGGCTTAATTTCTAAAAGCACATTTTTCCTAACCCCCAGGCCATATCTGTCTCCTCTTCCTCATCTTAACTGCCTGTGTCTAATACACTACTAACGTATTTAACACTTAGAAAAATCCTTGTGGGTTTGCACCTCACTGGACATTTTCAAAGGATGGTTTGCTTTTATTGTTTTGAAAGAGTTTGTTTTAGCAACTCTGTACCAGTTTAATTGAACATCTGATGTTTAAGAGTTGGATTACTGTATATATAAATATATATCTTGACTTTTTTACTTTCCGTAACTATTTTCCCATGCCATTTAGAAACTTTCAACAACATTGTTTGAAGTTGTAAAATACTCTGTTGTGTTTGTATTGTAATGTATTTCAGCGTTTCATGTTGTTGAATAGCTAGGATTCTCCTACTTTTTCACAATATAAAATAACTCCAGAACTGAATTCTTCTCAGAAGTCTTGTATTTGAGATGATCTATTTAGTTTCGATTACTGAGGCAAAGGCCATAAAGGCTGTTAATTCGTATTGCTAGATTGCTTTCCAGGAACGATTAGGTTTTACATTTATTTTCGCTAATGTTTTCCAAAAGCCAGGTTAATAAACACTTCTGGAATAATAAGCTACCGCACCACATTTAAGACCTGTAGAATGCAGATCTAGAATGATGCTGTAAAATGAGTTGTTTTCACTTCGTTAGAGGCAGAGGTTTAATAAGTTTCATTTTTTAATCATGAAAAGTGTTTTGCTTCACTGAACACACACAGAATTCAGTTCTGTAGTGTTTGTCAAGTACCTACGTGTGCTAGGTGGAGAAATATAATAAAAGAGATGGTTCCTGTCCGTCCGGAGTCCAGACCCTAGAAGAGAAAGACCCGTAATCATCTAAATGTTTTATAGTGTAATAAACTGTACAGATATGAAGTGAGCGTGTAAAGTGCTGATGGAGGGTTGAGGAGAACAGCTATTTGCGCCAGAAGATCAGGCGTCGGCGCTGAAGTGAAATGGGGGAGCAGAGGCATCTCGGGGAGAGGCTGCCCGGAGGGGTCCTTCAGGGCGTTGGGGAATGGGGAAGCCCGTGCTTTACAGGTGAAAGCTTCACTCCTGCGTTTCCAGGTTATTTTGTTCCCTTTCCAGGATGCACGCAGCCACCGCTCTCACTAAGGAGCTGCTCCTTGTCTCTGGCAAACACCTTTAATGGATGGTCTTTAATGCTTTTCTCGCTGTCCCCTGCTCTGTCTGTTACTGAATTATATAGCTGAATAGAACAAATGGATCTCAGCCTCCATTCACCTCCGAAGGAGTGAGCGGCCTTAAGGAACTGGTTTTTCCTGCGGCTGGCACAGTGACCTATATTTCAGAAGTACAGAGTTCTTAATAAAGGAATGTACCATCATATCTCTTTGGGAGCCGTACCGAGTGCTGTGTCAGATTATGTGGTTTGGTGATGATGGGGGGCAGGGGCCGTCTTAAGACTTTTGCTTTGCTAATACAAAAGTCATGGGTAGAAATACGCAAAAGTGGGCAGTGCCAGGCTTTGAAAACTATCAACTGTTACTTGAATCGTGAAGTTTGATAGTTCTTTTAAGGACATGGTGAACGTCTTATGAAATTTTGTTTTCATGTTTATTTTAACAGGATGAAAGTTAAAAAGCTGCCCATGATTCTAGCTCTGCATCTGAAAAGATTTAAATACATGGATCAACTTCATCGATACACAAAACTTTCTTACCGGGTCGTTTTTCCCTTAGAACTTCGTCTATTTAACACTTCAGGCGATGCAACCAATCCTGACAGAATGTACGACCTCGTGGCCGTCGTGGTTCACTGTGGAAGGTAACAGGGCCGTGGGCCATGGTGGCAGGATGGTCGGTGGTGGGCAGGTGCGCGCACAGGGTGCTCGTGAGCCGCTCAGATATGCAGGCCCTTTGGAGGTTTCCGTAGCCCTCGGTGCTGTAGGACGAAAATAAGTTTGTTTCAAATGGATATTTCAGATGCATTTTACCATTTCATTCTTAAAACCTTTACATATTAAAATAGTGTGTTATTGCCTGGATTTGATACTTGTTCTTATTATTTAAATATTATTCTGGGAACTTTAAGTCCTGTGAGTTTTTCGTTTCCTTTTTTCTTGATTATTGGTAAAAAAAAAAACACTGCTTAAAGCGATTTTACAAAATAAGTTCTTTCTGAGATTAATTGGATATGTTCATCATGTTAATGATTGTGAAAAACGCTTTAAAAGGTTTTGGAGATAATCTTCAAAGATAAGCTTTCTGATTTTATAAGTCCGTGTGTTTGTTTCCTGTTAGCCAATAGAGTGTACTATCTCATCTATAGATCTTAATTTATAGAATAGCTCAAAAAATTCTCAAACCACAAGAGTGTCACATAATCAACATTTATATTTGGAACATACAGTCTTCATTGACTGTTTAGAATTTCCTGTAATAATTTTATTTTTTATTTATTTATTTTTGGCCACACTGTGCAGCTTGTGGGATCTTAGTTCCCCGACCAGAGATGGAACCCAGGCCCTGGCAGTGAAAGTGCCGAGTCCTGACCCCTGGGCCTCCAGGGAATTTCCTCCTGTAATAATTTTAAAACAGGTCACTCATCCTTTTCCCCCTGGCTGTTGCAAACTTGTACTAACAGCGTGTTGTACTCCAGCCTCTCCTTAGCTGTCCCTCCCTCTCCCAGCTTTCTGCTCAGAATATGTCAGGACAGCTGGGAGGGAGTCCACTTCTGTCACAGTCTTTAACCTCCATGGTCTGTGTCAGCCCATCTCCTGCCTCTTATCCTCAGCAGAAATCTTTGTTTTCCATTTTCGGAGCATTATGTTTCTAAAGAAAGAGTGATGACATCTGAACAGAGGAAAACAATATCGGGTACCTTACAGAACCCTGGTGTGATGATCAGACTGGAGGTTTATTTTAGCATTAAAAGTGGTGTTTTTTTTTAAGTTTTGAGGTATTTTCCTCTACAGTGAAAAAGTACTATCTTTGTGTCATTTTGTCACCTAAGATATTCATCTCAACTATGGAATCAAAGATCTGAGGAAACTTGGAGGCAGCTTATTCTTATATCTGAGGTTGCTACTTTTAAAATAGTATTCACCATAAAGAATAATCTGTGTTGAAAATTACTTCAAAGTCTGTAATATAATAATTGTGGTAGAATTATAATTTGATTTTAAAAGTATATATAAGCTTTTATAGTGAGTCATACTTAAACTGGGAGAGGTTAAAAATCTTTGACGTGTTCTTTGTAAAGAATTTCTTTTAGGGACTTCCCTGGCGGTCCAGTGGTTAGGACTCTGCGCTTCTGCTGCAGGGGACACGGGGTTCGATCCCTGGTCAGGGAACTAAGATCCTGCAAGCCACGAGGCACAGCCAAAAAAAAAAAAAGAATTTCTTTTAAAAGAAATAATCCCACCTTTATTTTTACATTCTTCTAGATTTCTGTATTCCAGATTTGTTGAAAATGAGATGCAGAGGCAATTATAATAATTATAATGGTGCTAAGAGTTAAGTACTTAAAGCTAGCACTAATAATACTAAAAAAAAGTCACTTGTTTAAAGAAGTTTATGAAGTTGGAGCTTGATTTCAGAGCCCAGGATTCGATATCTGTACTTTTTCAAGCATCACATGGAATCCTTCCTCGAGAAAAACTATTGCCGAGGGTTGAGACTCAGAAATAACTACGTGCGTTGTTTTATAGTTTAATTCAGCGTGTTCTGCCTGTGATCACCTCTCCTCCCCCCAAAAAAATGCTAGAAATTTTTATTTAAATCTTTTATAGAAGCATATTGGAAAATCACTTCAAAAATAATAATTTTAGGGCTTCCCTGGTGGCGCAGTGGTTGAGAGTCCACCTGCTGATGCAGGGGACGCGGGTTCGTGCCCCGGTCCGGGAAGATCCCACATGCCGCGGAGCGGCTGGGCCTGTGAGCCATGGCCGCTGAGCCTGCGCGTCTGGAGCCTGTGCTCCGCAACGGGGGAGGCCACAACAGTGAGAGGCCCGCGTATCGCAAAAAAATAATAATAATAATAATTTTAAAAGGCAACAAAGAATTTTATAGTATAGCTTTATATAAAGAGAATACTGGTTATATCTCTCAGAGTAGAGTACTGATTATTTGGTCTTAAAATTGAATGCCAGTTCAGATCAATGTAGCTTGATCTTTTGGGGGAAAGAATAGGTAAGGAATATTTTTATCTGTTTCAGTTTTTCTACTTTATAAAACGTGGAATATAGGGCATAGAAGAGCAATGTTAATAAACTTTGTATAAAATTAACTTTTATTTCTCTTTGTTTCAGTGGTCCCAATCGAGGCCATTATATTGCAATAGTTAAGAGTCATGATTTTTGGTTGTTGTTTGATGACGACATTGTAGAAGTAAGTAGTTTCCTAATTTCTTGTTTTTCTTCAAAGTTGTGTGTGTATTTTGCTCTTAACTTTTTCCTTCCAGCTTCTCATTGTATATGACAGGTCTTCAGATTGTAGTCTAATTTCTACTTCTTGCTCCCTAACATCCAGTCCCATTGCTGTAATGGTCAGCTAACCTTTAAAATGTTTAGAGGGCTTCCCTGGTGGCGCAGTGGTTGAGGGTCCGCCTGCCGATGCAGGGGACACGGGTTCGTGCCCCGGTCTGGGAAGATCCCACATGCCGTGGAGCGGCTGGGCCCGTGAGCCATGGCCGCTGAGCCTGCGCGTCTGGGGCCTGTGCTCAGCAACGGGAGAGGCCGCAGCAGTGAGACGCCTGCATACCGCAAAAAAAAAAAAAAAAAAAGTTTAGAATAGGCACTTCCCTGGTGGCACAGTGGTTAAGAATCTACCAGCCAATGCAGGGGACACGGGATTGACACCTGGTCCGGGAAGATCCCACGTGCTGCGGAGCACGTAAGCCTGTGCACCACAACTACTGAGCCTGCGCTCTAGAGCCCGTGAGCCACAACTACTGAGCCCGCCTGCCACAAGTACTGAGCCCGCATGCCACAACTACTGAAGCCTGCGTGCTTAGAGCCTGTGTTCCACAACAAGACAAGCCACCTCAATGAGAAGCCCTCACACCTGCACAGCAACCAAGAGCAGCCCCTGCTCGCCACAACTAGAGAAAGCCCGCGTGCAGCAACGAAGATCCAACACAGCCATAGACAGATAGATAGATAGATAGATAGATAGATAGATAGATGAATAAATAAAATTTTAAAAAATGTTTAGAATAAAACAAGGGAAATCTTTCAACAACAGAGCTAGTTTAAAAAAAAACACTAGGGCTTCCCTGGTGGTGCAGTGGTTGAGAGTCCGCCTGCCGATGCAGGGGATGCGGGTTCGTGCCCCGGTCCGGGAAGATCCCACATGCAGCGGAGTGGCTGGGCCCATGAGCCATGGCCGCTGAGCCTGCGTGTCCGGAGCCTGTGCTCCGCAACAGGAGAGGCCACAACAGTGAGAGGACCGCGTACCGCAAAAAAAAAAAAAAACACTATTAACAAAATAACTTATTGAGCTATAAGGCACAGTAAAGCATGCAAATTTTAAACAACTTAAATTTTTACATGTGAATGCGTGCCCACACGTAACCGCCATCTAGATCAAGATATAGTATATTTTCAACACCCCAAGAAGCTCCCTTATTCCTCCTCCTGGTCAGTACCCACAGCTTTCCTCCCCTAGCCACCATCCTCTGGAATCCACTATTTTGAATTTTACTATGTTACTGTGATGAATTTTGCCTGTGTTTGAATATGAGGGGCTCATCCAGTATGACTGCTTTTGTGTCTGGCTTTTTCACTCATCAGTACCTGTGCAACTCAATCTTGTTGCCTGCAATGGTAGTTCTTTCTTTATTGCTGTCTGATTTTCCATTGTACGGCTAAACCACGTTAGAAACTTGACTTTTTGTCCATTGTTGACTATTACAAATAAAACTGCCTTGATTATCCTTGTACAAGTCTTTCGTTGGACATAGGCCCTCATTTTCCTTGGGTATATTGTAGATTGAACCATATGAAACAGCCATTTTTGTAGGTCCCAAATGGTTGACAATTAGTGGTTTCCTATAGTTCAGGGTAGAATAGAATTGCTGGGTCACACACAGGGTGATTGTATGTTCAGCCTTAGAAGATGATGCTAAACATTCTCCCCAGCGTCTGTGCCATTTTACGTTCCTCCCCGCTATGCATGAGAGTTGCATTTGTTCCACGTTCTCACCAGTACTTGGCATCGTCCGTCTTTTTAATTTAAGCCATTTGGGTTGTGCAGAGCTGTTTTATGAATGAGAAAATGAAAGGCATTATTCTAAGAAAGCTTGAAGATTTTATTGGATTCAAGCAGTTCAAAGAGCTTGTTTTTGTACTAAAGTTTGTGTTTTGCCTCACAGAAAATAGATGCACAAGCTATCGAAGAATTCTACGGGTTGACGTCAGATATCTCAAAGAACTCTGAGTCTGGCTACATCCTTTTCTATCAGTCCCGGGACTGAGGGAACCGCGATGAAGAGAGACCTTCTGCCTCATTTCTTCTCTGGTTATTTGGGAAAGGATCAAGCACCAGTTTTCCAAGAAAAGAGAAATGCAGGAAGCTCAGGGGGCAGTAGCACACTTTGCACACAGTAAAGCAAAGACTGGATTCACACGCTCTTCCTACCGTGGTAGTTGATTGATTTGCTCAGGTATCATGCTGTCTGCACAGTTCCATACAACGAGGCAGTGAAATCAGAGATACCAGCTCCTCTTGTAAAACAGCCTTCCAGTAATTGACATGCATTTTCTCTTCATTAATTGCACCAGTAATGATTGAACTCCTTGGGGGTGCAGTAGAAAGAAAAGGAATCTGTGAGGTTGTACTGACAATTGCAGGAGATGATGTTGAACACACTGCATACATTTGCCTGGTTGAACACATCGAGAAGCAATACTGGGTGGTCTTTTCAAGCGTAAACCAGAAATACTTTTGGGCCCAACACTTGCAGTTGCCTTCCTGATGTAAAGAAACTAACAGATACTAGAATCCAGTGTCAGGAAGACAAATACGTTTGCTTCTCTGAAGAAGCTTATAATAATATACAGTATATGTATATCTAGGGAACAGTTGGTCAAAAGTGGCTTTTTGTTTCCCCAAGGGGAAAGACTGGCTTTGTAATTATAATTTTTTTCCTTATTTATTTTACTTAAAACTGGTAGAGTCTAAGTATTGTATGAAGTGCCCATGATTCTGTCGTAAATTTCAGCATATTTTTATTAGTTTTTGTCAGTTTAACTAATCCTTTTGTTTCTGTTTTTAAGGTGAATTTTAAACTCTGTTTTAAATCATAAGTTACCTTAAGAAAAATAGCAGTGAGAGGAGGTACATACTCTTTTTCGGGAGGAACTGATATCTCTGGCTAAAGATTTGTCCTAGTTGTCACTTATTTCATTCAGTTTTAATTTCAGTAAAATTAAAAACTATCCCAAATTCCCTGTCATTGTGGAATGATCTAAGAAGTCCTGGTGCGGTGGTGGTGTGCGGCCTTGAGAGTTCGTCAGTGCTCTGCTTCAGGTTGAGGCCACGTTTGGAAAACTCATGTCATAGCAGCTACGTTACTTTTAAATGTTCTTTATCCTGGAACGAAGTGATCCATCCCAGCCCCAGCTCCTGGAGAGCTAACAGACCCTGTGAGGGTTACATTTTAATGAGGTCGACCAGAAGTACTTTGAAAGCAAGTCTTTTTTTATTTTTTTTCCCCTTCCACCTTTACAGATGTTATTGGAATTTAACTTTGTGTTTAAGACTTCATTCTGTTGGCAGTTTCAAGAAGTAATATGTGTGATGCAAGATGTACGTAAACCGTTGCAGTTGACATTTTGCCATGCATCAAGAAGTTGTCTGACAGTGGCCGAATGTAACTTGCTAAAAATAATTGAATATATATTCAAGATAATAGCAATCAGGCCTTAGATGTTCTTTATTCATGTTTTCTCGAGGCAGGAATCTTTTTCTTTTAATCGTTGTAATTTCGTAAACTTATTTTACTAATACTGTTGAACCTGAAAAACAAGCAACAAAAAAATGTTTTGTCTGCTGCTATTATTAACATTTATTATCTGTATCTTTTAGCTCAGGAAATGACTTCACCTGTTCGTTCCATGGATCGATCTTTAACAGGGTCACTTAGCTAATGGGGCTGTTGAAACAGATGTACTGGGAGAAAATGATGATATATTTTGACAGATTGCTTTTTAAGAGACAGTTTCTAAAGCCTTGCCCTGGCTGGAATGGTTCTGGTACAGATTATATGGCCTGCCTGATCTACCGCCACGGCACAGAGAGTCACGACCAAGAGTGTGGGCAAGGTGATAGCCGCGGAGGTGGAGGCATCTTTTATTTTGAGGGCTTTAGCCAAATTGTCTTGGAATTTAAAGCGAAATTTCTGCAGCTTTCAGTATGGAGATGAGGAGTAACGTGAAGCTGAACCAGTTTTTCCTTGCGTTGGGCCACAACATGTATGAGAAAGAGAGATGAAGTCATTTGCATAAAGGTACAGCATTGGGATATTATGTTGTGTTTGTTTTTACATTTTGCATTTAAAAAAACATACAGTGAAGTAAAAGCCAAGGTTAGATTTCCTATTAAAGCAAGTTCTAGCGTTGTTTTTGAGTTCCATGGTAGTCACACACTGTTCACATCTACACCCTGTTTAATAGGATGACTTGTCAGGAGGGGACGATGGGGTGACGGTTGTCAGTTTTCTGCGTACACTCTGAGTGCAGCTGCATCTACGTAAAATGTCTTGAAGCTTCTCAGAAATACAGTATACTTTAAAAACATGTAGGGTTAGGGTCGGGGGGGAAAATGCAGATACAGTAAGTAAGAAAAGTGACCCATATCGAACGCGTTGTGAGGTTGTGTGCTGGTCCGACTGATGGAACTGAGGGGTGGGTTTCAGTTGTAAATGGTGGCTGATTGCTGTCTAACTGTGTACATGTATGTTGGGATGGCTATCCCATATTTTGTATATTGGAATACAAATTTCTATAAATTATCATAACTGAAAGTAAATATTCTAAATTAAGTCTCACTTCTAAGTCACATGACTTCTGTCTTGGCGGCTTTACCTTTTAAAGTTGGCTCGAGACAGGAGCCCTGAGACTTTGGGCAAAGAGAAGAGGTGAGGAATGTAATATATGGGTCTCGTCGCCTCTAACCATCCGTGTAGGGTTTTTTCTTTCCTTGACGGCAGTAGAAAGACCTCACTCCCATAACTTACTACTCTTGATACTTTCTTTAAAGCTACTTTTCAATAAAGATTCTCTCATGAGGTATTTACCTGGGAGTTGGGAGGCTAAGGCGCTCAGGTCCTGGCTCTTCAGTGAATTTAACTGTGTGACCTTGGGCAAGTCACTTAACCTCTCTGTGCTTCAGTCTCCCTATCTTGTAAAATGGGAGTAATACCTACCTCACAGGGTTGTTGTGGGGATTAATTAGATATAATGTCTGTAAAGCATCTAAGGTTCTTGAAGAAGGCGCTATATAAATACAAAATAATATCTATTAAAGTTGGTTTATTTGTGCTTGTGGGGTTTTGTGTGTTTTTTCCTTTTTTCCTCAAATGCATTTGCAAACTAGAAGTACTACACACTTCGGACACTGTGTTACTGGTTTTGCTCAGAAGTTACTACTTTTGTGACCCAAAGAGATTTTCCCAGAACACATCCCATTTGTGTAAAATAGCATTCTGTACGTGCCTGCGTGTTTCTTCAGCACGTACCTTGCATTTATTTGTCTTTATTTAGTAGCATTGTCCTTCCAAAAATCCCAAGTTTAGAAATGTAAACTTAGAATCTCAGAGGGCAAGGTATCTTAACAGTCACTGTTGCTAGCACCCCTCCTCCCTTCCAGGGTGGTACTTGCTCCTGTAAAATCAGCACTTGAACTTGAGAACTTGAAGCTTCGTCAGCTGTTGAGTGACTGCTGTTTATTTATCCTCACCATTCTTGGGAACCCTGGCCTGGAGGCGCTCTTGTTTATTCACGTCTCTGAAGGACTGTTCTCAGGGTGAACACCGTACCCGTAGGTGGGGAACTGAGATAATCATCTGTATCATGTTGAACTTTGAGTAAATGACACCGTCTGTTTTCAAGAGTTTTTCGTGGACTGTTGGAAAGCCAAGACCACCCCTCCCGTTTTCCAAGTTCCCTTGTCTTCCAGTACCTGTGCCTGTTATTTGAAAGCCCTTCCTCTTCTCCTCATTGATGTGCTTTCTGTGATAACCCTTTTTTTTACATCTCCAGAGCTGCTGAAATAGCCCATCATTTTTGAGTTGAGCATGTGATAGGCCCTGGACTCAGCATTTTACGTTTCTTAAAGCTTCATCTTGAAGACAGTGTCTATGAGGTTCATTTTACAAAAGAGGAAACTAAGGCTTTTCAGAGGTTAAGTGATTTTTCCCAAAGTCACTCAGCTGGAAGGTAGTAGATCCAAGTGTCAGTGGATCTGAAGCCCTTGTTGCCCTGTGGAAGGTTCTAAATCACTCTCAGGAAGTCTCCCTCAAGCAGCCACTATGGACCCCTGATTTCTGAAGAAACAAGCTTACACGATCCATCATATGCCACTTAACTATAATCCACCTTAATACTGGGTTCCTTTCTTAAATTTCCTCACCTGCTGTCAATGATGTGCCCTATAATTAAACTGATCTAGGACTTAAGGAAAACGTCATACCTTCTAATTGTTTTCAAAGAAGCAAAACTCTTTGAAGATCAAAAAAACAGTCCCACTCCACTGAGAAGTCGTTCCCGAATCTGGATAATGAGCAGAATCACTGGAGGAATCTTACAAACGTTCAGATTCCCGAGATCCATCCCCGAAGATTTCGACTGAAGATGAGAAATCGAGTTCTCAAGGGCTCCCAGGTGATTCTCGTCACCCAGGTTTGGGCCTGTGTTAGAACTCACCTGAAGTTCTAGATCAGGGTTTCTATAAGTTCACTGCCAACCTGGAGTTGACCTGTTGGGAGCATTGTCAAAAAGTGAAATCATCTAAGGAATACTCATGGGATACTGAAGAGGGACAGAACTCTTGTCTTTACGTACAGCATTTGAAGGGCTGCCGTCTAGGGGGTGTTCTGCTTCTAGGGTTGAGTTGGGACATAGCAGTGGGAAGAGCAGAAAGGCCCTTAAGTACAAGGGAGAGCTCTCTGTTGGCTCAGCAGTGAGAGAAGATAAGAAATGAAGCCTCGAGCAGACGCGTTTTACCATTGGCAGGTGGGGTGCCTAGGCTGGCTCAGAGGTTGTGCCAGAAAAACAAGCTCCGTCCCACGTGAGGCCGCAGGGACAGGGCGGACGGGGAGCCATGCGCCCTAGGCCAGGGCTCGTATTCCCTCCACATCACACTGCCCTGCATCTTTTAAACTAGCTGGGCGTCGGGTGCTGTCATTCACCGCAGGGAGAATCTAGATTGCACTGGTCAGTTAGGGTGGGAAGCACCCCTTCGCCTGTCCCTCACTTGAAAAGAGGTAGGTGGGTTGAGCAAAGCACACCCGTCTCTAGGTTTCAGGTGGCAGGAGCTGATTCCGTATGCCTTCAGTTTGTGCGGGCACAGCGGCCTTGGGTGAACCTACCCTGCATGAAAGACGCACTCCACCGTCTCTCAAAATACTTTCCTTTGGAGAACACTCAGGTTCTTCAGATTTAGGGACCTCCAAATTGTGGCCAACTTGGTAGAAGACATTAAAACGTGACCAAGGAGCGATGGCTCCCCTTGTGCGGTGGTGCAGCCCTTGCCCAGTACATCCTGGCAAGCGCGTGTTGGGTCATTGACAAGATTGCGGAAGAAGAGGCGTGAGTTTACTGTACTCGGTCATGTCGTCACAGAGTCTCACCCACTGCAAGGCCCAGGAACAAGACCGTGATCGCATACTGTCTGTGCACATTTTGGGGGGATAAAAGCAATGATGACTTGTGTTGTTTATAACCTATTTACTGAAACTTCTGTTTGCTGGTAGCTTTTCCCTTCAGGAAGGAACCATTTTCCAAATGGAGTTTGTTTTAGGATGCAAAAATGAATTCTTGGGCTTCCCTGGTGGCGCAGTGGTTGAGAGTCCGCCTGCCGATGCAGGGGATGCGGGTTCGTGCCCCGGTCCGGGAAGATCCCACGTGCCGCGGAGCGGCTGGGCCCGTGAGCCATGGCCGCTGAGCCTGCGCGTCCGGAGCCTGTGCCCCGCAACGGGAGAGGCCACAGCAGTGAGAGGCCCGCGTACCACAAAAAAACAAACAAAAAAAAAGAATTTCTTGGCTGGACTTGACTGGTTAGTTTTTAATAACCTGCCAGAGTGTCGCACTTATTTAAGGAAAAATAAAAAGTGATGATAGGATGATGAGGAACGTAGACTTACAAAATGGCCTGTCCGTGGATAAGATGATTAGATGGGATCATGGAAGCTTCAGAAAATATAAGCATCTTACCTATTTTCCCAGCGTTACATGTATTTATCATTCTAAAAGCCATCTCAATTATTGCACTCTGCCCAACAGATGTATATTTTAAGTTCCTATCGTGAACCCACGTATGAGCAATGTAGTGTCTGGACTTCTATACATCATATCTACTCTATTTTACTATATATTAAGCTATTGACGAGAATTGGGTTGAACTTACATTGATTTACTGAATGTAGTTACACAGTGACATAAGGCTTAAGATCCTATCCCAAAGCAGGCAGGCAGGGGTGGGGAGATCTGTGCTCTGAGAAGCAAATCCTGAGCTGTGGTGTGGAGAGGGGTCTGGAGGGGCCAGAGTGGGCGTGTGTGATGAAGCTTCAGGGCAACAGGACTCTGCCGCGGGCTGACTGGGGCGCGGGCGAGGGGAGCAGTGTCTAGGAGGACTCCTGGATTTGTCTCACTGGCACAGCTTACGACACAGAAGCCTTCTGCTGAGAACCTTGGAGGAGGGCCAGGCTTGGGGGTTACGTCATAGTACTCCACGCTATGAATACCACGGTTTCTTTATAAGCATTTGCTTTTTTTTTTTTTTTTTTTTTTTTTTTTGCGGTACGCGGGCCTCTCACTGCTGTGGCCTCTCCCGTTGCGGAGCATAGGCTCCGGACGCACAGGCTCAGCGGCCATGGCTCACGGGCCCAGCCGCTCCGCGGCATGTGGGATCTTCCCGGACTGGGGCACGAACCCGCGTCTCCTGCATCGGCAGGCGGATTCTCAACCACTGCGCCACCAGGGAAGCCCCATAAGCATTTGCTTTTAACAAACTCACACCGCCTGGCAGTTCGGGGAGGCCTAGCCCTGATGGCCGGGGAATCACTGTAATTCACACGCTCAGGATCTATTAGCCTCTGTCCCACATGCCACGGGGCAAAGCTTTAACAGTAGAATTTGAGATTAGGTACAAAGTTGAAATGGCTCTTGTACTTCTGAGATAATTACTCTGTGGCCAGGGAACTCCCAGAATGTGTTACAAGGTCTACAGTGATTCCGAGGTATTTAATAACTGAGGACAGGTTGATAAGCTTAGCAGCCTCATGGTGAAGAACGTTGGGTGTCTTGAAAGCTTTTACTGGAAATGAATCGTATCTATCCTCTGCTCTGGCATAAATAATTTCCTTCTATGGAAAGGTGATACGTCTTAAGGACCGTGGAGGGGCTTTAGAACGAGAGAAAAAAAAAATTCAGTTGAAGGGCAACTTGCAAAGTTTTCAAAGGAAGTTTTGTGAAGTGAATTTACTGCTAGACAGATTGAAGTCCAGTCCGATGAATCTGATGGACCTGCCCCAGGAGCCGGGTGCCACTCTGTGAGATGCAGGGGTTGCAGTCCCATAGGAGGAGGGCTGATTCCAGGGCAGCCTTGCAGTCCCCGGTTCACTGGTATCAAATATGCTCCCATTCTCTCCACAGGGAACTCTTGTCAGAGATAGCTGCTGACGCGTCAAGTTTCTCTGACACAGGTCTCTTGGTATCTTTCCCAGCACCAATCTAGATCTGAACTGGTGGTCACTTGGTGACCGTAATGTTCATTGCCTTCTCCTTTATATGCCGGGCTAATCAGACACACATTAAGTGGGCAGCGAGCCAGCCCTTCAGAGCCTCAGGACCCAGTCCCATAGCCCGTAAGCCTACTTTCCTCATTTATAAAATGGCAAAAGTAAGGCCATCTTGTAGGAATGTCATAAATGGAATTGAGATACATGTAAGATACACCTGGTACAGTTCAGGGCGACAGTCCCTCAACAGCATTGTCTAGAAACTTCAGCGGAAACCTAGTACTGATTTCTTAGATATTGAAGAGTTATTATGTGAAAAGCATCACTTCAGTTGTTGCAGGGGATGTAGAGATGGCTAAGACACCATTTCTGTTCTCACGGCGCTCACGGTGTAGAAAATAAGCTCATAGTTGAAGAAGAAAGACAAAACGTGAGTAAAATGTTCTTCGGTTTCCGCAGGAGGTGTCAGAGGAGACTCACGTGGTTTAGAGCGCATCCTGGCCCCGCTCCACGTGTCAGCTGAGCAAACGCCAGGCTTCATCCAGCTCCTCGCCTGTGAAATAGACATCACTGTGGATGCTGCCTGAGGGTCCAGAGGGTGAGGATTGCATTGCAAGGGCTCAGCCAGTGCCAGCAGGATCTATTGATGCAGCTCCTGTGATTGAGCGCCCAGCCCACTGTGTGCCGCCAGCTTCCAAGAGCACAGAGTGAGGCCTTGGGCAGCTCAGTGGAGCAAGCAGGCAGGCCAGTAATTAACTGCAAGGATACAGAGTGTGGAGAGCCCTGATGGGGACATAAGTAAGACAATGCAGGAACACAGAGGCAGAGCATCTAAATCAGACTGCAGGCAGGGAAGGCGCCCAGAGGAGACGCCACTTGAGCCGGGCTTTCCAGGAGAAGTGAGGGTTATTCAGAAGAAGGAGGGGATAGAGAGGGGACGCCTCTGATTATAAAGAAGACAGTATGTAAGAAAGTGCCGTGGACAGGAAGCGTCACGTCCTTGGGAGGCGCGGCTGTAGCGTGGTCAGAACCAAGAGGCAAGGAAGGAAGGGCTGTAAATCCAAGAGCATAATCGATCAGGTAAGGAGTCTGGATTTTCCTAAAAGGCAGAGAGGGGACCTCGGGAGGGTTCTAAGCAGAGGACTGATTTCTCAGAGCGACGCTTGCGAAGAGCCTTTTAGCAGATTCCTCCTGCCTGGAAGAGGAAGACCAGTGAGAAGGCTGTGGTCGTCCAGCTGAGAAGGCGTGAGAGCCTGGCCAAGGGGCGGCTTTGGGGGTGGGGGGCGGGTTTGGGACACCAGACGCTGAGATGGGATCTTTAGGACGTGACTGCCGTGGTGGGGTTCCTGCGGGTTCTCTTGCAGGCCGTTTGGTCCCTCTCTTCACGCTCCGGTGGGGCAACCTCACCTACTCCACGCCTCCGACTATCAGCGATGCTAGTGACAAACCTTTACCTGTTGCCTAGGTGCCTTGAGCTCCAGGCCCTTCTAGCCAGCTGTCACGTGGGCCGCTCCATCCAGATGTTACACAGACACCTCAGACTCACCTGGCTCAACCCCCATCCTGCCCTCACTCACGTACACAGGTCAGAGACTGGGAATCGTCCTCCACGCCTTTATGTCCATCCTGCCAATACATCCAGACCTCAAGTCCTCTCAGGACGACCCCCTAAATCTCCTGAGCCCACCTACTTTGATATCTGTAGGCCATGGCTTTGGTCCAGGTCGCCACCACCTTGTGCCTCCTAATCAGCATTTCGGCCTCCAGTCCTGGCCTCGGTAAATCCGTTCCCCACAGTGAAATTTGAGTGCTTTTTTTTTTTTTTTAATTTATTTATTTGTTTCTGGCTGCATTGGGTCTTCGTTGCTGTGCCCAGGCTTTCTCTAGTTGCAGTGAGCGGGGGCTACTCTTCGTTGCAGTGCGCAGGCTTCTCATTGCGGTGGCCTCTTTTGTTGCGGAGCACAGACTCCAGGCCCACGGGCTTCAGTAGTTGTGGCTCGCGGGCTCAGTAGTTGTGGCTCGTGGGCTCTAGAGCGCAGGCTCAGTAGTTGTCGTGCATGGGCTTAGTTGCTCCGCGGCATGTGGGATCTTCCCAGACCAGGGCTTGAAACCGTGTCCCCTGCATTGGCAGGTGGATTCTTAAACACTGAGCCACCAGGGAAGCCCCTGAGGGCTCTTTTTAAAGCGTGCACACTTTCTGAATACATGCTGGAAGAACTCATCTAAAACGCACACATGAAATGGGACCGAGCTAGTGCAGAACGAGATCGTGTGGCTGATTCACTGGGAATTCTCAACACGAACCGCTTCACTGCTGTGTCTTAAACGGAGCAAGTGTTTTGCTGAGTGCAAATGTCTGAATATTCATGAGGTGGAGATTTTGAAAAATGGCTTAAAAATTTTTACATCCGTCTTCTGTGCACATCATAGAATGTTTCCTGGAAGTAGTCAAGGGAGAAATCAGACAGCCAGCTCCTTGTTCCAATGTCATTCCCTGGATAAAACCTCTTTGCCCCATTGATTTGAAGAAATGTCACCTCCCGGATGAACTTGGAGCTCTCTGGGGCCCTCTCTTCGGCTTCCAGACCTGCCTGTCTAGTCCCAGGACCACATAGCTGTGAACCCCATGGTCTTCACGTCTTAGTAGCACTTCAGTGAAAAATAATACGGACAAGCATACAGGAGTGCCTAGTGCTTTCTGTCTCTGACTATTTAATACATTTCAGAAAGTATTTGGGCACTGATTTTTTTTTTTCACAGAACGCTATTGGCGTCCTGTGGAACACAGGCATTCCCTGGATTTGAGAAATACTGAACTAGTACATCTTGCTTTAGAAAGGCCCAGCAGGCCTGTTGACCCAGGAGGAGGTCAGACTCACGCGGCTTTTACTGTGCACCTGCTCTGGCCAAGCATCGTGCAGGAAAGTGTTCAGGTGTCTCGTCTCGTTTAATCCCCACCTCAACCCTTTGGAGCAGCGGTCATGCCCTCTGTTTTACTGGGAAGGGTGGGAGATTCAGGGGCTGTGTTCCGATGAACGTCTAATACCTACCGAGCAGTGTGCCAAGTGCTGGGGTGGAAGGCTGCTTCTGCCCACGCCCTGTCCTCAGTCACGCTGCACTGTGGCTGCAGCCCCAGGAACAGGAGTGACGGGGCGACTTAGGGAGCACTTGTGAGCAGGCCGGGGCTCGCCCTACCCTCGCACCGCCTGACGCTTCTCCCCTGTGGGAGCTGGGAAAGAGGGGGCTGGGATCTGGACCCAGGAGACGCTGGGCTCGAGTTTGCAGCCTGCACAGTGGACCGCCCTCACCCTACCTCCACTCCCAGGCCCAGCTTTTCTGCCCCGGGCCTTAGAGCGGGCCGTGCCCTCTGCCCTCATCCTCATCGTACCCTCACGGATCCCTCAGCAGGATGTCACTGCCGCCCTGGGCCGTCGTGTCCTGGGCTCTCCTGGCCACCAGAGGGCCGTGGCCGGCCGGGCCCCCTGCGGGCAGGATGGAGCTGCCTCTCAAACCCAGGACCCGCCACGGCGAGGCCAGCTGGGTAGAGCAGTGACGTTTACGTGA
This sequence comes from Delphinus delphis, assembly GCF_949987515.2. Classification (NCBI taxonomy): domain Eukaryota; kingdom Metazoa; phylum Chordata; class Mammalia; order Artiodactyla; family Delphinidae; genus Delphinus; species Delphinus delphis. The sequence goes on along the minus strand of NC_082700.1, from coordinate 4,701,784 downwards.
TGCAATAACGAAACACGGCCCCCACTAAAGTCCTGGGCACGTGCCACACCTGCCCCCATCTCCCTCGTTTACTCAACAGATACTTACGAACCTCCCGCCGAGACACGGGGCTAAACATCAGATTTATCCCTTGTTTCCATGGAACAGTGTCTCGGGGTTCAGGCTGCGGGTCCAGGGTTTGAGAGCATCAAAGTGGAGAGATCATCACAAACTCTCAAAGGGAAGTAAAATGTCAGGACACACCATCCAACCATGTTGTTAGGAGGGTCCTTCCTGCACCTGCACTATGGACGCCAGCGCCCCTGACGCTGTGCACGTCATTGACCTTGACCGCTGAAGCCTAATCCTCCAGTTTATGAAAGGATATTACCTTCGTGAGCAGTGTGAGATGGGATCAGAGTTCCGTGCAGGGCAGTGTTTGCACAACTCAGCCCAGCTCTTTGGTTTCCCAGCAATTGTTACGGAACCAAGAGCCGGTGCCGCGATCCACTGATGACTCCGGAACAGGGCGGGCAGACTGGGGGTGTGGGGAGACGGGAGGCCACTCCCCACAAGTGCTTCTAGCCTAGTGCCGTGGACCCTTTACATCTCAGCAACTGCTTCTGCAACAGAGCAATGCTTCATTTTGATATTTTACGCACATAATTTGGTTCCATGCGGGAGTCTTGTCAGACTCAGGCAGTGAGTCCCCAAAATCAAGGCGGGGGTGAGATGAATGGAGGAAATTATTGTTTTCTCAAGGATTAAAGTAAACAGAGAGGATGGGTTATTACATACTCAATAATGTTGGCCCCTTGATTAAAAATACAAATGTAATTCAGCTCAAAATCATTCTCTAGTTTGCTGTTCTACAAAATTAGATTCCAGTCATAAATGAGCTGACTCTCTTAAACACAAGCCGCTTCCCTCACGTCAACCGTCTCTGGAGAAACAACCTTCCTAGCTTGGATTTTCCATGGATGGAATTTTGGCCAAAACATGACTAATCTGCTTCCTACAATCATTAAAGGCTAAGAGGCAACATGGCAGAATGGGGAAGCTTGGACTTTGGAATCCGATCAACCTGGATTCTTTACCTGACCAGCTGTGTGAGTTTTGGTCAAGTTACTTAACCTTTCTGAGTCTATTTTTTCAAGTAAACAAATGAAATAAAACATTTAAAATGAGGATAACAATGTCTACCGTATACGGTTGTTTTTAGGTGTTCAGATACTGTATATAAAAGTGCATAACATAGTACTTGGCAAAGATTAGGCCCCCAGGATATGGTAACCAGTACTATTACTAATGCTTAGGAGAACTCAGATTAGAAGACTGTACACATTGGTTCCAGAACCCAAGGGCTTTTTCTTCATCGTAGAAAGGGAAATACACTAAGCCAGTGGTTCTCAGTTTCTGCAGCTGATTAGAATCTCCTGGGAAACCTCCAAAGATTCTGCTTTTTTTTTTTTTTTTTTTTTTTGCGGTACGCGGGTCCCCCCACTGCCGCGGCTTCTCCCGCCGCAGAGCACAGTCTCCGGACGCACAGGCCCAGCGGCCACAGCTCACGGGCCCAGCCACCCCGCGGCACGTGGGACCCTCCCAGACTGGGGCACGAACCCACGTCCCCTGCATCGGCAGGCGGACTCCCAACCACTGCGCCACCAGGGAAGCCCCAAAGATTCTGCTTTTAACTGATCTGGGATGAGGCCGGGTGTTCTTCTTCCCTTTTTTTTTTCAACTGAAGAATAGTTGACATACGATATTATACGATTTCAGGTGTACACCATAATGATTTGAATTTATATACATTATGAATTAATCACCACGGTAAATCTAGTAGCCATCTGTCCCCGTACAAGGTTATCACAGCACTATTGACTATATTCTCTGTGCTGTACGTTACATCCCCGTGACTGACTTACTTTACAGCTGGAGGTTGGTACGTCGCAATCCCCTTCACCTATTTCAGTCATCCCCCCCACCCCTCGCTCTGGCGACCACCTGTTTGTTCTCTGTATCTATGAGTCTTTTTCTGTTTTGTTATGTTTGTTTGTTTTGTTTTTTAGATTCCACATATGAGTGAACTCATATGGTATTTGTCTCTCTCTGCCTGACCTATGTCACTTAGCATAGTACCCGCTAGGTCCATCCACGTTGTCACAAATGGCGAGATTTCTTAGGGGCTCACGTATTTTTTCCAATTAGTGTTTTCATTTTTTTCAGATACATCCTCAGAAGTGGAATTGCTGGATCGTATGGTAGTTCTATTTTTAAGTTTTTGAGGAACCTCCATAGCGACTGCACCTATTCACATTCCCACTAAGAGCGCAGGAGGGTCCCATTTCTCCGCATCCTTGCCAACGCTCGTTATTTCTTGTCTCTGACAATAGCCCTTCTGACAGGTGTGAGGTGATACCTCATTATGGTTTTGATTTGCATTTCCCTGACGATTAGTGATGTTGAGCATCTTTTTATGTGTTTATTGGCCATTTGTATGTCTTCTTTGGCAAAATGTCTACTCAGGTCCTCTGCCCATTTTTAAACGATTGTTTGTTTTTTTGATATTGAGTTGTGTGAGTTCTTTATATATTCTGGATATGAACCCCTTATCAAATATATCGCTTGTAAATGTCTTCTCCTATTCAGTAGGCAGCCTTTTCATTTTGTTGCTGGTTTCCATCACTGTGCAAAAGCTTTTCAGTTTGATGTAGTCCCAATTGTTTATTTTTGCTTTTGTTGCCCTAGCCCGAGGAAACAGATCCACAAACATATTACTAAGACTGATGTCAAAGAGCCCGTGTCTTCTTCTAGGAATTCTGTGTTTCCACATTCTTTTCAACATGCACTTAATGCGCTGTCAGGGCTGAGAAGCCCTGCTCTGCGTCCTAATCATCTGGGACAGGCTGACCAGACGTCAGGAAGCCTCACAGTGGTATTCGCTTGGGATCTGGCCTTCAGCCTCATACGTTCAGAACTATCTTATCAGAACCCTCGAGGCCATTGGTCATGGAGAGACAGACACATGGTGAGATTCAAATGGAGAGGTCTGAATGTCGTCTTATTAATTTATGATGAAAAATATACCTGTCAAACTGACCAAGTATATGTGTTGGCCTGAACAGCGTATTTTCCCTCTAAGCAAACTCCTAAGGAAGCCACATGACGAGGAAGGACTCGGAACAGAGGAAGTGGCCCCGTGGTTTGAACGTTGACTGCCGTCGGGCCTGAGATCCCACGAAGGGTATGTGCCCTTTGGGAAGGCTGGATGCACGGGCCCTCTTTGCCAGGTCCTCTGTCACCCGTGAATCGGTCTGCACGGCGTGTCGTCGGTTTGCTTCCAGATCACCTTTGCAGGTCACCATGATCAGGTCATTCAGAAATGGATTCCAGAATGGGAGTCAAGGCAGCAGAACTAGCTCACATCTGTGTCTAACAAAGTGACTGGTCATTCCATCAGAGAAGGGGAAGGTCTGGACCGTGGCTCTGTTTATTTTTTTTTAATTTTTAATTTCGGCTGCGTTGCTGTGCACAGGCTTTCTCTAGTTGCGGCGAGCGGGGGCTACTCTTCATGGTGGTGTGCGGGCTTCTCATTATGGTGGCTTCTCTTGTTGCAGGGCACAGGCTCTAGGGCGCATGGGCTTCAGTGATCGTAGCACGTGGGCTCTAGAGCGCAGGCTCAGTAGCTGTGGCTCACGGGCTTAGTTGCCCCGTGGCACGTGGGCTCTTCCCGGACCAGGGCTTAAACCCATGTCCTCTGCAGTGGCAGGCGGGTTCTTAAACCACTGCACCACCAGGGAAGTCCCTGTAGCTCTGGTTTGATGAGAGCAGGTGTCATAAACATACATATGAGTGCCCCAGAGGAAAGGACCTGGGCCTTGAGCTCTGTCCTTCTCATTCCCAAGGAAGATTTGAAAACTGCCATGAAAGCTGTGGCTAAAATTTTGCCTGAAGGATTATAAACTTTTAACTTGGCTTGTAGAGCTCGTTACTGATTCCACATCTGGGCCGAGTTGGGGATGGTGGACCAGGGCCCAGCGGCTTCTGAAGCCCGTACATCTGAGGAGAGGATGAACATCCTATGACCAATGTGCATGTGATCCTGCCAGGCCGGGTTCCCAGCAGGGGGACATTAGGAAGAGGGTGTCAGTGAGTGACCGGATGGGAGGAGACCCACAGCTGAGGCCATCGTTCCCCATCAGCACGTGGGTGACAAATGACCAGAAGAACAGGGTGACTGAGACATTGGGGTTGTATAAAATGTTACCCAGGGAGGAAAGCAGGAGCTCAAAGTTAGGTTCACTTCGGGTTCAGAGTCTGTCTTTTTGTTTTTTTCTGGCCACACCGAGTGGCTTGGGGGATCTTAGTTCCCTGACCAGGAATTGAACCTGGGCCCCCTGCAGTGGAAGCACCGAGTCCTAACCACTGGGCCGCCAGGGAACTCCCCAGAAGTCTGTCTTTTAAAAAGGATTAATTTATTTAGAATTTAAAGATCACCAAAGAATTGAGGATGACCATCTGGTCTTTCTTACTAGAGAGTGAGAGCTAGGTTCGGTTTACTAACCAATGATATAGGTTAACTGTATTGATTGAAACCCAGCATTCAGTATGGCTCTGATACTAACTTTAGTTCCTTCTCATGAACACTAGTTCCTTGGCCAGGGGGGCAGAGGGAAATCTCTTGCCTAGGCTGTGTTTGGATCTTCGCTACATTTAGCCACCCTAATTTTGCTTTTCTGATTCTCTCCTGTGGGACTCAGACCGGTTTCCATCAGATAAACTACGTGCTTGCGTCAGGGACTTGTTTTCTGCAGGAGTCCTATTTTCCGACCTCCTCTATGCTGTCTCACTGGAGCAAACTCGCTGGCAGGTAGCAGTGAACCTGGTGTCTCCCCAGCTCACCTGCACACCTTTGAGGGGAGCTGGGTTTGTTCCTAAACCCGCTGATGCCCGTGGTTCATGTTATTGTACTTAGGAAATGTGATTACACACTAAGAAGTCAGCCCATTAACTATTACATATGTGAATATAACGAGTGTAAAAGGGAGAACTGCTTCTCTGAAAGCTGAGTTGAATGATTTGAAAAGATTCAATATAGGTAACTTAAAGATTTGCTTTAAAGTAAGTGTAGGGGAGACTGGGGGAAAATAATTTAAGAACGGAAGCATTCTGTACTGAAATTGCTTTTCAACAGTCTGTAAGATCTCCTGCCCATTTAAAGTAATCAGAATTTGAAATTGTAGATAACACATTATAGGTGTGATTTATGCAAAAAAGGAGACAGCAAGAATCCCCAGTTGGGGCACTGCGCAAAGAAAAGGCTTTGGCCCTGGGTCAAAATACTGGCAAATAATTGGCCATATATATGTGTTTTAAGGTAAAATAAAATGTTTAAAGTATTTATATAATTCCTAAATCACCGATTCATCCATTTAACATATACGTATTGAGTGCCTACTGTGTGTCAGTGTTCTCAGCTCTGGGAATGCAGAAATGATTCAGACCAACCAAGTCCCTGTGCTCAGAGTCGGCAGGAAACAGGCGTGTAATATATACCTGTGACGTCATGCACCTCTGTGAACCGTGCAGGTGAGCAGAGCCGGTGATGGGGTGAGGAGGCAGGGGCAGGAAAGGCCTCTGTAATGAGGACACGTGAGAGCAGAGAGGGAATCACGTGGAGAGCCACGTGGAGATCAAAGGGAAGACTATAGGGGCAGAGGGACCAGTGGGGCAAGACCCCCAGCCGGGCCTGAGCTGGACGTACTGAAGGAACCTGGGGGATAGGGTTGGAAGGCGAGTACCTCGGGGTGAGGAGAGACACCGGCAGGGCCACGTCACCGTGGGGGTGACTTTGTATCTTACTCAGAAAATGAGGGAAGCCACGTGGTGGGAGGGATGGGAGGAAGGAGCCTGGCTAGGTCTGATTTCTCATTTTATTTTTATTTATTTATGTTTTTTGCGGTACGTGGGCCCCTCACTGCTGTGGCCTCTCCCATTGCGGAGCACAGGCTCCGGACGCGCAGGCTCAGCGGCCATGGCTCACGGGCCCAGCCGCTCCGCGGCATGTGGGATCTTCCCGGACCGGGGCACGAACCCACATCCCCTGCATCGGCAGGCGGACTCTCAACCACTGCGCCACCAGGGAAGCCCTGATTTCTCATTTTAAAAGGCCGCTCTGCTGCTGTATGGAGAATTGAAGATAGAGGGGCAAAGGTGGAAGCCGGAAGTCACAAATGGCACAGACAGGGCCCAGCCAGCGATGCCCAGGAGGACAAGCAGGGAGGACCGGACGCCCAGGGCGGTGCGGGGAAGCGAGAGAAGCAGGTGGAGGCGGAGGGAGTGACCCCTACAAGCGGCCTGATGGACACGGAAGGGAGGGGGAGGGGGGCTTAGGGAAGGGACAGGGATGTTGGTGGGCGCGTCCCGGGGGGATGGGAGCGGAGGGGCGCCCTGGAGGGCGAGGTGCTGCGGCCTTTGAGTTCATTAGAGGGAAGAAGGCGGGACTGGGTTCAGCGACGACGAGGAAGCCTGCTTTCTGTCTGTCTCCGCAGCTGATGCGTTGGGAGGTGGGCCCAGGCCGCTCTTGCCCATTTTTGGCGGCGCCGCCCGTGGAAGCTGTTCAGCAGAATTCCGCAGAGGGAAAACAAGCCCGAGGCTGACACTTCTCAGGCTTTAGGTAGACGCTCTGCGGTTGGAAGGCTTTCGGAAAATGTCTGTTATGAGAATGTATTTTATATACAGGTGTCAGCAAGCTATTAAAAAAAAAAGTTCCCGGAAGCCTCGGGACCTGGGGCGGACCGGAAATATCCCGCATCCGGTCACCCTTGGGGACCAGGAATTTCTGGAGGGATGGAAGAAGGAGCATGGTTCAGAGATGTTACCCCGACGGCCTGGCTTTAATTTTCTGCCATTTCTGCCTCAACCCCGCGGTTCCGGCCCTTGGGAACAGCCGATGCCAACAGGTTGAAGATCCTAAACCTTTGAATTTTGCCCCAGCACAGCCCTGCTTGCCCTTGATAAGCCCGAGACCGGGAGGTGAAGGCAGACGTGTGCTTTTTATAACAAGAAAGCCCCACGTGGGTCCTTACAATCTAGTGTGGCCCCCGTGAGGGATTCGTCTTTCCTGGGCTGGAGGCAGGTCAGGGCCCCGAACCCAAACAGGCTGAGTGGGCCTTGCTTCACAGCCCACACCTGCCTCTTTCCTGGTAGGAAACAGGCATTCCTGCCTAGAAAGGGCCTGCCCATCAGGGAGAGGCCAGAGCCCGGGCCTCCATCCCAGGATGAGCTGCCTACCTCCCTGGGCCGTCTGGGTGGGGAGGGGGCTGAGGGTGCAGGCAGGATCAGGTGCCTGAGGGGACCAGAGGAGGAGAGGGTGACGCTTCTCCAGGCAGGACAGCTCCTGGGGGCGCTCGACCAGATTTTATTAAGTTTTGAAAATATTGCTTTTACTGGTAAATAACAACCAGCATACCTAAAGTTGCATAAAAATATAGGTACAATTTAATACCTGCAGCCTAGAAATCCCCTGTGTGCGTCTTTCTGGTCAACCCCCTGACCTCCCAGAATGACCAACAACCTGACTGTGTGATAACCATCTCTTTACTGCCCTTTATAGTGCAAGCATGCATGTGTGTACCTTAAACACTGTACTTTAGCGTTATTTCTAAACTGCACAGGAATGGAGTCACGTTCCGTTCCTTTATCCTGCTTCTTTCTCAAAGCATCGTGCTTTGAGATTCAGCCACGCTGTTGTGCGCAGACTTAGTGCACTGGTTTTCACTGCTTATAGGATTGTCTCCAGTGAGTAGACCACAGTTACTTATTCATTTGACTGTAGACTGGGAATTGGCCGTTGTACAGGGCTGCTGGCAGTGGGCAATGCTGTTATGAATATTTCTGAATATGAGTCACACGTGCAGTTTCTCTGGGGGCTGTACCTTGCGAAATGGAAGTTCTGGGTTTGCGTATCTGTAATTTTAAAGATGATGCTGAACTGTTTTTCAAAGAGGTATCTGGGTTGTCCAAATCTATATCCTTGCTGACTTTCATGTTTGTTAATTATGAAAGGAGTATGTCAAAATCACCTACTATGTGTGTAGATTTGTCTATTTGTCCTTTTAGTTCAGTCTTTTTTTTTGCTTTATATACTTAAATCTAGGTTATTAGATATATCAGATTGTTATATCTTCTTGGTCAATTGATCATATTCAAAACAATTTTGATTTCAACGCAAGAATGTTGATAAGAGCACTGTGCATTGCCGGTAACACCAGACAGCCCCACGTGGGAAACTGTCCAAAAGTGATCATTTTGTCATTACGAAGTGACCCTTCTTATCTCTGTGGATGCTTTTTTTTTGCGGTACACGGGCCTCTCACTGTTGTGGCCTCTCCCGTTGCGGAGCACAGGCTCCGGACGCGCAGGCTCAGCGGCCATGGCTCACGGGCCCAGCTGCTCCGCGGCACGTGGGATCCTCCCGGACCGGGGCACGAACCCGCGTCCCCTGCATCGGCAGGCAGAGTCCCAACCACTGCACCACCAGGGAAGCCCTCTGTGGATGCTTTTTGCTTTGAAGTCAGTTTTGGACTTCTAACCTTGTTGCCTCCAGGATCCTAGAGATCCTAGAGAGCCAGAGGGAGTGAGTTTGCTGAGTGAGCCCAAGAGGGCAGGAGAGAGAATCAGGCTGACCCCCTTGAGCCGCCCGGCCCTTGGGGCTCAGAGAGGTTGGGGGACCCTCAGTCCACACCCTCCTGGGGACTGGAAGGAGGCGGGGAGGGGGGAGCAGAGCCTTGAGGACAGCGCTCCCCATCGGAACACCTGCTGGGTGGGGGGTCAGCTGCCCACACACGGCTTTTCCACATGCTCACCCCACCGCTCTGAAATTCGGTTTCTAAGGCTCTTGTTTCTATGCTGTGATGTGGTGTCGACAGTATTTTCAGAGGAGGAGCTTTGAAATGCGAAGGCATTTATGGCAGTGGAGTGACTCAGGCTGGGGCTCTGCTGTGGGTGACTCAGGAGCTGGGCTCGGGGTGGAGGGTGTTCTGGGGCTCATAGGGCTTGTTACTGGGCAGTGAACAGGAGCCTAGACCCCTTCAACCGAGATGCAGCCTCCTCGGCTGCCCCGAGAGGCCGGCGGAGTCTGGAACTTGGGCTCGGCGACAGGACAGGAATGGAGCTGGCCCAGGCCAGCGGGTCATAGCTTCCATCTGTGTGCGTGTCAGTGCGGACACGGCGGCTGAAGCCAGATTCTGACTCACCCCCTTGCTCATCTCTGCTTAGTGTCACCTTAAAGCTGGTCAGCAGAGAGACCATGTGCGTCTGTGCGCTTCACAAGTGGGGACCTTCCAGACCTGCCCGGCTTTCCACCTCACCAAGAAACGTCCTACATTCTTTGAGCGCTCCAGCCCCCAAATCAGCGGTCCCCTGGTCCCACAGTCATTGGAATTGTGCCCTTGTAAGTAATAAGTTCACTAGTATGGGATCAACCAACACTGTCTTATTGGGTGAGTTCCAGTGTTTTTAATCTTCATGTATCTTAAATCTGATGTGGAGCCTAAAATCCCAAATGTACTCCTTCAGTCAGGCCCTCTGTGCTTTGGCGTCAATGGCCGGCATTCTTGTGTGTTCAGTAAACTCTCTTTGGGAAAGAAAGGGGTAAACTTAGATTCTCCTCCAGATCTACAGATGCAATTTCAAAATGACATCTCCACCGAAGGACCTAGATGCCCGCTGGCTGTGCATGCTGGGTCATTCTGTGTGTGTGTGTGTGTGTGTGTGTGTGTGTGTGTGTGACTGAGTGGTATTTGGAAGCCTGCATGCCTCTTTCCTATAGTTAGAAATTACTTGGCAGGTCAAAACAGTGAGTTCCAGGCCTTATTCTCTGTCTTGAATTTATAGACAAAGGACCTTAGCTCCTTGAGGCTGATGTGAGACAGCAACAACCTGTTTTAGCTCTTTTGTGGATGGGCCGGGACCAGTGTGCAGGGACATGGACGGATAGGGTGGGGACATGTGAGAAGGCAGGTCCAGGCCTGAGGGCTGTGGGTGTGACAGCGGGAGAAAGTTTGGACGGACGCTTATAAGGTAGAAAAGAGCAGAAAAACAGGTTGTGAGAGTTCAGGGGCCAGTTAAGTAGGACGTTTCATCTCATTCCTTGTGTGTTTTTCCCAGGGATCTAGAACTAGTTTTTCCTCTACAGTCATGTGCATCGTTGCCAGGGACACAGAGAAGACATGCTGGCCAGGGACACAGGGAGGAGATGCCGGCTCTTGCCTCCAGACTGGTCACCCTGTGGTACCACCTTGGGTTGGGCTGCAGCACTTCCTTCTTTTTAGGAGACATGGGAGCTCCAGAATCCATCTGTTTCCGAAGCAGAGTGTGTGATGCATGTGTTCCTCTCCCCAAAACACTTATTAAATGCTCTTCAGTGCAAGGCACTGCCTGCACCTACATTTTCACACTGAAAATGGCTGGTGAGTATTGGCGTTGGTCAGAGTGCCATGACTCCACGGGGCTGGTGTACAGCTGAACGCCTCCCTTAACTTGGAAGCAACTCTAGGGATGAAAGGAAAATGACCCACAGCCCAGGGATGTCACGGTCAGCTGGGCTTGCCCCCGAGTTCCTACCTCTGTAGCTGAGTGTGTTCAACACATGTTTGTGGGGATAGTGTCAAGGCATCGTGGAGATCAGTGACTTCAGTTGGAAGTCGATGCATCCTTGGGGTGTCTCTGACCCCCATCTGACAGCGCACGGGCAGGACCTGAGCATCCCCATGCTAAGAACTGTGCCTCTCAGTGCCCTGCCTGGGGCTCAGGCCCTGTGCAGAGTAGGCTTGTTCCTAATCAAGCCAGAGCCTTGCGTGGCTGAGGAAATCGGAGCCTGAAGAGTTCTGCCCCATCCCCCTAGCCAGTCCCCAGAAGAGCTCAGCGGTAGCCCTCGTGTTTCTGGCCTCGGCTCGTGGTCTGTCCATTACCCCGCCCGGCATAGTTTCCATCTTTGTCTTTCTCATTTCCTTGGTTTCGTTTCCCGCTCTCCAGAGAAGCTATCCAGAGGCGACTCTTGCACAGAGGGGCACTTTCCTGGAAGCCCAAACACCTGCCCAAAGTCCTTGCTCTGCAGGATCCCCGGTAGGTGCCTCACCTGCTCGTGCTCAAGCCTTAGGCCCCCGGCTGTGCCCCTCTGGTCGGCCGAGTCATGTCCTGCTGTCTTTGCACCCCAGGGCCGAGCCCCACCTGGAATGCGGTAAGCGCTCTCTGTGGACAGAGCCTCCCTCCTTCCTCGCCCCCCTGCACCCCCAGCCCTTCCTCCTACAGCGCAGTGTCCTGACTGTCCCCCAGGGCCACCTGCTGGCCTTCTCAGCATGCCACGGTCTCCCAGGCTGTCGGATCCCTGGACAGCCCTGAGGGAGAAAGTGCTATGGGATCTGGGTCAATGGATGAAGCCAGGCAGCAGGGAGCATCTGAGGGAGATGGACTGAGCTGCCTCAAGGTTCAAACCTAACTCTGGTTTCCTCCTTACAGGCCTGTGCGGGGCCCCAGAAGGTGCGGGAAGTTAGCATTCAAGTTACTCTGCTGCATATGGGTTGGCAGTTGGTTCTGTGTTTGAAAGAGCAGCTAACGTTTAGCTGAGCCCGTGACAGGAGGGTTCTGGACAAAGGAGTGACCTATTTCTCACAGGGCCCTGCGTACGGTTTGGTGGCCTAGGGGAGCCCCGAGTTTGCATCAGTGAAGGCTTCTGCCCAGGAAGCCCGTCCAGCTTATTCTGGGAAGCTGATGGGACTCCCTGCAGTCCAGGTGAGAAGAAACCTCAGCTCAGGGCTGGCCGTGAAGGGTTGGGGACCCCCCACCCCGGGGTACAGAGTGGCTGGAGAACTACCCTTATGGCTCGACGGTGGGGTCCCGTCTCCCGCAGCCAACCCTGCAGGTGCAGCTGAGTCAGGAACCACGGACAAGGCGAGACTTGGGGCCCTGTAGCCCGGTGGTCGCGTTACAGGCAAGAGGTGACTTTTGGCTCACGTGATTCAAGACCTATTTTGTCACAGAAATACAAAGTAGCAAGACAAAGCAAAGAAGTCATTAACTGTTATTATTGTTGCTGTAGAGTTGCTTTATGTTTTGTTATAAAAACAAAATTCACCTGAGTAAACTTGAAGCTCTGATTGGCTTTGTTAGCTGAGTCGTGAATTGGGCAGCATCCCATCCAGGTGGGAGCTCGAGGGGTTTTTATAGGGGGAAGGAGGGCGGGGAAGGGGAGCTATTAGCCAAAGAAAAGAAAGGATTGTTCCAGGCCAGGCTGATCTCTTTTGGGAGAAGGGGAGGCAGGGGTCGTACCTCACCAGCCTTGATCAGGAAATAGCAGATTGGCTGCTTTAAAGGTGACATTTCTAGGAGGGATTGAAACTGCCATTAAGGGGCTTCCCTGGTGGCGCAGTGGTTACAAATCCGCCTGCCAGTGCAGGGCACACGGGTTCGAGCCCTGGTCTGGGAAGATCCCAGAGCCCGTGAGCCACAACTACTGAGCCCGCGAGCCACAACTACTGGAGCCCACCCACCTAGAGCCTGTGCTCCACAACAAGGGAAGCCACCGCAGTGAGAAGCCCGCGCACCACAAAGAAGAGTAGCCCCTGCTCGCCACAAGCAGAGAAAGACCGCGCGCAGCAACAAAGACCCAATGCAGCCATAAATAAATAAATAACAAAAAACAAAAACTCTAAAAAAGAAAGAAAGGAACTGCCATGAAATCTTGGTTCACTGCGGGGTGAGGGTGAGGCACAAATGGCTCCACGTGGGGCTTATAATTCCTTCTTCACCGTTTCCTCAGCCAGTGGCTCTGACATTTCTCGGAATCCTCTCCCCTAAATGAACAGGGTAGGGTCCAGGGTGCGGTTTGGGCTTCCTTATAGAGTGTTTCATCTCATCTAACTTCTGCTCCAAAGTTGGTGAACTTCAGGCAAAGTTTTCACCATGTGCACATGGTAAATACTTGGGTGATATTTTTATAGGCACCCAAAATACTTTAAATTATAATGTTAGTGAATGAGAAAATAATAGCGCACGAATTATCAAAATCACTCCCAGGATTTCCAGTGTTTAAGAACAGCTTGGCTCAGGGGGTCCTGAACCCAGAGTTTCCAGCTGAAATGGTACCCCCGTGGTGATACTGCATGTATAATAAAAATATATATTTGGTTTTGTCCCAGGTTCCTGGCACAGGGCTTCTAGCCCCCTTGGAATTTCCTGAGTGATAGAGGTGATTGGAACTGCTTTTGTTATTCATAGCAAGCCCCTTTTGACCTCATTCAAATTTATGTTAATGAGGTGGCTCTGGGAGGATGGAGACTGGTTGCCAGAGGGACCAACCCTGTGATTAAAGGATTGGAACTTTCAACCTCACCCCTGGACCTCTGGGGAGGGGGTAGGGCCGGAGATTGAGTCCGGTCTCCAAAGGCCAGGGATGTAATCCATCAGCCTTGGTAACGAAGCTTCCATGAAAACCCAAACTCAAGGGCTTTGGAGAGCTTCCAGGTAGGTGAACTCCTGGAGGTCTGGGAGGGAGGCCCACCTGGGACTCTCCAGGCCCCTCCCCACACACCTGGCCCTGTGCATCCCTTCCACGTGGTTGCTCCTGAGGTGAAGCCTTTATCATAAATTGGTAATAGTAAGTAAACTGTTTCCCTGGGTTCTGTGAGCTGTTCTAGCAAATTACTGAACCTGACGGGGGGTTGTGGGAACATCCAGTTTGTAGCCAAGCTGGACAGAAGTTGTGGCTAACCTGGGGAGCCACTCCCTGTGACTGGTGTCTGAGGCTGGGGACAGTCTTGGGGGATGGGGCCCTTAACCTGTGGTGTCTGGGCTGACTCTGGGCGGTCAGTGTCAGAAATGAGTTAAGCTGTAGGGCACCCAGTCAGTGTTGCTTGGTGTGGAAAAACCCACACTTCAGTATCTGAAGTGTGTGGAGTACAGAAGCCGAGGTTTTTCTTTTAACCATGGTTTGCAGTATAAACACAACTTATAGTTTCCCTGTCCTACCAGCTTTGAAATTGTGTGCTGCTTCTTTTTTTTTTTTTTTCGGTACGCGGGCCTCTCACTGCTGTGGCCTCTCCCGTTGTGGAGCATAGGCTCCAGACACGCAGTCAGCGGCCATGGCTCACGGGCCCAGCCGCTCCGCGGCACGTGGGATCTTCCCGGACCGGGGCACGAACCCGCGTCCCCTGCATCAGCAGGCGGACTCTCAACCACTGCATCACCAGGGAAGCCCAAAATTGTGTGCTTCTTGGTGAATTCTTACAATCTACAAACATTCGAATCGTTGGCAAAGTGAAGCTTTAATAATATTTTGCATGACACCATTTCAACTTTGCCTAGTTTGAATTAGTGTGAGATATATTCATTCACTGAACAAATCTTTTTGGAGTGACTTCTGTGGACCGGCGTCTTATAGGTGTTGGAGATTCAGCAGCGACAAAACCAAGTCCCCACCTCTGAGGACTTAATAGTCTCAAGGGGGGACTGACAATAAACAAATAATTGATATGATATGAGGTCAGGTAAGGTAAATTCGGCGAACAGAAATAAAGCAGAGGAAGGGATAAGGAAAGATGGAGGAAGAGGTGTGGTTTCAGATAGGTTACCAGACGGGGGGAGGGGAAGGGCAGAGGCAGCAGCAAGCCATCGGAGTGTCTGGTGACTTTTTAACACACACCTATTAACTGTGTCTTTGGGCAAGTGATTTACTTAATTTTTCTGAGTCTGTTTGCTCATCTGTTGAACCAGGTTGATAGTAATACTTGGCTCACAGGGTCGTGGTAAATATAGAATGTGATCCTGTGCCTCACACCTTTATCTCTGACCCCAGCACATACAGAGGATGTGCTGAAAACAAGGTGACTGTCACTATTATTATGACTATTGTGATTATTATCACCAGGAATAGTAAGGTCTTTGAAAGGACTTACTACCATTCAAGGCACGGGACTCGGGCAGAGCACAGAGGCAGCCTCTCCTGGGAAATGTCTAAACTGTAAACACGTCTGTGGATATTTAAACACACTAACCCTCCTGCTGACAGGCGCTGGTGAGGGCTGAGGGCGAGAGAGCTGAGCCCAGGGTCACTGAAGAGACTGGAGAGTGGGATTTTAGAGGACACGCTCATCATGAGTAGGTAACTTTAGGGCTGAAATTGGATATGACTTGAGAGTTCCTAGCCTGAAGGAGAAGAATGCCATCCAGATACCACTAATGCCATCTTCAGTATCTTTTGTGCATGCTCTATTGATAGGACGGAGCGTTTTGCAAGCTCCTATCAACACCCTGGTATTATGCTTAGTATGTGGAGAGAGGTGTACAAGTGCACACACACACACCCCTCGAACACGTGCAGGCCACCAGGAACAGGTGCAGCCCCCCCTCCAGGCCTCCCTCCTCCTCCTGTTCTCCTTTTCTGTTTTTTAAAGTTTTTTTTTTTTAAATCTATTTTTTTCTAGTTGATAAAACCTATATTCAGGAGGGTTACAGGTGTTGATGAAATAAAGTATTTATTGATCAGAATCAGTAAATAATATACCGAAGAGAGAGTGGTGTTCAGAAGAAAGGATGTCTCCGTGTAAGTTTCCACTTCCAGTTAGTTTTGTTTATAACTCTTGTGAATTTGTTCCAAAGCAACTGATAGGTTAGGGAAAAATTTGAGCAAACGTGAACTTTGCGTTTGCCCGTGAGCATCAAGTCGTATCCAACTGAACTGAGCAGGGTAGGAATTCTCAACATGCGCACGTGCACACGCGTACACACACAGACACGAGCACGCACACATGCACAACGCGCACACACTCCTGTACAAACACGCACGCGCGCACGCACATACGCACAGCCCGCGTCCACGCGCACGCACGCGTATGCACGCATGCACGCGTACGCACGCACGCGTACGCACGCACAGGCACGAGCACGCACAATGCATGCGTACGTAGGTAGCCGGACACCTCAGGCAGCTCCCGGCGAGCTCGCTTCACCACGCCTGTGGTCCCAAAAGGCTGGGCTTTCCTCTGCTTTTGCACAGGTGAGCTTTTCTATATTAAAGAAAAAAGAAGAAACAGTCGTTCCACGCCGCCCACGTCTAAGGCTCCAGGTTCACAACTCCAGGGAGCGTGTGCGGGGAAGGCATCGTTTGTGTGTGCGCACCTTCACCCAAATCCGCGAATGCTGCAGGAGCCATCCGTTTCCACGCCGTCCTGGCTGGCTCAGTGGTTTCAGGCCTCGCTGCAGTTTCCAAAGCACGGAGCGCCGGTGATAGAAAACGAAAAGGTCGAAAACAGATGTCCAGCAGTGATTCCCAAGTTAATTGTAAAAGAAGTCTATAATGTTGGCTTAGATTTTCAACTTCGATGAAACAGATATTTACTGTAAACACCTGCTTCAGAGGCCCTATCTCTCCAAGGCAGAAACACATGCCTCAGGATAAAAGGCTGGAAAGACTGCTTCCCTTTGACAGTGTCAAGGAAAACCGAGGACAGCGGGCCCTACCCGTTCCCCGCGGGTGTCACACTTTCCACCGTCCTCGAGGACACGGAGGCTGCAGCCCCGCCCAGCCCCCCGTTCGCAAGCCCGCTTCAGGTCATTTCCAAGGTAAGGTGCTGTGCTCATTTTCCTATGTTTGTGTTTATGAGCCGTCTATCATGTTAAAACTGCCACCGTTTTCGCTCGGGTGCTGTCTGTTTTGAACGTGTCCCTGGTATTTAGTTGTTTCTGGGCCCCATTTACTCCCGTAAGCCCGGTGCTGTTATTGAGTGATTTTGTGTCCAGCAGTGGTTTTTAGGAACACAGATGTCACGTTGAAGCGCAACGGACTGTATTTGCTAATCGTTTGTCAGCTGCGTTACTTGGTGATTACTCAGTAATCTCGGCACGTGGCCCCGAGTGACTCCGGGTGGAGTGTAGGGGGGAGCCAGTGTTAATATTTTGAGGAGCCTCACGTTTATGTGTTAACTGACTTTTTATTATGTAGTTTTCCAAACATACACAAATGTTCCTTCTTTAAATGTTGAAAATATCTACCTGGAGCTCATCGTGTAAGAGAGTCCAGGGACTGGCAGTCAGGAAAGGACGCTAGGGCCAGCATCAAAAACCCAGTTAGGGGGGACTTCCCTGGCGGTCCAGTGGTTAGGACGCTGCGCTTCCACTGCAGGGGGCACGAGTTCAGTCCCTGGTCAGGGAACTGAGATCCTGTAAGCGAACAAAAACCCAGCTGGGAAGTGGGACCTGGAGACAAAACCAACCGGAGACAATTGGAGAAAACACCCCCAGGTGTCCGTGATCTGGGCAGACTCTCCGGTGAGAGGCACAGGCTGGAAGGTATCCTGGGGAAAGCGCTGCAGCTGCGAGGATTTGGGGTGGGCGGAGTCGGGAGGTGGGAGTTACCAGCAAGAGAAAAACACGTCCAGGGGCGTCGGCATGAGGAGGTCACCACACATCTGTCAAGACCAGTGAATCATCTGGGGCTCCTGGCGTCCAGTGTTGGCCTCTGTCGGTGATGCTTGGGCGTCCGACCAGCTTAGGGTCGGTCAGCAGTTTGGAGCCTCCCAGCTGCAATCCTGGGTCCGTACAGCAGAGTGAATGTATTAACATTGGTGCGAAACGCCCCAGTAAAAGCCACCAAATCCATACCTGGGGGGAGCAGAGGGCGGGACTCCTTTCCTGGGGCTTACTTGGATCAGGTAACGCCAGCCGGCCTCCTGTCTTCACTAGGGACCAGGTGGAAAGCTCAGAGAGGCTGCAGGACAGGAAGAGCCCTGGCGGGTGCAATGGCATCTTGGTAACCTGACCTCCCCCCGCCCCCGCCCGGGTTTATCCCGGAGGAGGCTGACTGGAGAGGCCGGGGAGGGGTCCCCCCAGCACAGCACACCCCCAGGAGCACGCTCACCCCGCATTCAGCTGTCGGGGATCGCTTAGAAGCAGAGGGAATAATCTCTCCTCAGCTGCTCCGTCAAACTTCCTCGCATTCCGCAGGGTCTGACGCCCCCCACCCCGGCACTGCTTCCTGCTCCGGGGCAGGGGCTGCAGTCCCTTCCCTGGTGGTGGCGGGGAGCTGCACCTCTCCTCCTCCTTGGCGGCGAGGGGCAGTACCACTACCCTGACAAGTCCCCGCTGACCACCTCCCTCCCCTCTCTTCCCATCACTGCCCCACCTCGATGGAGACTGTGTCTGGGGCACCTCTGAGCGATGTCCACGTAGATGGCCCGACACCTCTAGAATACGTGGGTACCTGTCATCTCTTGTTCTCGGCCACGGAGCCTTGGCTGAAACACCAAGACAATGACAGTGCCTTTGGTTACAGTCCTACACACATGGATCATCTGTGAATTTACTGCTCTATCCCATTGGTCCCTTTGTGTGTCCTGTGCCACAGTTACCGTGTTTTGCTAATGTGGTGAATTATACAGATTGATTTTCTCATGTTAAATCAACTTTGCATTCCTGGGGCAAATCCCATTAGGCCATGGTGCGTTACCCATTTAATATATTGTTGCATTCTATTTGTTAATACTTTGTTTAAAAATTTGTATACTTGTTTGTAGCTTTCTTTTCTTGTAATTTCTTTTAGTTTTAGTATCAGATAATGCTGACCTCATAGAGTGAGTTGGGAAATAATCTTTCTTCTTCAATTTTCTGGGAAAGTTTGTGTAAATGTGTATTATTTCTTCCTTCCTTCCAAATATTTGGTAAAAATTACGAAATTTACCACCAGAATTTACAACCTTTAGGCTTGTGGTTTTCTTTGTGGGAAGTTTTTAAATGACTAATTCAACTTTTTAACTTTTTAATAGGTCTTTTCAGATTTTTCTATTTGTTCTTGAGTCAGTCTTGATCATTTGTGTCTTCCTAGGAATTTTTCTATCTTATTTCAGTTGTGTAATTTGTTGGTGTGATATTATGTTTTTTAATGAGAAATATATATTTGATTTTCATCCCTCGTCCTGGCACAGAACACCTGAAACCCTTGGGATTTCCTAAGTGATGAGAGTGGTAATGGTGTCTCTTGTTATGTTAATGAGGTAACTTTTAGAAAGTCACTAGGTAACCTAAGGATGGGGACTGGTTGCCAGAGGAAACAACCCCATGATTAAAAGGTTGGAAATTTCAGTCCACCCACCACCCCCTCAGGGGAGGGGAGGGGAGGGGAGGGGAGAGGGGCTTGAGCTTGAGTTCAATCACCAATGGCCAATGACCTAATCAACCGTGATTATATAATGAAGCCTCCATAAAACCCCAAAGGGATGGCTTCATAGAGCTTCCAGGTATGTGAACATGTGGATTTGCTGGGAGAGTGGTGTGCCTGGAGGAGGCGTGGAAGCTCTGTGCCCCATTCCCCATACCTTGCCCTATGCATCTCTTCCCGCCGGCTGTTACTGAATTATATCTTTTCATAATAAACCGGTACTCTAGTGAGCGAAATGTTTCTCTGAGTTCTATGAGTGACTCTAGCAAGTTGATCATACCCAACCAGGGGTCATGGGTATCACTGGCTGGTCTATAGCCAGTCAATCTGAAGCACAGGTGACAACCTGGACTTGCGATGGGTTCCTGAAGTGGGGGAGGGGTGAGCAGTCTTGTAGGACTGAACCTTTAACCTGTAGAATCTGATGCTGCCTCCAGGTAGATAGTGTCAGAATTGAGTTGAGCCCAGCTGGTGCTGGAGAACTGCTTGGTGATATGGGGAAGAAAAGCACACATGGGAGTTGGCATCGGGTTATCCATAATGCTCTATTCTGTTTCTATTTATCATCTCTATTTTCTGTAGAGTCTGTAGTAGTGCTTCATTCATGACATACAATTATGTCTTCTCTCCTCTTTTCATGGCTAGTCTAGCAAAAGGTTTATCAATCTTGACTTTTTCAAAGAACCAGCTTTGGTTGCTTGATTTTCTCTGTTGTGTTTCTGTTTTCTGTTGCATTGATTTGTTCTCTGACACTTATTATTTCCTTCTATTTACTTTGGGCTTGATCTGTTTTTCTTTTACTAGTTTCTTTGGACAGATACCTAAATTATTGATTTTAGATATATTTTTTCTAATACAGTTGGCCCTTGAACAACACCGGTTTGAACTGTGCGGGTCCACTTATATGCAGATCTTTTTTCAATAAAAACGTACGACAGTCCTACACAGTCTGAAGTTGGTTGAATCTGTGGATTCGGATATTAGATGCAGAGCCACAGATATGGAGGGCTGACTCTAAAGTTGGACGTGAATTTTTGACGGCTTGTTGAATTTCTGGGTGAAAGAATATTCTGGCCCCTCCATTCTGCTTGAACTTCATTTCTTAACATAGCCCCCACTCCACCTTTACCCACGTAAAAAATGACTGCATACTCATGTATGACTGAATATACCATGTGGAAACAGCTGAGATGAGGTATGTCTGGCTCACAGAATACGTGGTATCTCTTCCCATCCACCCCAAGTATCTATTTATGGCTACTGATTTAAATGAGGGCAGAAAAGCTCTCGGTGGAAAACAAACTACATCTGAAACTGGGCTCCATACAGTTCGGGGGTGTTTAGCAATGAGGCTGGGACCAAGGCAAGAGCATGAGCTGATGGGGGGTAGTCATAGTGTAAAGAGGGGCTCTGAGGCAATTCGAGAGGATTCATTGAGGGTTCTGTACAAGACAGACGGGGGGGGGGGTGGTGTCTTCAGGACAGGCTGGAGGGTGGTGTGTAGATCTGCTCTGACCCAGCCCTAAGGCTGAGGTGTGTGTTATGGGGAGAAAAAGACTGTAGTCCTAACCCATGGAACTGTCCTGTAATTCCCAGCACTTTATCTCTTAAGGCCAGACACGCCTGATGAGGGAGCCGTTCTCATTCTCACTTCTCAGGGTCTGCCAGGCCGTTAGGTCACACAAGGTCTGAGGTCCATCGACAGAGATCTATAGCTTGGAGTAGTGGAGGCTGCATGGCAGTGTTGGGCTCAAGGGTAGAGGTGGTTGGTGGTACCCTGGACTGCATATGAGGAAACAAAAGATAGTACTTTGGGACTGCCGGAAATGAATGGGAGCATGGAGGGGCTTAGTGGTCGAGGTGGGAGCTAAGAACCATAGTTATCTGGATCTCGATTTTGTGGCGCTGTTGCTTGCCTACCCAATAGGTAAAGAACACTGATTTTGTTTAGTCCAGCGCTAGTAGCAATATTCACTCAGAAGTTGGGTGCAGTCCTGGGGGATTAGTTGAGCGTTGGAGGCATCATGGTACCCCATTTTTCTTTGTCAGCCATTGGTTCATGAGTGGGTACATGACCCACTTGTGGCCAATGAAACATAGAGGGGGACCACCAAGAGGTGTGATGATTAATTTTATGTGTCAACTTGGCTGGGCCATGGGGTGCCCAGATATTTAGTCAGATATTATTCTGGGTGTCTAAGTGAGGGTGTTTTGGGATGAGATTCACATTTAAATCAGTAGACTGAGTAAAGCAGGTTGCCCTCCCTAATGTGGGTGGGCCTCATCTAATCAGTTGAAGGTCTGGATAGGACTGAAAGGCTGGCTGACAACCTTTGAACTGGAACATTGGCTCTTTCCCGTGTTCAGACTTGAACTGAAACATCGGCTCTTCCTGGGCTTACAGCCTGCTGGCCTTCTGACCGGAACTTACAACACTCACTGTCGCAGTTCTCAGGCCTTCAGACTTGGACCAGAATCATACCATTGCCTCCCCTGGGTCTCCAGCTTGACGTCTCACCCTGCAGATCTTGGTACTTCTCAGCCTCCATGATTGCATGAGCCAATTCCTCATAATGAATCTCTCTCTCTTCTCCCTTGAGAAACAAACAGATATGTATGTATGTATGTGTGTATATTTATTTATTCATTCATTCATCCATTCTGGGAGAGATTTTTCTCCCTGATGGAAAAGAAGAGCCGTCTCAGGAGAAGCACCCTTTGCTCTTGGCTTTGATTCGGTTGTGGGAGGATGGGCCGTCTAGAGCTGTAACAGTCATCTTTGATTATAAGAACATAAGATGAGGAGAGCTGTGCTGAGGAAGCAGGATAGAAAGACAGAAGCCTGACCCTTGGTGACGTTCTGAGTCGCCGGACCCACCGTGGAAGAGCCTGGTCCAGGCAACTCCTTGAAGTTTAACCCTTGCTACCCAAAGCGTGGTCCACACCTCACACTGATGGTATTATCCGTTATATTGGCCAATTATGTTGTCATTTATGTTCCACATTTCTAACGAGCTTGTGCAGAAGCTCAGGCCCCATCCCAGGTCTTCTCATGTGAACCATTTAATCATTTAAAAATCAGCATCTTCATTTTAACCAGATCCCTGGGTGATTTGTATGCGCCCTGAGGTTTGGAAGGCCCTGGCTTGGGTGACTTTTACCTGGGTGTTATTTTTCTTGCCCCTGAGCGCATCCTAATAGAATTGACGTGACCTCTTTCGGATCTGTAGACGGAAGGTGGTGAATGTTTGGCTGCTGTGCTTCTCTGACCTCGAGGTGCCCCTTTTTTCTTGCTTGTTCCTCCAGAGAGGCTGGTCTCTGTCCCTTGCTCCCACCTTTTCACGCGGCTAACGTATCTCCTTCAAGACACAGCTAAGGCATCTCCTCCTCCAGAAAGCCCGCCTGACTGCCCCCGGGTAGAATCCGGAGCACTTCCTACAGCGGTTACTGTGTCCTCTTTTACTTGCATCTTACTTGGCTAGAACCCGGGCGCCGTAAGGAAAACCTGTTTTTACTCTTTGTACCCTGCACGCCTGTCCACTGTCTGACACTTGCTAACAGCTGAAGAAGCGTTTCCGAAAGGCTGAGCGAGTAGTGCTTTGCCGGCCCGCTCCTTGCTGCTGTGTCCTACTCCAGCAGACGTCTGGGCATCCGAGGCGCACGGATGGGGCAGGAAACCGGGATGGGATTAGGGAACGAGGAGACTGGCTGGCCAGCAGCTGTCTCTCCTGCCACCCCACCCCCTGGTCCCTCAGAGAGGACACGAGTCAGAAGCAGCTGCTGGGCCCCCCTCTCCCTCCTCC
Organism: Delphinus delphis; assembly: GCF_949987515.2. Classification (NCBI taxonomy): domain Eukaryota; kingdom Metazoa; phylum Chordata; class Mammalia; order Artiodactyla; family Delphinidae; genus Delphinus; species Delphinus delphis. The sequence continues at coordinate 4,678,792 of NC_082700.1, read as the reverse complement.
TCCCTCCCCTCTCTCTTTCCCAGGGACAAATGTCACAAAGCCGCCGACAGCTGAGGAGGCAACGTTTGGGCAGAGAGGAGACCCCACAAGTATAAGCTGGAGCTGGAAGCGCGCCGGTCCTCCCCCTGGACTGGGGCCAGTCTGTGGATGTCACCAAGCCCCTCAGGCTCCGGCTGTCCTTTTAAAATCAGAGTGGAGTGGTGATAAAACCTCACGAGGACAGGGGCCGCGACAGCCCACTGCTAGTTACGCTGAGGGCCTGGCGCGTTCTTATTGAGATGGTTAGAGGTGTGACGTTTCTCCCTTGCTAGATGCAGCGTCGTTTGTTTCCATAGACGGAGGCTTTCAGCAGAAGCAGCCTGGCTTTAATCTTGGGTAGGCGGGGGGCCGTTGCTGGGAGTGGGTCCCCCGGCGTAAACGTGGGGCTCCGCTGGGGAGGTGGTCAAGCTGCTGTCCCCCAGCGGCCCTAGGCAGGGCCTGGGCCCCGTTGGGGGGCGCTCCTGTGTGTCTGGCGTGCGCGCGTGTCGGAGCTGTTTGGCGAATCAGCTCCTGGGCTGAGCGGCCCCTCTGCCCGCTTGGCCCCTTGTGCAGATGTGCTAATTGGTCTGACTGCAGGCAGAGGAAAGTGCTGAGGGCTCAGGGTGGGGGCGCGGACTGTCTGTCCCCAGAGGGGCCTGCGGGGAACAGTCCTGTGGGCGGCAGTGGAGATGGCAAAGCCACGATTAATTCGTTCATTTTGCAGATGTTTGCGGGCGAGCCCTTGTCGCCAGGAGCCAGGTGGGCCCTCAGGATTCAGATCTGGAGGACCTATTCCTGCCCTCAGAGCGCCCCATCCAGCAGGGAAGACAGACAGACAGACAGACAGTCTGATGTAGAAAGTGCTGAGATAGAGGCAACCACAGGGAACGAAGGGAACAGAACCGAGACCGAGGGGTCAGAGGGTGTCCCAGAGGAGGGACGCCTGAGCCGCTTCTTGGAAGGACAAGGCCGGAGAGGAGGAGACTGACATCCACTCAGTACTGACCACGTGCCCAGCACAGTGCAGGCCACAAAACCCACCTCTCATCCCATGACCCTCCGCAGATGGGGACCAAGGCTCGCAGAGGCTCCCCGGCTGACCTGAGGTCACAGGGGAGCCTCCAGAGCCTTACGCCATGAGGTGCTGCCCAACAGTCATGCAGGGATGAAGGGGAGGGCCCTCCAGGCTGCATGAAGCATGTTCTCCAGTTTCTGTACTTGATGTTTGACATCTTCCTTGCTGACCAGAGAGGGACCGCACTCCCCAGGGTCAGCTGATTCCTGGAGAAAGCAAAACACTGGCCCAGAGCTCCCCTTCCATGGTCTCGTATAGATGCAACAGTAAAGAAATGGAAACAAAGTTTTCCTTGAAATGAGAACTCTTAGGTGTTACTTCTCGTAACAACTTTCATATATATGGTATACAGCAGCGATCATTGTACTTATCACGTTGTACATTCCATCCCTAGTACTTATTTATCTTATGACTGGAAGTTTGTACCTTTTGACCACCTTCATCCAATTATCTCCCCCCCCCCCCCAGTAACCACAAATCTGATCTCTTTTTCTATGAGTTCGTTTGTTTGATTTTAAAGTATAATTGACCTACAACACTGTGTGTGTTCCTGGTGCACAACATGGTGATTCGGTGTTTCTATGCATTTCAAAATGCTCACCACGGTAAGTCTAGTTACATCTGGCACCATACAAAGGTAATACATAATCACTAACTCTTCCCCACACTGTACATTTCATCCTGTGACTCATTTATTTTGTAACTGGAAGTTTATACCTCTTAATCTCCCTCACCTATTTCTTTCCTCTCCCCGGAAGTGGTTCCTTCTGGCAACCACCTGTTTATCATCTGTATCTATGACTCTGTTTCTATTTTGTTATGTTTGTTTGTTTTTAGATTCCACATATAAGTGATATCATACAGTATTTGTCTTTCTCTGTGTGTTGTAATTCACTTAGCATAATATCCATTAGGTCCATCCATGTTGTCACAAATGGCGAGACTTCATTCTTTTTTATGGGTGAGTAATATTCCACTGCATGCATATATATATATATATATATATATACATATATATACACACACACACACCTACACCATATCTTCTTTATCAATTCATCTATTTATGGGCACTTAGATTGCTTCCATATTTTGGCTCTTGTAAATAATGCTGCAATGAACGTAGGGGTGCGTGTATCTTTTTGAATTAGTGTTTTTGTTTTCTTTGGATAAATACCCAGGCAACCACAGGGAACGAAGGAGTAGAATTGCCGGATCCGATGATAGCTCCATTTTTAATTTTTTGAGGAGTTGGAGGTGACTTTAAATTGGGTGGTCAGAGGAGGCCTCTCTGAGGATCTATTATTTAATCTGGGGTTTGATAAGGAGGAATCAGTTACGCAAAATCTCAAGGCAGTGCAGCCCAGGTGGGGGAAACAGCTTGTGCAGATGCCCTAAGTTAGGAACAAGCTTGTATCGTTCAAGTAACTGGAAGACGGTAGATGTGACTGGAGCAGCGAGCTCAAGGGCAAGAGTGAAATGAGGCCAGGGAGGAAGCAGGAGCTGGGTCTCACAGGCCTGGCAGACCAGAGCGAGGACTTGGCGTGTCACCTTCATAACATAAGCTTAAACCTCTTGCCTCCATCTTGCCCTTTTACCCTGACCAACCTCATCTCTCACCTGGACCATCCCGCTAATCTTCTGCCTGGTCTCCCTCTTCCCCCTTTGCCTCCCCTGATCCATTTTCCACATAAGAACCAAAGTGATCTTTTGAAGAGGATGTAGGACTTTGGCACGTTCAACCTCTGTTCCAGACTCCTCCCGGTGTACCTTTGTCTCCTGCGGGGGCTGGAAAGCTGAAGACCCTATTTCACAGACTCCACGCAGCTAGGGTTCCAGAAGCAGTTTAGGCTCTGCTTCCATCAGAGGTATTTGTGGATGATGTCAAACAGTGCGAGCGAGGCGGGGAGAGACGCGGCCTGGCACAGGGCATTCACTTTGGAAGGCGTGGTCTTGCAGGTGTGGCCCTGGCGCCTGCAGTGCGGCTCTGCAGCGACTGTTGGAGCTGCGGCCTGTGGGTGCGGGACTGCTGGCTCTGTGGTGCGTTCTGGGGCCGCAGGTGCAGCCTCCCCCTCCTGATTCCTCAGCTCCCCTGGTGGTGGGCTCTGTGGTGATGCTCTGGGCCCCTCCTCAAGGTCCAGTCCGCAGCCCATTCAAAGTCTGTGAGCAGGTAATTCCCTATGTCAGATCCCTTTCTGCTTATTAAACAACCGAATGTGGTTTCTGTCATCTTCTACTGAACTCTGAACATGAAAGCCACCCTGACCTCATCATGTCCCTCCCTGCTCCCTAACCAGAGAATAAACCCCAACGTCCTTCGTGCCCGGAAGGCCCTGCATTCCTCAGCCCCTCGTCTGACCCCTGCACACCTTCCTCTCTCCTCTTCTCCTGCTGAGGCCTCCTCGTTGGTCGGGTTGCAGCTTTACGTCACTCCCTCAGGGAAGCCTCCCTCTAGGGGTGCTGTAACACGGTACACAGCCTGGGTGGCTTTAACGGCAGAAATGTGTTGTCTCAAGTTCTGGAGGCCGGAAGTCTGAAATCAGGGTGCCAGCAGGGCTGGTTCCTTCCAAGACTGTGAGGGAGGATCTTGCAAGTCTCCCTCCTGGGCTTGTGCATGGCCTTCTTCATGTTCACGTGGCTTTCCTCCTATGTGGGTCTCTGTGTCCACATTTCCCTTTTTGATACGCAGAGCAGTCATACTGGATTAGAGCCCCACCCTAATGACCTCATCCTAACTAATTACATCTGCAGTGACCCTGTCTCCAAAGTCCAATTCCATTCTGCAGCCCTGGGGGTTAGGACTTCATCACAGACATTTGTGGAGGACACAGTTCAGCCTATAGCAGTCAGGTTCGCAGTTATTACCTGTCATCAAACTGTCAGAAGCTGTCAGCACAGTGTGTGACAATATGGGCATCTGCCTGGTCGGTGTTTGTCCTGCGACCAGACTGTAATTCCATTAGTTGGGAAGACGTGTCTGCTTTGTCGGTTGCTGTATCCCCGTGCTTAGCACAGTGCCCGGTGCAGAGCAAGTGTGCAAAAAGTATCCCCTGAATTGGTAGAAGAATAAAGTGATGAATAAATAATGATTGTTTCTAATAGCTAATGAAAGACCTAAAAGGCCAATGGCGCACTAGTGGCCAAATCGACCAAGTCACGGTTGTCTGTTACACAGCTCTTGTAGTTGTCTGTTGCACAGCTACTAAAGTCTGTTTCTGAAGAATTTTTAACAACGTGGGGAAATGCTTATGATTTGTCGTTATGACATAGTAGAATATAACTGTTTATGCAATTTCAGTTATTTGAAAACAAGAAGAGGAAAATGAGATAAGGTCCAGCATTGAACCTCACAGTTACTGAAAATTCTGATACAAACTCTGATCAAGTTTGTCCTTTTCCACACTGAATTTAACTCCTCTGTTTCATTCGCTCAGCACCTTCATGTCAGGGCTAAAGAATGATTAGCACCTTTGAAGATTAGGATCCCGTTAACTATCCTATATTCTTTGGAGCATATAAAATGAGGATATGAAAAAATAAATAGGGCCTCTGGGCTAGGATAATCTTATTTTTAGTCACTCATTTTGCCATTAATCAAACCATACCTGAATGTAAACATGATGCATTTAAACTTTTTAGTTTGCATATTTCTTCTTTAAAATAAAAAGGACTTTTTTCTGATTTCAGAACTAATACATGCTCATTATCAAGAAGTTAACTATCAAAGTAAAATAGAAACTTAAAGGATCCTAAAATTCCGCTTCAATCAGAGCAATAACCATTAATTACATTTTGGTAATATTCTTCCCTAAACGCACACACATACGTTAACACAGATAAACGTCGTGTGGAAATGAACCCACGGTATCTGACCATCTACAAATGGCTGTTTCCGTTAAAACATTTCCTGGCCATTGCTTCATGTCAGCTTCCATCACCTCTCTGGTTCTTTTTATCCCAGGAGGGTCTCAGACTCAGCAACTTAGGGTCTGAGAATAAGTGAGATACAGGAAGGTGACTGGTCATCTTCCCAGGGGCAGAGCGGTCCGGGTCCAGATGCCTGGATTGGTTAATCCTCTGTTGCTCATCGCTCTTCTTGGCCGTGGAGACCGGGCTCATGAACCACATGTGTTGGGTGGTTGGATGAACCGTATGTGGCGTCCTTTTCGATGGAAGCCGCTGTGTAAGTAGCAAAATAACAGAACCAGGGCTGCCCTCTGCTATTGGAGTTAAAAGTCCCACCACTCTGCAGAGTTCTCTGAAGCCTCCAAAGGTTAGTGGAGTTATTTCACCACCGTTCGGAGCTGTGACGGAGCATGTGAAACTGGGTCAGATGGCTAAGAATATGGATTAAATCTCTCTTAAGTGGTGTGGTGATGGTATGGGGCGTGGGCTGTGTGTATATGTGTGTGTATCTGTATGCCTGGGTGTTTTGCTAACAATTTAGTAAATTTCAGTCTCCACGTTTTCTTGTTAAGCTGTAGTCTTCATGTGTCCTCAAAATTTCTCAATGATTTATAGGTATAGCATTTTATGTTTCGGGAGTAAAAAATTGTATCTTTAAGCATATTGATACATTAATACATCTGAAACGTCAGAATTATATTTTGAGGTATTTGATGAGAAGCAGAGGTTACTGTATGGTCTGTGAATAGCCTTTCCCCCTCAAATTTGGAGTAACACGAAGCGCCGATTTTAATAAATGTTTCAAGACTGATTTTTTCGAATGAACTCTTTCCTGCTCTGTTTTCCAGCCTCTTCTCTGGGTAAGGGCTTGTGCAGGGAAGACTTTATGTCACATTCCCAGGGAATGATGAAATCCTACCGCACTGACGGTAAATAAGGACCTCCGCTTCCAGGAGCGGGAAGACAAATCTCTGTGGAGAGGAAACCTGCAATTTGAAGTTGTTTTGAAGAATGATTTCATTGTCTTGTATTATAGAATATTATGTGAGATGATCTGTTAATTATCTCATACTTAGGACAGTTTTTTCATTGATTTAACAGAGCAACTCTGCTCACCTTCTTTCAAGGTACAGTACAAAATGTAACAGCCAACAGTTAGGAGGAAGGGGCTCTGGGGAGCATTCTTCCTGCCCGCGGTGCATACATCACCCATGTTTATTGGTTTCACCTTTGAAACTAAGCAAAGCACCAAACACGTCCTTTTGTGTCAGAATCAGGAGATGTATTTCCGAGCAATTGCACATTATTTCAGAGATGAAGACTTAGGTGGAGCAGGTGACGAGAAGACACAAAGAAGGTCTTTGAACTTGAACCTTGATTTTGAAGTGTCATCAATGACATCTTCCTTGTCTGACGTCTGGGTGTCAGGGAGGAGGGAACTGTCTCTTGGCCCATCATGCCCAGCCCTTAGTGGAGAGAGTTCAGTGCTTTACCAGTCAGTCTGAAGCCCAAGCTGGGGTCCTGAACACAGCAGAAGCGTGCCTGACAAACGCTGCTCTAATGTGGACTTAATTCATTTAGAATTTTTTTTTTTCATTACCGTTCCTAGTGTTCTTTCCGAAAGAAGCTCAGGAAAGAGAAGCAGATCGAGTCTCGTGTTAAATCAACCCAGCTCCGTCTCCACGGCATGCATTGCTCTGCATGCATTTTTGTATATTTTTGTCTTCCCACGTTCCCCGGGGTTCTGGTGGGCACGAGCCTGGGTGTTAGACCTCCAATAAGTGTTTCTTGATGAATACATCAATGCAAAAGTACATAAACGATCTCCTGGGTTGAGCTGTACCTGCCTGTAGACCACCGCAGTCTTCCATGACGGGCAGACCGCTGGGTGTGGTGACCTTTAGGCATAAGGGTCAGTATCGCAAGCTCTCATAGACTCAGGGCTTTCTCAAGGGTGGGATCGGCATTGTGTGCCCCTGTTTTGGGCAAACATGTTTCTTGTTTCATTAAAGAGATAGTTAATTCTTCTGTGTCAGAGACCATGGCATGTACCTTTTTTCATGGGAAAAGCAGAAAAGCAAGGAAGCAAGCTGTCTAGAGCAAGAATGAAATGGGAGGAAGGAGAGATGGGGAGGGAGGAATAGGGGATGTCCTTAGTGCTTGCTGTGTGCCATGTACGGAGCTAGGGGTTTCACACACAGTATTTAAATGTATCCCTTCCCCCTCACCGAGGGACTCTGAGGTAGGTGTTATGATGCCCCAAAGCACAGCGTGATCGAGTGTTTCACCCTGGGCCACACGGCTATCACATGGCAGGGCTGTGGTCTGTACACTGGCCTGACCGCTCGAGCCTAGAGCTGTTTATGCTGAGACAGGACCAGTAAACCCTGGGACCCTGACTTGTCTTCCTGAAGATGAGGGCTGCACATCAAAGACACATCCAGTGGTTAATTTGGAAGAGGCACTAACTCATTAAAGGAATTTTTATATCATTTTATATTAATGGAAAAATTTAATATACAACTTACTGTATTCCATGCAAAGTGCTGAATGCTTTACACACCTTACCTCATCTGACACACACACACACAGGATCCATTGAGGCAGATGTGAGTATCCTTCCCATTTTACACGTGGCAAAATGAAGGCTTAAGACACTACACGACCAAAACAATCTTAAAAAAGAACAAGGTTGGAGGATTCACATTTCCTGATTTCCAAACTTACTACAAAGCGGCAGTAATCAAAACAGTGTGGTCCTGGGACTTCCCTGGTGGTCCAGTGCTTAAGACTTCGCCTTCCAGTGCAGGGGGTATGGGTTCGATCCCTGGTTGGGGAGCTAAGATCCCACATGCCTTGCAGCCAAAAATAAACCAAAACAGAAGCAATATTTTAACAAATTCAGTAAAGACTTTGAAAATAAGTGTGGTCTTGGCATAAAGACAGACATATAGACTAATGGAATAGAGAGCCCAGAAATAAACTCTTGCGTATGTGGTCAAAGGATTTTTGACAAGGGTGCCAAGAGACATTCAATGGGGGAAAAGACAGTCTTTTCAGCAAATGGTGCTGGGAAAACTGGATATCCACATACAGAAGAATGAAGCTGGACCCTTACCTAACACCTTATGCAAAAATTAACGCAAAATGGATCAACGACCTAAACGTAAGAGCTAAAGTTATAAAACTTTAAGAAGAAAACATAGGACAAAAGCTTCATGGCGTTAGATTTGGCAGTGATTTCTTGGATGTGACATCAAAGGTACAGGCAATAATAGAAAAAACATTCAAATTGGACTTCAGGAAAATAAATACTTTTGTGCATCGAAAGACTATCAACAGGATAATAAGGCAACCCACAGAATGGGAGGAAATATTTGCAAATCGTATAGCTGATAAGAGATTAATATCCAGCCTATAGAGAACTCCTACAACGTACCACCAACAAAAAACAAACCACCCGACTCAGAAGTGGGCAAAGGACTTAGACAGACAGTTTTCCAAAGAAGATACAGATGGCTGTAATGCACACGAAAAGATGTTCAACATCACTATTAGGAAAATGAAAATCAAAATCGTGAGAAATCACCTCACACCTGTTAGGATGGCTATTATCAAAAACAGAAGATAGCCAAGTGTTGGCAAGGATGTGGGGACATTGCCCCCTCCGCACCGTTGGTGGGAAGGTGTTACAGCTCTTGTGGGAAATGATTTGGTGGTTCCTCAAAAAATTAAATATAGAGTTACCATAAGATCCAGAAATTCCACTTCCGGATATATATCAAAAAGAATTGAGCCGGGTCTTAAAAGATATTTGTACACCTGTGTTCACAGCAGCGTTATTCACAATAGTTAAAAGATGGGAGCAACCCAAGTATCCATGAATGGATAAGTAGAGTGTGGCCGGTACATGCAAGGGAATAGTTATTATTCAGCCTTAAAGGAGAAGGAAATTACAGCTCACGCACCAACGTGGATGAATCTTGGAGATGTTACGTGCAGTGAAACAAGCCAGTGACAGAAGGACAAATACTGTACGATTCCACTTCCATGAGGCACCAGAGTAGTCAAATTTATAGGGACAGAAAGTAGGATGGTGGTTGCCAAGGGCTAGGTGGAGGGGAGGGTGGGGAGTGAGTATTTAATGGTGTGATGGTTAATTTTGTGTGTCAACTTGTCTGAGCCAGCAGTGCCCAGATAGCTGGTTAAACATCATTTCTGGGTGTGTCTGTGGGGACGTGGTTCTCTTTCTCTGGAGAACCCTGACTGCCACAAATGGATTTAGGGTGTCAGTTTTGCACGATGAGAAGGGTTCTGGAGATGGAAGGTGGTGTCTGCAGGGTGACGTGAATGTGTGTGACGCCGTTAAACGGTGCGCTCAAAAATAATTCACGTGGTGAGTTTTGTTATGTGTATTTTACCATAATAAAAAAAATGGGAAAAAAGATACTACATGATTTTTGCTCTCGTTCACACGAGGAGTTAATGCTGGAGTTCAGATTTAAAGCTGGATCTTGCAGGTTCCAGAGTCCTGACTAAACACCGCGCAGTGGGTCTGTGTGTGTGACGGAGGCTGAGCCTGTGTTGCTTTACTGACTATTTTGCCATCGAGGTGGCTGTGTTTGTGGTCCGCAGCCCTGAGAACCCCAGGAAGCAGCCACCCACCATGGAGAGCGAGAGCAGGGGGCCCCAGGGGAGCCCCAGGGATGGCAGACATGGGTGGGCATGGGCCCATCCTCTTGTCACCTCTGCCTCTCATCTCAGGACCACAGTGGCCAGCGGCGAGGAAGTGGGTGGAGCGAGGGGACCCCCTCGCCCCCCAGGGTCCTCTCTGCAGCTCAGCTGTGCTGTCTTCTGCCCCTGTCACAGAACAGATGAGAAAGAAATTAGGCTCTGGTTGGAAAAAGTTAAACAGATGAGATAAAACAAATCCCTTACTGTGCCTGGAAAATTCCACTGTCTAATTAGAAATACCGAGGATGCCAATAGAACAGACACAAAGTTCATACAAGTGGCGAAATCTCTTTCTGTGCTTCGCATCCTTGCTTTTCAGGTACAGTCGCTGGGATAGGCTGCAAGTAGCTTGTTAGTAACAACAGCTGACACGCGATGAGACTTGGCTGTGTGTCAGGCGCTGCGGTAGCCCACTATCTGCGCGCTCCCCAGTCCTCCCTCGTCTTCATCCCCTCTGCACGCTGCCTTCCCGGGGTGCTGTCCCAGGAGGCTGGAGGTGCAGGATGCGGGCAGGTGGGCACACGTCACCCCCTGGGAGAGGAATGGGCTGGGCAGGGGCCTGAGGGTGGCAGCTGGACAGGCCTGCAGGGAGTGCACAGTCAGGAGGTGGAGGTGTGCGAGGGGCGCCTAGGGAGAGGCCTCCCTGATGAGGCTTCTCGGACAGAGGCCCCAGCGTGTTCAGAGCATTCGGGTCGGCCCTGCGCCTTCAGCCCCTGGAGGAGGCTCCGGGTCTGTGCTGTTAATACCCCAGGCGCTGGCACGGTCCTGGTTGGGTGTAGCGTTTTGAAAGAAGGAGGACTACCGATCAGTAGTTTATTTTGAAAAACCATTAGCTTGAAGGCAGTTTGGGCCGGAAAGCTGTTGGGTGGATTTTGCGCTCCCACTTTCCTGTTCCCTGCCCTGCCCGCTGCCCCCATGCATGTGCGCACAGCTACAACACACACGCACGCACGCACTCATGCACACACCTGGTCGGCAGAGCCCTGTCTGCTGAGAAAGAACGTCCCTGCTGAGGGACAAACAACCTAAAAGTTTTGTCCAAGCTCGTGGGTTCTTCTTTGGAACACATAAGTCTCTGTTTGGGTCGTCTGCCCCCTCAATCCCTAGTCTTGGGACCACCAGTGGCGCCTGCAGTGGCTGGGGGAGCCCCTCGTGAGGGCCACTCTGGGCCGCTCTGGCCTTGCGGAGTCCATGTGTTTGGAGGACGCGCACGCCATGCTGGCGGAAGGCTGCCTTGTCCATTTTCTTCCAAGACACGCAGACGTGTCTCTAGATGTAGGCGGAGGGCTTTGCTTACCGGTTGTGGCTTTCAGAGTTTGTTGAGGTTGCCTGAGCAGCGTGAAGCTGGCATCTCCCCCCGCCTACTTACCTGGGCTGCTGGTCTGAAGGCGGAGGCCATTGGAAGAAAGAAGTCTTGCGTTGCCGTGAAGCAGGTGGCATCCCTGCCCTTCCCTTTCTCCTCCTCAGTGATGAGTGATGGAGCCAGCACCACCTGGCGACTCCCCACTCCCCCGGGCTGGTACCGACTGCCACCCACACTCCAGCTGGCATTCTGAGATAAACCCGTCCTGGCTGTGCTGAAAACACGAGGCCTTAAAGATATTGTTGAATGCTGAAAAATAAATCAATACCCGAGGCTGCTTATGTAAGTATATTCATATGAACGTAAAAACTGAAGTAGTGACCCGTCAGTTTAACAAGCTGGCCTCTGTGGAAGGTGTGGCCGAGTTCCTCCCTAACTCGTGTGTCCTCGTTGTCTCTGAGGTTCCCTACAGGCCCTGCGCTGGGTTGACAGCTGAGATACCTGGGGGCTAAGGGAGCCGTCAGCTCCCAGCTCCTCTCCACTCAGGATAAACCACTTGAATTCGAAGACTCACAAATTGCGTAGTCTGAATTCAACACATATAATAAGTGGTCTTAGCAGAGAAACCCTTGTCAGTTAGTTGCTTAAACAGATATTTCAGTGATTTTGAACTGTGATCCTCGTCATGGTTGAGAGCAGTCCAGCCTCCGATGGCTTTAAAAAGGTGCCCGCTTATTGACTCCTTCCACAAATGTTTGTTGAGCACCTGCTGTGCCGTGCGGGGGGGGGGGGGGGGGGCAGGGATGGTCCCGCCCCTGGGGGTCTCTGACTGCTGGGAAAGGTGGGCTGGGGCTGTGGCTTAGAGCTCCGAGGGACATTCGGGTGGGATGGGAGGCACCCGGACAGGACTCAGGGCTCCTGAACGAAGGGTGTCCAGGGTCAGACTGGGTGCCTGGCTAGGAATCAGCAGCGGCAAGAGAAGGCGTTGCAGGCAGAGGGTGTCCTGTGCAGACGCCCACAGGTTAGGGAGAACACAGCTCCCACCTCAGGAGTCGGCGCAGGGCCGGCAGGATGCCCCGGGAAGGCAAGCACCTGTGGATAAACGTGCTGGCAGGTCCCGCTGTCCCTGTCACCCAGCCAAGCACACAGGGCTCCGGGGAAAGCGCCGCCAGTCCAGGGTCCTCTGGGCCTCCATCCCATTCAGGGAGAGCCTCAGGGTAGAGGGGCCTGGGGTCCGCATCAGTCGTCGGGCTACTCGAGGCGAGTCCCCATTTCATGGGGTCACTCATGCTCCGTGGTCCGCCCAGTCTACCCCGCAGATCACAAGTGAAGACCCTATGGCCAGAGGTAAGGGACTCGCCCAGTGACCTCAGCTTGTCTGGTGCCTGGCCAAGTCTCCTGACTCAACAGCATGGCTGCATCCAGGCTTCTTGCCCAGAGCCTCTGAATTGTGGCCAGACGGACTTCTTCCAAAGCACTAGAGGATGTGACCGTTCGCTCTTCACCCCTCCTAAGGTTTCGCTTTACATCAAGAATAAAGTGCAAGCCCGTCATCAGAGCCTCTGGGGCCTGGACCCTGCTTATTTCGGAGCCCAGCTGGCTGGCTCTCTGCCTTGCAGCTGCCCTGGCCACCTGCTGCTCCCTCCCTCCACCCCTGGGCCTTCGCGTTTGCTGATCCGTAGCCTGAGACTCTGCCCCCCCCCCCCATTTTCCTGGGACCAGTCGTCCTTCGGACCTGGGCTCCGTGGCATCTGCTCAGACAGTCTACCGAGTGTCACACCGTCCGGAGCCCAGCTCCACACCAGGCAGTCCTGATGGCGTCTCCCTGCTGTATCGTCTGTAGTGGGTGAAAGTGCCTCGTCTGGTGTTTGTATCGTCTGTTACGTATCATCTCTTTGTATCATCTGTTACGTATCATCTGTCTCTCCACTTGAGCGCAACATCCCCGAGAGCAAGAACTTTGTCTGGTTCGACGCTTCGTCCCTGGGGGAACCCGCCTAGAGCCGCCTGGACGGTTAATGACGCTTCGTGCGGTGTCTGGACACAGGAGGGACTCATTCAACGTGCGCTGCTGCATGGACGAACCGGATTTCCTAAAGTCCGGCTGACTCTTCTGGAGCAACCGTCACACTTGGTGTGTCCACACCGAGCTGTTTGAGGACCGTCACAGGCATCTCGTTTTATCTCGGGAGCCTCCCCTGCAGAGCTGGGTGAGGCAGGCTCACTCAGGTGCAAGGTCAACCAGCTTCCCAGAGACCCAGTCCCAGCAGGCACGTGGGGCCTGCGCTCCCTCCGTAGTCTGTGCCCTAGCCGTGGTGTCGCTGCCCCGGGAACACGCTGGAGATGGGGCAAGGTTGTCAGGGGCCTTGGCACGGGCCCTTGCTGTCTAATTTAGTGCATCCGGAGATCAAGTCAGGCGCTGTCCCCAAACACAGAGCACACAGCTAGCAGAGGTGAGGCTTCCCGAGCTGAGTTGACACGCGGTCTTGACATGGCACGGAATGAAGGGGCACGTGGCTGACGGAAATTGCTGCGTGAACAGAACTGGAAAGGTCCACCGGAGGCTGCTCTGTGCTTCTCTCCCGCCTGGTGCTTCTGGCGCACGGTCGAGTGTTCTGGAATCCCCACGCAGCCTGAATGCAGTCTGTGCCTTCCTCAAGGAAACGTGCTTGAGGGACGTCGTTGGAGGTTACCAAAGAAGGAATGAAGACCCGACCTCCCCGCTCCCTGACGATGTATTAAAGCTAACACAGTACCCAAGGGCATTGAGAATCCTCTTGGTTGCCTGGATCACTTTTGTGGGTCTATTGGGAAGGCACAGCTGGGTGGAGATGGTCCCTGGGACCCGCCGGCGGCAGCATCTTGGGATGGGTGCTGGGTGAGTCTCCATCGGACATCTGGGGCCGCCAAGAGCGGGATGCTCTCCACGCACACCTGCGACTGTGTGGGTCCTGCCCTGTGTCCGGCGCCCCTTTTTGGGATCCCAGGCTGGCCGTGGCTCTGTGTTTCTGACATGCCTACAAGATGAGGCTCTGGACGCAGGTTCCTTGCCTGCTGGCTGGGGGTCTCAGATGGTTGGGAGTGCGCTTGTGGGGGGGAGGGGAACACACGTCTGCTGGAAATGCGCCTCTTATCCTAATCCTCAGTCCTGCACCCTGGCTTGAGGGAGGAAGGCCCTCCTTCCACCCGAGGGAAAGCAGACAGGCCTAAGGATGGGCACGGACAGCCAGCCGAAATTTCCTGATTCCGGAGACTTTCCAGTAGTCCCGTGTGACCCCCCATCTCCCCGAGGGGCCCTGAGGTTCCAGTGGGTGGTCCAGTCTCCCGGGGACTCAGCTTCGGTGCGCTGAGCCCTGTCACCTCCAGAAGCAGCTCTCTCAGAGTTGCAAAGGAGGCCCCCCTGCAGGGATCGCTGGCCATGTTGTGCGGCCAGGAGGAGCCGCCCGCTTCTGAAAGGTTGATTTTCCCCTCATGACGCAGTTCCAGAGCAAACAGATGGGGGCAGGATGGGGTGAGTGCGGCGTGGAGCAGGGGCCCAGCTGCTGGTGGCACCTGTGGGCCCTTCTGGAATGATGTGTTTATGTACATGAGACAGAACGCGTAGGACTACGGAGGGAACTAATTATATTAAAACGCAGTTATGAAAGTGTTTTTAAAACGAATTTATGAGACAGCAGTACATGTGCTTCTCTATTAGTGTATTAAAAACCGTACTCTGGCAGCGGATGAAACTCTCAGAACAGGGACAGTTCTGGGGAACCTTGGAGCGTGGACGACCTTTGGAGCTCCGCGCACATAATGGGATGGGACGTGACTGATTCCTGTTGGTGACAGCATCACAGCCGCTGCCGTCGCTGCTGTGGTCTGTGTCTGTCGTTGGTTCCACTCATAGTCTAAGGAAATGTTAAGGTGCAGTTAGAAGTGAGTGAAAATAAAGATGTCATCTTCTCCTCCATCCAAGTTCATGCACGACATCCCGAATCTGCCCACAGACCCCGCGGGGGGGGGGGGGGCTCCATGGCCCCAGGTGAGGAGTTCCTGCTGTTGGGAGGGGTCCTTGTCAGCTGGACCGAGTCAGGGCAGGAGAGGGACTGGGGGACCCGCTGCAGGAGGGCGCAGAGGAGGTGGCCCTGGCCAGGCTGCTTCGGGTCTGGGTGTCTGTGACTCGGGGCTGCTGCCCGGGCTGGGCCTTGTTTAACCGGGGACCCTGGTTTCTTTCCTGTAACTTGAACTTTCTCATCTCACGAAGGGGAATGACTTCAGAAGAATGTGGAAACTAGACTAGAATCAAGGTTCAAGGTCGGGGAGGGTAGCTGTTCACATAAACCGCCCACGGTAGAAGAACTGGGGTGGGGCGGAGGCTGCCTGGCCTGGGGCGTGTCCAGGTGAGGGGCCTTTTTATTTTATTTTATTTTAGAATAATTCGTTATTTATTTTTGCTGTGTTGGGTCTTTGTTTCTGTGCGAGGGCTTTCTCCAGTTGCGGTGAGCGGGGCCACTCTTCATCGTGGTGCGCGGGCCTCTCACTATCGCGGCCTCTCTTGTTGCGGAGCACAGGCTCCAGACGCGCAGCCTCAGTAGTTGTGGCTCACGGGCCTAGTTGCTCCGCGGCATGTGGGATCTTCCCAGACCAGGGCTTGAACCCGTGTCCTCTGCACTGGCAGACAGACTCTCAACCACTGCACCACCAGGGAAGCCCGAGGGGCCTTTTAAATTTCATTTTGTTTACGTTGTTGCCTTTCCAACCCCAGCCCCTCCTACATCACGAGAAGAGGGAGTGACGTTCTCTTGGTTTTGACCCCATAGATTATAAACCTGAGGGCAGGAAGGGTGGGTGCACAGTGGTGGGACGGGCTCTGGGAGACCCTGGGATGACGAGCCAGGAGCCTGGAGCCCTGCGCTGCCCTGAACCACAGCTGGGCCGGTCACTGCCCTGCCTGCCGCTCTGTCCTGTCTGTGACGTGCTGCTGGTCTCCTGCCCTGCCGTCTCCCAGGACGGCCGTGGAGCCCGAGGGCCATGTTGCATGCATGAGCGCTCTGCGGTGTTTATTCGTCCCGTCCCCAGAGTCACTGACACAAATATGTACAACAGGACAAAAAAGCAAATAAATAAGACAATTGGAGCGAAGGGAAAAGAGGGCCAGGAGAGCGTGGTAAAAGGTGTGGTTGCCCACGATGCCGTGGAGAAGGCGGGGCAGGTGGGATGCCGGTGCTCGGGGTGGAGGGGGAGGAGCTCCGGGTGGTGGGCACGCAGGGCGGGGAGGACGTGGGCCGCTGGCGAAGGCAGCGCGGGCGAGGCCACGGGGACGCTCCGGTTTCCAGCTCAGGCTCCGGGCACAGTGGAGCAGAGCCTGGGCTCAGGCGCGGACCCTGAGTTCACCTGGGTCTGTGGTCTGACCCTGGCCCCTCATATTCTTATGGTTTGTGTGGTTTGGAGCTTCATAGATGGGTCTGGACTGGAGATGCATATTCAGAGTTACTGGTCATTGAAGTGATGCGGGAAGGTACGCGGTCAGGTGGAGGTGAGTGCAAGGTGGGAGAAGAGGGCCGTGGGTGGAGGCCAACCCTGAACTCCTGCACACCCTAAACACATCTGCCCCCCCCCCGCGCAGACTTCACACCCGGAATTAACCGTGATTCATCGTTTACTCAAATGTCCTCTCCTCCGTCTTCGCCTTTCTGTATTACAGTTGCCTTATGGATCCGCCTCTCATGCCCTCTGTCCTCTGCCCTTGTGTGTTTCTTTTTACGAATGCCGTGGCCTCGGCGCTTGGACCTGGGGTCCATGGTGTTTGGAGAATGAATGAGCCCGTGAAGTGAACGACTTGAACCTCTCAAGATGCTGGGAGTTCAACAGGCGGGCCGCCCGGCTGCCTCTGCAAGGCTCAGTGGATGTCACTGGTGTGATTAATGAGAAGGGCACGAGCCCAGGAAGACATTTTCATGGGCAAGAAACTGGGGGGAGGGTCACAAAAGATCGCTGGACACGTCTCCCGGGAGAGCCCACAGCTGTGTAGTGGTGCTGCTTTTGTGGGCTTCTTGCTGGCAGGTAGTGTGGCTAATTAAGGCAACTGTGTGTCCGACTTATAACCACAACGATAACATTAGTAGCCTTTCCTGAGCACTTCACATGCAGCCGGCACTGGAGTCTCCGAGAGAGATTTTACATGTTCCCCCCTTTTTTTTTAATACGTGTGTGGAGACGGGGGCACAGAGAGGTTAAGGAAACCATCCCAGACCACTTACCAGGTAGGTGGCTGAGCGGCGTTCAAACCCAGTCCCTGGCGCGTGGAGTCACACAGTCAATGAGTGTTTGTTGCAGGAATGAAAGAACACCTTGCACCTCCCGAGCTCGGTGCCTGTGCCTCGCCTGATTGAAGTCTCGCCATTTCAGGCTTAGCCCAAAGGTCACCTCCTCCAGGTGGCCACCTCCTGCATTTCGGGCCTCAGCCAGGGCACTGGTCCCATTTCGTGTGGTGACTCACTGAGCCGCGCACAACTCCCATGGGAGGAAGAATGGGAATATTTTTGCATCCTTCTTAGTGCTTTGTGCGGGTAGCTGCTTAATACATGGTGACTGACTTGAACTAAACTAACGTAACAGGAGAGCAGCCGGAACGCAAAGGTCATCAGAAATGGGGCCAAAGAGGGACATGACCCTGATAGCGCGGGTCATCAGAGGAGTGACAGGGTCCCGAGGACAAAAGGCCTAATCTTTCCTCGGGGGTAAAGGAAGAACGCCTTGTCTGAGTTGGTGAAGTATGTTGGGCTCAATAGTCCGTCTGCTCTCAAAGTTGTATTTTTCCATTATCAGTTACTCTGCAGGGAGCCTCGCTTCCTGAGCTCAAAGCAGAAGTCCAGAGGTTTCTTTGTGTTATTTTAATAGGGTTCAGTGTTGGTGGGAAATTCACCAGGGGATTGTTTCTTATACGCTTCACAAATATTAGCTCATTCTTCAGAGCTAATAAACTTAAAACAACTCTAAAAGGAGGGTGCTCTCCTCCCCCTCATTATCCCCATTTTACAGCTGAGAAAGCTGAGGCAAACAGAGAGGTTGAGTGACTTGTCCAAGGCCACACAGCTTTAAGTGGCAGAACCAGGAAGGAACCCAGGCGTTCTGGCTCCAGAGTTCCTGCTCCTAATAATACCTTGCAACGTCTTTCGATCCACCACACAGAAAGACAGCCCATCTCTTGAGTCTGAGTTTTCCTGGTTACAGTGACTGATAATGAAATGTAAACTGGAAGTCTTAGAGGTCTTGACAGCCCCATACAGAGCTGGTCTTTTCACTGCAAGTTTATTTCAAGGACCAGGTGGGACACACAGTGAGGGGGAAAGACAGTGTGCCCAACAAGGCCTCCTGGACTCATAGACCCTACGGCAGCCTGGGCATTGCATGAGCAGCTGTGTGACCGCCGGCCCGTGGGTCTGATTTCACTGCCCGGGCATCGGGCATCACGGGTTCTTAGAAAGCAGAGGACGGGCTCTGTGTTGCTGTCGCTTCCAGGGACATGCAAGGGTTTTCATTAGGACATTTTCTCTGAAGAGGTGAAGCAAGAGAAGAAAAAGCTTGGGAGCGGGAAGGGGGCTGAGCACAGGTATGTGTGACCTGAGGAGGAAAATGTGAGAAAACGCCTGTATTTCAAAGTGTCTTTACCTTTCAGCCTTGAGCTGTGATCTTAGGTGACATCACTAAGAACTGAATATTTAATTTTACCAGGGTTCTGGTTGATGGGTATTCCTTTTCTGGGATTCATCTCTGGGAATCCCTGAGGTTGAACCAGTGCACAGTTGATTCAGGAGTGAGTGCGTCTGCCGCCCACAGCCGGCAATGGTGGGCATGAGGGAGGGTCTTTCCTCCAGGGGTTCACATGTCTGGTTCCTGGCAGGAGGTATGCATCTAAGGCATGACACTACGTGACACAGTCTGTTCCATGCTTGCAAACCAAGCAGTGATCTTCACCTCCGACACGGAGATCCTCACCTGGAGCACAGAAGGCTGGGTGTCGGGTGAGGGCCCAAGCCATTGGCCACACCATCCCCCATGCCACATGAGGGGTTAGACACTCCTGCTGCCATCGCCTCATTTAAAAGACAAACTCAGGACTTCCCTGGCGGTCCAGCGGTTAAGACTGTGAGCTTCCACTGCAGGGGACACGGGTTTGATCCCTGGTCTGGGAATTAAGATCCTGCATGCCTTGCAGTGTGGTTCCCCTCAAAAATACCACATAAAAGACAAACTCGACAGTTCTGTAATTGGGCAAATTGAACCTCTTTAAGCCTCAGTGTTTTTTCAATTTTTTCTTTTTTTTTGGGCCACACTGCACAGCACGTGGGATCTTAGTTCCCCGACCAGGGATCAAACCCGCGCCCCGTGCAGTGAAAGGGTGGAGTCTTAACCGCTGGACCGCCAGGGAAGTCCCAAGCCGCAGTTTTAACCTGTATGATGGGAAGATTATAATCGCAGCCTCACTGAGCTGTGAATATTGAGAGGATGTGTAGTGCGCTTATCACACCATGTCCAGGCATGAGCACATGCTCAGGAAATGGCACAGAAACCACGGGATCCTGGTTCGAGTTGTACAAGGGACCTGGGAAAACGGAGAAGAAAATTTCACATGCTTTGGTGCCTGAACTGCACAGCTCAGTAGTTAACGATGTAATCTTGGATTTGGGGTGGTGCCCTGCTGGAGAGCTTGCTCTCGCGTGTGCAGGACAGAAGCGATGCCTATTTGTTGGAATCCCTTACGTGTCCCACACAGTCCTTGTGTGGGAGACGTAGCAGTGAAGCTCCTGGGCGTAGGCGCTCAAGGACCTAAAGGAGGAGGAATCATAGCCAGAGGGCGGAGACCCTGCCTGGGGGCCTGCGTGCTCTCCAGCACCCAGCTCAGTCCCCTGGACACAGAGGAACCTCCATGGTTGTTTCCTGATGATACAGTGAGGGCGAGTTTGGGGACCTCACGCTGCAAAGACCGTCTCCTGCAATTTAACTTTCTTATTAGTTTAAAAAAATTTTTTTTCAACTTTCAAAAGTACCACATCTCAAACTATACTGTTTTCTAAGTTAGGATCTTTTCTGATTTCCAATAACTGTTTAAACGTAGCTGGGGTCAAGAGAGGAAAAGACACGCATGGAGAAAAGGAGCTATAACTCTTCATGTTCCTTTTGCTCGTTAGGCTGTTGGCGTGATGACAGAGATTTGACTTATTTGACAAGCAGGTCACACCTCGGAGTCGCTGTAGAGCTTTGGGCCCAGAGCTGAGCCAGAGCTCATATTGGGTTGGCCAAAATGTTCCTTTGGGTTTTTCCTTAACAGCTTTGGACCAACCCAATAATTAATCAGCCCAGAGGTTGGGGTGGGGCGGGGGGGGGGGGGTCACTTCACAGAGAGTAGGTTGTCTTAGCCTGACATCTGCTGGTCATGCTTGTGGTTACATGTTTGTTACATGTTTGCATCCTAACTTGCACAGATCCAGGCCCCACCATTGTTTTTCATTTAAAAATCCACTCTCTCCCCATTCCCACCGCCCTCTCAAGCCTGCTCGTCCCCTTCCCCTAGATTCTGGAAGCTAGAGAGCCTCACCCTCTCTTGCTTTCTTCTCCTGAATAATCATTGACGTTTCTTTGCAGTCGGCCACAGGTGGCATCTTTTCCCTTTCTCTCTCTTTTTTGCTCTTCATTACCTCTTGCTTACCTTCCAACCCGTTTCACAGCCAGCATCAGCACTTCTCTCTGCCGGTCGCCACCCTCCAGAGCAGAGCACAGTACTCCGGTGATCTGAGGACTGAGTACCGTACCTCCTCCAGACCCCAGGAGTGGCTGGGCTCCCCTCCCACCGTGAAACCCCTCAGGGAAGACATTTCCAGAGTCTTCCAGGAACCTCTGCCCTGCCTCACGTTCCTGGAACTGCGGCCAAGCCCTGACTTAAGAATGATTCCCTGGAGCCTTGGCGGCCGACAGGGTGTCGTGAGGGGCCTCCTTCACGGTTACTCTCTCCCCATAGCAGCGTGGATGCCCGTGACCAATATTCCCATCTTTAACAGATCACTTGGTGAGGACAGGTAGACACGCTGATTTGAAGAGAGAAGAAGGGAGGGGGTTGGGCAGGAAAAGCAGAGGAGTGAGGACGATACAAGGACCAACCCTCATTTATTTAAAAAAGGAAAAAAATCAGGGACTTCCCCAGCTGTCCAGTGGTTACGACTTCGCCTTAACCGAAGGGGGTGTGGGTTCGATCCCTTGTCGTGGAGCCAAAAAGCAAAAACATAAAAAAAAGAAGCAATAGTGTAGCAAATTCAATAAAGACTTTAAAAATGGTCCACGTCAGAAAAAACAATCTTTAAAAAAAATCAATCAGTGATGAATAGAGCCAATCACAGCCACACACACCAATAAGGGTGAATGTCACAGATGGAAGGGGGAGTGAAAAAAGCCAGACACTTAAGAGTCCCTGCCGTGTGATTCCATCACCCGAAGGCCAAAACCAGGGGGCACGGGGGCCTCCGGGGGACTGGAATGATGTATATATTCATCTGGCTGGTGGTTGTACAGATGACAAAGTTCTCTTAAAATTCATGTATTTTTCTATCCATAAATTATACCAAAAAAAAAAAGGAAAATGTTAGTCATGATTCTCACCAAGAAGCATCCTTACCGCCCACCTGCTGGCATCTCAGGGGGAAGAGCCGCAGTGAGGCCACCACCGCTCTCCAGTAGCCAGACTGGGGAAGGTCGGTGGGGCAGAAGGGCTGGGGCCTGTGTGAGCAGCAACGGTTGTCGGGGGGATCGAGAGATCTCATTCTAGTCCTTTAATGTAAAACGTTGCCCCACACACCACTTTTTAAATCGGCAGCAGTGTCTGCCCTGGTGAGGATGACCTGGCTGTGGGCGTCTTCCCAGGTCTGGGGTGGGGCGCCGGGTAGGGGGTTTCTGACCTGATTGTGGCCAGGCCCTCTGGAGGGCTCCCGCGACTCAGGGAGCCGCTGAGCCTGAGCCCCTCTGAGACACCGGCACCTCGGCTTCTGTTTTCACATTTGTGGAGCTCAGCCTTGAAGAAATGGGCTCGGAGAATTTCTAGTCCACCGAGCTCCGTCTTCCAGGAATGGAAAGGCCTTGCAGCTGGACCAGCCCGAAGGCCGAGAGCCCAGGTTAGGTAGCAGGATGCCGATTAAATGATCATTTATAACCCGAAGACGTGTAGTGTAAACTTCCCTTTCTGAGCACGCTGGCTGCATAGCGATGCCGGTGCAGAAGTTATGGGCGTTTTATTGGTGCTTCAGGGTGACATTCTGAGCAGCCCTCGTGCTTACTCATTGTTGGTTATCAGCGAGCTGTAATGCTTCAAACTGCCAGTGGACGTCAGAGATAAACGCGGGCCAGCCTCAGACTGAGCGGCGCCCGGGACTTGCTTCATGTGCTGGGTTTCCTTTGTATTGTATTGTAGGGGGATCGTTATTTTTTGACCTGGAAATATTTACGCAAAATATATATAGAAAAAAATCCCCCGAATCTAAGGGCATGAGAATCCTATTGATGTACTTGCTCTCGTCTTTGCTTTTCTCTTCTCTATATTTGACAACAGAAGTAGAAGGAAACACAAGACAGATGGTCCGGGTTTTGGGGGGACGTGTGTCCCAGGAGAACTGAGCAAGCAGGGCGTTGACACTCATTGATCCTGGATACGTGTGGGGCATCTACACACCGGTTAGGCTCTGACATCAGAATGAAAGGCAAAAATCGTGTCCAACCAAAATTAACTTTGAAATTCCCTTAAAACCCCTATAAAGCACCCTAAAACGGTTTTAGTTAATTCTGCAGAATAATTCTTATAGACATATAAGTTTGAAAATCACTGAACTTGACTGGAAGGGAATTCTGCACCTAGATTTAGGGCTTAATATAAGAAAACTGTCAATACAGTTGGGTCCGGAATAGAGGTGAAGAATCCCTATTTCCCTGCTGAGTCCCTGCATTTTATTTCAGTACTCAGCCTCTATAACTTTAAGCCCGGGCAGGAGGTTTGCTTTCTGAGGACTGACTGAGATGGAGGACCTCCTCTTACCTGTGGTCCGTGAAGGGCAGAGCCTCACTTCAAGAAGGACTTTGAATGTAGGCTACTGGCAAGATTTCTGGGAACCTTGCATTTTTTAAAAAAAATAATTAATTTTTGGCTGCGTCGGGTGTTCCTTGTTGCACGCGGGCTTTCTCTAGTTGCAGCGAGTGGGGGCTGCTCTTCATTGTGGTGCCGGTTTCTCATTGCGGTGGCTTCTCTTGTTGCGGAGCACAGACTCTTGGCGCGTGGGCTTCAGTAGTTGTGGCACATGGGCTCAGTAGTTGTGGCTCATGGGCTCTAGAGTGCAGGCTCAGTAGTTATGGCGCACGGGCTTAGTTGCTGCGCGGCATGTGGGATCTTCCCGGACCAGGGCTCGAACCCATGTCCCCTGCGTTGGCAGGCAGATTCTTAACCACTGCGCCACCAGGGAAGCCCGAACCTTGCATTTTTGATGCCATTAACAAGACTGATTAGAACTCTGAAGACATGGTCCCGTTCTCTTCAGCGTCCCCAAAAGGATTTATCTAAACTGCCCTGCTGCCCTTCCCCACCCAACGCCAGGCACAGAGTCTGGGCACACTCATCCCAGGCCACCTGTAGCCAGCAAGCCTGGGCTGGGGAGCTAAAACCCACCTCCTCCTGGCCTTTATACCACCAGCCCCAGACCATTTCCCGATGGTATTTCTGCTGCTTTGGGGACCTACTAAACCCAATTCCACAGCAATCCTTCAAGCACTGCAGAAGACCTGAGTAGACACTTTTGAGTTCCACCGTTTTATTCAAGATAAAGGTGGAGGGAACCGCCTTTGAGTCCAGGGTGTAGCTTGACATTGCCCGTGATACCTCAGAATGGATCAGAATCACTTAATTCCTTCAGAATGGTTGGAGCCCAAAGAGACTAACGTGAATTGCCCGTGTTAGACTGAAGGGTGGGATGACATAGGTTTCACGAAAACCAACAGGTATCAAATGGAAGCAATGCACTCTAGGCTGCTGAAACAGGGCCGAGAGGCGTCCCACCAGCCCCGGGACGGGAGCCGCCTGCGATGTGGCCGCCTTCTGGCTCCAAATCCCCTTTGCCAGCCCTGAAGGGCTGTAACACAGGTAACACAGCCACGAGACTCGCAGCTTGACGGGACAGATGGCCCAGCTGTTTTTTACCTCTGCAGCTTTAGCTAAATTATGGAGGCTGAGATATGCAGAGAAACATCTTCAGGAAGTACACACGGGAGGTGCAATAAAGCACTTCTGGGGCTACGTGGGCTCTGTTTGTTCAGCAGTTTGTAAGGTAAAAAACACATCAGAGTGAGCCACTTTTCCTCCAGATTCTTATCTTGCTTGGTTTTATTGCTGTCTTTGGGCTTTTGAACACTCAGCTCTTTTTCCTCGAATACAATTTAAATTATGAGTTGGGTGGGGAGGAGGGGAAAACGGTTAGTGTTATAAATTGATAGCGCAGCGCGTGCCGCGGGGCCGTGGGTCCTTGTGCCGCAGGAGACCTGTGGGGCGTCCTTCCCGGAAAGGCCTCTGCCGTCCTAACTCAGCATCTGCCCGGACGCTGGGAATGGCCGGAGCAGGCGATGGAGCCGGGCTGGAGGAGGGGCGCTGACCGCTTAGGGGGTGGCCTCCGTCACGGCCCCCCTGGTCACTCCCGATCGCTCAGCAAGAAAATATAGCTGATGATGGCGTCTGGAGAGAGAATAAGAGGGCTGGGTAGGGGGCTGGAGAGGCATGGGGCAGGGGACAGGAGTGCAGGAAGAAGAGAAGGGAGCTGAGCAGGAAAGTTCTAGAAAGCTGCCTTCCTAACTGGGACATGGCTGCCGTGAGGGAAAACTGACAAACCAGGGAAGTTTGGCAACGGATCATGGCTCATATAATCACGGATTATACACTCGGGAGCTTTTCCCTGCGGCGGGCAGAGTCCACAGGGGACGGGCCGGCCAGGGAGAGGCCGCACCCCGTCCGGGGCCTGGGCATCCGGCTCCGCCCAGGCCGGGCTTGGGCCCGAGCTCGGCAGAGCCCTCGCCTCAGGCTTCTGGCTCCTGAACGGGACCCTCTGGTCGGTTCAGCGAGCAGGTGTGTCCCCCTTGGGCCAGGTCAGCGGTCAGGGTGGGGGCCGAGGCCCACCTGCTGTAGGAGAGCCGCTGTCCTGCGGGTTCTCGGCCACGGTCAGCCACAGCTCTGCCCAGCCCAGCTGCCGCCCTGACGTGGACCTGCGCGTGGAACCGCTCCCGACGCGCGGGTGCCGGCCCATCCTACCCGGCAGGCCCGCTGGTCCCGGGTCAGCGCTCCCCACCCGGCTGGGCAGCTTGCAGGCGCGGGGCTGGAGGGGCCTGGACGCGTCTTCTCAGGGCTTTCCCCGCTGAGCCCCCCGACCAGGCAGGTCAAGGCCTGGGAGCAAAACTCCCTGGAGGAGGGACGTCTGCACCCTCTCAGGAAGCCGAGTCCCATGCTGTCCCCCCAGCTGTCAGGGCCCACACCTGGCCCTTTGGTGGCAGCGGGGCACCCCCCCTCAACAGGCACCTTTTAAAATTATTTTTTCCTCTTTATTGTTAGAAAATTCAAAAGTGCACAAGTGAGTTCACACCACGTTCTGCGCCTGCAGAATGGTTTCTCACCTTCGCACACAAATGGGGCTGGAGCTCCTTCCCCGGCCCAGAACCTGGCCGGTTACAACGGGTGACTGTCCCCGGGCTGTCACAGCCTGTTCAGTGAGCATCCTTCCAGGGACCCTGCGGCTGTGCCCTCACCCGCTGCTGGCTGGAGGCTGTGACGATCCAGGCCCCCCGCTGAGTTATGACGTGCTAAAGTGTTGCAGAAGAAGCCCTCGGTTCCCCTCCGGATCCCCCGTCCCCCATCCTCTGCCCATGCACGTGTACGGTTCTGTTCGATGGGCAGCAAACATCTGGGGAGCCGGTGTCGCAGGCCATCAGAAAGGCGATTTCACAGCCAGGGCCTGGCTCACAGACTTCAGTGCTTGGAAGAATCGCCTGGAGAGCTTGTAACACACAGATCTCCACGCCCGGCCCAGGAACTCTGCATTCCCTGGGCAGGCGGGCGCTGAGAGAGGCGGCCTGGCACCCAGCCACAACGCCCTCCGCCTGGCCCCGCTCCCCGTCCTGCCTCAGCGGCCTTGGCTTCCCATGGAGGCCGCGACCTGCCGGGCCCTTTGGCCGGGGCTTCATCGCGAGGGGGGAAGGGTCTTCGGGCTGTCGCGGAAGCAGCAGGAGAAGGGGAGGGTGTGGGTCCTGCACTACCGCTTTCAGGCCCCGCAACCGTGGGCCGCTGTCGCCCTGAGCCCTGGCCTCCTCCTCCTGTGACCTGCGATGGCCCCCGTGCCTTGCCCATGGGTGGTGGTGGGATGAGGATGCGGAGGTGCCGGGGATCCTGTCTCGGCCCACGGTGAGCCCTCGAGAGTGACCGTGAAAACCACGGCTCAGCAGTCTGGTGTGATCTCGTCACTTACAAGTCCCCAGCTGCGGAGTGTGGGACGGCAGCTGCCGGCCTCTGGGGTTTGAGGTGCTGTTCACATGACATGAGGCACGTGGAGTGTCCAGTGTCCGCCCAGCCCAGGTTATGTGGCCAAAACCACGGAGCACCATTTCAACCGTTTTACAGTTTTGTCCTATGCTCCACGATCCCAGAGACCCACCAACAGTCTTTCCATCTGAAGGTCTTTGTTGTGACACAATTCAAGCACGTACAGATGTAGAGAGACAGCACAGGGGACCTTCTGATATAGCCACCACCCAGACTCAACAGTCAGCAAGCCTTGGCCGCCCACCATCTTCTCCTGGCTGGCGCCGGGCTCAAAAGCCGGGGGGCAGAGGTGGGAGCCTTGGGGCAGGCATCTGGGTGGGTAGATGCTGCATGTGGTGGGCACGTTCCCGGGTTCCCCGTGTCCTGACAAGTTGGAGAGAGAGGCGGCAGGTGTGGAGGGGGCCTTGGTACCTGGAGCCCCTGCTTCGGGGTCTTAGCCAGGTTGTCAGGGTGTGATCGTGGGCAGATGACTTAACCTCTCCATCCGTAAAAGGGACACACTCGTCCTGCCCAGCAAGTTAGCTGAATCCATGCTTTTATCAAAAGACCTGAGAAACAGAGGTCTACCTGTTTTAGGAGCTGTTTCCCATGCCTCCCCCCAACCCCACCAATAAGAAGGAAACATCCCGATAATCAATGAACTTGTACATTCCCTACTGAGTATGTTATACCGAGACACTTAGTAAAAATGTTATGAACATTAAGGAGCTTGTAGGAATTTATTGATGGCTAGGGAAACAATTACTAATCTAAACCAATTTCATTGGAAAACAGAGGGAATGGCAGGGGAGTGTGGTCTGTGGAGGGACATTCCTCCTGGGGAAGCAGCAGGGCTGTGAGCAGGACTTGCTGAGCTGAGCCCACGCGGTCAGAACACCTCACCCAGGGCAGCTGGATCCTAACTGGACTCATCTTCAGGCTGCCCTCCTTGCAGCACCTCGAGGCCAAAGAAGAGTTTGCATTTTTGTGTTCCATGTCACACGCTATCAGTAATTAACTCTGCCTCCCCCCAGATGCCTTTGCGGGAGGAAGAGCTTGGGAAAGATCTTTGTTTATTTATTTTTAAATAGATCTTTATTGGAGTATAATTGCTTCACAATACTGTGTTAGTTTCTGCTTCATAACAAAGTGAATCAGCTATACATTTACATATATCCCCATATCTCTTCCCTCTTGCGTCTCCCTCCCACCCTCCCTATCCCACCCCTCTAGGATCTCCCTGTGCTATGCGGCTGCTTCCCACCAGCTATCTCTTTTACCTTTGATAGTGTATATATGTCCATGCCACTCTCTCACTTTGTCCCAGCTTACCCTTCCCCCTCCCCGTGTCCTCAAGTCCATTCTCTACGTCTGCGTCTTTATTCCTGTCCTGCCCCTAGGTTCTTCATAACCATTTATTATTATTATTATTATTTTAGATTCCATATATATGTGTTAGCATATGGTATTTGTTTTTCTCTTTCTGACTTACTTCACTCTGTATGACAGTCTCTAGGTCCATCCACCTCACTACAAATAACTCAATTTCGTTTCTTTTTATGGCTGAGTAATATTCCATTGTATATATGTGCCACATCTTCTTTATCCGTTCATCTGTTGATGGACACTTAGGTTGCTTCCATGTCCTGGCTATTGTAAATAGAGCTGCAATGAGCGTTTTGGTACATGACTCTTTTTGAATTATGGTTTTCTCAGGGTATATGCCCAGTAGTGGGATTGCTGGGTCGTATGGTAGTTCGATTTTTAATTTTTTAAGGAACCTCCGTACTGTTTTCTGAAGTGGTTGTATCAATTTACCTTCCCACTAACAGTGCAGGAGGGTTCTCTTTTCTTCACATCCTCTCCAGCATTTATTGGTTGTAGATTTTTTTGATGATGGCCATTCTGACCACCGTAAGGTGATACCACATTGCAGTTTTGATTTGCATTTCTCTTATAATTAGTGAAGTTTAACATCTTTTCATGTGCCTCTTGGCCATCTATATGTCTTCCTTGGTGAAATGTGTATTTAGGTCTTCCACCCATTTTTTAACTGGATTGTTTGTTTTTTTTATATTGAGCTCCATGAACTGTTTGCATATTTTGGAGATTAATCCTTTGTCTGTTGTTTCATTTGCAAATATTTTCTCCCATTCTGAGGGTTGTCTTTTTGTCTTGTTTATGGTTTCCTTTGCTGTGCAAAGCTTTTAAATTTAATTAAGTGCCATATGTTTATTTTTGTTTTTACTTCCATTAGTCTAGGAGGTGGGTCCAAAAAGATCTTGCTGTGGTTTATGTCAAAGAGTGTTTTTCCTGTGTTTTCATCTAAGGGTTTTATAGTGTCTGGCCTTACATTTAAGTCTTTAATCCATTTGGAGTTTATTTTTGTGTATGGTATTAGGGAGTGTTCTAATTTTGTTCTTTTACACGTAGCTGTCCAGTTTTCCCAGCACCACTTATTGAAGAAGCTATCTTTTCTCCATTGTATGTTCTTGCCTCCTTTGTCATAAATTAGATGCCCATATGTACGTGGGTTTATCTCTGGGCATTCTATCCTGTACCATTGATCTATATTTCTGTTTTTGTGCCAGTACCATACTGTCTTGATTACTGTAGCTTTGTAGTATAGTTTGAAGTCGGGGAGCCTGATTCCTCCAACTCCGTTTTCCTTTCTCAAGACTGCTTTGGCTATTCGGGGTCTTTTGTGTTTCCATATGAATTGTAAAGTTTTTTGCTCTAATTCTGTGAAGAATGCCATTAGTAGTTTGATAGGGATTGCATTGAATCTGTAGATTGCTTTGGGTAGTATAGTCATTTTCATAATATTGATTCTTCCAATCCAAGAACATGGTATATTTCTCCATGTGTTTATGTCATCTTTGATTTCTTTCTTCAGTGTTTTATAGTTTTCTCAGTACAAGTCTTTTGCCTCCTTAGGCAGGTTTATTCCTAGGTATTTTACTCTTTTTGTTGCAGTGGTAAATGGGAGCGTTTCCTTAATTTCTCTTTCTGATTTTTCGTTGTTGTTGTATAGGAATGCAAGAGATTTCTGTGCATTAATTTTGTATCCTGCAACCTTACCAAATTCATTGATTAGTTCTAGTAGTTTTCTGGTGACATCTTTAGGATTTTCTATGTATAGTATCATGTCATTGACAAACAGTGACAGTTTTACTTCTTCTTTTCCAATTTGTATTCCTTTTATTTCTTTTTCTTCTCTGATTGCTGTGGCTAGGACTTCCAAAACTATGTTGAATAAGAGTGGCAAGAGTGAACATCCTTGTCTTGTTCCTGATCTTAGTGGAAATGCTTTCAGTTTTGCACCATTAAGTATAATGCTTGCTGTGGGTTTGTCATATATGGCCTTTATTATGTTGAGGTAGTTTCCCTCTATGCCCATTTTCTGGAGAGTTTTTATCATAAATGGGTGTTGAATTTTGTCAAAAGCTTTTTCTGCATCTATTGAGATGATCATATAGTTATTATTTCTTAATTTGTTAATGTGGTGTATCACACTAATTGACTTGCATATATTGAAGAATCCTTGCATCCCTGGGATAAATCCCACATGATCATGGTGTGTGATCCTTTTAATGTGCTGTTGAAATCTGTTTGCTGGTATTTTATTCAGGATTTTTGCATCTATGTTCATCGGTGATATTGGTCTATAATTTTCTTTTTTTGTGATATCTTTTTCTGGTTTTGGTTTCAGGGTGATGGTGGCTTTGTAGAATGAATTTGGGAGTGTTTCTCCCTCTGTAATTTTTTGGAAGAGTTTGAGAAGGATAGGTGTTAGCTCTTCCCTAAATGTTTGATAGAATTTGCCTGTGAAGCCATCTGGTCCTGGACTTTTGTTTGTTGGAAGATTTTTAATTATGGTTTCAATTTCATTACTTCTGATAGGTCTGTTTATATTTTCTAATTCTTCCTGGTTCAGTCTTGGAAAATTGTACCTTCCAAGAATTTGTCGATTGCTTCATGGTTGTCCGTTTAATTGGCATATAGTTGTTTGTAGTAGTCTCTTATAATCCTTTGTATTTGTGCATTGTCAGTTGTGATTTCTCCTTTTTCATTTCTAATTTTATTGATTTGTGTCCTCTCCTTTTTTTTTCTTGATGAGTCTGGCTAAGGGTTTATCAGTTTTGTTTATCTTCTCAAAGAACCAGCTTTTAGTTTCATTGATCTTTGCTATTGTTTTCTTCGTTTCTATTTCATTTGTTTCTGCTCTGATCTTTATGATTTCTTTCCTTCTACTGACTCTGGGTTTTCTTTGTTCTTTCTTTAGTTGTTTTAAGTCTGTAGGGTTAGATTGTTTATTTGAGATTTTTCTTGTTTCTTGAGTTGAGATTGAATTGCTATAAACTTCCCTCTTAGAACTGCTTTTGCTGCATCCCATAGGTTTTGGGTCGTCGTGTTTTCGTTGTCATTTGTTTCTGTGTATTTTTTAATCTCTTCTTTGATTTCTTCAGTGATCTCTTGGTTATTTAGTAGCGCACTGTTTAGCTTCTGTGTATTTGTGTTTCTTACACTTTTTTTTCCTGTAATTGATTTCCAGTCTCATAGCATTGTGGTCAGAAAAGACGCTCGATACGGTTTTAACTTTCTTAAATTTTCCGAGGCTTGATTTGTGACCCAAGATGTGATCTATCCTGGAGAACATTCCATGTGCACTTGAGAAGAAAGTATGTTCTGCCACTTTTGGGTGGAATGTTCTATAAATATCAATTAAATCTATCTGGTCTGTTGTGGCACTTAAAGCTTGTATTTCCTATTTATTTTCTGTTTGGATGATCTGTCCACTGGTGTAAGTGGGGTGTTAAAGGACCCTACTATTTTTGTGTTACTGTCGATTTCTCCTTTCATGGTTGTTAGCATTTGCCTTATGTATTGAGGTGCTCCTATGTTGGGTGCATAAACATTTATAATTGTTATATCTTCTTCTTGGATTGATCCTTTGATCATTAGGTAGTGTCCCTCCTTATCTCTTGTAACAGTCTTTATTTTAAAGTCTGTTTTATCTGATGTGAGTATTGCTACTCCAGCTTTCTTTTGATTTCCATGTGCATGGAACATCTTTTTCCATCCCTTCACTTTTCAGTCTGTATGTGTCCCTAGGTCTGAAGTGAGTCTCTTGTAGAGAGCATATATATGGGTCTTGTTTTTGTATCCATTCAGTCAGTCTGTCTTTTGGTTGGGGCATTTAATGCACTTACATTCAAGGTTATTATCAATATGTATTTTCCTATTACCATTTTCTTAATTGTTTTGGGTTTTTTTTTTTTGGGTCTTTTTCTTCTCTTGTGTTTCCTGCCTGGAGAAGTTCCTTTAGCATTTGTTGTGAAGCTGGTTTGGTGGTGCTGAATGCTGTTAGCTTTTGCTTGTCTGAAAAGCTTTTGATTTCTCTGTTGAATGTGAATGAGATCCTTGCTGGGTAGAGCAATCTTGGTTGTAGGTTTTTCTCTTTCCTCGCTTTAAGTATATCCTGCCACTCCCTTCTGGCCTGTAGAATTTCTGCTGAAAAATCAGCTGATAACCTTATGGGGATTCCTTCGCATGTTATTTTTTGTTTTTCCCTTGCTGCTTTTAATATTTTTTCTTTGAATTTAATTTTTGTTATTTTGATTAGTATGTGTCTTGGTGTGTTTTTCCTAGGGTTTATCCTTTATGAGACTCTCTGTGCTTCCTGGACTTGGGTGACTATTTCCTTTCCCATGTTAGGGAAGTTTTGGACTATAATCTCTTCAAATATTTTCTCAGACCCTTTCTTTTTCTCTTCTTCTCTGGGACCCCTCTGATTCGAATGTTGGTGCGTTTAGTGTTGTCCCAGAGGTCTCTGAGATTGTCTTCAATTCTTTTCATTCTTTTTTCTTTATTCTGCTCCTCAGCAGTTATTTCCACCATTTTGTCTTCCCGCTCACTTATTCCTTCTTCTGCCTCAGTTGTTCTGCTATTGATTCCTTCTAGTGTAATTTTCATTTCAGTTATTGTGTTGTTCATCTCTGTTTGTTTGTTCTTTAGTTTTTCTAGATCTTTGTTAAACATTTCTTGTATTTTCTCAATCCGTGCCTCCATTCTACTTCTGAGATTCTGGATCATCTTTACTATCATTACTCTGAATTCTTTTTCAGGTAGATTGCCTATTTCCTCTTCATTTATTTGGTCTTGTAGGTTTTTACCTTGATCCTTCACCTGTGACATTTTTTTTTGCCGTCTCTTTTTTTTTTTTTTTTTTTTAATGAGTGGGATTGTGTTCCTGTCTTACTGGTTGTTTGGCCTGAGGCTTCCACCACTGGAGTTTGTAGACTGTTGGGTAGAGCTGGGTCTTGGTGCTGATGTGAGGAACTCCATGAGACCTCACTCCGATGAATATTCCCTGGGGTCTGAGGTTCTCTGTTAGTCCAGTGGTTTGAACTTGGAGCTCCCACTGCAGGAGCTTTGGCCCAACCCCTGGCTCGTGAGTTGAGATCCCGCAAGCCGTGAGGGGCGGTGAAAAAAGGAGAACAATAACAAAGTAAAAACTAAAATTAGAGTAGGAAACTAACAGATATGCTAGAAAGACTATAAAAATAAAAGTATAGGTGAATCAACAACTGGAAGGTACATCAGTACCGCAATAGTAAAAAAGAGGAGGAGGGCAAAGAATGAAAAAGAGGGGAAAAGGCCTTGGCTGTGGAGGGCGGGGCCTAAGCAAGGGCGAGGTTTGGGTGGTGGGTGGGGCCTATGCTTAGGACCCACAGGACTGGAAAAGGCCCTGGGGGCCGTGGGGGGGTGGGGCTTAGGCTCAAGGAACAGAAGGGGCCCAGGCGTGCCCCCACCCCTGGTCTCAGAGGGCAGGGGACCTCACCTGGGAGCCCAGCAGGCTTCCTGGGCTCGAGTGGGCGGGGCTAACACATGCATGCTCTCCTGCTCCTCCCGGAGGGCCCCTCCCGCCTGCCTCTCCTGATCTCCCTGGCCTCAGGGGCGCCGATCCTGTCTGGCCTCTATTTCTCCTCTCCCCTCAGTACCCCCAGTCCTACCGGTTCACTTGGGGGTTCCTCCTATCTCCTTGGGTGTCAGGATCCCCCACCAGCAGCTGGCAGGCGCCCTAGTTGTGGGGAGACGCTGACTCCCCGTCTTCCCATACCGCCATCTTGACTCCTCCTAGATCTTTAAATAAACGTAAGAGTCATGCGTCACCTGCAGCATCTTAGGGCTTTATGTAAACTCCTTTAATTCTTAGCACAGCCCTGTGAGATAGGGGCTACTGTTACCCCGTTTTACAGGTGAAGAGGCTGAGGCCAGGGGGCTTCATGGCCAGCCTGGGATCCACATCTGGTGACCACCTTGCTGCTACGTCCACATCCCCTTCTCTTGCCCTCCCCGGCTGCTGCCTTGGGCACTGTGGGCCTGGAAACTCTGTGGTCAGATTTCTCAGTCTCCCAACTGTGGTGCTGTCAGTGATTCCAGTGGGCGCGCTAGCGCTGTTCTTCTGTCCCTTCTGTTCCCCTGGGCGCCCTGCTTCCTGGCCCTGGTGATACCCGATCCCTGCCTGGCACCAGGCTCTGGAGGCCCCCAAGTGGGAGCCTGTCCCGTATTCGCCCTCTGGGTCACCGGTGTGGGCTCTGTGGCCAAATCCAATAAAAAACCAAGGAGTGGACATCTGGGATTGCAGACAGTGGCCAAGAGAGGCAGCCTTGCCATCTGAACTTCAAAAAGGGTTTCCTGAGGGATGATGAGACAAGAGAGGTGGGCGAGTGGTGGGGAACGGGCATCGGGAGGGGGCAGGGCCCGGGGAGGTTTGAACAGCTGCTCCCTGGCAGCCCTGACCAAAGCAAACGGCCAGTTCCTGCCGTGCCCACTGAGCGGTCACCCCAGTGAACCCAGCCCTCACACCGGGCACGACACCAGGAGGCCTCTCTGCAGGCCCAGGGCCCTAGGCTCCGCCTCCTGTGGTGCTGAGCCCACGTGGCAGAGGTGATGCCCACGTGCAGATGCGGACACACCCGCGCTCGCCCTGGTGAATGAGGCCTGGGCTGAAGGGAAGGCTGTCGGGTGGGCTGGGAGCGGCAGGGCCCATTCATTCCTGCTTTTCTGGCTGAGCCCTCAGGTGGTCTTCTGGGGACAGTTAACACGTGTGTCCTGGGGGCTCAGAGCCTGTGGTCCTTTCCAGCGAGTGAGCCAGGCCCTGAAGTGAATAGGTGCCTCGATTTTTAGGGCTGACGTATTTAGCAAGTATTTCTGGAGCATCCTCTGGTGCAGTCGGAGACCGTCCTGTCTTGTAGGAGGAGTTGCTCGGGAAGGAGGCGGCCGCCTGCAGAGCGTCGGGTGAGAGTGAGCGCCGGGAGGTGGCCTCCCGAGGGCGCTAGACGGCAGTGTCCACTTCCGGGCCTCAGCCGCTGCGTCCTGGGCTGTGGCCCCGGGGGCGCTGCTGGGAACCATGGGGGTCCCCTGAAGGTGCTGGCTTCAGACTCCACCAGCGCCGTTCCCTGCTCGCTCCTTTGTACTCTGTCTCCTCCAGCGCTCGCTGGCCAGGGGGCCAGTGCAATGTGCCCAGAGGCTCCCAGAAGGTGGAAAGTGAACCCGGCGAGAGCTGCGTTGCGGCCCCTGGGCCCACGCCCTTCCCAGGATCAGCATCACCGCAGAGTCCGCTTACCATCAGGGTCCCGTGGCCCTGCCGTCCAGCTGCCCAGCGCTCCCTGCCGGGGCCGGGTGGTTCTCAACATCTTCATTCGCCCAGGAACAAGGGCACGTGCACATTTGGGGGCTCTCTCTACTCTGAGGACTTGGGATGAGGATTTTTTTGGGGGGCTGGAGCTTAAGGAAAAGAATACAAAGTTTACTAAAGCTATTTTTTTTAGGATGAGAAGAGAAAAACCTCATCAAATTACAAATTTTAAAAAGCTGACAGATAACCACAAACAGAAGTGGACGTGACTGTGAATCAGCTGCCTGGTTCAACCTGACCTTTTTCTTGTGTTTCTTTACTTCCACAAGCATTTTGATTTTGTAACGTCATTTTCTGTAGAGAGAATAGAAAGATGACGCAGTGTCCTGGGCTGCCAGGATGGGGTGGCCTCTTTTCCAATCACCTCAGGGAGCCGGGCTTTGGGGCTAGGTGACCCCCTGGCCAGTCTGAGCCACCCAGCAAGGGGCACCAGCACCCCCGTCCTCTGGGTCCTGGAGAACTTGGTTCCAGAATTAACCAGGGCAAGATGCAAAGAGAACTCCCTGACGTGGGAGAACAGAGGAGGCCTTTCCCGGCCTAGTCTCGGGGGAAATGTGTCTCCATCTGGCAGTTGATGTATTTCCTTTTTCCAGCTGCACTTTCTCTCGTACCTGGTTTGTGAACTCCTGCCCCAACCTCAGATTCACAACTCTGGGTGTGTGTGCATTTTCCCCTGGAGAAGGAAGCCCACTGTGCTGTCAAACGTCTTCTGGCTCTGGTACTCTCAGTCACAGAGACTGCCCGGGGCCTATTCTCTTTCTGGCTGCAAACAGGACCACGTCTTTCTCCCTCACGCATCCTCTGTAATAATCTGCTTAGAGACCAGTGCTGATCAAGCCGCACTCCCCTCAAAAGTCTCCAAACGGCACCCCCCTTGCCTTCCTTGTATGATTCCAACACACTGGCCAGTGTTCACGGTCACGGCCGCCCCAGCCTGGCCCTGACCTACCTTCCCAGACCTACGTCCTGTCCACTTTCTTCTCATGCCCTGGGCTCAGGGCTCCCTCTGCTGGCTTGCCCTCCTCTTCCTGTCGCCTGAGAACCTGTCTGTCAGGGTCCAGCTCACATGCCACCTGCTCCAGGGAGCCTTCCCTGATACTCAGAGACAAATGATTCTCTTCAGCTCAAAGCTCCTTATAAGTGGCCTTTGCCTCCCTGTCCAGCCTCGTGTAGGACATTCCTGGTGCACAGTCCTGCTCCTCGAGTGCAGAGACTGCCGTTTGCATCATCTTCGCACCCACCGCAGTGTGTGTTGAACAAAGAATTCTCCCCTTTTGATAGAGGAAAGCACCAGCACTCAGAGAGGTTAAGTGATGCTCACAGGGGTTAAGTTATTTGCCCAAAGGCCCTCAGCTGGGGAGTGGTGGAGTCAGGTCGGCATCCCCTGCACCCAGACGCGGGGTCTCCTGGAACCCTGTCACGACTCCACGACTTGGAGGCTGATGGGCCCATTTGAGGACAGCACAGCCTTGTGCCCAGGGCCTCTGCTGGGTCATGATCCTGAGGGAAGGGAGAGCTCGGAGGGGCCCTTTAAACAGTCGGTCCAGGTGCTTCTCGGGCCTCCCCTGGAGATGAGCGCGGGGAGGGGAGAGACGAGGAAGAGCCAGGTGGGGGGTGTGGGTCCGCCCTTCACATTGGCCTGATCGCTGTCTGCCGGCACGGTGGGTGCTGGTGAGGCGTCTGCTGTTAGTTTGAATTTGGGTGCGTGTGTATGTGCCAAACACTTGTATGTATTTTTAACCTTTATTAGCAAAGTTTCACACATTCATGAAAGCAGAGCACATAATACAGTGACACTGCCCCGCCCCGCCACGTACCCAGCAAGGATGGACATCAACTGATGTATGGCTTCCCACGTTCTGGATTCTGCCAAGTGCAACCCTGGGTGTCATTTAACATTTTCCCTAGTCCTGTATTTCCTGTAAACTGGAAACTTGATTGGGCTCATATATATATATATACACACACACACACACACACACATATATATATGTATATATATAGTTTTTTCTTTTTTTAAAGAATACTTACTTTAGGGCTTCCCTGGTGGCGCAGTGGTTGAGAGTCCGCCTGCCGATGCAGGGGACGGGGGTTCGTGCCCCGGTCCGGGAGGATCCCACATGCCGCGGAGCGGCTGGGCCCGTGAGCCATGGCCGCTGAGCCTGTGCGTCCGGAGCCTGTGCTCTGCAACGGGAGAGGCCACAACAGTGAGAGGACCGCGTACCAAAAAAAAAAAAGAATACTTACTTTACAGGAGGTGGTGTTATTTCCATCAAGAGCACACAGTGTTGTGAGCATTTTAAAGCATAACATATCTGAAAGTAGACCAGTGTTATCACGCACATCTGAAAAAAGTGAAAACATCACTTACCCAATAGATGCTAACTGGAAAATGAAGCCGTTTACTCTGGGTGGGGTCTTAATACAAGTTAGTCGATGAATTAGATAACAAATAAGAGACTGTAAGAACACTGCTCGGTGATTGGCCTCCTGAAGTAAGAGGATTCCAGAGCTGGGTGCTTGTCTTACTTCAACGTGGCTGCCTGCTCAGCAGGACCGGATGTCAATATTTGGTGACATTCTGGGACATGTGATGGGTGTGTCAGTAGGAATCAGTACCAGCTTTTTCAAGGAGTCATACGTGGCTTCCGTTCTACAACAAGAATTTGGAGAGTGTAGGAAGAGTCTCCCAGCTTCAACATTAAGTAGAACAGGTGCTTCCAACCTTTGCTTTCAGTTCAGAGGGGGTGGTGGAGTGGAGGGTGAAGGAGTGACAGTGTGAAACGTCTGTGAGTTGGGACCCTGTTGGTGGATAAGAACAGCAATAGAAGGTTCCACAGAAGGTGGTAGAGCCAGAGTTGGGATGGCAGCTCATGGCACTGTCTTGACCCCGACAGTCACATGCCCTCGAGTGAGCCTTCACTTCTGTCTCCAAATTGGGAGACCCCGTTCGTCTCCAGCCGACATTGTGATTTCCTAGAACACGGAGGCTTTATAGATCCTCCATCTTGGAGGCCTTTTTATTATTATTTTTTGTCTTTGTTGGCCTGGCCTCCCCAGTGAAAGGATTCTTTTGAACTCCGTGAAGCATCATGATAGACCCATCGTGGGGGCTTCGCATTCCTCGCTCGTGTAAACCGAGGCGTGAGTTCTGCCTGTGAAGTTGTTTAGGAACTTCGGAAGAAAGTTGCTGGAGAATTTCATTGCAAGATGCCAAAGTACTAAAAAGAAATAAAAAAAAAAATCAGAAAGCAGAAAGTCCCGCTGAAAATCCTTTTTGAGTTTCACTCCAACAGAGCGGCCCTCTAGGTCTCAGGACTGGCCAAGCAATAAAGATAAAAGCACTCCCTCTTCTTGGAAGGGCTTATCTGTGTCAGGTTTGGGGAAAAGCCGCCTCCCGGGAAGACGCCCCTGTTGGCGTCCTCACCGTGGACTTTACCAGGGCCCGTGTCCCCAGGTTCGTGACGTCAGTTCCCCTGTTCCCGTGGGGAGGGGCAGCGTTGGGTCGTTGAAGGGAGCACGCCCTGGAGGGGGCAGGAAGCATTTGCCGGGAGTCGGGCGCCAGCCAGGGCCCCTCCCCAGGCCCTCTGCACTTGAGATAGCTCAGGGAAACTTTCTCATTATCACTGTGACCTGCAGGGCCCCCTGGCTGCCAGTTAATCATTACCCGGCCGGGGCTGTATTCCTGGGCCTGTTTCTGCAGCCGGCTGGGTTTATTATTGGCCAAGGGGCCTTGGCGGGAGTCAGGACACAGGCCCCACTTGGGAAACTGGGCTGTCTGGGTGGTTCGTAGCCTCTCCCTCGAGCTGCCGAGAGGCCCTGAGCACCCCGTGTCCCGTCCCGGAGAAAGCCTGAGGTGAAGGTGGGGCACAGGAAGCCCAGGCAGAGAGTAGAAGCCTCCGAGCTGGAAGGCCAAGAGGCCAGGATGAGTCACGGCCGTGCACCTGGGGGCCTCTGCTCAGGGTCCAGGCAGCTGGGCCCCACTGGGCTTCCTGTTCTGAAACCCTCTCTTCCTCATGGAATCCCCCTCCTTCTCCTCTATGTGTCCTCAGGGGAGCTGAGACCAGCCAGAGGTGGTCGAGGCACCTATTGCAAAAGCAGGTCGACTTTCCCCAGTAGCATCTCCCAGCTTTCTTGATGAACATAACTAAGTCCTTAGTAATTAAAGAACGTTGGGGGTGAAGGATCCGTCCCAGGGCCATCTGCCCAAGTGATGCCCCCTGAACGAGTCAGGTTTTACAGGAACGCCTGGCCCTGACCAAGTACAAAACCTGCAGTGTCCCCATCTCTCCCATCAGCTGGTGCCCGTTAGCCACAGGGATGCTGCCCGTCTCTGCACCCCACTCTCTGTCTGCTTTCTCACCTCCTCCCCTCACCAGCCACCTCCTAGACCCTGGCCCTCCAGCCAGTGGCCTTCCCTAGACTGCCCGTCTTACTCATGGCCTAAAACGCCTAACCTTCCTCAGAGCTGTTGAGTGGCATCTGTTCCCATCGGCCGTGAGAGCCGGGTCTGCACTGTAGTCCGCGCTCTGTTTGATCGAGTTGATTGGGTGATCTCCCTGGGGTTAGTGCCCGAGGCCGGGCCTGGGCTCCCCTTTCCTCTGCATCATCCAGGGAGCACCGGGCCCTTCTCCAAACACAGGGACGTCACAGTGGGTGTGTGACACTGGGCTCTCAGCAGCCCTGGACCACATCTGTGTCCCTGGGAGATCTGGCTGGGTTGGGCTTGGTACTAGTACAGTGCAAGAGGGGACTTGAGATTCAGGGGGAGCCTGGGGCTTGGGCCCACGGAGACTCACAGCCCGTCCACCGCTGTCAGCCGGGAAGAGGGTGGTGGTGATGGCAGCAGCCTCCCCTAGAGAGGGGCTTAGACATAGGCTTGACCAGAAGACCCTTCCCCCTTGCACCCCCGAGGTCATTTGGCGGCGGACCTCTGGTTTGCGCAGAGCACAGGTACCATTGCGAGGTGGTCACCTGACCTAGTGAGTGGCCTTCTCTAACACTGCCTTGTGCCCCCTTCCTCCTGGCCCTCGTTTCTGAGTTTGTGCGACAGGAGAATTTGTCACTACAGACGAAGCCTTATTCCTCCCTTCTATTACATAGTTGATAGCATTAGTTTCCTCTGTGATTTCTTTTATTACCCTCAATTTTTATTAATCCCGTGGCTGCAGGTGATAACGACCTCATAAAATAATAACTGGGTGAACTATTGCTGGGAGGCCCGTTCTGATGAGTTAGATAACGTCTCTTTGCCCCCCCCGGAGGGGACTGCTGGGCACAGGGCAGGGGCTCATCAACGCGTTAGCATTGCTTCCAGGATTTACGATGATGGGTCCTCTCCTGCGACTGGCTTGCCCCGTGCTGAGAGCAGAGAAGGCCTCTCTGAGACCCATAAACCTCACAGTCGAGGGCTGTGATGCCAGTACCGCCAATGGGAAAGAAACAGAGGCGGTGCGGCCCCAAAGGTGCAGTGCATCCTGGTTTCCCAGGGGGGAATCTGGATGCATTCAGCTTAGGAACTGCTGGGGCCAGTTTGACTAATCGACCACTCAAGACAGCCTGAGAAGGGGAGATAGCGCCTCACTGCGAGGTTAGCTGTTCTACCTGGGAAGCCCCAGATTTTCCTTAGAACCCACGTTATCCCATCACTGTCCTTGTATGCGTACAGAATGGTCTTTTCTTTAGCATCCCGCCCGCCACCACTGGCCTCACTGCCGCCTGCCCGGCAGCCCCAGCGTGTGTCCTTCAGAGGGAAAGGGCTTGAGGGGCACCTCCTGGGCGCGGACAGCTCATCCCAGCAGCCGGAGCAAGAGCTGAATCTTTCATGCTCCAGTGTATATTGTTTGCAGCCGAGGGGCAGGGAACAGACAGCACATGTTGGATCTTCGTGCTGGGGGTGCCGTCCCAGCCAGCCCCTCTGCTGCATGAGGCCACCGCGCCTGACCCTGATGCCCCGTCCTCCCCCAGGGTCAGAGGTCACACATTGACCGCCCGGGGCTGGAGGACCAGGGCCTCTGGGGCAGGCCGAGGGCTGGGACACTCCCCGGCCTTCACTTTTCAGCGGGTTTGGCCCGAGCACAGGATGAGGCGGCCGGCCTGGGGGAGCTGGAAGAAAGGCGGGGTCACAGCCACGTCCCCGCACCTGCCCCGAGGGGGGCTCAGTGGTTACGCATTAACAGGGGGCCGGCCGCGTGGCGGGCCCAGGGCTGCCGTCGAAAGCCGCGCGGGTGTGTTTACAGCCAGCAGCCTTCCAATAAACGACCTCTCCTGCCACACACGCGCCCGCCCCCCCTTTTCCTGTCAGCCTTGTCACCAAGCTGAGATGACAGGTGAGCAAACAGCAGGGGCGATGGGCCAGGAAAATCCCTGTGCCTCCGCAGGGCCACAAAGCTCCCTGCACCTGACCTGGGCTGCTTTATCGCCTGGGAACAGTCTGTGCAGATAAAGGATCTGCTGGGGATGGGGGCCCAGGAGGGGACGGACGAGGGGTGCAGGGGAGGGTGGCTGCGAGGAGGGACACACTTCGTCTCTCCGCCAAGGAGCCTTTGAGTTTCTTTTTTTTTCAGTTTTTAAATTTTTTGTTGGAGAAGAGTTGATTTACAATGTTGTGTTAGTTTCAGGTGTGGAGCAAAGTGATTATACACATACAGTTATACACATCCACGTATCCACTCTTGTGTAGACTCTTCTACCACATAGGCCATTACAGAGCACTGAGTAGAGTTCCCTGCGCTCTACAGGAGGTCCTTACCTATTTTATATATAGTAGTGTGTGTATGTCCATCCTAATCTCCCAGTTTATCCCCCCCCATCCCCTGGTAAACATAAGTTTGTTTTCTACATCTGTGACTACTTCTGTTTTGTAACGAAGCTCATTTGTACCCTTTTTTTAGATTCCACATATAAGCGGTATCATATGATGTTTGTCTTTCTGTGTCTGACTTACTTCACTTAGTATGACAATCTCTAAGTCCATCCATGTTGCCGCAAATGGCATTATTTTGTTCTTTTTTCTGGCTGAGTAACATTCCACTGTATATATATATATATATATATATATATGTACCACATCTTCTTTATCCATTCCTCTGTCAGTGGACACTCGGGTTGCTTCCATGTCTTGGCTATTGTGTATAGTGCTGTGGTGAACATGGGG
Source organism: Delphinus delphis (assembly GCF_949987515.2). Taxonomy (NCBI): domain Eukaryota; kingdom Metazoa; phylum Chordata; class Mammalia; order Artiodactyla; family Delphinidae; genus Delphinus; species Delphinus delphis. The sequence goes on along the minus strand of NC_082700.1, from coordinate 4,636,325 downwards.
GTGCACGTGTCCTTTTGAATTACGGTTTTCTCTGGGTATACGTGTGCCCAGGAGTGGTTTCTTGCACTAAGATGCCGAGAGGCACTGGGGAGGAGCGTCTGTAAGGGCCCAGGGGGAGTGTGGTGACAGGGGGCTTGGTGAATCTGAACCTCTGCAGTCGCGTGGGTGTTTGCTGTGGACGCTGCCTGAGGGGCAGCTGAGACTGGAGGCTCGTGTCAGAGCACGTCTGGGCCCTCAGATGCCCAGGGCGAGCGAGACCTGGAACTCCCGCCCCGTCGCCCCAGCCTGCTGCAGTTTCAGAACTCTGGGCCGTGAGATGAGGGAAGGGCACATCAAGTCCTAAAACAAACCATGGCGAGTTTGGAGACCCCCAGAAGAGCCCCCTTGGTTCTCGGCCATAAATACGCACGAGGCATAGAGGTGGAGACGCGTCCATGTTTGTCCATGTCTGCCCTCCGTGTGTCCCTTCTGCCCGCTCCTCTACTCCTCTGTCCCTTCCTCCTTCCCTGCTACCTTCTCTCCTCCTTTCCACATGTCTCTGTTGAGCACCAGCTGTGTGCAAGGCTTTGCGTGAGCAGCAGGGAACGCGGAGAGGAGTGAGCACGGCCCCTGCCTTGGGCGGCTCCCAGCCCAGACGGGCTGCCCCGATCCATGGGGGCCTGTGGGGTTTGGGCAAGGTGCCCCTCTGGGCAGACACAGCCTGTGGGCACAGGGCTGGGGGGGCCAGGGGCACTCCATACCAACCAGGAAAGGACCCCCTTCCTCGGGGCAGCAGCTCCCCTGCCTAGGGCACAAGCAGGGTGCGGGCGGGTGGCTGGGAAAGGTGGCCAGGCGTCCCCTCAGGGCACAGGGAGAGCGTGCTGAACTTCCTCCCTGGCGTGGACCTAGCAGCCCACTGTGTCTGAAGGTGTCAGGATACCACATCCAAACTTAAAAGAAATTGTGATAAAATACATATAACGTCAAATTTACCGTCGTAACCATTTCTAAGTGTACAGTTCAGCAGGGTTAAGTACGTTCCCGTTGTCGTGCCACCACCTCCAGAATCTGTCCGTCGTGTAAGACTGAAACCCTGTCCCCCCTGAACACGAGCTCCCCACTCCCAGCCCACCCCCCATCTCCCAGCCACCGGCCCACGGGTCTGCCTTCCGTCTCCATGAGTCGGACTGCTCAAGGGACCTCATACCAGTGGAATTGTCAGTACTCGTCTTTTTGTCGCTGGCTTATTTCACTGAGTATAATGTCACTGTCACGCATGTTGTAGCCTATGTCAGGATTCCCTGCCTTCTGAAGGCTGAATACTATTCCATTGCATGGACGCAGCCCATTCTGTTTGTCCATTTGCTGGCGATGGACACTTGGGTTGCTTCTACCTTTTGGCTACTGTGAATAGTGCAGCTCTGAACACAGGTGTGCAGATATTCAATGTCAACATCCGAACCTTTAAACGGTTTGGGAGCTTTCAACGTCTGCTGGATGAGGGACTCCCACACTGGCCTGGAAGGAAGGCTGGGTGCCAGGATGCTCGGAGGCCGCCCTGGGGTGCATGACGTCTGGTGGAAGAGGAGAGACAGCGCACAGGCGAGCGTGGCCAGCCCTCGCCTGCCCCTCACCGATCTGCACAGAGGAACATGCCATAACATCATGGCGAGTTTGCCCACCTTGACCTTGGCCTGGGATTGTTGGGCTGGGGTCTTTTTTGCCGTTAACTAGGGCGTCCCTGTGCCCTGGTCTTCCTGGGACAGCCCCACATAACCTGTTATAACAGCCCCTCCCTCCCTCTCATCCCATCCCTGCCTCTGACCTGCCATCCCCCTCGCTCTGCCTCCCCTCTTCAGCCCGTTCAGTCGGGTCCAAGCAGAGTCAGGCTCGGAGCCTCCGAGACGAGGTTCACACCCACTGGCTGTGCTTGGAAAACCCTGTGTGTTGCCAGACCTCGGTTGCCTTGCCAGTGAAACGGGGCTGATAATCACATCCACTTTATGTGTTTTGTGTGTGTGTGTGTGTGTGTGTGTGTGTGAGATAACTAAATGGGCAATGCTGTAAGAAAGAGAGTTGGCAGTTTGCAAGGGATCGAGCTGGGAGATGTCAGCGTGGACTATAGGAGCGGGAAGCGCCGACCTTCAGGGCAAAACCCAGGCTTCACACAGTCTCCTGTGGACGCGAAAAGCGCATGAACATTACAGGCTACTTATTCTGAGTAGCCTGTAATAGGGAAAAATGCTGGCAACATCTCAAACTAATAATGATGGCAGCTAACAGTTGTTGAGGGTTTCCAAATGCCACCCTTGCACCGTCTCGTCTGCTCCTTACCGCAATCCAGCGAGAACCCCGATTTCGTCATCCTGATTTCACAGATGAGAAAACCGAGCACAGGGTTTGGCGCCCAAGGTCACAGGAGTAGGAGGTGTGAGAGCTGGGCGTGGAGTCTGAGCGGTCGGTCGACAGGGAGCTTGTACCCTTGACCGGCGTACCGCCCTGCCCCTTGACTTCCGGGAGATGCTGGGGCCTGTCCCACAGGGTGGGGCACAGAGCCCCCCCATCTCTCTCCCACAGCCCTCCTGACAGCCAGCCCCCTCCTCTCCCCGAGGCCACGGTTCAGGGCCCCGGAACGCCGTGGCCTGGAGACAGCACATCTGATGGGGTCTCCAGAAAGGCTGCTTGGGCTGAATTCTCCATGAAAATCCAGCTCTGCCCCCTTGGTCCAGAAGCATTTGGGGACACTTCAGCTATGATCCTAAATGACATGGCCTGTTCACTAACGGGGTCCTGTGTCTTACGGGACCGTCAGTTCATTTCTGCCTGCCTCCGTGGGTTCCGGCCAGACCACTGTTGACCGGTACTGCTGACCAACACGCTGGGACATCTCAGATGCTGCCGGCTGTGTATCCTTGGTCCCCAGTTCCAGCTGAGCCCCGTCTCTCCTCCTTCTCCTCAGCTAGGCATCCCTAGCCCCAGTGCCTGGGACACCGAAGCCCCCCAGAGCCCAGCTGCCCATGGAGCCCGCCTGCCGGGCGCTGCTCTGGGCACAGAAGCTGAGCACGGGGCTGAGAGGACCACCATGGTTGTCAGCTCCCGGTGCTCGTGCTGGGGCAGGTGCTTACGAGGTTAGTCAAGGTGGCCTCCACCCTCTGGACGCAGAAAACTTGAGAGGAAAACACAGTGGACACACACAACACTCACACCACTCAGGGGCCCACGTGTGACGATTTACTTTCCATTAAGCAATGAGGCAGGTGTGGACAATGTAGAGGGATGTGGGCTGAGCTCCCTGAAAGGTGAGCGCCAAGGAGGGGGGTGCAGGGGAACATGTCTCCCAGCTTGGGAACCTAGGGGAGAGAGGCTTCTGTGCAGGGGGTAGCTCAACCCTGGGGGGCTTGTCCAGCAGCCCCCCGGAGGATCCGCCTTCTCATTTCTCTTTAGCTGGTCACCTGGTTGGCTAGGGCAGAAGAGAGGAGAGACCTGGAAATCGTCCCCCAATCAATTCAGTTATCCCTTGACGCCTGCAGCATCTGCCGGTCTTGCTTCCATTCACCTACTCATCCTTCCACAGATGCCTGCAGTGCCTGCAGTGTGCAGACAACAACGTCCCCTGCCCCGAAGCATATTCGTCTTCCTGGAAGTTTCCAGTCACTCTCAGTGCATTTCCCTCTCTTGCTCTTGGCTTTCTTTATTTCTAGATTCTTTGAAGACCTCTGGTTTAAGTCACTCACCTGACACCTGCCCAGAAAAGTCAACTAAGAAAATTCCTGGAGAGTGGGAGTCGTGAGGACTCAGTCTACTTCTGCTAAACTCAGAGAACTCAATTTCCCAGAAAACAAAACAGAAGTTAAAATAAATATTAACAAAGTTATGTTTTGTGGTGTGCCATGAAAATGCTACTCTTCTCTTGGCTAAACTCAACCACAGAATATTAGTTTACTTTGCGGCATCAAATGACTCTATTTCTCCGTGACTGAATTTTTATGGTCACCCTGGCCCCTGCCCATATCAGCGCAGAGAATTTCGGGCAGGGGAGGGGAGGTGCTTTGTCCCTTATGGGTAAGGCTCCGAACAAATTCTGCTAATCTCAGGGTTTGGTGAAACTCTTTGCTCAGGAACTTTATGGCCAGTGGGAATTGATGGTTTGTGTTTGCTCTTCAAATAAAGGAACCTTGGAGGCAGAGAAGGGCATTTTCAGCGGAGCTGCTGAGTTTTGAAATCTTGAGCCCTCTCCCTTATCAGGCCTGTTTATTACAGGTTTCATAAATGTTTTATGAGGGAATGGTGAGGCCCTGCCGACTAGGGGTGGTGGCAGCTGTCTCCAACTTTCCACATTGTTGACAGGATCAAAGGACAGATCTACCACCTGATAAGATTGAGCGGATAAGATAGGGCGGAATCCCAAACTGACTTCTTGCCTCCACGCGCAAGGCAAACAAATGGGCTTGAAAGGGTACCTTTTTCCTTCCCTGCCTGGAGCCCTTTGTTTCCTGCATCATTTGTGGGACCAGCTGTACCTCCTAAGCAGCTCCTGTCCCAGTCACTGTTCAAGCCCCAAACGATTTCTCTTTAACGTTTTTAGAATTTTTAATAATGTTTATTTTACACATTGAAAATTATCTGAGTGCTTTCGTCCGCACTCTGTTCATATGAGTGACACAAATTTTAAAATACGTACAGTGGAAAAGGGGGAAAATGTGTGCATGGAAACAGTTTATGGCCAAATCAATCATCTCTAGTATATTTATATTTTCACGTAGAGGAATTGTATTGACTTTGTTTCCAGTCACTGTTGACATTTTACTACAATCGCCTTGACGATCTTTGAGAATGGTCTTTTCATCTCGTCATTACTGGAAATTGGAAACTTCCTTTTATCACTAGAAATCTCTCTCTCTCTCTCTCTCTCTCTCTCTCTCTTTTTCTTGAGGCAGAGGGGAGGATTCTTTCCTGCATCAAAAGAAGTTTCTCTGATTTTCCAGAAGTGTCCTCGCCTTCTCTGCAGCTCACCTGGCCCTCTGCTCCTGGCTACGCTCTTGGTGTCAGGCCAGAGGGATGGGACTGAGGCATCTGCCTATCTCAGGATTGACTCTGAGAATATCAGCAGTGTTCCGGTGGTAACGCACACACGCGGGTAATTCTTCACAGCTGCCAGAGTGTGTCCACAGCAGCAGATGAAGGGACTGCTTTATAATCCGCGTTGTTCTAGAAAGGTTGGAAAGCGGATCCTGAGAAAACCTGTGAAGACAGCTCTGCTCACCTGGATTGGTGTTTCCGTCCTTCTAAGCTCCCTTTGCCCTGAGCCCCCCGATTTTTCTCTGCCGGGGTGCCCTCCCCCCGACTCCTCCATAGCGCTGCCTCTTCTCCTTTTATCTCTCTTTCCAATGCACCTGCTGTGTGTCCCGAGGCCTCTTGGAAAGCAAGCCGATGAACAAATCCCATTAAGGCGAGCCTGCTGGCCGGCCCTCTGGTCTGTCGTGCACCGCCCCTCCCTCAGTGTGCAGTTTGGAAGAGCGCCGGACGCCAGTGGTGATATTAGCTGTTTCCTCCGTTAGGATCCCTCCACGTGCCCTCGCGCCCCGGCATGTTGATCCGGACCTTTGCTCTGTAAGCCGCGGTTGTCTTCTGAGCTTCTGAGCCCTTCGGCTTACCCTCCTGCACCTGGATGCAGGTACCGGCGCTCATGCCGGGACGGCTCCAGGGTCGAGAGACCGGCCTTCCCCAGCTCTGGGCACGAGCTCGGGCCAGGGCCCCGTCGTCTTCTGAGTCGCCTTTGGGAGGGTGAAAGCACACCCACGTTCCGTAGATGCTTCTCAGGTGGCGTGGGACCGTCATGGGGACTGAAGGACCAGCCTTGGGTTGGGCCAGGCCTGAAAAGAGTGAGAAGAAGACACCTGGAAGGGGATTTTGGAAAATAAAAAGGAAAGATGGTTTTAAAAGACCCGTGTGTAGGTTCAGAAGCAGCAGTGTGTGCCTGGGGTAGATTTATTCACTCTCACGGGGCAGCCTCTTCTCCACAGCCCTGCACTTAGAACTGACCCAGAAAGAAGCCCATCGGAGCCCAGCCCCTTCACCTGTAGCCCATGCAGCAAAAGAGGCCTCCGGAGGCAGCGCTGGGCACCCCTCATCTCCTTGGGAACAACGAGCGGGCACGGTGTATGAGGGTATATATATCTATCTGTCCAAATGCAGACTCCTGGTCAGCAGGATGCTAAGGTGGCCTTGGAATCTGCATTTGAGCCCGGGCGCCCTGCTGGGCACTGATGCAGGATGCGGCTCACCTTGCAAAGGCTGACCTGGCTCGACGGACGAGCCCTGAGAGAGGGGAGGGGAGAGAGCCGTCTCCCAGTCATTCCTCTGCAGTGTGACCTTGGACCAGTCTCCCTGCCTGGATGGGCTACAGGGTCCTCCAGCTTCCTCAGCTCCCACAACACGCCGTCCACACCAGCTTCAAAACTGGGGGAGTCTAGGTTAGTATCTAGGTATTTCGCTTGGCTCAGATCTGGGCAACTTCAGGGCTCTGAAGAGGGTCGTACCTTTATACTTTGATCCAGAAGGCCGTGTTGGCAGAGGGCTGGCTCTGCCCCGTCCCCATGGGTTCAGATGCCTGTCGAGCCTGGGGCCCTGCAGCCAGCAGGCCAGTCGGCTACCCTGCCCACATGACCATTACCCGAGCCGTGCAGCTGTGCCCTCACACCTCATGAGCAGCGCTGGGGTTAGGCCACGTCTCATTCACTACAGCTGTGCGACCTTGGGTCCCTTCACGCCTCCTAGGCCCAGTTTCCGCTTCATTTAAATGGGGATAATGATAAAAGGACCTTTCTGGTAGGGTTTCGTCGGGGGGTTATTTAAAGAAGTTAATACACACGACATGCTTATCCTGGTGCCTGGTACATAGTGAGTAACCGTTAGGTGACATTGTTGCTGTTGCCATTGTTATATCACTTTACGGTTTACAAAGCGCTTTCGGAAAAATTACAGGTTTGTGTGATTTTCATGAAGACTCTTGGAGAAGGCAAGTGATGCCATCATGCAGATCAAATAATCGCGACTCAGAGAAGTTTCGGGAGTTTCTTTCTTCAGCCACCACACCAGGGGTGGTCTCTGATTCACAAGGATAGTATCTAATTTGTGGTTGGTAGGGTCTCCTGTTTTGAAAGGATTGGGGTTTGTGTTTGTGGAGTGCTTTGGGGAGGGGTCGTGGTGACCGGCAGGCTGGCTGGCGGGGTGGCTGCATGCTGGGCGACCGACACCCTCTCCCCTCACTGTGTCCTCACGTCCCCAGCCTCCATTCCCTGTTTGGATCAGGACGCGGGCGGACCAGCAGAACCAAGGACCACGAGGCCTGGTTGTGGGTCTGGAGTACAAGCTCCGCGCTGGGAGCTCAGTGTCCAGAGTCTGGAGCCAGTGCTTCCCCGACCGGAGCTCCAGCCTGGGCCCAGCGGTCGGGGCGTGCCCGGGGCGTGGCGTGGAGATCGCCTGGAGAAACAGGTGGCTTCGCAGCACGGTGCAGCCGTGAGACAGCCTCCCCGGTGCTTCAGGCAGGCACGGCCCTGGGGAGGCTCTAGGGGCAGAGAGGTGGGCACAGGCCTTCCCTGCTTTCTGTCCAGAACTGGCCAGCGCCTCTGACGAGTGCCATCCGTCCCGCAGAGAGCCTCTGCTTGAAAGCACTGCTGTGTTTGCCTGGTGGCCTTAGTTCTCAGCAGGTCAGGCCGGGAAGCACCAAAGGGTGTGATGCCACGTTCTGGACAGAGAAAACCTAAACCGACCACCACTCGGAGGGCACTGGGGAAACCTCAGCCTGACAGCAAAGCAAGTGAATGAGAACGAGTGACACCAGGCTGCTGGGTGCGGGCAGCGGTCCTTGTGGGGGTGTTGGGTGCATGGGCACCATATTGGCCCGAGAGCCCTCCGGTGGGGGTAGGTCATCGGCTCGAGACATCCAGGAGGCAGTGTCCAAGTCCGGTGTTCCCGGCTGCTCTGTCCTTCTCGCCCCTGCAAAGTGCAGAGTGCAGGTTCCCGCAAGGGCTTCTAGAAGACTGTCTCCTTGCTGGAGCCCAAGCGGGCGCGGGGAGCTTGTGGGCAGAGCAGTACGGGCCATGGGCCACAGGCATCCGAGACCTGCCCTCGGCCAAGGAGGCAGCAGTGCCTGCCGATGGCCGGATGGCCTCCACCTCGGCCCCTGTGGCCCCGGCTTTTTATGGTCAAGCCCGAGGAGGGGGCTGGCCTCGGATTGGAGCGGGGTGGCGTTAAGGGACAAGGCAGCTTTTATTATCCGCGCAATTGTTTCCGAAACATTATCAACTCAGATTATTGGCCACAAATTTTCACCCGAAATCAGAGAGTAATAGGCTTTTACGGTGCAGTAAAAAGCGTATTCGCCGGTTCTAGGGTTGTCTCACTAGCTGTTTACTCCACCGTTTTATCAATATTGCCATGATTTGACACTTGTGAATAGAGGAAGATTGTAAAGTGTCCGTAGATCCTGTAAAGCTAAATAGAGATTAGTGTTACTCCTAAGTTTAAGCCCAGTGAAAGATAATCGAATTGATGGATGTGGCTGTAAACCTCCCTTTTATCAACTGCTCGCTCCCGTGCGGCCGTCTGGAGCCTTATTATTTTACAGCATCATTAATGCTCTGGCAGAATAAGCACTGGAAGCGGATGCTGCTGGCTGCAGCGTGGGGAGCCACCACGAGCCGTGAGCTATGCCCCCAAGTCTGCACGGCCTCTCCCTCCCTTCCCCTCTCGACGGCAGCCCTGGCCGTGACTCGCATCTCCCTGCTGGGGCTGCCGGGTGCCGAGGGGCCAGCCCGCGCACACCCGGGCATCCCTCCGGCCCCTCGCCCCTTCTGGCCCTCTGGCTCTTTGGGGTGGGCCCTGGCATCTTCAGTGGCTGCCACTTCTGGTACTCTTCCACGCAGCACTCTTCTAGAAACTCCTCTGGGGCCTCTGCCTTCTGCACAGATGGTGTCACATGTGGCCAAATAATGCTGCTTCTGGGGAAGATGAAAACTGCCCAAACATGATCCAGTGGAGGCAGCTGAAAGGCAGACATACTGTTAGCAGGTGTCACACCGAGAGGGGATCCCTGGACTGCCTGTATCTGAGCGGCTCAGTCCTAGCCAGGAAGCTCTCTTCACAGAAAGGGCCAGTTGAAGTCTTTTCTGCCTTTGTCGAGGCTGCGGTGGCGCAGGGGCTGAGCCGGGGGGGTTGGCGCTGAGGCAGCAGGGCCGCAGGGCCGTTTCTCTTGGAGGATGTGTCTCTGGGGCTCCCATCCTAAGGGACAACAAGCAGGGCTCCCCCATTTCCAGCCCACCCTCTCCTCACTTCCACCAGCTGTTCTGAGCCTCGCCAAGGCCTGGGCCGAGCCTGTGGGCCCAGGACCTGCTCTGGTCAGGGGCACAGCTCCCAAACACGGAGCCCGTGTGTCCATCGAAGCTGGCCCGTCCTCCATCTGGTCCCTTCTCTCCAGGGCCGCTGGGAAGAAGCGACTTGCGCACCTGCCGCCGCAGTGCACGGACCATCGTCGGGTGGGCTTTGTGTCTCTGGCCTGACTCCGGTCTGGCTGCCACCTTGGGGCTCCAGGTACCACCCAGAGTCAGGTGGTGGCTCCCTGAGGTGTTAGTCCCCCTGGCCTCGCAGTGGCCCAGTCTGGCCTAAAAAGGGATTTCCTTATATAATGGCAGTAGTTTTTCAGTCCCAGCTGACCAGCACCTCATTGTTGATGCAGCAGAGAGCCTGGCGGCCAACCGTCTTCTGTGCACCTGCTCTCGACCTTGGCGGTGACCCTGAATCGGGTAACTGGGTTCAGGGCCTTCTGCCTGGCCTGGTGACGGAGCTGTGTTCTTAGGCCACTGGGCGAGCCTCGATCTTTGGCTGGCCTTGACCGGAGAGACTGGGACACAGAGAACAAGGAAATAGTTCTGCAGAAGACTCACCTGGGAGAGACCGGCTTGGCCACAGCAGATAAACACCATTTTTTTTTTCTCCTTTTTATTGCTTAAAGCTAAGCTATATGTACCTTAGTTGGAATTAGCGGGCTAAAAGTTCAGGAGATAAGGAGCCTCTCCTTGGCAGGAGTGATCGGCAGGTCCGGCAGCTGGGGCTCGGTCCAGGGGCCTTGTCACCTTTTGAACTAGGGGCCCGGTTCCCCGTCTGTTTCACAGTCTCAGCAGCAGGGAACTTGAACAGAGATGCTGGACCTTGTCACCCGGGCTCCACCTCAGTGTACAGTACAGATGTGATTTTTGGTCCCTGATTCCAAGACGGGCTGGGCCACCAGAGGGGTTGCAGGGTCCTGCGGGCTGCCGGGCCTCAGGCCTGCCTGCAGGGAGCTCAGAACCCACAGTGAGGCCTAACAGCAAACTTGTAAAGCCCGCCTGCTCACGTGGCCTCAGGGCAGAGGAATTCTGAGCACTTGGGATCTCCTGGGGCGCTTGTTAACATGCTCTTCCTGGGGCCCCTCCCAGGCTGCTGTGCGGGCACTCAAGTTCGGGAACTACTGCCCTCGGCCTTGATAGCCCACCCTGGTCTCAGCATAAAAGAATTGCACTTGCCACCCTGTCCCGAGAGGCCGGTGAAGGCAGAAGAGCTTACGTCTGTACACAAATGACCGCCGTTGGCGAGGGCACCATTGGGGTCCCGTGAAGGAGCAGCTGGCCCTTCTGCCCGCTCCGGACGTTTGGGTATGTTGCTGTGACATAAGCACACGGCAAGGAAAACGTCCTCAAGAAAGAAGTGGGTACCATTCGCACAGCAAGTCTGTTCTCAAAATGATTTCTCTGGTTCGGAGTCCACTTATTTGCCACGTCATTTTGTAAGTGTTTGCTAAGTGACTGTGTGTCAAGCACTCCTGGGCTCCCAGAGGGTGGAGGAGACGTGTGAGCACGGCACTAAACGCGGCGACAGACGGCACAGGGCCCAGACCCAGGCCCGCTGCAGGGGGTGTGTGTGTGCGCGTGCGCGCATGTGAGCCGCCTGGACACACAAACCCACCAGACTTGCTTCCAGCCCTGGTCATATCTCTGAACTCCCAGCCTCCTGAGCTGAAAGTTCTCACTTTGGGAAACTACAACCTTTAATTAGCGTCTGACAAACATTTTTTTCTCTCGAAGGCTGTTTTTCAGTTCAGTTGAATATATGCCACATTTGATATGATATCTTTAAAAGTGTCACCTTATATTGGGGGACGGGAGAAAGAAAGAAGAACAAAAGGGAAAAGAAAAAAAGAAAAAACAAGAATAATAACAGCAAACAAAACACCCGATGCTGTAACCCAAGTAAAACCCTAAGGAGGGGCTTCCCTGGTGGCGCAGTGGTTGAGAGTCCGCCTGCCGATGCAGGGGACGCGGGTTCGTGCCCCGGTCCGGGAAGATCCCACATGCCGCGGAGCGGCTGGGCCAGTGAGCCATGGCCGCTGAGCCTGTGCTCCGCAACGGGAGAGGCCACAACAGTGAGAGGCCCGCGTACCGCAAAAAAACAAAAACAAAAACACCCTAAGGAGATGAGGGCTGAGCTGTGACGCTGTTGCTCTGCTGCTAATAAAGCCGCCTATCTTGAAGAGTAAACACCACATTGTTTTGCCAACTATTAGCTTTTTACTACTCGCCAATAAAGCGAGCAGTTATTCATTTCAAATAATATTCCACTCATTGTTTCCTAAAGATTAGCAATGCAAAGAGATGTCAACAATTTTCACTCTTTAAGTGTGATAGGCTTTTATAGTGCAGTATAAAGATATCGCAGGGAAAGGCTGCAATCCTAGCAGCTCGATTTTTCTTTTATCTGTCAATACAGCCCCAATTTGACACTTGCGAGCACAGGAAGCTTGTAAAGGGCCCGCAGACCCCATAAAGCTGGCAGCACTCGGGTTAGCCTTGCAGCTCTCTTAAGGCACCGTAAAGCGATAATTTAATTAACTAACGGGGCTGGACGCAGGCAGCTTTATCGAATTAGTGCTCTTCTCCTGGCCTGGTAATTCCGCTGCTGCTCTGTACAGATTAGCAAGAGCCTGGGAGAAGCGTTTTGTACAGGCATCCCCTGGCCTCCCGTTGGCTTCTGTTTGAAGTGTTTCTGTAGAGCTGTGACATCGCTGTTGTTCCCAGAGAAAAATACAATAGTTTATCGGAGCTAGTTTTGAGTATTTTCATAGAAGCTGCAAACTTAGGTGTTTAATGGGACGTCCATGCGTCGTTTAATAATATAAATTCTTGCTGGCATTGTGTCTGTGTGGGCGCGTCTATGCGCGCGCGCGTGTGTGACGTGTGTGTGCGTGCATGTGTGCGCACGTGTGGGTCTTTTGACTCTGCATACGAGCGTCACCTCCCCCCTGGCTCCCGTGGCTGTGGACAGGCCGGGTGATGGTGGGAGCCCCGGGGACCACGGGGGCGCTTGGGCGGGTTCGGGCTGCTCTCCTGCTCTCGGGACAGCCCTTTGCTAGCAGCCCTGTCACCGGGATTCTAGACACTTCTTTGGAGCCTGTCCTCTGGATCGGCTGTCCTATAGGCCGTCCGGGCAGTGCTGAGCTCCCTCTGCCGGTGGGCAGCTCTGGGGGCTGGGGGGTCTTCCAGCAGCTCTGCATTCCTGCGGGCCTCGCCCAGGGTAACTGTGATCACTGCAGAGAAATGTCACCCTGACCTTGGGCTCCAGGGGGCCCCCAGGCCTGGAGGCGTCAGTTCACGCTTCTGGGGCTCAGAGACTCTGGGGGTGAGTTCGGCGAGGGCCATCGTGTTCAGATGGGTCCCAGGCCAGCTGGAGCCATCAGTGCGCTCTGCTGAATGTGTACTGAGCTGCCGTGTCACCCCCAGGGAGGTGACACTGGTCTTCATCCAGGGTACCACTCGCAGTGGCTCATTTCCAGATTTCTGTCCAAATGGAAGCTTTCACCACCTTTGGTCCCAAAGCCACTGTCCAACTTGGAATCTTGGTGACTCCAGTGTCCAGGCAGCTCTCAGCCTCCTGGCTCCCAGCCTCTGAGCCGTGGGGCGGCCGGGCTGGGCCAGCAGAGGGCAGAGAGGAGCGGCTCTGGGAGCTCCAGCCCTCCTGAGTCTGTCCATGGCTTCCACTCCCATTCCCGGAGTGACCCTCCCGCTGGGGAACCTCTCAGTGCCCCCTCTGCATCATTCTTAGGGGAGCTCTTGTAAGATACTGCTGCCTGGGCTCTGCTCTACAAGTGTGACCTCTGTTGTTCAGGTTCTTTCTTTCTTCTTTTTTAATGTTTTCGAAAATTCGTACAAGTAAGCTTTTAAAAAATCGTGGTGAACTATACATGACATAAAACCTACATTTTAATCACTTTTAAGTCGGGTGGCCTTAAGTACACATACACGGTTCTACAGCCATCGCCACCATCCACCTCTTGAATTCTTCTGGTCTTGCAAAGCTGGGTCTCTGTCCCCATTGAACAATAACTCCCCTTTCCCCTCCCCCTAGCCTCTGGCACCCACCCTTCTCCTTTCAAGTCTCTATGAATTGACTACTGTAGGGGCTTCGTGTCAGTGGAATCAAACAATATTTGTCCTCTAGTGTCTGACTTATTTTGCCCAGCATGTCTGCAGGGTTCATCCATGTTGTAGCATGTGTCTGAATTTCCTGCCTTTTCAAGGATGAATAATATTCCGTTATACGTCTGTCCCACATTGGTTTATCCATTTATCTGTTGATGGACGTTTGGGTTGTTTCCATCTTTTGGCTGTTGTGGGTAACGCTGCTGTGAAGATGGGGGTGCAGATACCTCACTGAGTCCCTGCTTTCAGTCCTGTGTGTGTACCTAGAAGTGGATTTGCTGGACCCTGCGGCTTTTCTGTGTGTGACTCAGAGGGACCCACCAGTCTGTCTTCCATGACAGGTGCTCCGTCTTACGTTCCCGCCAGCAACTCTCAAGGATTCCAGTTTCTCCACGTTTCTCACCAACACTTGTTATTTTCTGTTTGTGTGTTTTAAAATTTTTTAAAAAATTTTATTTATTTATTTTATTTATTTTTGGCTGCGTTGGATCTTCGTTGCTACCCGGAGGCTTTCTCTAGTTGCGGCGAGCGGAAGCTACCCTTCATTGTGGTGCGCGGGCTTCTCACTGCGGTGGCTTCTCTTGTTGTGGAGCACGGGCTCTAGGCACGCGGGCTTCAGTAGCTGTGGCCCGCCGGCTCAGTAGTTGTGGCTCACGGGCTCTAGAGCACAGGCTCAGTAGTTGTGGCACACGGGCTTAGTTGCTCCGTGGCATGTGGGATCTTCCCGGGCCAGGGCTTGAACCTATGTCCCCTGCATTGGCAGGCAGATTCTCAACCACTGTGCCACCAGGGAAGTCCCGTGTTTTTTAATTGGATAATAACCATCCTAATGGATGTGAGGGGATCTCATTATGATTTTGATTTGCACTGGGAATTAATAATTTAAAAAGATTCTCCAGGCGGTGCCAGTGAGCACCCAGAACGGAGAACCACTAACTACATGACCATCAGCTACTGAGGACACGTTATCTGCCAGGCACTGTTCTAAGTACCCCCTTACCACCCCCGCAAACACTCAGCGAGACAGGAACCGTTCTCCTTCCTACAGATGAGAAAATCCGGCACACAGAGGTGAGTGAAGACTGCTCAGCTAGTAGGTGGTGGGGCCCGAATTCAAGTCCAGATCTGTGGGCCCCGGAGCCCCTGCCCCTCGGCGACTTTGCTGTTTAGCCCTTGGCTATGAGCTGTTCAGGGAGCCGCCCACTTCAGGAAGTGAAATCGTCAAGGGACACTAGGGTAGCTCCGATTTGCGTGGGGTCCGTCCCGTCTAAAGACAATATCAAAATGAAATCTTTCATTCTTGAAAGGAATATTTTTTTTCTCACCACGTTTTTCAGTAAGGAGGTCTGATAAAGAAGAATTGTTGAATTTAATTTAATTGAAACTTTTTTCTTTTGACTGTGCCCCACTGCTTGTGGGATCTTAGTTCCCCGACCAGGGATCGAACCCGGGTCCCCAGCAGTGAAAGCGCTGAGTCGTAACCACTGGACTGCCAGGGAATTCCCGAGTTGTTTAACTTTAAATAATCATAGTTCTAGTAGTTTAATAGTTACCTGATAGTCATTTATTCAAATAAAACTCAGGCCTACGTGTTTTCAGAGGCAGAAATCCAGAATCCACTTCATTTCCATCTCCTGTGCTTATTTACTGAGGGCCTGGAAGGGGGCCGAGTGTGAGAATTGGAGTGAGACGACACTGCCCTCTCGTGGGAGATTAAAGTTTGGCTGTGGACACAGCTCCAGAGCTTTGAGGAGCTTTAATTTGCTTAGTATGATAATCTCCAGGTCCATTCATGTTGCTGCAGAGGGTGTTTTTTCGTTCTTTTTATGTCTGAGTAATATTCCATCGTGCATATATACCACATCTTTATCCACTCATCTGTTGTTGGACATTCAGGTTGCTTCCATGTCTTGGCTATTGTAAACAGTGCCACTGTGAACATAAAGGTGCATGTATCTTTTCTTTTTTGTTTTGTTTTATTTTGTATTTTTTTATTGTGGCAAAATATAGCTAATATAAAATTATTCCCAGGTTTGGGATGTCCTCAGCTATTCTTTCTTTAAACAAACTTTTGCCCCCTCCCCCCTGCTCTTCTCCTTCAGAAGCTCCAATAGTTCTGATATTTATTCTTTTCATGGTGTCCCATAGATCACTTAGGATTTTTTCACTCTTTCATTCTTTTTCTTTTGTTCCTCTGACTCAGTTATTTCAAAGTTCCTATCCTCCAACTCACTGATTCTCTTCTCATGGAGCTTCAGGTGGAAAAAGACAGCAATAGGTTAAGGAGTGACTGGGAAATGAGGGAAAGGAGAAAATCCTTCTGTATTTCAAGGGTGGTGGAAGGCAAGGCCACTGCAGGGAGTGGGGTGGATGGTCCAGGAATAGTGCCCACGCGTCCGGAACAGCTGCGGAGAGAATGGAGAGAAAGCGGGAAGGAGGGACTGCCGAGTCGGAGCCCACTGGGAACATGGCCGTGGGGCGGGGGAAACCAGAGGCCTGAAAGGGCCAGCGCCTTGTATAGTGGAGTGCTGCACGTCTGCCCGCCGGCCCGCCGGCTGGGTCCAGTGCGGCTCCGGCCTTATTATTTGAGGTCTTGTGTGCAGGCGGTATCCACGAGGGCAGTGAGGGATAGAGTTTCCACACGGTCACTCCTTCTCTGCTTCTGGTGACACGGCCCTCCTCCAGAGCTTTGAGGATCTGTGTGGTGACCCCCAAATGCGCTATGGTTCAAAAATGGTGCAAGTTTATTTCTGACTCAGGAAGTCCAAAGCTGGTGACCAGATCAGAGTGGATCTGGGTTATTATTATGACCATAACCCTCTTCCGCTGGTGTCACCCCGTCGCCACTCAGCTCCAGGCAGCCTGTGTGGGCAGCCGATGCCCTCTGGTGGCTTTGGTAGGATGGCCGGCTTACCAGTCTACGGGGATGGAGACGTGCCCTGAGCTAATGACACAGGTTCTAGAAATGGGCCAGCAACTCCCATCACTACCATGCTTCCAAATAATATAATTTCACTAGAAACCCTTGTAAGGTCCCCAAATACCTACTGCCCACCCAGCAATGCTGAGGCCTTTCTCCTCTACCTTGTGCTGCTCTCAATTGTTTTACAAAACGGTGGTCAACAAGGGGCTAGCAGGCCACCCATGGTTCTTGGGAAAGAGGCCCATCAAACCACAAAGCTCCACCACCAGCTCTGGAAAATGACGTCCTTGTATTAAAACATTCCTTCAGTAGATTCGTTTTCCACTCAAGGCTCAGCAGCTGGGCAGAGAACAGTTACCACATATCACCACTAGAGGGAGCTCCAGAGCCACCTCTGAACGTTGCCCATACCTGGCAGGGAGGAGACCAAGGTTGGAAGATCTTTCTCATAGAAAAGTACTTATACATCCCGATCCAGTTATGCACATTTTAACAGCCTGTAACTGTGTGGTCTCCTTTTCATTCCTTAATTGTTAATACTCTTGCTGTACTTTGCGAGGATTGGGAAATGCTCGAGAAACAATTATTAGGAACAATAATTAATGACCATGTGTCAGGCACTGAGATAAGCACCTTTTATTCATTAGCTCTAGTTCCCACAATAACCCTGTTGGAGGGATGCTGTTATGTTTCTCCCCCTTTGTTATTCCTAAGCTTAATTTTTTATTATGAAAAATGGTAAATATACAGAGAAGTAGAGAGAAGTGGTGAGTCTAATGACCATGGCCATCACTAGATTGAAACAATTGCTCACATGTTGACACATTTGCCATCTACTGCGTTTTGGAGGAAGTATTTTAAAGTATGGTCGTTACTCACCCCTAAATACTTCAGTAGGTATCTCTAAAAACTACAGACATTTCCCACATAATCGTGATACCATGGTTAATGAAATTAACCATGATTCTGTAATATCACCCAATATGCAACCCATAGTCGCATTTCCTGGTTGTCCCCAAAATGTCTTTTACCCTTGCTTTGTTCTGACCAGCAGCCAAACAGGAATGCTCTTTGCCATATCTCTTGGGCCTCTTTTGTTTAAAATTTATTTTATTGAAGTATAGTTGACTTACAGTGTTGTGTTAATTTCTGCTGCACAGCACAGTGATTCAGTTATATGTATATATATTCTTTTTCATATTCTTACAGGATATTGAATATAGTTCCCTGTGCTATACAGTAGGACCTTGTTGTTTATCCATTCTATATATAATAGTTTGCATCTGCTAATCCCAAACTCGCAATCCTTCCCTCCCCCACCCCATCCCCCTTGGCAACCACAAGTCTGTTCTCTACGTCTGTGAGACCGTTTCTGTTTCGTAGATAAGTTCATTTGTGTCATATTTTAGATTCCACATATAAGTGATACATGGTATTTGTCTTTCTCTTTCTGACCTACTTCACAATCTGTAGGTCCATCCAGGTTGCTGCAAATGGCATTACTTCATTCTTTTTAATGGCTGAGTAATATTCCATTGTGTGTGTGTGTGTGTGTATATATATATATATATATATACACATATATATATATGTATATATACCACATCCTTTTTCTTTACATTTTTCCCTTTTAAAAAAAATTTATTGAAGCATAGTTGATTTACAATGTTGTGTTAATTTTTTCTGTACAGCAAAATGATTCAGATATGTATATATATTCTTTTTCATACTCTTTTCCATTATGGTTTATCACAGGATATTGAATATAGTTCCCTATGCTATGCAGTAGGACCTTGTTGTTTATCCATTCTATATATAATATTTTACATCGGCTAATCCCAAACTCCCACATTTCCCTCCCCCACCTTCCTCCCTCTTGGCAACCACAAGTCTGTTCTCTGTCTGTGAGTCTGTTTCCGTTTCATAGATATGTTCATTTGTGTCGTATTCGATTCCACATATAAGTGATGTCGTATGGTATTTGTCTTTCTCTTTCTGACTTAATTTGCTTAGTATGATAATCTCCAGGTCCATTCATGTTGCTGCAAAGGGTGTTATTTCGTTCTTTTTATGTCTGAGTAATATTCCATCGTGCATATATACCACATCTTTATCCACTCATCTGTTGTTGGACATTCAGGTTGCTTCCATGTCTTGGCTATTGTAAATAGTGCCACTGTGAACATAAAGGTGCATGTATCTTTTCTTTTTTGTTTTGTTTTATTTTGTATTTTTTTATTGTGGCAAAATATAGCTAATATAAAATTTACCATTTTAGCCATTTTAAGGGTACAGTTCAGTGGCGTTAAGTACATTCACATTGTTGTGCAACCGTCACCCCCATCATCCCAAGAACTTTTTCATCTTCTCCAACTGAAATCTGTACCACTCAGTACTAATTCTCCCCCAGCCCCTGGCAACCAACATTCTACTTTGCACCACATCTTCTTTATCCGTTCATGTGTCGATGGACAGTTAGGTTGTTTCCATGTCCTGGCTGTTGTGAATAGTGCTGCTGTGAACATAGGGGTCCACGTAGCTCTTTGAATTATAGTTTTGTCTGGGTATATGCCCGGAAGTGGGATCGCTGGGTCACGTGGCACCTCTATTTTTAGTCTTTTGAGGACCCTCCATACTGTTTTCCATAGGGGTGCGTCGACTTACATTCTCTTGGATCTCTTTTAATCTAGAGCTGTTCTTACACTTCCCGTCTTCCTCCTTTTTTAAAAATGACGTTGACATTTTGAAGAAACTCAGTTGCTTCGTGCAAAGCTGCACATCGGATCGTCTGCTTCCTGGTTACGTATTTAACCTGTTCCTCTACCCTCTGTATTTCCTGTAGGCTGTACGTTAGATTGTAGGCCTGACGAGATTCCGATGAATTATGATTTGGGGGATGCTGTGTTATGTCACGTTGCGTCACGTGATGTTGGTTGTCTACTGTTGTGGTGCTTGGTCTAATCACCGGTTGAGGGGGACGTGGTCAAGCATCTCTACTATAAAGTGACGTTTCCCTTGTGTTAGCAAGTGAGCTGCAGGCTGACACTTTGGCTCCACGTGGAATCCAGTTCCCCACCAGCTGTCCACTGGATGGGGTTAGCATTCGGGACAAGCATTGCAATTAACTAGTACATTAGGGTTTGCAAAATGGTGGTTTTTACCTTCTGTCAATCCCTCTGCATTTATTAGATGTCATTCTTCTTTAGAGTAGAGCTTTTCTTTATTTCCTGGGGCTGTTTGCTTATTCTGAAGTACGGCTCCTGCCAGAAAGGCAGTAAGTGTTCAACTCTTTCCCTTGAATTACAAATGTTTAGAAGAAGATGGTGTAATAGCCACCTCCAATAGTGCCAAGTAAGTTTTTTTTTTTTTTGAGGTACGCGGGCCTCTGTTGTGGCCTCTCCTGTTGCGGAGCACAGGCTCCGGACACGCAGGCTCAGCGGCCATGGCTCACGGGCCCAGCCGCTCCGCGGCATGTGGGATCTTCCCGGACCGGGGCACAAACCCGCGTCCCCTGCATCAGCAGGCGGACTCCCAACCACTGCGCCACCAGGGAAACCCCGCAAATAAGGTTTTGCGGGCTTTTTGGTGTTCTTTTGTTTGTATCATTGTGAACTCACCTCAATTAATAATAGTCACTATTCTTTTGATATTCAAATTGTACCAACTTTGGCCAATAAGAGCCTCTTCAAACCAGCTCTTGTAAGAAATGATTGTTTAAGGACTTGAACGTGGGGGGCCATCTATTTCAAGCTGGGAGCAAGCTAGAAGCTAAGAGAAGAGGACACACAGAAGATACATAGAAAGTTTGGGATGCAAACTCAAGGAGAAATTGGAACTTAGTTAACTGAGGGTTCTGGGGTCAAGCCAAGGGAAAGCACTATAGAATGGCCTGAAAGCACAGGACAGAAAAAGTGGGCAGGGAGGCGGACAGTGGGAGGGGAACACATGCACCTTGGGGAGGTCAGTACAGGTGTAGTCATTGTTGGACCAGAAACTCAAGGGATAAACCATGGTCCAGACAGAACAGGATCAGCCTTGTCCAGAGATTTAAGCAGTACTGATACCTGACCCAGGTTGAGTGGTAGAATATTTAGAAAATTAAAAGGTCAAGGTTAGAAGGGACAGGTGAGAGTGGCAGGGAGGGGAAAGTGCTATGACTGACTTTTCAGTGTGATATTTTCTCAGTGAAATATCCTGAGGACACAGCATGCAAAGCCAGATGGTACATGACCAATCAGCATCCAGTAATGAAGTTCCTAATTTTTATTTAATGACCAGCCATGCTCTCTATGGGCATATTGTAGAAACGTGGGAATGACAAGAGGGCGTGTCCTGAGGCTGCCTTTTCCAGCTCTGTCCTTCTGGAAGGCTAACAAGGATCTTTTATTTTTAAGTGCACCCAAAAAACTTTCCCTGATAGCTCGTTCCGCTGTCCTGTAACGTTGGGGACGTCTCCCTTGTAACTTCACACTCCCGTTTCTGTTCCATTTATAGTCTATATTTTTTGCATACTTCTGCTTGCAAATTTCCTTCATCCTTATATTTAAGCACTGTCTCTTACAAACAACATTGATTTCTTTTTTTTTTTTTGCGGTATGCTGGTCTCTCACTGTTGTGGCCTCTCCCGTTGCGGAGCACAGGCTCCAGACGCACAGGCTCAGTGGCCATGGCTCACGGGCCCAGCCACTCCGCGGCATGTGGGATCTTCCCAGACCGGGGCACGAACCCGTGTCCCCTGCATTGGCAGGCAGACGCTCAACCACTGTGCCACCAGGGAAGCCCAACATTGATCTCTTAATTGGATTCTTTAGTCATTTACATTTATTGTACTTATGATGTTTAAATCCACCATTTGACTGTTTGGTTACTCCTGTTCTTTGTTCCTGCTTTTTTCCTATCTTCTTTTTTTAAAAAATTGAGATGTAATTGACATATAACATATGACTTTCAGGTGTACAACATCATGGTTTGACATTTGTATATATTGCAAAATGATCACCACTGATGTCTAGCTAACATCCCTCACCACACATAGTTACAATTTTTTTTTCTTGTGATGAGGGCTTTCAGGATCTACTCTCAGCAACTCTCAAATATGTGATACAGTGTTATCAACTGTAGTTACCACACTGTGCATTACCTCCCAGGACTTACTTATTTTGTAACTGCAAGTTTGCACCTTTTGACCCCCGCCCCTTGCCTATCTTTGTCTTCTTATTGTTTCTTATTTTACTCCATTGGATACATTAGATGCTTTCTTCCTGTATTTTTAGTGGTTCCCTAGAGATCACCGTATGCATTCCTGACTTTTTAACATCTAACATGAATTCCTACTTTTGTCACTTCCCAGGACACTTCAGTACCTTAGGACATTTAACATCCTTTCTTCCTGCGTTGAGTACTATGATTGCCAAGGAAGTTCTCTCTACATATTTAAAACCCTGCAAGGCGTTAGTACAGTTACTGTTTATATGGTCAGCGTTCATTTAGGTTTATCTGTTGTTCTATTTACTCTTCCCAGGGCAGCTCATTCCTTCTTGCATTTCTGTGTTTCTATCTGAGATAATTTTCTTTCTGTCTAAAGATTCTTCTTCGGTTTGTACGCACTAGTTTTGTTGTCTGGAAAGATTATCAGTTCACCTTAACTTCTGAATATTTTTGGTGGATATAGGATGCTAGGTTGTCAGCTATTTTCTGTCAGAACTTTGAAGATATGATTTCCTGTCTTTTGGTTTCTAGTGTTTCTGATGAAGGTTAGTGGTCAGTCTTATTGTTGGTCCTCTGAAGGTAGCATACTTTTCTTCCCCTTCTGGTTTCTTTTAAGATTTTCTCTTTGTCTCTTTGTTTTTTAGTACTTTTACTGCAATATGCCTAAATTTGGGTTTCTTAGTATTTCTGCTGCTTGGAGTTCCTAATTCATGGCTCTGTGTCTTGAGTCAGTTTTAAGTATATCTTGAAATATTGCTTTTTCGCGATTAATTCTCCCCTCTTCCTTCTGGGATTCCAGTTACACATATTTTAAATCTTTTTTTTTCACGTTTAATGTGTCTCTTACACTCTTTTCCGTGTTTCTTTTTCGATCTCCATGCTTTGGTCTGACTATTTGATTCTGATCTTCTTGACTGATTTTCTCTTAAAGCTATTTAATCGCTCCTAAACTATCTGCTGAAGTTTTAGTTACAGTTATTGAAAACTGTGCAGTTTACAAAACTGTACCGTAAGCTGTCTAGATGCAGTCATCCGTGTGGATTTTCTTTTTTATACTTTCCAGTTTCCTGCTAGAATTTACTATCTGAATCATTGAACTCCTTGAACATTCCGTCGTGGTTATTTAAGGATGTGTGTCCGATAACCCAGCGTGTGGCTGGCTCTCCGGTGGGTCCATGTCTGTGGTCTGGCTGTGGAGGAACTCGCCCGTCCATCTCAGGTGGAGAGCCGCCCTCCAGCCCAGGGCACTAGGCGGTCTTTCTGCTCGTGCTAGCTCAGGTCACTTAGGGCAGCACTGATTTCTTCTGATATTATAATCAGATTATTTCCTATGGATTTATGGCTTCAGAACCTGTTGTCATTTCAGTGTAAGGTGTCTTTGCTCAGGACCAAACGGAAGCACAGAGCAGTCAGGGGCCACAGTGAACGTGCGTTTCTCCTACAGCGTCTCAGAGCCCTTCTTATGTCTGGGAGCGGGAGTCAGGGTCCGGGATACGATCCCAGGACAAACACACCCTTGGCAGCAGACGTTCCCACCAGGCTTTGCTGCTGGAGCGAGTGAGGCCGAGATGAAGGGGCTTCAGGCCCGTGCTGGCAGTGGCGGCTGCGACGTGGATCCTGACCCGGCAGCAGCTGCAGTGTCCCCGCCGGCCCGGCCCTGTGGGTGAACTCGGCTGTCCTCGTAACCGCCTGGACCCCCTGGTTCGGGCCGCTCTCTGAGACGTCCTTTCCTTTCTGAGTTATCCGATACCCTTTCAGCGCAGGCCTGTTCTGCACAGACGAACCAGAGTGGGATTTCGTTGTTTGCAACGGCAACTCATGACTATTCCACGACCAAGCGGCCGAGAACTCAGGAGGGCTGAGGCTGCTCCGTTCTCCGCGGGAGACTCAGCTGGGAGATGACGGCATTTCAGACCCGGCAACCCGGGGTGCTGCGGGCTCCTGCCTGCCTGGGAGGTTAAGAGGGAAGGCTGCACACGCCGCCGTGCACTCGACTAAATTGCATGCAATTCTCCTGGAAAACTAAAATAATAATTTAGGCCCTTTAACAGGCTGGAAAGGACCATTAGGGAGAGAACAGAGAGGAACAAATTAGGAGAGAAGGCTGCGCGGGATGTGGTTGACGTGGGTGGAGGCTAGGCCGCCTGCTGGGCTGTGAGCCATGGCCTGAGCAGCCCTGGAGGGAGACCCTTTCTCATCAGGGCCTTCCTCTTGGGAGGTTCCTGGGGGTCTTCTCTAACACCTTTGTGGAGGTCGGTGTTCTTGGGGCAGCTCCTCCAGTCAGGGCCCCCCCCCCCCCCCCCCCCCGCCCAGCTCCTGACCCTGACCCTCAGCTGCATTGCGCCGGCCTGGCTGCCCCATAAAGGGTGCTGACCTCAGCCTCCGTTGCTTGGAGGGTCGAGGCCTATAGGAGCCTGTGACACGCCTCTAGGACCTGCCTCTCCACCCAGACGTCGAGTTGCAGGAGCAGAGGGCCAGGTCCTGAGCTCTCTTTGTACACTGTGCACACGGGAGGTTTCAGTACGTGCTCTTCGCAAGTGATGCGCCTGACTGGTCTCCCCCTCTCCTGTTTGCTATTAGCTCTTTCTCCCAAATTGCCATGTTGCCGGGTAGGTGGATTCAAGTGGTAAAGTGCAGAGGGGGTTCAGAATGTTACTCCCCATCTGAAGTTCAGGGCTTGGGGGACAAGAGGGGGAGGAGAGCTTTGCAGGTAGATGGGTACATCTTGCCTTTTTTATTTCTAGAAGGCCAGTTCCTGGCTTAAGGCTCCTGCTTACATAGCTGCTGTCTACTCGATGGTCTGTAGGTTGATGTATTGATAGTTTGAAGATTCTGCCTCATATTTTCGTCCACTTCTAGGACGTCTCTGCTCCAGTGTCTTCCAGATGGATGCTGGAGGAGTTCTCCCACCTGTGCCCCCATATTTGCTTAAGCCTGGGCTTCTCATTCACCTTTTCCATCCAGGTCCCTTTAATGCCAGAGGAGAGTTCACACAGACCAACGTTAGCGTTCCAACTGGTTCCCCGCCTTCGTTTTTGCCCAGGTTGCTTTTTAAAGCATAAATCAGACAAAATAGCTCCACTGTTGAAAGCCGTCCCAAGGCCTCCTATCACGTGGGGGCTTTTCCCCAGGGCCCTTTATAAAAGCCTGCAGAGGGTGGCCTCTTTCTACCTCTCTGCTGCCATTTCTTGCCTCTTAACCTGCTGGCTTATGACTCCCCAGCCACACTGGCCTCCTTCCTACCCTTTGAACACTTCAGACCTCAGGGCCTTTGCACTTGCTGTCCTGTTTGCCTGGGACACCACCCTCCGGGTCATCCATGTTTTGTTGCTTCTCCTTGTCATTCGGATCTAAGCTCAAATGTCACCTCCTCTCTGCATCCATCCAGTTAGCCAGCCCTCATCCAATC
Organism: Delphinus delphis; assembly: GCF_949987515.2. Taxonomy (NCBI): domain Eukaryota; kingdom Metazoa; phylum Chordata; class Mammalia; order Artiodactyla; family Delphinidae; genus Delphinus; species Delphinus delphis. Next base: position 4,611,295 of record NC_082700.1, on the reverse strand, counting down.
ACTGTCTGTCCCTGGGCTCAGTCATGTTTTCTTTATAACACTTATCTTCCGAAAATGATCTCCTTCTTTTATCTGTATACCTAGCAGCTCACCTGGTGCATAGCTGTTGCTTGGCAACATTTTGTGCAATGAATGAGTGAGGGAAATGTTTTCAATATCTCTAGGCATATTTTTAAAAGTTAACATGAATTTTTCATCCTACTTGAAAATATTTGTTAGTTTCCTACCCAAAAAAACCCCCAAAAAACAACAAAAAAAGCAATAATTTGAATTACCTGTGGAGTGAAAATGCTTAGCAGATGACAAATTGAGTCAATTCATTATTCAACATACGAACAAATTCATTACTGAATAAACGAATGAACGAATGAATAAGAAGTTGAGCCCCGTTTCTATCCTGTGGCATCTTGTACGGCCTGGCGGGATGCTGGATGTACAGACCGGAGAAAGATGCAGTCCTGAGCCTAAGAGGGAACGGGCTGCTCCTTTGGTTTCTCTCCTCCTTCTGGAGCAGGAAGAATTTCCAGAATCACAGAGCGCTTCCCAAGCCAAGAGAAACAAGACCGTCAGATCGTTTTCTCCCTGGGATGTCGCACCTCTCCGTGGGTTCAGATGGCTGAGAACTGGGGTCCTGACCCTTCTCATCACCAGGCAGACTCCCCACAGGACAGAGGGAGCAGAGCTTGCAGCCTGTCAAGGGCGTTTCATGGCTGATACCTCCCTCCCTCCCTGGGGAGGGAGTCTGAAGGAGGCGGTCCATGGGCTCTGCCCCCGTGGGGCTTCCCGCCAGCTCTCCATCGTCTGCTCCGAATAAGCCTCTTTTTGAACCACTTTCAAGAAAATTACACCTTTCACCCAGCAACCTTTGGGCCGTCCCTGCCCCCCGGGCGTGCTCCGGACACGCTCTGGATTCTGGGCAGAATGTTAAACATAGTCAGACAGAGAAGATGAGGGGAGAAATCACAGCCTGTGTCCTCAGTCAACTGGAAATGCCCCTTATCCTTTCAGTCAGACGCCATCTTCCTCAATTTACAACTTCTCATGGATAGGTTTTTATAGCTTCTTGGGAGACGGTGTTCCATGGGTGTCCTGCATTCCTCTGAGTCTGTGAGCAGAGGCAACGGTGTTGGTTCTGGATGAGTTTTCGAGGATGTTTGTATATCAGACAACCCTGAAAGATAGAAAAAGTGTCTCCCTCTGGGACACAAGGCAGATTTGTTTCCTGACCAGTATAATGATAACGTCTCCCTCCAGCAGAGGTTGGGCAGGTTCGCCGCAGAGGATTGGGGGTTTCCAAGCACAGGGCTCCTGAGATGTGCCTACTCACCCCCTACCAGGGCTGCTCTGCACCGCGCATGAGCTTGGGGGCAGGGGAACGGGCTTCTCACTGTGCCGGTAGTAATAAAAGTCCCTTGCCTCTGACCCAGGAGTCATCCATGGAACTGTGGTGGCTCACGTAACTGGGAGCGGGGTAGACTCTCAGACCCTTCTAGACACTCCTCTGGTCTATGTCCTGTAACTCAACTAAGTATATAGCGCTAGTATACACGTTATACATGAAAATGCGTCAGATTTCAAGTAAATGAGTCTTGTCTCCTCGAGGGCAAGCAGGATGCACTGTCAAATTATCTAATAACTGTGGGACACATGGCAAGTGGCCCCTAACTTCTTGCTGTCATTTCATCGTCTGGGTGGCCTGCAGTCGGGGATGTGCCTCTACTGGGTCCACAAGAGCCACCCCTGGCTGTTGACTCGCTGGTGGTGCTGGGCGTCCCAGTTTACAGGGGTCTCCACTTTAACCTTAGGCCATTCCCTCCACTACCAAAAAATGGGATGGTGGTGGCGGCATTCCTCGCCACCCGGTGAGCCAGAAAATGCCGGGAGGGATGCTAATGAGAGCAATCGACTGGGAGCCTGGGGGCCTGAGTCCAAGAGGCCTAAATGCTTAGGCATGATGTGCTGGAGAGAAAACATCAAATCCCCAGGGGCTTCCCTGGCCGTCCAGTGGTTAAGACTCCACGCTGCCACTGAAGGGGGCGCGGGTTCGATCCCTGGTCGGGGAACTGGGATCCCGCATGCCACAGGGCATGTCCAAAACATAAAGCAACAGCAAATATATATATAAGGAACAAATTGGGAAGAAATATTTGTAACATATATAATAAAAACTTAAAAAAACAAACAACCAAACATCCAATCCCAGCCCCAGTCAAAGGGCTCAGTGTCCAGATGTCTGGGAGGCTGCTCTGCCTGGGAAACAGAAGCCCATCGCCCTGGGTATCAAGAATAGGAGACCCGGTATCTCAGGCCAAGTCTGCATCAGTTCCAGGCTATCCCTTGGCAGGAGACTCAGGGCTGCAGTGAAACAGAAATGAACCAACACAAAGAAATCACCAAACGCGTCTCTGAATAAGGATTTGACAGCTTCTCCCTTTTCATTGTGTTAGATTCTGTGATGCTATAGATGGAAGACTCCATAATCATGATTTTATTTAAAAAACAAAAACAAAAGCAAACTGCTACCGAATGCAACTCCTGCGAGCAGGGAGAGCCAGGATGGGCCTTGAACTTGGAGCCACAAGTTACGGAGTGCGGGTCTTGGCTCTGCCCCCTGTGAACAGAGGGAACCCCATTTCCTCACCTATAAGAAGGGGGAGCGTAACATGATGCTGATCACTGTGTGTGTGAGAGCGCTCAGGCACTGGGGGTGCACAGGTGGGCGTGCTCCCGGGGCTCAGGTGCAGTGGCCGGAGGGGGACGTTACCCTCAGGGGCCACCAGGGGGCACTGATGGGGCCCCCTCCTGAAAATCCTTCCCCCACGATGAGAGCCACAGGCTGTTGCGTCACCGTAATATTAATAGTAAAAGCCATGATTTCCTAGGTGGGTTTGACGAGCCAGCGGTTTCACACATACATGATGTTATTTCTAATCTTGAGTCACTATGACATTTATAATATTTACAGCTCTGAACTGTCCTAAATTCCAAATGAAGAAACCGGTTCTCAGCAGATGGGACGCACGGCCGAGGTCGCGAGACGGTTCTGGAAGGACGCGGGTCCTGTCCTTAGCAGAGGCGCACCCGACACGGGCGCCGCTTTTCCTTAGAATGGAAAGTCCTTTCCACACGTTGTCTGCTTAATCCTTGCCGCCGTCCTCTGCGGTGGTTTATTATTTGCACCTCCTACCAGAAGACAGTGTGGCTCACGGTGCACGTGGGGGCACCAGATTCTGTAGCCCAGCAGCTCCGCCAAGGGTGGGGATTCCCTTTATATAACATTCTTGAAACAACAAAAGTACAGAGATGGAGAGCAGGTTACTGGTTCCACGGGTTAGAGGCAGAAGGAGGAAGAAATCTGTACGGAGGCGTACCACGAGGGAGCCGTACCACGAGGGAGCTGTGCGGGGATTGGACAGCCCTGGATGGGGGAGGGCTTACACGAAGCTGTGCACGTGGTCTAGCTGCAGGGAACCCACACACGCCTCAGGAAGCGCCGGTGTGGCGAGAAATCTGAATAAACCCTGTGAATGGTCCCCACGTCAGTTTCCTGGTTTTTACCTCGAACTATGGTTGTGCTGGATGGTCACTTTAGTGGGGGGCGGGGAAGGGGCGGCTGGGGACAAGGTGCGTGGGACATTTCTTTGCAGTTTCCTGTGAATCTGTGATTGTTTCCAAATAAAAAGTTGGAAGACATCTTGCAGAGTCAGAAAGCAAGGAAGTGCTAAAAAATATGCACGTTGATGGGGCGTGTCGAAAGCACGCGGAGCCAACAGAAAGCGCTCCCAGTGGCCAAAGCTGGAACCTCTTCTTCGTCTTTTTTTTTTTTTTTTTTTGCGGTACGCGGAGGATGTCCTTGGTGGTCTTCACACCTCCAAACCCATGACCCCAGTCTAATTGTGAGAAAAAGCAGACAAATTCCGATAGAGGGACATCTTACAAGACACTGATCCACACCCCAAAACCATCAAGGTCGCTGAAAACAAGAAAAGTCTGAGAAACTGTCACAGCCCAGAGGAACCTAAGGAGACAGGCCAACCAGACGGAATGTGGGATCTTGGAAGAGAAAAAGGACATTTGGTAAAAACAAAGGAAATCTGAATGAATTATGGACTTTGATTAATAATAATATATCCATATTGGTTCATTAATTATAACGGATGTAGCATACCAATGTAAGATTAGTTAATAATAGGGAAAACGGTGGGCTGGGTATATGGGAACTCTCTGAACGATCTTCTCAATATTTTTGTAAATCTGAAGCTGTTCTAACAAAGAAAGTCTATTACCAAATAAAAGTTAAAAGAAATTAAGATTTTGATGTGAAATTTTTGAGCCACTTCTGCGCATCAGGAAGGGTTCTATGGTCAAAGGCATCGTAGCGGTGAGCATGGTGTTACCAGCTGTTTTGCTGAAGCTTATTCGGCCTGGCTGGAGTGTGCACCCAGGTCTCCTGGCTGTTACTCCGTAGTTCTTCCCGTTATGCTCGCAAGGGCCCAGAGAAAAGAGGTTATTCGGTTACAGTGGGGAGACCAGTTAACCAGAATGCTCCATCCTCAACCATTCGTGGCTTCGTCCTCCCTCTAGGACTCAGAGCAATTCCCTGAACTTTGCACGCACGAGTTCTCATTGTCACAACCTTTCAAGGGGGTAGGAATTGTTTGCTCCGTGTTAGGGATGGAGGAACTGAGACTCAGGGAGGTCATCTGCTCGAGGTCACTCGGTGGCCAGCGGTGGGTTGGGATTCAAATGCCAAGCGTCCCCCCCCCACACTGCATCACGCCCCTCCCTGAATGGCCCGCATGGTCCCACTGAGGAATTTCACACAATCACAGACGTAGCCATGATTCCTGGGTTTTTTTTTTTCCTCTGGCTGCTCTTTGCTTTGTGGGGACAGTTAGTGAGCAAGGATTCAGTTTCGTCTCCTGAGGAAAGTCTTTGGAATATTTTCATAAAAGGGATGGGTTGCTGCCATCACAGGACACATGATAGAATCTCTGCTTATAAACCAGGTCGGCACAATATTACACATCAACCCCCATGTCCCCATGCCTGCTCCCAGGGCAGACATGACTAATCAGTCTTGAGCTCCTGCCTGCTGAGCCTGGACTCAGCCTGACAGTCGTTCTTGTGAGCTCTCCAGGCAGCCACCATGAATCGTCAGAGCTGTCCCCGAGATGAAACCGCTCTGCCATCCCAGCTATAGCACAGCCACCCTTTACATGTTTCAACGTTTGAAACACAGGAGAGCAGGCGTAGGCTGGTTACTGCATTTGCAGCTGATGCTCTAGTCACCACACAGAATTATTCCTCCAGCCTTTAATTAGGAGGTGCTGTCACGACCACATTCCTGACGGCTGGGGAAGGGGCAGACGCCATCGAGCTGCTGAGTGTCAGGGTGGCAGTGATGCCATCCCAGTGCTGCCTGGGCAGCACCACGTGGCAGGATGCCAGGGGCTGTGCATGCCAGCCACCGTGGGAAGTGACGTTAAGGCTTGTCTTTGGAAGAAGACCTGGGCAGTTGCCAGAAGGGATGCCTGCAGGACGAGGCTTTATGTTTTGTTCCAGAAAGCAACAGCCTACCGGCTCAGGAACAAGCTGGAAAATTGCCTTGTGATCCCTGCCCACTTGCTGACTGTTTCAGGCCCCGGGATCAATAACAGTAAGAAGTCCATCGTATTAATTGCAGGTAGTACACGTTCTTCTGAAATACGAAGCCAATTTACCCAAGACTAGCGTTTATGGGGAGTTGCCAAGCCTGATGAAGGCTAAAACAAATCATTAGGTCCTCATACTTCTAAGTAGCTCACAAACTGTGCGTTAGCTTAACTCATATTTACTAACATTGTGGTTTTCGTTTATAGCCATGTTTCTTCCTCCTGCGGGTTCCCACAGCTCCAAATGCAGGGACCACATAGTCCCACATAACACAAACACAGGGGCATGCTCTCTGGCGAGCTTCACGGACAGACTGGACCAGTTCTGCAGGTGCTAAGCTCAGCTTGTTAATGTTCTAAGAAAGTGAGCATCTCAGGTCACCTTTGACGCCGGGGGTTCAGTGAAAGATACCAGGAACCTGGATGGCAGAGGACATCAGCTCCTGAGCTGCGTGGTCCCTCTGGGCTCCCGCATGTCCCAGAGTGGGGCGTACAGCAGGGAGAGGATGCAGCCTGCACTCACCAGGCCTGCCCTCTCGGAGCACACCTGACTTCCACACTTCCCAAAGGTCCGATGTTGTCAGTTTGTCATCATCCGACGGGGATCACCCGTTAGGTACCGTTTTGTGCCGGTCCACCTCAGGGGCCTCATGCTTTTACAACCCAGACATGATTGCCATAGGCTTGGGCATCACTTTCTGATCCATCCATTTATTTATTTATGCATTCAACAAGTATTTATTGAGCATCTACTATGTGCCGGGTCCTGGAGCTTCACCAACATTGAGACACTTTTGCTCACGCAGAGCTTGGTGTCCCAATTGGTTGTCGTCGGGGTAGCAGAGGCTACATGTGACTGACACACGGTGCATACGTACAACTTGGGGTAGAAAGACCACCTGGGTCCACTTTCCCCAAAGGAGGCCATGGGCGAGGCAGGGGTTTCAGGTTCATGCGTAGCTCACCTGCACACTAGGAGGAGTACTCCCTGCTCTTCTCTCCACCCACTCCAGGAAGCCAGGTGTTGCAGGGGACGGGTTTGGAGTCAGAAAGCCTTGGCCCAAATCCCAGCTCCCCCCTCTCTATCACGGTGCCCCAGGACAAGTCACCTGGCCTCTGTAAGCCTCCGTTTCCTTGTCTGAGAAATGGGGTGATAACTACAGTTGCCTCATACGGTTGAGGGTTAAATGGATTAATGAAGGCACTGGCAGGTAGTAAGAACTCTGTAAATATTAGCTATTACTCCTCCAGTCAAGCGGGCAAGGGTCCGATGCTCACCCATTCCTGGATGTGAGCCGTAGGCGCCATGGAGGGGGGCGGATGGATGTTACAGGAGACGCCTGGAGCAGTTTCCTTCCGTAAAACAGCGTAGGGCTCAGCACGGCCTGGTGCCCTTTCTTACAGGCAGCTCGATGCCCCCAGGAGACCAGCAGCCAAGGGGCCTCACACTGTAACAGTGATAACAGCAGAGGAAGTGGACGCAGGAGAAAACGCAGATGCTCGGCCTACCCATGGGCACCCAGGCAGGACCCGATGCGTATAAGGAAATGCACCGCGATCAGCCCACAAGAACTTGGGGGTTCTGTTTGCAGATGGGTACACTGATTTAATGAACAGCTATTTCTTAGTATTTGAATTTTATTTCTAGATACAGAAATGAAAATAATCAGAAGAGCATTTTATAATGGGGGCACAAACAACTCATTTTTATTTTCTGGAAACACCCCACATGCAAAATTAAGACAATTTCCAAATCATCTTGCGGCCTCTGCTTGTGAGACAGCTCTTCCTGGGCCACACCACAGTGGTCACAGGTCATTTTCACCCCGTGACACTGATCCCACACCTGTAGGTCATCAAAAGCCGCAAGGATGGCTGCAGCGCATTTTCTTTGGCCCGTGGAGCTGTGGTCTGTAGAGTTTTGCCTTTGCTGCGATCTGCCCATCTGTTGCTGTGTTTGCGTCACTCTGGTCAGCTCTGAGCCAGGACCCTCACTCTTGATCTGGTCCAGCGCCCTGAGGACATTCGCAGGGGTCAGCCACCTCTCTCCCCTCCCCACTGTCCGCTGGCCTGTCCATGGCTCTCCCTGCACACAGGAGACGGAAGCAGCCACGTCCATGTCGGGGGCCTCGTCAGAGAAGGGACGGGCCAGGAGAGAGCTGAGAGGAAACAGATTTCGGAAGAACTGGTCTCTTTGGCCAGCTCTCTCCCTCCTGCGCTATTTCTGCAGCTGGCAAACACAAGAGCACAGTGTGTGAAGTTCAGATCTGTTTCTGCACCGTCAGATCAAGCCTGGGAAGCAGACAGATGAAAGTGCTCTTTGAGATCCAAGATCAGGCTGAAGAGGAGAGGCCAGGTCACAGCATCACCAGGCCCAGGTCCTCTTGGCCAGAGTCTCTGCAGCCGGACTTGTGCCCAGGCAAGCAAGCAGCTTTGGGGCCTGTGCCCGCTCTGCACCCCCGTGCCTGGGAGCACACTTTGAAGTGCAGGCCGCTCTACAAAGCATCAGGCAAATGCCCCTGGGCTCTCGGGGGATAAAAGCTGGTGTCAGTGTTTACTTACATGATACTGAGCCCAGGCAGGAGGGAGGAGAGCCGGGGGCTAGGAGACCTGGCCAGACACCTGCCCTCAGAAAAGTGGCCCCAGCGTTCAAGTCAGCCTCCCAGGTGGCTGGTGCCAGGGCCTGGGTGGCAGGGGAAGCTCTTACACGTGCTGTGAGGTGGAGGCAGGGTTTGTGCCACATGAGTGACGGGCAGGAGGAGGTGCTGAGATGTGACCATTAAATCCGTGCGAACTTAGACGCCTCTCCGAGATGGGTGTTTCTTCCGTCCGTCCGAGCCAGCAAGTGAACTTTGCACACGGAGTTAAACAGCCCTGATGGGACTTCCCTGGTGGCGCAGTGATTAAGAATCCGCCTGCCAATGCAGGGGACATGGGTTCGAGCCCTGGTCCGGGAAGATCCCACATGCCGTGGAGCAACTAAGCCCGTGCGCCACAACTACTGAGCCTGTGCTCTAGAGCCCGCAAGCCACAACTACTGAGCCCGTGCGCCACAACTACTGAGCCTGTGCTCTAGAGCCCGCAAGCCACAACTACTGAGCCTGTGTGCCACAACTACTGAGCCCTCACGCCTAGAGCTCGTGCCCCACAATGAGAAGCCACTGCAAACAGAAGCAAGTGCACCGCAATGAAGAGTAGCCCCCGCTCGCTGCAACTAGAGAAAGCCCGCGTGCAGCAACGAAGACCCAAGGCAGCCAAAAATAAATAAATAAATAAATTTATTTAAAAAAAAAACACACAAAAAAACCCCCAGCCCTGATTATCCTGTGACGTCACTCCCTGTACTGGATGCCGTGCTCTAGACACGGGACAATGGCTGACTGCCCATGTGACAGCCTCAGATACTTTTTTTTTTTTAAAGATCTTTATTGGAGTACAATTGCTTTACAATGGTGTGTTAGTTTCTGCTTTACAACAAAATGAATCAGTTATATATATACATATGTTCCCATATCTCTTCCCTCTTGCGTCTCCCTCCCTCCCACTCTCCCTATCCCACCCCTCCAGGTGGTCACAAAGCACCGAGCTGATCTCCCTGTGCTACGCGGCTGCTTCCCACTAGCTATCTACCTTACATTTGTTAGTGTATATATGTCCATGCCTCTCTCTCGCTTTGTCATAGCTTACCCTTCCCCCTCCCCATATCCTCAAGTCCATTCTCTAGTAGGTCTGTGTCTTTATTTCTGTCTTACCCTTAGGTTCTTCATAACATTTTTTTCCTTAAATTCCATATATATGTGTTAGCATACGGTATTTGTCTCTTTCTGACTTATTTCACGCTGTATGACAGACTCTAGGTCCATCCACCTCATTACAAATAGCTCAATTTCGTTTCTTTTTATGGCTGAGTAATATTCCATTGTATATATGTGCCACATCTTCTTTATCCATTCAGCCGATGATGGACACTTAGGTTGTTTCCATCTCCTGGCCATTATAAATAGAGTTTCAATGAACATTTTGGTACATGACTCTTTGAATTATGGTTTTCTCAGGGTATATGCCCAGTAGTGGGATTGCTGGGTCATATGGTAGTTCTATTTGTAGTTTTTTAAGGAACCTCCATACTGTTCCCCATAATGGCTATATCAATTTACATTCCTACCAACCGTGGAAGAGGGTTCCCTTTTCTCCACACCCTCTCCAGCATTTACTGTTTGTAGATTTTTTGATGATGGCCATTCTGACTGGTGTGCGGTGATACCTCACTGTAGGTTTGATTTGCATTTCTCTAATGATTAGTGACGTTGAGCATCCTTTCATGTGTTTGTTGGCCATCTGTATATCTTCTTTGGAGAAATGTCTATTTAGGTCTTCTGCCCATTTTTGGATTGGGTTGTTTGTTTTTTTCTTATTGAGCTGCATGAGCTGCTTATAAATTTTGGAGATTAATCCTTTGTCAGTTGCTTCATTTGCAAATATTTTCTCTCATTCTGAGGGTTGTCTTTTGGTCTTGTGTATGGCTTCCTTTGCTGTGCAAAAGCTCTGAAGTTTCATTAGGTCCCATTTGTTGATTTTTGTTTTTATTTCCATTTCTCTAGGAGGTGGGTCCAAAAGGATCCTGCTGTGATTTATGTCATAGAGTGTTCTGCCTATGTTTTCCTCTTAGAGTTTGATAGTTTCTGGTCTTACATTTAGGTCTTTAATCCATTTTGAGTTTATTTTTGTGTATGGTGTTAGGGAGTGATCTAATTTCATGCTTTTACATGTAGCTGTCCAGTTTTCCCAGCACCACTTATTGAAGAGGCTGTCCTTTCTCCACTGTACATTCCTGCCTCCTTTATCAAAGATAAGGTGACCATATGTGCGTGGGTTTATCTCTGGGCCAGCCTCGGATACTTTTGAAAGCTGTTTCTTTCTTGGGCACTGACTCAGGGCCCCAAACCGCAGACCAGTGTTTAAATGCCTCCAGCTGAGCCTTTCCCCTCCCCCGAAACACGCAGGCCTGTCCTCCATCTGTTGTCACCCGTCTGCAGGTATAAAGCAGGACCGATCCCCCCTTAGTATTAAAAGGCTGCCTTGCCTTAGGAGGCGGGAGTAACCAGGTAGTAAATAAGGTCTTTACTACAGATAGTGAATAATGAATGTTGGTGCGAAAATGACGGTAATTCTTCACCTGTCAGATGAAAAGGGCACAGGAAAGAGTAGTTTAAAAATAGGGACAATGCTCAGGGTGTGATGGGGACAGCTGGCAGCCTGGGAGCCACTGTCTGGCAGGGAGGTGGGAGGTGGGCGGCCAGGGCATCCTCGGAGGAGCTCTGGAGCTCTTGACCAGGAGCACCCTGTTAGGATTGGAGAACCGGGCAGGGTGTCTCCTTGACCATGACCTTGGACAAGGTCTTACTCCCTGACTCCTTGGAACCTTGGCCTACGGCCCATCTTCATTCACATCCTGCGCAGACGCACGCAGAGCGGGCTTCCCTACTCCTGCGCCGTGGAGTCTCTGGGTGTCGGCTTCCCTCCAGCTCCGCAGGGGCCGTCTGTACGAGGAAAGGGCTGGACGAAGGTGTCATGAGGCAGCACGAGGAAGTCAGCACAGGCTATGGAGTCGGATGGCCTGGAATCGAGCAACTGTACCAGTCAGTTACTTCCTGCACAGCCCGGACAGTGAGCCAGCCTCTCGGACCCTCAGCTTCGCTGTGTGTGTCTGAGGAGGTGATTCCTTCCCCAAGGGATTTAATGAGATCGTCTACCTGAGTCACCTCTTTGAGGATCTCAATAAACACAGGTTCTTCCCCTTTTAGCTTTAATGCCCTGGCCACAGCTCCGCCCCTGCCTCTGCCCTCCCAACACTGGTCCTCTGCACACAGGTCCCGTGTTCATGTCCGTCTTTGCTGTCTTCTGCCTTAGACAAATGCCAACCCAAGAGGGTGGGGGATGTCTCTGTTATTTACCACTGTTACCCAGTGAATGGTACTCAGTGCCTAGCTCTCTATTTATTGAAGAATACAGTCCTTCCTAAGTAACTATTGGTTTTATGAAAACAAAGATGCACATTTTTAAAAAGAATTAATTCACTCAATGCTCAGGTTAGTGGTTGACAGGTGAAAGGGCTTAATTAAAATTCCCGGGGCTTCCCTGGTGGCGCAGTGGTTAAGAATCCACCTGCCAAGGCAGGGGACATGGGTTCGAGCCCTGGTCGGGGAAGATCCCACATGCTGCGGAGCAACTAAGCCCGTGCGCCACAACTACTGAGCCTGTGCTCTAGAGCCCATGAGCCACAGCTACTGAGCCTGCGAGCCACAACTACTGAAGCTTGTGTGCCTAGAGCGTGTGCTCCACAAGAGAAGCCACCACAACAAGACTGCGCGCCTCGATGAAGAGTAGCCCCCGCTCGCCGCAACTAGAGAAAGCCCGCACGCAGCAACAAAGACCCAATGCAGCCATAAATAAATAAATTAATTAATTTTTAAAAAAGAAAGAAACCAAAGGGTGCAACTTCACTGACTGTACAAATGTACTGTTAGTAGAATTGGTCCTAAAGTTTAAAAATAAATAAATTCCCGCTTTAGAGTATCCAAAATATACAAAGAACTCATATGACTCAACATCAAAACAAACAACCTGATTAAAAACTGGGCAGAAAGGGCTTCCCTGGTGGCGCAGTGGTTGAGAGTTCGCCTGCCGATGCAGGGGACATGGGTTCGTGCCCCGGTCCGGGAAGATCCCACATGCCGCGGGGCGGCTGGGCCCGTGAGCCATGGCCGCTGAGCCTGCGCGTCCAGAGCCTGTGCTCCGCAACGGGAGAGGCCTCAACAGTGAGAGACCCGCGTACCGCAAAAAAATAAAAAATTAAAAATGGGCAGAAGGGGAATTCCCTGGCGGTCTAGTGGTCAGGACTCCGTGTTTTCACTGCCGAGGGCCTGGGTTCAATTCCTCGTCGGGGAATTAAGATCCCACAAGCCATGCGGCGCAGCCTGAAAAAAAAAGTAGAAAAAAATGGGCAGAGTACCTGAATAGACATTTTTCCAAAGAAGACATACAGATGGCCATACAGATGGCATTCAGACACATGAAAATATATTCACCATCACCAATCACCAGGGAAATGCAAAGCAGAATCACAAAGATCTACCACCACACACCTGTCGAACGGCTGTCATCCAAAAGACAACAAATGAGTGTTGGCGAGGATACAGAGAAAAGGGAACCCTTGTGTACTGCCGGTGGGATTATAAGGTGGTGCAGTTACTATGGAAAATAGTATAGCCTCCTCAAAAAAATTAAAAATAGAACAGCCGTATGACCCAGCAGTTTCACTTCTGGGTATTTATCAGAAGAAAATAAAAACACGAATTTGAAAAACAATATGTACCCCCGCCCATGTTCATTGCAGCTCTATTTACAATAGCCAAGACATGGAAGCAACCTAAGTGTCCATCAGTGGATGAACGGATAAAGAAGACGTGGTATGTTATGCAACAGAATAGTAGCCACAGAAAGATGAAATCTTGTCATTTGGGACAACATGGATGGATCTAGAGGGTATCATGGTAAGTAAAGTAAGTCAGACAGAGAAAGACCAGTACGGTATGATCTCCTTTATATGTGGAATCTAAAAAACAAAACCAGCCAACCAACGAACCAACCAAACAAACAAACAAAACAAAATCAGACTCATAAATACAGAGAACAAACAGGTGGTTGCCAGAGGGGAGCAGGGTGGGTGGGTGGGTAAAACAGGTGTAGGGAATTAAGAGGTGAAAAACTCCAGCTATATAATAAGTAAGTCACAGGGGTGTAATGTACAGAATAGGGAATATAGTCAATAATATTTTAATAACCTTGTATGGGGACAGATGGATACTAGACTTTTCATGGTGATAATTTCATAATGTATGCAAACGTCCAATCATTGTGTAGTACACCTGAAATGAACGTAATGTTGTACATCGACTGTATTTCAATTTACAACATCCTACTTTAGTAGAATTTCATAGTTATTCCCTGTCAGCAATGATCCTGCTTCCCGTACCTGGTTGGACCCCTACCTACCCACCCAAGGCCTGCAAACTTCAGGGGGTCTGGACTTTCTTTCCAGGTCAGTCCTGTGCCTCCTTTGACACTGCAGTTGAGCTGTGTGGGGAGAACTGACGTGGCTCAGAGGAAGCAGTCCCAAGCTTCTGACCCTCGAGCCTCCACTGACCCGTCCAGCCTTTCTTCCCAGGTTCTGCTGTCCGAGAGCAAAAGAAAGCGATCATACTGTGTCGTACGAATCACCTGGTTGACAACACACCTGGTTACTGTGATGATTAGAATATTTGAAAATTCTCAAGGGGGTGTTTGTGACTAGATCACAAATATCCATCTTAGATCGAACAGGACCGGAGCAGAACCCAGAATGTTTATTAAGAGGCCACTGACTCTGGTTCCCGAGAGGCTCTGCTTGCCTCCAGCTAGAGACCTCGGACGTGGGCATGTCCAGTGCATCATGAATTCCCCACCTCAGCCTCCTTGCCAAGCCCTCAGGGGTCCCGGGAGGTAGCAGGATGAGGTTTCTCTCCAACAGGAAGCATCACTGGGGGGCTACCTGGCTGAGGGGTCAAAGGATCAAGGGCACCCCGCAGAGCCAGGGCGAGAAATTCCCATCCTGAGAATTCCGGCGTGCTCTCCTGCGGGGAGGGAGGCGTGCCAGGAGGAGAGGTCTGTGACTGGGAGCTGACGCTGGCAGGTCCCGACAAAAACCATTACCTCCTGGTGGGGTTAGTGACTGTGACTTCTGCAAATTAAAGCAAATTTGCACCTGCTGTATCTCAGAGCCGTGGTCCGCTAAGGTGCAGGGAAGAACAGAGGGTGTCTTCCTCCGCTGTGTGCCAGCTCCAGCCACCCCTGGGCTTACCCTGGTGCAGTTATGAGATGGACGCATGCCCTTAACCTCCATGGAGTTTTCGCCACACTCCAGTGGCTGCCATCGCGTCCAGGGCCGATGAGCTTTCAGGGAAAGCAGTTTTCTCCTTGGAACCACAAACACTGACATGTAACAGACTAGGAGAAAAAAGTAAAGCAGACCACCACATTTCCGTCTTCAACATTGTCCTATCAGGACGCCAGCAATTCCCTGTTAGCAACCACAAGGATGACCAGAACATGTACATTATAAACCAGGTTTCTGTAGCAGCCAGCACCGTACAGGCACGGATGGGAATTAAAGACACACACACACACACACACACACACACACACACACACACACACACACACACACACACACACACACACACACACACACACACACACACACACACACACACACACACACACACACACACACACACCCTGATGGAGATGAAAAGGCTGAAGATTTTCAAATTAGCTTTCTAAATCTCTTTAAAAAATTGAAGCACAATCTGCTTTCTTTATCCAGTGATGCCTTTTTTGCTTTTTCAGTGTCACAACCTGAATTTAGATGGAAAGAAAATTGTAGCTGTGTCCTTCCTTGAGGTAGTCAGTGACATGATAAATCTGTGGATTAAATGAAGCTATTGGAGCTGGGGTGCTGAGTCTTCATATTGCTGAAATGCAATATTCTCCAAATTGATCTACAGATTCAAAGTCCCAGATGGATTTTCTTATAGAGACTCACAAACATCCTGAAATTCCTACGGGACCCCAATTAGCAGAAGAACTAATTCCTACACTTCCTAATTTCAAAACTTACTATAAAACAGTAATCGCGACAGCGTTGTGCTGGCATAAGGATAGACATGTCAATAGACTAGAATTAAGAGTCCAGATATAAGCTCTTCCATTTATGGCCAACTTATTGATGTCAAGACAATTTACTGGGGAGAAAGAATAGACTTTTCCACAAATAGTGCTGGAACTACTGGATTTAAGAAATTGGATGGTTTCTTAAAAAGCACAAGCAACAAAAGAAGAGGTAGATAAATTGGACTTTATCAAAATTAAAAAGATTTACACTTCAAACTGTACATTAAGAAAGTGAAAAGACAATCAACAGACTAGGAGAAAATATTTGCAAGTCACCTATCTGATAAGGGACTTGTATCCAGGCTATGTAAAGAACGCTTATAACTCAATAACAAGAAGATTAATTTGTGTCTTTGAAAACACACTCCGCTTTAAAAATGGGCAGAGGATATGAACAGACGTTTCTCCAAGAATGATATATAAAGAAGGCCAGTACACACACAAAAAGATGCATAACATTATTGATCATTAGAGAAATGCTAATCAAAACCACAGTGAGATACCACTTCACACACACTAGGATGGCTAGAGTCAAAAAGAGACAGTAACAAGGATGTGGAGAGATTGGAACCCTCATACGTTGCTGGTGGGAATGTAAAGTTGTGCGGCCACTTTGGAAAACAGCAGTTCCCCCAAAAGGTAAACATAGAGTTATCCTGTGATGTCATTATGGGGGTTTCTCATCTATTCAGCTATTGAATTATTTTTAAATTATATTTTAGTAAGAATCAAGCCGATCTCCATTTAGTACACATTTTCAGAAACCATCTTTTAAAAGTGTCGTTTGCCAGTGTGTTATACATAATCTAAAGGTAGTAGGTGGTGGGCTGATTGAGATAGTGATTTCCTATTATTCTGTGAATTAATGAATTGATTACGTAGGCCAGCCCTGGGAGTCTCTTGGCACACCGAGTCGCAGAAGTTTCCAGAGTTCCTCAGGCTCAGGTCACTTGACAAAAATGGACAAAGATTGACACTTAACAAAAATTGTACTCTCTTATGCATCATCCTTCATGCGGCTAAAACATGCGTCTTGAGTTTGAAAGATTTCTCTCAAATCTTTGATTTCCTGTTTAAGTTAAATTTTTTTCCCCCGATTTCATGCAACCCATTTGTTCACCAGGCTCGTGGCTTCCCTCATTACTGCTGCCGTTTCAGTTATCTGGTCAACGAGGGCTTTAAGGCCATGGAATGCTGCTCATCAAGGCTCGTAATTATCCCGAGGTCACCGTTTTAGTTAGCCGTTAGCAGCCCAGACATGAGCTCTCAGTTCCGGCTCATGTGCCTCAGAGTTTCCCAGGGTTCCTCGGGGGATGTGTGAAGCTCTCGCGCTCTGGCCACGCTTCTCTGCTGCTCTCCTGCTGTGCCTTGGCCAATATCTTGTCTTCCTTCAGCTCTTGAATTTCTTCCCGACGCTGCTTCATCACTTCCACTCCTCTTGAAAGCCCTGGTTTGCTCATAAAGCGATTTTCCTGCTTTGTCATGGTCTCTTGACCTTTCTTTCTTTCCTTTTTTTTTTTCTTTTTTAATATTGAAGTATAGTTGATTTATAATGCTGTGTTAATTTGTGCTGTACAGACAGTGACTCAGTTATACACATATATGCACTCTTTTTTATATTCTTTTGCATTATGGTTTATCCCAGGATATTGACCATAGTTCCCTGTGCCGTGCGGTAGGACTTTGTTGTTTATTGATCTCTCAGCAAGAGTTTTAGGATGAGCACTGTACTTCTCCATCTGATTCCCATTCTTCGCAGCTGAAATGGCTGGTTGGAGGCCGGCATCCTCTCCTTAACCCTCGAGGGAGCGGAGGCAGGCAGTCCTTTCAACGAGGGGGAGCGAGGTGCCCAGGGGAGCCGTCTCCCGGGCTCTCACTGGGGTTGGGGGTTGGCCACCCAGGCCCCTCAACTGAATCCCGTTACCGGCCCCTTTCCCCTCCCTTTAGCCCGACAGACTCAGGAGCATGTACACCGGGGGCTCTCTCCTGATGCTTAGGGCTAAATGCTTCCCCAGTGAAACAGTGAAAAGAAGCGCTCATCCCCAGCTGAAGACAGGAAAGCACGGGGACCGTGACCCCTCCCGGAAGCAGGTCTGTCACTGCGTTTACCTTAGCGTAGACCTGCTTTTCCGTGTGCAGGCTGGAGCTCGTGGACATCCCCAGCTTGGGAGCCTCGGCCCTGATGAGGGAGTGTTCACGGCATGTCCCCCGTCATGCAGTGTCCCTCAGGTGGGACTTCTGGGCAGCCCTCCACCTTCAGGGCCTTCCCTCTCCGACCACCAGGGCCCCAGGCGAGGCGAGCACAGCCAGCTGCCCCGTGCTCCCCCATCTCAGGTGGAAGGCTCTGGAAAGCTCTTGGCAGTTCCGATACGGGGCTGCCTTGAGCCTTGGAGTGTGAAATGCCTCTCGACAGGCTTAAGCTACGCATGCCGCGTCAGTTTGTAACACGTGAGGACAGAGCTGATGGGACATCCTCAACTCGCGGTCAACACGCACTTAGATTGGAGCGCTAGGAATCAATTGTCCCCTCTGCCGCCTCCATCGAACCGCGAATGCTCTTCACGGCGGATGCTGGTTGGGTGGGTTAGAGAACCGAACACATTAACCCTCATCCCCAGTTCTTCAGTCGGCGTTTCCCAACGTGCGGCCACAGGTCATCTCTGTCATGTAATTACCTGGGGGTCCTTAGTTTGGTAGACACACCTTTTCCAGGCCCCAGCCCAGACTTACTGCCTTCAGATCTCTGGGCACGGGGGGTGGAGTCTGCATTTCAGACAAACTTATTTTGCGCTTGAGTTTGAGGCCTGTAAGTGCTGGGCTGAATGGAGTCTGATCCCACAATTCCACACCCTGGGGATTCAGCTGTCTGTCAGATTCCAAGGGAAAGAATGACAGAGGAATGCAAATCTCGGATACTAAATAAGCACGTCAGGTGATCACGTTCTTCCACGCAGGGCTGCCTTAAGGTGTCTGAGGGGCATTTTAATAGGATTTAGTTTGCAAAATCCGACTCCTGTATTGCGGGCCCACAGATTGCATCAGGGTAGGCGCTCCTTCCTTTCACAGCTACCATCCATCTTTCCCTTCCTCTCCTGCCCCCAGGCCCCCATCTAAGACAGACTTACTTTCCTCCTCTTCGCCAGCACCAGGGGAGCTCGAGAACATACCCACGCCCAGGTCACAACACAAACCAAGTGCGTCTGAATTTCTGGGGGTAGAGCCCCATATCTTCAAAGCTGTTCAGGTGACTCCAAGGTGCCACTAAAGTTGAAACCGTGGCTCTGCGGGCACATTTAACCCGTTTCTGATGACTCCCAGCCCATCCGCATTTAGGGGGGCAGTTCTGCCTCTGCGTTCTTCCTCATCCGCTGGATACACTGTCCCGTGACTCTGTCCGTGCCCTGGGCTCTGACACCCCCAGGAAGACCCCGTGTTGCCCCAGGGCAGCCTTGCAGGCCCCTCCACCACCCGTGAAGTTGTGCCACGTGGCTCTTTGCGCGGACCTGCCCCTTCTGCTCCCTGGCCCGCTCAGTCGAGCTGCCCGTTTGCTGCCTGGGCCACCTTCCCTCTCTTGCAGCCTCGCTTCCCGCCCAGCGCCGCCGAGCCACACGGCTCCCCCTACGAGCCTTGAGCGTGAAAGCCCATCGCATCGTCTGCAGTGGCCGCTAAGTCAGCTCACCTCGTTGGCCAGCGCCCGAAGTACTGCGGGGAAGGAGTGAGAGGCATCGCGGCCCAAGCTGACGTTCTGTGCTAGAAATGGGGCAGCCTGTGCGCAGACACCCAGACCCTCTGAGGGGCGGTGGCCCCCGGGAGCCCAGAGAAACAAGGGGCCGGCAAGAGCTCCGCTCCCGTGTATCTTGACCTTGGGAGGCACTTCCAGAACCTTGTTCTCGGCACTTTATAGCTACTGTCCCCATTTTATAGACAGGAAACTGAGGTCAGCTCACCCGGAAGGGGCTGTGCGAGGCTTGGAAGCCAGTCTGGGGGGCTCCCCCCGCGTCCCTCTCACTAACCATCCTGGTCACAAGCCCCTGCACTTTCCCCCTGAGCTGCCGGGTCCAGGTGGGCATCGCGCTGGTGGCTCCTGGCCGGTTCCTCCCGGCCCGGCAGTGCCTGGCCAGAGCGGGGCTCCGTAAGGCTTTGCGGATGAGTGATGGGGTTTAGGGACTTGACATTCCGAGATGGTGTCTGATGCACAGAAGTATCATCTGAACAGAAGAGGACCAGGGAGAGTCACCTCGTCCACGGCAAACCGCGCTTCCGAGAGCTGGGGGCCCGTTCTTCACCCTCCACCTGCGGACCCCATCTCTTCCGGGACCTCAAGGCTCGAACCTGCTGCGCTGACTCTCTTCTTCTCTGCCCATCGTGGGTCACTACGGGCAGAAAAATGTGTTTCTGCCTTTCCTCCTAAAGGGCCATTTAAACGCATTTCTAAGGAGCCCTAGTTTCCAGCTCAGCTGACCTACTTCTGTTGCCTTAGCTCTTTGTCTAAGCGCTCCTCAGGCAGAAGAGATGTGGGCTGTCTTCCTTCTCCTTGTCTCCCCCGCCCCTTTCCCTCCTTCCTGAAATAATTCATGAATATACTTAAAATAATTAACATACAGGAGGATGTAAACAAATAAAATGTAAATATCCCCGTTCTTACAGTTCTATCTCTGGACTTGTTCTCGGGAAGCTAACACTTTCCCTTTTTATTTTTAAAGCTCTTATGGTGATTACTTATAATTCTGTTTCTTATCTTTCAGAGCAGATTGTCCATAGATGGAGAAGTTGTGACTATGGACAATCTAGGGAATTTACCTTATACTACTCTCACCATGTACTCCTCTGCCTTCCCTTTCCCAATCTTTGTTGTAGTATTGTTTTTATTTCTTCTAATAGCTAGTTGCCTTTATGACTTTAAATAATGTACATAAACTCCAATTTTTGATTCATTCACCTTGGACTGTATCTATGGAGTCCCAACCAAAAGATTAAGAAATGTGTACGCTCCCTTACCCCTAGTTTCATCAATTTGACATTGCCTAGGCTTATAAACTTTACATTCAGTTTTGTGACTAAACATGTCTTTCATACTTTCATTGACTTTCAACATTGAACTTGCATAAACAGATCTATAATATTATTACAGGAATTATTTTGAGTGGTAATTATATAAACATTTTAATATAATTATAAAATTGCATAAATGAGAATGTTATTGACGCTCTAGAAAAGAAGACATAATTTTTGTCCTCAGAATCGTGCCTCTCAAAGGAGAATTATCCAAGCGTAAAGTGAAAATGGTTGTCTTTGATCCGTAGCCAACTCGGTGACGGCTTATCCTTCCCACATCATTCTCCTTCTTTGATTCTTTTTCTGTATTTTGCTGGTGTGGATTCAGGAATAATTTTGTTTGTATAAAGTTTGTGAAAATGCACAACTTTTTCTGAGTCTTTGCAGTCCCTCAAATGTCTTTCTTCCATTTGTTCGACAATTTTTTGCTTTTATTTATTTTGCTAGTTGTTGATCTATAATTTGCGTTTGTAAAGAAAACAGATCTTAAGTGTACAGCAGGTTGAATTTTCGTATGTAACCACCACCCATCTTAAGATAAAAGAACATCATTTCCATCACCCAGAAAATACCCGTGTGCCCTTTCTGGGGCAGTGGCATGGACACAGAACAACGCAGGCAACTGTTGTGGTCTCTACACCACAGATTCGTTTTGCCTGCTCTAGAACTTCATATAAATTGAATCACTCAGTTTCTACTCCATATTTGCCTTCTTATTAACGACAAGATTCTGCGTCATCGTGTGTATCAGTAGTTTGTGCTTTTAAAATTGCTGTGTAGTAAGGAGTTTCTCCACTCTTCTATTGGTAGACATTTGGATTTTTTCCAGGTTTTGGCTGTTACAGATAAGGTGCTATGAGCATCTTGTACATGTCTTTTTGTGAACATCTCTTGCATATAGAGTAGACACTGTCAAACAGTTTTCCAAAGTGATCGAGCCATTCACACTCCTACCAGCAAAGGATGAGAGTCGCAGTCAATCGTCAACACTTGTAATTGTCAGCCCTTTTAATTTAGTCATCCTAGTGGGTATCTCACTGTGGGTTTAGTTTGCATTTCTCTGGTAAGTAATCATGTTGAATACCGATTCAAGTGTTTATTGACCATTCAGATATCCATTGGTTGACAATTTGATGGGAGATACAATTCCAGGTTCAAAATAACTTCCCAAACTTTGAAGGAATTGCTTTGTTGTCATTGACAGGATGACTGTGGACAGTTTTATTCTTGTCTTTATGGAAGCCACTTGCTTTCCTCCCTCTGATAGTTTTCCAACTCTCTCTCCATTGTTGGAGTCCTGTAGTTTTACCAGGATGAGGTTAGATGTGTGGTTGGTTCGTTTGTTTCCATAAAATTGCCTGGTTCTCTCTAGATACATCTTCTGGTCATGACTGGTTGCCTGCAGAAACCTCCTCCCAGCAGCTGCCTCTTCCCATGTCACTGCGGAAGCACTCTGTTAACTCATACATGCTCTTACCTAACTAGCAGGCATATCGGGTGTCAGCTTGTTCCTGGACGTTCCTGCCTGGATGGCTTCTCTTCCCAGCCATGCTCCTTGAAGCCAGGGACGCTCACATTCCTTTTCTGGTTCCTCCATAGCACAGTGCTGGCCCTACCAAGGGGACGCCAGATATATTTGGGTCTCTCTGGGCTCCTGCAGGTGGGAACGTACCTTATTCTTCTCTGAAATACATACCAACCCAGCCTGGGTCATAGCAGGCACCCTGTGTATCTTTACTGACAGAATTTTCCATCCATCTGAACCGGAAGATCATATACATACTGTTTTTCTTAAGACCATCTTTCCAACTCTGGGACTCCATATGGCATAGTTAGTTCAGAGCTAAATTGGCTTTGGGGACAGGAAGGTCCTTCTCTTAATATCTCTGGATCTTCAAGCAACTTGCAGGGTTGTCTGATCCTCGTGTGGAGTAGATCATTTCCAGTGGACCGGGGGTGAGGAGAGTTGAGAGGGCGGGATTCCTACCGCAGGTGGTCATTGCTCCGGTAAAATGAGCTAGAGAAATAGAACGTGTGTCAGCTGTAGGTCACAGAAAAAAGCCCAGTTCCCTGCCCTCTCCCTCTTCCCCAACCACAAAGTCATTAGCCATCAGCCCAGCTACCTTCTCCCTCAGCCCCCTACACATGGGTCAAAGGAGAGGGTTTGCTATAAATTAAATGGAAATGTCTTTAGTGATCAATCTACAGGGGTTTGCAGAAGGAAAGGTTGTTAAAATTTAGAACCTTTCATTTTCTTGTTAATGAGCTCCCTGGGACTGGAGGGGGTGATAAATATAGCCTCTCTCACACCTTTGAATCAACCAGCCACAAAAGAGTTTTTAAACCTCCTCTAATTAAGCATTTACACAGGCTGTACTCTGTGTTCATTCAGGGCTTTCCCTCTCTAATAAGCTACAGTTTTCATCACTGCCGGGCAGAAGCTCCAGGGACCCCACTGTTCTATCTGAAAGCAGAAGCTGGTCTCTGCCCCACTCAGGACCCGTGTCTAGTCCCCATCCCGTGTCAGGGACCAGTGCTGGCCTGTCGTCCTCGAGCTCAGCTCCCTCACGCTCTCTGTTCCCTCCCCGTGGGGGACGGGAGCCTAAAAGGCAGCCGGAACTGCCGGCCAGGGCTGCACAGCCACCGTTTATATTTCTAACGAGAGCAGGAGCTCCTGTCATTGCAGCTTCCGAGGGAGGCTGGCAGGAGGTGGGAACGGGGCTTTTTATTTTTAATTCCCTTCAGTTAAAATGCAGGTGGGAGTTTCCTAAGTGACACATGCAGATCCACTCAGGAAAGATTTTCTGAGCACCGGCACTGCCAGCTCACTCTCAGATGCTCCACACGAATGTTCCACGCTTTCCCCACTCCCTTCCCCCCATCCCTGGCGCCTGCCTTCTCCCCTGTCATCCTCACCGCCCGGTTCACCGAGAAGAGGTGGGGACTCAGAGCTTCCGTCTCCAAGTCCCGGGAGCGGCCGGCCCCTCCCAGCCTTTCCCTCTCTCCTCCTTCCATCAGGGGACGTGGTGGATGTTCTCCCAGGAAGGCTGAGCCATAGGAAAGAATGAAAGTTTGCTATTTGCAGCAACATGGATGGCCTTGGAGGACATTATGCAAAGTGAATTAAGTGAAACAGACAAAGACAAATACTGTATGATATTACTTATATATGGAATCTAAAAAGTATAACAAACTAGTGAATGTTAACAAAAAAAGAAGCAGACTCACAGATATAGAGAACAAATTAGTGGCTACCAGCCAGAGGTAGGGAGGAAAAAAAAAGGTTATTATTGGATTATATGAAATCATGTGTGTGAAACTTTCGAAAATTGTAAAGCACTATAGAATTTAAAGAATCGTTCATTCAATTAAAAAAATAATGAAGTAAAAGAAGGTTGCTTCCCTCCCTGGCTCTGGCTCCCAGTGCCTTGCACTTTCTCAGGGACCTGGGGTCCTTGACCGAGAGCCCTCCCCTCTTTCTTCTCCCAGAACGTCCTCTCCACTGTTGCCCTCCCCCTGCACTTCCGAAGGCCCAGCCCAGCCTTGAACTGGTGGAGCCCAGTGCCCCTCTGGCTGCCAGCCTAGCCCTTGGCCTGCCCTCCGCAAGTCAACTGCTCGAAGGAGCCGTCCCTCCCCCAGCCCCGTGCTCGCTGGCCTGGTGGGGGGCGCAGCTCAGGTGGGCTTCCAACCCTGAAGGTGACTTCAGATTTCTTGAATAACACGATCAAATTTCATAGCTTGGCCAGTTGGCTTACAGGCATTTAAAACTGAACCTGTGAAGTCCTTTTCCTACCTCGAATTATATTGCATTGATATTATATTTACTTATCGTCTGTCTGTCTTCCTTGCTAGATGCAGCTAAGCCTCACCAGGGCAGGGATTTTGTGTGTCCCCATCACCCATGTGTCTCTGGGACTGGCCCCTGTGGGTTCCTTCTCAATAAACATTTGTTTTAAATTGTTTAAATTATAAATGAACACCAAAATTGCCAGTATTGTCAAGAAACGCACAGATTAAACAATGATTTACTGGATAGTACAGGGAACTATATTCAATATCTTATAGTAAACTATAATGAAAAAGAATCGAAAAAAAAGAGTATAGATATATACACATATATGTACAACTGAATCACTTTGCTGTACACCTGAGACAATCTTGTAACTCAACTATACTTCAATAAAAAAATAAATACATAAAAATAAATAAAGTTTTAGGCAATTTAAAAAAAGAAAGAAAAAGGAAGAAGAATTAAAAACCCAGTCCACCATAAAATGCTAAAAATTGGTGAGATTAGGTGAAGGGGATCCAGCTGTTCATCAAACAATTCTATTCATTTTTCTGTAAGCTTGAAATTTTTTTAAAAAGTCAGTGAGAAAAAAACATACTGCCTAAAATAGTGTCTTTCCATTTCAGAGCTATTTTTCATATTGAAATTAATATTCCAGTAAGAGAATTCCAAATTCTTCCCTAATTTAAAAAAAAATCACCTTCATCTTTTATCCACACTCAAGAACCAAAAAGTGAGCAGCAAAATTAATTTTTCACATCTTATTTCTATTGTGGGAACTCATTTCTTTTCACAAAGTCGGGGAGCACATGTTCACCATCTTTAGAATTAAAAACCAGGCAAAGCTTCCCCTGCCTGGTACCTTTGGTGGGTGGACAGAGACCCTGAAAGCTGAAGTTCCCAGAGGATCCTTGGATAATCTCCAGGAGAGATAGCTTGTCTGTATCTGATCTATTAGGATTCACGTCTGCCCAGATTCCTTTAGAATCCCTCCTCACTGGGATCACACACTGCAGGGTTTGATCTTGATTTCTTTTAGTCGATCCAGAGAGCTTTGTTAAGTCCAGGTTGGATCACCTCTTTATCAATAGGAATGCGTCCAACCTGTTTATCGTAGCCTACGGTGTGAGATCCATGTCCCAGAAGGCATGTTCTGATGCTGGATCTGGGTTTCTTGTGGCTTTCTTGGTTGTATAAAAAGATGGAATTAAAATGGGATCCATTAACCACTGGCAAAGCATATTGAATGAGTATAGTTAACAAAGATCACAAAACCCTATGATCTCAGTCACTAAGGACCCTATAATTTAGAGACCTCTTTCACTCCCCACAGTCCAATCCAGGGTCTACAGATGAGGGGGTGTATGCAGACATTCGAGAGAAGGTGCAGGGTAGGGCATAGGTCTAGACAAGTGATCAGGTCTGGAGGCAAGAACTCAGGAGTATAGGAATGTAAATGTCAGGTCAAACCTACAGAGAAAGACAAACATCACGTGATATCCCTTGTGCGTGGAGTCTAAAAAAATGGTACAACTGAACTTATTTACAGAACAGAAACAGGCTCATAGACATAGAAAGAAACTTATGGTTACCGAAGGGGAAAGGAGGGGGGAGGAATAAATTAGGAGTTTGGGATTAACAGATACACACTACTATATATGAAATAGATAAACAATAAGGACCTGCTGTACAGCACAGGGAACTATACTCCATAGCTTGTAATAACCTGTAATGGGAAAGAATCTGAAAAAGAATATATATACGTATCAACATATTGATACGTATATATACGTAACTGAATCACTTTGCGGTACCCCTGAAACTGTCACAGCATTGTAAATCAACTATATGTCAAGAAAAAAAAGACGTTAAACATAAAAAAAAAGAATATAAATGTTAGCTAGAACTCGGGCTTGGAGAGATCACCCCAAGAAAGTACACAGAGTAAGGAAGGCAAAGGACCAAAGGAAAACGTTATAGATATTGCTATTTAAGAGGTAGACAGAGAAAGAGAAGCCCATAATGAGTACTTTCAAGAAGTGGATAGAGAGGTAGCAGGAAAGCTTTAGAAGGGAGAGGCGTCTTGGAAGCCGAGGGAAGAACGACTTTCCAATCGAGGATCCATCCTTAGCGCTGAATGCAAGGCAGGGGTGTGCATTATGCAGTAAGGAAAGGGGAGAAAGTGTATATAGAAGATGGAAACCACTGTATAAATTTAGAGGGAGCAGTTTCAGGCGTGTGGTTTGCAGTGTTGAGAGATACTCATACACATACTCAAGAATGAATGGTAGCTGGAGGGGGATTTGGGATTGAGTGGTTTGGCTTTTCTGAAAGATGGAAGAGGCAAGAATG
Source organism: Delphinus delphis (assembly GCF_949987515.2). Lineage (NCBI taxonomy): Eukaryota > Metazoa > Chordata > Mammalia > Artiodactyla > Delphinidae > Delphinus > Delphinus delphis. The sequence continues at coordinate 4,584,673 of NC_082700.1, read as the reverse complement.
TTCATAAGGCTTTGACAAAAGAGACTTTACGGAGAGAAGATTGCAGCCTCAGAAGGCAGCCTAAGAGAAGTTCCTTGAGCAGTGTCTTTAAGGAAGCGCGAAGGGGGTGAGTCCCCAACACAGGTGGGAAGATTAACCTTAGAGGCAGAAGCACACGCCCACCTGACCCGGCCAGGAGCCAGAAATACACGGTGTGGGCAGAGTGGGGTAAATCTGTAAGACTCCCTGGGAGGGGCTGCTTAGATGGCCTTGTCTTGTGACAGTCATTGTCTCCATAAAATGGGAGGCCAAAGTTATCTGCCAGAAGTGAAGAGAGGAAGGGCTTGGGGAAGAGGCTGCACCAGAGCCCAGCTGGGCGGCGGCAGCCGTGTGCACAGAGCAAGTGCTTCTCCGGCGGCCCTCAGGGGCCTGGGCAAAGGGCTGAAGAGCGAATGGCTGGGTTCCCTGAAGGCTGGGCGTCCTTAGGTCGCGTGTGATGGGAGAGAGCTGGGGACAGGAAAATCGCCGTGGTGGACGTGGGCTCTGGGGTGATGGGGAAGGGACGGAAGCCAGAACAACGTGGCTCATCTAGGACGGCACGTTGTGATGAGACGGAAGAAGGGTGTCGGCAGTAAGAATGAGAAAAGGCCGGGGGGAGGGGCCGGTGTGAGGATGGGATGCCGGAGAGGCCAGGGGAACAGGGGACACCATGGGTGGGGGGCTGGCGTGCAGCTGAGACATCCGGGATGGATGACCGAACGGACAGAGCCCGCCCAGGGGAGCGCGGACTTGAGGGCAGAGACTGGAGCGAAGAGCAGAGATGTGTCTGGATGTGAACAGCAAGGCAGCCATTCTCACCTCCCCATCGTTCAGGATACTGATTATCTGTCTGTCCCGGCGAATGATGCACTCCTTTGAGGTCAGGGGCATTCTTCCTCTTTATGTCGCTCACAGCATCAGGAGCAGTACTGTCAAAACATGAAAAAGCAGGAGGTAGCAACGCCGGGACCAGCCCACCAGGCTGTGCCCTGGACCTCCTGACACTGACAAGAGCGAAACTGCGTCTAAATCCCGTTGCGTCTGAGATAAGGATCTGAGCCTGTTTTCTAGGACTACCGCCCCATCTGTCAGATTTTCTCCCCAGGATGAATGTGTCATGTCCCCGGCCAACCTCCAGGGATGTCTCTGGCTTCCTTTAGACTGAGGGTCTGCCTCTCACTGTCTCCAGTTCCCTGGTCCGACCTCACCTGAGCACCCACAGGACAGGTGTTATGCACCCCTGTCCTCCTGGTGCTATAACAGGATTGCCCTTTAGAAACAAAGGCAGAGCCTCCAAGACCTGATAGATCTGCCCTCTTGTCCCAAGACACAATCCTCCTGCCACCACTTGCTCCCAGGAATGAATTTCCTAACTATTTCAGTTGTCCAAAGAGAACATTCTGTGCAGGACTTGGAATTCTCTCGTTGTCCTTTGTTTGAGAAAAGGTTAGAGAGAACCAGAGGCTCCTTTGACATCAGGGACGGACAGCTCTCAGGGAACTGGGACCCCATCACAGAAACCCTCTATTAACATCAGGCAAATGCAGCGGGTGTGTTTGAGAGAAAGAGGAGGAAGGATTTATGACGGTGTGGGGTGGGCGTATTCGGGCTGGTGTGCACGGTGGTCTGGTCCCAGCACAGCTGAGCGGATCTGGGAGTGTGATGTGTGTGAAGGGAGCCCTCCCCAGCCTGCCTTTTTTTTTTTTTTTTTTTTTTTTTTTTTTGCGGTACGCGGGCCTCTCACCACTGTGGCCTCTCCTGTTGCAGAGCACAGGCTCCGGACGCACAGGCCCGGCGGTCATGGCTCACGGGCCCAGCCGCTCTGCGGCACATGGGATCCTCCCGGACCGGGGCACGAACCCGCGTCCCCTGCATCGGCAGGCGGACTCTCAACCACTGGGCCACCAGGGAAGCCCCCAGCCTGCCTTTTAATGTCAGGGGAGCAGAGGAAACCATCAGTTCAAAAACCAACTGCCCATCTTCGTGGTTTCACCTGCGCACGCCCGATTTGGAGGCTCCTATGCACATCTCCATGACAACAGAGGATTAAAGAAATTCACTCAGTCAGAATTCTGGGCTGACAAGTGCCAGGCAAACATTTCATTCCTGTTTTTTTTTTTTTTTTTTGTCACGGAGGGGTGGGGAGTGTCGATTTCTGTGCCAAGAGCCAGATTTTGTTCTGGCGAGCTGGGAAGCAGTGGCAATTTCATCAGGCGACAGTCACAGCCCATTACCCGGGGAGAGTGGAGAATGGTCCTCCTGGGGAGCAGGAAAGATCCAGAAAACCCCATCCCTCTGTCGGGGGAAGCTAAAACGGGAAAGCAACTTGGATACATCAAAGGTTATTGTTTGTCTCAGCTGAGCTCAGCTGTGTTACTGCAAAAGGCACATTCTCCTTCCAGGACCTCACACTGCACCAGCCAGCTGACTCCCAGCAACGACGCTGTCCTCCCCAGCATTCTCCTTCCTTCCCTTCCCGCTCAGCCCCGGCCCCCATACAAGGGGCGCATCTTTTCTCTTTGATATGCAGCGGTGAATCACAGCAAAGGATGTCACATAACGTTTTCCCTGGGAGACTGAAGCTCGGAGGCCCGATTTTATGTGGGTCGAGTCATTATGAATCACACTCCAAAATGTTTCTAAGTCTAATCTCCTCGAGATAAAACAATAAAAGAAAGATGCATAGTGGGGAAGAATCCCATCCTTAGGGCCACCAAATGGTCCCAGGATCTGGGACGCTTGTCACTTGGTCCCCTTACCTCCGGCTACGTCATGCTCAGGAGACTAATTCCTTAGAGGTCCCTGCTTTGCCAAAGAATGTCACTGTCGCACCCCGTGCAGAAACTGCACTTGCCGGCCTGGAGTGTGCTTGCGAGAGGTTAGCTTATTCCACAGGCTTAGAATGGGGTCATCGGGAGAGCGGCACGGCAAGTTATGTCAGGGGACATGTGCCAAGATGCGGAAACATGATAATACATTTTTCCAAATTTCCTGAAAAATAATATCTTGTAAGCGTCTCAATATGGTACTGCATGAGTTTGGCAGATATATTTAGATGATAGCAACTAAAATGTGCTAAATACCCAATATCTGCTAGATGTTGTCCCCATACCTAATTTCATTTCATCCGTGCAAAGACCAGTGTGGTCCTCACTTTACAGATGATGAATGAGGGTAAATGGCTGGTCTGAGGTCAGTGGAGGTGGGGGTCTTGGGCTCCCCACCCTATGCTCTCCCACCTCTGCCCGTCTCAACACAGGTGCCCCCCTGACTAGCAAGGGAAACTCTCCAGCGGAAGCTTTGGCCATGGAAAGGTTTCCCTCGACGACCCTGCTCTAGAAGCCCAGTAGATGAAAGAGACTGAAAGAGACTCATGGCTGAGTCATGAGAGACAAAGCCTTTTCATTCTCCTCACTCCTTCCTCCCTCTTCAGTGTTCCTGGGTGCTGTGAACTCTGCTTAAAAACCACCTCCCTACAGCATCCTCTAGGCTGTTTGTTTGGGGTCTATTGGAAGATTCCTTCATCGTTCCAGCCCTGACTTTGGTCTTTCAGGACGTACAGAAGTGCAAAGCCCTGAGCTGAATCTGCCAGCCTCCCACCAGCTGGATTACACTCTGGTGGTTCTCAGGGCTGCCCTTTCTGCGGTGCTGGGGGAAGGGGTGATGTCAGATGAACGGGCCTGGGCTCCCAGTTGCCCCCCGACTGTTCAAATGCACAAGGCCTCCCACTCACCTCCCTGTAGGGTGAGTCCTCAAACAGCACTGTTAACTATTGCTAACTTTTTAGGTATGATGATCGTGTTGTGGTTATGCTAAATAAAACCAGGCATGTGAACTCAGGCAGTCTGAGTCCAGAGATGGCCTTTTTACCACTGCATATTATAGGTGCTGTATTTGACAGTTATAAACAAGCCCAGCAGGAGGCAACTCCCAAAACCAGTGGAGCAATTGTCAGCTTTTTTTTTTTTTTTTTTTTTTTTTTTTTTTTGGCAGTATGCGGGCCTCTCAATGTTGTGGCCTCTCCCATTGCGGAGCGCAGGCTTAGTGACCATGGCTCACGGGCCCAGCCACTCCGCGGCATGTGGGATCTTCCCGGACCGGGGCACGAACCCGTGTCCCCTGCATCAGCAGGCGGACCCTCAACCACTGCGCCACCAGGGAAGCCCATCAGCGTTTTTTTAGTATTAAAAAATCAGAAAATAGAGAAAGTAATCCAAAACCCTACCATTCTAACAAAATAGCTAGTAGTTTTTTCTTTCTGCATATATTTTAGATAATTATATTCATGATGACAAAATAATATACATTTTAATGTTCTGATTTTAAAATACTAGATCACAAGCAATTCTTTATAATGATTTTCTTCATAATATCATTCCAAATGTGCTATAGTTTTATTACAAATGCTCTTCTTTTAGGAATTCTTTGTTGTTCCCAGTTTTATGCTGTTTGAAATAATCTGGGAACAGATATCTTGAGCTGCTGCTGCTTCTTAATTTTTTCCTTCATGTAAATGCCCAGAGATAAGATTATCGGATCAAAGGCTAAGTAATTTCTGTTATATCCTCTGAAGCACTGTGTGTCAACAAATAATTTCTATTTTATATACAAAAAAGATGAGGTTGGCTTAATTTAAATATGTTTTATTTCTAGTAAGTGGAATATTACGGTGGAGGGTTGTAATTCTTTGGGCACTCAGTGTAGCCCGGTGTTACACATCACTTACACACACGCATGTGCACACACACACACACACACACACACAGAAACCACACTCCACTCATGACAGCAGATACTGTTTGCAGAAAGAAGGGACCGGAGGAAACACAGGAGCACCTGGTGTTGACTTGTCTTCTTCACTTTCGCTAAAGTTTTGCCATTTAATAATTCGACAGCAGTTGTGCAAATAGCTCTCTAGCTTCCAGGAATTTCTTCATAATCCTCTGTAATCGCTGTCTCTCAGTCTGAGAAAAAGTTCTTTCAAGTGACTGAGGCTTGATCATATCTTTTCTCTTAAAAAAATCACAAGTTTGTTCTAATTTTACATTTAATTAAAACATGCAAATTGTAGAAAATCTTAAAACATGGAAAAGTTTAAGAAAGAGAACAAACGTAAGTCATAATCCTACCATCTCAAAAAAATCCCTCTTTGATGTATTCTACTCTTATGTGAAACAAAATTGCTATCACACTATAGGTATTCAGTTTTGTAGCCTGGTATTTTTTCATTCAACATTATGTTGTGAGTATTCTACCTGGTCATTAGATACTTTCCAAAAACAATTTGTAATGTTTGCATAACATATAATTACAATAGGCAACATATAATTATAATTGTATAATATTTAGATATTAAGTATATCACCACTTATTTTATAATTTTCTTAATGTTGGCCATCTAGATTGTTTCCAAATTTTCACTGTTATAATTAATACTGCAGTGGACATCTGGTCCATGTATTTGTGAAAGCTTAGTCCGAGAGTAGGACATGCAAATCCATCCTTAAGTATGAAGCCTCTGCCTTGCCAGCCTTCCAGGTTGGGGAGTTGGGAGGCCTGGGTTCTGGCCCCACTTTGCAATTGTGTGACCCCAGCAAGTGGCACTGCGTCTCTCTGAGCGTCAGTTTCCTCGTATAAAAACAAAGGGTCTGAATAAATGATCTTTCCATGTCCTTTCAACACTAGCATTTGATACGTCTAAGCTAAAGCCACAACTCTCTCTTTGTGAAGATTATACTTCTTCCTATCGCCAGAGAATTTTATACTTTTTCTATTACTTTTGCCTCCGCACATGTGAAATGAGAATATGTAGTGACAATAATGAAAGAACGACTCTTCCAGACCTTTACACGTGGAGCTTCTAAGCTGTGCTTATTAGCAAGCACGTTAGAGTTAGATTACCGCTAGCAATTAAGGGAGAAAACCATCATTAGGCAGGCAGGATCACACGAGCTGAGACACGGTCTACACTGTCTTCAGACTATCTGTACCACAGACACAGACTATAAGTGGGGGTGGGTGACATTCTTTGCGGCAGGTTTGAAATAGGAAACCCAAACTTCCTGGCTAAAAGTGTCTCTGCATTCAAGAGTGACTAAAGACAATACAGGGCAAAGGAAAATAAGAATCAGAGTAATCGAGGCTGCCAGGGATCCCCCGAGGTCTAGTACTAAGACGATTATTAAACCTAGTTACGGTCGTGCATTCACACTCTCCAGAACTCTGGCACGGAACTGCCCCTACTGGGTCACTCGTGGTTCATCTCACAAAGCCCAGAGAAAGGATCTAAGTCTCAATGACATTTTCTTCCTGGTTATGGAAATATTTAAAATAAACAAAGAAGAAAGCAGCCCACAGGTTCCCTTTTGATAATGGGACTCACCCAGCTCTGGCTCTGCGACCCTGACAATCAAACGGGATGTTTTCCCTAAGCTGGCAGGATGCAAAGCGGGCAGAGGATTTAGCGTTTACAGTGTCCTAGAGCCAAGGAAACTGCCTCCCAAGTCCCTTTTCGTCTAATGGAGTAACCCATCCAAGGCTGGGAGGGCCCTGTCCCCCCAGGCCCCGGGCGGTTCATTTCAATGGTGTGATTCAAGGCCTGGAGTGAGTCAGCTGGCAGTGCACGGGGCTCTGCCTCTTCTGGGCAAAGCTCACAAGGACCGTGTAAGAGAAAACGGACTGCAGGTCATTCTTGTCGTGCCGGGAAAAGAGAGTCACTTCTGCTGTTCCAGAACACTCCCTGGAATATCAGAGTGAAAGGTTTAAAAGAAAGAGACACAGACCCTGGGCCGAGGAGGCATGTCCTCCCCTACCTCATGGCTTTTGTTTTCCACTCGAAGATCACGGGGCGAAAAGTGGCCAAATGTGATAACCCGGCCAGGTGAAAACCGAGTTCTGAGTAATTCCATCCCCTCTCATTGAAGGCCAGCGCACTTCACCCAGAGAATCTCTCTCAAAGAAGAGGAGTTCTGCAAACTAAGACTTTCCATAAAAGGTTTGCTTTGTAGAGACTTGGCTCTCAAAGAGAAATCAGGCAGCTCCCAGGCTGACCCACAGTTCTTGAGCCAGCACGCGAGGGCGCCATTTCCCTGGGGTCACGGGAGCAGGGCCTGCTTAGATGGGCCATTTCTGCTTCTCTCCTCTGCCCGGAGTTTGGTCTCATGTAAGACGTGGCTTCGTAGGAAAATGTCTTCAAGCTCGGCTAGGCAGGGAGGTGAGCATCCTGGAAGAAAGTAAGAGTAGAACTGTTGGTGTTTCCTGTGCACCCATGAACCCCAAGGAGGAATGGAAGCCTGTATAGGGTAAGACATCCCCGCTGCTCACCCAGGCCCACAGATTAGAGAGGGAGCTGGGAGTGCGATGGCCTCAGTGCGGAGGGAGACTGTGTGATCAGCGTATACGAACCTCAACTACAGAACAGCCTCCCGCAGGGGTCAGAAACCACTGAGGTCAGCAGGGCCCTACTGTATAGCACAGAGAACTATATTCCGTAATATCTTGTAATAACCTATGATGGAAAAGAATCTGAAAAAGATTCCTATACATAACTGAATCACGTTGCTGTACACCTGAAACTAAACATAACATTGTAAATCAACTGTACTTAAAATAAAAAAAAAAGACAAGAAAAATTAAAAAAAAGAAAAGAAAGAAACCGCTGATGGGATTTCTTTTCACTGTTGGGCCGTTCTTCTCCCTTCTACCTCCCGGCAAAAGGCTTTCTGCTGCTCACCTGAGAAGGTAGCCACCTTTGTGCACAGAGGAAGTGGTGATCAGAACCTTGGCAGGTCACTTTTGAAAGGCCCTAGCTGATGTGTTCCAATAGTGATAATAACACCCAGTGCTCTCCGGCCCGGCTACGTCCCAGGCCGTGCAAAGTGTTTTACGTTCATTTTCCCTGATGCCCACAGCAACGCTGAGAGTGTCAAGGAAGAACCCGAGGCTCAAAGAGGCTGATGACTTTGCCCAAGATGACACCACAGTAAGGGACAGAGACAAAAATGAACTCCCAGTCTGCATGGTACTAAAGCAATGTACTTACCACGCCACATACTGTACCCCAATTACTAATCACTGTTTTATATATAATGACAGAGCACATGACTATCCATATAATTAGAATTAGTAATAATTTAAAACTCGATAAGCCTCCCTGATGCAAAGAAATAAGGGTTTCCAGGAGAGAGTAAAGATGTTCATAGACCAGAGGCAGCATCCGGCTAAGGAGCGGGGGTGAGATCAGCTTTACGACCCAGCGATTCCACCTGAGGACGAGAATTGTTCCCACGGTGCACAGTCTTGTTCTAAGTTAGTAGACAGCAGTTCCCACGGTTCCAGCCTTCCCTGGGGTCAAAGGAGGTGACCAAATATTGGCCCCTTATTTTCCTTTCCTTAAGAGTATATTCGTAAGTAAGGACAGAACATGTAGAATTCTAGATTTGCAATATTACACCCTAAAAGGAAATAACACAAGTGAAGCTCATATGTATTCTTCCCTTTTTCTTAGCTTTGATGTTTTTCTTTCTTTTTTTTAGATTTTATTTTATATTGAAGTATAGTTGAGAAATAACAGCTTGCTATTTCCTAGATCAAGGTGTATACTCAAAAGACATATTCTTTTGCCTGTGTGTAGTACAGGTCAAGCTTCTTCCTCAGAGCCCAGAACAAACCAGCTAGTTAGTGTCATTAAAGGAAAGGGCTCCACACTGACAGCTGAGCAGACATAACCTCCCCAGCCTGGGATTCAGTTAGAAATAGCTTCGTGTTCAGCACTGACTACCTGGGTTTTAATTCTGCCTCCACTGCTTCCTAGAGTGGGGGGGTCTTTGAGGGGTTACTAACACCTCTGTGCCGCAGTTTTTTCATCTGTAAAATGGGGACAATAGTCATGCCTCCTTTTAGGGTTGTTGTGGGGATTAGATGAGTAATCCACGGAAACAGTTTAGAATCGTCCCTGATACGTAGTTGGCATTGCTAGCCTACGTGAATGTGGTTGTTCAAGGCAACACTTGCACACAGTTCTTACTTTCCTTTAGGGGTTCACTGGTTCCTCTATTTTGGGTTGTAGCTTCTCTCTTGTTAACACTAACGATTTGGATGAGACAGCAAAATTTTATTTTCCTGAGGAGTAGCTATGCCGCTGGATCTCTCTCTGTCTCTCTCTGTCTTTCTCTCTTTCCCCTCACTCCTGTATCCTATATCTTCTATCCTCTCTCTCTCAACATAACATATCCTATACCCTGTGCAATGGTTAATTTTATGTGTCACCTTGGCTGGGCCACGGTCCCCAGATAATTGGTCAAACAGTATTCTGTATGTTTCTGTGACTGTGGTTTGGGGATGAGATTAACATTTAAATTGGTGCACTCTGAGTAAAGCAGATTATAACGTAGGTGGGCTTCATCCAGCCTGTGAAAGTCCTTAACAGAACAAAAGACTGACCTCCCCCAAGCAAGAAGGAATTCTTCCAGTAGACTCTGCCTTTGGACTCAAACTGCAACTGCAGCCTGGGCCTCCAGCTTGCCGACCTACCTTGCAGATTTTGGACTCATCACGCCTCCACAATCATCTAAGTCAGTTCCTTATTCATTCTCTCTCTCTCTCTCTCTCTCTCTCTCTCTCTCTCTCTCTCTCTCTCTCTCTCTCTCTCCCTCTCCCTCTCCCTCTCCCTCTCCCTGTCCCTCTCCCTCTCTCCCCCTCCCTCCCTCCCTCCCTCTTTCCCTCTCTCCATCCCTCCCTCTTTTTCCCCCCATGTCTGTCTCTTTCTCTCTCCTGTCATCTATATCTCAATTGCTCTCTCCTCTCCCCGTAACATCCTATAGCTTGGTTTCTACTTTGCCGGAGAGTTTGGACATACAGCAATCCACACACTACCCAGCTGTGCTATTTCAGGACCCTGGACAGCAGCTCCACAATTTTTCTCCCCACTGCATCCCAGCAGGAGTATTTTGGTCATATTCAGCTCATGTTACTATGTGACAGGCACTGTGATAGATGCTTGAATAACAATCAGTCCTTGCCCTCAAAGAGATTTAAAGTACAGAGGGGGAAACAGGCTACAAACACAGGTTCATTGTAGAGAACTAGAGTGTGTAAATATAGGACACTATGAGAGTACTTAGGAAGGAAAGGCCCTAATTTGGTTTTGGGGTGGGAGATGGCATAAGGGAAGAGACATCTAAGTTTGAATCTTAAGGCATTAATCTTAAGTTGGCCAGGGGAGAGGGGTAGGGAAGACTGCTTTAGGCAGCAGTGACAGCGTATGCCAAGGCCTAGAGGCAAGAGGGCAAGGCTCACCTAGAGAAATGCAGTTAGTACTGTACAGCAAAGTGTGAGAACAGTTAAGGTGCCAGGAAGGAGGGGGAGAGGCCCTGTGCTGTGTGATAGATAAAGGCATGTGTGAAGTGCTGGAGGAACGTAGCTGAGGGAGTGATTAAGTCTCAGGGGATGAGGGTCAGGTGACAGAAAGCTATAGTGAGGCAGCACATGTAAATTTGTCCTAATGACCCTTAGGGGTTTCCTGGACCCCTTGTGGGAGTAAGGGGAGGAGAGAACAATAGAGAACATTTCGGCGAGAGCTGTGCTGTCCAGTATAGTAGCTGCTAGCCACGTGTGACTGCGGGTATTTAAATTTCATCAATGCAACTTAAATAACATTAGAAATTCAGTTCCTCAGTCACTGCTGGAACACTGGTCACATTTCAAGTGGTCAGCACCCACATGTGGCTAGTGGCTACCATACTGGACAGTGTAGATATAGAATTTCCATCATTGCACAAAGTTCTGTTGGGTTGGAGGGAACAGCACATGCAAATGCTCAGAAGCTTGCGTGTATGTGGTTCGTTCAGGAGTTAGTGGCCCATCGTGGGAGCTGTGTCAAAAGGCAGGTGGATGGAAGTGTCTGGAGATGACACTAGAGATTTTAGCTGGAGCTGGCTGGCAAAAGGCATTTTAAAAAATTAATTTACATTTTATTTTCGGCTGCGTTGGGTCTTCGTTGCTGCACGTGGGCTTTCTCTAGTTGCGGCGAGCAGGGGCTACTCTTTGTTGCGGTGCGTGGGCTTCTTATTGCAGTGGCTTCTCTCGTTGCGGAGCACGGGCTTCAGTAGTTGTGGCTCGCGGGCTTTAGAGTGCAGGCTCCGTAGTAGTGGTGCACGGGCTTAGTTGCTCCGCGGCCTGTGGGATCTTCCCAGACCAGGGCTTGTACCCTTATCCCCTGCATTGGCAGGTGGATTCTTAACCACTGCGCCACCAGGGAAGTCCCAAGAGGCATTTTAAGTCATTCCAAAGGAAGGTGGACTTAGCATTTTGGCATTGGCAGACAGGAGCAGGTCCAGACTTATAAAATGAATTCAAGTAGCAGTTACAAGGTCTGAAAGGAATAGTGGGCAAAGAGAAGGCAAGGAGAATAAGACAATTAGCTTTTGTCAAATACAGTTTGATGAAGCAGCACTTTTTATCATGTCACCTTACATTCGCCAGTTTCCTTGGTCCTAATTAAACTCAATTTTCTCTGCCTGGTTTCAAAGGCCCTTACCTTGTTGCTCACTACTATCTAACACATGAGCTTTACCCCAGTGATGACAGTAGTTTCACTCTCCCCCTCACATGATTAAGCCTTGTCTCCATTCCTCACGGTCCCTGATTGGACTGAACACTCCTTGAGAACAGAACCATGTCTTATAGTAGGTAAGCCCATAGGAGACACTTACACAGCTCATAGGATAGTCAACAGTCATAACTGGGGCGGCCCTTGCGGGTTGTGGTCCTTGTGGGCAATAGGGTAAACGTCTGTGTAAAGTAAACTAGTAAAATGCTATTTATTGATTGGCCATGAAGGTGCTGACTAGTAAGATAAGATATTCTCCCATTGGTCCTTGGTCCATCAGGCAGGGTCCTAGAAGAAAACAGGATTCTACTAAAATGTACAACTAGAGGCAAATTAATAAGAGGACAGTTCCAGAGGTGTGGGCACGATTAAGGGAACCCACAAAGGTGGTTGAGCATCCCAGAGGTTAGCAATATTCAGAAGCCATAACTACCCCAGGTCTAAAGGGAAAAGAGGAAAAAGAGTGTTGCCAGAGCCCAGTGAAAACTGGAGATAAGGAGGAGAGGCCCCCTGGCAGGAACTGTAGGGTGAGAAAGAGCAAACCCTGCTGTATCAAGGCACTAAAGCATGGAGGAAGCAAGGAAGAAAAAATATCCTTCTCTCTCTCAACTCTCACCCTCCATTCTCTTGCCAGTGCCTCCCGTTGCCTAAATCTAATCAAAAGTCAGAGGACAAGGGAGACAAGTGATAAAGCCCATAGCATATGGGTAGAATTAGACATTAAAAAAAAAACACCACAATTAGGATTACGATTGGCTGCCATGGCAGACAATCAGGATAACAATAGCTTAAATAATTTAGAAGTTTGTCTCTTGTAAATGAAGCCCAGGGTTGATATGTCAGCTCCCAATAATTGGGGACCCAGGCTCCTTCTATCTAGCTACACTCCACTTCCTCAGCATATTACCTCATAGTCCAAGATGGCTGCTTGAGCTCCAGACATCATGCTGGCATCCCAACATGCAGAAAGATGAAAGAAAAGCAAAGAAGGAGAGCACACTTTCTTACTTTAAAGGCACTTATTTGAAGTCACACATGACACTTTTATTTATTGGCCGGAACTTAGTCACATGAGCACACCTAGCTCCGAAGGGGGCTGGAAATGTGATATCTATGTCAAGAAATCTTGTGTCCAGCTAAAAATCAAGCATTCTCCTACTAACTAAAATGGGGAGATTGGATACTGGAGGACAACAAGCTCTTTGTTACGATCTCAAAGGAAAAATCCTAGCGCATATGATCTGCTGGAGAAATTCCAGGACTCTAAGCCAGAGTCTTCTCGATTTTCAGTAACCAACAGAGCGAACACATTAATAATAATGACATTGTGTATTATGACACGTCACGTGTCCTTTCACTACATGATAGTTACTTGTACGCCAACTTCTAAAGGAAAACCAGTTTTGCTGTGTGTAAGGATGATGCACATTCGATGGGGAAATGCCAGTAGGAGACACTTGCCAGAGGAGATTTAAAGACTCGTTCCTGGAAAATATGCCGTCCATAGATATGATGAAGCCAGCTGGTTTGATAACAGAAGCAACAGATCGTGTTTTCAGAGTTGAGGGATAAATCTGCATTTAACAAGATATTCTAAAATATATGATTCTTACGGAGAAGAGCCCCAGTGGCTGCTACAGTTACGGCGTGCATGCCACTGGCTTGGTCCCAGAGCCCTTCCTTGGGGGCACTAGTCTCTTTCTCAGCAGCCAACCGTGTCCGCAGCCTGGGCAGCCAGGGAGCTGCTCCGGGTGAGGAGTGACAGTGGGAGCTGCCCCGCCTGCCTGGGAGCTGCCCCTACCTGCTTCAGCCCAGGGCAGTCCCAGTCACCCTATCACCCTGGGCTGTGCCCAAGGTCCACAGACAGAGTGGAGATGTCTCTCCACTTCTCCCTTCTAACAGCCTTTGCAGGCTTTGGTCAGCCTGTCCAGGGAAGGAGGGGAAGAAGTCTTAGCCCTTCAATCATTCATTCAACCAACTCTCGGGAGGCAGCTACTGTGTGTGCTGCTGTAGGCACGTTGAGGGTACAGAGAGATGGAGCATGAAGGCTGACGGTCTGGTTAACACGGGCAGGAGTCCCACACATGCAGTTGGATCATGCATGGCAACAACACAGATGACATCGCAAGACTGCAGTGTCCTGTGCAGACGCTGTCAGTCCCATAGGTCTGTGGGTGGACAGAGTTAATGTGAGTTGGAATACTCAAGGAGGACTCACAGCCAAAGGAACCAGTGGGTGGGGCCTTGGCGTATGGGTAGGAGTCGGCTTACGGGCAGGGACTGGGAGGGAAGAGGGTCCAGTGACAGATGAGTGGAGGCAGGGATGAGCGTCTGTGCCCAGGGACAGCCAGCAGCACAGTGTAGCTGGGATGGAGGTTGTGCAGCGTGATGATGGAAGAGGAAGGGAGAGGTGGGCTTGTGCAGGGTCTCGGCTGCCGGGCTAAGGAGGGTGGCGTTCAGAGAGGAGCCACTGAGCTTCTGAGCCGGGAACCGCATAACGAAAAGTGTTTGGGAAAGGCTGTCCGGCCGTGTGTAGAATGCATTGGCTTTGTAGCGAAGGAGTTGTCTCACATTTGAGGACATACGTGATTCTCTGGGACAGATAACAGTAATCCGATGCCTGTTCTGTTCATGACTTCCAAGAATACCTCCCACAAGGCAAATGCTGTCCCTTTATTCAGCGACGCGTGCAAGGTGTTGCTGTTCGACAGGTACTGGGGTTCCAGGTGACCTCAGCGACCTGCACAGGCATGGTCCCCGCCCTGGGATGGCAAAGCACCCTTCACCCCAGCCCGAGAGCTCGCTGGGGGTGAGGGGCACGAGGCTGGGCTAGGAGGGCACGGGAAGGAGACACATCTGGGGAGAGGGCTTACAGTCACAGGTCAAGCCCCAAATGCAGTCAGACTCCAGGGCAGGAGCGAGATGGGACGGGGCTGCCGAGACCCCAGGAGGTGGTGGGGTTCTGATGCCCAGCTGGATCGTGTGCAGGGAAGTGTGTCCAAGGGGACGTGAGGTGGAGGGGCCGCGGGCCCAGCTTCTGGAAATGGGCTGGTTTGAGAGAAGTGGAAAATCCAGCTCCAGCCTGGAAGGTAGGGGCTCCCAGCATCCCTCGCGGCCCCCTCCAGGCAGGGGTCTGGAGATCCATGTAGACCCCCCCTGAGCTTCCCCCGCCCACGCAAGCCCGCGCTGTCACCTCCCTTACCCCCTGCCGTTCCCCCTTCTCTCTGGGGAGCAAGCACGTGCTCTGGAGCCACCCGCCAGGACCGCCAGGCCGCCAGGGCCTTTTGTTTCTGGCTGGACTGGCTGGGAGCCGCTTCCTCAGGCAGAAGAGAGACTGGTATTCAAGCTTGGGGTGGCGAACGGGGACAGGGTATAGAGAAGGAGCAAAGCCTTTCCCAGCCGGGAAATCGGAGATCAAGACCACTTCTGCCACCAAAGAAACCCACTGGTTTGTCTGATTAGTGAAATGACTAGTTGTTCAGCTGTTTAAAAGCTAGTGATTTGATGAAACAGGCAAACCCGTCAACATTTAAGCTTTGACATCTGCGAAGTCAAATAGACTCCACTACGGGCAGAGGGGGCGTGGGGCAAGCTCGCCTCCCTCCGCAGCACCTCGGGATGGAAGCGGCTATTTCAGGCTTATTGCTTGTTCTTTCTTGTCCTGTTTTAGAAAGCAGGGAGGCCATTCGGAAGCCACCTAAATGTGGACTTTCTTCAGGGTCACGTAATTTCAGTCACCTGGAAAAAGACAGGGAAATGAAGGTCCATCTGTTTCCTCTTCAAGTAAGACATGATGTTAGCGGGTGAGGAATGCACTTTTGAAGCAGTAAGCGGCCAGAGCAGGTGCTGTCCCTGGGAGAGGACTTGAGTTTTCTGACTGCATCCTCCTCTGTGGGCACTAACTGAGCCCTTAGGTATATGGAGAGCAAATGTGAACCATGGTCCCTGTTCCTGCCCTCAAGGAACCTGTCATCCAAAATGAGCAACAGTGAAGAGAGGCAGGAGGGGAAACAAGAACAAGCCCCGGGTGTGTGGAGTTTCAGCCGTAGGTGCTGTGATGGGTTGCGCACAGTTCTTACCCATTTGGCCCCGGAACGTTGGTTGCGCACTGGGCGTACACCCAATGCCCAGCTCAAGGGACACTGAGGTTGGGGGCCAGGAACAGAGTCCTGCTGAGGGCCAGCCTGTCCCCTCTGCCACCACACTGGTCAGACTGGATGACACTGAAGTCCCGAGGTCCCTTCCTGCCCTGGGAGGTAGGACCTCGGCTTCTGGCTGGCACAGCTGTCGTCAGTACCAAGTGGCCCTTTTCTCCGTGGATAACTGAGAGATGGCTGATCGTCACGTGTCAATAAAACTCCCTTTATATGCACGAAAACTGAGAGGAAGCAGATGATAGGAACACACCAGCATTTCTTATCAAAATTCTTAGAATTGTGGCATTTCTGAGCCCCCTGGAATCTTTACTCTTTTTATAAGTACAGCATGATGCAGATACAGCAGAACTGAGATGGGAACAATTTGAGTGACAAGTGACCCTTTTCATCCAGTTTAAACTATATGTCCAAAGCAAAGAGGTAAGCAAGGAGAACACATTTACTAAGTTGATAGCAAGATACACACACTGAGAAACTTTAACTAGAAAGAGCGTGGAGGGTCCAAGTCCACTGAATATGGTTTCTCAAGAGGGGAAGCTCGTTGAGGTGCTGGCCAGGCAGACGTGCCAAGCCCAGCCCTCATCCCGCCTGCCGTCGCCTTAGACAAGGAGGTGAGAGGGCTCCCTGGTGTGTCTGCCTCACGATGGATGGGACGGGTGTTGAGTAGCAACAATGACAGCCCTCCCCAAAGGGCCACGTCGCAGGGTGTCAGCCTGGCCTTCAGGATCCTGAGGGCAGCCTTTCCCATCGCCAAGAGTGCTCTGCGTGGCCCAACACTGGACCACGTGGCAGGTGTGTTTTTCTGGGGGCAGTCTCTAAAATTCCCCCTTTACTCTATGATTGTATATTTTGGAGGTGTTCTAATGAGAGGTCATCAATAACTAGTGAAACTTTACTTCCGTGTAGAAATATCATTGATTTCACGGTTTGGACGAAGAGTTTAAGTAAGTTGGCTTTTTAGTATCTTCTGAGAGAGGGTGTGGCTTGGGAGGACCAGAGACAACTTTTAGCGTTTACTGGCTAACAGACTGTATCAGTAAGGAATTCAGCTGCTTTCATTCTGTGTTCAGCAAATTACTGTGAAGTGCTTATTATATTCCAGGCATAATATACAGCAATGAGCAAAGTTGACGCCCTTGTGGAATTATATTCTAGCGAGGAGAGACAAATAAACAAATAAACGCATGCCTGTTTGTCAGTCACATGGCCGATGACTTAAGCCACACAGGGATTTATTTTTCACTCAGAATGAAAAGGCCGGAAGCCAACAGGTGCTGGGGTTGGTTTACTGGTTTAAGGACATCAGGGCTGAGACCTCCAGAATTCTCTTGGCTTTCCCTCATGGTCGCTGGAGGTTGCCTCGGCTCCAGGAATCAAGTTCTTTTTCTAGGAAGAAAGAAGGAAGACGTGCCAAAGACACACCTCCAGCTGAGTCCACTCTTGTTATGAAAATCTTTTACAGAAGCCCTGGCTAACTTCTACTTATGTCTCATTGGCCAGTTTTGGTCACTTGACCATCCTTCTCTGCAAGGGAGCCTGGGATATGTAGTTCTTTAGCCCAGTACCTTCCACCCACAGTTCAGTCACAGGATATTTGATATCGTATAAGCCATGCGCAGCCTCAGCCTCTCAGATATTCAATATCATCACATGTAGGACAGACTGCTAAGGAAAGCTTGTTCATTCTCCTTTTGGGTCTATAGCTGCAAAGCTGTGATTAAAGTGTTTGATTAATATTGGCTGATCTACTGCTGTCTTTCTAAGAAAAAAAATGCTCCGAACATCCTATAACCGAAAAGCTGTTTCTTGGACTAATCTATCAGTTCTTTAGGTCAATGAGAAAAACCATTGCTCAAAACAAATGGAGAGTTAAGTGGATATGACTACCTTTGCTTGTGTCGCTCAACTAGTTTTGAAAATGGGAAAAGAAGTATTTTCTTTTTATGGCTAAATAGCATGCTGCCAGAAGAAGCTTAATTGCGGAATGATAAAATTAGATCATTAGAATTAGGTAATTGGATGAGTCATAATTAGTCTGAGGCAATGGCTATAGAATGTCAAGTAGAAAGACAGAATGGCGCTTGGTCCTGGAATCACGGAGCCTCCAAAAATGGTGAGATTGCCTGCCTTTCGGTTTGTTGCTCAGTCATCATTTCTCCTTTTCAGTGCCCCATGTAATCATAACTACTATCACAGCATAATAAAATGGCATTTTATCCAACGAAGGCTTGCAGGGCGAAAAAGAACTTAACCGTTATCACGTGCTCTGCCTCTACAAAAGGACATTAAAGGCTGAACGTTCCCCTGTGCGGTGTCTGTGGAGTGTGGAGGCGGGGGATGGTGCCGGGGGATGGACTGCATTTTTCGCTGAGCAGAGGGTGACTCCGGTAACCCACGGCCTCTAAACACACACACTACAGACAGCTCAGGGCTCCCGGGTCCGTCACCCACCTGCTGTCTTTCGCAGCCTCTCTGTAGGGCGGCCGGTCTCCTTTCAGTCCCGCCATCATATTAGAGATCACATTGAACCTGGGAGATGAGGCCATACCAAGAAGTCCCAAAGGAGATTTGTAAACCTGCAAATCGCTGTGGGTTCCTAGGGCGCGATCAGGAATCCCTCGGGGGATGAGTTGCACGTTTTGTACGTGTGTGGAAGAGGCGGGCAGGGATCTTGGTTGTCCCTTACGGTATGTTTGCGGGCTCCCTTACGGTATGTTATGGGCTGGAACTGTGACAGATGGCCACCGGTGACTCGCGCGGGTCACCGAGCCCCAGGGACAGGGGGAGTTGAAGGCCTGAGGAATCTCAGCCAGCCGGCCCAGCCCCTTCACTCTGCGCACGAGAAAGCAGGTACCCGTCTTCTCTGCACATAGCGGGCTTCGCTCCGAGGAGGAGACCGCGGCCTGGGGGTGGGGGGCGGTGTCGGGGTGCCTCTGCTGGTGCTGGGGGTGAGTGCGGACCGCCGCTCACATTGTACCCGAGACACTGGCCCACCAGACTGCTGAGAAAGAGGGGTCCACACGGAGATGTCCAAGCTGGTGAGACAAACGTCAATAACGACGGCAATAAAATGCTGCTAGCCTATTTTCAGAACAAATCGGTTAGACTCAGGGTGACTCCGCAAGTACTTGCAGAGGAGGTGGCATCTGGGCGGAGCCTTGAAGAATTAAGATTCCGTCAGTGAGTAATAAAGGGACGGCAGCTCTGTAGGCCGCCATCGCAAAGCACGGGGTGCCTGGGAGCATTTGGAAAACTGCCGTGTGTCCGGTGAGGCTGGAACGGGGCGGGGGAGGGGAGACGGGGCAGCAGACAGGGCATGACTGGGATTCACAGAAGACTTTTGGAAGGAATTCATTCTTTAATTTCCTCCATTTTGGTTTTTTATTTACTACTTTTCATACTACTTTTCATTTCATTCACTTATTCAGCAAATTTTTATTAAGGCCGTAGGTGTACAGAACAATACCAGTGCACATTTGGGGAGATCTTACTGTAAGCCAGGCACCGTGCTGAGTGCTCTCTATGCACCGTTCTGTTTGAATCTCACTAAGCCCTAGTAGGTAGGTACCATTAGAATCACGATTGTACAGGAGAAGAAACAGCCCAGAACAGTTAGGTGACTTGCCCGGAGTCACACAGCCAAGAAGTGGCGGAACCAGGATACTGACTCAGAAGTTTTGACTCTCCATCCTGCCTCTCCGCTGCCTGGGGCCAGAGGTCTTCCCATTTGCCCTGGCTCCTCTCCCCGTCCCCTTCTCCTCTTAATTCCTTTTAGGAAAAAAAAAAGGTCTTTTAAATCACCAAACATGATACCGTCCGATCATCGTATAAAGGTATCATCACTTGTAAAAGGAGAAGGGAGCTGAAGTGTCGTGCAGAAAACCCTGAGTCTTCAGAGACAAATGCCCCAGATGGAAGCAGTAATAACCGCACGGGAGTCACAGTGTGCTGTGGTTACAGAGTCCTCCGCTTTCTTTATCATGTGTCACCTCATTGAATCTCCTCTCCCACCCTGAGGGAGGATTCTGCCCACTGCAGATGGGAGTGTTGAGCCCTGGAGGGATGCCCAGTGATTTGTCTAAGTTCACACACATGAAAGGCCGAGTGGGGACCAGCACCCCGGGCCCTGGACTGTGCCCTCCCAGGGTCTCGCCTTCACCCTCTGCGGTTCTCATGGACCAGCTGGATAAGCGCCAAGGACAGAGCCTCCCGTGGTTGGCGTTCATCTTGGAACGCAGAAAAACCAGCCTGCTCCTTGCTTTGCCCAGCAGACTGCTTCACACGTCGAGCCTTTGAGGAAAACTGAATTCTTTATTTCCTTCTTGAGTTCTGAGAAATGGTGAGATACACGTTTTCTGTATTTCTTAGAAAGTAAAAAAATTCATGGATGTGTTCCATGATTTCCTTGTTTCAGAACTCCATTAAAACTCTCAGTATTTTACAAGAATTTTTATCAGCTCCTCCCCGTAGGTTTTAGGCTCACTAATCAGCAGCTGGTGTCCTGTGACTAAAATGCAGACTTGAATCCCCCTTTCTTTTGGAATACAGAAATCCTTTTCTGCTGCTTCTTCAGGCCGGGTTTGTCAACAGGCCTGTCCCCCCGTTAATAATTCTCCAGGGCACAAAGAAGCTTCCCTGGTTCCTCTTGGGGAAAATACACCATAGTCAAGGTAAAAAGACTGAATCTATTTTGGGACCTCGTATTAGGAGGAATTGAATGAGCGAATGAATTATGGAGGCCGATCGCAGAGTTGAGGGCAGCCTGCCAAAAATGGAAGACAGAAACGACATCTTTAACAGATTCCATCACTTGGAGATATTTCTTCATCCATCATGTCATTTTACTCCTCCATCTGAAAAGGCGAACATGAGTGATCTCGTCCATGTTCACAATTGCAAGATAATCACAGCATCGGCCGCAAAAACCTGATGACGGGGGAGCTCAGGACCTCTTCTCCATGAATTTTCTTTGAGCAATAAAGATAAATGACAAAGGGGCAGTAGGGGCGGGTTTATTTTGTGGGCTTTCGCTGCTGGGGTTGTCATCATTGGAGGAGCCGGCCGCAGCTCTGCCCTTTCTCTGGAAGCCGTAATCCAGCGCCGATGCGTAGCCAGGCCATAAAGCACGAGATGTTTAAGGGGGAATAAGCTGGCAGTTAAAAGCAGGGCCCTGCAAGACACTGTAATCCATTATCCATCTGGAGGGAACTGAGAACAACTTGCTTAAAGGAGAAGGCAGTCTGGCTGAAGACTGGTTTCCGTTCAAAACCAGATGATACACTTCTGCTGGAAAAGCACAGAGCGACTCAAAACAGGAAAAAAATGTGTTTTGCCCTGCAGCTTCTCACATCCTGAGGCGTGTTGTTTACTGACGGTAAGCCTCAGGTGTGCCCAGCCGTGCTGGGAAAGGTGTGCCCAGACCATCAATTACCGGAAGGAAAACGGGTCACCCTCCCCCCGCCACCGCGGCCACACAAAGGTGTCCAGCGGATGGTGCAAAACACCTTTCTTTACTTCTGCCCTCAAGTCACCTTGCTCAGAACAAGTCTCAGATGGGTTTCGGAGGCCCCTGGGCGCCCTCGGTCCCGGCCCACCACTGATACCCTTAGCCACTTAGCCTGTTGCTAGACCCCTCCACCCCACGGCCTGGTCCCATCCTGGGGGCTGGAGCGGATCTCAGTTCTGGGAGGAGCCCGTGGTCAGTCCTTCCAGATTCTTCAGCCCTGAGCCTCTCTAAGGTGAGCGGGTTTGTGCACTTCCCACTGGGGTCTACACGCCCCGGAAGCCTGGTGCTCTGTGTAGACAACCCAAGCCACCCGAGGAATGCCATGCAGAAAGCTTCCTGCGCTTCAATACCGGACGGCAGGTTTTTGTTAAATCAGCAGAGGTTTATTATGTAGATGAGTGCAAAGTTAGCATTCGTTTTTAAGCTTAGAATGAAAGGTCATAAAGAATACACTGTAGTTGTAACCTTGGACTCCTGGGGGGTTTGAGCAGACCAGGTGATGCCAGGATGGTGGGCTCGCATGGAGCAGGGCTGCCCGTGGGACCCTTTCCTCAGCAGGGACTACGTATGGGCAGGGGCAGCACAGGGAGCCTCCGGCCGGCTGGGCACCGAGTCAGCGGGTTGTTACCAGTGGCTCTCAGGGCACCCAGCGCCCCATTAGGTCCGTTGAGACCGCAGCAAAGGCTGGACCAGGGTGCTGGCCAGGGAGTTACAGCCTACAGGGGACACAGACACAGACATCCCAGGGTCTTAGAAGTGTGGTCATCGGGGCTGGAGCTGGAAGGGGTCTGGTGCTCGCCCAGAAGGGCTTTGTGGTGACACGGTCCTTCAAGGAGAGACTAAGAGGATGGCCAGAATTTCTTCACATATTGTTTTGTTCCCATCATTCTTTCCTCTCCTCGTTGGACTTCAGTGAAACGTGTGTTAGGACTATTGATATTGTCCTGCAGAGCCCTGAGTGTTCATTCATTTATTTTCAGTCTTTTCTGTCTTCACGTTGGATAAGATTTTATTGACTTTCTCCTCCATCATCTCTATTTTGCTACTGAGCCTATACCCGGTGAATTTTTTACTTCATATATTTTTCAATTTTCCACCTAATTCTTTTCTATAGTTTTAATTTCTCTGATCAGAATGCCTAAATTTTCATTCATTTCAAGTGTATTTTTCTTTACCTCATGGAGCATAGTTTTAATGCGGCTTTAAAGTCTTTGATAATCCCAACATCTGGGTCATCTTGGGGTTGGCATCTGTTGGTTGCCTGTTCCCTTGAGAACTGGTCACGTTTCCTGCTTCTTTGTATATCAGGCAATTTTGGATTGTATCCTGGACATTGTGAATGTTATGTTGTATACATTCTGAGTCCCACTGTGATACTGTGGAGATACCAATGGTTTTTTTTTTTAAATTAATTTATTTATTTTATATTTACTTTTGGCTGCATTGGGTCTTTGTTGCTGCACACAGGCTTTCTCTAGTTGTGGCCAGAGGAGGCTACTCTTCATTGCGGTGCGCGGGCTTCTCGTTGCGGTGGCTTCTCTTGTTGCAGAGCACGGGCTCTAGGCGCGCAGACTTCAGTAGTTGCAGCACATGGGCTCAGTAGAGCGCAGGCTCAGTAGTTGTGGCTCACGGGCTTAGTTGCTCCATGGCATGTGGGATCTTCTTGGACCAGGGCTCGAACCCATGTCCCCTGCGTTGGCAGGCAGATTCTTAACCACTGCGCCACCAGGGAAGTCCCCCGATGTTTTTATTTTAGCAGGCAATCAACTCGGTTAGATTCAGACCATAAGTTCTGTCTCACCTTCTGTGGGCAGTGGTTCATGACCCAGTTGAGTTCTCAAAGACTTTTGGTCTTGTTTGGGTCTTTCTTGTGCATGTGTACTGCTCAGGGGTCATGGGCTTTTCTACTCTGGGCTTTTCCCCTCACTCTCCAGCCCTCAGGAGATGCCCTTCCTAGTTTTTCAGACCATAAAGATGTGATTTCTATTGGAGTGTTAGCTGCTTATGCGACCACGCCAGCCACACTGCTCAGCAGCTAGAGGCCATCCTCAGAGCAAAGCTATGAGAGATGGAAACTCGCCTTGTGTGGTCCTATCGCAAAGTTTAACTCCCCCTAAAATCCACCTGGTTTTATCCACTTTTCAGAGTCAGAGTCCTCGGGTGTCATGTTTTGTAGTCTTTCCAGTCAGAACTTTTAGTTGGATCTGTTGGGAAAGGCAGCCACACTGCTCGGCTGCATAAGAATGAGCCTTGGTCCTGGAACATTCCTCATTTGGAGAAAAGACGCGCTCACAGCCGTGCTGAGCTTGTCTCCCTGGGCGGGAATGTTCTGCCCTGTTCCAGGCTCAGTGGTGCTCCTTCTTCAGCTTCAGGGCATGTGTCCATGGCCTTCAGACACGTGCTGACCTTTGTGCATTTCAGAACCCACAGAGGCGGGGTCGGGATCCTCCCACGGCAGCACAAAGCGGGGTTCATGCAGCCACCCTGCCCGCGTCAGCCGAGGAATGGGTCCTCTGGCCGCGGGGACCCAGACGTCGCAAGGGGCTGGATCTGTGCTCTCTGTCTCCTCTTGCTGTGAGTAAGCCCTGCACCACTGAGCCTGGGGTGCGTGTTGGCCGCTCTGAGCGAACCCGAATTATGCGCTTACCTGCCTTTTTACCCTGTCCACGCTCATGCTATAGTCCATCCTGCATCGTGGCCTGACCACCCAGTGAACGGTTGAACATATAACCAGACGGCAGAACGGGCTGCAGTGGGTTTATGCTGCTTTAGTGAAACCAGAACCTCAGAGGTCACTTTAGAATGTTGAAGGCTCTGAGAAGCCTTGTGATGGTTCCCTTGACATTGTCATCTTTGCCATGTAGTTATATACAGTAAATATTCAATACAGTGGACTCTGCCGTGGTGCCTTACATATAGTAAATATTCAATACAGATGTATTGAATTGAGTTTTATGTATTGAGTTTTATGGCTTTAGGACCATCTCTTAAATACAAAAGTATATATATTTTTATTGAAATATAGTTGATTTACACTGTTGTGTTAATTTCTGCTGTACAGCAAAGGGACTCAGTTATACATATTAGACGTTCTTTTTCATATTCTTTTCCATTATGGTTTATCACAGGATATTGAATATAGTTCCCTGTGCTATACAGTAGGACCTTGTTGTTTATCCATTCTACGTGGACTAGTTTGCACCTGCTAATCCCAACCTCCCACTCCATCCCTCCCCCACCCTCCTCCCCTTTGGCAACCACAAGTCTGTTCTCTATGTCCGTGAGTCTGTTTCTGTTTCATAGATAGGTTCATTTGTGTCATATTTTAGCTTCCACATATAAGTGATATCATATGATATTTGTCTTTCTCTTTCTGACTTAATTCACTTAGTATGATATTCTCTAGTTGCATCCATGTTGCTGCAAATGGCATTATTTCGTGCTTTTTTATGGCTGGGTAGTATTCCATTGTATATATGTACCACATCTTCTTTATCCACTCATCTGTCAGTGGACATTTAGGTTGCTTCCATGT
Organism: Delphinus delphis; assembly: GCF_949987515.2. Taxonomy (NCBI): domain Eukaryota; kingdom Metazoa; phylum Chordata; class Mammalia; order Artiodactyla; family Delphinidae; genus Delphinus; species Delphinus delphis. Next base: position 4,559,849 of record NC_082700.1, on the reverse strand, counting down.
CTTGGCTGTTGTGAATATTGCTTCTGTTAACATTGGGGTGCATGTATCTTTTTGAATTAGAGTTTTGTCCTGATATATCCCAGGAGTGGGATTGCTGGATCAGCTGGTAATTTTATTTTTAGTTTAGAAAAAAGTATATCTTAAACCAATAGCCAATAAAGACAGAAGCATTCTCCTTTCCCTTCCTCTTCCTGCCCTGGTCTATAACATGGGTATGTCCCCAACAATCCTTGCCTCAGTGGGGAAGAATTAGGGAATAAGTCTTTTGTTCGTTCATTTGTTTCCACTCTCCTCCCCCCTCTCTCTTCCGCATGAGAGAATGGTGAAAATCTGACCTTCTTTGGCCTCTGTTTCTAAATGATTGGATGTAAGGCGTTGAATGTAACCCGTGGCTTGGCTCTCTGAGTCTTAGTTACTCCGAATCCCTGGGATCAGAGGAGCCGCAGGTCTCCACGGCTGGGGGAGGGTATGCTGACCCCACTCCCTGGACCCGTAAGTCTCGAGGTCTGGACTGCAAGGGAGAGGCCAGACAGAAGGAGAATCCACTTTAGCAGCGGGTGCACTCTGCATTCTCCGGTGTAACCACGACAGCAATTAAGTGACTATTGTGTGCTGTTTCCTCTGGGATCTGTGTCTGCTTCTCAGTTAGCTTGAAATCTGGAGAAAAGGAGGAGGAATGATGAGGCTCACGCGGAACCCCTGACGGCCGGCATCATGCTTAGTGTGAAATCGTAGAGGTTGTCAAAGGGGAATGGCCAGGAGAGGGGCGGTACAGTCGCCATGAAGATAACAGTGAGTGTTGCCAGGTACTGTCCCCCGCTGCACGCCCGACAGTGTGTCTGTGCCCTAGGACAGACCTATCAGGAAAGCATCATTGTCTCCACTTCGCATGGAAGAGAGAGGGGCTCTGAGAGGTGCGTGAGTAGGAAGGCTCAGAGCTGGGACTTGAACTCAGGTTCCAGGACTCAAAACCATAGGCTCTGTCTGTGGAGTTTCCCTCATAGCACCTCTCTTACTGAACGTCAGCTGCTCGAAGCAGCATCTCAGGAAACAGAAATATTGGGTATAAATATTAGCAACGCATAGGGGAAATGTTTGTGGGCATCTTATTTATATGAGAGCAAATCCACAGTAAGAAAGTGAAGAATACTGAGACATCATATATATATATATTCTGTTGTTGTTGTTGTTTTGCAGTAGGCGGGCCTCTCACTGTTGTGGCCTCTCCCGTTGCGGAGCACAGGCTCCGGACGCGCAGGCTCAGCGGCCATGGCTCACGGGCCCAGCCCCTCCGCGGCATGTGGGATCCTCCCGGACCGGGGCACGAACCCGCGTCCCCTGCATCGGCAGGCGGACTCTCGACCACTGCGCCACCAAGGAAGCCCTCTTTTTTTTTTTCAGAAATCCTATTTAAATCCTTCTTCACCTTCATCGTGAGAGTCCAAATGGCAAGAAGTAATGGGTCATAAAAGACCTTTTTCAGTTTGCCCAGGAGTAAAAACATGCTCATCTCAGTCCTTACAGGTTTAACTTATATCCTCAGAAAATCATTCAAATTCCATCTCTTTAAGGGAAGCATGCAGCTGTATGTAGCGATATGCATAATAAAAATGCTAATTGACTCTTTTTTTCTTTATGGAGAAGGAAGAGAATACCTTTTATCTCACATATATATTCATGGTCTGGCTTTGTTGTATCTAGTATAATGCTCAGGAAGTCTTCAAATAACAAGAGTCGAGTGAATTAACTTGCTGGAATCATAGTTTATTTAATAAGTCTCTGTAAGGGAAGAAAAGGGTCGTTTCCAGGACCCTTCGGTTCACGTTTTGGAGACTGTCAGTCTGTGCCCACGTTCCTGGCTCAGTGAAAATTCCAGCAGAATAAAGGGGAGATACTGCTTTTTTTGGATAAATTTGGGTTTTCATTTCGGCTTCTACTACCTCCCAATGTTTGTGGCTCCAAAAAGCAGGCCCTGGACATCTGGGTTAGAGTAAATCTGGTGATAGGAACGAAGTAAGAGGGATTCTTGCTGAGAAGTGAATGGTAATGGGGGAAAACCATTCTAGCAAACTCCGTTGAGATCCCAGGCTTTTCCTTGTCTAATCTCACCACGGTCATCGTCATGTGGCTTTTTATTCTCATGCAGATCCTGAAGAATTGGGATGAGGCTGTGATTTCATAAAAGCTTCATAAACATCACCTGGATATATTCACTCCTTCCTCAGTGAAATTGGAAAAAAAACAACAACTCGAGCTGCACAGAAGCTTGTAGGGAGCCCAGGGTGGAGGCCAGAGACTCTGGATTTCAGTCTGTCTTGAGGTGAAGGTTTTGGTCTCTCTGTTGAAGGTTTCCTGTCGTGGAAAGAGACCAGTGAGCTTTTCTGATGTGCGGGTTTCCCGCTGCAGAGGAGAGCTGTAACCATTGTCTTAAGAAATTGCTTAAGGCCCCCTGCTCCTTATTTTAGCCCCTGAATGCAGAAAGCCTTGCTTGGCCTGGGCCTGAAAGCCAGGGGCAGTGATCTGGGTGCCGGCTGCGTTCAACCTGGAGGAACTCAAGCTTCCTTAGTGAACTGAGTCGAAGGGCAGCCCAGCTTCCTCCACTGCTTTTCATTTCACCGCCGACTCTTTTATTCCAGACGCGTGTATTGATGGCCCGCTGGGTGACAGTGCCCGGCACTGGGGACGAAGGGGTGACAGGCACATTGTTTTGGGCCCCTGGTCCAGTGGGAGAGAGAGGGCGCGAAGAGAGCAGGAAGCTGCAGTGTAGCAAGTAGGGGGCGCACGGTGCTGGGCACACAGCTGAGGGGGGCCTCCTCGCCTCAGGGAGAGTCAAGCTTAGCCCTCAGGGGGGCTTCAGCAGGCATGTCCAGGAACAGAACAGAACATCCACAGGGGCTTTTTTTCAGAGGACTCCCTTGTTTACGTGGCCTCTAACCCTTTCAATAACCCTGTACCTCCAGCAAGTGTCTACGCCTCCATCGTGGGCTGGCCGAGCGCCCTCCTCGTCGCGCCCCCCTCCATGGCTCCACTGCTGTGTTTTAGTGAAACCCTCTGCTTGTGCATCTCTCTCTCCCCCTAACCTGGAAGCCCCTGAGGGTTTTGGATCCCTGGTATTCAGTAAAGTGTTGACGTACGTAAGGCATCTGATCGCTTTTTGCAGACCTGCTCATTGAAGTGATGATGATACAGTAATAGTAGAATAATAGTATTAAGTATTCTATTAAGTTATCATTATTTCATTTTATATATTATAATCCACGTATTATTTAATTCATATGTTAATAATATAGTAGTGTAATATATTAGTATGCTGCTATATTGTTTTTGTCATTATTATTATTAAGAGACCCAACTCCTGAGGACCCTTGCAAACCTTCAGGCACCCATCGTATTTCTTGGCTGCCTGAGTGAAGTTAAGTCCTTTTCATCTCTTCTGGTTTTTAATGGAATAGGAAAGTGTATTCACTCCGGCCAGGGGAAGGTAAGAAATGCCACCAGCTTTCTTGGGCAACTGTAGGCAACAAGGGCGCTGCAGGGGGAGAGCGGATGGTACCATTCCACCAGCAAAACCCGCTCCCTCTGCCTGGGAGGGCCTAGGGGTGCCTTCCTGCCTTCAGGAGCCCCACCCCCCGTCCCCAACAGGGTCCCCGGGTCTCAGGAGGAGCGTGTTTCCTGAGGATGGTCGTTCTCAACACAGGGCTGCCAGTGGCCCCCCTTGACCCCAAGGGGGTGTCACAGCTGCTCCCTTTCCCCTTCGCCAGTGCGGGAACAGGCGACATCTGCTGTTTGCCTAACGTGTGTGCTTTGGGCATTCTCTATTTCTACAAATAAATGCTTTTACAATAAAACTGAAATGCCAGGAAAGGAGACAACCTACTTTAAGGTCACTGCTGCCTCCCAGCAAGGGTGTTTAAAAATAACCCCCAATCTGTCATGTGCTCACAACTCTCACTGCACCCGCTCAATGGCAGGCCCGGTGCTGGCCAGGATGGCGGGGTGGAAGGTTCCAGGACGCGCGCGCGCGTGTGTGTGCTTGTGCGCACGTATGGGCGTGAGCGCGTGTGTGCCTGAGAAGTGAGGCGCGCTGTCCTCAAGCAGTGGGGCTGGCACCTGGCTGCGGGACCACCCCGTTGGTCTCTGCCTAAGGGCAAGTCGTTGCCTCCATTCTGGACCGGTTCTGGTGTCTCACTCCAGCTATGGTGAAATGGCTTTGGAAGTGCTTTGTAAGAAGGAAAACTCTAAGGGGCTGAGTTCCCGTGGACAAGATGGGTATGAATGCCAGGATGTGGCCCTGGGGAGACTCTGGGTGGATCACTCAGTGAGCACCGGGGCATTACTTCCAGGGTCTGCTCCAGCAATGCTGCTAGAGAGAATGTTAGATTTTTGCAGCTGAATCTGAGAGATGGACTTTTCCAGTGATTTTCAAGCCATGCACCATAGATCCCTAGCAGCTCTGGGGCAGATCTTGAGTCGTTCATGTCTGCTGATGGATGGTGTCTTTTACTCCAAATATGGCCTTTCTCAAGGACTTGCATTTAACTAGGGATCACATTCTTAAATAGAGGGGTAGAGTTTGGCTGGGAGCACCTGTAAGCCAACAGGCAAGGGCAGATCTGAGGGCCATTTGGCCCAGCACCCGTGGAGCATCACCTTGGACAGATGCCCCCATACGCCCATGTCCAGAACTCACGCTGGACAGCTCTTCTAGGTGTAGCTGGTGGCCAGCAGTAGGGATAAATCGAATCTCTATTTCCTGAGAGTTTCCTGAAAGACACGGGAATTAGGGCTGGAATCTCATCGAGCAGGGACAGCCGATGCCTCCGTTCCATCTTTCTGAGGAGCCAGTCTCAGGGCTGAGTGGGACCAGTGTCTTTCCAACAAAGCCCTTTAACAAGGACTGCTGCCCTGGCCTGCCCTTTGCTGATGATAATATAAAGAGAATATGGGTCCCATTCTACCTAGGATCACACCAAGGTACCCATATCTACATGCAAAAGAAGAGGAAGATTCTAGGGAGGTCTAGAGTCATGGAAGCAATTAAATCCCTAAAAGGGTACAAATCTAATGTTTTCTTCCAGTTGCTGGGCATCTAGCGCGTGCCAGGGACCATCATCTCACTTAATCTTACTCCCGAGAGGCAGGTATCACCCTCCCCATTTTAGAGATGAGAAAACTAAGGTTCAGAAAGTTTAGGGTCTTGCCCCAAATCCTTTGACCCAAGTCTTTCTGACTTCAGAGTCTGTCCTCTTAACCTCTGAGGTTCCAGGGCTTTGGGTAAAGATGCAAAGCAGGTCATATAAGTCCTGAGAAGCCTCCCCATTGTCCGGTTACATGTGACATCCTCTTTCCCCTGGTGGCGATCCCTGTTCCTCACCTCCTCTCACACATGCGTGTACATGTGTGCACACCCTCAGTTATCTCAGTGCCCCAGCCAACAGCCCGCCAACCTCTAGTCATGTGAACGAAGTCATTCTAGACCAACCCACCTACCCCATCTGACCCACAGCAAACCCAAGAAGCATGAAGGACCCAGCCAAGGTCGGCAAAGCTGAGCCCAGATCAGCAGAACTGCCTGGCTGACGTGCAGACTCATGAACAATAATCAAAAATCAATAATTTTAAAAAATAAATTTATTTATTTATTTTTGGCTGTGTTGGGTCTTCGTTGCTGTGCATGGGCTTTCTCCAGTTATGGAGAGCGGGGGCTACTCTTCGTTGCGGTGCGCGGGCTTCTCATCGCGATGGCTTCTCTTGTTGCAGAGCACGGGCTTTAGGTGCACGGGCTCTAGGTGTGCGGGCTTCAGTAGTTGCAGCGCGTGGGCTAGGGTTTGCAGGCTTCAGGAGTTGTGGCACACAGGCTCAGTAGTTGTGGCTCACGGGCTCTAGAGTGCAGGCTCAGTAGTTGTGGCGCACGGGCTTAGTTGCTCCGTGGCATGTGGGATCTTCCCGGACCAGGGATCGAACCCATGTCCCCTGCATTGGTAGGTGGATTCTTAACCACCGTGCCACAAGGGAAGTCCCAGTGTTTCTGTTTTTTAAGCCACTGAGTTTTGGGGTGGTTTGTTATGCTGCAGTAGCTAACTGGTACAGGTGTGTACACAGCGAGTGTCCCCTATCTTACAGACATCGTACAAAGCTGATTTCCTCTACTATCAGCCCTACTGGGAAAAAAAAAAAAAAAGTATTATTTTAGCCAATTCAAATCAGACCTGGCATAAACTGGATTTGTAACTTAACTTTTCACTGCATAGTAAAATATTACTTAGATTTTGTAAGAGCCATGGTTGTATTTCATATAATTTAGATCTATTTAACCTGCATTTTACTTATTAAAGAGAAGAAACTAAAATCAAGAATCAATCTGATGTGGTTGGCAACAGAAGTACTCACTAAATTTACTTTCACCATAATTGCTTTAAAATGTCAGGGTCAAATTTTTAAAAGTGGTTCCTGGAAAGTCTTGGTTGCATTCTAGGAAAGACTCTGCCCACAGTTATTTGGGGGAAGGCCGTGTTCTGCATCTCAGCTGGCTTTCACAAGTCAGGGCTCAGGCCTCTCCTTTCAGTGTCTTGGTGTGAATCTAGAAATGGCATTCTCCTGTGAGGAACCGTACAGGATGTGCTGTAATGTTTTGTTGTTGTTTCTAGCTTCCAATCCCAGACCTACTGCTGGCTCTGTGATGTTATGTGCGGAAGCACCTTCATTATCGATTTTAAAACATTGTTTAAAATGTAGTGATCTGTCGCAGAAGATCCGACATAGTTCGGGTAGCAATTTCAACCAAGAGCAGTGCTATGGTCTGAATGTCTGCGTCCTCAACAAGTTCATACAGTGAAATCCTAATGCCCAGTGTAATGGTATTGGAGGCGGGGCCTTTGGGAGGTGATTGGGTCATGAAGATGGAGCCCCCTGAGTGGGATTAGTGCCCTGACAAAAGAGGGTCCAGAGAAACCTCTAGCCCCTTCCACCATGTGAGGACGCAGCAAGAAGGCGCTGTGAACCAGGAAAGGGGCTCTCACTAGAATGCACCTTGAACTTGGACTTCCAGCCTCCAGAGCTGTGGGCAGTAAGTTTCTGTAGCTTACGTCACCTCCCTTCCCCGCCCAGCCTGCCGCCCCACCGAGGTACCCTGTTATAGAAGCCCGAACAGACTAAGATGAGCAGTTTAGTCAGGTTGCGGGCTGTTGAAACGTCTCCAAGGGAAAAGTCACTGCTGGAAGAAAAACAAGCTATGGGTCAGAAGAGACTTTTCTCAACCCAAACATTTTGTCGCGTTTCCTTAGAATTATTTAATTAAGAAAACGTAGCAGATGTAGAGAATGTCTCCTGTGTCCTCGCCCCCGATCTGTTTGACTCCCTGCCTCCATGGGGGTTAATCACTGTCCAAATTCCCATCACAAGCACAAGGAAGTTCTGAGGGATCTTTGTCAAAATCTCTGCCCAGATTCCGATCTACCATGGTTATAGCTACGACACCAAAATGAAAATTAAATTAGTCTAACATTCTAAGTGAACCCAAATTCTTTCCTAATTATTCACCATACTGTATTATACATGATATATACTGTACGTAATATATACTGTGTTACAAACTATATAATAGCACATTATAGGGAATATTTACTCTGTGCTGGACACTGGGCAAAGTGCTTTTCACATTTTCAGTTAATTCTCATAATGACTACTTGAGATAAACATTTTAATCCCCCGTCTACAGACAATAAAACTTAGGTTCAAAAAGTTGTTCATGGACACAGAACCAGAAAGATTTTATACCCACCCGGGTCCATCTGACTTGAAAGCCTCTGCGTTCCATCCCAGTCAGCATTTTAAAATGGTCTAGATTTTTAAATAAAGCTAGGTATTAGACTAATTGGCCCATAGTTTTAAAACATGGTCTTTGAAAACTGGAATAATTTAAATTCCTGATGGCTACCCTCCTCCCCTTCCTGGTCATTTCAGAGGGAATGGCTCTGAGATCTGATCTAGAAGCTGTAACCAAAACAGACAGAAAACCTGCTCATGATTTAAGATTCAGCTCACACATCGCCATCCACTGCAGTCCCCCGAGAGCTGTCCTTGCTCTTTCCGGCCGCCATCGTGTCCTGAGCTTACATCGCACACAAGAGTTCATGTTTTTAAGCCTGGCGGATGAATGAATAAATGAGTAGACACCTACTTACCAGACAGATGGGTTGAAGAGGACTCACTGGGTGGAAAGGCATTTTAAAAATAGCGTCAAAGAATAAAGATCTGCCCTGAGGTTTTGGAAATAGGGTCTAACCTTGACTCTGCCACTAAGTAGCTGTGGGTAAGTTCAGCCTTAGTTTCTCATCTGTAAAACGACACTACTAGAAATTATTAAAGATTCCTTCCAGCTCCAGTGTATGGTTCATAGGAAGTGCACACTATTTTGTTGGAGAGGCCAGTGTAGTTCTGGAGCAATTCTGAGACCATAGGGCAGCCTATGCTGGAGTGCATGGGGGCAGCCGAGGCTGGAGGTGTGACACGAGCCTCGGGGAAAACCGTCCTGTGTCTGCTGTCCTGACCAGCTCTGAGCAGTGCCCCATCTCACCCTCAGCGTGCCCTGCCTGGGCAATAAGCTACGTGGTCACCCCAGTCACGAAGCTCTAAAGACCAGGGAGGCATGTTGGCCTCCACGCTCACTTATGTTCAGAGAGGCACGGGCAACCCGAGGTGACAGCACGTCCTCAGGCTCTGGGCACCGAGGCTTCTAAAACGCTTGTCAGAAGGCGTTTGGGAGGGGAGTTCTGTGCATCTGCAAAAGTCTGAAGGGGGTCCTGAGAGACGCGCACATCTAGGCCGGGGAGGGAAGTCCCTGTCCTCGGGGAGCTCAAACCACATATAGTGCGACAGTAAACATTTCAAAAGCATAAAAATAACCAAAAAGCAAACTTTAAAAAGTGCCACCCAAGAGATGCAGTAGATAAGCCGGGGCCCCTCATGGAGGAATGGTGAGGTCAGAGAGTACGTGCAGGTGCCTGGGTGCTCTGGGCCGCCTGCATACTAGCATCGCAGCCGAGTGTAGTGCTGACCTGTGCTGCGTCCCCCTTACAGGGGCTCAGACTGGGTCCCTAACTGGGTCTGGGGGCTACCTGCGTTCCTGCTTACTAGACACTGTGGCCTCCTCCTTTGCAGCAGGGTGAGGGGACACCAGGAGGCCACACAGAGAACACAGGGAAGGAGGCGTGTCCTCCCTGGCCATGCAGCAGCCAAGGGGCGGCATCCAGCCAGCTGGGAGCCAGAGCCCCGGCAGCGCCAGGCAGGAAAATGGGATGAGGAGACTCCGTCTTTCTTATGGTGAAAATGCCTGTGGGCACCATTTACGGAACACTGACTCTGTGCCGGGTTCTGTGTGTGTAACTAGTCAGTAGCTGCGGCCATATACACGAAATGTGGTCTTTTGCTCCGTGCCAGCCTCAGCACAGACCTCGGCAATTCTTGGAGCGCCCTGATCAGATCCCATCCACCCGTAGCAGAGTGGTAGGGTAAGTTTGCTGAAGATTTCTTAGGGAAGACAGAGGAGGGAGTTACCTCAGATGTCCTAAAACAAACCATGTAAGATTCCCCTAACGGCGTGTCCAACCCCCAGAGGCCCTTCTGGGCTGCAACCGACCAGGGCGAGTCCTGGGAGCGGGGCTGGGGAGGGGGCCTTGGACCCTCCCGGCCAGATTTTTCCTCCGTCCGAAAATACATTATGTCTCGAGTATTGACACATCCACCACTCGCCTGCTTCCCAAAACAGCTGGGCTTCCCGGTGACAAGACTCTCTCCCTTTAGAAGTCCATTTCCTTGGGCAGGTTTTCTGAGCTTTCGCGCCTGACCACAGTGTGTTTTTTCTGCACAAATTTAGTGTGCTCTCCCCCAAAAGAATTTTGCTGAATATGATTTTCTCCATCTCGTTATGTGGGTCACCCGAGGCTCAGGGAGATTAAATACTTTCCCAAGGTTTCACAAATCCACATCAGAACTGGGTTTGAGCTCAGGCCTGGCGCACGTACCCTTGGTCTTAGTGTCCTGCTTCCTCTCGCCCCCTAAGGAAACAGGTCCTGTGCTGCCCCGGGGGTCACCCCGGCAATGGCAGACTTATTCCAAGGCCTCCTGTGAGAGGGACACTACGGTGATGTCCCAAATCCCTATCAGTAAAGCATTTGTTGATCTTTACCGGGGTTAAAAGACCCTCCAAAAGTGTCGCAGGGTCCCCAGGGCAGTCGCGACAGCTCCGCGGGTTGGTGGAAGCGAGGTGACCGCAGCCCCTGCCGTGTGTTGTCCGCGTCCCTCTGGCGGCGTGTTGAGAAAGCAATCTAGCACTAAAAGGCATTCAGTACAAAGCAAGCACATGGAAAGCCTCCTGCCCCTCTAGCCCAAGCTATGACTCAGCCTCGGAAAAGAAGAGTCCAGGTCAGAAATTGCCACGGGAGCAGCGGCGTCGGCTGCGTGCCTCCTGTTTTCTGTTCCTCACCTTCTTTCTTCCATCTGTGACCCTGTCCTCTCACAGGAGCCAGATTTCCTGGCTCTGTCCTGACGATGCGCCTCAGAGGCCGCCCCAGACCCCAAGATGCCCCGAGCCCCCCCTCGGTATTATCTTCCGCCTATCAGTGGTGACTGACCTCGACTCATCACCCCCAGAGCACAGGCGGATGCTAGTTTCTTCAGCCTGTCTCTGGCCTTTTATCTTTGCCTCCTTGTTCCCTGCCTGGAGCGAGGGCCGTGCAGCCCTGCCTTCAGGAGGACCCCAGGCTGTGGGCAGAGGCCGGAAGAAGGCAGGGATTCTCCAGAGGCCCGCAGGCACCAGGCCATCTTGTCTCCCTAATGCGGAGTCAGGCTTGGGCCCACCCCAGTGGTGGGGCGCTGGGCTGTGTGCAGAAATGACTGAGAATGTTATTACTTTATAAACACAAGGTATTGTCGTGACCAAAATGTTATTGGTCTTTTTTTTTTTTAAAATGCACTGATCTCTCTTTTTTTCTTTTTTTTCCAATTTTTTAAAAAAAAATTATTTTGGCCACACTGTGAGGCACGTGGGATCTTAGTTCCCCTACCAGGGATGGAACCCGCACTCCCTGCAGTGGAAGCGCAGAGTCCTAACCACTGGACAGCCAGGGAATTCTTGGTCATTGGTCTTGTTGGTTGAGACTCTCAAATTTCAACTTTATTAAAATATTTACTTGCTTATTGATTAATTATCAACACCTGGGCCTGGGCTCCCTTGTGTGTCTGTAGCTCTCTCCTCAGAGAAGAGAGATGAATCAAATGAAATAAAAAGCCTCCAGGGTCTCTGGACTTCCACAGGAATGTGACAACATGTCATGAAGGAAGAAACCAAGAATTCTGCCCACAGGACTTCCCTGGTGGTCCCCTTCCAATGCAAGGGATGAGGGTTCGATCCCTGGTCGGAGAACTAAGATCCCACGTGCCACGGGGCACTAAGCTGCGCTGAGCTCACATGGGAGCCTGCATGCCACAACCAGAGAGCTCGCACACCGCAACTACTGAGCCTGCACGCGCTGGAGCCTGTGCACCACAACTAGAGAGAAAGCCTGCGCGTCACAACTAGAAAAGCCCGAGCGCCTCAACGAAGAGATCCCGCGTGCCGCAACTAAGACCCAATGCAGCCAAATAAAAAAATAAATAAAATTAAAAATTATTTTAAAAAAAAAAGAGTTTTGCCCAGACAAGTACCAACAACAGGATGACTCTGAGGTCAAAGGCCGGGCTGCGGGGACATCCAGGGCAGCCCCCTGGGAAGCAGCCGTCGTCATAGTTACTGAGGCCAGAGCCGGGACTGAGTCTTTGAGGAATCTGCAAGCGTGATACATTTCTCCAAACAGAAATTGAATCAGTAGTGGGGGATATAGATAGTAAATCAACCCCACATCCCTGATTATTTTTATACCAAGCTAATTTTAAATGCTCTATTTCTATAGGAATCAGTGAGACTTCCACCCATCTGCAGCTCCAGCTTCCTATTTTCTCCTAACCCTCATCTCACAGCCTGTTTTTTTTGAAACAGCACCAGCTAACATCTCAGGAAACCACGTTTACATCCCAGATGCCTCAGGCGGCCATTTCTCATTCGCTGCAGTACAGCTCTGGGAGACCCCAGAGGTGCTTTCTATGGGGACGCAGAGATTACCCGCAAATACTCTCGACCTTAGGGAAGGTGGTGGTTAAAGGAAATCACATTTACTCTGTTTGACTTGAGTATCTGGAGGCCAGGCAGGTGCACAGAATGAGAACCGTCTGTAGCTGGGTGCGCGGTTCATTTATTTGCTTAGCTCTGCGGACAGTGCTCGACTCTGCGGAGAACGAGCAGGGGGCTCTCCGTGTACCCCGCGACCCTCCACCTGCCTGTGGAGCTTCTCTGGGGAAGCCCTGGGCTTGGCCAGGTTTGTGCTCACAGCCCCCCAGACACAAGGATGCTTCCTAATAAGTGTCGGCGGAATTCACGGCTGGCAGCCAACACCGTGGATGCCGAAAGATCTACCCGATCCAACTCACTCCTCCCGCGTTAGCAGTGGCGACTGCCACCTGTTACTGAGAACCCACTGTGTGTGGGGTCCTTGCACACATCACGCTCAGTCCTCACCAAAGCCGTGCCAGGCTGGCGCTATTATCCCCTATCTCACAGAGGAAGAGACAGAGGTTCAGGGAAGACCCGTGACTGGAGTCAGTCACAGCTGGTCGGTGTAGAAGGGGGATTGGAGTCCAGACTCCATGACTCCAAATCCGCATCACCCCCTCCCCTTTGCAGTTTTGTCTTGTGCTGGTTGAATGATGTCGTGCCTCTCAGACTTGGGGCCCCCCCAGGAAGCTGCAGCCCAAGAGAGTTACTGCCTGCGAGTTCCCCAGGGCCTGCCCTCCTCATGGCACCTCTGTGGGTTCTAACGGCAGACCCCCCACTCCTCGGGTGCCTGCACTTGCCTCTGTGTAGCTTAGCCGGAGCCACATTGCCTGGGGACGCTGAGCTCCACATCCTGAGGACGCCCTGCTCCAGACTCTTGCACGTGACCCCGGCTGCCGTCCAGGGTGCAGCCTTCCTCTCTGCACCAGCCACTCAGAGGGACCCCTGAGAGCGCCCAGATAGAACCCTATTTCTCTTACCCCCTCCACTGCCCCAGCTTTGCTCCCCCAAGCAGTCTTGAAAGAGAAGGGACTGCGTGACACAAACGTGTGGCCACCAGAGCTGGGTTCCCAGAGGACAGGCCTGGAGCTTGGGTGGAGGAAGCAGGAGACGCACGTGCAAAAGTCCTGGCCGTGGTTCCTCTGATGCTGTTTCCTTGGGTGGAATGAGGCCGGGCTCACCTGTGGCCCCTGCAGCCTCCACTCGCTGACACCCTGAGCCAAAAAGCAGGGCACCTAAATCTAGACAAAAGCCGATGGCGCTGGAGCCCTTCGAGCACGCCGGAGCCTTCGCGCAGCTCTGAATCGTTGCAGCGCACCGGACGCAGCAGACAAGAGGCTGTTTGTGGATTCACAAGCTGAGACGCGTGTGTCTGTTCAGGCAGGAACACACTGACATCTTCCAGCTGACAACCCGTTAACCCTCGAATTGCAAGCTGTCTCCGGGTCCAACATCTGATTTCCAGACCAGCGGGCAGACGGTGGGGAGACTGTCACACCCGTCTCTGTTGATGTGCTCCACACCTCAGGAAGGGACACCTCTGGTCCAGATGAGAGGCCCACGCTCAGACCTCAGCCCGTTTGGCAGTGGGCAAATCCATCCGCAGATTGGAGGCTGAATTCTGTCCCAGTTCAGGACAAATCTGCAAGCAGATTTTTAAAACTTAAAATTTACAAGCTGCTTCTATGAAATTACAAATAAAATCCTGAGTCCAAGTAAAGCTAAGTTTAAAAAGAGTCTCAATCTTTTAAATTCAATGAAAATATTTTTAATCTCTATGCAGTTGGCAGGTCAATCTGTTCCACTCCAAGGGATAGAAGTGTTACCGCCCTCTGGTGGGATCCACCACTCTGACAGTTTAGGACGAGTGATTAGAACAGGTCATTAGGTTATTAGAACGGCTGGATATTCTGTTTCTTCCTACTGATCACACACCACCCATCTCCACTCCACTTGGAGCCCACAGGGCTGTGACCCCATGGACCGGGCTTCTTGCCCTCCACTGCCCATAGGATTGACTGGGCTGATGGAAGCCCAGATGGGAGACGGAGGACCGGTGGGCAGTGGCTGCGTCCCTCTCTCCGGGGGCTGCAGCTTACGCCCAGCAGCCTCTCCTCCGGCTGCAGTTCTGAGGGTCTGCGACTCCCTCCTCCTTTTGTCTGGTTGGGCCGAGGGCAGTGGCGGCTTCCCCCCATCCTTAGTCCCAGAGCAGGTGCTTTGTCCTCCCTTGTTGGATGGCCTTGACCCTGTCTCTACCTTTGTAGAAAGGCCCTTGGTCCCAGGCTCCTGATTATCCCAGCTGACTGAGCCATGTGTTTCCTGCTAGAACCCTGACTGACACAGGTGGGAAAAACCTAAGAGAGCTGCCGGGTGAATTATCTCAGTTACCTGCCAACTGAGCCTGCAGAGCGCCTGCCAGGTAGATCTGTTCAGTCAGCAGACGTTTACTGAGTGTCACTGTATGCCAGCTACCGTGTGAGGTGCCTCTAAGCACCTTAGGGATTAGCGTGGATATCAACTCAGTCTTGGGCTGGGCAGTAGGCAAGGAGGGCTTCCTGGAGGAAGAAACATATGTATCAGGAGTCTGAAAGATGACCCAAAAGAGAGCAAGGGTACGAGTGTTCTTTTTTTTTAATTTAATTTTATTTATTTTTTTATACGGCAGTTTCTTTTTAGTTATCTATTTTATACATATTAGTGTTTATATGTCAATCCCAATCTCCCAATTCATCCCACCACCACCAATGCCCCCTGACTCTTTCTCCCTTTGTTTTCCATACATTTGACCTCTACAACTGTGTCTCTGTTTCTGCCCTGCAAACCAGTTCATCTGTACCATTTTTCTAGGTTCCACATATATGCGTTAATATATGATATTTGTTTTTCTCTTTCTGACTTAACTTCACTCTGTATGACCATAGTTCAAAAAGACACATGCACTCCAATGTTCATTGCAGCACTATTTACAATAGCCATGTCACGGAAGCAACCTAAATGCCCATCGACAGACGATGGATAAAGAAGATGTGGTACATATATACAATGGAATATTACTCAGACATAAAAAGGAACGAAATTGGGTCATTTGTAGAGACCTGGATGGATCTAGAGACTGTCCTACAGGGTGAGAATGTTCTAAGCCTAGGAAACAGAACGTGCAAAAGCCCATAGACCACAGGGAACAGGGTACATAGCAGGAACCGAGTTTCTTCAGCATAGTCTGCAGGGCAGCAAGCTGGCAGGACCTGAGGGACCAGATCCAGTGGGGATTGTAAACCACGGGAGGAAATGTGACTTTATACTAAAGGCAACTAGCACTCATGGAGGGCTTTGCGCCCTGGTGAGTGTGATGGGATTTGCACCCATAGGGATCTTTCTTTTTCTTAATTTTATTTATTTATTTTTGGCTGTGTTGGGTCTTCGTTTCTGTGCGTGGGCTTTCTCTAGTTGCGGCGAGCGGGGGCCACTTTTCATCGCGGTGCGCGGGCCTCTCACTGTCGCGGCCTCTTTTGTTGCGGAGCACAGGCTCCAGACGCGCAGGCTCAGTAGTTGTGGCGCACGGGTCTGGTTGCTCCGCGGCATGTGGGATCTTCCCGGACCAGAGCTCGAACCCGTGTCCCCTGCATTGGCAGGCAGATTCTCAACCACTGTGCCACCAGGGAAGCCCCCGTAGGGATCTTTCTTACTCGGGGTGGAAGAGCAGACAGGCGATGGGAGGGCAGGCAGGGAGGTGAGTTAGGAGGACCTTGAAGGAGCCCAGGTGGCCCGATCTCCAGTGGCAGTGGGGCGGATGGACTCACAGGTATTTGGGAAGGAGCCACACCTGCCCAGCACAGCCTCCCTGCTTTCCCGGCCTCGCTCGGACGTGGTTCTGACGTTCCTGATGCTGACCTCACCCCGAGGCTCCTTGGGCCTCTGCTTCCCCAAGTCTGTTCCCCTCTTTGTCAGTCTCCTGCCTGGACCCCAGGCCTGGCCCCATAATGTCCCAGCACTGGCTTCTCCAAACTCCCGTGAAACCACCGTGAGGACAGCCGTGTCTCTTTGTGCAAGCCTAGGGAACGTTTTTATAAACGCCTGCTGTGTGCCAGGATCGGGCCAGCGTCTGTAGTGTACCATCTTGTCCCGTCCTCACTGTAATGCTAGAAAATTGTTATTATTATTCCCATTTTGCCAGCAGGAAACAGCAGACTCAACCTCTTGAACCAGGTGGTACCTTAGCAGAGTGATGGCAGACAGGATACAGGCGTGTCTAGCTCCCAAATCCCAACAAGACGCACTGCATTAAATTTAACTGTTATTAAGAGACTGTATTGTACGAATGCCTGCAAATTAATGCTTGTGAGTTTGGGAAGCCTCGAGCAGAAGAGCCCTTGCCCTGTCTTGAATCTCAAGGCATACTTGCTACCAGCTGCCACCCCCAGAGCCTCACAAAGGGGACTTCTTTCATCAGAACAGGATATGAGGAGGTGAGGCCGTGAGCCTCATTCCTACCTCTGTGTGCCCCCCGACCCCCCCGACTCCTTTTCTCCTGTCAGCCCATTACTGTTTGTTTCGCAACCAGCAGAAAACCAACACCTCACAACTTTGTTGTGCAATTTTAGCGCCCAGCGGATGATTTCAGTGCTTTTTACCTTTCTGTCTCGCTCAAGACAAATGAGAGTGTGGTTTGAAAAGTCATGTAACTGTTTTTGCACTCTATAAAAATGTTGCCGTTAACGATAAACTGTGAGCTCTTCGTGGGCAGCAACAGTGGACCCAGTTCTGCGCCCGGCCCTCTGGGACTGCCCTTGACCCTTCACTGCCTCTTTGAAGTCTCCCTGTGCCCTGCAGGCAGTACCACAGGGCCGAGGAGCTCTGGGCCAGGTACTGGGGCAGAGACCAATATTTTTTTACTATTATCTCACGCCCTCATTCAAGAATAGCTATTAATGTGGGGAGGAGGGATAAATTAGGAGTCTGGGATTAGCAGATAAAACTACTATATTGTTGTTTATCTATGTAAAATAGATAAACAACAAAGTCCTACTGTATAGCACAGGGGACTATATTCAATATCCTGTAATCAACCATAATGGAAAAGAATATGAAAAAGAATATGTATATATATGTATAACTGAATCACTTTGCTGTATACCAGAAACTAACACAACATTGTAAATCAACAATACTTCAATTAAAAACAATAACTATTAATGAAAGAAACAAACTTTATTTGCCAAAGAAAATATGAAGAAGGTCTAGGTCTAAGTGTCCCCCCACCCCCCTGCCTCCTGGGCTTTCTCAAAGTGTGGCTTCCAGCATCCCCGTGGATTAGAGCACAGATCACAGGCTGTATCACAGGCTACAGAATAAAAGTTATTGCGGAGGGAGTGAGCGATGAAGGATCAGATCTCCTGCCTGATTATTATATAAAGTGAAATTTAGAGAAGAAAGCGTTTGTAATCAGATAAAGAAGAGAAACGGACAAAGAAAACTGATTATGTCCTGAAACGTTTAACCCAGCTGACACAGAGCTGGATCCCTGCAGAACGTCCTTCATCAGCAGGGAGGTGGCAGAGGCCGAGGCACAGCTGGCGGTCTGGGTTTGCCCGGCCAGACCCAGAGCTTGCTCCCCTGCAAGAGGAGACCTGCTCGTACTAGAGGGGATGGAAGGATACATCCCTTTTTCCTAACAGAACCACAATAGAAATGCCAGAACACGGCACACACTTTATAAGAAATGGAAACCCACAACCTTAAGTATCTTCTTAATTCTACTTTTAAGTATATATCCGTTCGTTTATGAGTATAATACGATTAGCAAAAATTCTAGTCTCCAAAAAATAAAGTTAATCATCCGTTACTTCTCCTGACCTGAGATTGGTGGCAGCTCTTCCGTTGAAAAGTGACATTTCATAAGATGCCGAGTATGAACGCATCACAGATGGTGAAAGGTTTTCTCCTGGTCCCAACACGTGATGATTATAAAAGGAATTGTGGAGTTTAATACTGTATTTAAAGCCAGTAATGAAAATTTAATGTCAGTTCTGTCTCTACCATTAATGGTTTTATTTTTCCACTCAAAAATGTACTTCTCGGGCTTCCCTGGTGGCGCAGTGGTTGAGAGTCTGCCTGCCGATGCAGGGGACGCGGGTTCGTGCCCCAGTCCGGGAGGATCCCACATGCTGCAGAGCGGCTGGGCCTGTGAGCCATGGCCGCTGAGCCTGTGCGTCCGGAGCCTGTGCTCCGCAACGGGAGAGGCCACAACAGGGAGAGGCCCGCGTAACACACACACACACACACACACACACACACACACACACACACACAAAATGTACTTCTCTTTGTGGGGTTTTTTGTTTTGACACTTGTCAAACTTGCAGATATAGACACAAAAATAGACAGGCAGCATTTCTAGATCAAGGAATACAATGCCGTTCGAAGCACAGTCATAACCGACAGGGTAGCGGGCAGCCCTGAGCATCGGTGCGCCACGGTTGTGTCCAGGCTTTGAGACTGTAGGTGAATCACTCACCTGTCCCATCCTCAGTAGAGTCTCACCTGGGAATGGGGAGAAATCGTAGTAATCGCCTGTTATACCATGTTACCTGCAACGTACAATAAACCCCTTACCATTTGTGGTTAGAATAACAGGATGTCACTTCAGAAGACAGCTCCCCAGGGCCTCACTCAGGCCCCCAAGGAAAGGGTTTGGTTTCCCTTTCAGATTCAGAAACTGGGTTCCGTTCAGTCTCTTAGGGACAACCTCCACCAACCGGGCTCAGGAAAGACTGTCAGGGTGATCCTCGGAGCAACGGCCTCCGTGGGGCCCAAGGACCCCAACACCTTCGTGGGGTGTATTTTATGGCTCATGGTGTGTCTGTCAGTCGGGATGCAGCTGTAGAAAACTGAAACCACTCTAGCTATTTAAGGCATATTTAATCTTTGGAAGGTCAGGGAGTCATGGCTGTACGTCGCCACCAGCTCAGTTTCTGCCCTTAGGAGGTAAATTAAAAGGGCTCAGAAGAGCTTTCTCTCTCCGTACCGGCACCTGGTGGCTGAGGCCTGGCTGTGAGTCGCAGGTCACCCCTCTAGGGTCCCCTGAGTGGTTTCCCTGCCCCGCTCCCCCTGCTGTAAACAGTACGTGCTTTGCACCAAGGGCCCTCCAGGGAGATGACGCATCCTCACCTTGGGGACCAAGCAGGAGCAGAGGGGGCGACATCTGCACGTTACTTGTACCGTCTTCGGTCAGTACAGGGGGAGTGACCATACCTCATGTCGTCTTTGTCTACTGGGGGCCTGAGTGGTCATCTACTTGCAAACAAAGAGAAGCAAAGCTGATTTCTGAGAGTGGGGGCAGCTCCTAGAACGCAAACAGAGAGCGGATGATAAATGAGTCACTTACCGTGAGACACACGGCCGCCCAGAGGACTAGAGAACTCAGACCAGGTGGGACCATGGCATTCCCTCCACAGGAGAGTGCAGGTGCCTCTCCCTGGACAGCACCGGGCTTTCTCCGCAGCCTTCCTTCCGCCATCCTGCGACGCCATCAGTTACAGCTAGGTTGGCCTCCTCCAGCCACTTGCGGTCATCGTCCTTTCCTGAGGATCCCCTTCCCCTGTCAAAAGCCATTCCTTAGGAAGTGTCGTCTCTGTAAAAGCCTGGTTCCATCCTTTCCATCCATTTAGTTCTCCCTATTTGCTCCTTGAGGGAAGCCCCATTTGGACGTTCAGAGTGTGCCTAAACTTTCCGCATGGCTGTGGCGGTTCACTTAGCACCGCCGTCAGCTCTACGATGACTCCATTCTGAGAAGGACACAGGGCTCCCACCACATAGGCGCTGACATACAGCACTATATTAGTTTCAGGTGTACAGTGTAAATGATTTGATATTTGTATACATTGCAAAATGATCATCATAATAATCTAGTGAACATCTATCACCCTACGTAGTTACCCAATTTTTTCTTTCATGAGAACTTTTAAGAATTACTCTTGGGCAAGTCTCTCAGATATGCAATACAGTATTCTTAGCTATAGTCACCACACTGTACATGACATCCCCAGGACTTATTTATTTCGTAACTGAAGTTTGTACCTTTTAACTTCCTTCATCCATTTGGGTGAGCTCCCACCTGCCGATCTATTCTTTGTATCTATGAGCTTGGTTTGTTTAGATTCCACATATAAGTAAGATCATACGGTGTTTGTCTTTCTCTGTCTGACTTATCTCATGAAACATAATGCCCTCAGGGTCTATCCATGTTGTCACACATAGGAAGATTTCATTCTTTTTTATGGTTGGGGAATATTCCATCGTGTGTTTTCCATAGTGGCTGCACCAGTTTACATTCCCATCCACAGCATGGAAGGGTTCCCTTTTCTCCACATTCTCGCCAATATTTGCTATGTTTTGTCTTTTTGATGATAGCCATTCTTACAGATATAAAGTGATATCTCACTGTGGTTTTGATTTGCACTTTCCTGACGATTGCTGACGTTGAACATCTTATAACGTACTTGTTGGTCATCTATATGTCTTCTTTGGGAAAATGTCTCTTCAGATCCTCCGCCCATTTTTTAATCAAATTGTTTGGTTCTTCGCTATTGAGTTGTATGAGCTTTTTACATACTTTGAATATTAACTTCTTAGCAACTATGTGACTTGCAAATATTTTCTCCCAGTCAGCAGGTTGCCTTTTCATTTTGTTCATGATTTCCTTCGCTGCGCGCAAGTCTTTTAGTTTGATGTAGTCCCGCTTGTGGATTTCTGTTGTTGCTTTTGCTGTCAAATGAAAAAAAATCATCATGAAGACCAATGCCAAGTAGCTTACTGCCTATGTTTTCTTCTAGGAGTTTTATAGTTTCAGATCTTACCTTCCAGTCTTTAATCCACTTTGAATTAACGTTTGTCTATGGTGTAAGACAGGGCTCCAGTTTCATTCCTTTGCACGTTGCTGTCCAGTTTTCCCAACAGCATTTATTGAGTAGACTGTCTTTTCCTCACTGTATCATAAATCAGTTGCTTCCTTTATCATAAATTAAGTGACCATTTATGCATGGGTTTATTTCTGGGCTCTCTCTTCTGCCGCATTGATCTAGGTGTCACTTGTTATGCTGTTTTGATTACTGTAGCTTTGTAAAATGGCCTGAGATTGGGAGCTTTGTTCTTCTTTCTCAAGATTGCTTTAGCTATTCAGGGTCTTTAGCGGTTCCATACAAATTTTATTGTTTGCTCTATTTCTGTGAAAAATGTCACTGGAATTTTGATAGGGATTGCACTGAGTCTGTATATTGCTTTGGGTAGTTTGAACATTTTAACAATACTAATTCTTCCAATCCATGAACACAAAATATCTTTCCATTTATTTGTGTCTTCTTTAATTTCTTTCCTCAGTGTCATAGTTGTCAGTGTACAGGTCTTTCACCTCCTTGGTTAAATGTACCGCGTGGTGACCATACTATAAAACTGTATATTTTAACGTTCAAAATTGTCTCAAAGGTATTTTGTAGGAGAGTAAGACAACAGGGTATAAATGACAAATAGCTAAATATTTCTTTGTTGTTTTTTTTTTTACATAAGTACTCTGCTGCAATATGGTATTTGGTAAAGAAGCTATAATGATTTCTAACGAGGTGTTAGTAGCCACAGATGTGTATTGATTTGGCCAAAAAGTTCGTTCGGTTTTAAGTTAAAAGACATTTTTCATTTTCACCAAGAACTTTATCGAACAACATATTCACTAACCGAATGAACTTTTTGGCCAGCCCAATACATTAAGCATCTAGTCTGTGCCAGCACCATTCTAGGTGTGAGGGATACAAAGAAGAATACAGCATTATTTGTGTCCTGTGTTTTCCGTCTTTTTTTTTTTTTTTTTTTTTTTATGGCCACGCTGCACAGCTTGTGGGATCTTAGTTCCCTGACCAGGAAGCGAACCCGTGCCCCCTGCAGTGGAAGCGTGGAGTCTTAACCCCTGGATCGCCAGGGACGTCCCAAGAGCTTTCTGTCTTGACTGATGTTTGCTGAAGTGTAGTCCCTGGACCAGCATCAACATCATCTGGAAGCTTGTTAAAAATGTAAATTCCTGCGTCCCGCCCCAGACTTACTGAATCAGAAACTCTGGGGGTGGAGAGGAGGGGGCAGGACTCAGCATTTTAACAAGCCCTGCAGGTGGTTGCAATGCACGTGAAGTTTGAGAACTACCGGTCTAGAGGAAGACAGGAAAATATAATTCTGTGGCTAAGTGCTGAGCTAGAGCTGGGCTCTGGTTGCTATGGGAGCCCTGTGGCAATCACGTGGGGATGGCAGGCAGTGCATCACCGAAGAGGTGATGCGTGAACTGAACCTTACAGGTGGGTTGGGACCTTGCCGGGGAAACAAGATAGGGAAGGACATTGCAGGCAGAGGAAAGAACAGAACATATGAGTGAACGTGTTGACTTGGGTAACTTCAAGTAGTCCATGGTAGATAGGTTTTTTAAAAAAAGAAGAATACTCAAAATGGAATTGGGTTGATCTAGATTGAGTCCTCAGCTGAAGGGGAAAAGGTGGAGTTGATATTGTCAGCCTGTCTCACCAACTTGGCATGAACTTCTCTCCCTCTCTGTGTCCTTGGGTAGTGCCTCTTGTGATGGTTAATATCACTTCTAACAACATATGTGTCTTTAAGGTTGGTGGTGCCAGTGACATCTCACATTATCTTTTATCTGAGAATACCTTGTTGTTGTGTTTCGTGACCAGGCTACAGTTAGACAGGCAGACATAGATCCTTCCCCGTGTTTGCTCTGTAGTTTCGTGTTTGCTTCACTTTGCTGTATGGATGGTAGGTATTGATGACCTTGAGCCTGTCCCTATCCTAATCTATTTTAGGTCTATTATTGGCTTATTAGCTATAAGTCATTGTTTCGTCTCAGTGGTTGCTCCAAGATTTACAATATACATCTTTAACTTACCACAGTCCACCTTCAAATAATGTTACACCACTTTGTGTATCATTTAAGAACCTTCCACTTCCCCCCTCCTGGTCTTCTTGCTGTTATTACCAAACATTTTAATTCTACGTATGTTATAAATTCCACTGTACATTGTTATTACTTTGCTTGAAACAGTCAGTTACCTTTTAAAGATATTTGAAAAATGAGAACATGTTTTCCATTTACCTACATGTTTACCATTCCCACTGCTCTTCATTCTTTTGTATAATATCAACTTTCCATCAGCTGTCATTTTCTTTCTGCCTAAAAAAACTTCCTTTAACATTTCTAATAACGCTAGTCTGCTGATGATAACTTCTGTCAACTTCTGGTTGTCCAGAAAAGTCTTTATTTTGCTTTCATTCTTTGAGGATGTCTTTGTTGAATATAGAATTTTATGCTGACAATTTTTCTTTCAGTGTTTTAATGATGTCACTTTGTGGTCTTCTGGTTTGCATGATTTCTGATGAAGTTCAGTCTTCATTCCCTCTGTGTAATATGTCTTTTTCTCCGGCTGCTTTTAAGATTTTCTCATTATCATTTGTTTTAAGCAATTTGATTATGATGTACCTTGATGTCATTTTCTTCATGTTTCTTGTGCCTGGGTTTTGTTGAGATTCTTGTATCTGTGAGTTTATAGTTTTCATCAAATTTAGACATTTTTTAGTCATCATTTCTTCAAGTAGTTTTTCTGTCTCCCCTGCTCTACAGAAGCTCCAACTATACATATGTTAGATTGCTTGATATTATCTCACAGCTCATTGACACTTTTCTCAATTTTTTACAATCTTTTTACTCTCTGTTTTATTTTACATATTTCTTCTTCTATGTCTTCAAGTTCATTGATGTTTCCTTTGCAATGTTTAATCAGCTGTTACTCTCATCCAGTGTATTTCTCATTTAATATATAGTATTTTTTATCTCTCAAAAAATGATTTGGGCTTTTATATATCTTCCATGTCTTTCATCATGTTTGTTTTCCTTTATCTTCTTGAAGACAAAGAGTATATTTATAGTAGATGATTTAACATCCTTGTGTGCTAATTCTGTCATCTGCATCTTTTAAAAATGTATTTATTTTATTGATTTTTCCTCCTAGTTATAGGTCAGATTTTCCCGCTTCTTTGTATTCCTGGTAATTTTTAATTGGCTTCTGAACAGTATAAGTTTATGGATTATGTTTTATTCCTTTGTAGATTGTTGGGACAAGTTAATTATTTCAAGGCTTGCTTTTATGTTTTGTTAGGGCAAATCTAGGGCTAAATTTGTCTCAGCACTAAGGCAATGTCCTCTGAAATCTCTACTCAATACCCAGTGTGTTATATGGTCTTTCCACCCTGGCTGATGGGAACACATTATTTCCAGCCCTGTGTGATCTCCATTGATTTTTCTGCTTGCTCCTTTGGGATGGTTCTTCCCTGGCCTCAGGTAGTTTCTTTTGTCCATACGGGCCAGTCCTCACACACACCCTCCACAGGACCCCTCTGCAGATTTCTGAAGCTCTTTCTCCGTGAAGCTCCTTCCTCTCTGGTATCTTGCCTTGGAAATTCTAGCCAATTTGGCCTTCATACACTCTGAACTCTGTCTACTCAACTGAGCCAAGCTACCAAGCTCTGTTGGGATCCTTCCGCCCTTCCTGAACGTCAGCCTGGAAACTCTACCGGCAGCAGTAGGACTCATCTCAATATTTCCCTTCTCTGAGATTAGTGTCCTGTGCTGCCTGCTGTCCAATGAACGAAAATTCTCACGCCATGTATTTTCCCCAGTTTTCCAGTTGTTAAGGCTGGGGGAGATTCTGTGATTCCATCGTGGGCCTCCTGATGCAGATGAGGCTTTCAAGGACTGTGTATCGTAGCATATCAAGGGGCTGAGGAGAGGGAAATTAGATAACAGCACGAGACCCTAGAGTGCGAACACTAAAGTTTAATGCCGTCATTCATTCCCTTGTGGGGGTCCTTGCTGTTTATTTTGAGTGTGGGCTGCTGTGGTCATATAAGGAAGTGAGAAGGAGACTGGATGATTTGAACTGTGTGCTTGGTTTTTTTTTTTTTTTTTTTTTTTTTTTTTGCGGTACGCGGGCCTCTCACTGTTGTGGCCTCTCCCGTTGCGGAGCACAGGCTCCGGACGCACAGGCTCAGCGGCCATGGCTCACGGGCCCAGCCGCTCAGCGGCATGTGGGATCCTCCCGGACCGGGGCACGAACCCGTGTCCCCTGCATCGGCAGGCGGACTCTCAACCACTGCGCCACCAGGGAAGCCTGTGTGCTTGGTTTGATGCACGTTGCAGTTTTACCTGTTTAGTACTATGAGTTGAGCTGGTGATACCACATCTCGTTGTGTTTTCCCAGGTGTATCGGGAAGTCCGTACAGTGTCCTGGGAGTCTGCTGGACGATGGGGTTGTCTGTCTCTGAGAGGTTTTATTTTTTGTGGTCCTGAAAAAGCTACTGCTATGCGTACCTTCTTCAGCGTGAGTACAGGATGAAGGGCATGAGGGGGACTCTTGGAGAGGATGGTAGAGAAGAAGGTGAGGCTTGATCAGGACAGGCCTGAGTATCGAGACTCTCATCCGACTCTTATCACACGGGTGTTACGGAGCCACTGAAGGAGCATCGAGAGCTCTGTGAGCTGGTGTTCATTTTCGAAACATGCTTTCAGAATCTGTTGGTGGAGTAGGTGTGGCAAAACTAGGTATCAAATGAGTGTGCTGTTCTCTAAAAGCAAACATTCAATGGCTTCATCGATCTGAGCTTCGAGTAAACTATTTTTTTTTTATATTAGAGAAATATTTATAATGTCAAATGTTTATGGAAAAAATCTAAAGAAAATAATCTAATAATTAGGCACATTTTACTTTGAAAACCCTTTTGGGAGGTCTGAGGTCTTCTGCCAGCCTTCAGTAGGTGTTCTGTAGGAGTTGTTCCACGTGTAGTTGTATTTCTGGTGTATCTGTGGGGAGGAAGGTGATCTCCGCGTCTTACTCTTCCGCCATCTTCCGCCTTCTCCCCGAGTAAACTATTTTATACACACTTGATAAACGGACTTTAAGTTTGATTAATTGAAGGGAGGAAGAAAATGAGCACGAGGGGTACACAGATGGCATTTCAAATGCACTGCTCTTAAAAAGGAGTGAGTTTGATCCTCAACCCAAAGCTGAGTAAGTGGCTCTGGCTTCACAAATCAGCAAAGCAGGATGAAAGTGAGCAGAAAACGAACACAAAACACTTTCTGGCTGATGGGGTGGCGTCACCCCAAGAGCTGGATTGCAGGGTGGGGCAGCAGGCGCAGTGGGGCTGCAGCACATGTAGTGAGGTGGAGAATATTTTCTTCTCCAGAACCTCTCTCGAGTTTAGCGTGTCCTAGATGGGGCTGAAAGGAGCGTTCTGGTAAGTCACTTTGAGAGGCTGAGACCCCCAGAAGGTATGCCCTGGACGCCGTCAGATGTTTGAGCGGCTTCGTCGTGAGGAGGTAGGTCTGGTTAACCGCAGAGGTTCTGCTTCGCTCGGCAACGTCTGCCGCTGATTCTCGGCAAGGCGGCGCTGCCTCCCGAGGGGCCTTTGGGACCGGAGACCAGGGGCAGCCGCTAGCATTTAGGGGACAGTGGCCGGGGATGCTGGGACGTCTGCAAAGTTCAGGAGAGTCCGCACGATGGAGAGTCGTCCCACCCGAATGCTGATGGTAATGAGGGGACATGGACCCCTGCCAGCAGTGGTCTCTGCTCACTCCTCGCTCTCTCTCCCCACAAAACAGTGACATGTATTTAAAGAGTACTGGCTGGAAGGGGCGATAAGGTATCCTGCCCGAGTGTGCTACGTTACCACCTTGCCCAGGGCACCTACACGTCTTGGCCTTGCCCTGATTGTCCTAGAAGGGGCGACCCAGGGGGATTTAATCACCCTTTGCAGCCTAGTGTTATGAGGGTTTCTATTCTTGCTTGGAGCCAGGGGAGAAAGAATGTTCCTTCAGCCTATGGATTTAGACCACCATAGCACATGGGTTCCCCCAAGCCTGGGGTAAAAATCAAGATCACAAAAATAGCATAAATAGCGCGCCCTGGCTTCTCCCCCCGCCCCCTGCCATTTTCGCGCTTACAGGGCGGTCCTTGCAGTGGCTGCCCCACGTGCCGCCTGCCTCTGACGCTGCCTTGTGTGCCCCACAGCCAATGGGCGCCCCACCGTGTCATGGAAAACCACGCCCCATCGCAGCCGAAGCTGCTGCTGCCTGCTCCCGTCGGTGCCCTGGGCCCCTGGGTCAGCGCCAGGCTGCCCACTGAGCCTCCCCTGTGAGCCCAAACCCTCTGGTGTTACTGAGGCTGCCGTAGAATGTCCCGGAGACCTCGGTGCATCAGACCCAAGTGGGATCTCTGCTAGTTCAAGGAGACCCCTTCTCCTGGTGTCGGTACCCCCGAGCCACCGTGGCTTGAGGGAAGGCTGTTCTTCCTGCTTTTGCCCACACCCCCTGCTGCACCAGGGCTCAGAGCGGAACAAGTTCATGGGGCCAGACAGGAAAACAAAATGCGGCCAGGGCCCTGCCGAGCCGCCAGCAATTCGCAGTGTTCATCCTCATGCATGGAACGCCTTCCCTTGGGTTTGCTCTGTCCCAGGAGGGCCTTTGCTCTGTGGCGCAAATAGGCTCCCACAGCCTGCGCTGTAAACGGCCACACATGCCCAGACTCCCCCGAAACTCCTGAAAAACACAGGCTTGTGTCAGACAGACCCCCGCACACCCAGCCCAAGGAGTCGTTAAAAGGTGGTAAATGGCGTTCTCCCCAGGACCTGAACTGCTCCGAGATAGAAAAAGAGACTTTTAGGGGAAGGCAACCCCTTCCAGGCCCATCAGACCTTCGTGTTCTCTGCTTGGGGACACGCTTTATCTCAGGGACCACCTGAGGGCTTCCTGGCCCCCGTGGGAAGATGTGTGCAGGACACAGAGCGAGGGGCTTAGGGTCCAGAGACCCTGCTCCTGGTGTGAAAGTCCTAAGGTCTCTTCGGGGGTAGGGGAAACAACTAAAGTGCTTACTAAAGTCTGTGTAAAATAATGTTGAGTTTACCATCGTTCGGTGCATCGGCCGGGAAAGTTGCTGTTGAAATTCACCGTGCCAGCACCCCGCCGCAGATACTCTTGTTTCCTGGCTGGGATGGTTTTCTTCTTGTTGTGTTGTTTGTTTGACTTGTTCATCGGTTATAAGTCTCCATTATCTCCAAACTCTCCGACCGTTTAATACAATTTTGCCACCCCAGTGAGCCATCTGTTAAGGGGACTTTGTTCAAGCGAATTTCACATTTTCGGGCGACGTGGGTGGAGAAAACGGGGCATGCCAGCTCAGCAGAGGGATTAGAGGCAAGATGTGTTTGGACCTAGAGCCAAGCACTGAGCTCCTGCAGTCAGGGACGGGGCAGCAAATTATGTTGTTTGGCTGTGAAAGGAAAAGGTGAACCCAGAAAACTCACATTTAAGAAAATCTATCCAATCATGTAACCACAGTGACATGAGAGCTTAGGCAGCCTTTGTCAAAGGACTAGGAAACCCGTGTCTGAAAATTTTTGTTCCAATATAAAAATTCAACCCTCCAGAATTTTAAAATAAATTATATCACACACACTGGAGCTGGGAAAATAAAAACAAACCAAAATACAGCAGGCAGGAAAAGCACAGAAAATAGTCTAAAACCTAAGGCCAGCGCAGAGCACACGCCTTCTGCCTGAAGCAGAACAGGTGAAGGGCAGATTTCGGGAGCTGACACAGTCTTGTCTGTCATAGAAAGACCAGCGTTTGGGGCTTCCCTGGTGGCGCAGTGGTTGAGAGTCCACCTGCCGATGCAGGGGATGCGGGTTCGTGCCCTGGTCCGGGAGGATCCCACATGCCGCGGAGCGGCTGGGCCCGTGAGCCATGGCCGCTGAGCCTGCGCGTCCGGAGCCTGTGCTCCGTAACGGGAGAGGCCACAACAGTGAGAGGCCCGTGTACCGCAAACAAAAAAGAAAGACCAGCGTTTACAATGAACTCCGAATAAGCTTCCATTTAGCATAGTCTCTAAGTGTGTACATTTTTTTTAAAGAGAAATAGTTATCTAAAGCAAGGGGGAGTGTTCTGCATGTCCACAAACGTGTTTTATTTTATTTATTTTTTTACATCTTTATTGGAGTATAATTGCTTTACAATGGTGTGTTAGTTTCTTCTTTATAACAAAGTGAATCAGTTATACATATACATATGTTCCCATATCTCTTCCCTCTTGCGTCTCCCTCCCTCCCACCCTCCCTATCCCACCCCTCCAGGTGGTCACAAAGCACCGAGCTGATCTCCCTGTGCTATGCAGCTGCTTCCCACTAGCTATCTACCTTACGTTTGGTAGTGTATATATGTCCATGCCTCTCTCTCGCTTTGTCACAGCTTACCCTTCCCCGTCCCCATATCCTCAAGTCCATTCTCTAGTAGGTCTGTGTCTTTATTCCTGTCTTACCCCTAGGTTCTTCGTGACTTTTTTTTTCTTAAATTCCATATATATGTGTTAGCATACGGTATTTGTCTCCCTCTTTCTGACTTACTTCACTCTGTATGACAGACTCTAGGTCTATCCACCTCATTACAAATAGCTCAATTTCGTTTCTTTTTATGGCTGAGTAATATTCCATTGTATATCTGTGCCACATCTTCTTTATGCATTCATCCAGTGATAGACACTTAGGTTGCTTCCATGTCCTGGCTACTGTAAATAGAGCTGCAATGAACATTTTGGTACATGACTCTTTTTGAATTATGGTTTTCTCAGGGTATATGCCCAGTAGTGGGATTGCTGGGTCATATGGTAGTTCTATTTGTAGTTTTTTAAGGAACCTCCATACTGTTCTCCACCGTGACCCATTTTTGGATTGGGTTGTTTGTTTTTTTGTTATTGAGCTGCATGAGCTGCTTGTAAATTTTGGAGATTAATCCTTTGTCAGTTGCTTCATTTGCAAATATTTTCTCCCATTCTGAGGGTTGTCTTTTGGTCTTGTTTATGGTTTCCTTTGCTGTGCAAAAGCTTTGAAGTTTCATTAGGTCCCATTTGTTTACTTGTGTTTTTATTTCCATTTCTCTAGGAGGTGGGTCAAAAAGGATCTTGCTGTGATTTATGTCATAGGGTGTTCTGCCTATGTTTTCCTCTAAGAGTTTGATAGTTTCTGGCCTTACATTTAGGTCTTTAATCCATTTTGAGCTTATTTTTGTGTATGGTGTTAGGGAGTGATCTAATCTCATACTTTTACATGTACCTGTCCAGTTTTCCCAGCACCACTTATTGAAGAGGTTGTCTTTTCTCCACTGTACATTCCTGCCTCCTTTATCAAAGATAAGGTGACCATATTTGCATGGGTTTACCTCTGGGCTTTCTATCCTGTTCCATTGATCTATCTTTCTGTTTTTGTGCCAGTACCATACTGCCTTGATTACTGTAGCTTTGTAGTATCGTCTGAAGTCAGGGAGCCTGATTCCTCCAGCTCCGTTTTTCATTCTCAAGATTGCTTTGGCTATTCGGGATCTTTTGTGTTTCCATACAAATTGTGAAATTTTTTGTTCTAGTTCTGTGAAAAATGCCAGTGGTAGTTTGATAGGGATTGCACTGAATCTGTAGATTGCTTTGGGTAGTATAGTCATTTTCACAACGTTGATTCTTCCAATCCAAGAACATGGTATATTTCTCCATCTATTTGTATCATCTTTAATTTCTTTCGTCAGTGTCTTATAATTTTCTGCATACAGGTCTTTTGTCTCCTTAGGTGGGTTTATCCCTAGATATTTTATTCTTTTTGTTGCAGTGGTAAATGGGAGTGTTTTCTTGATTTCACTTTCAGATTTTTCATCATTAGTGTATAGGAATGCCAGAGATTTCTGTGCATTAATTTTGTATCCTGCTGCTTTACCAAATTCATTGATTAGCTCTAGTAGTTTTCTGGTAGCATCTTTAGGATTCTCTATGTATAGTATCATGTCATCTGCAAACAGTGACAGCTTTACTTCTTCTTTTCTGATTTGGATTCCTTTTATTTCCTTTTCTTCTCTGAGTGCTGTGGCTAAAACTTCCAAAACTATGTTGAATAAGAGTGGTGAGAGTGGGCAACCTTGTCTTGTTCCTGATCTTAGTGGAAATGCTTTCAGTTTTTCACCATTGAGGACGATGTTGGCTGTGGGTTTGTCATATATGGCCTTTAATATGTTGAGGAAAGTTCCCTCTATGCTTACTTTCTGGAGGGTTTTTATATAAATGGGTGTTGAATTTTGTCGAAAGCTTTCTCTGCATCTATTGAGATGATCATATGGTTTTTCTCCTTCAATTTGTTAATATGGTGTATCACATTGATTAATTTGTGTATATTGAAGAATCCTTGCATTCCTGGAATAAACCCCACTTGATCATGGTGTATGATCCACACAAACGTGTTTTAAAAGCATGACAATTATTCAGTGGCTACCTCGAGAGGCCTGGCTTAATCCCTCTGAATAACATCTAAACATGACAAATGGTGGCCATTTGCTAGTTCTCCTGCAGGGTGATGCTATCAGTTTGCAGGCCGTTGGTTTGGAACATGTAATGATCAGGAATAGTAAAGCAGTGCTAGAACCGTAATAGGATACGTGCCCCTTAACACCTTTCCCACCCTGTGCGCACACACGCCGAGTGATGATCGCTGGCGTTAGAACGTTTAGGTGCAGAACAGAGAGAAGAGGTGCCCCAAGTCACCAGGGCTCAGCCTGAGCCTCGAAGGGCCGTCAGTGGCGTTAAGGCCTTTCTTGCTCTGGCCTCCACCTCCCTTTGCAGCCTCATAACTCCCACTGCCCCTCTACCTGCAGGGGGAGGATGGACGGACACACAGGTATTCGCGGTGCCTGGCGGCGGGTTGGGGGGAAACACACCGAGGGAAGAGGCTCGGGTCAGCCCCGGCGGGCGCTGGGAAAGCTACCACAAGAGTATTACGTGCATCTCGAAGCTCTCCGAGGATAATGGGGAGTCGGCCATGTTGGGGGAGGCTGGTGGAGGGCACCCAGGGCGGCGAATTCCTGGGAAACGATGAGAACACTGCACACGTGGGGACGAATTAAAAGATGCCAGTGATGTTACAGGAAGAGCGACACCAATGACAGTTACCCCACCCGGACCTTGCAACGGGGCAACAGCTCTGAGGTAGGCGGACTCTAGGAGGGCCGATGAGGACCTAGTTTTAGGTCTGAGGGGCTGTCATCAGGAAAGGGTCTCTGAGACGGCATTTTTGCTGACATCTGCCCTTGGGCAGGAGTTTGTTGGCAGGGAGAGCATCCAAGCAGAGGGGCAGGTGAAGGAAGGCCTGGCTCTGGACGGAGCTGAAGCCGAGAGGCACTGCCCCACACCCTGGTGCCTGCGATCAGAGCTTCCGCCCTCTATTCGCCTTTACACTTTCCAGTCCCTCCCCGTTTCTCTGCAGTATTTATGTGCATGTCATGTCCTGGCGGGCAGAGGCAGCCTTTCCAGATCTTGCTAACCTGGTGCCTGGCCATCCCTTGCACAGAGGCCTGGGCTCAGTACCCGCCCTCCAGTGAGCGGCGAGGTTCATTTCCTGCAGCCCCATCACAACCATGGGCCTGACCTGTAAATGGAGCTTCAGAAGAAGCAAAGGCTCCCTTCTGGCGGCGCAGAGCCTACTCCTTGTGTTTTCTCAGGTCAGATTTTCTGTTTTTTTTTTTAAATTTATTATTTATTTATTTTGGCTGCGTTGGGTCTTCGTTGCTGTGCGCGGGCTCTCTCTAGTTGCGCTGAGCAGGGGCCACTCTTCGTTGGGGTGCGCAGGCCTCTCATTGTGGTGGCTTCTCTCGTTGCAGAGCACGGGCCCCAGGCGCACGGGCCTCAGCAGTTGTGGCACACGGGCTCAGTAGTTGTGGCTCGTGGCCTCTAGAGCACGGGTTCAGTATTTGTGGTGCACGGGCTTAGTTGTCCCGCGGCATGTGGGATCCTCCCAGACCAGGGCTCGAACCCATGTCCCCTGCACTGGCAGGTGGACTCTCAACCGTTGCGCCACCAGGGAAGCCCTCAGGTCAGATTTTCTTACGGGCAGTGAGGCCATAGTGACATCCCCTAGACTGCGAGTGAGTTTTGAATCTGTCTGCCCTAGAAGCTCTACCTGTTACAATGAAGACCATCCATCCCTCCTCAGAGGGAAAAGGGCTAGAATGGCAGGAACCAGCACTGGGGGCGGGACGGTCCCCGACCCCGCGGCTGTGCATCTGCTCTCCAGGGCGACGCCCACGTCCTGCCTGTGCTCGTGGGCAGGGCACTCTCAGATGTTCCAAAGTGTTCACAGATGACACAAAACATAGAATTTATGTGAAGGAAACCCAGAGACATACTGTCGCCATCAGCTGACATTAAAAGGGTGAGGACGCTGTTATAAACACTGTATATCCTATGTCCTGAAAGCCAGGAGGCTGCTGGCGCCGGACCGGGGCCCCGAGCACGGCCTTCTCTGGAACGCAGTCCTGGGCTGGTCCACGGGCCCCTGTCAGTGCCATTTGCAGAATTAATCTGAGACACGGCATCCTGCTGAAAGCTGAGCGCCTAATCAGAATATGTGAAGAACAGAAATTCCCTTCCCTTGAAAATTATGAAAATGGTCTTATCCAGCCTCCAGGCAAGTTATTTGAATTATAAAGCATCAGAAGGCTGTGATGAGCCCCAAAAAAGATGGTGGACTCAACGGCTAAGAGGTTTTGCTTAAACGCTGAACGTGGATGGAGAATGTTTGAAAAAAACACACAAACCCTGACATCTATTATCCCCAGAAAGATATTTAAATTAAGTGGCAACCGTGAGCGTGACTCTCCTTGCAAAAATCTAGGTTACAGCTAATAAGAAACGCTGTCTCAGTATAGGGCTACGTTAATCAAATTGATATGACATTTCACCATTGACTTTATTTGTTATTTTTATCATGATTAATGGGAATAAGCATTTAGATTGTCCTCAAGGTATACGGCAAAATTAAAACCTTGTTATAAAGGAGGCGTCTAATGAAATAATAAACAAAGAGTCGCTTTTTACCTCACCGATTGTGTGCACACTGGTAGGGAGAACGCCAGGCCAGCCTTCGACCACTCCAGGCCAGTCCCAAACCTCTGGCCCCGAGGGAACAGCCGGCTCTGTCCATGTGCTGTCTCAGGGGCTTTATTCCCAGGGACGGTGAACCCAGCTCACTGGACAGTCAGCAGATATCTGTTAAGTCCCTACTGTGTGCCACTAGGGACTTCATGTTTTAGGTGCTGGGACCTTGGCGGTGGCTAGACACAGCCCCTGCCCTCACTCAGCTTTAGGTCTGATGGGGGAGAGAAATAGATAAATAAGGAACTTGAAAACTGGTTTTGGGGGACCCACAGGTGCTGGGAGCTCAGAGGGGCAGCGCCTCAGTCAGGCTCAGAGGGTCCGAGGAGAAGGCTTCCGGAAGCCGAGAGTCCAAGGATGAGCTGCACTTCTCCAGGCAGAGGGACGGCGTGAGCAGACAGTGACCCCGGCAACGCCTGTGCCCCACCGAATATCCAGCCCACGAATGTGTGGATTCAGACCCCTTGCTGGGTCTCTGGGTAACAAGTCAGTTAAATAAGTTCTACTGAAGCTCTTTTAAAGCACCATCCAGGGCTTCCCTGGTGGCGCAGTGGTTGAGAGTCCGCCTGCCGATGCAGGGGACACGGGTTCGTGCCCCGGTCCGGGAGGATCCCACATGCCGCGGAGCGGCTGGGCCCGTGAGCCATGGCCGCTGAGCCTGCGCGTCCGGAGCCTGTGCTCCGCACGGGAGAGGCCACAACAGTGAGAGCCCCGCGTACCGCAAAAAAAAAAAAAAAAAAAGCACCATCCAGAAATTAGTGACCTTTCTTTTATTTTTAATTTAATTTAATTTAATTTTTTTTGGCCTTGCCACGTAGCGTGTGGGATCATAGGTCCCCGACCAAGGGTGGAGCCCGTGCCCCCTGCAGTGGAAGCGCGGAGTCTTAACCACTGGACCGCCAGGGAGTCCCAGTAGTGACCTTTTTAAACAAAATGGATCGAACTGAGTTGAGATAAACCCTTAAGTTAAATAAATATATTTTCACAGAAGCAGAGCTGGTAGCTTCCAAAGTTTCCATGTGCTTCTCCCCTGAAGTGGTTGTTGATTGTGACTTAGTGGGGGACAGGAGCTGAGCTGGGGGGAGTCCTGAGGAAGGGGCAGGAAGACCCACTGCCCAGAAGGGAGCAAACCTAGCCTCCGGAGACTGCAGACAATCCAGTTGAGGGCACGGACCCTCCCTAACCTTGTTGTCAATGAACCCTTTCAAGCCATTACGTTCAATTACACGAAAGGGGCCCGGAGGTTAACACAAGCACACGGATTGCTGAACAGTTAATGAAATCACAATAAACGAATTCAATGACCACAGTCCATTATGAATGTAAAATCTGATTAGATGATGGAGAATAATATCGCTGTGTTCATCTCTCCCTGGGTGATGTATTGCTCTCTCCCTTCAACTAGCATTTACCTCCACAGATAAGGCAGAAATCATTGCAAAGAGCTTGGGGAGAAAAGAATACCTTTTGACCATGTGCTCTGTTTCCTTCGCTTCTTTTTTTTTTAACTGAAGTATAGTTGATTTATCATGTCGTGTTAACTTCTGCTGTACAGGAAAGTGAATCAGTTACACATATATACAATTTTTAATATTCTTTTCGGTGGTGGTTTATCTCAGGACATTGACTGTAGTTCCCTGTGCTCCCTCCTGCAGTGTAAGTTGGCGCAGCCACTATGGAAAGCAGTATGGAGGTTCTTTCCCCTCTGCTGGCCTATTTCCTACATGCTCTGTTCCGTCGGTCATTTGCTTAGAAATCCTCCCTCACTGTCCTACAATTTTATGGCCTCACAGGTCCTTAGGGAATCTCAGAGCCATTTTGTTTTCAGACTGCCTGGATCCTAAGTTTCTTGGCACTGCCTGTGGGCCATCTGTTGATAAATGCTCGATGGTCCTAAGCTCATAAAGACCTACTTATTCTAGCCACAGCGTGAGGCACTGAAGATACGAGCCTGAGCAAAAAGGTGGAGGTCCCTGACCACCTGGTGTTTAGCGTCTCTGGGGAAGGACATTCACGAAATCGTATCACAAATGTAAACATCTAACTGTGACCCATGCACGGAGCAGAGGTACACCCCCCGTGAGAGTGCAGAA
The DNA here is from genome assembly GCF_949987515.2 of Delphinus delphis. Classification (NCBI taxonomy): domain Eukaryota; kingdom Metazoa; phylum Chordata; class Mammalia; order Artiodactyla; family Delphinidae; genus Delphinus; species Delphinus delphis. The sequence continues at coordinate 4,523,559 of NC_082700.1, read as the reverse complement.
TAAATATAGAATCTGACCAGCCAGGAGGTTCTGGAAAGGCTGCCTGGGGAAGTGGGGTAGGCAGAGGCCTAAGAACAAACGTGCCTTAGCTGGAGGGGAGGGCGTTCGTGGGAGGGTGGTGTGTGCAGAAGGCTCAAGATGGAAGCGATCTGGATGCTTTCAAGAGAAAGGAAGAAAGTCGTGGGATGCAGCTCGGAGAGTGAGGCGGATCGTGGAGCAATTGAAGCCACGTATGCGGGTCCCGTAAACGCATCGTAGATTCAGGTCTTTGCGCTCAGAGCCACCCAAGAGGGTTTTAGTGGAAAGGAGCGCAGGCTGGTGAGCTGATCACACCTCAACTTGAGAACTCTCTGGCTAGTGTGGGAAGGCGCTGCAGCCGCGTGAGTGCCAGGCTGGCGCAGGGGCTGTTGGACGTGGTTCAGGCCCCAGGCAGTGCTGTGTGGACTCGAGCGGGCAGGGGAGAAGCAGGGGTAACGGGCACGAGTTGCCCCTGACTCTCAAGGGGCAGGAGAGGCTCCATTTCTCTTTTTCAAAATCAAGCCGGATTTAGCGCCAAAAGACCACTGATCGTTGAAAGCAAGTGACGCGGCTCCCACACTGTCCCCATCCCTGGGGCCCCTTCAGGGATGACACAGGAAAAATGAAGCAGGGCTGTCATCGCATCTTCTCACCGCTTCCAATCGACTTCCATCTAGAGAGGCTTAGACTGAACTCTGTTGCCTGATTCTAAAATGAATTTGGATCTGCATGGCCCAAAGTACTAGCCGTCTGTCCTTGTCTAAAAGTCAAAACTGTAGCAAGGGGCACTACCACCTGGAGACATTTATTTTTAATCCAAACACCTACCCCACAGCTGAGTGCCGCCTCTCTCCTGTGGCAGAGCTGCTGGTCAGTGGTTCCTTGTGACCTGTGCCCTTCGTTTTGTCCTTCAGAGACCATTTGGAGGGGGAAAGCTCTACTGCTGGGATCCGCTCCCCCAGCCAGCTTGGCGGTGCAGAGGGAGTTTCACTATGGCTCCCAGGGGGAAGGCGCCAGGTCTGCGCCCCCATCTCTGCAGCCTTCCTTACCCTGGTCCTGCATCCAGGGCTTTGCCGTAAGCAGTGGACCACACAATCCTGTCTCCTTTCCTGAACGCCCTCAGCTCTTTTGTCTCCCAGCCTCCACCTCCTCTCCCTCTTGGCTGTGTCATCTTTATCAGCCTAGATACTTCAAATAAGGAGCTGTCCATTTGGGGCTGGGGGTGATTTGGGGGGTTACCTACTCGCACCTTGCCTGAAACACAAAAAGGCTGTCAGCTTCCGCTAGGCAAGGGAGCCCACAACTCTGGAAGCCAGAGGCCCAGGGGAAGTGGAAAGGATACCTTTTCCCATTACCGGTGACTGCAACCCCAGTGCAGCACTAATTAACGTATCATGAGCCACACGGTGCCCAGTGCTGCCAGGCTCCATATTTTGCTGTCTCCCTGCCCTTGAGGAGTGTGCCCTGGAGCTCAGGTGGTTCCTGTGATCACAGAGCCTGCAGCCCAGGCTGGGAAAGCCCAGGTGCCAGCCCAGAGGGCATGTTTACATCACCCAGCCACTCCTTCGGAGCACGCAGGTGGGACCAGGGATGCACACCTGCGGGGCCGCTGCAGGGACCCTCTAGGTTGTGCCTTGGACAGGACGCTTGGTCCAGAGGGTGCTGGGGACTGAAACCCACGCTCCATTGGAGAAAGCAAGTGCTGGCCATGGGCGCAAGAGCCTAGAAAAGGGCTCTTTTTCCTTTTTGTCCGCCTGGAGACAGGCTCTCTTATAACCACCTGCCTTGAAGGGGAGTCTTTTTCCAATTTGCATAAAGGTGGTAGCAGGGGCCCCAGAGTCAGAGAATCAGGCAGTTGCCCAGGGATTAGCCTGACGCCCAAAAGCCCCGCTCGAGATGACCCTCCGTACAGGATGACGACTGGCCCAGCTGAGCAGAGGCTCTCGGAGAGCTAGAATCTTGTAAGATAGGATCTCAAGAGGTGTGGAGGGGCTGAGAGGGTGGCACGGGGACGGAGCACAGAGAAGGGCAGCAGTAAATCAGGGCCGTGGGGAGGAGGGATGCTGGTTTGTGGAGCATCTGTGTGGCCGAGTCACGCTGGAGATGGGGCCTGCGTCGAGAGCACCGGGCGCCTGCTCCTGGGGCCCAGGCCTGGGGTGCCTGCACCCCCAGAGCTTCAGTGGCCACCAGGCTCTGGCCGCCTGCTGAGCGGCACCCGCCAACCCCAGGCCCCTGCACGCCTGTTGAGGCTCATCGCTGTCCCTGGGACAGAGTGGGTGTGCAGCAACGGACGCGGACAGGGGGTAGGACTGCCGTTAGCAAGCTCTGCTCTGCAGACCCTCCCTCCTGACACAGTTGCTCCACGGCACCGGCTGCAGTTTACTTACCTGCTGTATGTCCCCGTCTCCCTCCCCCGAGACGGGTGATGCGCTGTGAGGGGACAGGGGACCCCTGCACTGCATCCCTCACTCCAGGTGCTTCGTGCACCCTTCCCGAGTCCAGTGGAACCCGCCGCATGTGTGTCTGAAGGAGCACTGTTCTCTACAGAATCATCACCTGGTGGGCATCTTCCCCTATACACTTTGGAACAAGACTTTTAGAACTGTCTTCAGAAAATCAGTTTGGAGGCTTCATGGGAAAAGAAGCCTTAATGCTTTATGCAACCAACAGTAAATGGAAAACAGGACTATATTAATAGACACAAACTCAGCTACAGTCCAGCTGCTTCAAGAAATGCTTTTTAGCGACTGCCTCTGGCATTTTTACTGACCAAGATTCCTACTTTTCTGGCCTCTGCGTAGCTGAGTTTGTTCAAGCCAGAGAGCTGACCCTGTTGTAAGAGCTGGAGGTTCACAGATGTCATGATGCAAGAAAACGATATTTCCAAATATTTCACACATTTTCTTTCTGATGAAAGAATTTGCTAGCAATGCTTAAAATCCATATTACGCTTTTCTCCTCACTTTTGTCCTCAATATTCATACTTTAATTCTGGGGCCGAGATTTTGTCCGTACTTGGTGTGGCTGTGCCTCGGCTGGAGACGTGAATCCGCCAGCCCCGGAGTCTCTGAGTCCCGTCACCTCCCATCGTCACGTGCAACACGGACCATGACGTCTGCCCCGCTCGTAGGGAAATGTAAGTTCCATGGTGGGACTGAATCACAGCGAATCCAAGACCACCCACAGCCCAGCCCTCCTCAGGGCTGGCAAGACCCCCAAGCTCTCCATGGGCTCCCATGGTCTTCCCACTCAGGACACAGCTGCAGGAACCATGACACTCGAGGGGATCCTGGCTTCCCTGCGGAATTAATTAATGGGCTCCAGGTCAGAATAAAGCACCTCGACATTGAACTGAAGGCCTTGAACTCCTCTGGGGCAATTCAAGACTTTTCCTAGCACCGGCTTTGCCCAGTGTCCGAAGGGCACAGAAAACCCCGGCCTGCCACAGAGCCAGTTTGCAGGACCCCAGGTACCCGTGAGGCCAGTGTAGCAGGAACTTACCAGATCGTGTGGGGCTGGTCCAAGAGGGGTGTTAAGCACACACATCTCAACACACACACACATGCAACACAACACACACACAACACATGCCATACACCACACACACACCACGCACACACACACACACACAAAACACACACACACGTGGGGTGTGGGAGGCTGAGAGGACCACAGTTTGCTCCTGTCAGCCGTGCACAGAACTCCTGGACCAGCTCTGTTTCTTTTATCACTCACTTAACCCAGCAGTTTTGCTCAGAACTCAGTGCCACGGAAAAGTAACACACATGTGAAGCCTTTTCATCCAGAAAACAAGTGCAGAAGTGTGTCTAATTATCGCTAAGTTACTGCATCTCCCAAAGAGAGAACCACACAGCTAAAACGGCATGCCCAGAGCAGTCAGGGCTGCTCCTTTACTTGTCATTCTTGTAGCTCTTTTTCTCCGCCTCTTGGGTGTGCTGAGTGGATCCACAATCTCTTATTCAAAACCTTTGAGGCCAGGTGGGTTTCACATTTCAAAAATGTTCAGATTTCAGGAAGGTAACGTGGTGCAGCTATCATACTTTATGTAACAGCCCTGGGGTCTAGGACAGCACCTCCTAATTAAACTCATTAACTTTTCTGTAGCCAAGGGTATGAATTAAGATCCTAAGTTGTAATGAATTAAGATCCTAATTTGCCTCGCATTGTTTTGGGTCAGGTTTTGCCTCTAAATATAAAAGGCAAAAACAAAACAAACAAACAAAAAAAACCCCACAAACCCTCTCGGTTTCTGGACATTGGAATTATAGGTAATGGGTTATGGGCCTGTCTCCCCAATTTTTTGGCTCACCCATAAAAGTCGGCCTGCACATCTTTCCTCCTTCTACTCACTTATCTTCCTTCCTTTGTTCAGGGTGTTGGTCTCATGGTGGAGCCTTTTCCGTCCTTCCCTGATCTTACCATTCTTAAATGTCTCAGGCATAACTGTCCATCTAGGTTTTGCTTCCTATTGCTGTCGTTGCAGCTCACTTCGTGCACAGAGAACATTTCGAGCACAGAGACGTGGTCTCGACTCGGATTTTAGGCTTCTTAAAATAGGTTTATATCTTATGCAGCTTTGCAGACTCCACAACCTGGGAAACCTACAGAAAAATATAGGGCCTCTGGTGTTCGAGGAGCTAACATTGAAAAGAACATTTCAGGCCCTGAGCAGTTCCCCCATCGCTCAGTCATTGGTTAGATCAGTGAGGGTTAGCCGATGTTTCCTGAGGAACCGACCTTACAGGACTCCACTAGAACTACTTTCTGGTTGCAGATGACTCTCTGAAGTCGCCCAGAGTTACATTCACCTGTTTATGCCAAGAAAGAAAATCTCCCAAACACAGTCCAGCAGAAGGTAACCAGATATTTTCAACAGGGGTGTGAAGTTTTACCCACTGGAGATGCTGATTCCACGTCTCCCGGGCAGCCTCGGTTGTGGGTCGTGTCTTCACGTCTCACACAACTCACTCAAGAATTGCTGATCTCATCCATGCACCCAAACCAGCGGCATTATCTATAACAGCCAAAAGGTGGAAGCAGCCCAGGTGTCCACTGATGTATGAATGGATAAGTAGAGAGGGGTGTCTGTATCCAAGCAACTGTGATTCAGCCACTGAAAAGGAAGGAGATTCAGACACATTCTATAGCATGGATGAATCTTGAGGACATCATGCTACGTGAAGTAAGCCAATCGTAAAAAGACAAATACTGCATGATTCCACTTGAGGTACCGAGAGCAGTCAAATTCATGGAGACAGAAAGTAGGCTGGTGGTTCCCAGGGGCTGGGGGAGGGCAGATGGGGAGTTGCTATTGGATGGGAACAGGGTTTCAGCTCTGCAAGATGAAAAGATCCTGGAGATGGATGGTGGGGACGGTTGCACAACAGTGGAAACGGACATAATGCCACTGAACTGCACACTTAAGAATTATTTAAATGGTACATTTTATATTATGTATTTTTACCACAGTGAAAAAGAGAATCGCTAGTGCTAATGAAGATAACTTCTGTTTTGCAGAAATGCTTTCTCCTTGAAGTACTAACATGAGCCCAAAAGGCAGTAACATAAACTAAACTAAACTAAACTAAAACTAAAAGGCAAGGGAAGCAAATGGAATTGATTACGTCCACTCGGCCTTGTACCATTTGTTTCTGTGTGTGAACATTCTGAATTTGCAGCAGTTATGACTCCAAAAAGGGGGAACGAAGAGAATCTCAGCTTTAAGAAAACTAGGACACAGTCGCATTTATAGAAACAGGTGCAGCTGATCTTATTTGGAATTTTTTCAACTATCTTCATGATAAATAAAAGCAGACACCATGTCGCATGAACCAGGGAACTTTGCTCCCAGCGGTTGGCAAATTGCTAAATTCCATGAAGATCAAATTCACCTCCGATGTCCGTACGCCCCGGCTTCCCGGCCCCGTGGACACAGCTGGCTCCGGAACCTGCGCCCACGTTCGGTCAGACTGAGGCGGGATACTGCCCGATGCACGGGATTTCCCAGGTGGTCTCCGCTGAGTCCAATGCCATCGTTGTGCCCTTCTCACCTCTGTAGCACTGGTTCTGAACCTTGGCCACGCATAGAAACATGTGGGAGATTTTTTAAATCCCAGTGCTCAGCCCACACCCCAGTTGAACAAAATCAGAGTCTGTGAGGTGGGAACCCACTGTTGAGACCACTGTTTTATGTCCCTATAAACATGACATTTATGGTCCTAAAAGCTTTTTGAAAAATCAATAAAGTTTTTGAAATAGGAATTCCTTCTGATGAGAGGAAAAAAATTTCCTCACACTTTGAACATCTAAAAGGAGAGACCACTGTTTTAAATTAACTCTATAATCCTTTATATGGTATCTGTGAGAGTAGTAACAACTATATACATTTTCTCCTAAAAAGATCATCTACTTTCTGTCCTCCCTTATGCTCCTTTCCTTAAAAATCTCACCAGGAATCCTGTGAGAATTTCATATCCACTCCCATCTTATCTCACGTCTCAAAATAATTGGTTGAATTATAATCTAATAATTGGCTTCCAGTGAACAAGTATTTATTAAGACCTGCTCTTCGGGACACCATGGTGGGCAAGACAACTTTCCAGCTCTCCTGGGAAATCAGCTTCTAGAGGAAGCAGACAGACCCCTGTGGGGTCAATCCTTCTAGCTGGGGGACTCACAGCTGAGTCCTCTCAGGGAGCTGCCTCGCCCAGGGCAGCCTCCCTCCAGTGACTGGTCCATGAAGAGTGGACTTGATCTTGCGCTCAGGGCCATCCCAGAGCGCCCCACGGGATCGGCGGGGGCTTCTGTTCCCACTAACGTCCTTCGCCCTCTGCCCAACCCTGCTTCCTCGCCCCCTCCTAGCAGTTGATCCCAATAACCTTCCTACGTGCAAGTGCTCAGCGTAGACAGTCTCCCAGGGAACTCTCCCCAAGACTGCGGTGGACCCTAGGGTGGCAGCGGTGGACATGGGGGAGGTGGAGAGGGTGAAGATGTAGGAGGGAGAGCTGTGGGACCTGCTGATGGATTAACTGTGAGCTAGGAGAAAAGGCAAGGAATCAAGGGTGCCTCCTAGGTTTGGAGCCTGAGAAACTAGGTAGCTGACACTATCTTCTGAGATTCTTTAGGGAGAAATGCTGGCGGGAGAAATGTTGATGTGATCCAAAATAAGGGCTTCCAACTACAGTGTGTAAATTATTAAGCACCCCCCTCATAACAGCTATTAGATTTTTGTGTTCTAAGCGCTTTGGATGCATTAGGTATCTTAACTCATTTAATTCTGACAGCAGCGCCGGAGCATGGGTTTTATTTTCCTGTTCCTGAAATCCCTCAGGCCCTCGTGCGGCACCCTTCTGTTCCTCCAGCTCTGGTCAACAGGCTGCCCTGACCTTCCCTCCCTTGCTTGCATGCATCAAACATTCTGTGACCTCAGGCCCTTTGCACGTGCTGCTCTCCACCTGGAGCGCTCTTCCTCCCCCGCTCCCATCAGCCTCCTGGCTGTGACCTTCCTCAGGTATCACTTCCTCAGTGTGGCTTCTCTTGTCCTCCAAGGCTAATGGGGCCAGGTTGTCCTGGTCTCGTGGCACCCTAACATATTCCTTTATTGATTAACTCTGTAGTATTCCGTTACTGAATAGTCCTGTGATATTTCCTATTTCTTTCTGATCAACCCCGTGGGATCTCCTCGTTGCGTCACTCCAGTTACAGTTAGGTGGCCGTTTGTGTGATGAGCCTCTTCCCCGGCACAGGAAGCCCCATGAGAGCAGGTGCTGCCTTGCTCTGACTTCGCCCTCCAGCACAGTGTGTGGCACATACTCGACCCTCAAGAAATATTTGTTCAGTGAATCATGGAAATAGTGAGGCCAATGGGATTCTAGAACTTCCCATGAGTACACGTCATTTTGTTGTAGAGCTGGGATGTGAACCCAGGTCTGTTTGACTCCAAAAGTCAAAACACATCATAATTTGCGGACTGAAGTTGGGAGGGCTGCCCCATCCAACCGATCAGTAATATCTGGACGAATCCGATGAGAGCTCAAGAAGACTTCCCAGAAACTGGATTAAAACTCGGGTTCCTGCAGCTCTGCACTGGGACGCCTCCCAGAAAGGCAGGGAAATGATAACACTCCCTTTACCCAGGCAATTGTAAAACAGATTCACGTTGACATGTGTGCCCAACGTGGTGCTAGAGAACAGGGGTGGGATGGGGTCAGGAGACAGGAGGCTGTGAAAATGTATAGTCTCCTGGAATCCTCAGAGAGCGAGATGGGCTGGTTCTAATTGATGAGGTCTTTTCTCATCGATGAAGTATATGCACTAGGAAACCCTTTTTATTTCAACCCTCATGCTAAATCTTTCTAAAATGGATTAGTCCACTTTCTTTTTTTTTTTTTTTTTTGCGGTACGCGGGCCTCTCACTGTTGTGGCCTCTCCCGTTGCGGAGCACAGGCCCCGGACGCGCAGGCTCAGCGGCCATGGCTCACGGGCCCAGCCGCTCCGCGGCATGTGGGATCTTCCCGGACCGGGGCACGAACCCGTGTCCGCTGCATCGGCAGGCCGACTCTCAACCACTGCGCCACCAGGGAAGCCCTAGTCCGCTTTCTTGCAATAATAAATACTAGTTGCTAAATGAGATCTCAATTTTTAGTGATGACAGAATCTCACGGGGCCACTGAGGCGCCAGCTCTGACCATCCAGCGCTGGAATGGTGAGATGGAGAGAGTCAGGTCCACAGAAGGGAACGCTGTGGGTCAGTGAGCTGAGGACGAGCCCAGCCTCTCCCCAACACGCAGCTGGGGAGTGAGAGCAGAGCAGTTAATCCAAGCGGACCTGTATGTCTTCACCTGAAAAATGATGGCGATGGACCACGTTGGTGTCCATCGCGTTGTCTGACTGCCTCCCACATTTGAGATGATTGGTTCTCGGAGTATGTTTATATAGGCTTAACACAAAGTTTAATGAAAAACACCTACTCTTCTGTGATACATTTTAATTTTTTCTTCTATTTTATTTTCTAGGAAACTTTGCTCACTGACTTCAGAACCTGCTAATAAATTTCAAGAACAGTTTGGAAACCACCATCCCCATTGTTGCTGTTTACGATTCTCGACAACGAACTGGCTGAGTCAAGGTAAGCCCAGCATACGCTGGGATGTATTTGCCGTTTTGAAAGTGAAATGTCATCTTATCTTTGTCATTTGCCGCATTCTTGTAAAAGGCCAGTGGGAAAAAAAAAAAACCTGCTTTCTGATGGAGAATTCTGGCGGGGTGGTAATTCTCGTTGACTGAGATTAATTTCACTCCCTGAGGACGCATAGGAAAATGAGAGGTGGGCACAGTGGTATGTAATCAAGGTCAAAGACATGGGCAGCGAGGAGATGGAAGTGGGGAGGGCAGGGATGGGTCCTTTCCTCCGCTGCCTGTCGCTCAGCGGTAACTGGAAGGGCTGATGTGCGTGAATTTGCTGTTGGGAGTTTCTATGACTGCGACACTTAGGTTTGTGAATCCCTGAGCTCCTGCATTGTTAAAGGCTCTGGGACCTCCAGGGTGGCGATCGATGCAGAGGGGAACATTCTGCTCGTCCAGTGGGACCCCGGACCTTGCGCTGGACAGCAAATCCCGGCATCGAAAAACAGCTCGGGACTGGGTTGAACCAGGAAAGTCGGCGTAGACCTTGCCTTTGAGGCCTTGAAGCAATTGCGTGATTGAAAAGTCTGCCAACTCTTGTCCTCATTTCCTGGGGTCCTAAATGAGCTTTCAGTTTGCTGAGGCTGGGAAACCACAGCCCCAGAGGCTCGTCTGCAGCCACGCCCAGCACGTCCTCCAACCTGGAAAGGTGTGGCTGCCTCTGGATCAGAAAATTGGAACAGAGGAAAAAACAAGGCCTAGGGCACCCTCAAGCGAAGGACAAGAATCCGGGTCTCCTGGCTCCTGGCCCAACCCTCTGGTATTTAGTGCTTGTGTCTGAACGGAAGCAGGCTCACAGGAGTGACGACAACATCTTAGTACCTGAACACGTCACGAGCACCTGCTGTGTACCAGGCCCTGCACCGAGGGCTTCATGTGCGTCCATTAACGTCATCTCAGAAAGCAGACTCTGTGAAGCTGGTACCATTTTATCCCTGGTTCCAGCTAAACCGATTAAGGATGGCGGGAGGAGGCGGCGGAGAGTCTTCACTTCCTCCAGGCCCAGAGGGACTTTCAAACTCCAAATTAGGGAGCGCGGAGCCGAATGCGTCTTATTGAAGGAAACCAAGATGGCCTTTGCCCAGAGTCCTCTGAGTCATGGATAAATACATTCGAGAAGGAAATGAATTCAATTGAGCTAATTCAAATTTCATGCCACTTAATTTTAATAGGACGAATATTAGCCCGCCAGTAACACTTTTAAATGGTTGGAATATGAATACATGCAATTCGATGTTGAACTGAAGATATTATCTCACCATCATTGAATCTGATTCGTCTCAGGGGAAACGAAGGAGGCATTTTTAGTGGCCACGGAGGTTGCTGACTGAAATTCTAATAAACCTGGGAACGGATGAATAAAACACTGTCCCGCAGCCAACCCCCAGGGTTTCAGCATCTCTGAAGCATCTAGACGCTCAGCCCAGGGCAGGTACATGACTCCTTCTCTTCATCACTAACGTCCCTGGGGCCAGGCACAGAGCACGCGTGATGGGGATCATGTCATAGGTCACCCCGCTGCAATTGCGGCTCACTCCCCTTTCTGCCTCGCTACCCTGTGATCCCGGTGACAGCAGGAGTCACGTCCCCATGTCTTCTGGGGCTTCGTATCATGGCCTCTAACCCAGTGCCTTTGGATGAATTATTAGCGTTGATGGCCAGTATTGCCTCGTGCAGACGCCGACCTCTGCCCTCACACACGTTCCTCCACCGAAGACTCCATCAGCCTGCAGGTCCTCCCAGACCTCACCCCGCAGCCTTCATTCCAGCAACAATCCTAAAATAACCGCATGCATGTCTGACGTTCGCCAACCCTATAGCAACGTTTCCAAATAAATTCTGGGACGTGTTCAAGGGCATTCCAAGGGGGTGAAGAAAGAGATCCCAGGCTAAGAAAGTTTGTGAAGCCCGGGGTGAAACTCAGTGAAATGCTTCCTTAGGGAAGACTTCTCGGAGCCTCTAACGTGCTACCAAGTGCTGTAATTTTCCTAGAAGGACTTAACGGCGTTCAGCTTTTCTGTGTTGGTTAGGATTCCCCAGAGGCAGACCCTGAGACAAAGATTCAGTATAGTAATCTGTTTTGGGTGTGATCCCAGGAAACGTGGGTAGGGATAGAGAAGTGAGACAGGCGAGAGAATAGAGCAATGAGCAGGGTTTTAAAGCAAGTTACCTGTAATGAATGGACTGGATGTCTGTGTCCTCGCAATGCATATTCTGAAGCCCTAGCCCCCGTGTGGCTGTATTTGGAGATGGGGCCTTTATGGAAGTAATTAAGGTTAAATGGGGCCATAAGTGCGGGCCTGATTCCATAGGGTTAGTGTCCTTATCAGAAGAGGATGAGGGCTTGCTTGCTGTCTCCACATGTACACGTGCGCTCACCGAGGAAAGCTGTGGGGGAGCTTAGTGAAAAGGCCAGAAAGAGGATCCTCACCAGAAGCTGAACTCTGCCAGGACCTTGATCCTCCAGAGCTGTGAGGAAATAAAATTTCACCGTTTCGGCCCCCCAGTCCGTGGCATTTTGTTGTGGCCGCGCAATCTGACTAATACATTCCCACCGTGAGTAAGGAGCTTAATCCTGCTGAGAGTCAGAGGCAGACATGCACCGGGGACTTGGTTAAACCCCAAGGAGACAAACTGGGGAGGTTGAGGCCGACATCTCCGAACAATAACAGGATATAAAGGGAGCTTCGCGTGCTGCGGGGATTGGCGTGCCTGGAACCGGGTGGGCAGCATAAACAGAGCAATTCCCACATCCTCTGGGCTGCAGGGGCTTCTTCAGTCTAGAAAAATCATGCCACTTGGTAGTCCTGAGACTCAGAGAGGAGAGAGGGAGGCGGGATACTTACACAGTTCCCATCCGGGGCATGAGCTTCCCGGCACTGCCGCCCTGCGGCGCAGGTGGCAAAGCAGCCTCTAGACCAGAGGAGGTCCTCAGGCTAGAGATGCACGTGCTGGGTTCTGGAAGCTGCCTGGTGCGCCCTGAGGGGCCAGGGGACGTGCGGGGGGGTCGACAGCACGTGGTACGCTGTTCGGCCTTGGACGAGCGTCTTGTAGACAGTGATGTTCCTTGATGCAGTTTGGAAAGCTCTGCTCCAGACCCATTTCAGGACGCCCAGAAGAGTTCGATTTCCTGTCAGAATCTGTCCACCTGCTCATACTTATCGGTATTAGTTTGCAAGGGCCGCCCCAACGAAGTGCCTCGGACTGGGTGGCTGAAAAAAACCGCAATTCATTTCCTCAGTTCTGGAGGCTCTGACTCTGAGAGCAAAGTATGGGCAGGGCTGGTTCCTTCTGAGGCCTCTCTCCTTGGTTTGCAGACGGCCACCTTCTCCCTGTTTTCACATGGCTTTCCCTCTTCCTGTGTGAGTCTGTGTCCTAATCTCCTCTTCTTATAAGGACACTAGTTGTATTGGGTTAGGGCCCACCCTCATTTTAACTGAATCATCACTTTAAAGGCTTTCTCTCCAAATTGAGAGACACTCTGAGGTACTGGGGGCTAGGACTTCAACATACCAATTTTGGGGGAACATAACTCAGCCCCTAAGCCATTTATCCCTCCACTGGCATCAAGGCAAGTCATTTGAGAAACACCAAAGGGCTGTGAAGCGAGCAGGACCTGCCTCAGACCCAACCCTATAGACGGGTGTGTCTCAAAGAACATGTCCCTCTGAAGGGAGTTCTTGGGTCACGGTGGAGACGCTGACTGAGGCCCATCCAACCACCAACATCCCCAGCAGAGTGGAGCACGTGTTACAACTGATGAAGCTACGCTGACACGTCATATAAAGTCCACAGTGCACATTAGAATTCACTCTGCTGTCACACATTCTGCAGGTTTTGACAAACGGATGACACGTACCCACCATCGCAGTATCAACGAGAGTCGCTTCACTGCCCTTAAGGATCCTCTGTGTGCCTCCTGTTCATCCTTCCCCCAGCCCCTGACAACCACCGATCTTGTTACTGTCTCCATAGTTTTGTCTTTTCCTGAATGGTTGGAAGTAGCCTTTTCACACTGGTTTCTTGACTTAATGGAATGCATTAATATCGTGTCTTGAGAGCTTCTTTCCTTTCAGCACTGATGACATTCCATTGTCTGGATGTACCACAGTTGACTTTTCTATTCACGTACTGAAGGGCATCTTGGCTGCTTCCAAGTTTGGGCAGTTATGGATTCTGGGTGTATTTTGATGGTAAAGTCAACAGAATTTCCTGACACTTTGGGTATTTTGTGAGTAATGGCCCCAAAGAGGATGCCAAGGCATTTGGCCGATGCAGCTGAGAGAACAGGGTTCCCGCGGATCCCCGCACACACAGGAGGACAGGGAGATGATGGGCTAACAGTGGCCACACCAGTAATCGTAACTCTCATTGACGGACCTTAGCTTTCCGCCAGGCTGGGATAAGTGCGCCGTGCCCCTTATCCCGTGTCACACTCACACCAGTCCTAGGAATAGATGCTGTTAACATCCTCATTTTACAAACAGGAAACAGAGGCAAGTTGTTTCCTTGCTCCAGGGCACCCAGGTCTGCTCATACCTGGCTTCTGAGACCGTAAATATTTATTATATGATAGTTGGCGTTTTTACGCAAACACATCAGCCTGGTTAATCGAAAGCTCCCCAAACCAGGGTAAATCCTCAGAGAAATGAATGTCACTATGTGAGGATTCATGGGAGGAAGCTGGCTGACTATTTCCCGTGGTGACAACCTCCAACATGCTGGCCGCAGTGTTTTCTAATTCTGGTGAAGTGAAGAGTTCGTGGTTCAGAGCCTGGCACACAGTGGGTGCTCCAGGAACACAGGCCATCAGCTTGGAGAGGCGAGTAACAAAACTTGGGTAACCTGGGCGCCTAAACGAAAACTTGTACAATCTGGAACTTGACTTGTACATTTCCCCTATTGATTTGACCCAAAGTATTAAATCTCTTCTAGGCTCCCTTTGAGTGGCTACAAAATCACTGTGTCCATCAGTGGTTCTCAAGAGCCATCCCCCAACCAATCTGGGCTCTGGTAGTTCCCACCCAGCTGGGGCAGAATGAAAAAAGTCAGAACACGGCAGTGAATTTTCATAAAACAAGATGTATTTCATTTAAAGCCCGATCCTCTCGTTTGAGATATGTCCTGTTTTTAAAGCCTAAAAATGCCTTTTTTTTTTCCTATGAAATAATAATGAAAGTAGTTAGAAGTTCGCTTGCCTAAATGAATTTATGGAGCAAAGCAAAAGCCCCCAGGTCAGTCTCTCCTTTTTGTTGCTGCTGCTGCTGGCGAGGAAACTTACCAACCCATGAAATCCAAATTTCTGGGTGTCACTGACCTTACATAATCGACGTAAACTCAGTTGACTATAAAAGCAATCAGAAACGTGAGCTCAAATGTAGAATGATCAGGAGTTAGGACAGGTCAACTCCACTGCCAAGGGAAGTATGCGTCGATTACCCGCCCCCGTATCACCCTGCATTAGGCGGCGTCATCCAGAGATGAAAACACAGAGCCGGTCATTCTCCTTCACTGTTCACGAGCCCGCTGCCGGAGCACTTCTAGCTACATGTTGTCACACCCCGTGTACACACCTTGCAGAATTTGGGGTGTAAATTTCCCCCCCCCCTTTGTCTTGCTAAAGGAGTCAAGGAGAGGGAAGATGCTTTACCTCCTACACGATTTCTTGCCAAATTTATAGGAAAAAAAAGAATATAAGCGATTAAAAGGCAACAAACGTTGCACACTGATGGTGTCTGCTGCAGTGTCCTGTAATGGGCGGGGGTGTGGTGGTGAATGAGTTGAGAACACAGCCCTGCGCATTCCTGAAAGCCAAGCGAAACCTCCCGATCCGCTGAATTCAAGCCACGGAGGACGACCTTCGGGATCTCACTGCCTGGCGTCCCACCTCTCTTTTCTTCTGGGGAAATGCTCATTCGGCCAAGTTCAGACGGAATCTTCACTGCAGGACTCCACACAGGACTTACCTCATCCGGTCGGAACGCACGGTTGGTTCAGAGCTGGGCACACACCAGGCCGGGCCAGAGTCCTCCGTGGGAATTCCTCTCTCCAGCTGGGAAGATGGTCTCAGCGTGCCAGCCTGGGGCGGCCTGGGGGTACTTTCATGGCTTCACGGGAGATGCTGGTCTAGGAAAGGACCGTTTGAGCTTGGCAACTTCAGGGGCGGGCTGACTGAGGGCCTCAGCGCACGGGTGGGACTCTGTTCCTGAAGCTCCCCCTCCTCTGCCTTGAGCCTCTCCAGGACCTTTCCCAGCCGTGCCAGACAGCAACATCCGTTTTAAATTAAGTTGGTCTGAATTGCGTTTCTGCCCCTTGGCAACAAAAGTCCTAACAGATACACCGATAAACATAGAAATTTGGAGTAAAGTTTAAATCCTTCTTTTTGTCACAAGCAGTCATTCAAGGGGAAGGGGTAACAGCAGGACTGTGGATGCATGGCTGACCCTGGCAATCGGAGGAGCTGCCCTGGCCCCTGGCTCCCAGGTGTCTGCCATTTAGCCACATCCAAGCCCCACAGTGAGTTTTCTCAGTCTCTTCCTTTAACTCTTCCCGGGTCTGAAAACTGCACAAACCTACATATCTCTGCCATCCACCTATTACCCTTTCCCTTCCCAAGCCTCCATTCTTTTTTCTTGTTTCCCAAACACATTAAAGAGGGAAGAAATCCCACTACTGTAAGCTCTGTAGGTCAGGGTCCATCTCCGTGTTATTGACAACAGTGATGTCTGGTTGGCGCTGTCATTCACTTTCCCTAAACTGCTCTGCTGATGTGAGGCTCCTAAAATTTTGGCAGGTGGTTTGAACTGTGTCATACTGAAAAGCCTATGTGTATTTTTTTTAAATTAATTAATTAATTTATTTTTGGCTGTGTTGGGTCTTCGTTGATGTGCCCGGGCTTTCTCTAGTTGTGGTGAGCGGGGGCTACTCTTCGTTGTGGTGCGCAGGCTTCTCATTGTTGTGGCTTCTCTTGTTGCGGAGCAAGGGCTCTAGGCGCCCAGGCTTCAGTAGTTGTGGCACGTGGGCTCAGTAGTTGTGGCTTGCGGGCTCTAGAGCACAGGCTCAGTAGTTGTGGCACACGGGTTTTGTTGCTCTGCGGCATGTGGGATCTTCCCGGGCCAGGGCGCGAACCCATGTCCCTTGCATTGGCAGGCAGATTCTTAACCACTGCACCACCAGGGAAGCCCTATGTGTTTGTTTAAATGACGGTTTTCCATCGCTTTATTCTAAAAATGCTTTGAATCATCACAGAAATTGAGAGGAAGATGTACATCTCTTCATTACAGCATGTGCTGCCTGGTATTACTGTTGCTTTTTATCTGTCTGTCACCACCAGACTGTACACGCCTGTGAGGAGAGACAGCGCGTCTTACTGAATTTGTATGTCCAGCCCTTAGCGTGGTTCTTTGGCAGTCACGGTGTCCGATGGCTCTCCGTGAGGTGCAAGCGATTCTTACAACTCTGTAGAACCTTGCTTCTCAAAGTGTGGTCCGTGGGCCAGCAGCGTCGGAATCACTAGGAGAGAGGGCTGCAAATGCAGAATCTGGGCCCCACCCCGGAACTGCTGATTGGGAGTTGCTACCTGGCGTGCAGAGAGAGCTGGGGTGATCTTGCAGAGTCAGGGGCTGATTGATGGGAGAAGGGAGAAGGAGGGGGAGTCGGGGTGGATGAGCCTGCAGGGCTGGAGTGAGGAATGACAGTGAGCCCCAGGGGAAGACCGGCCAGCCAGAGGAGGATGCCCCTGTAGGAAGGAGTCAGTTCTAGGGTCCTGTGCCCTGCAGACCGTCTTTATTCATACAGGACCCCCTCCCTCGCTGTGGAGAAAGGCAGTAGAGAAAACCTTCACTGCTGACGGGAAAAGACCAGCAGATCACGCCTTCTCCTTCTCCCACCTTTAAACTTAGGATCTAGGTGCTCTGGTTTTTGTATCCAGGGGAGACAGGCTCATAAAAGCAGACGGCGATCAGGTTCTTAATCTTAGAAACTACTGATGCGTTAAAATGAAAACATAAATTAGCGCGGCCACTCCAGTCCCTAAATGAATCGGGTTTTGGCACTCTGCTTCTGTAGGAGCTCAGTAAATGATTTCCATTTGAAAACACAGCTCAAGGAGCACTTAATAAGTGCAATTTGATGATGATGATTCACATAGCAGCTCCCTATGAATCCAGTCAAGCCAATGTTTCCGGGGAATAGTAATTAGAAAACCAAGTCCAGGACACACCCACGGAAGGGGGCCTCTTGGGGATCCGAATGCGATGTGGTCAACGGCAATTCCGAAACAGCTGGCTGAGCGTTTTCCTGCTTCAAAGATCTGCTTCCCTAACCTGCTCCGCCCGGTATCCATCCCCACTGCTGATCCTGAAAAACCACCCTAAGCAAATTCTTTTGACCCTGGAGGTAGCAGTTTAGGGAAAGGCGTGGAGAAGCGGGCCGCTGGAGAACGGGACTCCGCAGGGGGACCTCAGGAACGAAATAGGTCACCGGGCTCCCGGGCAGCGCTGCCCCGCCCCCGCGCGGTGCAAGCCCCGACCGCCAGCCAGGGTGGGATGAGGGGCCGCGGCAGTGAGGGTGACAGTGCACTTCCCCGCCTCCGGGTCGTCTCGCTCCCGCAGGGCGCTGGGGGGCTCTCGCCGCCCCGCGCAGCCCCGACCCCTGGGGCGCGCGCCGGCCTCTCGGGGCTCCGGCGGCGGCGGCGGCGCGCGCGGGCGGGCACGGGGCGGGGGCGCGCGCGCGTGCCGCGAGCGGGCGGCCGGGCGGCCGGGCGGGGAGAGCCGGGCGCGCGAGCCGAGCGCGCAGCTCACCTGCCGCCGCCGCTCACCTGGCGCGGAGCGCGCCCCCGCCCTCCCGGCCGAGCACCGAGCGCGGCAGCCGCCCCTCGCCCCGCAGGCCCTGCGCCGACAGGCCACACGGGTCGCCCGCGCGCCTCGGGAGCAGCGGAGGAGCCCCCCGGCCTGGGCGCGCCAAGGTGACCCCCGCGATGCCTCCGTCCCCGCGGGCAGCCTGTCGCGGCGCCCCGTGAGTCCCCTCGCGTCCGCCGTGCCCCCGCCGCCAGGGCAGCGGCCGTGGTGCATGGGCGTCTGTCTGTCTCTGTGTCTGTCCACACCTCCATCGCGCGCGCCCGCCTTTCGTGGCCCTGCCGCGACTGCCCCGTGCGCACGGGGGAGGCCGGACCCCTCTTTGTTCTGGCCGGGGTGTGAGTGTGTGCACGCGCGCCGGGCGGCTGTTGGGGGGGGGTAGTTTTGAACATTCCACCGAGGAGGGCGGCCCCGGCTCGCGACCTGTCGTCGTGGCGCGGTCCCCCAGCGGCAGCCCCGGTGCCGGGCTCCTTTTGCAGCACGCGAGACGGATTTTCACGTGTGTCCCCAGCACTTTAGCAAACCGGCCGCCGCGGTCCCGCGTGTGCCCGCCCCGCTCACGCTCGTGTGTGCAAATCCCATCCTGTGTTCCCCCCAGCGCCAAAGGGCATTTTTTTGGTTGTGGTGGGTTTTAAGCCACGGAGACTTTGGCTTTTGTTTTATTCCCTCTCAGTCTGTAATTCAGGAAGCTGTGGCATTTGGGGGCAGTATCTGAGTAGGGGCTGGCTTTCTGTTCGTGTGGGTTTTGCGTGATGTTAGATTGTCACCCTGCTGTATCTCAACATTAAACAGCCTGTCTTTTCGTTGAAGAGGACGGGGATTAAAATGAATGAAGACCTGAAGGTCAATGTAAGCGGGCTGCCTCGGGATTATTTAGATGCCGGAGCTGCGGGGAACGTCTCGGCTGCTGTCTCTTCCCAGGTTCCTGGCGTGGAGCCAGAGCCAGAGCTGGTTGTCAACCCGTGGGACATTGTCTTGTGTACCTCGGGAACCCTCATCTCCTGTGAAAATGCCATCGTGGTCCTTATCATCTTCCATAACCCCAGCCTGCGGGCGCCCATGTTCCTGCTCATAGGCAGCCTGGCGCTTGCAGACCTGCTGGCCGGCATTGGACTCATCGTCAATTTCGTTTTCGCCTACCTGCTGCAGTCAGAAGCCACCAAGCTGGTCACCATTGGACTGATTGTCGCCTCTTTCTCAGCTTCTGTCTGCAGCTTGCTGGCTATCACTGTTGACCGCTACCTCTCCCTGTATTACGCTCTGACCTACCACTCGGAGAGGACAGTCACGTTTACCTATGTCATGCTTGTCATGCTCTGGGGGACGTCTATCTGCCTGGGACTGCTGCCCGTCCTGGGCTGGAACTGCCTCCAAGACGAGTCCACCTGCAGTGTGGTCAGACCCCTCACCAAGAACAACGCCGCCATCCTCTCCATCTCCTTCCTCTTTATGTTTGCGCTCATGCTTCAGCTCTACATCCAGATCTGTAAGATCGTGATGAGGCACGCCCACCAGATAGCCCTGCAGCACCACTTCCTGGCCACCTCGCACTACGTGACCACCCGGAAGGGGGTCTCGACCCTGGCCATCATCCTGGGGACCTTTGCTGCTTGCTGGATGCCTTTCACCCTCTATTCCTTGATAGCTGATTACACCTACCCCTCCATCTACACCTATGCCACCCTCCTGCCCGCCACCTACAACTCCATCATCAATCCTGTCATATATGCTTTCAGAAACCAAGAGATCCAGAAAGCGCTCTGCCTCATCTGCTGCGGCTGCATCCCGTCCAGCCTCTCGCAGAGAGCGCCGTCACCCAGCGACGTGTAGCGGCCCTCCACTTAGGAGCCTGCATTACCAAGCTCTCCCACTGCCTGGCCAAGCGGTTGAGATGCTCTCCTTAGATTCTTTCTGTTGGATTCTCTCTGAAGCCACAGGAGCATTTTGAAGCATTTATTTAGATAAGTTAAGTGATTGAAGTGAAAATCATGTTACCAGTGTTTTCACCCTTTGAAAACAATTGAGTTCTTTGCTCAATATAATTTCGTTTTGTTTGGGGTGGTTTTTTTTTTTTTTTAAGTATTTTATCTGGAGGTAGGGTTTTTGTTTCATATTGTTTGGAAGATTGGTAGTGCGGGGGGGGGGGGAAAGGAAGGGGTATGACATGGCCATGAAATTATAAAAAGTAAATTGGTCCCAGAGTTTTTACCTGGACTTTAAAATAAAACTGAGTTATTGAGGAGAATGGAGACATTACTTTTTCCAGACCTTTTTTTTTTTTTTAAACATCAAGGTAGATTTTCAGTGCTGCATGTATCTAGCAATACAATCACTCTGAAGCCAGTGGAAATAGTTTACATGATTTACGTTTGGAAGGGACATGATTTTATTAACATGAACTCAGTAATAAGTTACCAACGCTGAAACCATGAACCCATTCTTTTTCATTCTTTCTTTACTTTCAGCAATTACTGTTCACAAAAATTATTTTGGTACTCCTAGGATGGTTGTAATTCTTTCTGCATGGCTGCCTGTGTCAGCGAGACCACTAGTTTCAAATGTTGCCATATAAATCCAGAATCAAGTGAGTCACTGTTCAATATGGTTTTTCCATGTGTCCTTCTAAAATGAAATATGTTGCGATTTACATATGAAGTAGGATTGATTAGGTACACCACAGTAGTTTTTTAAGCTACAGTCTGTGTTCAGGAAACAAAAGAAAAAAATTAATAACAGTATTCAAAGTGGATTAAATTGATTTTAGTATATTCCAAAAAATAATTAATGTAAAGCTATATCACAAAATATGAAAAGCATCACTTTTCCCATTTCTCTATACCTAAGAATGTATTAATAGTTATTCTTGGTTGAGATAAATAGTATTACGTACTGTAGACCAAGTATTTCTGGTTCATACTGTCTGTGGTGTCAGTGCATTTGAAACAAGTGGTCTCCTGCTTTACTGATTCAGTTGTGAGTAAATAATATACATATCTGATTGTGATGTATATCGGCTACATTATGTAAGTTTACAAGCAGAATGACCACATGGCTGTTCCTGAAAAGTTAAATTTGAGCCCCTTTTCTTTCTTTTCACCAGAAAGCAACTTAAATTCAATAAAAACTCTATTGCCTGTTTTCAGAGAGCAAGGAAATGATACAGAAGAATTAATTTTAAACATACCGTATAATGATTGTGTTTGTTCGTCGTTTCTGTTAGCACAGACAGATGTTTTGGACACAGATACCTTCCCTCCACTTGCAGTGTACTTATAGCTGTGTCTATACAACCAGTGGGAGAATTTCTGGGCAGCCCATCAACTTAACCCATTCAGATGTTGGAAGACCAGTATTTCAGGGTCCTTGGGGAATCATCTGTAATCAGTTAACCTCATTGGTCCCTCCCAAACGTTGTGCCCACGGTGGTCTGAGGTCCATTCTGGCAGCCTGCGTGCTGAAGCCCTCTCTCCAGAGCACCTCCCAGTGCAGCGCGAGTGTGAATCGATCCTACACTTGAATCCGTGCCTCCTCTCTTATGTCACTTACGGTAGAGAAGGGTTGAAACATTTCAGAAGTGGGAAAGGATTTTCAGTCCACAGAACTGGATGACCCATCTCAACCTTTAAAAAATTCTTCAGGGCTTCCCTGGTGGCGCAGTGGTTTAGAGTCCGCCTGCCGATGCAGGGGACATGGGTTCGTGCCCCGGTGCGGGAGGATCCCACATGCCGCGGAGCGGCTGGGCCCGTGGTCCATGGCCGCTGAGCCTGCGCGTCCGGAGCCTGTGCTCCACGGCGGGAGGGACCACAGCGGTGAGAGGCCCGCGTACTGCAAAAAAAAAAACACAAAAAACCCCCAAATTCTTCAACATGTGATGGAGTTGGTAGGTTGAATGTGACGAGTCTTGTTTGTTTTTAATCACTTGAAAGTTAATAGCATCTCCACGGGAGAAATGACTAAGGTCAGTTGGCTTTGACGAGAGCTGGGAAGTATCCATAATGGGGTTTGAAAGCAATAAATGTGTTTTTGTAGAAAGGGTGGTTGCCATTTGCATATCGCTAATAGTAATTATAATGATCATAATAAGGACGGTTTTTCACCACGTGTTGTGTGCCGGGCCCCATGCTGGGCGCCTTACCTGCTCTGTTGCTGTATTCACAAAAACGCACATTTATAGTTAAGAAAACTGAGGCTCAGAGAGGCTAAGAAATTTGTCCGAGGCCACAGAGCTTCAAGGGTAAAGGAAGGATATGAATCCAGGGTTTCCGGAGTCTATGCCTGTCTCCTTCCCTGCACGGGACTAACTTTGATGCCTACCAGGATATGAGGGAAATGATATGTAATATGTTAATGTCACTAAGGTTTTAGTCCTACAATTAAGACATAAAGCTTCCTGTTTAAAATTACGTGGGGGACTTCCCTGGCGGTCCAGTGGTTAAGACTACATGCTTCCAATGCAGGGGCGCAGGTTCGATCCCTGATCGGGGAACTAAGAACCAACATGCCACGTGGTGCAGACAGAAAGTAAAAAAATAAAATAAAATAAAGTAAAATAAAATAAAAGGACATTCTATTAGACAACAGTAAGTGTTTTAAAAAAATAAAATAAGATTACATGGTTTGTGACTATCAACGTGGTCCTACCTACAGGAACGAGGCCTGCTTTTATTCTATTCAGTTCTCTTCTTCCCTAAGCATTTCCCCCGTTTGGCGCCAAGGCCATCCCCCAGAGGCACATGGCAATATTTGAATGCAAAGAGGTGAGGGCACCCTTATTGTGCAGAGAGTTTCCCTTCCTTTACTATTTTAAACTTCCTGTTATATACTTACATCGGTATAAACTTCCTGTTATATACTTACATCAGTATATAATGGCCTTATAAATATTAGCTAAATGGCCGCTTTTGCCTCCTGTTTTTAAAACATCTGATTTCAGCTGAGATTTTTTCATTCAACTGTAACATGTTCTTACTGTTCACTTTCAGTTGTGAAGATTTCTGGATGTTCATGTGATTTCCTCAAAGCTTCTCTGTTTCTGTGGGGTTAATGATTAAGAAATGTGCACGTCTTGATATATGTGTGTACGTTCGTGTAGGTGTGCGTGTATACATCTATATATGCATATATACGTTCAAGAACGTGAACTTCGCAACAGGACTAAAAACATCATAGAAAACCATCATGTTTCCAACAGTCCTAAGGTTAGCAGGTAATCTTTTACTCCATTTGATTAAAACTTTCAGCTACCAAGATATTTGTATTATTTCCAGTAGAAAGAGTTATCCTGTAACAATGACAGTTCAGTTACTTTACCAGAATCCTTAGTCAAGGCTAATTATCCAGGTAGGGGCTATCCTGGGTTTTGTTTCCTTTTATCCCTGTAACTCTGTTTCTTTGTCTCAGTCACGTTTGTTTCTTGGCGGTGAAGGGGGCTGTCTTCCCTCTTGGTACCTGGAGGCAGAGGGGGTGATGGGAAGAGCACCTCCTTTCCCAGAGGCCTAAAGGGAACAGTCATGTTCAGTAGGGGAAAATTCCTCCACTGACTTGGCAGGCAGGAACAGTCTTGGAGTCCTCCAGAATTTAAAGCAGGATTTAAACACGTGTAAAAGAGAAAATGAGAAATAAATAAAAGTATTTTGGAGACGTCGTAAACATTTTGTTTTTAGAGAACTACTTACTCCATTATTAAAATAATGATTAACTTTATTTCATGATAGTATATACATCATATGAAATTAGGACAACTTACCATTTCAAATTTAAAATACATACTAAGTAAGTGACTGCGATGGTGTTTTATTAAACAACGTTTATGTTTCCACTTTGATTATATGCCTGGTGTAATGAAGGAACAGACTGCTTTCTTGTCCCCTTTAAAAAATGGAATAATTATTGGATGGTTTTTTTTTTTTTTTTTTTTTTTTTTTTTTGCGGTACGCGGGCCTCTCACTGTTGTGGCCTCTCCCGTTGCGGAGCACAGGCTCCGGACGCGCAGGCTCAGCGGCCATGGCTCACGGGCCCAGCCGCTCCGCGGCATGTGGGATCTTACCGGACCGGGGCACGAACCCGCGTCCCCTGCATCGGCAGGCGGACTCTCAACCACTGCGCCACCAGGGAAGCCCCTGTTGGATGGTTTTGATATCTGGTTGGAATCTTAAAATCTGGTTGGAACTTTTAGAATCATCAGACATAGTTTATATACATCAAGGAAGTAAAAACACGGTTGGAATTAGCAAACAGATCTACTGGCCTCTGGCAAACAATGCAGAAAAAATTACTGGTAATTTCGACTAGGGATCCTCAAAATTGAAATATTTAAAAGGCATACAGATCATCTGAGATTCTTATTAAAATGCAGATTCTGGGCTTCCCTGGCGGCGCAGTGGTTGAGAGTCCGCCTGCCGATGCAGGGGACGCGGGTTCGTGCCCCGGTTCGGGAGGATCCCACATGCCGTGGAGCGGCTGGGCCCGTGAGCCATGGCCGCTGAGCCTGCGCGTCCGGAGCCTGTGCTCCGCAACGGGAGAGGCCACAACAGTGAGAGGCCCGCGTACCGCAAAAAAAAAAAAAAAAAGCAGATTCTGCTTCAGGAGGTCTGGGGCGTTGCTAAAGTTCTAGCAAGTTTCCAGGTGACGCTGATGGTGATGCTGACAGTGTGTAGCCAATACTTTGAGTCACAAGGCTAATTGTCACGCCTTTAGCGTTCTTTAAAAAACGTATATATATATAAACCTCTGATAAGGATAAATAATTTTTTAAATAATAATTATAAATACACACTTAAGTTATATAAATATAATTATATAATATATAATACAAATAAAATACAATACACATTTAAATTATAATATATTAAATATATATTATATATATATATTTAAAGTGTTTATTCTTGTCAGAAGTTAAAAGGTAACTAGTCTGTGTTTAATGGATATGAACTTTGAACTTTTCCTAGAATTTCTCAGGATCTAGTAAAGACTTTTTCCTTGTTAGTGTTCTCACTTTTTGAAATTCGGATTACCGCTACCTTAGGGTAATTCTTTCAGAACTTAATATAACAATGCAATATATACATGAGTATACATGGCAACAAAGGTTTTCGTCTCCATATTTTCAAGAAGGATAGTTTTCCCTATGACACATGGGGTTTGTATTTGGGGGGCTGTGTGTGCCTGCATGATTTCATCTTGAAATAACTGAGATGAAAACTTTTGTTCTCTGTGTCCTACAATTCAAGTGAACTGATCCTAGAGCAACCCTTTTCTAGCCAGGCAAATCAGAGAAATTTTAAATATCTCACCTTGATTTTTGACATTTATCTGTAATCTTCTGTTATTTTCAGCATTAAAAATGCTATTAATGTTAACAGTTATGATGGTCATTACATCCACTGTACTTCTTTTCGGCCCAAGGACGTAAGAGTATTTTTTTTTCCGATAGAAGTATGTTAAAGTACATAGTTAAAGTGGATTTTGATAGATAACTTAAATATCTCCACAGTATAAAATATTTACAGAAGAAATCTAAGAATTTTTTAATCATAAAAATTCAAATAATAGCATCAAAGCACCAGGGAACAAATTTTCAATTGAAAATAAGTTTGGAGCAGAAATGAAAGCACTTCCTAGGGCACAGATTTCCCTAGTAATTGACTACAATTACAAGTAGTGTATTTTAAAAGGAAAAAAGAACATCTTAATGGCATTCTCTGAAAGGTAACAGAAGTCTAGGTTACTGAGCTGAAACCTAAGGGAAAATTGGTTTGATCCAACTCTATCCTTACTCCTTCCAGGATCCTTTTGAAATAGGAGCAGATTTATTCTTGGATGCTATAGAATCTGACAATCGGAAGGAAATTTACAGAGTGGAATCTTCTATATCGAATCTAAATCTTCCAAGTCAGGGTGTCTTTGGAAACTAGAGTCCCGCACTTACCCTCAAAGCTTAGTAGCATTTTAATATCCCTAATCACAGTCTTCCTTATGACACTCTAATTCTGCTTACCTTGGCCCAGCCCTGGAGATGCAGAGAAGGCCCTAGTCACAGTCAACATTTATACATTGCAAATATCCATTAAACGGCATTCTCTTCTTCTTCAAACAGTGTTATCCCAGTGACTTAAATCATTTTTCCGGATTGATTTCATTTTATATCCTTTTGATCCTTTTCCTTTTGAGCCTTTTTTCCATGTCATCTACCATTTCTCTGCAGCCTCTTCAACTCTAGTAATCAAAACTGGGCTCTAGTGGCCCACTAAATGTGGAACTTCTTGAGGCAGAACGACTGATTACCCTCTGCATCTGCTGGCCGAGTGGCCATGGGCCTTCAAGCAGGGGGCCCAACCAGAAGCATCAGCATCTCCTGGGAACATGTTAAAATGCAGCATCTCAGGCCTCAGCCCAGACCTACTGACTCAGAAACTTGGGACGTGAGGCCCTGCAGTCTGACTTTTAACAGGCCCCCCAGAGGGTTCTGATGCACACTTGAGTTTGAGAACCACGCCATTCAGCTCTGACCAAATCCCGACATCGTTCCGACATAACTAAGGGCGTTAAGATCTCATCAGGCCCAGGACCCCACTGGCTTTCCTGCTGCCTGTGCCCTGTTGGATGATTCTGGTTTGTGGTGTGCTGCCTTGCACTAATTACTGTGGCACTTGTCGCTTTTTTGGGGGGTTATTTTCTAATTCGTCAAGGTCAGTTGAACTTCTGCCCCTTCCAGCAGGGCCGTTCCACTGTCGTGCACCACGTGTGTCGTGCTGGATGGCAGTCTAATGGATGTAGAGACAATTCAGTGAGAGGGGAAAAGTCCAGCCAGACCTCCTGCTTGGCATCGTAGAGACTAGTCTGGTGCTTTTCCTGTACGTGACCTATCTGTGAACCTTCCAGAATATTCCACAGGCAAGGCGGTGGTCCGGCCACGCATCATCTGTCTATCCGCACCCACCATCTCCGGCCGTGGGACTTGCTACTCACACCCACACGTGCATGTACACAGCACACCCTCGCCCCTCCTCTCTCACTGTACGTACCTCCACCTTCCTTCTCCGTTGCCCAGGTCTGAAGTCGTCGGTGGGGACGCCCAGAGGGTGAGGGCCTCGAAGGTGGTTGACTGTGTGTCTGACCCTCAGGCTGGTTCAGTGGTGCCAGGACAAGAACACGGACGTGATTACACAGGGAGCGCGGTTCCTACGATATAGGCTGGCGGTCACCTCACCCCCCGCCCCCAGTACACACACCAACCTCCTCATCCTGTTGCTTACAGTCCAGAAAGGTCAGGAAAGAAGAGCAATAGTCAGGTATTGAGCAGGACTCCTGTGGGTTCTAGGGACTGCCTGGAGGCTGGAGCCAAGCTGCATCTGGTGACTCAGCAGAGTAGGATGTCATTTCCACGGGTGTGTACCCTTCCAAATCACTGCATTGATTTGGTCACTTTTCTTTAGGAACGTTTGAAGCTATGAGAACATAACCTATTTTAAAGATCAAAAAATGATTATTAAAGACACTCTGCCTTTGTCAGTTCAAGATCCAGTATAAGAAGCAGCACATCCTGCAATAAAGGACACGGAGGCGCTTTGCCCCCCGAGGAGGCTTTGGGACAAAGGCGGCTGCTCTCCCAGCCCAGTGACCAAACACTTCACAGATGTGGATGCACAGGAGAATCTGGCTTGTTTTCAAGTGAAAATCTAGGTATTTTTGAAACATCTGAATCCAGAGTTTATGACTGAAGTTAAGTGAAAACACTGGTCTCGCAGCCCCCAGTGCTACCCCAGGGACCTCGCTCCCTCTGAATGTTTCCACCCCGTGGGAAGGTTGTCCTGGGACAGGGGCTTCCTCTCAGCCCTCCCACCCTCAACAAACTTAACCTTGTAAACAGGCTCCACCCGGGGTGAGAAGCAGAGCCGGCCCTGGTTCAGGCTGTTCTCATTCAAAAGCCATCGCTCTGCGTTTAGGTCATTGCTTTAGTTCTGGGACAGGTGACAAATCCTGAGAGGTCTTTTCATTTTTGAAAAGTGAAGCTTATTTCACTCTATCCCACCCTGCTGTTGGTGTGAAGATGGTTTCTTCCATCTCTCAGACTTGGTTTCCCCTCTAGTTACTGGCCAGCTCTTACTGACTTCCTCCAGGAAGCCCCCCTGGGTTGAAGAGGTTTGGGAAAGAAAACCTATCGGCCTCCGTGTGCCTGCCTCTACCTGCAGACCTACCAGAGTGACAGGGCTTGAGTCAGCAGTGTTGACCGTAGCTACCATTTCTATTGGAGTAAAAATAGGTTTCTGATTGTAAGAGGGAAGATGTCAATCAATGGCTACGTGGTCTTCATGAATAAAAGGATTGGGAACACGGGCTCTGGACACAGACCACCTGGGTTCACCTCATTTCCGATTGCCGGCTTTGGGGTGCATTACACAACCTCTCTGAACCTCTGTGTCC
The DNA here is from genome assembly GCF_949987515.2 of Delphinus delphis. Taxonomy (NCBI): domain Eukaryota; kingdom Metazoa; phylum Chordata; class Mammalia; order Artiodactyla; family Delphinidae; genus Delphinus; species Delphinus delphis. The sequence goes on along the minus strand of NC_082700.1, from coordinate 4,495,057 downwards.
TGGTTTTATGGAATGAGCATGACCTAGAAACCCACCACACGGCCTGGTGATATGGGACACAGGAAGCGTTTAGCATGTAGCGCTTTGCACAGACCTACTTGAATGTTATTTTGCATTAGTATTATTATTAGTGCTGCTGCTGATGGGTGTATTGACTTACTCATTCTTTTTTTTTTTTGGCTGCATTGGGTCTTCGTTGCTGCGCGTGGGCTTTCTCTAGTTGTGGCGAGCGGGGGCTACTCTTCGTTGTGGTGCACAGGCTTCTCATTGCGGTGGCTTCTCTTGTTGTGGAGCACAGGCTCTAGGTGTGCGAGCTCAGTAGTTGTGTTGTGCGGGCTCAGTAGTTGTGGCTCACAGGCTTAGTTGCTCTGCAGCATGTGGGATCTTCCTGGACCAGGGCTCGAACCCGTGTCCCCTGCAGTTGGCAGGCGGATTCTTAACCACTGTGTCACCAGGGAAGCCCCGACTTACTCATTCTTCATACCCTTGAAGGTAGTATTTGAAAACTAGCCTTCAAAGGGGGGATGCTTACACATCGCAGGTTGAGAGCCAGTCCTACAAGGCTCCTCCTTCTGTGGACCCTGGTGCTCTGCTCTGCATGTCCTGGAGCTCAACACACTTCTGGGCCCAAATCGTCCAACAATTTATTCGCTTAATAAGTGACGCTGCATTTCAGAAGTCATTGCATTTTCAACACAGGCGCTATGATGTTTGCATGCCCAAAACATCAGTACAAAACTTAACAGATGCACTAGTCAATGCCGTTCTTTGTCACAGCAGGGCTGGCAAGCTCGGAAGAGGGATTTGCAAATTTGCAATTACAGGAATATAGGTAAATTGAAGAAACTCTCAAAATATGCTAACCAACAAAAACAGAATTTTTTTAAAAAGCAGGACAGCTGCTTTCTTAGTTCTCCTGAGGGAGAAAAGCACAGATTGTCTATTTTCCAGTCAGCCAAGTTTACAGGCTTTCTAAGAAGATGGTCTATATATTTGATAAAAGATTTCACTGAAAACGATGGATTTGGCAGTTCATTTCAGTATAGCAGTCAACTGACTCATAGAACTTGAGACCCAAGAATAATAATCCTTACGTCAAGCAACATCTAGTAAGAGGATATTCAGTGGAGTGTGTGTGTGTGTGCGTGTGTGTGTGTGTGTGTAACCTATGTAGTCTCATTTTAGGTTTTGAAACAGTTTGAGAAACTGTTGAGGATATATAAAATCAAGCTTGATTTTTCTGCAAAAGGTATGAAATAAAATGGGAATAGGACAAAACTGAAGCATTCAAGAACACATACTCAGTTTTTCCAAACGTGTTTTTATATACTTGTAAAAGCATACAATTCCATAATTAGTGAGTTATTCTTAATGTCAGTGTTACATATTTTGGATTGTATAATTTTGTTTGGTAAATATTTAGAACTATCAAATCTAAACAGTTACTATTAAAAGCTGTATCGGGCTTCCCTGGTGGCACAGTGGTTGAGAGTCCGCCTGCCGATGCAGGGGACACGGGTTCGTGCCCCGGTCCGGGAAGATCCCACATGCCGCGGGGCGGCTGGGCCCGTGAGCCATGGCCGCTGAGCCTGCGCGTCCGGAGCCTGTGCTCCGCAACGGGAGAGGCCATAACAGTGAGAGGCCTGCGTACTGCAAAAAAAAAAAAAAAAAAAAGTTGTATCACTGGTTACTTAAGAGAAGTAAAATAAAATAACCATCAGCCCTATTTCTGTTTATTCCTATGTGTGTCTGTCTATTTTGATCACCTAGAAAAGCTCTGGAGCGGGGCTGTCTGACGGAACTTCCTGTGGCAATGGGGAAGTTCCGTGTGTGCTATTCAGTACAGTAACTGGCAGGCTCGTGTGACTACTGAGCATTTGAAATGTGGCTAGTGAGACTGAGGAGCTGAATTTTTAATTTTGTTTCATTTCAATCGATTTAAATGAAATGTAAAAAGCCATGTGGCTCTTAGCTGCTGTGCTGCACAGCACATATCTAGAGATGCACTACTTCTCTCATGGAAACAACCACAAGAAAGACGAGTTCCTTTGGGTTTGTTTGATTTAGGATTCAGCCGAGGCAGGGAATGCCCAGGATCCCGGGATGGATGTAGAGAAGGGTCACCCAGAGAGCTTCCTAGAGTGATGGGTCTCGGGGGCGTGGAGTCGGCTTTACCGAGAACAGTTCTCCATGGGTCAGTCCTTTGGGGTTGATAGCAACTCATGGGGCCGTGAAGGATGCACACATACTCCCCAAGCCAGCCCCAGACACCCAAGCCAGCCCCCCGGCTTCCCACCCACATGATCTGTTTGCTGTGCGTGGCGTCAGTTCAGACCCCTCCCTGTGGGTCCATCTCCCGCCTCACAACTTCCTGAGTGTGGACGCTGAGGTCTGGGTCAGATCCGAGCCCCCAGGTTTACTGGCTGCCACACCGTCTCAGGCCAGGTGTCCTGTGCTAAGGTGGTTGGTTTGTGCCTGCCGTTGGGGACGCCTGTCCGAGTCCTGGGCTCTCGCCTTCTGCCTGCGCCGCCTCGGGTGAGTCAGTTCACTTCTGTAAGCACAAACGTCCTCCTCTGTGAGATGCTGCTCTTGAGATCACGGAGATACAGTGGCATCCCTGACGGACTCCCAAGGGGGCTGTTGTTATTACTGTGAACGAGAATCTTCCTGAGTGTCAGCATAAGCAAGTGTCCCCTAACCTAAAAAAAGTCAGATATTATTTCCCAAACGGGTGAAGCAAGCCTAGAGAGATGAAGGGCGGCATCCACAATCACAGGACTCGGAGTGGGTTGGTCCACCTCCCGCTTCCCAGCACAGGGCTCTTCGTCTGAGGCTGGTCTAAAGTGATGGAGCAGAGGAAACTTAGCAGATTTCAGTGAGACTCTTGTCACACTAAAGAAGTGGAAGTCCTGGTTCATTGACTGACACTTCAGAAAATTCAGAAAAGCACAAAGTAGGACTCATACATCTATCATTCCTTTTTTTTTTTTTTTCTGGTACGTGGGCCTCTCACTGCTGTGGCCTCTCCCGTTGCGGAGCACAGGCTCCGGACTCGCAGGCTCAGCGGCCATGGCTCACGGGCCCAGCCGCTCCGCGGCATGTGGGATCTTCCTGGACCGGGGCACGAACCCGTGTCCCCTGTGTCGGCAGGCGGACTCTCAACCACTGCGCCACCAGGGAAGCCCCGTCTATCATTCTTCTACCCATTGATAACGACTTGGAGTAGTTGTGTATTTTCTTTCATTATTCATGAATGCTTCTCTAAAACCTCAGCTCATGCTGTTGTAAGTGATGATCGCTAACACGTACAGGGCCCGGCGCAGTGCTGAGTGCCTCACCTGCATTCTGTTGTAGACCATAATTTGTTAACATGCTGTTTTGTCACTTCATGTATGGTGAACACATTTCCACAGGCATGGCCTGGTCTCTGACCACATACATACTTTTTAGTGACTCTATAGAATTATATCGGATGCAAATACTGTTGTTATTTAACCAGTCCTCTTTTTATTGATTATCTAGCCAATTTTCAGTTTTATTATTGGAAACACACTTTAAGGAATAGCCCCGAACGCACATTTGCCCACATCTAGGCTTTTTCTCTAAAAATCCTAGAAGTGGGGGAGTTCCCTGGAGGTCCAGGGGTTAGGATTCAGTGCTTTCATTGCTGTGGCCTGGGGTTCAATCCCTGGTCAGGGAACTAAGATCCCACAAGATGTGGAGCGTGGCAAAAATATAAACAAACACTACATAACTTAGTATTGTTCGTCTTTCATTTGTATAAAAAATAATATGATGCTATTTGCATCCTTTAAAAAAACAAAGTAATTAATTGAACAAATCCTAGAAGAGGAATTACTGCATCAAATTTCCAAACTGCCCTCCAGGTAACAATTCACAATCCTACCATCAATTCGTGCAGATGTCCTCAGTAGCTTCGATTTTATTCTACGTATGTTTGCACACATGACGAAGCCAGGATGATTCGGATGATTCTGCTGAGTGAGTGACGGCCTGGTAGGTCATACCCCAATGGTACAGTGGGCTCCATCTCAACCCAGAGGCACAAAGAGGAGAGATGTAAGACTCCAGGCAAATGGGGAAGGAGGGCTGAGGACGACCTCGCCCCTCCCCTCGGCACCGGTTGCATTTCTGTTAGTCGATGCGCCCATTTGGGGACACCATATTTGGAAATGGTTACAGATAAATTGGAATAAATTCAGTTTAAAAAGTGATTAAAGGGTCCGGAAATAGAGTCGATGAGGAAAGATGAAAAGAATTGGATTATCTGTCCTGGAGGAAAGGAGGCCAATTAGTGACCTAATTACTACCTTAAAGTTATAAAGAACTTGAAAGAGAGCGTTTTCTTCAGTATGAATGGAGTATTGAATAAGAAGGATAGATCATATTAAAACTGGATTTTTTCCAGTTGGATACAATGAAAAGGCTTTCAATGCATTATCTCATTTAATTTTTTTTTTTTTTACATCTTTCTTGGAGTATAATTGCTTTCTTGGAGTATAATTGTATTAGTTTCTGCTTTATAACAAAGTGAATCAGTTATACATAAACATATGTCCCCATATCTCTTCCCTCTTGCGTCTCCCTCCCTCCCACCCTCCCTATCCCACCCCTCTAGGTGGTCACAAAGCACCGAGCTGATCTCCCTGTGCTATGCGGCTGCTTCCCACTAGCTATCTACCTTACGTTTGGTAGTGTATATATGTCCATGCCACTCTCTCACTTTGTCACAGCTTACCCTTCCCCCTCCCCATATCCTCAAGTCCATTCTCTAGTAGGTCTGTGTCTTTATTCCTGTCTTACCCCTAGGTTCTTCATGACATTTTTTTTTCTTAAATTCCGTATATATGTGTTAGCATACGGTGTTGTCTTTCTCTTTCTGACTTACTTCACTCTGTATGACAGACTCTACGTCCATCCACCTCATTACAAATAGCTCAATTTCATTTCGTCTTATGGCTGAGTAATATTCCATTGTATATATGTGCCACATCTTCTTTATCCATTCATCCGATGATGGACACTTAGGTTGTTTCCATCTCCTGGCTATTGTAAATAGAGCTGCAATGAACAGTTTGGTACATGACTTTTCTTTTTAACTATTTATATTTTATTTTATTTTTTAACATCTTTATTGGAGTATAATTGCTTTACAATGGTGTGTTAGTTTCTGTTTTATAGCAAAGTGAATCAGTTATACATATACATATGTCCCCATATCTCTTCCCTCTTGCATCTCCCACCCTCCCTATCCCACCCCTCTACGTGGTCACAAAGCACCGAGCTGATCTCCCTGTGCTATGTGGCTGCTTCCCACTATACCACATAATCTTTATTTTTTTAACATCTTTATTGGAGTATAATTGCTTTACAATGGTGTGTTACTTTCTGCTTTACAACAAAATTAATCAGTTATATATATACATATGTTCCCATATCTCTTCCCTCTTGCGTGTCCCTCCCTCCCACCCTCCCTACCCCACCCTTCCAGGCGGTCACAAAGCACCGAGCTGATCTCCCTGTGCTATGTGGCTGCTTCCCACTAGCTATCTATCTTACGTTTGGTAGTGTATATATGTCCATGCCTCTCTCTCGCTTTGTCACAGCTTACCCTTCCCCGTCCCCATATCCTCAAGTCCATTCTCTAGTAGGTCTGTGTCTATTCCTGTCTTACCCCTAGGTTCTTCATGACATTTTTTTCCTTAAATTCCATGTATATGTATTAGCATACGGTATTTGTCTCTCTCTTTCTGACTTACTTCACTCTGTATGACAGACTCTAGGTCTATCCACCTCATTACAAATAGCTCAATTTCGTTTCTTTTTATGGCTGAGTAATATTCCATTGTATATATGTGCCACATCTTCTTTATCCATTCATCCAATGATGGACACTTAGGCTGTTTCCATCTCCGGGCTATTGTAAATAGAGCTGCAATGAACATTTTGGTACATGACTCTTTTTGAATTATAGTTTTCTCAGGGTATATGCCCAGTAGTGCGATTGCTGGGCCATATGGTAGTTCTATTTGTAGTTTTTTTAAGGAACCTCCATACTGTTCTCCATAGTGGCTGTACCAATTTACATTCCCACCAGCAGTGCAAGAACGTTCCCTTTTCTCTACACCTTCTCCAGCATTTATTGTTCCTAGATTTTTTGATGATGGCCATTCTGACTGGTGTGAGATGATATCTCATTGTAGTTTTGATTTGCATTTCTCTAATGATTAATGATGTTGAGCATTCTTTCATGTGTTTGTTGGCAGTCTGTATATCTTCTTTGGAGAAATGTCTCTTTAGGTCTTCTGCCCATTTTTGGATTGGGTTGTTTGTTTTTTTGTTACTGAGCTGCATGAGCTGCTTGTAAATTTTGGAAATTAATCCTTTGTCAGTTGCTTCATTTGCAAATATTTTCTCTCATTCTGAGGGTTGTCTTTTGGTCTTGTTTATGGTTTCCTTTGCTGTGCAAAAGCTTTGAAGTTTCATTAGGTCCCATTTGTTTATTTTTGTTTTTATTTCCATTTCTCTAGGAGATGGGTCAAAAAGGATCTTGCTCTGATTTATGTCATAGAGTGTTCTGCCTATGTTTTCCTCTAAGAGTTTGATAGTTTCTGGCCTTACATTTAGGTCTTTAATCCATTTTGAGCTTATTTTTGTGTATGGTGTTAGGGAGTGATCTAATCTCATACTTTTACATATACCTGTCCAGTTTTTCCAGCACCACTTATTGAAGAGGCTATCTTTTCTCCACTGTATAGTCCTGCCTCCTTTATCAAAGAAAAAGCGTTTACCTCTGGGCTTTCTATCCTGTTCCATTGATCTATCTTTCTGTTTTTGTGCCAGTACCATACTGTTTTGATTACTGTAGCTTTGTAGTATAGTCTGAAGTCAGGGAGCCTGATTCCTCCAGCTCCGTTTTTCGTTCTCAAGATTGCTTTGGCTATTCGGGGTCTTTTGTGTTTCCATACAAATTGTGAAATTTTTTGTTCTAGTTCTGTGAAAAATGCCAGTGGTAGTTTGATAGGGATTGCGTTGAATCTGTAGATTGCTTTGGGTAGTAGAGTCATTTTCACAATGTTGATTCTTCCAATCCAAGAGCATGGTATATCTCTCCATCTATTTGTATCATCTTTAATTTCTTTCATCAGTGTCTTATAATTTTCTGCATACAGGTCTTTTGTCTCCTTAGGTAGGTTTATTCCTAGGTATTTTATTCTTTTTGTTGCAATGGTAAATGGGAGTGTTTTCTTGATTTCACTTTCAGATTTTTCATCATTAATGTATAGGAATGCCAGAGATTTCTGTGCATTAATTTTGTATCCTGCAGCTTTACCGAATTCATTGATTAGCTCTAGTAGTTTTCTGGTAGCATCTTTAGGATCCTCTATGTATAGTATCATGTCATCTGCAAACAGTGACAGCTTTACTTCTTCTTTTCCGATTTGGATTCCTTTTATTTCCTTTTCTTCTCTGATTGCTGTGGCGAAAACTTCCAAAACTATGTTGAATAAGAGTGGTGAGAGTGGGCAACCTTGTCTTGTTCCTGATCTTAGTGGAAATGCTTTCAGTTTTTCACCATTGAGGACGATGTTGGCTGTGGGTTTGTCATATATGGCCTTTATTATGTTGAGGAAAGTTCCCTCTATGCCTACTTTCTGGAGGGTTTTTATCATAAATGGGTGTTGAATTTTGTCGAAAGCTTTCTCTGCATCTATTGAGACCCTTTTATTTTTAAATTGATGTATAGTTGATTTACAGTGTTGTATTAATTTCTGCTGCACAGCAAAGTGATTCAGTTATATATATAGATATAGATTTTCAGTCATATAGATATCCTTTTTTTTACATTCTTTCCCATTATGGTTTATCACAGGATATTGAATAGAGTTCCCTGTGCTCTATGGTAGGACCTTGTTGTTTATTCAACACTTTTGAATAAATAAGACCAATTCCACCACTCAGCCAGTCCACCTTCCTGTTCTATGGGTAGTTCACACACATGTGGGATGAAAAGAGCAAACAAGAGTTATCACAGCACCCTTTGCAATAACAAAAAATGGCAGGTTGGAAACCAACTCATATCCACTAATAAATCAGGGTTAAATCCATGAAGTTCCTTCCATACAATGCAACGCGATGCACTCATTAAAGTTCAAAAAGCCAGCTCTTACGTGAATAAGGTACAGAATAATCAAAAGCATATCGTGTTAACTTATGTGGAAATAAATGAAGAGCAACAGGTGCAGGCCATGTATTCCATGCCTGCCCGGCCTCTATCACGTGTGTCTGGGCAGAGACTCCAAGGCAGGCAGAAGAGTGGGAGGTCCTAGTGGACCCAAGGGAAGGTTTCAGGTGGGCCCTGACCGGAGGCTGCCGGCGTGGGGAGGCTGGAAGCAGGCAGGCCACGAGCAGGGCGTCCTGTGTCATTGGTTACGGGGACGTATTTGGCCTTCTCTCGCAGGTCCTAAGTTTCAAGCAGGGTCAAAAATTGGGGACGTCTTATTTTTCGTGTCAGCAGAATCTTCTCTAGAGAAGAGCTGCTTTTGTTTGAGTCGGTGATGGCCAGGGTAGAAGCCCGTGGATGTCCAGATTAACGAGCTCTGCATAATGAAATGGGGATGGGGAGACTCAAAGGTAGAATGGAGACAGGGAAAACGGAGCGAGTGAGACCCCAGGAGTGGCCACTGAAGAACAACTTTGAGAGAAAACAAAAATATGGAACGGGGATTTAACTAAGCTGGTTGCTGTGAAGTGTGGGAGGTCACATCCTGTCATCCATTTCCCTGTGAATTCTTAAGGAAAATCGGCACTGCTCAGCCGTGCTTTGTACGTGGGCTTTGTACGTGGGCTTGCTCTGGGGAGGGGCTGCAGCGCAGTCAGTGTTGCTATGGGAACAACCTGGGGGCCACCGTGGGAGATTAGACACATAAAGTGACGCCACGGCTCGTTCTTCTCAGGTAACGCTATCTTACAGCAGGCCCTGCCTTTGTGGAATTTTGTGTCCACTAAGTTACTGTATTTTCCTTAGTCGTACTTTGGTTTTCAGGTAACGTTATCATTTCAGTAAAACAGTGTCTGTGGACAAGAAAAAGTCTATAGGGGTAACTGGGATTTGAACATAAAGGAATTTATAATCAGCTGGAGGCCATGTGCAGGGGTCATCTCTTCCAGAAAGTTCTTAAGGCGCCAGGCTTTTAAGATAAGCAGTGGCACAAAATATCCAAAATGATGAATAGCATGGGAATGTCACCAGCCCTCTGAGTTTCTGTGAAGGTGTGATCTTGCTTCGTCTTACTGGTACCTTGTGTGAGCCTCTCCTTGAGGATACGAGCTGGGTCTCCTGAGGTCCTCCACAGATTTTAGTATGAAAATAAAAATTGCTTAGGATGCTGGGATAAGATTTATCCTCCAATATGAGTTTTCTCCTTCTCTTAGTATTATACCCAAATTTTGGCTGGGGTACATGCCTGCCCAGAAGAAAAACTACACTTAACCTTCCTTGCATCTGGGATGGCCCATGGGATAGAAGCAGGATTGGTGTCCACAACTACCTAGAAATGTCTTTAAAAGGAAGAAACACACCTTTACCTCCCTTCTTTCTTCTGGCTAGCTGGAATGCATATGCGATGGCTGGAGCTACAGCAGTTATCTTAGCCTTGACATGAAATCTGTTTTGCTGAGAATCAAGGCAGAAGGATCTGGGTCCCCGACATGTGGCATCCCATTCCAGTCCATACCACTTATATGGATTAAACAGATTCCTTTGATTATTGAGAAATTGCCCTCCGTTGATGGGGGAGGTGCTCAGGGGCAAGGAGGTGTACAAAATCAGATATTTTGATATGAACTTGCATGTAATAGGGGCTCAATATATTATTGTTTTATTGGGGGAAAGATGAAAATTCCATAGAATGAGCATTTGGGAAAGAGTGAATATCCCTGACTCGTACAGAGATGAAAATAAAAGGCAGGGCTGTGGAGGCAGACCAACTGCAGCCAAGAATGAATGCTGTATTTTAGGGGAAAATAAAGCATAGTCTAAAATAGTCACCTCCATCAGCAGGTTGCTGGCAGCGCAGCCCACCACCCACCCACCCACCCCTCCTTGATGGACAGCTCACAATAGCCCCAAGCACGCCGTCCATTGTTCAGGAGTAACCTCAATGAGCTGTTCTCGGGCAGACGTGGCTGAAAGGCTCGTTGAACACACCCAGTAAGGACAGGGATCAGAGGCTAATTGCGGGAGCTCAGGGCAGCTCTGCAGGGTGCCACCTGGTCCTCCTCCGCCCTCCTGCTGTGCTCCTCCACCACAAGGAGTCAGGTGGGACCGCCCAGGCACAAACGTGGCACTCATTGTTCCGTGGAGCCTGCAGGGACTGCTTTGAGGGTTAGTTTTTTGCAGAACAGGGAAAAGTCACTGCCCCACACACGCCCTCTGGAGAAACACTCTGCAGTGTATTCGCTCTGCCAGCCAGCTTTGCGTGGGGACCAATAGCCAGTTTCTGGAACCGTCTGGAGACACTGCAAGAGGCCCGTGCGGGGGCTGCGTGCTGTCAGAGCACAGTCTGGAGGCACACAGGGCCCTGAAATACCTGAAGGGGCCTGAAGGCAGCATGTGTCTCCCGGGCAGGCCTCCCAGAGTGGAGCTGGCTCATTAGAGACAGTTTTCCTGGCTGGGTAAACTGATGTGGATATTGATGTGGGAGGGGCATGAGGAGAGCTCGTGCTCCCGGAGCCCCCTTTCCACCCAGGGAGTGGAGGATGCTCCTGCCTCTCTGGCTCCCGAGGACTCTGTCACAGGCGACCACAGTCCTCCTGGGGGCTGAATTGGGTTGTGCATCTCTATGTATAGTATCATGTCCTCTGCAAACAGTGACAGCTTTACTTCTTTTCCGATTTGGATTCCTTTTATTTCCTTTTCTTCTGATTGCTGTGGCTAAAACTTCCAGAACTATGTTGAATAAGAGTGGTGAGAGTGGACAACCTTGTCTTGTTCCTGATCTTAGTGGAAATGCTTTCAGTTTTTCACCATTAAGGACGATGTTGGCTGTGGGTTTGTCATATATGGCCTTTATTATGTTGAGGAAGGTTCCCTCTATGCCTACTTTCTGGAGGGTTTTTATCATAAATGGGTGTTGAATTTTGTCAAAAGCTTTCTCTGCATCTGTTGAGATGATCATATGGTTTTTCTCCTTCAATTTGTTAATATGGTGTATCACATTGATTGATTTGCATATATTGAAGAATCCTTGCATTCCTGGGATAAACCCCACTTGATCATGGTGTATGATCCTTTTAATGTGCTGTTGGATTCTGTTTGCTAGTATTTTGTTGAGGATTTTTGCATCTATGTTCATCAGTGATATTGGCCTGTAGTTTTCTTTCTTTGTGACATCCTTGTCTGGCTTTGGTATCAAGGTGATGGTGGCCTCGTAGAATGAGTTTGGGAGTGTTCCTCCCTCTGCTATATTTTGGAAGAGTTTGAGAAGGATAGGTGTTAGCTCTTCTCTAAATGTTTGATAGAATTCGCCTGTGAAGCCATCTGGTCCTGGGCTTTTGCTTGTTGGAAGATTTGTAATCACAGTTTCAATTTCAGTGCTTGTGATTGGTCTGTTCGTATTTTCTATTTCTTCCTGATTCAGTCTTGGCAGGTTGTGCATTTCTAAGAATTTGTCCATTTCTTCCAGGCTGTCCATTTTATTGGCATAGAGTTGCCTGTAGTAATCTCTCATGATCCTTTGTATTTCTGCAGTGTCAGTTGTTACTTCGCCTTTTTCATTTCTAATTCTATTGATTTGAGTCTTCTCCCTTTTTTTCTTGATGAGTCTGGCTAATGGTTTATCAATTTTGTTTATTTTCTCAAAGAACCAGCTTTTAGTTTTATTGATCTTTGCTATCGTTTCCTTCATTTCTTTTTCATTTATTTCTGATCTGATTTTTATGATTTCTTTCCTTCTGCTAACTTTGGGGTTTTTTTGTTCTTCTTTCTCTAATTGCTTTAGGTGCAAGGTTAGGTTGTTTTTTCGAGACGTTTCCTGTTTCTTAAGGTGGGCTTGTATTGCTATAAACTTCCCTCTTAGAACTGCTTTTGCTGCATTCCATAGGTTTTGGGTCGTCGTGTCTCCATTGTCATTTGTTTGTAGGTATTTTTTAAATTTCCTCTTTGATTTTTTCAGTGATCACTTCGTTGTTAAGTAGTGTATTGTTTAGCCTCCATGTGTTTGTATTTTTTACAGATCTTTTCCTGTAATTGATATCTAGTCTCATAGCGTTGTGGTCGGAAAAGTTACTTGATACAATTTCAATTTTCTTAAATTTACCAAGGCTTGATTTGTGACCCAAGATATGATCTATCCTGGAGAATGTTCCATGAGCACTTGAGAAAAATGTGTATTCTGTTGTTTTGGGATGGAGTGTCCTATAAATATCAATTAAGTCCATCTTGTTTAATGTATCATTTAAAGCTTGTGTTTCCTTATTTATTTTCATTTTGGATGATCTGTCCATTGGTGAAAGTGAGGTGTTAAAGTCCCCTACTATGATTGTGTTACTGTCGATTTCCCCTTTTATGGCTGTTAGTATTTGCCTTATGTATTGAGGTGCTCCTATGTTGGGTGCATAAATATTTACAATTGTTATATCTTCTTCTTGGATCGATCCCTTGATCATTATGTAGTGTCCTTCTTTGTCTCTTCTAATAGTCTTTATTTTAAAGTCTACTTTGTCTGATATGAGGATTGCTACTCCAGCTTTCTTTTGGTTTCCATTTGCATGGAATATCTTTTTCCATCCCCTTACTTTCAGTCTGTATGTGTCTCTAGGTCTGAGGATCTCTTGTAGACAGCATATATACAGGTCTTGTTTTTGTATCCATTCAGCCAATCTGTGTCTTTTGGTGGGAGCATTTAGGCCATTTACATTTAAGGTAATTATCGATATGTATGTTCCTATTCCCATTTTCTAAATTGTTTTGGGTTTGTTATTGTAGGTCTTTTCCTTCTCTTGTATTTCTTGCCTAGAGAAGTTCCTTTCGCATTTGTTGTAAAGCTGGTTTGGTGGTGCTGAACTCTCTCAGCTTTTGCTTGTCTGTAAAGGTTTTAATTTCTCCAACAAATCTGAATGAGATCCTTGCTGGGTAGAGTAATCTTCGTTGCAGGTTTTTCTCCTTCATCACTTTCAGTATGTCCTGCCACTCCCTTCTGGCTTGCAGAGTTTCTGCTGAAAGATCAGCTGTTAACCTTCTGGGGATTCCCTTGTGTGTTATTTGTTGTTTTTCCCTTGCTGCTTTTAATATGCTTTCTTTGTATTTAATTTTTGACAGTTTGATTAATATGTGTCTTGGCGTATTTCTCCTTGGATTTATCCTGTATGGGACTCTCTGTGCTTCCTGGACTTGATTAACTATTTCCTTTCCCATATTAGGGAAGTTTTCAACTATAATCTCTTCAAATATTTTCTCAGTCCCTTTCTTTTTCTCTTCTTCTTCTGGAACCCCTATAATTCGAATGTCGGTGCATTTAATGTTGTCCCAGAGGTCTCTGAGACTGTCCTCAGTTCTTTTCATTCTTTTTTCTTTATTCAGCTCTGCAGTAGTTATTTCCACCATTTTATCTTCCAGGTCACTTATCGTTCTTCTGCTTCAGTTATTCTGCTATTGATCCCATCTAGAGTATTTTTCATTTCACTTATTGTGTTTTTCATCGTTGTTTGTTTCATCTTTAGTTCTTCTAAGTCCTTGTTAAATGTTTCTTGCATTTTCTCTATTCTATTTCCAAGATTTTGGATCATGTTTACTATCATTATTCTGAATTCTTTTTCAGGTAGACTGCCTATTTCCTCTTCATTTGTTAGGTCTGCTGGGTTTTTATCTTGCTCCTTCATCTGCTGTGTGTTTTTCTGTCTTCTCATTTTGCTTATCTTACTGTGTTTGGGGTCTCCTTTTTGCAGGCTGCTGGTTCGTAGTTCCTGTTGTTTTTAGCGTCTGTCCCCAGTGGCTAAGGTTGGTTTAGTGGGTTGTGTAGGCTTCCTGATGGAGGGGACTAGTGCCTGTGTTCTGGTGGATGAGGCTGGATCTTGTCTCTCTGATGGGCAGGTCCACGTCTGGTGGTGTGTTTTGGGGTGTCTGTGGACTTATTATGATTTTAGGCAGCCTCTCTGCTAATGGGTGGGGTTGTGTTCCTGTTTTGCTAGTTGCTTGGCATAGGGTGTCCAGCACTGTAGCTTGCTGGTCGTTGAATGAAGCTGGGTGCTGGTGTTGAGATGGAGATCTCTGGGAGATTTTCGCCGTTTGATATTATGTGGAGCTGGGAGGTCTCTTGTTGACCAGTGTCCTGAAGTTGGCTCTCCCAGCTCAGAGGCACAGCACTGACTCCTGGCTGCAGCACCAATAGCCTTTCATCCACACTGCTCAGGATAAAAGGGAGAAAAAGTAGAGAGAAAGAATTAGTAGAAGTAGGAAGAAAGGAAGGAAGGAAGGAAGAAGAAAAGAAGGAAAGCGGGAAAGAAAGAAAGGACGGAGGGAGGGAGGGACGGTGGGAGGAAGGAAGGAAGGAGGGAAGGAAGGAAAAAAGAAAGAAAGAAAGAAGATAAAATAAAAGTAAAATATAATGAAGTTATTAAATTAAAAAATAATTATTAAGAAAAAAATTAAAAAAAACAAGGATGGATAGAACCTCAGGACAAATGGTGGAAGCAAAGCTATACAGACAAAATCTCACACAGAAGCATACACATACACACTCACAAAAAGCGGAAAAGGGGAAAAAATCATAAATCTTGCTCTCAAAGTCCACCTCCTCAATTTGGGATGACTCGTTGTCTATTCAGGTATTCCACCGATGCAGGTACATCAGGATTATTGTGGAGATTTAATCCGCTGCTCCTGAGGCAGCTGGGAGAGATTTCCCTTTCTCTTCTTTGTTCGCACAGCTCCTGGGGCTCAGCTTTGGATTTGGCCCCGCCTCTGCGTGTAAGTCGCCGGAGGGCGTCTGTTCTTCGCTCAGACAGGATGGGGTTAAAGGAGCCGCTGACTCGGGGGCTCTGGCTCACTCAGGCCGGCGGGGAGGGAGGGGCACGTAGTGCGGGGCTAGCCTGTGGCGGCAGAGGCCAGCGTGACGTTGCACCAGCCTGAGGCCCGCCGTGCGTCCTCCCGGGGAAGTC
The DNA here is from genome assembly GCF_949987515.2 of Delphinus delphis. Lineage (NCBI taxonomy): Eukaryota > Metazoa > Chordata > Mammalia > Artiodactyla > Delphinidae > Delphinus > Delphinus delphis. Next base: position 4,479,877 of record NC_082700.1, on the reverse strand, counting down.
GTCCCTGGATCCTGGGACCCTGGCGGTGGCGGGCTGCACAGTCTCCCCGGAAGGGGCATGTGAATAGTGACCTGTGTTCGCACACAGGCTTCCTGGTGGCGGCAGCAGCAGCCTTAGCGTCTCATGCCCGTCTCTGGGGTCCGCGCTGTTAGCCGCGGCTCGCGCCCGTCTCTGGAGCTCCTTTAAGCAGCGCTCTTAATCCCCTCTCCTTCCGCACCAGGAAACAAAGAGGGAAGAAAAAGTCTCTTGCCTCTTCGGCAGGTCCAGACTTTTCCCCGGACTCCCTCCCGGCCAGCCGTGGCGCACTAGCCCCCTTCAGGATGTGTTCACGCCGCCAACCCCAGTCCTCTCCCTGCGCTCCGACCGTAGCCCGAGCCTCAGCTCGCAGCCCTGCCCGCCCCGGCGGGTGAGCAGACAAGCCTCTCGGGCTGGTGAGTGCCGGTCGGCACGATCCTCTGTGCGGGAATCTCTCCGCTTTGCCCCCCGCACCCCTGTTGCTGTGCCCTCCTCCGTGGCTCCGAAGCTTCCCCCCTCCGCCACCCGCAGTCTCCGCCTGCGAAGTGGTTCCTAGTGTGTGGAAACCTTTCCTCCTTCACGGCTCCCTCCCACTGGTGCAGGTCCCGTCCCTATCCTTTTGTCTCTGTTTTTTCTCTTTTTCTTTTGCCCTACCCAGGTACATGGGGGGAGTTTCTTGCCTTTTGGGAGGTCTGAGGTCTTCTGCCAGCGTTCAGTAGGTGTTCTGTAGGAGTTGTTCCACGTGTAGATGTATTTCTGATGTATTTGTGGGGAGGAAGGTGATCTCCGCGTCTTACTCTGCCGCCATCTTCCCCTCATCCCCTGCCCTTGTTTGTTGAATGGAGTTAACCAGGTGTCCTGGGTGGGCCAGAGCTGAGGCTCAAACTGTCCAGCAAGTAGAGTCCGTGCTTCTTCAGGAACCTCTTTATGGCCCTAATTTTCAGCTGGGGGCAAACACCCGACCTTTGTCTACAGCTGACACCCAGACGTCTACAGGCCCATGTGACGTACATGACGGGGGTGGCAGATCGAGGCCAGTTTTCAGTGAGCGCTATCAAGCCTCCCAAGAAAAAGTGCACCACGGGGACGAGGAGGTTGCGCAAAACACACGGCCCGCCCTCCAGGTCGAGTTTCCAGAGGGTGTGGTACTTAGACCCACCCTCACCAAGACACCCGGCCACCCTCACAGTGCGGCCTGAGGAGCAGAGTAGCTGACTCTGGGACGTGCGGGGGCCCCTCCTCGAGGGACCATCAGGGTGGTAGGTTCTCTTCTGTCTCTGGGTGTCACTGACAGGGCCTGACATGCAGGCAGAGGAAGATATGGCCTACCAGGTGGAACACTGGTGGCCCTGCCAGCCCTCCACAGAGGGTGGGTGGCACCTGGCCTCCTGTGCAGGGTGCCCAGAGTCACCCAGGACCGCTGCGTGAGGCCTGATGTCAGTGTTCGAATGATTGCTTTCAGACCAGCGGAGAAGCCAAAGCCTTGGGTGGTTTGTGGGGGAAAAAAAAAAAAAAGAAAACCACAATCTAAACTACAAAAAAAAACAACCACCACCCAAGTAGGGAATGTTCGTCCTAGAGATCGTAAGATAGGGGCTTGAAAATCGCCAGGCCGCACGCAAGCTTCTTGACTTGAAGCCACAGACTTGAGGCGGACGTTCTAGGCAAACCTTCCAGGAATCTAATCAGAATCACACTGAGCGCCCGTCAGTCATTTTTCTGTAAATGTCTGCCCCTTAAAGACGACGTCTTGCTCGGCTGTGACCTCTCTCAGTGCACCCGTGTCACAGCCGCCCTGGCGAAGCTCCCAGACCCTCACAGCCGTCCCCGGAATCTCACTGAGGGGCATGGGGACCTGGGGCACACATCGTGGTGCCCAGAAATGCCAGCCCCTCCGCGAGATCCCAGCAGCCACAGGAGGCAGGAAGCCTGTGGGTCTGAGCCCAGGCGCTGGGGGCACAGAGCCTTTGCCCCAGAGGAGAGGGGTGAACAGACTGCAGGCGTGACAGACGCAGGCTGATAGCTTTTAAGCCGCCCCCCTGCACCTGTTCACGGCTGGTTGGGAGCCCCCTGTGGTACGTTTTATGCCTGTGAGACATTCGAACCACAGGAGTCCCTCCCAGCCTGTGCACGACCCTCGCCCTGGCCCCAGTCCCTAAATACCAGAAAAACCCCACGCCCGTCTTCCCCTGCAACCTCATTTGGGGACCTGCTTGGGAAGCCTGCCCGCTCTCCCCAGGAAGCCTCCTTGTGTGAGTAAAGAACCTTCTGCACCTTCTTGGCGTGTGTGGGGTTCATCGTTTAAACCCCTGGGGCCAGCTTCCGACGAGACCCACCCTGGTTCCGCAGGTGCCCCCAGCGTGGCCACAGGGAGCACGGCCTTGGGCTCTGGATTAACTAAATGAAGTTCAGCTGTGAGTGGGGACGCAGGTGGGCCCCTGTCCCCACTAGACTGTGCACACAGCCAGGACCGGGGGCCAAGTGTGCCTCAGGAGACATTTGCATAAAGCTTTTAATTAAATTCACTGGCTGAACAGAGGCTAGTGGGATGGGGACGCCCCACCCGACAAAGGGAGAGGGAGAGGGAGGGAGAGGGCGCTGACCTGGATGAGGGGGGCCGTGGGGACGGAGAGAAGGGGATAGCTGTGTCTTGTGTCTTGGAGGGCGTGTTTGCGGATCCCAGCACCTACCCTGAGCACCGGGAAAGGAGCCTGTGGCCATCTCCTTAGTCTTATGCGTGTGGCCCATAAATCTTGCCTGTGTCCCTCAGCGGCATTATTAGTGGCAATGTTGCCGTGTCCCTTAGCCTGTTTTGGTGCGTGTGGCAGCTAGAGCCACCCACCGTTACCTGTGAGATATGGGCGGATCCCTCATGTTAGCATTTATGTCAATAATGGGGGCATTTCTATTTTGAGCCAGAGGACAAGGGATCTAATATCCGACATCTTGATCATTCCTTCAAGAGCTTAGTTCATTGCACATGATCAATATTTAATATAACTTCCTCAGTTATTGAAGCTCTGCTTCTTTAAAAACAATGATGTGCCCTCTCCTGCCACGGGATTCAGTGACACCGGAGCCCTGGGAGCCTGTGATGCTGGTCACTCTGTGGTAATGATGGATTCCCTTCTTCTGCAGGTATATTCTTCTCTTTGTAAAACTGCACTTGATTGGGACAAACGCATGGATGATGTCTTGAAAAATGACCCAAACTGAGCTTTTGGGAGAGAGTAAGATCTCAGTATAACCAATCTTTGCAAAGAAGAAAGACAGGAAAGTAATAAGTGACTCAAAAGAACACTAGGGTTGGGGACAGGAAGGACCAAGGGCTCCCCAAATAAGAGGCTTGTTCGGTTCAAAGTGGTAGTGATGGGATCACCTTCCAACGTGGTCCTAGGAGTCACAATGCTTGGGTTTCAAATCCTCATTCTACCTCTGTGACACAGCCACGTGAACTCAATCCTCAATACAGCTCCCCCTTCCCTGTGTTCCAGATGGGGAAACTGAGGCACGGAGAAGTTAACATATGCAGAGAACTTAGAAGATGGCTCAACACGTGGTGAGTCCAATATAAATGGTAGTTACTTGAAAACTGGCAGCTGGCTAAGGGCTACGCACGAGATGAATAGGGTTCATCTCCTAAACTCCCAGCAACGGTAGCAAGGTTGCAGGATACAAGGTTAATACACAAAAGTCAACCACTTTCCTGTTCACCAGCACAACCTGGGCACTGGGACTTTCAAAATCGCCCCAGTTGATTCTTATACACAGCCAATGTTGGGAACCCCGGCTCCAGGGCATTCAGGCACCCCTGACCCACCAACCGAGGCCTGATGAACAGGCGGCTTTACGTGATCATAATAGCAAGTTTGCATCCTGCTAAGAAAAGTCAGCTATCTTGCTATTTCGCTATCCTAATCATCCTAACATTGGAGTGCGTGGCATAATTTGCAATCTTAATGAGAACTACTTTCTTAGTCTTAATTGGATTCCAAGTTACATTAATTCTTTATAAAAATCTCTCAGTATATTATGCTTACTAGGCCAGAAATATTTTGTTCACGCTGCAGTTTAAACATGAGAGAGAGAGGGAAAAGAAAAAAGAACAGAGCAGATAGCTCATTTAAAAATACTCTAAAAGGCAAAAGCAGCCCTTCACACACGCCAGCGTGGCAGACGTGGATTTAGTCCCAGCTCATGTTGTAGAAACAAGACTTCTTTTTGCAGGAAACGGAAAACAGCAGCCCAGGAAGCAGCGTGACTCGGGGCTCACGACCTGCCCGGCTGGAGACACACCCCTGCCGAGGCCACCTAACCTCTTTGAGCCCCTGTTTCCTCAGGTCAGGAAAGAGAAGAAGCCAGCTCTCACTACCTGTGTGGGGCAGGTGCTGGGCCAGGCCCCTGTGTTTACAACTTAATGAGAGAAATTCTAAGATTTGCTTTAACTCAGGTGAAATGGAGGCCCAGGCACAGGAAGTGAATCGTCCAAAATCACACAACCAGGAAAGGCAGAGACAGGACTCAAAGCTGGGCACCTCTGAGTGCAAAATCCTTCTGTCTGCATCACTCTGGCTTAACAATTCCAACTGAGATTAAAAAAAAAAACCAGTTCAGATCTGAAGACACCACGCCAAGCGAAATCAACCAGACTAAAAGGACAAACACTGGGTGACTCCGCTGACACGAGGTGTCCAGAGCAGTCAGATCACAGAGACAGAAGGTAGGATGGCGGGTGCCGAGACTGGGCGTGGCAAGAAGGGAAGTTAGTGTTTAACGGGGACACAGTGAAACATTTCTGGAGATGGATGCCCAGGGATGCGGACACACACGACGCTACTCAGCTGTCCACTTAAAGATGGCTAGGATGGTAAATTTTATGTTATGAGTATTTTACCACAATAAAAAAAGATAAACTATATTTAAAAAAAACCATGTGCCGAGAAAGGAGCAAATAGAGGGACTGAGACCCACTTTAGGGCATGAAAAGCAGTGGAATGCCTGAGCCCACGACTGCCTGCCCGGCAGCTGGCTCCTCCCACCGAAGGCTGAGCCCAGGGATTCGTCCTCCAAGGCGGGAGGGAGAGGAAACCCAGAGCTCCTGATGTCAGGTGCCTGGTGACCTGGGACAGCTCCTCAGTAACTTTTCCAAACCCCACCAGGAAGCCAACGGCACCAGTTGCCATGAGACGCGGTAAGACGCGGCTTTGCTTCAGGCTAAGCCCCTCACCCCGGGGGAGGACGATCCAGTGGCCACGGGCAGATGTGCTGCACCGCATCCTGCAGGGGTTCATCCACTGGGGGCCCGACTCGGCAACGGCCCCGCTCCGGACCTACTGAATCAGAAGCCCAGGGAGGGACCCCGGCCATCTGGGCTTTAACATGCCCCCCAGGTGAGTCTGCCGGCCGCCGGTGTTTGAGGACCAGCTGTGTGTCTCGCTCCCCATGAGGGAAACACAGTCACTTATGTACTCACGGAATCGCCAACAGAGCCTTTAGAAAACATTAGAAACAGGGAGACGGGAGGGCTGTCATGACAAACGTACACTCAGTGTGGACGGCCTTGGTGACAGTAGCAAACGTTGCCAGAGTGGCCAGGACAGTCAACGTGGTCAGCGGTTCGAGACAGAGACGGGACTCGTAACGCTGGTGACCGTTCTGAGAAGCCAGGGAGACCAGGGTCTGTCCTCAGAACAGGGCAGATGAGGGAAGGAAAAGTGGGACCTTGGAAAGGAGGCACTGAGCAGGGTAAGAAGCGCACCGGAGTGAAGACCAGTGAGATCGCGCAGCACCCACATCGTAGGGGGCAGAGAGGCGGGGCGACAGCCGCGACGTTGCGGGTAAGAGTCACAGACCGTTCTTCCCAAGGCCACGCGCTCTTGGTGTCAGACCCTGAGCAACACAGACAGCGAGAAACCCCTTACACAGTCCCGCGTGGGCAGCAGGTGCGTCCCTGGTGGGCACGCCGTCAGCGGCCGATGCTGTGTGCTGTCGACTGTCCTATTGTGGCCTCACCCTTCACCCCGGATCTACTGGATCTGGAAGCAGAGGGGGGTCACTTTCACTGTCTTCGAGCAGAATAGTACAATTCTCAAGGCAGGACTTATGCTGGTGAGACTTGTGTGTTTGGGACTTGCTGGCCCTCATCCTCTCGGAAAGGGATCTTGCAGCATCTAGGGTTGCACCCCTGCTCACACTGTGACGGACAGGCTGTCAAAGGGCTGTCACCTGAGGCCACATCGGGGATGACACCTGAGGTGAAGGTCAATAGGTCATACCTTATAATCCAGAAAATCCAGTTTCATGTTGCTCTCTCTTTTTTCTTCTTTCGAGCTTCCTGAGGCTTAGAGAAAGGCTTCTCTGAAGTCCAGCCTGGTCTCAGTCACACTCTGGGGATATGAAGATACAGTCATAAGTGCCTGCGTGGCTGAGTAAGTATCAGAACACATACAGGTTAAAAGTAAAAGGATGGAAAGATACATGATGCAAATCTAGTCCTAAGAAAACTAGAGCGGTTATTTTTTAAATTAATTAATTAATTTATCTTTGGCTGTGTTGTGTCTTCGTTGCTGTGCGCGGGCTTTCTCTATTTGCCGCGAGCGGGGGCTACTCCTCGTTGCAGAACATGGGCTTTAGGTGTGCGGGCTTCGGTAGTTGTGGCACGTGGGCTCAGCAGTTGTGGCTCGCGGGCTCTAGAGTGCAGGCTCAGTAGTTGTGGTGCACGGGCTTAGTTGCTCCGTGGCAGGTGGGATCTTCCCAGACCAGGGCTTGAACCCGTGTCCCCTGCATTGGGGGTGGGGACATGGGTTCCACTGCACCACCAGGGAAGCCCCTAGAGTGACTATCTTGAGTGGACTTCAAAACAAGAAAAATCGGGCTTCCCTGGTGGCGCAGTGGTTGGGAGTCCGCCTGCCGATGCAGGGGACGCGGGTTCATGCCCCGGTCTGGGAAGATCCCACATGCCGCGGAGCAGCTGGGCCCGTGAGCCATGGCCGCTGAGCCTGCGCGTCCGGAGCCTGTGCTCCGCAACGGGAGAGGCCACGGCAGTGAGAGGCCTGCGTACCACAGAAAAAAAAACCAAACAAAAACAAGAAAAATCGAGAAAAAATACTTCAAAACATATATTTTGCTCACAAGTCTGCAGTTTTGGCCAGCAGATCTCAGAGGGGGTGGATGTCCCTGCCCCAGCGGGTGTCAGCTGTGGCAGTTCATGGTGGGGACTCGAGAGTCCTCTGAAGGGATCCTGCCCACTCACGGGGCTGGCAGGCGATGCTGGCTGGGACTGTGGCTGGGACGGGAAATGGAGTTGACGGACCCAATCCACTCTGTCTTCCACAGATGCATTTGGCTGCAAGGAAAGAGGCTTAAATTAATCAAAGAACAGTGGCTGAAATTATAAGGACTTGGCTGTGGAGGGAGGGAGTTGCAGGGTGAAGGAATTCAGAGGCTCAGTGAATCCCAGGCTCTTGTCCAGACCTGGGAAGGGTCTGACGTTTTATCTACTTGCAGAGCCACTGTTTCACGAACACTGGCGGCCACGGCTCCTGACTTCACACAAGATCTCAGGATGAGAAGGGAGACAACCAAGGTCTCTTCAGGCTAAACTGCAGTCCAGAGCTGGAGAACTGACATGGTCTTGAGTGAAGAAAATACAGGTGAACTACTGACACTGGTCCACAAGCAAGTCCACTGTTTTATCAGAAGGTCAGTCTCTTCTCAAAAGCTCCACGCTGACTGCTCCCAGGTTCCAGCGCGAAACCATGGCTCCACTGGTTCTGTTTCTCCAGGGAATCCTGACCAGTACGGGGACATGAAGACAACGGTTCTGTATCCGGGCAGGCTCACCCTGCTTCATACCTATTTCTCTGGACGGTGGGAAGCGTGCATCAAGTCCGAGTAGCCACAGGACTCCGGAGACCTGGCCCCAGGGGACCCTCACTCTCACGCTAGGACATTCGCCGGGACCCTCTGCTTCAGCTCTGTCCCGTAGGTCGGGGCTGAATGGCAGAAGGAGGGAGCAGCTCTGGCCACAGCCAGGCTCTCGGAAATGGGGCTCGCCACCTCCACGTGCGGATTCCCAGGCCAGGCAAGGTCAGGTGCCACAGGGACAGGCCCTGTTTCCTCCGCTCCTGCCTTCCTCTGCTGAGCCTTCTTACCGAGCCCACACGGCAACATAACCCTTCTCACAGCACCAGCCTGCCCGGAAGCTTCGGCCCTTAGTGCACCTCGGCTGGAAGACTTGATGGCTCAGAGTGAACGAGGCCAGGCCCCCAAGATGCAGAGCTGACAGGGCAGGGAGACGGGGAGTGCGCTCAGCTGGGAGCCCAGCCATGCGGAGGGTTTGCGTGGGGAGCAGATCAGGGTCAAGGGCAGAACGGAGGTGTCCGCCTCCTAGAACCCGGCGCTGAGAACCCGTGGGACTGGTGGATGCAGGGCAACTTCCTGCCGACGCTTGTCGACCTCCACAGGTGGGTTGGCTTCCAAAAGAGACTAGAACTTAGGGATGATAATCTCGTCTCACCCACCATGCCCTCCACGGAGCTGTGTTGTCACCGAGGCAGCTCAGCTGAGATTTCCACACTGTAACGTGTTTAGAATCAAAGCCACCGATTCAGAAGAAATCCTCCGAAACCTTACGTGGAGCCAGCCCGCCTGCTCCGTTCCTTTGCACAGGTACCCTAACCTCCAACAACACCAGAGGGCCAGTTGGTATGTGCCCGTTTCACTCTACTTCTGGGAGAAAAGAAAAGTACTCGAAAGTCTTCAGCGAGGTGAAGCACAAAACCAGAGAGCCGTAATGAACCTGCTGGCAGGAAGATTACGGTGGATAAAGGGGTTTCTCAGACCCAAGGCGGTGTAGCAGAGGTGGGGACCAATTCATTCTTTCACTTGAGGTGCCTCTGGCCATTCAGCTGCTGAGTCCAGGAGACTCAGGGTCCCCTTCCACAGTGTAAGGGGTCCTCCTCCCATCGGCCCAGGGACGGGAATGGGATGCGGGAGCCAGGGAGGCGAGGGAAAGGGGACGGGGGTGCACACGATGAGGCACGGCCAGAATCCTCCCTCGCCATCCTCGGAGGCCGGCCCTCCCTCCCTCCGTCTCCTGCCCCTAAGAGGGCCTCAGGGTCCCAAAGCACAGGTGCAGGTAAGTCTGTGGCTTTCCTCCCCCACCCAGCCCCCATCCCAGCCCGTCCAGGGGCCACGGCAGCCTCAGCTGGCCGGTCCAGCTTGCTCCAGCCTCGGTTTCTCTTGTACAACAGCCTGGCAGCTCCGAACAGGGAACTTACTTACTGTGCTTCTTGTCACTTCTGTTTTTGAGTCAGCGGCTCCGTGGAGCAGAAGATGCTGTGGGGAAAAGCTTCCAGGTCAGGGAGGTGCTCACCGACCGGCTGCTCAGTCTGAAGTGACAGCCGCCTTCACTGAACACGCAGCTCTGTCCACACAGCCCCCAACCCCCCATCGAGGTCTCTTAAAGTGTCCTTCGTGCCCATCAGGCAGCGGTTAGAGAGCAGACGAGGGCTACGTGACACAGCATCCTGCCTGTGAGGACCCACTCCCTCAGACCCACGTCTGGACGCAGAACTGACGGCCTGCAGTTGGAGGAGGGCGATTTAATACCTGCTCCTTCCAGGCAGGAGTGAGGACCCAGGCCGGGCACCGACACCACCCCGCTCTCCCAGCCTCCATCAGGGGCCCGTTCCGTGCAGTAGGAAATGCCTATTTTCAGGCAGAAGCAGCCTTGGGAAGCAGAAGTTTGGGGTTAGACCACTGACTGCATACCCTACACGCAGAAGGCTCAGCTGGAGGGCCGGGAAGCCGCTGGGCTCCAGACCCCGGGGTGGAGGACGGGCCCAGCGGCAATGTCCACCTGCACTGGGCAGCTGGTCACTTGAGGGCAGGGGATGACAAGGCGGGTGGGAGGCCCCGCAGGGGTGCTGAGGGCCCCTGCGCCGGGTGACACCTCATCCTGGTCCTTTCAGACACATCCAGGCGGGAAGCTTCCGAGGTGCTCGAGGCAGTGCTGACCCCCTGTGGAAGGTCCCTGTACTTCTCCGTGAACTAGCTTCCCAGCCAGCTGGTTCCCGACAGCACGTGTAGCAGCAGCGCTAAAATCCACTTATCACTGGATTTGGGTCCACCGACGCCCCCGCTATGGAGTAGGCATCATTCTCACCTTGTTACAGGCGAGGAAACTGAGGCTCAGAAACCGTATGTGAGTAAGGCCAGCAGGTCCGGGGAAAGGCCCAGGGAGCCAGACGGAACCCCGCCAAGGAGGCGGATGCAGCCGACACCCAACCTTGCCACAACACCAGAGAGATTACCACAAGAGGGGGCTGCTTCACACAGCAAGCGCCTCCTCTGCGTCCACCCAATAAACTTTGTTGGCGCCCGCAGCCGGGCGCGACTTCTCTGGCCCCTTTCTCTCGGGCCAGTGAACCTCGCCCGGGAGCGCTCCCAAATAAAGCTTGTTTAAGCTCGCCTCCGCCTTTGGTGCCCTTCCTTACATTTGGTGCTGAAACCCGGGAGGGGTACGCAGCCCCACAAATTACCGCGGGGCCACCCCTCCCCGCCCCCCCAGGGGACGACCGGGGACCTCTGCTCACCCACCCGATCCGGCAGAAGCGGGGTAAGTTCCTCCTTCGTTCCCCTCGACCCCCGGGGGCCCTACCCACTGGACTCCCTGGCCTTAACCGCGGCCGCGTCAGGGACTCCTCCATCCTCCCTCCGAGCCTCGGGCGATTGTGGAGACGTCCCAACCGCCTGACTGCTCTCCCATCCGCCGTGACCAGAGATTGAGACCGGAGACGCCTCTTTCTCTGTTCACCCGGGGACAGACCGGAGGTCATGGGGACTTCAGAATCCAAACCAGATCCTAAGGCACCCCTGGGGTGTCTCCTGGCCAACTTTTCAAAACTCGGCTTTTCTCAAGATCTCCGCCGCAGGCGGCTCGTATTCTATTCCACCGAGGCCTGGCCACGGTACCCTCTAGACAATCAATCTAAATGGCCTCCTGAAGGGACTTTCGATTTCAACATCCTCCGCGATTTAGATAACTACTGCCGCAGGACGGGTGAATGGTCCAAGGTCCCCTACGTCCAGGCCTTCTGGTATTTACGCTCCCTCCCTTCCCTCTGTGCCGATTGTTCCACTTCCCAGATCCTTCTTGCCAAACAGACATCTCCTACATCCAAGCCCCTAATCTCCTTTGACGATGACCCCTCTCCACTCGCCGACCCACCCGAATCTCTCGCCTCTCCCCCGTCCAGAGCTCCTCTCCAACCCCCACCCTACCCTGGACTGGCCCCTCTCCCTCCCGAGCCCACTCCATCGCCCCCCACCGCTCCCCCTGGCAACCTCCCCCTTGGCCCCCCCTTCCCCCGCTTCCTCTCCCTCCGTCTCTCTCCCATCACCCCTCTCCTCGCCAGTCAGCTCACACACCCGCTCTCACCACCACGACTCCCAAAACCCAAACCTTCTCTGTCCCTTAAGAGAGGTGGCCGGAGCAGAAGGATTAGTTAGGGTTCATGTTCCCTTTTCCCTCCAAGATCTCTCTCAAATAGAAAAGCGATTAGGCTCCTTTCCTGCCGAGTCCTCCCGCTACATCAAAGAATTTCGCTACCTCTCTCAAGCTTACGATCTAACCTGGCACGACATCTATGTGATCCTATCTTCCACTCTGACCCCCCGAGAGGGAACGAATTCAAACTGCTGCCCGTAACCACGCAGATCAGGTCCACCTCACTGATAACTCTATGCCCGTCGGAGCCACTGCCGTTCCTGGCACCGATCCGGGCTGGAGTTATCAGGACGGCCAAGACGGTCACCACAAACGCGATCTAATGATCCAATGCCTCTTGGCTGGTATGCAGGCTGCCTCCCACAAGATTGTCAGCTTCGAAAAGCTAAAAGAGATAACCCAAGAGCCCAATGAAAATCCAGCCGTTTTCCTCAACCGCCTTACAGAGGCCCTAACTCTCTACACCCGCTTGGACCCTGACACCCCCACAGGCGCAGCGGTCCTGGCCACCCACTTTACCACCCAATCAGCCCCTGATATCAGAAAAAAACTTAAGCGGGCAGAGGACGGCCCCCAGACTCCCATTCGAGACCTGGTAAAAAAGGCCTTTAAAGTCTACAATGCCCGTGAAGATTTGGTAGGGTCCAGCCGGCAGGCCCGGATGCACCAGGAGGTGGCCCTCCAAGCCCAAGCCCTCGTAGCCGCCCTGCGGCCGGCCATCTCCCATGGACAACATCCACGGGACCCGCCGAAGGCAGCCCCACCAGGGGCCTGCTTCAAGTGCGGAAAGGAGGGGCACTGGGCTCGCCAATGTCCCAATCCCCGGCCTCCTTCCAAGCCCTGCCCTGGCTGCGGGCTAACAGGCCATTGGAAGAGTGACTGCCCTACGGCCGGCCCTCCCTCAGCGCCTCCACGCGGAGGGCGAATCGACCCAACGGCTCTACCACTCGAACTCCTGGGATTGGCTGACGACTGACATCACCCGGACTCAAAGACCCCCATCACCCTCGCCGAGCCCAGGGTAATGCTACAGGTAGCGGGTGAGTCCATCTCATTCCTGGTGGACACGGGGGCTACCTATTCGGTCTTGCCTACATATTCCGGGCCAGGTTTTCCTTCCCAGATCTTGGTTATGGGCATCGACGGTAAGCTGTCCTTCCCCCTCCAGACCGGCCCCCTCTCGTGTTACATTGAGAGGCTCCCTTTTACTCATTCTTTCTTAGTCATACCATCCTGCCCGGTTCCTCTGCTAGGTCGTGATGTTCTCTTCCAATTAGGGGCCTCTCTCCAACTGGCCAGGCTTGATCCTAAGGCCCCCTCAACTCCTGCTCCCCCTCCTCCGTCTGGCAGCGGAGCCCTCTCCCTCCTCTCTCCCTCCTCTCTCCCTCCTCTCTCCCTCCTCCCATCTCCCCCAACCTGATAGACCCCCAGGTCTGGATACATCAAAACCCATAATAGCGACACACCACCCCCTGTCCTAACCCGTCTAAAAGACCCCTCCAAGTTTCCATCCAGGCCCCAGTTCCCCAGCTCTGAGACTCATCTAAGGGGCTTACAGCCTATTATCACCAGACTCTTAGACCAGGGGCTCCTCGTCCCCACGGACTCTCCCTGCAACACCCCCATCCTGCCTGTCCGCAAGGCCTCAGGAGATTACCGCCTGGTCCAGGACCTCCGACTGACCAATGAGGCGATAATTCCCCTCCACCCAGTCGTGCCAAACCCGTACACTTTGCTCTCCATATCCCCCGTCCACCACCCATTGTACGGTCCTCCATCTCAAAGACGCCTTCTCTTCTGCCCCCTACACCCTGATTCCTACTTCCTTCTTGCTTTCACCTGCACAGATCCGGACACCCAGGCTTCCCGCCAGCTCACCTGGACGGTTCTTCCCCAGGGCTTCCGCGACAGCCCCACCTCTTTGGCCAGGCTCTGGCGCGGGACCTCGCTTCCTGCCCTCTCACCCCCAGTATAGTCCTCCAACACGTGGATGACCTCCTCCTCTGCAGCCCATCTCTCAGCCTCTCAAAACAGCACACTGCTGACCTCCTCAATTATCTCGGCTCTCGCGGCTATGGGGTCTCTCCAGCCAAGGCCCAACTGTCTACACCCTCAGTAACCTACCTGGGGATTCACCTTACCCCCACAAGGAGCCTGACAGCCGACCGCACCCAGGCCATCCGCGACCTCCAATCTCCAGAGACAGCTGACCAGATTCTCTCCTTTCTGGGCCTAACAGGATTCTTCCGACACTGGATCCCTAACTTTGCTCTTCTTGCTAAGCTCCTATATTTAGCTGCTAAAGAAACCCCCCAAGGACCCCTTACCTCTCCCTCCACTGTTCAACGGGCCTTTCTCACCCTCAGAGACACCCTGCTATCCTCCCCTCCCCTCTCTCTGCCTAACCCAGACCGTACTTTCCACCTCTTTGCAGATGAACGGACCGGAATAGCAACTGGACTCCTTGCCCAACCCGTAGGGCCTTCCTTTCGCCCCGTGGCCTACCTTTCCAAACAACTTGACCCGACCATTCGGGGATGGCAACCATGCCTCCGAGCTGACCAAACAAACACTCAAACTGACCCTGGCCCATCCCTGACTGTATTCTCCTCCCACCGACTGGCCGACCTCCTAGGCCACAAGTCTCTCTCTCTCTCGGGCCCCTGCTGCATCCAGGAATTCCACCTGCTGTTCATTGAAAACCCTGCTATCTCCCTCGACCTCTCCCACCCCCGCCTAAACCCGGCCTCCCTCTTGCCTATCTCTGACACCGGGACCTCCCCTTCCCACTCCTGCCCCCAAGTCGTAGAGGCCCTCAGCCCGCCGAGGGAGGGACTCTTTGATGCTCCACTGTTAAACCCGGACCGCACCCTCTTCGTAGATGGCAGCTCAATACTCGGCCCCGACGGACGCCGCCGGGCGGCCTACGCGGTAGTAACCATCTCAACCATCATCGAGGCCAACCGCCTCCCAGAAGGGACAACCTCTCAAAGGGCTGAACTGATTGCACTCACGCGGGCCCTCGACCTCTCTAAGGGCCAAAGGGTCCATATCTACACAGATTCTAAATACGCCTTCCTGATCGCACACAGCCGTTCAGCTCTTGGGAGGGAGCGTGGATTTTTGACCACCAAGGGCTCCCCGGTGGTCAACGCCTCCCTCATCACAAAACTCCTGGATGCCCTCCAGCTGCCTGAGGAGGTGGCAGTCATCCACTGCAGGGGCCCCCTGTCTCCTTCTAACCCAACAGCACACGGTAACTCAAAGGCCGGCTCCGTGGCCCGCGAGCTCCACAAAGAGGCCCCTCCAGCTCCGATCTTGTTCCTCACCACCTCAATCCGACCCACATACGACCCCCACGAAGAGACGGCCCTACTACCCAAAGGGGGCCACCAGGCCGGAAAAGGATGGATTTTTATGGACAACGAAGTTGCCCTCCCTTCAGCCCAAGCGGCCAGCCTCCCAGCAGACGTCCGCAAGTCCCTACACAGTGGCCCGAGGGCGATGTTCCGTTTCCTAGATCCCCTCTTTTACATGCCTGGACTCGAGATGCCATCTCAAAAGCTCACACGGCTTGCCAGACTTGCGCGTCCGTCTCTCCACAAGGAGGCCTACGGCCCCGAATCCCTACTCACCAGATGCGCGGACACCAACCTGGCGAGGATCGGCAGACTGGCTTCACCCACGTGCTCCGCCGTAAACGCTTCCGATATTTGCTCACTCTCGTTGACACCTTTTCAGGTTGGATCGAGGCCTTCCCAACGGCCCGAGAAACGGCAGACACGGTCGCCACCATCCTTCTCCAACATATCGTCCCCCGATTTGGGCTGCCGATCTCCATCCAGTCAGACAACAGACCCGCCTTCGTCTCGCAGGTGGTTCAACAGGTTTCTCCGCAGCCGCATACAAGAAGTCTCTCGGGTGGCGGTGAATCAGGTGCTCCTCCACCCACATTCCTTGCTACCCACAGAACCCCCCCATGCCGCCCTCCCCTAACCTCCGGACCGCTGGCCGCCCGACGCCCTTCCGGCGCCCCCGTACGGCAGGAAGTAGCCAGAGACCAAACGTCGCCCCGTTACACCAAAGAAGTCGGGATGTAAGGCCAGCAGGTCCGGGGAAGGGCCCAGGGAGCCAGACGGAACCCCCGCCAAGGAGGCGGATGCAACCGACCGGTCTTCCCGCTCCCCGAGGGGCGGAGCCAACGGCTCTGAGGCGGATGCAGCCGACACCCAACCTTGCCACAACACCCGAAAGATTACCACAAAAGGGGGCTGCTTCACACAGCAAGCGCCTCCCCTGCGTCCGCCCTATAAATTTTGTTGGCGCCCGCACCCGGGCGCGACTTCTCTGGCCCCTTTCTCTCGGGCCAGTGAACCTCGCCCGGGAGCGCTCCCAAATAAAGCTTGTTTAAGCTCGCCTCCGCTTTTGGTGCCGTTCCTTACAGTGACCTGCCCAGGGCCATGCAGCCAGCGGAGGGCCGATGGGCGACCAGAGCTCCGGCCACAGGCAGGGCCCTGCTCCCCGCTCTACCTCCGTGCTGCCCCTCCCCAATCCCACCCTCTCCTGATTACTGCAGCGTTACAGTGAGTCTTAAGCAGGAGCGTCAGCCCTCTGACTCTGTTTCCTCCTTCAACATCGTGCTGGCCGCTCTTCTCAGACCAGCCCTGGCCCAGCCACACCCTCTCCTGAGCCCAGCCCCCCTGCACCGCACCCTCTGGCCAGGCCAGGCGCCTGCCTGCCCATCCTCCAGGAATAGTGGCCGCTGTGTAGACCAGTGCCAGCCCACAGCCTGGCAAAGGGCTTGTTTTGTCTTAGTCTCTGGTTTCCCCCCAGCAGACTGCGGGTTCCTGCGGGACCGCCGTGTGGGAGGGGTCCCTGCCCTAATCCTTCATTCCTTCATTGCCCCCTCTTGCCCAGCCGAGAAGCAGTAGCTGTTCTTTCATACCTCTTACCTCTGCACTCCTCGGGGTCCTCTTAAGGAATTAACCACCTGGTAGGACTTCACCTGTTAGGAATTAACCACCTTGTCTTGTTCTACTTAATAATTCTTTATAGAATTCCCTGGTGGTCCAGTGGTTAGGATGCCACATTTCCACTGCGGGGGGCACAGGTTCAATCTCTGGTCGGGGAGCTAAGATCCTGTAAGCTGCAGGGCCAAAAAAAAAAAAAAAAAAATCTTTATATTAAAATACCCCTGTTCAAATAACCAGTAAGTTTCTGTCTCCCAATTGGACACTGACAGGCCCCCGGCTGAGCTCCAGGCTGGCAAGAGGGGGAGTGTCTCTGGCAGACTCCCCGCCCCAGGGCACAAAGCAGAGTGGGGATAGGGGGTTGGGGGATGGGGTGTGCCTGTGGAGATACGGGAGAATCACTCAACAACGAACTGAGGGTGAAATAAAGATATTTTCAGATGAAAAGAATGAGTTTTTTTCCATCAGCAGATACTCACTGAAACAAATTCTAAAGTAACATACTTCAGGACAGAACGAAGTGATCCCAGATGGAAGTCTGAAATACGCAAAGAAAGGATGAGCAAAAATAATGATAAATATTGGGATAAATCTAAAAGGACATGAAACAATGCTATCTTATGAGGTTAAAAAAAGGGAACATACAAGTCAGACGGGGTGGGGGAGCTATGGACAGAATCGTATTTCCCCAAAATTCACATGTTGAAGCCCTTACTCCCACTGTGATATACCATTTGGAGGCAGGGCCTTTGGGAGGTGATTAAGTTATGAGAGGGGCCCTCATGATGGGATCGGTGCTCTTATAAGAAGAGACCCCAAGGACTTCCCTGGCCGTCCAGTGGTTAAGACTCCGCCTTCCAGTGCAGGGGGTGCGGGTTCGATCCCTGGTCGGGGAGCTAAGGTCCCACATGCCTCGTGGCCAAAAAACCAAGACATAGAACAGAAGCAATATTGTGACAAATTCAATAAAGACTTTAAAAATGGCCCACATCCAAGAGTAAATCTTAAACAAACAGAAAAAGAAGAGACCCCAAACAGCTCTCCCTCTCCCCCAACCCTGCCGTGTGAGGACACAGTGGGAAGGCGGCTGTCTGCAAACCAGGACGGGGGGCCCCACCAGAATCCAGCCACACTGGCACCCTGATCTTGGACTTCCAGCCTTTACAACTGTGAGAAAATACATTTCTGCTGTTTAAGCCACGCAGGCTGTGGTACTTCATTATGGCAGCTGAGCTAAAACAGGGATAAATGCTGCAAAGACCCTTGTATTGTCCTGAAGGAGTGAGCAGACAGGGCTGGCACCCAG
This sequence comes from Delphinus delphis, assembly GCF_949987515.2. Lineage (NCBI taxonomy): Eukaryota > Metazoa > Chordata > Mammalia > Artiodactyla > Delphinidae > Delphinus > Delphinus delphis. The sequence continues at coordinate 4,462,074 of NC_082700.1, read as the reverse complement.
GCGGCGTGAACCTGTACATCGTCCCAAGTGAATTGGCCACTAGGGTTCTGATTGGTCCGTGTGTGTCATAAAACAAATATTTTTATTACCTCTGCAGAAAATTATTGACTAACTTTAGACTTTGATAAATTAAGCTTTCATATTATAATTCTTAGAGTAATGACCCATTAAAATTTTTCCATTTAAAACACAGAAACTGTCAGAATGAGGAAAATATCCAAATATTTGCTAACAAGAGGCATATCTAAAACATAAGAATACAGATGTTGAAAGTCAAAGGACAGTAAAACATGCAACAGGAAGATGTTAATCAAAAACAAAAAAGCCACTGGAACATTATAAATATTAGATAAAATAGATTTAAGGCAAAGAAAATCACCAGGACGAAGCTCGTGTCATAATGATAGAAGCTCTTTCAGTAGAACAATGTCAGTTTGGTTAAAAGAACAGGTTCCAGAGCCAGTCTGTTCTAGTTCCAGCTCGGCTACTTACTATACGTGTGATCTTCAGCAAATTGCTTCGTCTCTGTAGTTTTCAGTTTCCACACGTAAACGGGATACTAATAGTAACTACCTTGTAGGATGGTTAAGAGGATAACAGAGTTAGCATATATTTAAAGCACTTAGAACAATGCCTGCCATGTATGGACATAGTAGGCATTACACACATAGGGCATGAAATTGCAAACCCTAATAACATGCATCAAAATACGTGAAGACAAGTTTAACAGCACGACAGAAATGAACAGATACCAGTCCAAATTCTCAATGAGCTATTTTAAACACATCCTCTGAGTGATTAAAAATTCAGTAGCAATATGGAAGTGTTGACAATACAAAAAGTCTATGGACACATAAAACACTGCATCCGATAACGTATACGTTATTTTCCAAAATTTGCCGTATACTGGGTCGTAAAGTGAATCTCATGAAATTTCCTACAAAGCATGCGTGAAATCATGAGAGACATGTTCTAGAACTACATGCAGTAAAGCTAGAAACCAAGAACAGGCCAAAACACCTAGAAAATCCTCATCTGGAAATTAACATTTCTAAATAATTCACACAAAGTGGAAAATGTCTTGAACTGAGTGCACCATCACTCCCCACTGTACAGAGGAGGAAACTAAAGAATCGGTCATTTGAGTAACTGCCCAAGGTCACAGAGCAGAGGCAGGACTTGAACCCCAGAAGCCTGATTCTAGAGCCTCACTCTTTACTATCGTGCTTTACTGTTTCCCTTAATTATAGAAAAATAAGGTGAATGTTATAATGGCCAGCAGCAGTCTTTCGTCTCTGTATCACCATGTCCAGCATATCAAAAAGCCTTTATACATTTAAAAATAATTGATCAGTTTTTTTTAGGTAGGTGAACATTTACTTGGTGACAAAATTGACAGGTACTGAAAGGGGAACGTAGCAGAGATTCCCCTCCCCACCCCCAGACAGCCGGGTGCCCTCCAGAGGTAATGCTGTCACAATCTTATGGGTCCTTTCAGAAATGTTTTATGCACATATAAACGAAGACATATTTTTTCTTTTTATCTAATGAATAGCATATATGCCCATTTTCCTGCTCTTTGTTTCTTCACTTTAATGATCTATCTTGAAAATCACATGAATGCATTTGAAACATCCTCATTCTTTGTACAGTTGCAGAGCATTCCATTGTGTATGTACTATAATGCCATCCATATTCTGTTGCCAGAACAGTAGGTTGTCTCCAATCTTTTGTTATTTTAAACCATGCTGTGGGGAGTATGTCATTTTGCACATGTTCAATTAAGTCTGAAATACCTATCCGTCCCAGTTACTGGAATCTGTCCCGGTTCCTAAAGATGTATAACCAGTTACACCAAATCGGAGTTACCTAAAATGATGACATTTATTTCAGCTCACAGATCTGCAGTTTTGCCCTGATGAGCTCTGTCGGGATGGATGTCCCTGCCTCAGCAGGTGTCACCTGTGGCAGTTCATGGCGGGGACTCTGAAGGGGTCTTGCCCACTCATGGGGCTGGCAGGTGATGTTGGCTGCTGGCTGGGACCATGGCTGGAACCAGACTTTGCATGTGGCCCCTCAGGTGGCCTGGGCTTCCTTACAACATGGTGGCTAAGCCCAGAGGGGGGTCCTGAGGGAGAGCCAGGCTTCTTGCCTTTGTGACCTTGCCTTGGAAGTCAGGCCTGCAGTGAGGCAGCCCCCAAGTCCCATCAGCTCCAAGGGGAGGGAAATAGAATCCACCTCTTGACAGTGGAGGGGCAAAGTGCTGGAGGAGAACGTGGGGCTGAAAATACCATCCTCACACTTTTGGAAAATCCACTCTAGATGTGGATTTACTTGATCACGCATATGTACAGTCTTTTTTTTTTCTTTTTTGTCCTTCTTTGTTGGCATTGCCTACCATTATTACTATTATTATCATCATCTTGGCTGTGTTGGGTCTTCATTGCTGTGTGCGGGCTTTCTGTAGTTGTGGCGAGCGGGGGCTACTCTTTGTTGCAGCACGTGAGCTTCTCACTGCGGTGGCTTCTCTTGTTGCAGAGCACGGGCTCTAGGCGCGTGGGCTTCAGTAGTTGCGGCACGCTGGCTCAGTAGTTGTGGCTCGTGGGCTCTAGAGCGCAGGCTCAGTAGTTGTGGCGCATGGGCTTAGTTGCTCTGCAGCATGTGGGATCTTCCTGGACCAGGGATCGAACCCGTGTCCCCTGCATTGGCTTAACCACTGCACCACCAGGGAAATCCCCTACCATTATTTAAAAAAAAAATTTTATTGGTGTATAGTTGATTTATCAACACAGTGTTGTGTTAGTTTCTGCTGTACAGCAAAGTAAATCAGTTATACGTACACATACATCCACTCTTTTTTAGAGTATTTTCCCATACAGGTCATTACAGAGTACTGGGTAGGGTTCCCTGTGCTATACGGTAGGTCCTTATTAGTTATCTATTTTATATATAGTAGTGTGTATATGTCAATCCCAATCTCCCAGTCTATCCCTCCTCCTCCCCCCGGTTTCCCCCCTGGTAACCATGTTTGTTTTCTACCTCGGTGACTCTATTTCTGTTTTGTAAATAAGTTCATTTGTGTCATATTTTAGATTCCACATATAAGCGATATCACATATTTGTCTTTCTCTGTCTGACTTACTTCACTCAGTATGACAATCTCTAGGTACAGTCAGTGTTGACAGATGTTTGCTAACTGCCCTTTGGAGAATGTGTCCCAATTCACTCCTAACAGCAGGGCGCGAGAAACACATGCAGGACGGATTGAGGGAAAGAAGGGGTGAGTGGATGTGCCGCAGGAGTGAAGCTGGTGCACCATGTGGCCACTGGGGGGCGGAGCTGCGCCCTCGGGAGGCTCCCTAGCACTTGGTGACACGCGCTTTAGCAGAGGGAGGCCGGAAGCTCCCTGCATCCGGTCCGTACTTCGGGGTCACACGGCACGGATGCCTCGGTGGACGGAAGAGGGGAGCCGGGATCACAGATTTCCGTTTCTCTAGCTCATCTGTACAGGGGGCGTCTGTTCCCCGTGGAGAGTCCTCCCCAAACCACAGGACCGGGACTCAGAACCCACCTGTCTTCTGCAGGGGCCTCAGGGGATGATGCAATTCCTTTAAAGGCAGGCTTCCAAACGGCCTCCGTGTTAAGCCGGGAGTCGCTCCGCCCCGGGAGAACAGGAGATGCTGCTCTGCGGCCCAGAGACCGTGCGGATACTGAGCCCCGCGCTCCGGCTGTTGCCCAGGTGATTCCAGGGGCGCAGCTCCTCGCCCCGCCCTCCCGCGTGCAGAATCCTCAGTCGCTTCCAGGGACCCCAGACCAGAGACCCCGAGACCACGGGCGTCGGCTCCGGGCGTGGCATCCTACGGGCAGCAACACCCACTCTGCAAACATCTGCCCACACAGTCGTTTGCGGAACCTCGCATCCTGAGATGCAGGTCCGCCCTGGTGTCATCATCATACAGATGCCTATTCCTGACAGACCCAGTGGGGATGTCCGCGTCCACCACTGAGACCCGGGCGGGGCTCGGGACCTGCTGGAGTCAGGGAGGGTCGCGGGAAGCAGCACAGCGCCTCGGGACATCCAACAATTGCTTTTAGTCCAAAGTGGGGGACCAGCAGCCTTCTTCCGCTGAGCCCTGCCGCCTGCCATGAAGAGGCCGTGTTGCCCCTTGCACGGACTCGTCTAGTTCTGGGGTCCATTTGTGCCCCAGCCCCTCGCTTCCACCTTGCAGTCCACCCTCAGTCCGGCAGCGGGGAAGGCTGCCCAACGAGTCCTCCTGCAAATTCCTCCAACGCCTGTGAAGGCGGGGGCGCGGAGTCCCATCAGGAAGGCCTCGTTTGAACCTCAATCCTGGGACCCTGGGCGGGTGATGTGGCCTCACTTTTCTCACCTACGAAACGGATCACAGCCCCCACGGCACAGAATCGCTGTGTTCAGTCAGAAAGCACACGCAGCCATCCTAGCGTGAGGCCTGCCACGGGGGGCGGGGGGGGGCAGCCCCTGTACCAGTCCCACCACTCTGGCCCTGCCCTGACCTTACAGCTCCCAGCCCTGATGCCTTCGTCCAAACGGGAGATGCAGGCGTCCTGGCCACACTCACAGCAGAGGCGGGTCACGCTGAGACTCAGCACCAAGGCTGCCGGGGCTCACGAGCCTCCCTCCAGCTTCCCCTCCACACTGTTTCTCCAGCTGACGTGGACGGGCCCTTGGGGACACGGCAATTGCTCCCCCTGCATCACCTGTGTTGGGGGGCAGGTTGAGTGTCAGGCCCCGGGTGCCGGCTCCACCAGGGCCCAGCCCCGCCTGACTCTCTGCTGGACTAAATGGATGCTGGACTTGGCCCTGAGCCCGGTGCTGGTGGCTCCAGGCCACAGAGGGGTGGGGTGCCCTCCTCTCCATGCCGTGGCTGGCCCCTCACTGCCCTCTATCCACATCCACTAAGGAGCCTGCCTCCTACCCTCCCAGGTCGGAAGCGAGGCCCCTGCTAACCTCCTTTCGGGATTGCTTTCCTGCGGTGGCCTCGGAACAGACTCCGTATGAGTCCAGCGGGCAGGGCCGGGAGGGGTGGAGGCTCCAGCAGGCTCCCTGGGCCCCCAGGCTGAGCACAGGCGCGTCTTTTTCATGCAGAGGTGGAGGGCCCGGCGGGGCGTTCATTAGTCTCTTTGACCGCTTGTCTTAGCAGAGGGCACATAACCATGGTACTAGGTGTGGGGCTGACTGGAGGATGTTTATTCTGTTTCCCACTTAAAGGCAGTTACCACATGGGAAAGGACAACCTAGGGTGCTCCCCACCCTGGACCGGTGGTTAGAGACCCACCCGCCTGGGTCAGCTCTGCACACCAACTGCACCCGGGGCAAGGAAGCCCCCTTCCCCCCTTCCCCGCCCTGCGTGACGGGCCAGGACCCCACAGCAGCATCTTTGTAAGACACGCGGCCCAAAGAAAATCAAGGAAGTGCTTGGCTCTCTTTCACGCCGCCTTTGACGCTGCCCGGCCCCGCGGGGCCGAGGGGCAGGGCACCCCCCGCCATCGTAACCTGCCCCACAAGCTGGTTTTATGGGCCATGAAGGGAGATAAGGGAACCTTTAAGAGTAGGTGCTCACAAGCCCAGGAGAGAAGTCCCGGGAGCCTGGGGCCAATTCACACACCTGCGTGCATCACGCCACCTTGTTCCCACCCCAAGGACCCCATGGCGGTAGAAACAGAGCAGAGACTCAGACTAACATCTCCCTGTCCAGCCGCGGGAGGATGAAGCCCTGTCCAGTGAGTGACATCAACGGGGACAGCCCCCAGGCAAGGATCAGGCCCCAGCATTTGTCTTCCCAGGTTCTGAGGCCAAGAGCTCAAAGGGGCTCCTAACTTACCTGCCCCGAGACCATAACATCTCCCAGGGGCTTTGGGCAGCCAGGACCCATCGATATAAACAAGTGAGAAGCTTGGTGGAGGTGCCGAGCCGCAGGCAGGCTTGGAAGCGAAGGGACAGCCGCCCTGAAAGGAACATGGAGCTGGGCCACCGGGTGTGAAATCAGGGATGGCGATTCTGCATCCCTGCACCTGGGGTCCAAAGACGAAGATGGCCAGCAGGGACTCAGCTCGCCCCCGAGTGCACCAGGGCACAGAGCCTCCTTCAGGAGCCAGAGTGACACACAGCCCCTTCCTGTGGTCTGGGGCCCAATGTCCAGTCCGCTTGGTGCCTCCGCCGGCTGAGCAACAGCCTAGGTCACCGCAGGGGCATCTCTGGGCTCCTATCAACCATGGAAGGGCAGGTGCTGACCTGGCGTTTCTGGAACTTTGGCGTCCCTAAGAAACACCTGCGTGACGGGATAAACTGTAGATTCCACAGTCTCGCGCTCAAGGTTTGGGAGAGGGCCCGGAAATCTGCATTCTAATACACATCCCAGGTAACTTTGAGGTGGCTAGGGTGGGGGACCGCCCTGGGAGAAAACCCCGGCTCTGCTGGTAAGACAGGGAAGGGGCGCCTGGCCTGGCTCCTCCCCCCACATTCAGGAGCACCTTGGCTCCGATGCCAGGCTGAGTCCTCTGTTAACTGCCTTGGGCCCCTGTGCCCCCAGCATTGCCTCAGAACCCGCTGTGGCCGCCAGCTGGCCGCTGGGGCCCGGGGGGGGGGGGGGGACGACGGCGGGGCGGGCGGGGGGGCCGAGTGGAGGGGCGGGAGCGCCTTGGAGGGGATTACGAGAATACCCCGCGGTGACTCGCTCAGCTCTGCCTCAATGCACAGGCCGTTGAAACTCTCTAACTTACAAATCAAATGAATGCCTGGGTCCTTGAAATATTTCAAAGGAGCTCAAAGGTAACAACACCCGACCTTAATTATCAAGGTCATAAAGTCTCGATTTCGAGAGGGTACATTTCGAGCCACCGTCACGCGCGCACACAGAAGGCAACGTCTGATCCACGCAAACGCTAAGTTACGCTCATGTCTGCAGGATGCGAAGGCTACGTACTCTTCAATTGCCCGACTTCAATTTAAACTGGTTTTGGGCCAGAACAGCCGAAGCACATCCTAGAATATTAAATGCTTTGAAATGTCACTTCATGGGAAGGCTTGGTAGCTTTAAATTACTCTCAAAGGGCATATTTTCTTCATTTATCTTCATTGTGAATCAGCTACCAACTCACCACCTCTAGCTAATCACGGTGCTGCGTTTGACGCTAATTACTCAGATCACAAATGTGAGGGATGGATGCAGTGGGGGATCTGGAAAGACGACAGAAGCAAATAGTCACGACAGAGCTACTGTGTTTGGGCAAATCCATGTCTTCTCAAGCTTTGACACACCTCTGTATTAGCACTGCCTTTGCGGAATACAAAACTGGCGCACAGTACAATGCGCTGTTAGCGGTGTGAATGCTTCTTGGTCTAAGGATAAGAAAATCAGAGAGTGATGATGTCAAGCAGTGGTTCTCAAACTGTTAAGTAGTGAAACCATATTTTCAAAGGAACCCCCAATAATAGAATTTCCATTTCTAACACTCAACGAAAACATTAAGGTTCTTTGGGGAACATAAAAATTTGAGACTGGGGTTAATTAAGGCCGGCAATTTGCAAAAGTAGCTTCAATCTCCACATTATTTATGTACTGTGCTTTGCTGGCGGTTTAGAGAACATCCTGATTCACAGACATAAGGAGATGCATACAGCACGTGTTTCAGAGCACACCATGCTTGCAACCCTTCTATACCATATGAGTAAAGATATCGCAAGTTTTATTGCAGAGTCCTTGCAAAAACAGGTTTGCCTGGTAGAAAATCTGAACCGTTGGTGGTCTGTTATATTTTGGTATTCAACAACAGTCTGCATTTTTAAAAATCACATTTAAAAATATTTTAAAAATAAACATTGCATCAAATATTTACAGACTGAGGGCTCCTGGGAATGAAGGACTAACCCATTCCAGACCAATTCTTTACAGAAAACAATTATAAACTGGACAAAATAGACCTCACAACTATTTAAGGCACTGGAGAGAAATCAAAAAGACAGTAGAGGAAGTTGACGCTCGGAAGGAAAGAAGTTTGGTGCATTTCCTGTTTTTTAATGGCTTTTTTGCCTGAGGACAGGCTCCGTCCTGCCAAGCAGGGCAGCTAAACTTGAATAGAAACCCTGAAGCCTTGCTGGCGTATCCCAAAGTCCACTGGCTCAAAGAATAAGAGGACTAAGTTCAGAGTGACCAGAGTAGATAGAAAGTGAAGGAGGATCCAAGAAAGGAGAGCCTGAGAAGGGACCCAAACATTCTGTGAAAAACTGCCCACCTCCCGTTGATCCTGCAACTAGGCCTGAGCAACGGAAACTCCAGGCAGCCTGACTAAACTAAAAGAACCTAAAAGATTTCTGCTGTTATACATTGCAAGGGGAGTGGGGAAGCATTGGGAGCTTAATTCTAGCCATGTTAACTGTCTCTCTTAAAAAAAAAAAAAATTGGCACTTTTCAGAGGAACATAATGGAATCCAGAGTCTCTGAAATGCGTTATTCATCAAGTTTAGGATACAAACCCAAACTACTAGGCCTTGTGCACTCAGGAGAAGAGGCCATCAATAGAGACTCATCCGGAAAAGATCCAGATGTTGGAATTAGCAGGCAAAAATGTTTAAAGAGCTAGTGTAACTACGTTCAAAGAGGTAAAGGAACATAATTCTTATTTTTTGGCCGTGACGCGAGGCATGCAGGATCTTGGTTCCCTGGCCAGGGATCGAACCCGTGCCCCCTGCAGTGGAAGCTCAGAGTCTTAACCGCTGGACCAACAGGGAAGTCCCGGAAAATAAGCTTTTCATAAATGAACAAGTAGGAAATCTCAGCAGAGAAACTATAAAAAAAGAACCAACAGCAAATTCTAGAATGGAAAAAAAAGAACAATGAATAAAAGATATACTAGATGGGCTTAAGAGCAAATTATAGATTACATATGAAGATCCAGTGAACCTGAAGATGGAGACATAAAAATTATCCAATCCGCAAAACAGGAAGAAAAAGAATTTTTAAATCGAAAGAGTCCCAAGCAATTGTGGGCCAACATCAAAAGGTCTAACATATGTATACAGGCAGACCTCGGAGATACTGCAGGTTTGGTTCCAGAACACTGCAATAAAGCGAGTCACGTGAACTTTTTGGTTTCTCAGCGAATATAAATTTATGTTTACACTATACTGTAGTCTATTAAGTGTGCAATAGCAATATATCTAAAAATTAATGTAAATACCTTAATTTAAAAAACTTTATTGCTAAAAACTGCCAAAACAATTAACAATAGTAACATCAAAGATCACTGATCACAAACCACCGTAACAAATATAATAATGAAAAAGTAAAATATTGAGACAGTTACCAAAATGTGATGCAAAACATGAAGTGAGCAAATGCTGTTGGAAAAATGGCACCGACAGACTTGCTTGAGGCAGGGTTGCCACAAAGCTTTGATTTGAAAAAAATTCAGTATCTGTGAAGTACAATAAAGCAAAGCACAAAACGAGGTCTGCCTGTAACAGCAGCATAAGAAGGCAAGTATGGAAAGGGGCAGAAAATATATCTGAAAAAATAATGTCCAAACATTTCCCAGATTGCATGAAAGACATAAATTTACAGATTCAACATCAGTGAACCCCAAGCAGGATAAATACAAAGAAAATCACATCTAAGGATGTGGAGCAACGTTGCTGATGGCGATAAAACAGTATATCCACTTTGCAGAAGTCTGGCAGTTTCTTATAAAACTAAACAGGCACCTACCGACGATACAGAAATGTCACTCCTAGACTTTTATCCAAAGATAGATGAACACGTATGTCCAGAAGGGATTTGTGTTAAGTCTTATCCAAGAAAATGGATAAACCCACTGTGGTATATTCATACAAAGGAACAGTACTCAGCAATAAAAAGGAACTAACAATTGACACAATGACACAATGCAATAACGTGGATGAATTTCAAGAACATTACGCTCAAAGAAGCCAGAAGCAAAAGGGCACGTACTGTTTTATTCTATTAGATGAAGTTCTAAACAGGCTAAACTAACCCATGGAAAACAAACAAACAAAAAGCTAGAACAGTGGTTGCTCTGGGGACTGGAATAGGAGAGAACTGAATCTGAGAGCGCCTGAGAGAACTTTCTGAGGTGAGGATAATGCTTCTATCTTGATGGGATTTGCACTACACGAGCGCACACATTTTAAAACTCATTGACTGGTATACCTAAGATGTGTGCATTTCACTCTAAGTACCTTTTACCTTAAAACATTAAATACAAATATTAAACTCTAATTTATGATATACTGAAGTGCTCAGGGGTGAAGTATACTGGAACTTTGAAATGCATGAAATAAGATGGATTGATGGATGGGTGGATGGATAGATACGGGTGCGTGGGCATTCACTGAACAGGTCTGCTGTGGAACAGGGGCGCCACCGTTTGAAAATAAGACTTAAGAGACCAAGTTCTGCAACCCAAGCGATGGCCAGATTCCCCATCTTTAAGGCTAGGGAGCTGGACTAGCCTAGCACTAAGAAGCCTTCTAAATATAATATAAATAAATAAGTAAAACTGACCTAAGTAAAACTAATACGCTACATAGAGTATTAGTACTAAGGCACGAGGCTGTCGAGATCAATGAATAACCAACATGCTGCAAATATGGAGAGATTTTCTATACGTTTGAAGCTGCAGCTGTGGTGGCTTAAAAAGCCCCCTCAGGGGCTTCCCTGGTGGCGCAGTGGTTAAGAACCCACCTGCCAATGCAGGGGACATGGGTTCGAGCCCTGGTCTGGGAAGATCCCACGTGCTGCGGAGCAACTAAGCCCGTGCGCCACAACTACTGAGCCTGCGCTCTAGAGCCTGCGAGCCACAACTACTGAAGCCTGCACGCCTAGAGCCCGTGCTCTGCAACGAGAGGCCACCGCAATGAGAAGCCTGCGCACCGCAACAAAGAGTAGCCCCCGCTCGCCGCAACTAGAGAAAGCCCGCGCACAGCAACGAAGACCTGATGCAGCCGAAAAAAACAAAAAGCCCCCTCGGTCCTGAGTACTGGGCCCAGGAAGGTCTCCACCCTATTTGTACCCCATCTCATGACACTGTCCTTCTTCTCGCTCCATTTCACCGATCCCTGGGTTCCATGGTCACCTGTCACGGTCTTTCCCACTCAGCAAACACCAACGCTGTCCCCGCTATTGAGAAACCCCCTCCCTGCCCTTGACTCCCAGCTAATTTCTGTCCATTCCTAGACCTCAGCTTCCCCTGGTCCAGTCTAGACTGAGCAGACCTCACCTCACCCCTGACTAAAGTACACAGACAATGATCAAAATTACTTATTCGACAACATATGACGTCTTTCTCTTTAGACGAGATGCTCCATGAGGGTTAAGACCGACCTGTGCCTCATCTTCCGCAAGTGGCCTGCAGATGCCTACGGCCAACATTCCCAACTGTCGACAAGGTGTCCGGCACAGTTCTGTGCACTTTACGCGGGTTATTGCATTTACACTCTTCTTAAGCCTTCGAGTGTGTGTTGACGAAGGCTTCTCTTCTGCTCTTTCTTCTGCAAACGACCATCAGTCAGTAAAGATGTGTGGGCCCCTAGGAAGTACCAGGTGCTGTGCTCAACAAACAGGCTGTAACAGTAAACACGAGGCCCCACGTCTGTGCTGCGGAGCCCAGGCTGTTGGGAACACACCCAGACAGAGTGGGAGCCGTGCGTCCAGGGACAAGGAGGAAACCCGGGGTACCTGGCAAAATGCTTCATGTTGTAAAAATGGCACACGATTAACTTCGGGTGAAAAAAAGTAACTGGAAAATCTGTCATCCATCCAATCACTGCACAAGCAGCTGCTCACCATCGAGGGGTCGGGCCGTGCCGGGAGGGTCTCGGGACACGCAGAGGAACGTAGCACACGCGGAGCACACCATGCACACGGGCAGCTCGGGGCAGCGGCCACAGCAGCCTCGACGCCAGCCTGCTCCCGCTAAGGCGCCCCTCTTACCCCCCGACCCCCCGCAATGCTGCAGTTCAGATCCCCCGAGAACCTTCCCCGGGCCAGCAGCTGATCTTCACTCCGTTCCCTCCCACAGGACGCAGAGAGGATGCCCCTTTCAAAGGTTAAACGGAAGCATCTCAGAAGCAATCAATGCTCCAGGGTATCAGTCGCTATGATAACTGAGACTGGATGCGGTCGAGACGCCTCTGTCTTCTGGGCAGGCTGCTTCCTGCTCTGGGAACGGCTTCTTCTTTCTAACTGTACCAGTGCTTTCCCGACTCACTCGAGAATCCAACCTGAACTCTTGGCTACACAAGAATTGTGCAGAAATTTAAATGGAAATCAGAGCAGTATCTTCTGTTACCTAATAAGGAAAATGCTAATTAAAAGCCCCACCCTTGGGCTTCCCTGGTGGCGCAGTGGTTGAGAGTGAGTCTGCCTGCCGATGCAGGGGACACGGGTTCATGCCCCGGTCCGGGAAGAGCCCACGTGCCACAGAGCGACTGGGCCCCTGGGCCATGGCCACTGAGCCTGCGCGTCCGGAGCCTGTGCTCTGCAACGGGAGAGGCCACAACAGTGAGAGGCCCACGTACCACAAAAAAAAAAAAAAAAAAGCCCCACCCAACCCCCAACTTCCCCCCCTCCCCGCCAAAGATTAAACATACAACACTGTTATAAATAAGCAAAAGTGTTTAGGGTTAAAAGTGTAATTTTATTTAGATGTTACTTGTACATAATCTATAGTAAGATATACAAACAGATAAAAATTGTTTACTAGGAGGTTTTTTTTTTTTATACCACTTTAAATTCAATGTACAACAGCATTGGTAATACTGCAAGATGACAGACTCTGGTTTAGAAAACAAAAATTACTTGCTACTGTCGCTGACACATTCCCATGAGTGTTCAATGGATGAAAATGTATCATGGATTTCAGCTGCAAATTATTACAAAACTTTCACAACCTAGCCACTTGGTGCTCAGAAAAGATTTCGATATTCTAAAAATTTACTGAAATGAAAATGCTAATTCTCCAACAGTATACTTCTACTGAAGAAAACCAAAAGTGACCAAATCTTATGGTTTGGGGCCAAGAACAGAAAATCAACCACATCATGGGTGGTTCTGAGGAATCTTCTCATCCCTCTGCCTGATCTATGACGTGAGGAAAAGCTTGTAAGAAATTAAACTAAATACACGCCGGGGGAAACGGGACAATTTAAAATAACCTTACCACATACAACTACTTTAAAATGTAAAATCCATGGATATGAAGGATGCATTTACATGTTTTTCTCCATCTGTTTTGTAAATACTTTTTGCAAATGAGAACGGACAATTCAAAATAGTCACTTTTTCCTTTTCATGTACTATCGTATTAGAAAAAGTCTGGATTTCATTTTTAGAATAAATCAAATGCGCTGAGAAAAATACTGCAAAAAATAATCTACACTGGATTTCAGTCCTCTCCCCTTCTGTTAAAGGCTACGTAACACATCAGGGCGAAAGCTTTTCCACTAGTCAGAATATCAAGTTGAAAATAACTTGCTAATTAAACTACAGGAAGACAACCAATACTTAACAGGCTCATGAATATTTACGGATAAAGTGCCACTAATTTTATCGTGATGAGATATAAACAGAAGAAATCCTGACACGGATAGTAGCTTTACGCATTCTCTCCATCCTGAGGACAGAAGGGCCGTAAGAAAAACCAAGGAAGCGTTACAAATACAAGTTCTAGAATGACACAGGTGACTCCTTATCCAAAGTAAAGCTAAAGACGAAATATTATAAGAAGGACAAAATACGATCAAAAGTGGTAAAAGTCCCGAGGAAAATGCCAACACAGTTGGCCTCCACACTGGGGAAAAAAAGGAGAGAAATTAAAGAGAGAAACTGAAAAGTTCATTAACAGCTACTACTTACAGGCAATAAACGTATGGTGACGAGCTCCAAGACACAGAAACTCAATCAAGAACCACGTGCCCAGACAGCTGGCTTTAGCTGAAAAGACTCAGATAACCTGGCCCGGGCACTGGGAAAGGTAATACAGACCTGAGGCTTTTCAGAGTTCCAACCTAGGTGACTAAAAGCCCGTCAGGCTGGCCTTACAGGATGACCACGACCTTCCACAGGCCACAAGTGTCCCTCGGGGACACAGACGTGATGGGGGGGGGCCGGTGACGTCCTGAGGAGAACTCATTAACAAAAGCCGGCAGTCAGGGTCCTGCTGACATTCTACCATCCACCCAAACACCTCTGTCTCAGCTACAGATTCCTGGGCCACAACTGAGTCACTAGGACCCACAGTCCGTTTGACACACGGTACAGACGAAAGAACTGCTCAGTGGGTGAAGTGTCTCGTACATCTGTGAAGTTATATCTGAGATCAAAGCCTGGGATGTTTATTCCTTCCAAACAAGCAGTTACCCTTCACCCAGCATTACAGAATGTAAGCTCTCATTTATGAGTTTCCCAGGGGTTTGCCTTGGGCAGGAAAATCTGCCTGGGCTCGCGTGTCACCACGTGGGAGGGGACAAGGAAGGGACATGACCTGCTCCAGCGAAGGGGCGACTCTCCTCTGAGGTACCTGGCCAGCCTCGTGTGCTGACAACCGTGTGGGAAAGGGACCGATGTGCTTCTAGGACAGAGCGAAGGCCCTACTCGTGCTGGGTCCCTAACTGGCCATCGCGCCAGGAAAGGTGAAAAGCTGCCCCAGTCTCCTTTCACCTAAACTGAAGCTGTCAGGATTCAGACCAGGTGGGGCGAGGTGCCGCCCGGCCCCTCCTCTGCAGCACCGAGGCCTCCACGTGGCCTCACTTGGCACATGGCTCCGGAAGAGAGGTTGTGCAGGGCTCTGCACCCGGGGCCACCCGGGGCCGGGCAGGCTGGCACCCGAGCTGCAAGGACCGCCAAGGGCTCTGCATGCCATCGCAGACGGCAGTGGCCCTGAAGGAAGAAGGGCTGATCTCCACTTTCATTACGGCTGCGCTGCTGAAACCTCTTACAAAACTCCTCAACAAGCACCGGCTCCACGGATGCCCACAGGGGATCCTGCCTGCAAAGGGCCAAGTTCCCATTTCACAAGAGGGAGCAAAGGAAGCGCAATTCTTCAACAGAGCGTTCCCACGCACAGAGGCTACCAGGCCGAGAGACTGAAAACAGAAACATCTAACTCTCCTACTTGTCAAATCTTTCTCTCTAGAACCAACTTCTTCTGAAACACATTTAAAAAAAAAAAAAAGTGGAAACAATATCTCTTACGGATGGGAAGACATCAGTCTGACGCACAGTCATTAATCTTGCAAAGACCAGACATCAGGCAGCTTCACAAACGCACAGCGAGTCTGCAGGATTCTAATGATCAAGGGGAGTGAACCCAAACTGCACTAAGTACTCTCGTGGCCAGGAGGAAGGAAGCAGAAGGCTGTTTTCGGGACAATGCAATAGTTACAGCTTATTTCCTCGTGTGCAGCACGGTTTGCTATGTTTCGTGGCACTTAAGTATTCCACAGTAAATACTGAAAAACCCAGAATTTTTGCATGTGCAAGAGCAATCTCACGTTATCGATACAAAAGTCGCTAAGCTACGGGATTATAATACCACTATGTGGGCGCCGGGGCCACAGAGATCGTCAGCACACTCCCCAGCCCGGGGCCCTGGGCGCCAGCCTCAGTCGGACCAGTCGTTCTCGTCCAGCTCCGAGTCATCGTCCGAGTCGCTGTACTCGACGGCGATGCGGCGGGACAGGATGGTGGCCACGTCGTTGCCCACGGGCTCGCGCTTGGCTTCCTGCTCCTGCAGTTCTTGCACCTTCTTCAGCTGAATTCCTGGATACACGGGACACGGCTTAGAACGACACCCCTTGGCTTACCGCTCCAATCACACAGAACGGACAGGGAAGTCTACCCGGCTGCTGTTCTCCCCACTGACACTCTCAGAAAAAGCTTGAGAAATCTGAGGGGAGAAGCTTGGGAAACAGAGTTTCATGAGCAAGAAAAAAGGAATGTGCGAAGTCATAAGGTTCTTTACAGCGGTGCGTTGAAATGTAAGAAAGTCAGTTACAATTTCAGCGCACACGAGCACCGTGAAAGAAAACTCCAGGACGGCACAGCCTGACCCGGCAGCCACCGGGCACGAGAGGCTGTTTCAAGGTAGATTTACGGTGGCCGGTGGCCCCCATAGTGGACCGTGTTCCTGGACAGCCTGGGACCCAAAGGCTTGGGAAACAGAGCCAAGCTTCTGGCTAAGCGGGCGAGGTAATTGAGAAAGCTCAACTTCAACAATTACCGTTGAAAATGGGTATGAGATCGCAATCACCTTACTCTCTTACTTTTGTAAGTAACAAAATGGGATATCTAACAATGTGCTGTGTTATTTCCTTAACCTTTTCTTTCAGAGTAATTTCAGACCTATAAACTAGCCGTAAGACTAGTAGAAAAACGTTCCCATATAACCTACTCAGATTCCCCAACTGGTAACATCTGACCAAATTTATCCTCTTTCGCTCTCATTTACACACACACACATACTTTTTTTCTGGACCATTTGAGAGTTAAGTGGCATATAATGTCCCTTTGCCCCTAAAATACTTCATGTGTCTTTCCTAAAAAAAAAATTGATCAAAATCAGACTAGCAGCAGAGATACAATAGTACCATCTATTCTACGAATTTTATTTAAATTTTGCAAATAGACCTAATATAACAAACGAAAAAAGTTTTCCACCAGGTTTGGGATCCGCCATGGGATCTCACCTGTTACATTACTCGCCACGTTTCATTAACCTCCCTTAGTCTCTGTGTTCTACGACCTTCACGTTTCTGTAGGACGTCCCTCGATGTGGACCCCTCAGAGGTTTCCTCTGACACATCCAGGTTACGGATCCCTCTCATTGGACAAGGCTCACAGGTGTCAAAAAGCAAAACACTGTCCTACCAGGCCCGCAAACGCGTGATCAGTGAGGTATTCTGACTCTGGGACTTTCTTCTTGACAAAATCATCGTGCGTCAGTAACGTCAATGCATACAAGAGCTCCCCGCCCTGATCTGACCAGAGACGCTCCACTTCTTAAGGTTTCGTGCTCTGGGGTTTGGTGTAGGACCTTCACCTGACAAGGGTTTTGCTACTTAAATAAATGTTGAAAATCTACTGGCTTAGCACATCAAACTAAAAATATGAAAAGGCTAAGTAAGTTACATCCTAGGTTTCTAAAAAAACTAAATCACTGACATGAGCTCATTTTCTTTCATTTATACTTTGGCCCTTAGAGTAGAACGCAGAGAAAAAAGATCCAATTAACTAATGATCATTTTTATTATCCGTTTCTGCTCAAGTAAAGCTTTCCTGAATTCAGTGCTTTATCACTGAGCTTACTTTGCACTGAAAAAAAAATGTATCCACTATCAAGAAAAAAGAAAACCAAACAAGGCTCCTTCAACCCTCTTCTACCGGCCCTCTGGGGCAGAGGGGGTCCCTGGAAGCAGACGAGGCTGCAGCCGCCGGGACAGGGGGCAGCGTCCCGGGACGCGCACTCACCCATCCGAATGGCAGCGAGGAGGTCGCTCCGGGCGTCGCTCACGGGCGGCTGCGCAGCCTCCGGCCTCTTTGCCTCGGCTCCCGGCGGGCCGTGCATCGGGGAGGGGGAGAGCGAAGAGCCGGCACCTGGAGGGCCCGGCGGCGGCGGCGGGGGGCCCGGGGGGGGCGGGGCCGTGACCACCAGCCCACCGGAGGGAGGGTGGGTAGGACCCGCGTAGGAGGGGCCGGCGGACGCTGGGAAGGGGGGCTGCGTGGGCATCTGGAGGGGGCTGACGAAGGCAGTCTGTGCGGAAGGGATCATGGGCGGGGGCGGCGGCGGCGGGGGTCCTGAGGGGTTGTAATACTCCATGATCTGTGCCGGGAGCATCCTGGCGGAGACACGAAACAAGAGTCACCAAAGAGCAACCCAGGGTCCCAACCTCGGAGGTTCCCGCACGCCTCGGAGAGGGGCCTCCCCGGACAAGACGCACACTGGTAGCTGAATTTACAACCCTGCAGGACGCGAACACCCACGCTTTGGACCACAGGACCACACCAATCCCTAGGTCGGAATTCAAGAGCATCTACTGACGTGCACCAGAAAGTTAACCACTGAAAACGTAACTTTCTGTGGAACACTGGAACAGCTGACTGCAGAGGTAAGAAGGCAGCACAAATGCATCCTCTGCACGAGGCATCTCAGAAGTGGGGGCTTGAAAACCCATCTTACAAGGGTTCTGTGGCCAATCAGATTGGACACTTCTGTATTTTATATCGCGTCTCCACGGAAATTCCCCAAGCCCGTGACGCCCATCAGAACATCCAAAGCTTTGAAAACCCCTCCAGCCGAGAAATCTGCTGAGTTCCATTTAGCCAAGAGCTTTCCAAACCAGCTGGACCGCAAACCCTCTCTGCCTGATGCTTGGGAGGAGCCACAGAACACACGCTGGGGATCCTGACTTAAAGAGAACCAACCACGGGAGAAAACCTCGGGGAGCTGAGGGACCTACATCCAGAACGTGACCCACACTGCTCTGGAGTGAAGAAAAACACTGTCGATGGGAACACATTTTCAACTTCCCTGGGCGCTGACTCGGAGGGGCTAACTCTTTAAAGGCTGAGGTGGTGCGAAAACCACAGCCTATCAAAACACAGGCGGGGGCTTCAATGAACAAACGCTGAACAGGAGGGTCTTTGTTTAGGTGGTGTTCAAATTTTTCCCAAACGACAGAAAACAAGAGGACCTGGTGGCAGAAGAGTATTTGGGTACCAAGAGGTCCGGGTGACATGTACAAGTGTAGCAAGCGCTGTACTGTATAGCTTTGTCCTTTGAGATACGCGTTCTCTGCGGTTCGCCCGGCATATCAGAGAAACACTGGAGCAGCTGGGACAGGCTCACAAAACCGGCAGCTCATTCTTTGTCAATGCCTTGGCTCAGTCATTCAGACATAAAGGGAACGTGTGTTTGCGAATACAGACACCAACCTGAGGTTTATCTGTAATAAAAAGGGGCAGCAGCATGACACTGCATTTTTTCACACAGGATTTCTCACGACTGACAGTATCCGTATCCGGTCATTCTGGGCTGCATCCTGGCCTCCACAGTGTGATTATTCAGTGAAAACTCTTCCACCACGCACAGCAAGACCCCAGTGCAATGGCAAGGCACGGTCAGAGCCCGGGAGTGGGAATTACCCGTAGTCGGCGGGAGCCAGGGGCGCGGGGGCCTGCGACGCCTCTGCGGCCTGCGGCGGGGGCGGAGGCGGCTTCTGGGGCCGGTTCAGGGCCAGGTGCCTGGCCGAGGCCGACGGGGGCCGGAACTCGTGCTCGGGGGCCTGGGCTGCCGGCCCGCGTGGCGGTGCGTCACCGGCTCCGTGGGAAGGCGTCCCGGGCTGCGGGTGCAGAGAATGGTTGGGGGTGGCAGGATACGAGTAATCCGTGACGTCCGACGCGTGGGACCTGACGGCCAGAACCAGGGGTGGGAGAAAACGACGTAAGTGAAAAAGATTTCCCCTCCCAGGCATCAGCATGTATTTGAATAATAACACGGCCAAGGCACAGAAATCACACGCTTTTTCCCTTTCCCATCAGCTAGGTCTAGGCCCACAAGCGACAATGTAATCACGACTTTGGCAGCAAGCGCCAGGGTTACGCGGATTCAGAGCCGCAGCTTTGAAGAGAGTGCATCAGACGGACACGGACGGGCAAGCGGCAGGCAGCAGAGCCCCCTTCCTCAACATCGCAGCCGACTCTCTTCTAAGAGAGGCTGCAAGACACACTGTGCTTAACTTGAAAATGGCATCGGAGACCTAAGATTTTAGTGCAACGAAACTGACAGCGTATGATGAGACCTTATCAAAGGGCAGACGAACCGGACACATATTAACAGTAAGAACAGAAAAAGAAATCAAGGATGCGATACGGTGAGTCGCGGTTTTCTTAAACAGAAGAAACATATTTAGCCAAAAAGGAGAGGAGGAGTGCGGTGCCACGCGCAGAGGCCCTCTTGCTGTCTCTGAACGCACGGGTGGGAGGGAAACTCTGAAAGGAATGCGCGTCTCGTTTTAGTCAGCAGGGTTCAGGAGGATGCTGGTACCCGGCCGCTGGGGGAGGGGAGGGCTCGGCAACGTCACACGGTGTTAGTCACCCGGGTTACGGGACGCGTGGTCAGTACAGGGGGCACATCCTCTCGTGACGCCGAAGCAGGGGGCTGCTGAGGCTGCGATCCAAGAACAAGCGGAGCGACAAACCCTCTGGGCGTCCTGTCGTCTCCCGAGCTCCCTGCCTGCTGCAGTTTCCTGGCGTCACTCATAAACTCAATGCCCATCTTCCTTCTCTCCCACTCTTCTCTTCTCGTTCTTACTTTTCTCACACTTACTTGCTGGTTTCTGTTAGGATTCAGCTTGTGTCTCTCCCTCTGAAGGAAAGAGGCAAACACACATCGGGTCTTTGGAATTCAGACAGTAGCGTCCCTGGAGCGTCACACCACACAGAAAAGTTCTTTAAATGGCAAAAGATCGCTGGCTTTTTTCTTTTTCCTTCCCTAATTGCAATATAATAACAACCTGTAACTCACTTTCTTCTCCCCTAAGTGCCCTATGAACTCTAGCTTACAGTGCGCGTGTGCCTGCCTTCTGAACTGTGGCAACCGCTCGCTGGTCAGAGAGTTAAAAATATTTTCAACGGGGGAAGACTCTGACCTGTATTTAGATTTATCTTATTTTAAAAACGTAAATACCTAAAACTCTGGAGTCCTTGACGATGGGTGCCTGGCTCTGTCGGGGGGGCTGCGTCATAGACTGGGCGTAACTTTCTAAGGGAAATGGACTCGTCTACAAAACACGGACTGCTCCTGAGGGGATGAGAAGCCAGGAACTGGGAATATCCTGGCACAATTTGGAAAGCTGTCCTGTAGAGCAGCTTGGTGATAAAGGGCCGAAAGGAGGCAATACAAACGGCATAATCGGACGGAGGAAAGGAATGGGCGGTGAAGGTCCGACATCAAGAATTACAGCAGGAGAGCGGGAAGGACAGGGCTCTGACGAAGGGTGGGTGGGAGACGGGACCGGTCACTCGAGGGGTCACTGTCCAAGTACAGGGGACACCGGTGGGCTGGAGGAGAGGTGAGGAGGGGGGTGACCTCTGAGAGACAAGGACCCCTACAGGAAGGCAGAAATCAGCCACAGAAGACACGGCACTAGTGTGGGCACGAGCAGGTGGTCCTGAAGCTGCATGAGCATCAGGAATGATCTGTTACGGGAACGAGAACTTGGAGGAGTGAAGACAAGATGGCAACAGGAGGAAGTAGGTGTAAGCAGTGGAGACCCAGTGGGAGAATCAAACGAATCCCGCAGGGTTCTGTGGGTGGGAGGGTGGGCAGAGTCGGGCGTCTGCAACACCCAGGACAGGAGGAGGAAAGGGGCGAGGACGGTGGGCAAGGAGGCATCCTGCTTCCGGATCGCTGAGGAGAGCAGTGGACAGGCACTGCATCAAGTCTCATCCTAAACGTACGCTTAGAATCAAACCATCCCTGACCATCTACAAAGAGAGTAAAACTTAACATCAGTTTATGCAATCAGCTTAAAATATGTAAGTTATATGAACAACTTATACACGTACCATGATACCTGATACTCAAATTTCCCTCAGTTATCCTGAATACATCTACTAAAAACCAAGTTTCTAAGTAATACTTAAAACGTGAATACAAGAAGTTAAAAAATCAAAAGATAGAAAACAGAGCAGGATTTCACTTTTGTAAAAAAAAAAATTTTGCATTTACAGAAAAAAGACCAAAGAAAGAAATACACTAAAATGCAAAAAAAGTGGTTTGTTTGGATAACAGGATTATGAATACTTTAATTTTTTCTATAATTTGCAAATATGGAAAGTTTATCTTATTTCATAATAAGAAAAATAGTGATATGCTTTAGTCAAATAAAAATTTCCAAAATAATTTAAGGGAAATCATCCATCAATTGTACACCCAGTATGGCACAATCTAATCTCAGATTCTAGAATAAATATCAATTATTCAACTGAGGGATTAAAAAAAGTCACTTTCCATCTACCTACTGAAATGAAAGGGAATATATGGAGAATTGCAAAGTATATGTTTTGCATGAGTCAACGGTCACAACTAAGTTAGCTGGAAAAAAACAAAACCCAAATGGCTCTCCTGGGACCGATCAAGCTCAAGCACTTCTCCCACCCAAAGAACTATGGGCACAAGTGTGTCATCATTCTTACTTTCCACAGAAATAAACTGACATAAAGATTAAAACTTGAGGCCAGGGCTCAGTTAAAGCTCCAGTAATTCTCTAATAGCTAACCGATCGCAGCTTGTACAGAAAAATGACCTAGACCTGCCTCACAGGCAATGACTGACAGCCCTTGTGGGGTAGGAGTATTTATAGGGCTGTAACCACCAAACATCAAAAGTATCTTCCATCTGTCAGTCTGTGCTAAACACTGAGGTTAATAAAGACAAACATTAAAAAAAACCAAAAACCCAGATCTAACGCAAGGTCCAGGTTGTTGCTGTTTGTGAAACATCCTTGAATCATGTAAGAATTCTCTATTCACATTTTTAAACACTGACGGAAGACTCCAACTTTACAGAAGCAGAAATAGGAAATTAACCGTAAGTTACAATTGACTGGTCAGTTCTTCTCCTTCAGTGAAGCCCTTTTGGGATAAATGCTGCTTACTGACCACATCTTTCACATCTGCAAGAGAGATTTTTACTTAATTGCTAACAAATTTTTAAAATAAACTTCAACAGAATTCTCCTCCTGCAATTAGAATACATAAGATTAGCGAACTGAAGGAAAAAAATCTTTGTTCATCACTTTTAGAAAAGGTTATCAAAAAGAACAACAGTTATTCCTTGATCACATCAGCTACCACCTACCAATCGGTTCAGATACCAAGTGAAAGGAAAGGCAACATTCTAAGCAAAAGAGGCGGAGAGAGAATTAAATGATTATTAAAATTAAAAGGGTCAGTCATAGGCAGGTACTATGCCCAAATTCAGAATCAATGTTAAAACAGTGCATCTAGGTTAATGGAATGCTCGAGTTAAGCCAGAGAGACAGAAAATCACACAAAGTAACCCAACGTCACAGAAAACTGCTGTAAACTATTATTTCGAAGTCAAAGCATATATACCGTTCATTTTTAAGGAAAGTTTGGAAACACACTGTGGGCCAGAGAAGCACAATGCTACCGTGCATTTCCATTTACAGGGAAGCCAAGGCCGGCTTTGCACACACACATGCACACGAACACGCACACGCACACACACCTAGTGTCTGGGGACAGGGATCCCTCGGAAGATGCTCCATGGTGTACGCTCTGCGACAACCTGGTGTCGGGTCTAAGCTCTTTGTCATACGCCATCATATTCCATTCCTGGCGCCTGTTTCTGGCTTTTCTAACCTTTTTCACCTCCCGGGTTGTGCCATCTATGCGCTTTTGCTCCTGACGTCCGGGAAGGAAGGCAAGCGTGCCGAGACAGAGGGAAGGAAAAGAGCGGGTTAGTGCAGCGGCCCCGGCAGCCACGAGCCTGGCGTGCAGGCAAGGCAGGCCCGTTTCCATCACTCCCGGGTCAAGAACGTTCTAACATGCTTACCCAACTCAGACCCGACCAAAATAACACGTACCTAACGAGTTAACGTCGACACATCAGAGTTACCGTGCTGCAACTTCAAGAGTCGCTTACCATCATTTTGGACCAAGAATTCCCACTTCACTAGGATTTAGCTCGTTTTCAATGTACGACACCTTTTAGATCCCTATTACACACATGAAATACCTGCCCGCACCAGACAGAGAAATCGTTTCCCACCCCTACACCATTCTGACTTGTTAACGTGCAATCATCTTTCAAAACACAATTTTAAATGCTCCATTTCAGTTTGAAAAGGTTATTGCAGAATATTTAAGCGAACCCTGCAACTAGCTTAACAAAAAAAAACAAGATAAGAACTTACCTTCCCTCCCGTACAAAGAATCATTCCTGCTCCAGCCCTACTTTGCCAGCAAAAATGTCTTCGATAAATAACTTGGGTCCTACGCAGGTGCTTCTTTAAAGGTGAGGACAGTTACTTCTACATGTGTTTACGTCCCTCCTGCTTCCCCCGTGAGATCTGCTGACCTTTAGGGAGGTGAACTATGCGCCTTTATGTCCTACGCTCCCCTCACGGCACCTCCATGCTCAGTAAACGCGGACTGAATGATCACGTCCAGGTGAGCGATGGTGCTCACTACGTCCCAGCACCTGCCAGGCCCGGACGGTACAAACGGCAAACAAAAGAAGACAAGGATCTGCCCTCATGGAGCTTGAGGTCCAGCGGGGAAGCCCACAGAGTCACACAGGTAAATGCACAATTATGAAATGTGCAACAATACGACTGTATTACACAGAGAACGCTGTCCGGTCTGGAAGTCAGGGAGGGTGCCCGAGAGGCTGGGACGAGCTCTGCAGGGTGAGGAGGCCTGAGTCCTGCAGAGGAGGGGGGCAGACGCACGCAAGAGGCCATGGGACAGCATCTCGCCAGGAGAAGCGACAGAAGGCGAGTGTGAATTCGGGCGAACGGTGGGTAAGACCTTGAAGGCTGCGTAGAAATGTTGTTCTTTATCCCAAGAGCAACGGGAAACCATGAAGACTGAAAGGGGAGGGGCTGGCACGTGAGAGGAGCCCCTGTGCTGGGGACAGAGTCCACGGGGAGAGGCAGGGATGCCGGGCAGAAAGCTGCTCAGGTGTCCAGAAGGAGAGGAGGCCCATGGGAGAGGAGAGGAGCCATTAGCCCACGTACCCAGGAGGCTCAAGTGATGTGCTGGCAGACGACGTGAACGTGAAATTCACAGAACACATGCCAAGTGTTAATAAAGACACAGAAAGATGTGCAATTCGTATTTGATTTTTTGGGGGGTGGGGAAGCTCATCAAAAAATAATAATAGTTCATCAGCAGATGAATGGATAAAGAAGATGTGGTACATATATACAATGGAATACTACTCGGTCACAAAAAAGAACGAAATAATGCCATTTGCAGCAACATGGATGGACTTGGAGGGCATTATGCTCAGTGAAGTAAGTCGGACAGAGAAAGACAAGTACTGTATGATACACTTATATGTGGAATCTAAAAACTACAACAAACTAATGAACGTAACAAAAAAGAAGCAGACTCACAGATATAGAGAACAAACTAGTGGCTACCAGTGGTGGGGCGCACGTAGGGATGGGGGAGGGGGAGGTGCAAACTAGTGGGTGTAGGGCAGGCTCGAGGATGTATGTACAACATGGGGAATAGAGCCAATATTTTGTAGTAACTGTAACTGTAAATGGAAAGTAACCTTTAAAAACTGTATAAAATTTTTTTTTTAATTTTTAAATAAATGAAGATAATGCCAAATAATAATAATAATCTTCAGGACCGGAGGAGGCCTGTTAGGAGTATAAGCTGGTTCAGTCCTTAAAGGGTCAGGAGCAATAGGATGGGATCTTTCAAATTTTCAAGTTCACATTGCACTTCTGGGAATTTACTCTGACGAAATATGTGCACATGAGTACAGGTACCCCCTACAGTGCTGTAACAGCAACAATTTAGCAGCAACCTAAATATTCATTAATTCGGTAATGGGTAAATAGTTTATGAAGCCTCCGAACTTTGGAATATGACACAACTATTAAAAAGCATGAAGTCCACCTTTATTACGTCACTCTATGTATATGTCTGTGTGTGTGTGTGTATACAGGTCAATTCTAGGAATAAAAAATACTCTGTGAAGTGTGTACACATGTATTTATGAACGCCCTACAAGGCCGAAAAGTATGCACATGTGTTACCAGAGGGTGGTTATGCCTGGGCAAGGGAGAAACTCACCCCCAAATTTTCTAAACAAATGTGTTTTACTTCAGGGTAGGTGGGGCATTTTACAACTGGCATGTATTGTGTGAACACTTTTAAAACCAAAAGAGAGAACAAAGAAGGGAGACCTCAATGGGTTCCAATATACATCTCACTCAAGCGTCACTGTATTACACTAATTGATAACTATCACCCTTACTTTTAAGAGATGTATGCTGACATATTCAGGGATAAGTGTTATATCTGCCACTTTCTTTACAATGGTTTAGCCTCCAATCTACCCATCAACACGCACCCGACACACACACACACACACACACACACACACACACACACACACACACACCCAACTATAATAAAATGCTAACCATGAGGCATCTGCATCTCAACTACGCTGCCTAGGTTAAAATCCTGAGGCTACTGCAGGCTGTTTCCTGCCCCAGGATGATCCTAGCTGCTCCTATCAATACCTGAAAGCCCCTCGGTCTGCCCAGCACGCCTCCGGCATCCCCTCTCACATACATGCACGCACAGTCGCACACACACTCACTCTGCGGAGCTAACTTCTGCTCTCAGTCCTTGCACCTCAGCGAGCAACACCG
Source organism: Delphinus delphis (assembly GCF_949987515.2). Lineage (NCBI taxonomy): Eukaryota > Metazoa > Chordata > Mammalia > Artiodactyla > Delphinidae > Delphinus > Delphinus delphis. The sequence continues at coordinate 4,435,592 of NC_082700.1, read as the reverse complement.
GGGGGCCTTCCTCAACTCACCACCTCACCTTCTGCACTGTCACCCCACCTGCTGCTGCCACCTCCCCCAAGGCTTCTCCTGCCCAGCACTGTAACTACAGCCTTACAACGACATAACTATTTGCATAACTTAAAAAAAATGTTCTTAGACCATCAAACCAAGGAAATTTAATGTTCAGAAACAATGGATGTCTTATCCCCAAATTTTCTAAACTAATTCTTCCTTCAGATAGAATTGTCTGTTCCAAAGTGAAAGTGACTTTTGGGCTTCTAAAATCCTGGGAAATTAAGGATATCTTGCCTCATTTTCTGTTCCTATAGAAAGCAGATTTGTATTAAAATTTTCAGATTTCTTTCCCTCTTTGAGTTCCAAAGGACAGCATGATTATCTAATGTTTGTTTCCCCCACTGTATTTTCATCTCCATGAGGGGGATAATCCTTTCTTTTTCGTCACAGCATTTACAAGCCATTCAAAAAAGAACCGTTATATAAATGCATGAATAAGAAATTCTCATCAGAATTTTACGTCTTTGAGGAATATGGAACGAGACAAAACTGCCAAGGAAATGACAAATAACTTTGAAGACACAGTAACCACACAGAGTAGATTAAGGCTAAAGAACAGTGGCAAAAAAGTTAAATATTTTTGTCAAAAGTATCACTGATGCTTCTAGGAAATCCTGGGAGGCCACTTTAAAAGCAGGAGATTTTTAAAGGAGAGTCCTCTTAAAAGTACTTGGGGGTTTGCCCTGTTACCATCAAAGAGTTCGGGGATTCAGACCAACAGGCCTTTAAATCTCTGTTCCTTTTCCTTTGGAGAGATTAGTGTCTTCTTTTTCTTCACCTGAACACTTTGCAGCTTCTTTGCTTGGCTATTTCTCCACGTGAATACCCAGCAACTCTTCGAACATTTCCCATTAAATCTCCCCAACCCATCAGCACGAGAAGTGCACACAGATAATCAAGTCTGTGGAGCTCTCTCCCAGAATTCGTGGTAACCTCTCACACTTGCAGTCTGCAACCTATTTCCATGTTCCCTTTCCTAAATCCTGTTTTCAAATCTCAAGTTCTCTTCCATCTCGAACTGTCACTCCTACTGGGCCAATACACCTACTAGATGTCTCAGAACCTTCAGGCAGCCAGCCCACAACATGCTAAGCTCTTAATTCACACACCCTAATAGTTGTCAAACAAAGCAGGTGGTCATTTTTTAAAACACAGCTCACATATAAAAGGCTTGGCAAATATCTGCCTTTGGAGAGTTAACTCTGATTTTCAATGGTTTAAGTCTAATTTCTGGGCCCCAAAGGGATAATTTTCAAAACAGAAGTTCCTTAATCTGAGAGTGGGTTTGTCCTCCCAAGAGCGTTTGCAGTACAGATGTCTCTCAACCTTCCAACTTGCAATTCTCCTGCCTACGACCACCCCACCAAAGGGAATCTCATTTTTAGTAAATACTACCCTCCTCCAAGTGTGCAGATCACACACGCTTTTCAATCCAATATGAACCTCTCACCACGGTCTTAATTACAGTTAGGTGACAACCCAACAATTAATAATGTTAAAAAGACCAAAGCAGAAAATTCTAACTGATATGGAATGTTGACTACTTTACGAAATTTGAAGAGCAAGAGAAAAGTTATAAACCACAGTTACGAACAAAACTGTATTTATTAAAGCAAGTATTAGAGAACAAATCAACAGTATTTATTGAAAATAGTATTACTGTGTTAGACTGAATGGTATCTTCATGTGACAAATGCAACCTCTAAAACAACTTCACGAAATTCAACATCTCAACCGTTTAAAGAATTTACTGATTTTAAACTTCTAATTTCTAAGGGAGAATCCCATTTATACGCACGTTTCCCATACTAGAATTATTTACCTTTTGACGTCTTTTCTCTTTCCTTTTGTCTTCTGTGTCCTGTAGCATTTTTTCTTTCCAGAGGTCAAAGAAATAGGAAGGATCAGTATAGAACTTCAGCCCGTCCTTTTTATCATCTCTATAAACCAATGTATTACAAGTCGGGGGGGAGAAAAGGTCGTTAGAGAGTTTCATACAGGGTAAACATTAATGTTAATTCTAAATCATGAGATGATAACATCTACGTGAGGAATTTGAACTGTCCTTATACACTGTTAAGTCTCCCAATTTTCCTTATTTGGAAAAATGTGTGAACATGCAAGAACAGCACTTTTTTTCTAGAATAATGAAGTAAAAACTACTCTTGCAAATTTAGATTTCGGTACAGCAAAGTGCTGCCCAAATCACAATATGGCTCGTAAACAGCAACATTTAGTTCCACAGTTATTCCAAGGTATGTTCTGTTTATTCCAATGGGGGCCACACACACAGATGGATGGATTCTTAGTATATATATACATTCACTTCTACTCTGGAGCGACAATGTTATTAGGATAAAAATTAGCAAGTACTCTGTGCTTTTCTCTTAATCAGGTTTGCCCAATGTCTACAATTCAATTAGGAAAGGAGCAAAAGGTTCATGGTGTATAAATGTAACTAGGATAAAAAATGATGACCTAGATATTTTTTTAAATGGAAGTAACCGACAAAGAAAATTCACTTGTAGCCATTTCATTGTCAAGAACTGCTGCAATTACTATATTCTAAAAAATACTTCAAGTCTTTTTTAAAAAAATTTATTTATTTATTTTGAGCTGCATTGGGTCTTCGTTGCTGTGCACGGGCTTCTCACTGCGGTAGCTTCTCTTTGTTGCAGAGCACCGGCTCTAGGCACACGGGCTTCAGTAGTTGTGGCTCACGGACTCAGTTGCTCCACGGCATGTGCAATCTTCCCGGACCAGGGCTCGAACCCGTGTCCCCTGCATTGGCAGGTGGATTCTTAACCACTGTGCCACCAGGGAAGCCCCAAGTCTTTATATAAGTTATTCATTTATCATAAAGCCAATAAGAATGCAGCCAATATGAATCCACAGTTGTAATATAAATCAATAGACAGCAAAGCTCAAAATAATCATGATAAGGAGGGAACACTCTATTTATTCTACTAATGCTTTAAAAAGTATCTGGCCTGTATATTACCTTCAAGAGAAGGCAAAACATTTACATTTAAAATTAGCATGTCAGGGACTCCCCTGGTGGCGCAGTGGTTGGGAATCCGCCTGCCAATGCAGGGGACACAGGTTCGATCCCTGGTCTGGGAGGATTCCACATGCCGTGGAGCACCTGAGCCCATGTGCCACAACTACTGAGCCTGCGCTCTAGAGCCCGTGAGTCACAACTACTGAGCCCGTGTGCTGCAACTACTGAAGCCCGTGTGCCTAGAGCCCGTGCTCCGCAACAAGAGAAGCCACCGCAATGAGAAGCCCGCGCACCACAGCGAAGAGCAGCCCCTGCTCGCCACAACGAAGACCCAATGCAGCCCAAAATAAATTTATTTTTAAAAATTAGCATTTCAATTAGTCATTTAAGGCATACAGAGAAAGAAAAAAAAAATCAGAGAAATGAGTATAGAAAAGAGTTTGTAGCCACACAGTCAAAGAAAGTGACATGAATTACTCAAGGAAACATGGTCTTGAAGTTCCTGCTATGCCGTGTTCTGTAAGCTTCTCAGCATCAAATAAAGAGACCCAGGCTTTCATGAGGGTCATCTGGTAGCTCTGTCTTAAAGTCGCTAACAAATCAGCACAATTCACTCTGTACTTTAAACTTTAATTACTTAAAATCCTTTCTTTTCCAAATTTCCTAAGTGAGAAGCAACCTGCACTATTGAGATTTTATTAATAACATTATTGTGAAAAATATAAATTATTTCCCTAAGATACTAGGCCTTCAATATAGGTGAAGACAGAAAAACTGAGCAGGAACTTGCTGCAATTTTAAGACGTATAAAATGCACCTTCTTTTTTTCAAAAATGGAGCTAATACTTAATGGAATAAATATGTTTAATAACTTAAGCAAATGTTAACCTTGACATCAGAATATAAGCAGAAATGTCCTATGTTTATCGCAACTAAACATTCGATTTTTCAGTCACATTGTACATCTCATATTTAAGACTGCATTGTGACTGTGTCATATTTAAGTCCAAATGCAAAAGTTTATGTGCTTTCTTACCCCAAACATTTCTGTATTAATAAAAAGTAGATTTGAGCTGGCACTACTATTCTTAAATACTATTAAAAAGTCAAAGACATTTTTCTTTTCCATAAAACTGAGTAAACACACAATAATATAATATATAAAGGTCGATTCATTTTTTATGCAATTAAACATTTTAAATCACCACAAATATTTAATCATGATCTTGAATAATCAAACACAAGTGGTTCATTGAATTTTCTGGGTTTCTTTTTTCCTTTAGAACAAAGTATTTACTGAGGTTTCTTAGGAAAATTTTACTACGTTCTCATGGCTCTGGGCTAATAAGTAAAACTGAAATTGTCCCAGAAAAATGTCTATTGAACAAAAGCAAAGTCACAAGTTAAAACGTTAGGCTTACAGTACCACTATTCATCTACATCTTTAAGTGAGTGCGCTAAAACCTCCAGAAAAGTGTGCTTGTTTCATATAAAAATGTGGTACCCTGGTCCTCGCCCATCACGGTTTCCATGGAATCTCTATTACATTTTTTGGAGAATCTTTCTGTCCATGCTGAAAGACAGGGATGCAGTCTGAATTACTGCTTTACTAGCAGAGCCGCAACAAAGCACAGCTCCAAACGTCTCCTTTTGGACCCTGCAAAAGGATAGTTAATTCAGACCCAAAAAACCTCTGGGCACTCCCTGAGAAGGGCCACTGGGCCCAGGAGGACAATAATGGATGTGAAGGACACAGTGATTTCAGGAAGGCCTCTGCAGGGGTACTACCCAGCAGAGCTAATCCTGGGGGACCGTGGGGACCCCACCACCAGCCTGACTGAGCTCATCAGAAGCTGGACCAGTGAGCTCGACAGTGGGGTGAAAAGACAGGGAAGTACATGAAATGGGAAAGAACACACGGATGTGGCCGGCGGGAGGAGAGGAGTTCTAAAGGGCATTTTTAGTTAGTTTCTTAATATTCATTTTTTGCACATTTTCTCTTCTTTTTCCTGGAAGTCTGGTCCTAATAATGTGTCCTACCACTTCACACAGAAGGTTAATTTCTTGACTATATATTCACTCTTAGAAACCTCTAATGCTGTAGAACATGTTTTTCTGAATTCAGTAACAAATGTCTGCAGGGCTGAAATGCTGAGACAGGTGTTTTGCTGCATTAGAAGTGAATTATGCAGTTCCTTTAAACTTGATTTTGCATGCGAGGAACACCACAATCCCACAGGGTTATTACATAATGTGCCCACTTCTGCTCTAGATATCTGCGTTTAAAAGCGAACATGAGCGCTCCCACTTCTCTTGGTAAACTTATTTATATTTTGAAAGACTCAGACTTTAGCAATTCTGTAAGTAACTAATTTCACTGTGGCTGACACCGCAATTATCATTCTCACAGTCTGAAAAGATATTTTCACCGCACTGCTCGCCTCTCTCAACTTACTTACGCTGAAAAGGCTCTGGGGATACACAAGGTCGTACCTGTAAGGTGTAAGGATATTCAGAGGAGGCGGTTTATCACTCTGGTTGTAAATGTCAGCAACAGGATTGGGAATGCTGTTCTTTGAAACCACCTGCTGGTCTTGGACTGTGGAACTTTTGAAAGCTTTTTTCATGTTGATATCCTGTAGTGACACTATGTAGAGAAAAGTCCAAGTCCGGTTATATGGAAATATTTTAGAAACAAGTATAATTTGACTCACAATCATAAACATCTCCTAGAACAGCCAAATAATGTCTTTTATTGTTCATTTAAAACCATGCTTAAATAGTACATGCATCCTCTCCCTCTGATAAACAGTCATCTCTGTAAGTCGCGCCTTTCCTTCTTCTGTAGCGATATAATGATTTCATTGAACCTAATATTAGAGCGTCATTCTTTACTTAAATAGCATTTCTCAGAAACCACACAGGAATAGAGTTATGAGTATAACAGGAATGTAAACACAATACCCCTGGGTATCTTAGGGGGGAAAAATCACTCAAACAGTTAATACCAGTTTAATTACAATACATGTGGGAAATACTTCTGCAAAAAACACACAAATGGAAAAACTGCATTAAATTTTTCTGACACTAACATTAAAGAGAGGGCAAAGCTTTTCAACCTCCCTGTAGTCCTAGAAATTAAGCAGCATGATAGGAATCTACACTAAGGAATGAGAGAACCAGGCTAATTATCCTCGTTTCCTGAGTTTGTACAACATGTTACATCTCAGGTTTCAACTCATCTGACCTCCACACAGACTTTTTGAGGTGGGTAAACTGTTGCATTAACCCACTGGACCAACGAAGCTGACGGTCAGGGGTGTTAAATGACCTTTCCAAGGTCACCTGCAGAACAGTGGCAGGCCCAAGGAGAGCACAGATTTCCTAACTCGGCCGAGGGATTTTTCTACAGTTACATCCACGGCAAGGAAAGTAATAAGGTAAAATCTTGACTGGCAAGAAATCTTAAGGATATGAGATATGCTGTAGAATCTCATGAGATTTAACCTACAGACTAACCTTCTCCAGTGTAAGGTTTATCACAGGCGTTACAACTGCAAGAACCAACAGAAAACTGAAGACAGACAAATAAAACACTTGTGATACCATTTGAAAAGTGAATGATTAATTTAAAATGTTAAAAATTTCTTACCGGAATAGACCAAGCAGCTATTCAGATTTTTATTTTTTAAAATAAGAGACAAATTTTAAAATCAGATTAAAAAGAGCACAGCCTCAGCTTGTTACTTACTGTTCGAAGAGTCAGTAAGAAATGCTCGTAACAGGTATTAAATATCAATGTTCTACATTTCTGTTAAATTTTTAGTTTGCTAATTTAATTTTGACCTTTGAAAAAGATCTGAACATGAGAAAACATGTTTTTCTTAAATGATGAGGGATGAATTCCATAAATAACTATATTAAAAAAAAGAAAACCTTCTTATTACTACTACTATTAAAGGCCTAGTAGAAAAATCAGATGCTAGGATTGTTTTAATGCAACAAGAGGAATTGTAACTACCCTTATATAAAGGTAAAAATAACTTTTCAAAGTAAATATAAAATGGCATATCTTGATTTTGGGGGACAGATTTTTTCCAGTCTAATTTCAGTCTTCTGTTCAAAAGAGACAGCAAGTGGAAAAATTTTAAAAGGAATTGTTGAATATTCATTTTGTTGAAACTACCCCTATTTCAGGGTATGACCACCAATTAACTACACAGCGCCTGTCAACACTAACTTTGTTTTAAAACCCTGAAGCCTAGAGGCCTGCAGTAAATGTTATTTCTGGGTAGTTAACTCAGCAGGATCAGCGGCATGACTTAGAAGCCTCGGCCCTAAGGAGAGCAGCAGGTGATAGCTCACCCTCCCCCTTAGCTGGACAGAGTCTGTGATTTTTAGGTAAGAAATTATCTTTACTACCAATAACTACCAACTACGTCCACGAGGACTTCTAATACTGAATGCATTCAAAGAGTCCTTTAAAACAAATACTACATGTGTAGTTTATTTAAAAAGAGAGTGTGGGGCTTCCCTGGTGGCACAGTGGTTGAGAGTCCGCCTGACGATGCAGGGGACGCGGGTTCGTGCCCCGGTCCGGGAAGATCCCACATGCCGCGGAGCGGCTGGGCCCGTGGGCCATGGCCGCTGAGCCTGCGCGTCCGGAGCCTGTGCTCCGCAGCGGGAGAGGCCACAACAGTGAGAGGCCTGCGTACCAACCAAAAAAAAAAAGAGTGTGTGGCACACAAGGCAGACAAAATAGGACTCTCTTAATTACTAATTAACCCCACTGTTGTGGGATTTCCCCCTCATCGTTCTTCTAGAAAAAGACAAGATGAAATAACAGCATACGACCCCAAGGAAGAAGCAGGAATTACCCTGCGATTAACCACTCCTGTCCCGTCCGCATCATTTCCAGCTCACAGCTCTCAGGCAGTTACCTACCCTCTTCCACTGTTGAGTCCAGCTGGGTGACTTTGACAGCAAGGCGATCGATTCTGTCTTGAAGAGAATTTGCTCGGATGTAGAAGTTGTTGGCCTCATTAAACAACTCACCAAATATGTCTTCAGCATGTTTGCCTGGAGAAGGAACGCATGGGAAAGGCCACCTGGTCAGAACCCACATTCTCACCCAAGCCAAACTCCAATCTCAACACGTGGGGTTTTGCGCAAATGATCACAAAATGATCACAAAAATAAAGTATCACAGTCAAAGGCCTGTAGAATTTTTCAAAATTTATTAGGCATGTTCACACATATCTGAGACTGACTCAAAGTTGTAGAATTTTAAAATGCCCCAAAATGGTATAGAATTTTTACTTGGTTGTTTAATGTTTAGGTCTTTAAGAAACAGCTAAACAGTCTTTCGAAGCGGCTGCACTCCCACCGGCAATGAACAAGAGTTCCTGTTGCTCCACGCCCTTGCCAGCACTTGGTGGTGTCAGTGTTTTGCATTTTTGCCATTCTAATCGGTGTGTAGTGGTGTCTTGTTTTAATTTGCACTTCCCCGATGACATATGATGTGGAGCATCTTTTCATGTGCCTGTTTGCCCATCTGTACACCGTCTCTGGTGAGGGGTCTGTTCAATAAAAAGTCTGCACACAAATTACATATGTTTTAAATACTGCAACTAGACGTGGCACCCAGAGTTAACGTTTGTTTGCTGCCTTGTCAACTCTTTCCTGAGCAGACTTGTGAATCTAATTACCTCATAAGCATCTCCACATGGATGTCCTGTAAGAATCTCAATGCCAGCACAAGTTCTCATAGGAACTCACGTTCACCTTAACTCAAACGTGCACCCCCACGTGCAAAGGCGCTGACCACCCCAAAAGAAGCCCAAGCGAGAACAGAGTCCTCCGGGACAGTTCCCTCCCTCCACGGCCACTGACACCAAACCTTGGCCCCTTACGCCCCCAGCCCCTCGGCTCTGGCCCTCCTTGTTTCTCGCCCGAATTACATCAACAGCTTTGTTTTTCTGCCTCCAGACTGACCTTCCGCCCTCAAATCCCTGCGGCACGCTGCTACTGCGCCGACCCTGCACGGCTCCCAGCAGCCTAACGCCACCCCTGAGGCTCTCAGCAGGACACGGGGGGCCCTGTGCACCTCCGCGCTGCCCCTTTTCTGGGCTCCAGAAGAACGCACTGGCGAAACCTGCCCCACTTGCTCACAGACCCTGTTAGTCCCTCCTCAGGTTCGAACCCGTGCACTGTCACCTCGCTCAGAAGACACTGAAGGCCAGTCACGGCCCAGAAGGTTCTACGTGGTCCGGCTCATCTGCCTCGCTGGCCCATCCCCTGCTTTCCTCTCCCTCCCACGCCCCACGCGGGCCACACTGGCCCCTGCTGACGCTCAGCTGCGCCGGCCACGCCCGCTCCTCCCCAGGCTCACTCCTGTCCCTCCTGCCTGGGCCACTGCTGCCATCCAGGTCCCGACCCAAGGTCACCTTCTAAGGGAAACCTTCTCCAGCAACTACATCTAAATGACCATCGCCTCCCGCCCACTCTCACAGACGTAAACAAACACACAGGCAGCCCGTCCCTGCCGGGCTGTACTTTTCCTCCCGAGCACTTACCACCACGTAGTAAGTTACACACCCGTACTTATTCATCCTGTTTCCTGCCTGGCTCCTGCCACTAGGACATACGATCCGGAGAGGAGGTCTCTCCCCGGTCTGTGCACTGCTGTTTCAGTCGCCAAGGTCTAGGGCGTGCCTGGCTCATCACAGGTGCTCAAAAAGAGTTTTGAATAAACGAATAAAAATGCATACACTTAAAATCAATCCTTCCAGATGCAGACTGGGGTCTGTGAGATCAGAGGCCCCTCTCCGTGTTCGCAAATACAGTAAGTCTGTTACATACGAACCTTCAAGTTGTGAAATTTCAAAGACCCGAACATGCGTTCCCAGGTCCAGTCGTGTAAGTTAGTTCACGTGTCTGGCGTACATGGTCACGTGCGTGCGTCCTCTGCATGTGGTTGTGCTTTTGTGTACTTTACTGTGCAGCACTGTATAGAGTACAGCAGTACAGTCCCTTCATTTCAAGCCCAGGACGTCCAGAAGCAAGTGTAGAAGCAATGATGTGGCTGGTACTGCTGTACTTTTCAAGGTGCTGTACTGTAAGATTAAAAATGTTTTATTGTTTGTGTTTGTTTTTTATGTATTATTTGTGTGAAAAGTATTATAAACCTATTACAGTACAGCACTATATGGCCAACTGTGTTAGCTGGGTACCTAGGTTTTGTTGGCCTTATGAACAAATTGGACTTACGAACGCACTCTCAGAACAGGACTTGTTCACATGGCAGGGACTTACTGTACCCAAAGGACGCCTCAGTCACAGGACGCATCACATGCCCCTATTCTTGTCTTTATTGACGAAGTTCTTTAAGGGTGTGAGCCATGCCTTATCTGCATTGCTTCTCTGCACTGTCTGTGCTGAGCCTGTGCTCAGTATCTCTTGAATAAAAACACATAACCTGTACCAGTGTTTTCTTGTTAACAAGGACACAGCCAACAAAGGCTCCCTGCTCATGTAAGTTTGGGAAATGCTGGACTAGAAGGATTAAACATTTATTTATGCCTCAGGGCATCTTAAAATCTTTAACACGCTCGTGTGTGTTAGGATTCTGCAGAAGCCCCTAGCACACCCTGTTTTCAAACCGACTGGGCCTGGAAACACCAGTAACACCTTTCAGAAATACTGTTTTCTGAAGCCCATTTGGGAAAATGCCTGCCCGTTCACCGGGATGACCTGTAGACAGAGCACCGTGTTCCGAATGCTTTAGATCCAGGTCTAGGAGTTGTTTATTTGGAATGCCAGACATAGTCAAAATGGAACCAACTGATTTTTGTTTTTCTACTTGCCCATTCACGGTTAGAAAAAAAAAAATTCCAGTGCAACTCCAGAAGAACCCTTTTCCCTTCAACTCTGCAGAAATCTAACTAACAGGGACAGCATATACCAGCAAGAACACAGGCATGTACAGCACGACCTCTTGCAGAAGACATCAGCGTTCTCAAAGCACAGCAAGCACTGCTGAGAAGCACACTCTGCTAGATGCTAAATACGTTGAAAAGGGTCAATAACACGGGCCCTTTACCTTCCATGCTTAACCCTACTTGAAAAGAACATACAACTGCTACTATACTCCCATTGGAAGTTCTCAATTTATAAAAAGAAACAGAAATTAAAGACTTGCATACTTAATCCCTTCCAGCTGCTGAAAGCTGACGAGTGACTAAAGAGAAGGAAATGGAAGAACTATATTTTCCGATGAACAAGAATAAAGTGTTGCAATTACAGCATTCCGTTTTGCAAACTGCAACTTATTCGAAAAGCTTAATTGTACTCACTCTTCCAGTGGCAAGTCCAATAATAGCTGCACTAAAATAATTCTGAATTGAATTAAAGACCACACAGAGGTAAGCACCATTTATTCATTCTTTACTGACAAAGGATCCATTTACAGATTTATTGGCACCACCACGAGCTTACGTCCAAGTGTGTCAGGTCGCGCAGTGCGCCTCCCAACTGCCAAGGCATCAAAATTATGTGCGGATTTTGTTGTATTTAGGATTTTCGGGGAACAATCAGTGTGTCTGTGAGAGTCCTTTCTGCGGAACAAGGCACCAGTCATAATGAGGTCCTTCAGAAATTTTAATCCGTACACCTAGCACCTTGATCTTGGGTTCGTCACGATTTTGGCTTTCCATTTTCCACTAAAAGGAACGAGGCTCCTTGAAAAAATGACGGATTCTAGGGATGATGGTGAAAAAGTACAAGATGTGCTTAGAATATCTTGGTGTGCTTTTCAAAAAAAGCAAAGAAGTATTCAGAGAGTGGTGGGGACACGTCAAAAGGACACAGGAGCCAGCATGAAAGGGTCCCACTGGCCAAGTCTGGGAAAATGTGAGTACTAAGACAAATAATCAAGATGACGGCTTATAATCCACGGAATAAGAGTCCATGAGTCCAGACTGTTGTAAATAAACGAATGAATGAATAACAGGCAAAGAAGTGAAAGCACTTACATCAGAACTCCAACTAATAAACGCAGAAGAAATTAGGGAATGACAAAAATCACCATTCTGTGACCCCCCCCCCCCCAATAATAAGTGCTTTGGCCAAGGACCATCCGTGGATGCTAAGACTACTGGGTAGAACTGGGACAGAACATGGTCTCAAAGTGTCTCCCCACAAGATACTTACTAATTACATAGGGGATAAAACTTTACGGTACAGGAACCCACAGACAAAATGTTAACCAAGCAATCAGAGTTCACAGGGGCAGTTACAGGACAAGCCAGTAACGTGAGCTTCCAGATAGAATGCCCTGAGTAGGAGGTGTCAACCCTCTGTGACAGTCGTGAGAACATCTTAAATCTAGTCATGAGGGAGCATCAGAAGATAGACCAAGGAATGGCCCAGAAAACCATGGCTGGTTCCCCTTAAAATGTCAAGATGTCAAGTCATAAAAGTCAAGACAGACTGAGGAACTGCTCCAGATTAAAGGAGAAAGAGAGAAATAGATACATGTTTGTATATATAAGAACTATATATGTATGTGTACGCATGTATGTACACAGAGACACAGGAGGGGACAGAGGAGGAGAAAGCAGGGCAGGAGGAAAAGAGAGGAATTTCTGAGAAAAAGAAAAGATGAGGTAAAATAATATGTGGGTGAAAGTCTGAGAATTCTTCATTCTCTTTTTGACCTTTTTGTAAGTCTGAAATCATTTCAAAATTAAAAATTAAAAAATAGGGCTTCCCTGGCGGTGCAGTGGTTGGGAGTCCGCCTGCCGATGCAGGGGACACAGGTTTGTGCCCCGGTCCGGGAGGATCCCACATGCCGCGGAGCGGCTAGGCCCGTGAGGCATGGCCGCTGAACCTGCGCGTCCGGAGCCTGTGCTCCGCAACGGGAGAGGCCACAACAGTGAGAGGCCCGCGTACTGCAAAAACAAAAACAAAAAATAAATTTATTACTGTGTCTGTAATAAAGTCCAACTGCTTCTGAATTCCATGAAATAATGCCATAATTATTGGGCCCTACGTTATTTTTTTTTCCTTTTTAAAGTTTCACTTTTTTCCTACTATGAAAGTAATCCATGCTCACAAGAAATGTAGAAAATATGGAAACGTAAACAATAGGAAAAACAGCCCAAAGTCCAACCTAAGACAGCAACTTCTAACACTCATTTCTTTTGTCTTTGTTGTATTTATAAGTATGTATAAAAGTTAAACAAACAAACAAACAAACAAAACAGGGCTTCCCTGGTGGCACAGTGGTTGAGAGTCTGCCTGCCGATGCAGGGGACACGGGTTCGTGCCCCGGTCCTGGAAGATCCCACATGCCGCGGAGCGGCTGGGCTCGTGAGCCATGGCCGCTGAGCCTGCGCGTCCGGAGCCTGTGCTCCGCAACGGGAGAGGCCACAATGGTGAGAGGCCCGCGTACCAAAAACAAAAACAAAAACATAGCATACAGCCTGATTCTCTGAAATGTCTTTGTGGGTATATAAAAGCAACACAAGCTCATGGAAGAAAATTTGCAAAACTCGGAGAACAATAAAAAGTAAAAAATGTCATGCATAGTTAACCACAGTGAACTTTTTCGTACACTTGTTTACAACACCCTTTCTAAGCATTTTATAAGAACTAAGACAACAGATGCTGATTGTTATGCATTTTCAGCTTATTCAGCAAATATGTATCAAACACCCACTGTGTACCAGGCACTATGCTAGTCGCTTGAAGAAATACAGCAATGAACACAGCTTTTATTATATGCAGACAATACCACACAGACCATAAATACACAATCCATCACATGACAAGTGGTATGAAGAAAACAAAACTGCAAGAGAGTATGGTAGGAAGTGGGTGACACTCAGGTGGTCACAAAAGGCCTCTCTGAGGAGGTGACGTTTGGGCGGACGGTGGCTGGAGGTGAGGGGGCACCTTCCAGGCAGAGACAGGCTGCAGGTGAGGACAGCGTTCAGGGAGGAGGGCGAGTGGCGGAGGAGGACGGAGAAAGGGATGTCCTTCCCTTGCGGTGGGGGGACCAGAGTGGGGCGGGCAGGTCCCACAGGGCCCCCGTACAGCAGGGCTGGGGCAGCTGGGACCAGAACTGCGGCAACAGAGGTAGGAGCAGGTGTGCGGATTCAGAACACACTGTGAAGATGCAGGAAGAGAGAAGGGAAAGACCACAGCAGCCGGAAGAGCAGAGCCCCCACCTGCTAAGATACATGGGGGGGAAGAGAGAAGAAAATCATTATTTCGGTTTGATCACGTTGCACGTGAGATGCTTCCGGAAGCAGCTGTACACACAAGTTTGAGGTCTGGGGAGAGGTCGTACGTTTGGAAGCCGTCAGCGTGAAGGTGGTATTCGGGCCACGGCGGGTGAGGTGGCCTGGGAACCGGGAGCGGGGGAGGGCTTGTGGCCACACCCTGGGGCCCAACGATGCAGAAGGGCTCGTGAGGCGAGAGACACCCTGAGGGTGCTGGCCCGAGGCAGGTAAGGAAGCCCTCCAGGACGGGGAGGGAGTTATCAGGGGTCGAACGGTGCTCAGGCATCAGGCCACACGCCTGAGACTGAGCACGGGACTTAGCAACGTGGGTGTCACTGTGGGTGACCCTGACAAGCACAGTCTCAGGAAAAGATGCGACAGAACTTCAGTGGGGACAAGAGACAAGCGGGGGTAGGGTAAAGGCAGGAGTGGTTCTTTCAAGGAAGCTTGCTGTGAAGGGAGCAAGAAATGGGGCGACGGGGAGAGGATGACCTGAGCGTGATTTCTCAGTGTGTTAACATTCAGTAGGAATGATGCGGACGGGGGTGGGGTGGAGGACACGGGAAAGACGGAGCGTAACCCAGTCCTGGAGTGAGTCCTGGGGTCAGCACTGGAGCAGGGGGGGCAGGGCGCCGGTGCACAGGCAGGTCGGAGGGCTGACCTGGCAGGAGGGGGCTGTTTGGTTCTCCCCTGAATGCTCTTATTTTCCCAGGGAAATAAGCAAACCACCAGCTCAGAGTTTGGGGTGGAAAGAGAAGATGTGACACAGGCACCTCCGGGCGGGGAAAACTAACGAGCGAAGGAATTTCAGCAGGACTGCCAGGCAACCGAGTGCTCACCTGAGGAACGCTCGTGATCTTACATCTCTCTTCTTTCCTGATACGAGCATTTAAAGGTACAAATTTCCCCCTAAGCACCTCTTTACGTTAATCCCACAAATACACTGGGGATTCTGTGTGTTCATTACCCACACAGTTAGAGACAGTTTGCAATTTCCTTTTTGATTTCTTCTTTGACCCAAGGAGTTATTTAGAAGCTATTGCTTGGTTTTCCAATATGTGAGAAGTATCTAAAAAGGTTATTGTCATTATTTCCTCATTAACACCACACTCTTTATGGTATCAGTCCTTTCAAATGTCTTATTCTCTGGCTAAGCATATGTCCCACCTCGAGGAACATTCCATGTGGACGGAACATTAGAAGAACGTGTATTCTACAGGTGGGCGTTTAGTGTTCTGTAAAGCCCCATCAGGTCAGATTGGGGGGGAGTGTTGTGCAAAACTTCTGTATCCTGGTGAGTTGTGATTCTCAGAATCTGTCTGTCTTTCCAAATTTGGGGGCAGCGGTTTGTCCTGTGACCTCAGTTCTCTGAAGGATCTAAGAGAAGCTGGTGGATTTCGGTTTGTTAAGCTCTTTTCCTGTTATGCAGGCGGGAGTGGCTTCTAAGTTCCTGAAACGCTGGGCTGGAGTCATCTGTGGATCCTGTTGCTACTAACTTCTCTTTCTCTTAATTATGAGTCATGCTTTTCTCCTTTCCCATGTGTCTCCTATTTTAATTTTTTGCTGGACAACGTGTGTAAAAGACTAGTCAAGAATGAAGTAGACAGGGCTTCCCTGGTGGCGCAGTAGTTGAGAGTCCGCCTGCTAATGCAGGGGACACGGGTTCGAGCCCTGGTCTGGGAGGATCCAATATGCCGCAGAGCAACTGGGCCCGTGAGCCACAACTACTGAGCCTGCGCGTCTGGAGCCTGTGCTCCGCAACAAGAGAGGCCGCGATAGTCAGAGGTCCGTGCACCACGATGAAGAGTGGTCCCCGCTTGCCACAACTAGAGAAAGCCCTTGCACAGAAACGAAGACCCAACACAGCAAAAATAAATAAATAAATTACTGAACTCCTACCCCCAACATCTTCTTTAAAAAAAAAAAAAAAAAAGAATGAAGTAGACAACATTTACTCCTATGAAAGGTGCTATGTCGAGGAGGAACACGACTCAACTCAGGACGCTGGTAATCACAATCGTGGACCTGAGAGGGGAGTGATCATGGTTAGGACAACTTTAGAAAACAACATTAAAATCCTTGAAAATCTTCCCTCAAAGTTTTTAGATGATAATAACAGTGTAAATCACAACCATCAGGAAGACACCTGTAAGTCACTGAAGACACGTTACCATAAGCCTATGAACTCACGAAATGGAAAGAATACCGATGACAAAAGCAGAGAGGTTTGACGGCAGACTTGACTGAACATTCGGACGTGGCTAGCTCTCCACCTGTGCTCTGGACAATTAGTCTACACTTAAATCCTGCCGTGTCGCAACCTGTCCAGGGCAAGAAGTGAGAAACGGCCCCCTCGTCGTTTCTTCTGTGAAGGAAGTGTTTCCGATGTTCCAGGTGGGGCGGTAAGTGCTTGGATTCCCAACAGTCCTGCCTTTGTGGGGGACTCTCATTATACTCACCTCCAGTTCTACGGCTGACGGAGTTGTGCCTTATACTTTCCTAAGTACACATTTCTCTTACCCCTCTTCACTGGCTTCCTATTTTTATCCACAAGTAATGCAAATACTTATCTCAGATTGAAGCAGTAAACTTTAAAAAATTCGTGCTGTTTCTTCCAGTCAGCTCTGTCCACTACATTCACACGTTTCCTCTTAAAGTACCTCAACCCAGCCTTAACCTGCATGGAAATGAACTTATGACCTATTTCTTGCATATACTGTGTTTACATCTTCCCTTTCACTTCAAAAATCCCATTTGGCTAAGACCATCCAAGAAATCTATTCAGTGCATGCCTTCAAAATACTTAAATCTCTATTCTGACTAGAACTGCACTTGGTATAATCAATTAATACAACCCTGAATTTCAGATCCAATTACATAAAGCAGATGTATTATACCGCAAGCCCTCAAGGAAGCATTTTTATGACGATTTGGCATTTGGTTTGATACGAGACATAATACATACCATAAGGAGTAGCAATAAAAAAAATAATCACTAATTAAAATCTGAGAAGAAAACAGAATTTCTTTCTCATTTATACAAGTACTCAATATAGAAATTAATAGAAAATAGATTTTGTAATAACTTTTTTCAGAGACTCACATTTAAAATTAATGGAGTCTCAAAATTTTAGACCATTTGTAAGAACGATCCTAGCTCTTTGTGAGGAAGTTTGATGACCTATAAGATGTAAGAAATCTTAAAAAAAAAAAAAAAAAAAAGTGCCAAAAAAGACTAGTGCCTCCCTGACAAAGAAACATACAGTTATGTCCAACAGCAAGATAATGGTTAATGATACTGTATCAATATAACACAGTAACCTCTAGCTATTAAAAATGTGTCTTAGAAGACTCAACAAAGATGTTTACTATATACAAGTGAGTATAGGCTACAAAACCGTATGTGTGAGGTATCATTTTTATAATGATGTATACAAAGCATTATCAATGATTTCCTGATTAATAAAAAAATTGTAATTTTTTTCCTTTGTGTTGTCCTGTGCTAAGTTCTCTATATGATCTTATTAGTATCATCAAATATAACCAAAAACTTTGGGGCAGGGGAGGCACCTAAGGTCTAACTCTTTTCCTTGTGACATACTCTTAAGAAAGGAAAGGGAAGACAGCTATAATCACAAGAACGAAGTGAAAGAAGTGGAAACCAGCCTGGGAGGTATTGAAGTGGATTTGCGTCATCCTTGGTACAAATGCCCTATTTCCTTTTTAAAGCAAATTATATTAAAATTACATTATAATATCAGTAGGAATTTGATTGCAAGACACTGTAATTTTTTTTTTTTTTTTGCAGTACGCGGGCCTCTCACTGCTGTAGGCTCTCCCGTTGCGGAGCACAGGCTCCGACACGCAGGCTCAGCGTCCATGGCTCACGGGCACAGCCGCTCCGCGGCATGTGGGATCTTCCCGGACCAGGGCACGAACCCGTGTCCCCTGCATCGGCAGGCAGACTCTCAACCACTGTGCCACCAGGGAAGCCCAAGACACTGTAATTTTAATTGAGCAACTAGCTGATAAGAACAAGAGCACTCAGATAATTAATCAAGGAAAACGATGAAAAAGCACTCCTGATTTAATGTTAACTGCTACACTAAACTGTCATTATTTGAAGAAAAAAATATCAATATTCCATTACTGGAAAACCAAGTGACACACTAATTTTTTTTCAATGAAGTAGAGTTGACTTACAATATTATTTTAGCTTCAGGTATAGAGTATAGTGATTCAGTATTTTTACAGATTATATACTCCATTAAAAGTTATTACAAGATAATGGCTGTAATTCCCTGTGCTGTACAATATATCCTTGTTGCTTATCTATTTTATACCTAGCAGTATGTATCTCTTAATCCCATACCCCTATCTTGCCCCTCCCAGTGGTTACCCCACTGGTAACCACTAGCTTGTTTTCTATATCTGTGAGTCTCTGTTTTGCTAGATACATTCATTTATTTTTTCGATTCCACATATAAGTGATATACAGTATCTTTTTGACTGATTATTTCACTAAGTATAATGTTCTCTAGGTCCATCCATATTGCTGCAAATGGCCAAATTTCATTCTTTTTTATGGCTGAGTAATATTCTACTGTATATATGTACCACATCTTCTTTATCCATTCCTCTGTCAATGGACATTTAGGTTGCTTCCATGTCTTGGCTGTAGTGAATAGTGCTGCTATGAACACTGGGGTGCATGTATGTTTTCAAGTTAGTGTTTTCATTTTTTCTGGATATAAACCCAGGAGTGGAAGTGCTGGGTCATATGGTAATTCTATTTTTAGTTTTTTGAGGAACCTCCATACTGTTTTCCATAGTGAATTCACCAATTTATTGATACATTCCCACCAACAGTGTACATATCCTCACTGACATTTGTTATTTGCAGACTTTTTGATGATGGTCATTCTGATAAGTGTGAGGTGATATCTTGTTTTGATTTGCATTTCTCTAATAATTAGAAAAGCTGGATATATCACCCTCCCAGACTTCAGACTATACTACAAAGCTACAGTAATCAAAACTGCCTGGTACCAGCACAAAAATAAACACACAGATCAATGGAACAGAATAAACAGCTCAGAAATAAACCTACACACTTATGGTCAGTTAATCTACAACAAAGGAGGCAAGAATATACAATGCAGAGAAGACAGTCTCTTCAACAAGTGGTGCTGGGAAAACTGGACAGCTGCATGTAAAAGAATGAGATTAGAACATTTCCTCACACCATATACAAAAATAAACTCAAAATGGATTAAAGACCTAATTGTAAGATGTGAAACCATAAAACTCCTAGAAGAGAACATAGGCAGAACACTCTTTGACATAAATCACAGCCATTTTTTTCATCTGTCTCCTAAGGCAAAAGAAGCAAAAGCAAAAATAAACAAATGGGACCTAATTAAACTTAAAAGCTTTTGCACAGCAAAAGAAACCACTGACAAAATGAAGAGACAATCTATGGAGTGAGAGAAAATATTTACAAATGATATGACTGACAAGGGATTATTATCCAAAATATACAGACAGCTCACACAACTCAATATCAAAACAAACAACCAACCCAATCAAAAAATGGGCAGAAGACCTGAACAGACATTTTTCCATAAAAGACATACAGATGGCCAACAGGCCAAGTAACACACTATTAACCAAAACCACTTTAAAAAGTGGCTTTCCTTCTCCCTCCCACTCCCCTCCCCACACCGTCACTCATATTAGAAGTTAGTAACACTCAAAGGAAAAAAATCTGAAAACTACTAAACACTAATTTTTTATTTTATTGGACAAAGCTTTGAAAGCTTTTGATACTTATTCTCTAATTATAAGGCTGTTCAAGTTACAAATTTCCTCTTCCTCATTTCTATGACTGTTCTTATACTCAATACCAATAAGCAACATTTTTTCATTGAAAAGAAACAATTCCCTGAAAAGCCTGGGAAATATCTAGTTCTGACAAAATTTCTGGCCCTTTAAAGTCAAGTGTCTAGTTTGGATGTAGTGGGAGCACTGTAACCGGTAAAAACCTAAAGATTTCCCCAAAGTTACGTAGAGTCACTGGGGCTTCAAAGGCCTATCTGGTACCAGGACCGGGTTCTCTTGTTTGATGTAAAGTTATTTAAACCTTCATGATGACCCTGAACTGTTCCCCCATAGATGTGATGAGAATCAGAACGATCTGGTGAATCGGGCCCTCAATTGCTAGTCTTCCTTTTTGGAAAAGACCAAAGAAACTCCTTCTGGCCCCTTGGTCTGTTCTTCCTTCCTTAGACCCACTAGAGAATTAGTTACTCTGGATTACGGCAGGAGGACAAGTCTGCTGCTCAGGCAGGTATGACCGCTCTAGGATCAAGGCAAATCCCTAAAGTTCCCCTTGGGATTCCCCCAAGACGGCCTTTGTAGACAAAGTCTAGCCTCCCTCTGTATCACTTATAGGAAGTTCAGATGACTGTACATCACCTGTCCTAATCTGGGAGTGGAGGCGCTGGGGCAGGGTGGGCAGGAGCCTACTGAATGACGGTCAGAAACTCAAAGGAATAAAAAAATAGACTCTGTTTTGACTTTATCTTGAAAATTCATCCTCAGTAATAGATGAATTTTAATATGACAGACTCATACTTTCCTAAAACTTCACTTTAAAAATAACTGATGAATGATTAGAAAATTAGAAAACAACACAAAAACTCTACTCAGTGCTCTGTGGTGACCTAAGTGGGAAGGAAATCCAAAAGGAGGGGATATATGTGTATGTATGGCTGATTCACTTTGCTGTACAGCAGAAAGTAACACAGCATTGTAAAGCAACTATACTCCAATAAAAATTTAAAAAAAGAAATCTATTTATGTCCAGGAAAAAAAGGAAAAAAACATTGTTTTATTGATTTATAAACATTCTTTTAAATTCTTATTTTCCTTAACAATTTTAGATCATAAAAATTTTTTTGCATATACCTTTTCTCATCTCCTGTATTTCCACTCAGTGGGAAGAAAAACCTACAAAAACTAAAGATTCACCCAAAATGTAGACGCCACTCATCATGTGCGAGAGTTTATGGCAGGTCATAATTGCATGTTGCCTATTGTATGACCATATTGACGTCAATTATATATGCTTTTGTAACTTCTAAGTAGGGACCCAGCTGACTTTATTTGCTGTAGGCTGCACCTAGAGGAGCACCGAGTGAATAAACAGGAATAAATAAATCACTGGTTATCAGTAATTTGCTGCTCCACCACCAATAAACAACCATCCTAGTTTTCTGAAGTTACACCCTTGGCTCTCACACCCCCGTCCTCCCTGGGCGGCGAGCACGGGGCACCTGGGCACCTGTGAGGGTCTGCCGTGAACCGGCCACGCGGCTCCTTGACTGGGCGCGGGGCCATCAGTGCAACCCTCCTGCCTCGCCGGCCCGGGGCCTCGCTTGTGCCCAGTGCCTGTTTCTCTCCCCGTGCCCTCCTGCCTTTCTTCGTCCGCTGGCTTCCTCTAGCTCCTTGAGGCCTCCCTCTAGCTCCTTGAGGCCTCCCTCCACCCCCCGCAATAACCACGCAGGCCTGCGATGGCCACCGGGACCTCTCGGTGCTGGGCCACACCCCAGCGGTAGATCCCACGATAAACGAGCACACGCGCTGTGTCTTAGTTCAAACTTCCCGACAGAACACGACTGGCCCAGACAGGCTTTTCGATCCAGACACGCAGCATCTGACTTCGTAGGTCACCCCGATCACGATCCCTGCAGTGATTCCTAGCATCTTCTGTTCAAGCTCCCCCAGTGATTCTAGCAGAGAATCAGGGCTGAAGCAGGCTGACTGGGGTTGGACTGTGCTTGAGGCCAGGACCCATGCCTGGTCCACTCACGAGGCTAGAGCAGGATGTGTGTACAAAGCGTCACCACGGCTCCAGGGGTGCACTGTTTCCTACTGCTGCTGTAACGAATTTTCACAACTTCAGTGGATTAAAACAACACAAAATTACCATCTTACAGCTCTGGAGATCAGACGTGTGAAATGTTACCACGGGGCTGAAATCCAGGCGCTGGCAGAGCTCTGTTCCCTTGGAGGCCCCAGGGGAAGGTCCAGTTCCCAGCCTTTTGCAATGTACAGAGGCCACCTGCACTCCTTGGCTTGTGGCCTCTTTTCCTGTCTTTGGACCAGCAACGGTTGATGGATCCTTCTGACATCCTATCATTCTGACACTCCTTCCTCCCACTTAAAGGACCCCCGGGATTACATGGGGCCACCAGACAGCCCAGGATAACCTCCTTCTCGTGAGGTGAGCTGACGAGCAGCCTTAATCCTCCCCTTGCCCGGTCACACAGCACATCTGCGGGTTCCCAGGGTGAGGATGCAGACATCCTCAGAGGGGCTGTGATCATTCTGCCTACACACGGACTCTACAGAACAAAACGTACCCTGCGGGTAGTTTCACTTAGAAGAGACTGTGGCCAGGCAGGCACCTCTGATGTAACCCTGCGCACGAGGCATGGTGTGATTATTAAAACCTCAACAGTTCATGTTGGTTTTCATCACTTAGACCTTATGCCAATAGACGTTTCAGCCATAAGAAAACAAGAGACTGAAAAAACATTCTCGTGGAGATATATGAATGCACACAGAAATACCTTCACCCTTCAATAATTCACAAGGTATCCTCCTGTAATTATACGAATTTATACATTTTGCCAACCACCACTACCAAAAATCAATTATAATTAGTTCAGATTCCAGAAGAAATCTATTTTGAAGCACATTTTAAGCAATTTCCAAATTACTTTTGTTTAGCCAATGATTATAGACATAATATATCAAAAATATACCAATAATGATGCGCTACAATTCTTCTAAAGAAAAAAAAAAAAACTCATCCATAGTGTTTCTTCTCCAAAACAAATAAAAGCACTTGAGTTGTTTTTAAAACCGCTCTCCCCGGCTTGACGCGGCCAGGATGTGAAATTTCATGGAGGATTTTCTCATTATTAACAGAGGTTCTGAAAATTTAACTGTGAAAACCTGTCATCCAAAATGCAGTGTGAACCATCTAAACTGAAAAGGAGTGGGACGAAGTGAGAAAATAAGATCACGACGTAAATGTAAAAGTTAGGGAGAAAGACTGCAACTTCAAAAAGCTCTGAAGGAAAAGCATTTTCATGCATATGTGAGTCTTAAGAAATAGAATATTTCTTGGGTATTTCATATTCATGTTCAAAATTAGAGTAACAGGAAGTCCTCTCTTCCTTACGCTTGTGTTTGCTTATATTTCTATAATCTGTGTATGCAATGTGTACATGGCACTGCGTACGTGTAACCATCAACTCATCTGCTGACCTCAATCTGGAAGTCAATACCTGCATTTTAACCTTCAGTAGGTTAAAATCAGCAAGTCTCACTAGCTTGGGGCTTCATTCTTTGATTCATTTGGAATATTATTCAATCAACAAACATGTATTGAGCCTCTATTCTAACGCCGGGCATATCACAGGTGCGACCTAGTTTTCAATTCGTTACACTGAAAAATAATTAGTCCTGTCCAAGTTTAATGCATAATTCACATTTTTGAAAATGCCAATTATTTTATCCTCATTTTTAATAAGCTTTTAAAAATGAACACTACTTTAAATCTACACGTTTGGTGGTACCTAGTGACTTGTGAACTGGTCAATGCTAACTTCGTCACATGAAGCTGGTAGCAACAGACCAGTGAGGGGGCCACAGCTGATTGCATGCTGGGAAATTCAAGAGGGAGGGTGGGAGGGAGGGAGGGAGGCTCTCTCCTTCCAAGCTGCAGGCCTCTTCTCTGGACAATCACGTAACTACTGAATTGAAATCAATTTGCTAATTTGTTGAACTATGTCACTGGTAATCAGAAGAAAGGAGTCCCGAGGCAGGACACTCACTCAGACTGCTCAGCTGACGTATGATGGCGGCCAGGGTGCTGTTGGTCACACACTCGAGTTCACTGGGGATGCCCTCGGGCAGGGCTCCCCGGCACAGGTGCCGGGGTTCGATGTTCCTCTTCACTAAAGGCATGGCTCACAATCTGAAAATTAAAAAGACAGTTTTAAAAGCTCATATGCACGTTTTAACAAGCCTAGAGTTGCAACTCCCTGGAAAACTGACTCTTTTCCAGGAATCCGCATTATCCTATCATTTCTATGTGAGAGAATCGGCTCAATATGCAACAGATGTTGAATTCCTTACGTGAATGCCATAGACTTCAGAGATATATGGACAGCACAATCCCACTTTTATAGAAAAGGGATGCACGCGAGATTTCCAGTGAAGCGTTAGCGACTGAATACGTGCATTTTTACCCTTCCCCCACTCCGCTAAAATGACGAGAGAGAGGAAAGGCACAAGCCCACACGTACTAAGGGAGGAAAGGACACAACAGCCCAAAACCACAGGCAGCGCTTACAGACTAGGACACAGGAAAGGCCGAACCTGGGCTGCCAAGGAGGGAGCAGGACGGAGCCCACCTACCTGGGCGAAGGGTCACCAGACACTCAGGAAAGCCTTCCCCATTATCCTGGGAATTCAATCCACTTCTCTCCTCAAAAAGTACGTTATACATCCAATGACATCTCAACGTTTTGTTTAAGGAGGTATATAGAATTTCAAGCCTACCACCTATACAGCAAATCTACTGCCCCCTACAGCAGGAGAAAACCCAGTGACTGGGACACACTGTCACCCTGACAGGGCGCCCACAAGGCCCAATTCACAGGAGCAGCACCAGAAAAGCCAAGGAGCCTGGTGGCGTCTGAGCAATTCTCGCTACGTGAGACAAATAATACCCTGTTCAAGTCACTGTTGCTGGGTGTTCTGTTACTGAATTAAATTTATTCCCAACTGGTACAACGGCTCACCTCAAGAAGCTGGAACTAGCGAGGCACATGGTAAATCTTTCTTTCCTTCCTCCCTTCTCCATTACCTCTGTTCGCGCATCCCATAAACACCTGCTGAGCACTGACCCGACACCAGGCAGTGTGCAAGGTGACGAGGACCCCGTGCTGAGTGAGACAGACAAGGCCCCTCCCCGCCCCCCCGGGGAAGTGAGACATCGGTCCAACCGCCCAGGTCAGTGGACTCAGGCTATGAAACCCCCTGGGGGACCCTGGGCAGCCTCTCTGTGGACGTGACTGCTGAGCTGAAATCAGAAGGGTGGACAGGGGCTATCTCACAGGGCTCTAGCAGAGGGCGAAAGGCGGGGGCAGCTGTAGAGGAAAAGTTCTGCTCAACTGGCCAGTGTTTTTATCGACTATTTCCGCCTCTTGTCCATTAAGGGGCTGGTTGAGCACACCGACCACATCTTCCAACCCAAATACTACTTCATCCACTGACCTAGGTGCACAGCCTGTGGTACATCACTTCACCCCTCCATGCCTTCCTTTCCTCCCCACAAAACGGGGATCACAACGGGACCTACCTCACGGAGTGAGGACTTAATGCATTATTACATAATAAACCACTTAGAACAGGGCCTGGCATATAGGGACACTCAAACAATGTGACTAATTATATTAATTTTATCATACCTCATATGTTGTTATGATGTTAATTCTGACTCTGATTATAACAATAAAAAAGGAACAGTTCACTGTTTGAAAATAAGGCTGAACCACAAAAGACGGATAACAATATCTACATTAAAATTATGTCTAAGAACATATATACACTATTATGTATAAAACAGGTAACTAATATGAACCTGCTGTATAGCACAGGGAACTCTACAGCACTTTGCTGTCCAGCAGAAACTAACACAACACTGTAAAACAACTATGCCTCAACTTAAAAAAAAGGAAGGTAGAACTGCACGTAACCTCAATAGCCGTGGACCCATCAAACACTGAGCACCGACTGTGTACCGGCCCGACGCTGACGTCTAACACCTTCATAAATTCAAGCGGGAGACTGAGAGGTACCAAAGGAGAAGGGACTGGAATTATCTAGAAACTGGAAGAAGTGAGGAGAAGCCCCCGACCCTTTCAACTGAAAGCCTGTGGGCCTCCTTCCGTGCAGACACTGTGGTGTCCACTGGGCAGGGTGGGTTTAACAGGCCTCATGATGCTCTCACTGGCCTTCCAAGGCCATCCCATTCCCCACTCCCATCCAGAGCATCAGACTGGGACGTCCCAAAGCCACATCACTGATGGGAGGATATCTGAGTCCTATTTGGGGGACTAGTTTGGGGAAGTCGGGCACCCAAAGGAGCTGTTAGAGTCTGGTTCATCTCAGTGATGTTAGCCATACTTCTACATCCGTTCCTAAAATTGTTTTTCTTCATGTACACATATGCTGACATTAGGAAGACATGGGCACTGTCTCCCACCCTGTCCTTAAACATCTCATGATAATTAAGAATAAGAAAGGGACCAGGTGGTGACGAGAGAACCTTTATATGCATAAAGATAAACTAAAAATGTCCCAGAGTGCCAGAAAAAAGAAATGATGTCAAAGAAGAGGTACACATCCAAGGAAAGCGTGTTAAACTAGGAAAATTCTAGATACACTAGTCTCTAGTCAAACGTGTAGCTATGATTTATGCCATTTCTTCCTGGGAGAATCAATTAGAGCAAGAGGCTGGTAACGAGTCATAATAAACTAGAAAATCTCCTAAGGAAAAAAAGAAAAATCATTAACAAACTTAATAAGAGCATAAAGTATAGGAAAGAAAAATACTGAGAACCAATCAGCAGAGACTGGAGAACTAGAAGGCAATTAGGCAACAGCAACTACCAGGTACATAAAGAGGTGGCGAGCACCGCGGGGGCGGGGCGGGGGGCGCAGTTTCCACAGACGCCGGTGAGCAAGGGATGCGGACGGGACCGCAAGGCTCTGAACCCACCTGCTCAGGACGCTGCTCAGTGAGAACGGCCCACGTGTGAACTAGCTCTCGAGTAAGTTCTCACAAGAGGGTTGTACAAGGGCTTGGGGTAGACATGAGCTCGGAGCTGAGCGCCGACTGTGTATATAACATTCTCTTCCAGGTGCATTTGTATTTATTCAAGATGGAATGTCCCTCCTTCCCCATATTTTTCGACCTCTGACAGCCCCAAAACTTGCCAGTCTGACACCCCCCGACCCACCACCCGTATTTCTTTGGATCCGCCGTCGTTCAGATACACAAAATCCTAACTACACACGCACCCCGCAGACGTCCCCCCTGCACGTGCAAAGCAGGCCAAGCGGTCATCACCTCCCCCTCCTTCCCTGACTGGGTGGCTCTCCGACGTCAGATGTGCCGTCACGTCGTCGTCCTGGCGTATCTGGAGCTAACACCGCCGTTTCCCACAAGCCGTCCTGAAAACCACACCAGCCTTTTCGGAGCCTCCCCCTGCCCTGCCGCCCTGCCCCGCCCCCGCTGAAGTCCTTCACGTTTACACCTGAGACACCCCCTCCGGCATCGGTGAGCTGCCTGGAGCCTCCGTGTGTCCCTGACAGACGTGCTGAAGGCGCCCACCCGAACAGTCGCCTGTGATGCTATCAGGGCACAAAGGAGAAGAGCTTAAGTCTCTGCAGGGGCATTCACCACATCTTGTCTTTTCTGGATTCTCATGCTTCGACACCTGAGCCCAGGCTCAGCCTGCAGGGGCTGCCCTCCCGGGACTGGCCAAATCCTGAACTCGCCTTGCCATCCAGCCCACCAGTGCAGGGCCCTCGCCACCACCTCCACTGCTCCCAGCAGGCCACCTTCCGCCTGCCCTAATCACCCGGGCGCCAGACACCAGGAGTGACCTCACACCCCAGAGCCCCTGAGATTATTCAAATGAGCTCCTCCTAAACCCGCTCACCCTGCCTCACCCGTGCCTCCGAGAAAATCCACAATACAGGCTCCTTCCCCTGATCCCCCCCCACTCCCTCTGCCTCGACGGCCCTGGTGCTTCCCCGTGGGGCCCCCGCCCCTGGGAGCGACTCACTTTCTTGTCAGTGGCAGTTGTCTCTGGATCCACTGGCTTCACTACACCTCGTGTTTCCTATTAACACACCATATTCTAAACAGTGAGAGGTCTGAGAAGGATTCAGAAGAGGCTGCGTTGTCAGACGCTCACACAGCTCCCCGCTTACTGTCCCCAGCACCCCGCAGAGCCGGTGTGCCTGCACTGGGCCAGCACAGACGGCGTCTCTCCCCGCAGGGCAGACCGTAAACTGCCCAGATTTCGGGGCTGAGTCTATCGACTCTGTTCCCCACAAAGCCCTTCACAGCCCACACCATGGCTCGAGCACCCCAATGATGCCTGCTGACCTCGTGCCCATATACATACACACGCATATGTCTATCTGCCCCTCCCTGGGCACCTGGCCTATTGTTCAGTAGTTCAGCTCTAATTAATCCCAGCCTTCACTTCTCACTGTCATTATACCTAGATGTGGGGTTCCCGCACCTGTCTAAATACACAAGACAACAGAGAGAGAGGACATGCTGCCGTCTGTATAATTTTAGAAGAAGGGTTGCATTTCACAGATCCTTTTGAAAGTTCTAATCACCCAGCAATGACTTTTATGGCTTTCCTGTCAGTGTGAAGTACTCTAACAGATGTATTTTTTCCCAGACAGCCTTTATCTGACGCGAATCCAGTTTTGAATAAATGGAAGCGCAAGGAAGAGGTAAAGGAGAAAATGTTGAGTCAATCGATTCTCTTGAAAACGCTTTGCAGTTACAGAAACAGACATGGAATGAGCGAATCCACGCAGTCACCAGCAAACAACTTCCATGCGCTTCACCAGCCCATCCCTGGAACGTCCCAACCATTCTTCAAAGCCACCCTGCGTGCTAAGAAAAAAATCTAACACTGCTAATCAAATGCTCAAGGACTATCCGAGGTAGCATGAGGTTTACTGCTAAGCCTGCAGTTTGTCCAACTTTTCTGGGAAATGTCTCAGTTTACAGACACAACCTGGTTCACGCAACTGTGAACTAGATTCCAAGGCACGACCGAAACCAGGCCAGGGTCCCTCCCCAGGAACCTGGAAGTGGGACCACGATGTCCAGATTAGTTGCTGCTCTTTGGAGCAGCAGAGATGGAGCACTCTTCACCACTTGAGTGGGAGGCTGACGGTCAGTCTGCAGCAAGAAATGAGAACGGGACAGCTGAGGGGAACCAGCAAAGACCAGACAGCGACGGGGCTCCCAGTGGCTCTGCCCAGGCTCCTGCAGACCTCAGCCAACCAGGACGGAACCTTCTCCTACACCCCCACCTCGGGGTCGGACGTGCATCACGCAGGATGCCTCTTCCAGCCTCCTCTCCTCTTTTCACACAGGCACATCCCCCATCAAACTTTTGCAGGTGGGATCCCATAAGGACACAGAATAAATAATATAAGCGGACATTAGACTCTGATTTTTGTGTCACCTTTTCAAAATAACCCCGAGTCAGTGTGTACTAATTACACCTTCTGCGGGTTCCTTACAGGCCGTGTGGAGGTTCACGTGAAAATGTGTGCTGGGCAACAACATGTAAGATACTAATGATCTTATTACTTTAATATCACGTTCATTACTGAAATAAGATACTTAATATTTCCCATCTAATTTTGCTTATTGTACAATTAACCTAAACCTGAATTTTTCCTGTAATTTTACTCATTATGCAACGAAATGTCTGCAAACTGGCATTTAACTTCTCCAAGTAGTACTCTTGTGATTAAAGTCAAAGGATTAAAGAATTTCAGAACCATATCAATGTGTTTTCTACTTTCACTCAATTTTCCTATCTTCCAATAACGTATTTCACCTCTTTTTAGAATTCCATACACTGAAACTCTTCCGTTTTCCTACAGCATCATTAATTGGAATGCTTTTTTTTCTTAAAAAATTTATAGAAGCAATTCCACAGATGTTTAAAATAGTAAGAAGTTCTCAGAATGTCCCTTTCCACAGCCATTCCTGTCCATGTGAACCATCTGGAAGATCTCTTTCGGGCGAGCAGTCGACTTAGTAATACAAACACAATGAGTGGGTTTTTCCAGATATCCCACTGCTGGTGGTGTTCAGTTGAATTTCATTGTGTTCAGAGGACAGGCTTTGTCTGACTTTAACTCCCTTAAATTTGCTGAGATTTGTTTTATGGCCCAGAAACCCACGATTGTGCTCATTCCCCAGTTTATATTACGATTGTAGAAAGGGTTGACTGGATGCAGAGTGACTTAAAGAAAGTGCACTAAGTCCTTATTACATACTTAAAACTATGTTACTGATGGCCCTGTTTGAGTGTATAAAACTGACAAAACTGTGATGGATTTCTGCCTCCACCCTGCAGCCATAAAGACTTCCTGAGGCTGGAGGACGCGCACAGCTCAGGAACCTGACGGTGTTCGTGATGCTTTCGTTTCTGCTCCCGACGCGCTGGTAACCTCTGCTCTGACTGCCACATGCCTGGTAGTTACAGCGCAGCACGTAGCAGAGGAAATCACGCGCCCAGACTCTCCTGCACCCAGCAGACTACACGTGTGCCTACTGCACATGTCTGGATTTTTAACCACATTGACTTGTATGTAGGAGTTGTGTCCTCAGAAGAAACGGGATCCCAGCACATGTGGCCCCATCCCTGCACCCACACAGAGCCGGTCCTCTGATTCCCACCATATTTCCCGCTGTGCCCCTTTTACTGTGAGGGGCAAGGACCGTGTCCGCTCCTCCCTGGCTTTACGGGACCCCGCCTGCCTGCTGACATTCCCCGGAAGGTACCCCCAACGCCGTCACATTCCCGCAGCCAGAGGAAGAGCCTGGGCCTCCTCAGCGCCCACCCTGTTCTGTGGTCTTCTAGAGCGACACCGCCTCACCTCTTTTACGTAAGCTTCAGAGGCAAGTCGTGATGAAGTCGGGGGGCGAAGTGGGGGAAAGACTGCGTAAGTGTAACAGTCGTGTTTCACTGGGATAAATGTCTAGGCTTTGTTACTAGAACATGGTCTGTAGGCTCCTGCATGATGAGGGACAGAAAGGCGCAGAGGAACCGGAGGCCCTGGGTTCCAGGCCCAGTTCTGCCACCAGCACTGCGTGACCCTGTGCAGGTTTCTTAACCAAGGTGGGCCTCGGTTTCCTCCTCCGAAGAAACAGATTTGCTCTCACAGGGCCCCCGAGCGCTGGCGCGCTTTCTTTCCTTCCAGTTAGATATACAGCTGGCTTCCAGAAACAGCCATATTGGATTCAAACTGTGCTCCAAACACCTTGTGCATTTTTATTATACTTTAGCCAATGGAAATACAAAGAATAAACATCAAAAATAAGACAAAATCCCTTTCCTGGAGGAAGTAATGGTTCAGTGAGAGAGGCAGGCATATCAATAAAGTTACAATCCAGGGTGACAAGCACTAGTTTAAGGTATTTCTCATACCTGGGAAATTAAAACACAACTGGAGGGCTTCCCTGGTGGCGCAGTGGTTGACAGTCCGCCTGCCGATGCAGGGGACACGGGTTCGTGCCCCGGTCCGGGAAGATCCCACATGCCGCGGAGCGGCTGGGCCCGTGAGCCATGGCCGCTGAGCCTGCGCGTCCGGAGCCTGTGCTCCGCAACGGGAGAGGCCACAGCGGTGAGAGGCCCGCGTACCGCAAAAAAAACAAAACAAAACACACAACTGGAAAGACTCCACTGGGGGATGGGGAGGTCACACCGCTTCACCGACCCTGCAGCGCACGCTCGGCACACGGAGGCTACTCAGGAAACGTCAGGTGGTGGAAGAATGCAGTTCGTTTCCAAGGGTTGGAAAGTATCATCTCGTTTTTGCTCAACAGCCTCAACAAGTAAATAATAAGTACCCCAGGGGAAAAAAGCAGATGTATGTCTATGGAATAACATAGTGATATGAAACCCCTGTCAAGTGCTTATTTTTGGAGGACGCTCAGAGATAAGAAACGGTCGCTTGTCTTTTATGGGCTACAAAACATCACCTGGACATTTTTTCAGGTGGACGCTAACATCTGGTTCTAACTGAAAAGGCAGAGAGTAGAGGTCGAGGCTGAGATTCCTCTGCACCAGCGTGTTCACCACTGGCTCCTGTCTTGTTTTTGTCTGCTGTAGAAAGAAAGCTCAAGGCCAGAAAAAGTGAAGAAAATAACCTACCACGAGTGGGATATGGAGAAGCAAGTGGTGAAGAGCATCCAGTAAGTGAAGAACAATCCGTGGTCTCTGCCCCGTCCTCCTCTCCTGGGCATCACGGGGGTGGCCATGGGGCTCAAGAAAGCTGCTCTTCTAGAACCTTCCACCAGTTATCTGCATATCTACATTGAAATTGACTTTTAAGCTCTGTTATGTCCTTCTTTAGTTTGGACTGGTTTTTTTTTTCAATTTAAAGTGATGAAATAAAATTATTTTTAAGGCAGAACAAGAAAATGTTTAAACATAAAATTTTCTCTGCCATTTGAGCCACTACCCTCCCCCCCCTTTAGTGTGCACTTTGCATCTGTATCACACATTATATTAACTGGATCCCCTTAAAGACACAGGAATGCCTGCTCACCCAAAAAAAGCAACTTCCTACTGGTGCCAGTGATGCAATGACTTAGGAATAACACTCCTTTCTCAATCCTGCAAGAGGTCACCGTGACCCACGACTCGCCTTGTTGGGCTCACAAACTGTCAATATGTTCCTCTGATGTATGACTCTGTCTCAAAAACTTATATAACGTGTGCTTTGACCTCCGATGAGCAGAGTCTTCAGAGATTTCTAAAAGACTGCCTCCTGGGTTATAATCTTCAGGATGGCCTGAATAAAATTTTCTCTTTCTTTCTTAGATTGACTATTGATTAATTTTTCATCAACAAATTACTAAATTCCTTTTAGATGCAAACCGCTTTAAAAATATATTCGTATTTTATTTCTAAGTCATTTTATAGTGTCTTGGTATCCATATAATCAGACACTCAGTACATTTGGGACTGTAGGATATACTTTATATTTGAGCCTACACCTGTTTTCTATTTCTCTGTTGCACATTGAAGTTTATTCTGATTCACGTTACTAATCCAGGAACCTCAGAGATGCTTTCACCGGGAACTGCCTTCCTTCCCTGTTTTGACCAGCCAGACAAAACCAGCTACTTAAATAAACTTTTTTTAAGATAAATGGAACCTGGGAGATCTAGACTGTAAAATAATCCCAGTCACTCCCAAAAGCTTCATTCTAGAGTAAAGGGGGAAAATCACTAGTAAAATGGATGAAAGTACAAATCACTTATTGAATGAAGGTCTCATATGCAAAACATACAAAGAACTCTCAAAACTCAGTGATAAAACTATCCAATTAAAAACATCAGCAAAATATATGAACAGACACTTCCCAGCAGACAGACAGATGGCAAATAAGCACCTCAAGGACATTTCATACCATCAGTCATTAACCATGAAGGAGATGCAAACTAAAACCACAAGGAGATAGCACTGCACACCTATTAGAATGGCTGAAGGCAACACCACTGACCACACCAAACATCGGTAAGAATGTAGAGAAACCAGAACTCTCTGCTGAAGGGGATGTAAAACAACCCAATCACTTTGGAAAACAGTCTGGCAGTTTCTTAAAAAGTTAAACGCACACTTATCAGAATGACCCTAGGAACCATTCCACTCCCGGGAATTTATGCAGAAGAAATAAAAGCATATGCCCAGGGACTTCCCTGGTGGTACAGTGGTTAAGACTCCCAGCTCCCAATGCAGGGAGCCTGGGTTTGATCCCTGGTCAGGGAACTAGATCCCACAGGCATGCCGCAACTAAGGAGCCCGCCTGCCGCCACTAAGACCCAGCACAACCAAATAAATAAATTAATTAAAAAAGAAAAAAAAGCACATGCCCACACAAAGACCCGTACATGAATGTTCATACAGCTTGATTTGCAAAAGCCAAAAACAACCCAAAAGAGAAACGACCCCAAAACCCATCAACGGGTGAATGGATAAACAAACTGCACTTTTTTTTTTTTTTTTTTTTGCGGTACGCGGGCCTCTCACTGTTGTGGCCTCTCCCGTTGCGGAGCACAGGCTCCGGACGCGCAGGCTCAGTGGCCATGGCTCACGGGCCCAGCCGCTCCGCGGCATGTGGGATCCTCCCGGACCGGGGCACAAACCCGTGTCCCCCACATCGGCAGGCGGACTCTCAACCACTGCGCCACCAGGGAAGCCCAACAAACTGCACTTCTTAGCAACAACGTGGAACGAATTACTGATACGGGAAACAACAAGGATGAATCTCCGATGGTTATGCTGAACAAAGGCCAGACCAAAAGAGTACACACTGTAGGGTTCCTCCTATGTAACTATGATACTGTGATTTATAATAACAAATATGTATTTTGTCTTCATCACCACTAATGGCACAGAGCTCCTAAAACTTAGAATTTCCTAAGTGATAAGAGCTATAAAGGGGTCTTTTGACACAAACCAACCCCTTTGAACCACACTTGCGTATGTGAATGAAGTGACTTCCGGACCTTCCCTAAGGATGGGGGCTGGTTGCCAGGGGAACCAACCCAGTGATTAGAAGGTTGGAATTTTCAGTCCCACCCCCAGACCTCTGGGGAAAGGAGAGGGGCTGGAAACCATGTTCAGTCACCCACCGCCAATGATCTAACGAATCGTGCCTGTCATGAAGTCTCCAGAAACCCTCCAAAAGGATGGGGTTCAAGAGCTTCTAGGCTGGTGAACCGGAGGCATCCACGTGCCAGAAGGGTGGTGCACCCCAAACTCACGGGGTTCTGTGTCTCATCATCGAGCCGCTCACTCATATCCCTGAAGGTCCTTCGCAACAGCCTGGTCGTCCATCTAGTGGGTAAACTGGTTTCCTGAGTTCTGTGCACCATCAGGCCCAGACAGGGGTCACGGGAACCTTGGATTTACAGCCACTCGGCCAGAAGTGCAGGTAACGAAGGAAGCTGGGGGGCTTGGCTGGGGGGATCTTGTGGGACAGGCCCTTCACCTGTGGGATGGGTGCTCTCTCCACCAGATAAACGTCAGAACTGAGTTGAACTGCAAGCCACCTGGCCGGTGTCACCAAACTGTTTGCCGTGGGGACACTACATGCCTGGTGTCAGAGTGAAGAAGCAGGAGACACACAGAGGACTGCTTTTCCTTTACAGTAACATTCTGGAAACGCACACCAATCTCACGACAGAGAGCAGATTCGTGCTTGCCTGGAGGTGCGGGAGAGACGGTGGGGGGTGGGGAGGGTGACAAAGGCCGGAGGAACCTTCCATGGGCGACAGCGTGCGCGCTCACGGCTGCGTGCACAGGTCAGAACTCACCAGACTGCACCTTTCAAACATGCATCATTTACTGTTGGCCAGTTACGCCTTATTGAACGAAGGTCTTATATGCAAAACATACAAAGAACTCTCAAAACTCAATAATAAAGCTATCCAACTAGTTTAAAAACTGGATCCGTGGGTTTGGATAAGAGATAAGAGCAGAAT
Source organism: Delphinus delphis (assembly GCF_949987515.2). NCBI lineage: Eukaryota > Metazoa > Chordata > Mammalia > Artiodactyla > Delphinidae > Delphinus > Delphinus delphis. The sequence continues at coordinate 4,399,825 of NC_082700.1, read as the reverse complement.
ACAAATTGGGAGATGCCTGGAAAATTATTTCATATTTAGATTTTGACACGATGGTCAGGGAGAAAGAACTACTGTGAGCCACAGACACGGGACGAAAGACCACGACAGAAAAAAAACAGAAAAAGATAAATTTAGCAACTCGTCAGGCGCCACAGTTAATGGCTCGATGAATACAGCAAACGGAAATGCTAACTCACTTCCTAGGAAAAGTTTTCCTCCTACAGAGTTCCATCCTCCAGAGTGGATGTGTCCCCGCTCCACCATCAGGGACGGGCAGTGCAAACAGTGAGCACAGACAGCCGTCCTGAAAGGGGCCTGGGCCTGGCACAGCAGCCGAGCAAGCCAGACCAGCGAGCAGAACCCAAGTTCTTCAGGAGCTCAAGCCCACTACACCCCAGTCCTCACCTCCAAGACGGAAGCAACGCCTGCCTGCTCCCCTCCGAGGGCTCTGATGAGACCTCTGATGACGTGGTACACCAAGGCCACAAACAGCGTAAAGCGGATCCCAAACCCCAGATGCTACCCCTGTGCAGGAATCAGTGCTTACCTGACACATTAGAAAACGAACTCTGCCTCCCTTTTCCCGTTAGCTGGACAAGGAGGGGAAGGATGGTTAAGCAGCACCACCATCAGGCTGCGGTCACACTGAGATGCGTAGGAAAGGCTCACAAGCTGCTCAACGCGATGTTATTGTCACTAGTTACGACCCCCACTAAGTATCTGTTACATGAATGCCCTTTTAAATAAAACTAAAATTGTCAGCTTCTTATTCAAAGTACAATAAACATATGACCCATGGACACTTTATAAACACAACATTAAGCTGAGTGAACACTGCGTTATTTTCATAACATGAAACACGTGAATAAACCCTCAGACGCTATAACCATCCAGAGTGGCTTTAGCACTTGTGAGGGTGAACGGATCTCAGAGAATCTTCAGGGACTCAGACTCTACCTGTATGACCTATGACCTCAAGGTTTAATTCTCAAAAGCCTCTAGTTTTTGTTTCTATTTACTTGACCATAAATTGAAAGTCTTCTTGAAGATTAGGCAGCATCTCCTCTTCTTGTTACGAAAGATGCAGCACTTATTTTTCTCTGTCCTACTCTTTTGCACCAATTACTTGAGAACAACGTTCACCAAACAAATTAATGAAGCAAATCCAAAATGCGTTAAAAATAAATGTAAGCTCCTAGAGGAAACAACAAATTATAAGATACAAAATTAGATCATTTACCAAGTGTGTAAAGAAAACACTAACAGCAGAGCCTGAAATATCCACTTGGACCATATGGAGCTTCCACTTTTGTTGGTCAAAAATAGCCAAACGTTGGCAACTCATACGAACGACATCCTGAAATAAGGTCAAAATAGCAGAAAAGCTGTAGAACCTACCAACTGTTCCCTAGCAGACACGCTACAGATCTTGAGCCTGTATTTTTAGAAACCAAAAGCATCCTGGTGGCAATATTTTTGGCAACTAGAAGCTGTGTTCATGAAAGATAGTTAAGATAAACTGAATGGTTATTTTAGTTAACCACTCCCAACTGTTGGCACTATGCAAGTACCAGAGAAATACTAGTAAAATAGCTAACATTTGCAACACTTGGTCTCAAAACATCAAGCCTGGCACCCTATCGGCTTCATTCTTCTCAACACAGTCCAACAGGTGAACCGTGACCATTCGGGGTTTCTAGTTCACCTTATAGAAAATCAACCAAAGAAACAAAATCATAAAGCTAACGATGGTAACCCCGTTACAGGTGATAAATGGGAACATTTTACATACCTGAGCATTTTATTGTATGCGTTATGTCATTTACACCCCACTACAACCTTATGGGTTGGCACTGCCCTCGCTTAACAGATAAAGAACTCAGGGCTCAAAAATTAACTTATCCAAAGTGACATGATTCATAAGTAGAAGAACTTAAACTCAAAACCAGTTCTGCCACATGCCGTGGAGCGGCTGGGCCCGTGAGCCGTGGCCGCTGAGCCTGCACGTCCGGAGCTTGTGCTCCGCAACGGGAGAGGCCACAACAGTGAGAGGCCCGCGTACCGCAAAAAAAAAAAAAAAAAAGTTCTGGTGGGTGCCAAAGTCTTATGATGTTTCTGCAAGTAAGACCCTCTACCAGCATCACCATCCGAGGGTCCACGGTCTCTCCGATGCTCTGAGGAATATTTTCAATGTTTTCAGCAGCTTATCAAGATTATTATCCTCCTTTTACAGATAAGGGAAATGAGGATCAAGGATTTACGTGGATTTTGCTCGAAAGCTTAATTAAGCCTCTATGTTTTTAGCATTTGGACCCAAGATCTTCCGTAACTTCTAAATTTACACTCGTCCCCTGTGCTATACCAAGTACCGAGCACCAAGTGACAGGGCCGGTAACATGTAATGAAATGCACACAATTATTAAATTTGTTTAAGATTTGTAAGTATTCTACTTAGGCCGAAAAACAATTTCATTGCAAGAGACTTAGAAATGATTCCAGTAAAACCACCCAGAGATGCTGTCCTGTCATAATTCTCCCAGACAATTGGGACCACGACTCAAGATTCCCTCAGCCCCACACTGCCAACCACCGCAAAAATGAGCAAGTACTTGGAAATTACATAGCAGCCATTAAAAGGCACAATATGTGTCTTATATTATTACACAAAACACGTCTGTATAGTCTAAGAACTGTTAACTCCTCCAAAGTTAAGTGAGGGTTGTAACAGATTTAACAAATAACGTTGTTTGCCCTCACAAAATTTTAGAGGACATCTTTATATTGTTTCAGATAGCCTTTTTCTTTAACTTAAAAAACAAAAGCTATTTAATGAAGTTTAAACCAATGTGTAACTTTTAAATACTACACGTGGCTTTCCAGTTATATCAACGGAAAGAAGAAGATGCTGAAATAAGACTCTCACGATAGATTATGCTGACTTTTAAAACTTTAAAGAACAGTAATTTAAACCCACAAGTGATATAAATGTTGCCTTGCTTTTATGATTTTCAGATCATGACCACAGAACCCAAAATGTAGTAGATTTTATGTGCTGGCATTCAACAGCTATTCCCCAACCCCTGCTCTCCCTTCTATATCACAGAGGCTGGCAGGCTAAAGCAACATTTCTCAGGCCCCTTGCTAGGGGAGTTCTAAATTTGTTTTTGCTTCTTTCCCTATCCATATGCCTTTTATTTCTTTTTCCTGCTTTATTGCACTGGCTAGGACAATTCTGAATAGGAACGTTGAGTGACTAGCCTTGCTCCTAATGTCAGGCAAAAGCATTCAGTCTTTCACCAGTAATTGTAATATCAGCTGTAGGTTCTTCATAGACAGCTTTTATCAAGTTCAGGAAGCTCCCTTCTACTCCAACTTTTTTGAGAGTTTCCTTCTGTTCTTAGTTTTCTGAGTTTTTAATCATGACCGGATGATGAATACTGTTAAATGCTTTTTCTACATCTATTGAGTTGATCATAGGGGTTTTAAAAATTCTGTTGTTTAGTTTGTTGATATTGTGAATTATTCCTGCATTTCTGGAATAAATGGTCCTTGGGCATGATATATTACCCTTTCTATATAAACTGTATTTAATTTGTTAATATTTTGTGGCGAAATATCCGTTTTTTGTATCAGAGTAATACTGACCTCATAAAATAGTGTTCCTTTCCTTCTGTTTTCTGAAGGGTTTGTATATAATTGGTATTATTTCTTTCTTAATAGGTTGGCAGAATTCACCAATGAGACCATGTGGGCTCAGAGCTTTCTTTTGGGGACAATTTTTAACTACAAATTCAATTTCTTTAATAAAGAGCTATACAAGTTACCCATTTCTTTTTTTTTTTAAGATTTTTTGATGCGGACCATTTTTAAAGTCTTCATTGGATTTGTTACAATATTGCTTCTGTTTTATGTCTTGGCCTTTTGGCTTGCGAGGCACATGGGATCTTAGCTCTCCAACCAGGATCAAACCCGCACCCCCTACATTGGAAGGCAAAGTTCTTAACCACTGGACCGCCAGGGAAGTCCCTATCCATTTCTTCTTGAGTGAGGTTTGGTAGGTTGTATCTTTGATGGAATTTGTCCATTTATCTAAGTTATCGTATGTATTAAGTGGCTCATAATATTTCCTTATCTTCCTATTAATATCTGTAGGATCTAGATTGATGGTCTCTCTTCTCTCTCTTTTTCCTGATCACTATGACTACAGGTTTGTCACTTTTATTGATCTCATCAAAGAAACAGCTTTTGGTTTCACTGATTTTTCTCCTATTTTTTTTTCCTGTTTTTTATTTCATTGTTTTCTGCCCTTATCTTTATTATTTTCTTCCTCTGCTTGTTCTGGGTTTAATTTGCTCTTTGCCTTCTAGTTTCTTTTCTTTTTTTAATTAATTTTTTTGAAGTATAGTTGACTTACAATGTTGTGTTGATTTCTGCTATACAGCAAAGTGATTCAGTTATAAATATATATATTCTTTTTCATATTCTTTTCCATTATGGTTTATTACAGAATATTGAATATAGTTCCCTGCCTTCTAATTTATTTTCTTTTCTAACATCTTTATTGGAGTATAATTGATTTACAATGGTGTGTTAGTTTCTGCTGTATAACAAGGTGAATCAGTTATACATATACATACATCCCCATATCTCCTCCCTCTTGCGTCTCCCTCTAACCCTCCCTATCCCACCCTCTAGGTGGATATAAAGCACTGAGTTGATAAAGTAAAAGTTTATATTATTGTTTCAAAACTTGTTTTCTAATATAAGCCTTTAACACTATAAACTTCCCTTTGAAGTACTGCTTTAGACACATCCCATGAATCTTGATATGTTATATTTTCATTTTCATTCAAGATATTTTCTGATTTCCCTTGTGACTTCCCCTTTGACCCGTGGGATCTTTATAATGTGATATTTAATTTCAAAATATTTGGTGATTTCCCAAACATCTGATACTGATTTCTAGCTTAATTCTGCTGTGGTCAAAGAATTCAGACATACTCCTGGAAAATTACCTGTAACATGAAAGTATGGGAATCAACATCAGTTTTTTGATAGGAAGGTACTGGAGTGCTATGGCCAAGGTCAAGGTGAGGCAGGATTAGAGGTCAAGGCTTCTGGCGTGCCCCACACACAGATATCAAGAGTAATACGTTCTCTCTCAATACCAACTCAGAACCAAGACCTGTTATTCTTCCTCTACCCTTAATGCAAAAAAGGACAATTCCACAAACATCAAGTGATTTTTTTCACCCTATAAAGCAGGCAAGACAGACGGCAGAATTTTGTACAGAAGGAAAGTGAGGTTCCGAGCAGGACCTGCCTTCCTAGTACACCATCCTCGTTACTCTTGAGGCATTCCTCAAAGATAGGGAAATACAGGTCATTTAAACCCGTAAATAATTCAAAACCTCATTTGAGCCACTGCTGGAATCACCACTTCACTTCAGAGTGAGTTACAGTAACACCTGAGGAGGTTTAAGTCTTATCATCGTGGCTTCTCATACCCACTCGTTATTAACAAGATCCAAAGAATAATGAACTGGTTAGACGTCAGGAAACAGAAAGTAAATGGGCAAGATATATAGGGGGGGAAATGAGACCCCAGTTTAATGAGTCAAAAACTGCATATCCATACTTGTTCACGTAAAAATTAATAGGAAATGAATATATCAAATGATAGTTTTTCTCTTTCAACCTCTCACTGTTGATTAGGACCAAAAGCTCTAAAATATTATCTGCTGTTAATATTTATAGATTAAAATATATTGATATTTTGAAACACTAACATATTTTATCCTACTCCATTTCAAATTCTAAACTATAATGTTATAGAAATTAAACGGCTTTAAGGGTAAAAGGCACACAGTCTTACCGTGTAACTGTTGACTTATGGGTTGCAGAAATGTCGCTCAGGTAGCATCACCACTTTGGCTCAGATATCAGTAGTAACAGCAATCAAAATTAAAACTAAGAAGAAAGAAAAAAAAAAAAAAATTAAGTACCGGCAAGCAAAATGCATTCACGTCTCCAAGAAAGTCTTAAATTCAAATTTCACATTCCAATAATTTCGTCAAGGGAGCTCTAGTCCCAGAACTGGTTCTTTTTAAGTTAGTTTAAGCAGGGAGCTAATAAGGAATGTGAATTCTGGTATAATTCCCACTCTCTATCCCGGAATAAGCTCTGAAATTAACTTCAAGGTATCTAGTAAATAACAGCCGAAGGGAAGAAAAACGAAAAAGCCCAGTGTACCACAGGTCTATTCAACTGAACTGCTTACACACATTTTAGGTTTGTGACCGCCCACAATTAACTGAATACAGATCATTTGCATAAGAACTCAAGTCAATAAAAATCTTGGTGATCACTTCACAAATATTTTAATAGTACATGTGGGGATAAAACAGTAACGACGACGTAAAACCGGCTGAATTGACCCTAGAAAGTGTTTCCAGGATAACTGATATTAACAGCAAGCCTACAGAGTTATCTGAAGATAAACACTGTTCGTGGTACCAAAAATATAGTACAGTTTCCTACCCAAATAGAGTTACCATTCACTTAGGAGAATACATTTAAGAAACATGTAGAGAACAAGCATTAGTTCATTCGGCAAAACATTTCTAAGCATCTTGCGTAAGCTGGCCCGCCTTTAAACCCTGCAGACACAAAAATGACTGAGAAAACGCCTGCTCACGAAAGAACTGAGTCTTGCAAGGGTGACTGATGCGCGTAGATAATTATAATACAACACAGTAGATTCAGGCAAGAGCAGGGCAGCCCAGAAGTGGGCTGGGGTATAGCAAAAGCTTCGTGGGAGGTCAAGGAAGGGTGGGGGGAGGGGGAAAGGCCGTGCAGGCCCTGGAAAGGAGGGGGTGTGATGTCCGTAGGAAAGGAAAGCAACTTGAAGTCTAGAAGGGACTGTCTGGCTGTGCGTGAGTTGTATGTGGGCCAGTGGATAACGAGAACGTCCACAGTTAAGACTGTCGCCATCCTTTTGAAAGTGTGAAAAAAAAATAGGAAGGTCATTGGATGATACTACCCATGTCCTCCTACTTTGCTCAGTTAAAATTAAAAGCAGCACATGATTTTCTCTCCCTTCCTTCGGAGCGGCTGGACAGCACTTGACGATGCAAAATGCAAAAGTGACTCTTTCCTGTCGTTTGCATAAGTGATCATCCTATTTCCAAATACAGAGAAGCATCCCTGGGTTTTAGATTATCCAGGCCAAATTTCACCTGAACCAGATCACCTTATTTGCATGGTTTTGAAAGTAACCAGCACTATGTGACTATACAGCTAACTGTACCTAAGGGCGATCCAAACGTGTGTGCCCTGGACGCCCCTTCACATTCGCAATCACGTGTTAACTCTTCCTTTGGGAAACACAACTATGCATTTTCCCATTTGTGTGAAAGGTTAAGGTTATGTTACTAGTTACCACTTGGTGAATGCCTTACTGAGGACTAAGCAGAGCGCTGAGTCACCTATGAGTAACTTAATCTTCACAAGGCAGGACGGAAAAATGTTGCCTGCCATCAAGCTAGCAGCCGCTGCAGCTGCCCTGATGGTGCGCCCTGAGGGGATTCAGGACGGAGAAAAATAGGATACTGGTCCTAGATAGTTAAGATGCACATCTAAGGAAGAATTTCAAAGAGCCCAGACTCTTGCATCTTCCCATACATAGAAAGACACTAAAATCATTAACTTGAGATGTTTGGTTTTTGCGATCGGCAGTCATCTTTAGATGTTCCACTACATGCCCCAACCCCACCCCCACCCCCACCCCCCCCGCCCCCCGCCAGCAAAAACTCCTATCCTGGCTCCCTCCTCATCTCTTTGGAATACTTCCTCAGAGTATCTGAGAGGCTGTCTCCCGGGTTATAGTCCTCGGTAAATTCCCAAATAAAACATAACTCGAAGCATTTATTTAGCTTGTGTGATTTTCTTCAGTCAACACAGGTAACATCTCCATTAAAAAATGAGGAAATTGAGGATCGGAAGGTGACTTGCCCCAGCCGACACAGCTTGGAAGAGGCAGAGCCAGGACAGGGCTGTCTGGCCACCGTCCCTGTTCTTAATTACTGTATCAGATGGCCTCCTCTGGACGTGCATACGTGCCTTTTTCTTTCCTACTGAGCTGATGACCCGTCTAAGCTAAGTCAGGAACCACGAAGGTCTTGAAGAGTTAACTGGACTCTGTGAATGTGCTGCCTTACTTTACAGGGGAAAAGCGCATGTTGAACTCCTCTGAAGGTACAGGTTAAGGTTGTTAAGTGTGAAACGCAGCACCTCTACTAAGAGGTGTTGCATTAGCACAGGGAAACACGTTTATATGAAGCACCAGGATTTACATGGTTTCTGTCCTGGTTAAGCCCTGGCCATGGTGCTGAACGTGCCACTCCGGCTGCACCTGGGAGCACAGCCACCCTGAACTTCCTGCCAACTGGCTTGCACCTGTGATGCTCCCCTGCCACGAACGCCTCTCCTCGTGTGGCTTCCGTGCATCCAAATTGGCTCCAGTCTTTACAGCGCAACCTGTGGAGCCTCCTCCACCCACCGTTCCTCCCTCTATCAGTTTAATAAACACTTGCCTGCTGTGGTGATGTGTCAGGCTTCATGTGCCCCGACCCTGGACAGCCAAAACCCAAGCCTGCACCCCCAAGAACCTCTTGATCCCCCAGAAGAAAGGCTGTATCAACAAGGAATTGGTATTCAGTGTGACAACTGTGTGTGCGTGGTACCGAGAGCGGGGAGGGGAGGGGCGGGGGGCAGCCGGGGGTGGGGCAGGGAGGCTTCACAGCTCTGGTAACACCATGGCCTTAATTCAGATGACAGATGACCCAGACCTACAATAAGATGGGAGAATTTATGAATGGGAATGAACTTGGGAGAGGTAGGCACTGAGTGCTAGAGCGGATGGGCACCGAGGGGTCTCGGGGGTGGAGCCCAGGAGCAGAGGCAGGAATGCCAGGCTCAGCCCCCCGCAGTGATGGGCGTGTTCCACACGTGGACGCCGGCCCATGTGGTGGGCCCAGTCACAGAGAGCACTCGACCGACCACTTTACCTGTGCCAAGTGTGACTGAGGGACTGAGTTTTCCATTTTCTTTCTTTTTAATTAATATTGATTTGAAGAGCAATACGTGGCTAGTGGCTTCGGGACTGAACAGTGCAGCTCTTAACATTGCAGACTCGAGATTCTGAGCTGAGGGGTTGTCACCAGACCTGGGAAAAGGATCCCCAAGAGAAAGGGACGCGGACACGCAAATATTTGTTGAATAGATGGACGAACAGGCCAACGGACAGAGTAACAAAGTGGGTGGTCTTAAAGGGTTCCTCCCTTTAAAATCCCATCAAGAGGTGCGTGTCCTCGCCATTCGGGTCTTGAGTGATGCCCTCAACGTGGCAGCATCCACACGTACTCATGCTGGCTCCAGGTCGCAGCCTCATCCTTAAAACACTACTGCTACCTTACAATTCCCTGCACTACGAATTCCTCATACTCTGAAGAAAGCAAAAGAGAGACAGAGAAAAGGGGGGGAAAGGAAAAGCTATATTTCTGAAACCATAATTTAGAAAATAATCATAGATTAAAGATAATCAGTGAAGCCAGGATAAACTGCTATCTAGTAAAATATGTTATTTTCTAAAAACATGAAAGGAAGCAGGGAGGGGAGAGGAGTAGCAGCTTTACCATGAGGTCAGGTAATTTCAAATACATTACAGATCCTTCAGCTCCTAAGCAGTTCAGCTGACATTCGGTCTACACTCTTCTGTACTCTGATGAGAGAAAAGACTGAATTTACTCATGAAATACCTTATTTTGTTCTAGAGAGCATTTTAAAAGGTCAATGATAATAAAGTTTTTCCTAGGAATATGCCCTTTCCTCTTAGTTACCTACAACATCCAAAGTCAACATGAAAGAAAGAACTCTGTGACATGAAAACATTTAACCTGAGAACAGGTTGTGTCTAAGTAACTCACTGGTAATCTGCCAATATTACCCTAATCTGATTGTATTAGGATTTGTGTACTATTTTGGTCCTTGCCATCTCACCTAAGCTTCTCAATTCCAGCTTTCCAGAAATGGGAAGCCGCGTACATACAACACACACCCGTGGTCCAGGATAGCAGTTTCTGCACTGCATTCCGGGCCACCTTCTTCACCAGGCTCAGATTCTAGTTCCTCTCCATCCAGGAGGTCGTGTCATCAACGTTCTTCACTATGCACAGAGCAAGCTCTACTTACAAGACTGTTAGACACTCTGCAACGTGCAGACTCCACTATCTTCAGAGAAACACTCATCAGCACGTCTAACGGGAATGTTTTCAGCCAGAAGCACGTCCAACAACACGACAAAACAGCAACCTCCGTGCTGCCTTGCCCGGCCTCTCAGTCGGTTATCTGAGCTTCAATTCCCACGGCTAGAACTGCCCTGCATCACTCAGAGCAGAGCCACAAGGAACACACGTAGCTGGCCCCCCAGTTCACCTCAACGCGTAAGTGAGCTCTCACGTAGGAGGGATGAGGAGTAAGACACGGTCCTGGTGCCCAGAGAGCTTTACCTGCTGAGGAAGGGTGTCTGTGTGTGTGTGCGCGTGCGTGCCCGTGAAGCAAGCCGCGGCAGGAGCACTGCTGCACACAGCACAGCAGCAACGCCAGTCGACACGGACTGAGCCCCTACATATAAGCCCCTTCCCAGCTAGGGGCACATTCAGTTAACAATTAATAAAACCACATTCATTATTCGATGAGGGTGCAAATGAAAAATTCTCCCAGTTTTTTTTTTTTGCGGTACGCGGGCCTCTCACTGCTGTGGCCTCTCCCGTTGCGGAGCACAGGCTCCGGACGCGCAGGCTCAGCGGCCATGGCTCACGGGCCCAGCCGCTCCGCGGCATGTGGGATCTTCCCGGACCGGGGCACGAACCCGCGTCCCCTGCATCGGCAGGCGGACTCTCGACCACTGCGCCACCAGGGAAGCCCTAATTCTCCCAGTTTTAAGTAATTTGTTCATTTAAAAAGTATGTACCACAGACCTAAATACTAGCATCATAAAACAATAGTTTCTTCCCCTTAACCTGATGAACAGTAACTACCTAGTGAAATAGGAAGACAAAATGATCAATTCTTGATATAACATGGCTGTGCAGAGAGCCACAGCTGGCCCATACCTCTGGGCTAGCGGTCCCCGGCCAGAGAATCGAATAACGCAGATCAGGATCTGGGCCACATCAACCGCCCATGATCTATTCAGACACTTAGATCCTTTCTACAATACAGGAGCAACGCAGCCATGAGTCAGGCAGCCCGGACACGACATCCAGAGAGACAGCACACCGAGGTCCGAAAGTGCCAAGTGGCAAGAGAGATTGTGCACGGTGTCGTGGGAGGAAAGGACCAATGCCGGCTTCAATAAACAAGACTTACAATGTGCGTGCGGAGCAAAGCGACACCGAGAGACTGACTCCTGTCCTCCGAAACGCACAGAGGATGCGAGGTTAACATAAAGACAAGCGCTACCTCACCACCTAAACATGAAGACATCACGAGGGGGTCCAGAAGTTCCCAGGTCCAGAGCTTGCTCATAAAATAGAGTGTGTACTGCCCGCCTGGGCAGCTACAGGATACACGCAGGCCAGAGCTGTAAGGGCCCAGAGACCCACCCGCCGTCCAGTGCCGACTCCCCTCTGCCCCATCCCTGGCTGCTTCTCGTGAACACTGTCCAGGGAGAGGAATGTGTAACCTCTCGTTGAGAACCCAAGCTCTGTATTCGGTTAAAGCCTGTATCTTTAACACTTCAAACCAATGCTCTCTGTTCTGCCCTCTGAAACCAGAGAATCTACCAAAGCCTTCAACTCTGCAAGCTTCCAAGGGTCTGAAGGCACTCTGGCCTTTCCCAGTGCTCCAGTCTGCCCTTCACAGGCGCAGGGACAGCAGGGGAGCCGAGGGAAGCAGCACACCCTCTGTTAACGCGGCCCGTCGGCCTGTTCCATCGGCTTTACCTTGGGGTCCCTGACACCGCCGCCCTGCCCCCACAGGGACAGGCCAATTCCTGGGCAGGGTCTGCAAGCTTCCCTCCCATCACTCCTCCCCACACTGCCTTCATGCACACACCCTCCACACCTGCATCTCCCCACACCTGCATCTCCCCACACCTGCATCTCTCCACACCTGCATCTCTCCACACCTGCATCTCCCCACACCTGCATCTCCCCTCCCCACACTTGCAGCTCCCCACACCTGCATCTCCCCTCCCCACACGTGCACCTCCCCTCCCCACACTTGCAGCTCCCCACACCTGCATCTCCCCATCCCACACGTGCATCTCCCCACACCGGCCCTCCTGCCCTCTACCTTCTGACCAGTGAGGAGTCACTTCCACCGCAAAGCTCTGCTCAGCTGCCGGCAGAGTCCACCCCCTCCTCTGTGCCCACCAAGTCAGCCAGGCGACACAGGATGCCATGGTGCAGTGGGTTCTCAAGCCAGGATTCAGCTCAAACTGGCCTCCCACTTACACCCTCTAAGGCAGGTTATTTAAGCTTAAATTCCCCGAAATACAACGAGAGCGAGAATCAAAGGAGTGATCCCTGGGACAAGCCTGGCCTCACACGTGGTAACAAGCCCCTGAGAACATCCATCACTGACCCGGCACCACTCCTGCCTGTTGCTCTGGCACTGTGATGGCCCCCAGCGTGGGAAGAGGGTCACCCACGTCCTTATGCCCGCAGGGCTTCACACAGAAAGGAGCTCCGAAGCCTCCCGAACAGTGTTGAGTCCAGAACAAAACAAACAGTGAATCAATAAACGAGCACACAAAAGCCTAAAAGCAAGATGACTGAAGAAGCCCAGATTTAGTTCTGGTCTTACCCGTTTGCCTGGTTACCATCACTGCAACACAAAGTACCGCGCTGCCGCGAGAGCAAAGAACTCAGAGGCGGAAAAGGTTCGGAAATTCACGGTAAACCATCAGTTTTCAAAGCAAAAGTGCATTTTCTAGTTATGTGTCGCTTCTGCCTACCTATGACTGTTAAGCTTTTATAAAATATATATATATATATTTTAACACTCATCGCAGAGAGGTCTGGCCCTGCGCCACCACCGGAGTCCTAAAACTGCACTCTTCACTATCAAAGACCTTTTTTCTCATTTTCTTTTTTTTAATTCCTGGCTCAATGTTCGGCACACAAGCAACACTCAAAAAACATCGGTCAAATAAGTGAACTTCCTCAAATGACTCGGTTAAAAAAATCATCATGCATCTCCGTGACCTACTTCAGCCAGCAGTGTCCTGCGACCCGGTGCTGGCCCCGTGGTCACCATTTCAAGGGCTGCGCTCCGCCCAGGGAAACGGCAGGAGAACTGGGGTCAACAGAACACCACTTTCAGGGCAACCAAACAGTTAATGAGCTTTTGCGGAATGGGCATAAAAAGATAAAATAATAATAACTTGCACAGGATAAAAATAAGGCTTCCAGCTTGAAGAAAGATTGCTGACTGGGAGCAAGTTTTCAGAAAGCTGTTTAGCAACATTATGGAACAATCCACAACCAGTAAACACAAATGTGGAGTGGGACCAACGGGCAGCAGCACGCCGTTTGCTTTCGCAATATTCACAGGCAGCTGGAGGACGGAAAAAACAAAGGAGCGGCAGGACAGATGCAGGAGACAGAGCGACAGAACTGACCATTGGGGAGGGATGGAGGACAGGAAAACAGGGGGAGGCCTCGGGACCCCTGAACACTTGTTCCAGAGTCCCGCAGATGACAGTTACAACAAGCTTACCCGTCAAGACATCCCTTCTTAGAAACGGGACACTGTGTCCTCGGCCGAGGTCCTGGCACCCTTCCTGTTGCTTGTGACCCCACAGGGATGACAAGCCAACGATTCCGGAGGGGGCAGGGGATGGCTGAGGATAATAGTCTAAACCCTGAAACAGGTCCAACTCAAGTAAAAAGATTTTCTTGCCTAAACGATGTTATATTTTTCTCTGCTTTAATTACTGAATCCTGTAACTGGAATTTCACCACTGATTCAAAGAGATGCTAAAAATAGTCTGTTCTAGAATGAGGAATGAGAAGCATCGTGTAATTTTGCTACTAAATGGACTCCTGTTTTTTTCACAGCTCAGTAACTTACTCTTCAAATATATTTCCTCTTTTTATTAACCAAAAATGTAAAGCACTTCAGATGCATATTAAACATTAATTTTCAACACTAATTATGTATTTATAAGTTTATAAGTAAAAACTCAGACATACACCAACCTTACTTAAAAACAGTCTCTTTGACTCTTTTCCTCAACATCTAATCATGACCTTCATTAAACACCTCTGACTGCAAGAATACAGTCTCATTTCCATACGATGAATGAACAGAGCTGTGATCCAACAGGCTCCCGCTGCAAATGGCAAATTATTAGTAACACCTCACATTTGAATCCATGGTGCCGTTTACAAAGGGTTTTCACGTAAATCATCTCGTTTAATCTCTACAACAACCCTGCCACAAACAAGCAAGGCAGAAATTACTTTAACCAGCTTACAACTGAGGAAGCAGGCTCTGAGAGTGAAACAGCTTGTAAAGGTGGGACAAGCCCTCACCTACGTCCTGCTCACGCTAAGTCCCACCTCGTATTCCAAACTCAGCCCCTCCTAAGACTCACACAATCCCCATCCTCCAAGTCCAACAGAACTCAGGATGAGCAGAACCCAGGTGACTCCCAGCACCTCTCCTTTCCACTGAGGCTTACGTCCAATGCACAGGCTCTGTCTTCTCAACTCAACTAGAAGCCCTGGAGGGTAAAAATGGAATCTCACGTTTCGTACTGTCTAGAATGATAGCACACACATCACAGGGATACACTGAATTACTGTCATGATGCCACCTGATCATGATGCCATGATCAACATCTCTTGATCAGAGAGTCATCAAGGAGACCAAGGTCTAACTCCAGCACCCCAACGATGGCATGACTCTTGGCTTCGGCCCACCTTCCTAGCTGCAACTAGGTTGGAAAATCCTGGAAGTCTGTCCCAGGCCATCGTAAGTAAATATAAAAGAGGTTTCCTTAGCAATGACTAAAGTTGCCTTACATCTTCAACTGGTTTGAGTCTTTGCTGCTCCCCCACCCCCATAAACGGTCCCTGGATTCTGACTGTGTGTTGGTTCCTGAGCACCCGGGAACGGGACCCACTGGGTGTCTCCATGGGGTCTATTCGCTTGATGTGCCCCGCCTTGACTCCCATATTCACCTGGCTTCTGTTCCCGCCAGGACCCACAGCTTGAACTTCCAGCCCCACTTGGTTCTCTCGAGCCTGGCTTCCCAGCCCACCCTCACATCAACCACAGTCGGCCCGTGCGGGGACCTGCGGAGCTCTACAACTGCCCGAGAGAGGGGTCCAGCCTACGTTTTTATCTTCAGCTTAGACCTGGAGTTCTGCATGTCCACAACTCCTTCAAGAGAAGGACAGACGTAACACAGGTACCAGAGCAGTCACTCTGACTCCCCCCCCCAGTGACACAATGTCCTTCCCTCCTCAACCTCAGACTAAACAATATAACAACCTCCTAAAATACCATACAGGCAGCAATCAACATGCTGTCAGATACCAAACAGATCATAACCAAATCAGGATTACTGTTTAGTTTCATTAAATATGCTGAATCTTAAATTTGGACCAAAAAATTATTACATAAATATACAAAAATACTTAGGAAATCTGCACATTATCAGATGGAAACAGCAGATGTAAATGCCGCATGGCAGACGGCTGGGTTTTTTTCCGATCACCATGACGATTTTTACATATTCCAGAATCAAAATCTATTTCAAAGCTTTCTGTGTAATGTTAAACCTGACATAAAGATTACACAAGCAATTCAACAAGTAACATCAGTTATTTTTCTCCCTGAGGAAAGTATAGTAGCAGCCGCTGTAACAAATGGGTCCATAAACGTCCCCCCACAGGTGACCTGTGCGTTCAAACAAGACTGACACACGCAGCTGTCACGTTCAAGTCTCCCGAGCCCCCAGTCATACCTTGCCATGGCTGCGTCTGGGGTGTGGGAGCTGAACGGCTCAGCGCACACAGTGAGAAGGAAGAACACAGCCCACGAGAGGAGACAGAACAAGGGGAATGATTACCGCCCAGAAAGGAAGACAAAATTTCCGTCGCCTGTGGAGACTAACTCATCACCACTGAATAAACAGGAAAAGGGAAGGACTGAGAATCACTCCCCCACCTCCAACCTTAATCTGTCTCAAAAGGGAGCAGAGGGCTTCCCTGGTGGCGCAGCGGTTGAGAGTCCGCCTGCCGATGCAGGGGGCACAGGTTCGTGCCCCGGTCCGGGAAGATCCCACATGCCGTGGAGCGGCTGGGCCCGTGAGCCATGGCCGCTGAGCCTGCGCGTCCGGAGCCTGTGCTCCGCAACGGGAGAGGCCACAACGGTGAGAGGCCCGTGTACCGCAAAAAAAAAAAAAAAAAAAAAAAAAGAAAAGAAAAAAACTAACAAACAAAAAAAAGGGAGCAGAGCAGGGGAGAGCAGGTCGCGATGGAAAGACAATAATTACACGCTTGGAGGTGGAGAACTGACGTGCAGGGGACCTCCAGATCACCAGTGAACGCAGAGCTGAGGCTGGAATGAGAAGTCACAAGCCTCCAGCACTGCTGTAATTGAGGGAATGGAACAGAGACATAACAGATGGCAAGGCCAAGGGGAATGAACACGAGATGGGGAGAAAATGGCATCAGAGACCAAATTCCAGGGAAAAGGGGATCTCCTAAAATGTCAGTGGGGGCATAAATTGTGCCACTTTTGTTGTCAGTATGTGTTAAGAGCCTTAAATTATTTAAATTATTTAAACTACTAATTCTTTAGCAACATATCCTAAAGGAATAAACACAAATATGGGCAAAGATTTATACATAAAGTTGTTCCCCTTAGTGTTACTTGTGATAACAAAACACAAGAGAAACTAAATATGCCAAACAAAAGAATTAATTTAAAGTAAATTATGCTAGATCTATAAAATAAATTATTATGCAATACCTACGTTGCATTTTAGAAGACTTTTAAATTATGTGATAAAAGTCTTATGACATGAGATTACATGCGAAAGCATACAAAATAGTATATACAGTATTTACTTATGAAAGAATTATTTGTTGAATACCTTCTGTGTACTAGCACCTAGGTACTGGGGAGAATATGCAATAAAAGAAATAAGTCCTTATTTCTGTGGAGCATGGATTCTACTGGTAAGTGTCCCAGAAAGGGTAAATAAATAAATCTGCAAGAGAACCTCATAGGAAATAAATGCTAACAAGGCAAACATAACAGGTGATGTAAAAAGAATACTATCAACTATAAAAAGTACCTGAGGGCTTCCCTGGTGGCGCAGTGGTTGAGAGTCCGCCTGCCGATGCAGGGGACATGGGTTCGTACCCCGGTCTGGGAAGATCCCACGTGCCGCGGAGCGGCTGGGTCCGTGAGCCATGGCCGCTGAGCCTGCGTGTCCGGAGCCTGTGCTCCGCAACGGGAGAGGCCACAACAGTGAGAGGCCCGCGTACCGCAAAAAAAAAAAAAAAAAAAAGTACCTGAAATTGACTTAAAATAAATAAACTGCAAGATTAATAGTAAAAAATAATGTCAACTGAAAACCAGAAGCAAATTTCAGGTGGCTTAACAAATGGTCTAGAAAAAGAAAGGTGGCATTGTTATAACCGGAAAGTGTCCGGGCCCTTTATGGTTTACCCTTCAGCATCCCAGGAGGCAGAACTTACAAGCTCTCCCCTTTCTCAACCTCAAACATAAAAATCAGGAAGTGCACGAAAGCAGCCTGGCTACGGAGGCCTGTGCCCCGGCTGGACTGCTCTGGACCAAAACGATCTCCTCCGTAATTTCACAAGAGAAGTGATCCTTCCAAACACAAGCTAGGACGGTATTTGGTACCTTTCCATTTTCACGACAGATCAACCCCCCCTCCAACACACACACACACACACACACACACACTCACTTACCTAAGTTTGTTCATTCATTCATTGAACCAATATTATAGGGCAGGGACTCCCTCAAAATCACAACATCCCCTATAGAAACCAAGGACCAGTTCCCCAAATGCAAAATGTTCCATTCCTTAAGCATTTGTGAAAACACTAAACTGAAGGAAAGCACTGAGAATACTGACGCGAGCTGTACAACATCTTACACAAACGCTCTGAAAAATAATGTGTCTATACTTAAAACACATGCACAACTCGGATGACATTTATCCTCCAAACAATTACTCTTCAGCAGATAACTGGTAAGAATGTCCTCATAGTAGGTATGGAGAAATTGAGAAAACATTGTAAAGTAAAAATACTATATAATTCCATGAGGAAAACTACTGCAAGAAGCCACACAAATATTCCCTGTATTCTGGAATATTTCCTGAAAAGTAAGATTTAAATGCATACTAATTACTTATATTTTTAAAAAGTCAAGTTTCAGAATGAGATATTATATTATGGAGGTTGGTTAAATAAAGCATTTTGCAGAGGTAGGTGACATCATAAACTTCATTAAAACCATAATACAGGAAAGCTTATCCTATGGAGATCAGGCAAAGCCCGGAGCAATCTAGAATCACTCTGACGTAGGAAGCAAAAGAGAAAACCAACTTCCTCTTTCCTTCTAGGTCCTTCTAAGCTACTCCCTGATAAATATTTCCTTCCATCAGGCGGTCAGCCACCCACCCTGAAGAAGCAGCTGAGCACACTGGGGGTTAATGCAGAACACAAGGGCCCACAGCTCAGTCCCTGGACCTTTGCTCTCCTCCATCACAGCCCCTCCTCTCAGATCTCATCCAGTCCAGACAACCGCCAAGTTCACATCACCAGACCAGACCACTGCCCTGAATTTCAAAGCAGTGCCCTCGCTCTGCTCCCTGCTCTCACCTATGGCTCCGCCAAGCCCCCCAGCCTGGTCTCCACTTCTCACCTTGACTCTGCTGGCCCCAACCTGATCTCCCACCTCCACCCTTGGCTCCCAATAGCCTGTTCTCCACTCGGGAGCCAGAGCAATTCTGTCAACAGGCAAGTCGGATCCTGTGTCTCCTGGATTTGAAACTCTCTCAGGGCTGGTCACCTCACTCCGACAGCACACGGAGCGTGACAGGGAGTCAACAGCTAGCTGCTGGGAGTTTGCGTGGCATTTCATTCCTACTTTTTATACAGAAGACACTAGAGAATTGTGAGATTATCAGACTTCTGATATATTTATTTGGAACGTTTCTTGGGTGATCTCATCTAGTAACCTCATCTATATCTGCCTGTACTTAACTCTCAGCCAGATCACCTTCCACGAGTAGATTTTTAGGGGATATTTCTGGTTTAAGATCTACATTTAAAGATGAGATCTGTAGGGAGAAAGACATTTTCAAAGAATCATCAATTCTCCACCTTACGCCTCCTTTTAGTGTTTTCCTCAAATAAAAAAGGTCAACATTCCAAAAAAATGACTGAAGCAGAAGGAAATACCACGTTACATCTTTCTACAGAGAGAGGCGGCAACCTCACCAGTACAGAAACCATTAAAAACAGATATCAGGTGGTTTACCCTTTTTTTTCTGAATATGATTAAATGGGGAGGGGAGACCTTCTCAGCAGAGGATCACGGATAAGAAATGAACAGGATGGAAACCAAGCACCCCGGCCTACAGCCAAGAATACCCTGACAGCCTCTTGTAATGAGAAACCCTGTTGCTGCACTACTCAGACAGGGCCCTTCAGCGTCAGTTTCCCCAAAGGAACTGGGTTCATTCACAGGGGGAGGGAAAGTTACACACACAAGAACAAAGGCATGTTTACATTTTCCATTCACTCCTGTAACCTGAGCTGATGAAGTCACATCCGCTGGCCCTGGGGGTAGGCGAGGGGGGGGGGGGGCCGTCAAGGAATTAATGCAGAAACGGGACACTGCTTTGCTCCAATTCAGTATAAGAGGCACGACAACAGTGCTCGCGGATGCTAAAATCTAAAGAAACATCTAAGCCACGAGACTCTGTGTTCAAGACAATCCAAAGCACGAGGTCTAACGTTCTCTCGGAGGGAGAAGGTTCACTCCAACCCAACCTCCACCAACGGGACTGTTTTTAATTTAATTTCAAGAGAGGTACACACATAAATTTGCCCAGCTCTGTGGCGCTTTGGAGAAATAACAAAAGGGAAGATTTAAATACCAGATATAGCAAAATCATTCCCTAAGTATTATCGTGGTACCGAGTTTCCTCATAGAATTCCATTAATGCTGAAGCAGCCACCCCTCCCACACATCCATCTATGGACAGCGCTGCGCCAGGCTGGAATCTCTGACCTTCACGGAATTTTGTCACTTGAGACATCAGGAACTGTCTAGACCAGCAGTCCCCAACCTTTCTTCCACCGGTTTCGTGGAAGACAATTTTTCCACGGACAGGGGCTGCGGTACGGTTTCCGGACCTTTCAAGCACATTACATTTATTGTGCACTTTATTTCTATTATTATTACATTGTAATATATAATGAAATAATTATACAACTCACCATAATGCTGACAGGAGGCGGAGCTCAGGAGGTAATGGGAGCGACGGGGAGCGGCTGTGGATACAGATGAAGCTTCGCTCGCTCGCCCGCTGCTAATCTCCTGCTGTGCGGCCTGGTTCCTAACAGGCCACGGACCACTACGGGTCCGTGGCCCGGGCGTTGGGGGCCCCTGGTCTAGACCATACAGCTCCTGAGGCCCACTGGGCTCAATGTGTGGTCTACCGATGCACCCATCACAGCGGTTCCCACCAGACACGCTGCTCCCCCATCACTTCCTTCTGGGCTTTGCTGGCACCTGCCCACTCCCTCTGCCCGAGGCAGTCTCGAGATGAACCATTCCTAGTGCTATATTTGATGCCTGATGGAACAAGCTGAAACTTCTCCCAAACGATTCCTCTAACAAAACAGAAGACTCCCTGCAGCCCAGAGATTCAGCTGAACAAAAACAGAAGAGAACCACGTCACACTCCATCCAGCGATTAACAGAAAAGCAGGCGTGAAGAAACGCCCGACCTTGAGTGACATCCATATACGCGAATGAAAGCCGCAATGCCATACACTCCTTTCACTTACCGTATCAGCAAGGACTGAAACACGAAAACCCCCGTGTTGGCCAGGCTGGGGTTCCTCAGGCACTCTGACACTTCACTGGCACAAGCAGAAGCTATAAATGAGGCTCTTTTTAGACTGCAAAGGGTGCCCAGGATCAAATTAGAATCTAAGGGAAAAAAATATGTATTTCCCAAAAGGTAGTCTGTGATTGCTGACACAGAAGTCAGTTTGGGATGCTGTTTAACGCTGGCGGAAACCGGAAGGGTTAGCGTGACACCCCCCACTCCCCACACTTCCTGGCCACGCGGTGACCAGGACGGACACAACCCAAAACGGGCCAGTCGGCTTCCCTCCCAGGAACGCGGATCTGAGAGCCCGATTCTGGTGGAGTCTCATCACGTGAGCTGGAACGAAGGAAACTGAACTCACATCGAGAGCTTCATCTAAAGAAGTCCCGAGTTCCTGGCATATTCTCTTCCTGCTTAGCACACAAACGGCATCTGGATTCAGTGAACCGACTTTCACTTTGAGTTTTTCAAATTTATACTCTAGGATTATTTTCTGCTTATGTCCTCGTTTTTCCTAAACTCCGATTTCAACCAGTTTATTTGACGACCATATTGACTTCCTGTTTAAGAGCATGATGAGCTATGTTTCTTAAACAGACTGGGTCTGGTGCAGCTAGATTCAACGAATCCCCAAACTCCCCCTCCGCTTCAGAGTATTATTCTGATAGGATTATAGGATTTCTGGTCAATTTTTTGAGGTTTTTTTTTTTTTTAAGTCCTATAACAATTTTAAAATCAACGAATCCTGAAAGTAATTTTCCAAAGGGGGCAAAAAAAGAATTATCGTCTCCTCATTTTTAAAACTCACTTTAATTTCATGGTAACTGCCGTTCGCCAACAGATGAAGGCCAATTTTCTCTCATCATTTGTTCCATTATTTTCCAACCTGTTACAGAATTCTACAGACTATAGATGCGATGTGCCCTTCAAAATGTGAAGTCTGACTTTAGAAAATTAACATAGCCTGGCTTGTCTTCTCCCATAATCATTCGTCCAGGGCTCTCCCCCAACCTCACAATGAACACTCAGAAAGGGAAGAAGATATATACATACTTATTTCAATCATAATAGTCAACTATGACAACACAAAGAATTCAAGCTTTCAAAGCACTTAATTCTGCTGAAGATGCAATCATGTTACATGCTTCGAAAATAACGCACTCCCCCATCCTGTTTTTAGAGAACTTTGAAAATCTAGACAATATGCTTCCTTTCAAAACACCAACTGCTTCCAGAGAAAAAGAAAGAAACAGACAAATGATCTTGCCAAGAACCATCTCTGCAGTTTCTCTTGGTAGAGTAGCCCTTTCAGTGGCTACAAAGATTTAAATTCAATCCTTGATTGGATTGATGATATACCTCCTTTCATTTACTTAGAACTGGATTTTAGAACAAAAAAGAGCTTAGAGTACTCTAATTCAGTTGTTTCCAACTTTTGCAAGGACGAGGACCCCTCTGTGATGCTAAGAAATGTTAAGGACTCTTACAATAGCTGTGTCTAGCGATGGAGAAAGTAAAGAAAAAACCATGAGTGCACAGTAATTCTTTAACAGCCACCTGCACACACCTGTAAAATAGTAACACATGAATCTAATTCTTCTTTCTTATTACAGAGCCAGTTAACGTCAGAACTGAGTCTCAAAACAAGTCTCCAGACTTACGACACAGATGGGGTTCTAAGATTCCAGAGCGTCACTCAGCACAGAGGAAGGTTTTCTCTAAGTATCCCCAACAATCCGCTTAGGAACTACACAAAGCGATCTTCAAGTTCTTACGGGAAAACAAGCAAAGATCCGGAATTCTGAAAAAGAAGACTGAAGCGTAGAGGGCATCCCTGTCGGCTATGAGGCGCTGTACAGCTACAGTGACTAATGTGTGCCGCTGAAACGCAGAGATGACTCCTAACACCTCGGAACGCAGTACAAAATGGGTGTGGCATTTCGTATCGCTGGAGTGAAGGTCATTCATTAAATGCTGCTGTAACAATCTATGGGGGGAGGGCAGCCAGACGGGGCCCGTCCTTACCGCTCAGGCCAAAAGCAGCTCCAAACGGAACCAACAAAGGACCGGAAGAAACACAGAAGATTTTTTTTTTTTTTTAATAATCTTGCAGTGGAGAAGGTCTTGTGAAACATGATTGAACAACAGAAGCCAAACGTTAAACTACTTGAAAGAATCAAATATTACTTCACTACTGAAAATCAGACAAACAAAGCCAACGTCACCCACCGAATGAAGCCCCTCCGGAGCGTTACAATCTTAACCATCAGACAAACCCAGATTCTCTGCCATCCAAGCACAGCACTCCTGTTTGCCATACAATCCCAGATTCCTCAGAAGATAGTTTTAAAACCATGAAAAATTAAATCTCACAGAATCCATGGAAACGACCTCGCCTAGGCCTGTGGAGTGAGATTTCTACAGCACCACCCTCAGCTGTGACCTCTACTCACACTAGAAACCATCAGCAACACAGTAAGTCTTTCGTAGGCATTGGGGGCCACAGTTTAACTTTAGCAAAACGTACACGTGGCAAAGCAACAGGCATTTTTTCAGAGTAAGTCTGCTCTGGGATGTATGGTCTGACAGTCAGCATGCAGACTCAGCAGTAAATGCTCACCTAGTTTACAATGTCAACAGACACTACTGGGCGCCTCCTGCATGTAAGCCAGCTCTAAGATGAAGAAGAACCAGTCTTCTGCCTTCCAGAAGCTTACCATCTAATTTATCCGCGAAACAAACCGTGAGGAACGGATGTCCTTATCAACAGCGGCAACATATGTTTCAATCTTCGTATTTCCCCACGTGACTGAGTAAAGCAAAATTACAGTTATCTAATGTATTACTTATAAGCAAATCCCTTCTAACCATGGGATTTTTAAAAAATTAGTTTACGGGTATACCTAAGTGACTCGGCCCCCAAACCGGAAGGCACCACGTAACAGCCCATCAGCTGAGCGGGTGCTCCATCTGCAGGGAAATGTAAACAGCTGCTATTTAAACTCAGTCATCATTCAGTATCATATTGGTCCAGAAACCAGGCAATTTTTACCTCTTGTGGACTTTTCCCCTTTATCCCTATCTGGTATTCCACCAAATTCTCATCCATTCATTCTTTCTCTTTGACATGAAAATATTACCTGTTACAATTACGTATTCGCTCACTTCTGTCAATTTTTTCAAAGTTTTTCTTCCTCTTTTGCTTCCCACACTATCGCTTGGGAGGACGTTGTGTATTTCACGATGAAAGCTCTGATTCAGAAGGCATCTGCCCAGCCCCCCCTCCCCCCCCATCTCTTCCCAGAGGCTGGACGCTACTTCTCCTCCATAACCTTGGCCAAATGGCACCAGCCATCAGAACTATCAAAGGAGGAACTGTTTTCACTTCGTTCCATTTACAAAGACTTTGAAACAGTTCTGACTCTCTGTAGGATCATCTACAGGGCAATTCCGACTTTGCAAGAGATGCCAAGACCTCTTGTCCTATATGTACCTTCAACACACAGATACTAGCAAGTAAAATTCCTGAATGATTATCTCACGTGTTTCTTTGCTGCCCATGAGTGCTTCCCAGATAACATAAAACGGAAAAATATTTTATAAGTTCCTTATTTTAATTTGAAGAATGACTGAACTCAAATCATCCTTTTATCTGTTAATTATAAAGAAATGAATGAAATTATAAGTCAATCCCAATAAGCTATCCTTAATAATTTCTGTAATAAATAATTCTTTGGTTAACAACTAGACTCCCAATATTCTACAGTGAACATATCAACTACAGATTAGGTTAACAGAGGCCATACAGGCTTAATTCTAGATCCTATGAATACTGTTTCAGAAAAATTATGTTCACTGCGTAGTACTGGAAATTAAAGTCACACTTTTACTCTAAAAATAAGCGCTCTAGAGAAGCACTCCTAGCAAGTATTTCCCGTGAATTATAAGACATCCTCATTTGCCACAGTCAAGGATTTTCATAGTAAGATCTTTAAAATCCTGAGATGTTTCATTTGTATTCCAGCAGAAACCATCAGCCCTCAAGAAAAAGCAAGAGAAAGGCTCCCCATTCTGTTAATTTACTGGTCCCCGGCGACTAAACCATGATGAAGCACCTTTGCTATAATGCTTGCTAGATCTCCATAATCCTGCAAAACCAAGGGTGTCTTTTTTTTTTTCCTGGAAGGGAGGGGGATGGTAGGAGAGCACCAGAGGTACCACTTAAAAGTTAGAGATTTAAGTAAACATTAGGAAAAAATGCAGCATCTTCCAGGAGGTCAGAGATTCACTGCCCTGAGCCCCAAAGGAACTTCACTGAACTGAGTTCTCCAGATCTTTCTGAGCAGATCACTTCCTGGTGAGCCGTGGCTTCTGCCCTCCAAACCTTTTCGGGCTCCTGAGGCAGCACCCACACTCCGGATGCCTGTTACCATCTGCTCCTACTATCTGAGGGGAATGAAACGGTCCTGACACAGCCTCCCGACCACAAAGGCAAATTTCAAGAAAGCAAGAGTGGCTTCACAAGACTGTCACAGCTTTAAGAAGGAAGAAGGGACATTCTACAGATTACAGAAGGATAATTTAAAGACAGCTCCCAAGCCCCAGTACAGTGTGTTTAGGGCCACTTTTCTGAAAAACTGCTCAAAGAAGCGACAAAAACAGGAAATATCATCAAATTCATAACTTTAAAAAAATGCTTTTTAATAGAATAAGGCATTTTTAATGAAAACACCACCTGACATAAAAGAACTGTGCTTGGGTTTGAGGATCCCTGGGCCCTGCTTCCCCCTCACCTGTGCCGACTCTGACTACGACCTTCTCTGCATCTTCTGTGGGACCGTTTTGGGCACAGACAGAATAACAACAGGTGCACAGGAGAAAGGGCCCCCCGCTGCATCAGGTCCTCAGCCAGCACTACCCATTCACCCGCTGCTTGAGGCCCAGAAGCAGTTCTCTGTGTCTCATCCATTAAGGAAAATCATCCTACTTTTTCCCATCCTTGCTTGTCTCTGTTGCCTCTGGAACTTGCCCTCACGTGACCCGGGACCATCTGAATAAAAAGCTCCCGCAGAGGACTGCCGTAGACATCAAATTTGATCACGTAATGAAGACCCCTAACACGTACATCATCAGACGTGCACTCTTCTGAGAGCTGACACACATCGCCCACACGAACTCTGTCCAAGCCACGGCACCTTAGCTGTTACCCTCTTTCCACTAAGACCCCAGGCTGCAAATTACCACTTAGCATTCATTTCTTTCTGCCCCATTTTTAAACGTCCATAGAGGTGCCCTTCCACAGCTTTCTTAGTGACTAATTATGCCCTCAAGGTATTGACCCTCTTAGGAGATCTGTTAACAGCTAAGAAGGACGTCTAGGTTGTTCTGCCCTCTCTTCCAAGGTGTGGTCCCAGGACGCACACACAGGTCTGAAGGTTTCTTCGGAATTTTCTTGCTGTTGCTATTGTTCTTTATTCTGCCGATTCCTGGGCGATTTTTTACTCTCAGTACAGAAGTCGACCCTTCATTCAGTATTCACGTGGCTTCCTTTACTCCTTACATCAACTCTGCGGGGCAGGCTTTGTTTTCTTAGACAAGGAAGTCAAGGCTCACGGAAGTTAAGAAATGGCCCCCAAACCAGATAGCTAATAAACGGCAAAGCCAAGATGTGACCCAAATCAGTCTGGCCCCAAACACCGGCTCTTGACTGGGTTGCAATTCTGTCTCTCATCAGGTCTGAGAGGCACTCAATCATCCAGCCCTGTGCACATCCCACTGTGTTCCAGAAACAAGACAGCATTTATTGGAAGTAGGTGAAAAAAAGAAAAGGAAAATAAGAATAGAAGCATTAAATGAGCTAGAAATGAGACACATACAGAAGGCATCCCTTAGGTCCTGCACATCTGCTTCAGGTGAGCCACAAATCTGGTTCAAGAACCTGTAAAGGGGAATCTAAGGTTTTACAGAATAGTGTCCACAAGCCACACATCTACCAACTACTAAACCGAAGTGCCTTTACTCCTGATTCTAAGACCTGGAAGCAATTCCAGCAAACATAGAGTCCACACCTACTGACATCCTATCCCAAAGCGGGGGCTGAATAATCCCCAAGGCATATTCCTCTTTGTTCAATGTTCCAAATGGCCCCTCTGTTCTGATTCCAGAGCCTAGCTGGCATAGTATCATAGCAAATGACTGTCGAGGAAAGAATCTCTAGTAAATGGTCATTAAAAAGCCAAGAAGCTCTGATCGTCTTCCATTGATAATATAAGTTGGGACCCCCTGCCCACAGAGCAGTAGTTTTGTAACTTTTTTTTTTTTTTTTTAACAAAATTTTCACCAGAATGCCAAGCAGCCAGAAGGGAGTAACTCTGGTTGGAACTAGAGTGAAAGCTTCCAACTGATTTCTTCATCATAACTTCTCTGAAACTTGGCAAGTCACTCAGGACTGTCCCCTGCCCTCCCCGACACTTACAGCTAACCCACCTCCTACTGCTTCCTTCAAAGTTTATCGCTTGTTTTCCTTCCAAAAGGAGCAATTAGCAGCAAAAGTAAAACTCGGGGTGGTAAGTCTATTAAATAATACACTTCTTAAACGTACATACAGGATATCTCAGCAAATTAAGAAAACTGAAGCAATACGTAACAACTTACATATGGCAGCAAGGAAATACGAGTGACTAGAAAAGTTACAAAACTATGCTAGATTTAACAGTGAGAGCATTAAAACGTAATCTTAGGATACAGCATTTACCGTTTATACATCTGGGGGAGAGGGAAGGAAAACATCAAAAAGCTCTGGTCAACTCAAACCTCTCTGGGTTTCTATTTATTCAACTTTCCTAAAATGTGATTTAACTAACTACTGTTCATATCCCTAACACTTCAGGAATTCTGGGAAGTTAAATGTAAATGAAATTTGCCGAACCTTATGATTTATTTTAGTACTTTCATGAGAAGACCAGGATGAATCAAATTTCACTCAATTTAGGAAAAGAAATCACATTCCATTCATCCAGATAAGGAAGGATTCCTCATTCCACCAATGACCAGTGCCTGCAAAACAAACATCATCTTTAAAAACAACAGAAAGAAATTCCAAAATTACCAGAAATAATTTGAGGCTGACACTAGACTTAAAGGGGGAAAAAAGTCAACAAGCACCGAAATGTATTATATGAAATCCAACACTTCAGAAATCATATTTGAATGCTAACTGGACCTACAAACACATATGCGTCTAATGCTCGGCCGCTTTTATACAAAGCCCGCTGAAAGTGGGATCCCATTCACGGAGGTTCTCTGAGATGTTCCAGACAGAAACAGCAACCGCGCAAATGCTTAAGCTACTTTCTGCTACAGCACTTCTGAGGGAAAAACAGCGTGAAAGCCAACTTCTGAACATATTCATATTAATAAAAACCTATCCTAATACCCTTCTAAATGGAAAAACGTAAGAGGTTATTTTTAAATGCAAATTTACATATTGGAAAGCCAAAAATACGCAGCAAGAAATGACTGGAAATACAGGCATCTCTACTCTTCAACATCTAAGGTTTCGGAAACGCAGTCAATCTAGAAATCACGCGTTTTTCGGCATGATTCAGTTTCATTTTTTCTGGGCTCATTCATTCGTTTCTGATGACCATGCACAATCAGTGGGCACGCTAACCGTTGGGAATGCTGTCTCCTGGTGGAAAAGGGTCATCACAGGGGCGTATATCATGTCTAAAGATCACCGTAAGGTGGGGACAAAGAAGGAGCAAGATACAAAGAGAATAATGCTTTCCTTGTCTTTCATTCTTTTTCCCCCAAAAGTTCAAAGAGACAAAAAAATAATGGTAAACTAGGCACGGTGATAATGGACGTGAGATTTTGTTTTATCTGCAAAACAACCCAAAATATCAATGTCTCCTCAGCGAAAGAGAACTGTTGTTTTCAACCTTATTTCCCATTCTTGGCACTTCAGTTTAGTGTTTGTCTGGAATCAGGCTACTCACCTGTGTAATCCATGGAACGTTAAAATATTTGAATTTTGTCTGTCTATCATCTCAAATTACTCAATAAAAGGAAAGCCAAAAAAAAAACAATCATTAAATAATTTGCTTATAATGAATCATAACCAGCCTTCCCCTTCTCTAGCTTGGATATTTTATTGACTTTTGTATTTTAATCTAGTTTCTCTCTTCTTGTTGTTTTACAGTTTCACAATAGAAAGACAGTTCCGCACAACTATCATTCTAAAATTCTATAGTCTAAAACACAGTCAACATAAATAGGTACATAGACGATTTCCATCATTTCCTTTAAACTCATTTCCATTTTTCCTCTCACTTTTAACTTACCAAACCAAATTATTACTGAATAACATTTTAGCCTCAGATAAGCTCTCAAATGTTTCTTTGAAAAGATGAATGTTCATTTTAAAACAAATGCTTTTCACCTCTCTTTAAAAAAATAAAAAGTAAAACACAGTCACAGATCATTTTTCGACAATTTTGAGGTTAAGTTCTACCTAGACCTTAGGAGATTAACAAAACTGACAAACCTTTAGAATGACCACACACACACACAAAAAAACGAGAAAAATCACAAGCTGCTAAAATCAAGAATGAAGAATAGACATTGAGGGGCTTCCCTGGTGGCGCAGTGGTTGAGAGTCCGCCTGCCGATGCAGACACGGGTTCCTGCCCCGGTCCGGGAGGATCCCACATGCCGCGGAGCGGCTGGGCCTGTGAGCCACGGTTGCTGAGCCTGCGCGTCCGGAGCCCGTGCTCCGCGGTGGGAGAGGCCACAGCAGTGAGAGGCCCGCGTACCACAAAAAAAAAAAAAAAGAATAGACATTGATCACTACCAACCAGAAAAACTTCACAAGGATTACGAGGGAATACTCTCAAGAAGTTTATGCCACCAAACCAAACAACTTAGATGAAAAGGAAAAATCCTGGAAACATACAAATTAACAAAACTGACTTAAAAAGAAAGAGATAAGCTGAATAAATGTATGGCAAGTTAAGAGATTGAATTAGTAATTTAAAATCTTCCCACAGAGAAAACCTCAGGCCCAAATGACTTCACAGGTGAATACCTAAAACAGAAATACCAATCTTTCACAAATTTTTCTAGAAGAGGAAACACTTCCTAACTCATTCTATGAAACCAGTTTTATGCTGACACGAATGCCAGACAAAAATAGCACAAGAAAACTACAGATCAGGGCTTCCCTGGTGGCGCAGTGGTTGAGAGTCCGCCTGCCGATGCAGGGGACACGGGTTCGTGCCCCGGTCCGGGAAGATCCCACATGCCGCGGAGCGGATGGGCCCATGAGCCATGGCCACTGGGCCTGCGCGTCCGGAGCCTGTGCTCCACAACGGGAGGGACCACAACAGTGAGAGGCCTGCCTACTGCAAAAAAAAAACAAAAAACAAAACAAAACAAAAAACTACAGATCAATATCCCTCATGAATTAGATGCAAAAATACTCAACAAAATATTAACAAATCAAATCTAGAAACACAGAAAAAGAATTACATACCATGAACAAACGGGATTTATCCGAAGAATGCAAAGTTGGTTTAACCTCCAAAACTCAATTAGTACTATATGTCATATTAATAAACGACAATACTACATGGGTGTCTCAATAGATACAGATTTTTCTTTCACAAAATCCAACACCCATTTGTGGTTAAAAACCCCCAACAAAGAATTTAGCATCTATTCATTCACGGTCAGGGCTTTCTATTTAAGACATTCTTCCCTACTCTAGGCCATGAAGCTACCCTATATTATTTTTTACCTTTCATCTTTAGATCTACAGTCTGTCTGGCATTGATTTTTGTGTATGTTATAAAGTAGGGGTCAAATGTCATTTATGGACATCCATCTCAAGGATCACACACCAATGACCAAAAAGACCATCCTTTCCAAACTATTTTACACTTAACATAATCAAATGTCTACAGATGTTTGGTTCTGTTTCAGGTCTCTCTGTTCAGTTTCATTCATCTGTTTGCCCACAGTTGTGACAATACCACATGGTCTAGAATATTACAACTTTATAAACTCTTGATATCTGATAAGTCCTGCCACCTGTTGTTCTTCAAGGGTGTCTTGAAATTCTTTGCCCTCTACATTTATATAAATTCTAGAAACAGATAGTCAATTTCCACCTCCTAAGATTTTTTCATGCTATGGACTAGGGTTGAACAGTATCTATATCAATTTAGGGTGAACGGACATCTCTAAATTTCATAACATGAACATGGTATAAACCCTCTTTTCTTACCTGTTCCTTAAATTCTCTAAATATTTTACGGTTTCCTATGTAAAGGTATTATAAATTTCTTACAAGTTCTATTCCTATATATTTGGATTTTTAATGCTATTATAAGTAGTACCTTTATTAACTTCATTTTCTAATTGTTTACGGCTATAGAGAATCTAGCAACCATGCTAAAGACACACCTTAAGTCTAATAACTTACACGGATTCTTTTGGATGTTTCTGCATACACAATAGTTTCACCTGCATATACTGAATTTTTTTCTTCTTTTCCAACTCTAGTATTTTTTATTTCTTTTTCTTATCTTACTGTGCTGGCAAGAACCTACAATATAATGCTGAATAAATGTGGTAATTACAAGCATCCTTATCTCATTTCCAATTTTAGAAGATAACTTTTCATTATTTCAACACTAATATGATATTTGCTCTAAGTTTTCTCACCGATACTCTTCCTAGTTTGCTTAAAAGTTTTTCATCATGAATAGATATTAAATTTTAGTGTTTCCTGCATCTAATGATGACTGTATAGTTTTTTTCTCTATCAATATGGTGAGATGCGTTGGATTTGTTGAATGCTAAACCGACACTGCATTCTAGAATAAACACCAATTGTTCATGATATATTATCATTTTATGTTGATAGATCTAATTGTTATCTTTTAGGATTTTTGCAAGCATGTTCATGAATGAGACTGTCCTATGATTTTTTTCTTGTAACATCCTTGACAATATTAGATATTAAGATTATGCTGGCCTGGCAGGACTTTCAGGCTCAGAGGATTTTGTCCACCTGCTTCCAAATCTCCTCATACATTCTCCCTCCAAAACATACACAAGGAGAGCAAAAATATCCACATATGATCCATGCCTTCCAGCATTGATATAGGAGGTGGAATACAACAGCCTTCAAATCATCTGTAAGTGGAGGAATAAACTAACTGAATTCCAACAGAGCTTCCAACACACACCACTGCAAGCCTAGAGATGCTTCTCGTGCTGAGTCACTGACACGTTGCATTATTCACGTAAGCCCACCACACCTAAAACACCAACTTGGGAGGCTCAGCCATCACTGAAAGTACAGGTGGTGTTGTTTTCATTCCTGATCCTCATGTAGTTTTGATTCTCATTATTTATATACAGCTTTATTATGATGAGTATTTCCTATAAGTTCATTCAAATCTTTGTTTAATGGGGGACAAGACAGACAAGCTCCCACCACTTACGTCCAATAAAATCATAAGCATCTCAAACAGTAAAAAATTGGATAAAGTATACATTCCATTAAAAAAAACTGTACATGCAACTTTTACTTACACACAGTTGATCTAAGTTATATCAGTGTCCAAAAAGAGAAAAAATGCTGAGTAAATATTAAAATGCAGGGCAATACTGTTTGTCTCAAATGAAATTTGACTATCAGTAGCAACCAAATAGCCTAAGAAATAAAGCCACAAACTTCTAAACTGCATAGCAGAAAACGTAGCCATAAATGTAGTTTCAAAGAAAAATTCTGTCCTAAACCCTTTAATGCCTGAGCCCCAACACAATTCTTCCAAATGATACCCTAAGTTTTGTCATGACCATAATTTTTTTTTTGGAGGGGCAGAATGGAAGGAACTGGGCATATTGGAAGTGGAAGAAGGCTTTAATTAGCCTATGTGATGCAGTGGACAAACAGCACAGAAGCTGTGCGTTTTTAATTACAGCTCAGGTAGGGACTTCATTATCGCGGATAAGCCTTGTAACGGTTCAAAATTACAATGCCAATTTTTAAAAAAAGAAGTAACGTTTTAATAATCTTCCTCCCTGGGATATCTCAAAGAACAATTCCCACTTTAGTCAAGCCTTTGGAAACAAAGTTGTTTGCAGTGTGTAATTAAAATCTGAAGGCAGGTGACTGGGGAATTTGGGGGTTTCTGTGACTGCTGGTTTTTAAACCAATAATCAAGGTAGTTAACTCTAAAAGGTGTACAAAAAAGGGAGACAAGTCCTATGGAAAACTAAGAACCAAGATATGTTTTAAATCTACAGGGTTGGTTATAAAACAAATGCTTTCCCATTTCTACTGAAACAGACGAAGGTCCTATTCTGAAAAATTACAATCATGCCCCCAAAATTAAGGTCTTACTTTGCAGAGATGGAAAGTGAATCTATTCCTCCCCTTTCTAGGCTGTGGACAGCCTCGCACAGGATGAGACCAACGTGAGCACAGGCTCTATCTCCTTGCAACCTTCTGGTTAATGTCATCCTCCCTTTGGATGGGACATTTTGCTCCCTCCTGTTTAGACACTATTCCTTCCATGCACCACAGGGAGTAATTCAAATCCATGGCCTCTCCTTAAGCATTCACTCTAACCTGAGGAAAGAATACCACCCAGCAAAGAGTTACAAAGTCAGCTGAAAGCTGATATCTGCCTAGGTAATTCCCTAACACAGGACTACATAAGGTAATAGGCAAAAACCAAAACCCCCTGTGTCATACACATATTTTGAGGAGCTGAAAAAATAAGTGTGACATTAGTAGGGCAAGATGACTCAGATCAAGTTTTTAAAATTACATAGTAGGGGTAGTGTTCTGCTTAGGTCATGAATCAAAACTTATGACATATTCAGTCAATGAAAAAGTATCTGTTGAAGCTCTTCTATGGCAAAGAATACACTGTTACATCCACTTAGCTGATAAAATACGGCTACATGGGTTGTGGTTCACAGTCAATCACATCCACACTTTTATACTGCAACAGAATTTCACTGAACTGTTCACGTGCACAAAAACAAGTACCAGCACTCATGGGAGGATGCTCTGAGATGAACTAAAATGCAACGGTTGTAGCAGGCGATGCAATCTTCGGATTGCGCTGGAGCACAACTTTTATAGGCCCAATACGGGTTTTCAGAAATCAGAAGTACTCAGAGACCAAAGGTCACATCCGCTGGGGGAAGACAATGTGTGTTATCACTGCGAGCTAAGGCTATGACCTAACGAGGTCTTTACCTCAGGTTATCTGACAAAGGCAGACACACCTACGAAACAGGCACCACGATGTCTGGTTGTTGACCAGAAGGGAGTTTATAGTTACGGGAGCTGGACAATCGACCCTCTGCCTCACCTCTCTAGCTTTTGACGACAGGACCTTGGCTGTATCAACACTGTTATCACCAGTAACGAGCGTGATACACAGTAGGCACTCAAACACGTGTGGACCTCCTGAAAAGAACCAGAAAGCAAAAACTGAAAGAAAGAAATTAAAATAAATAAAACACTGAAAAAGTTCAAGAATATAGCTGAAGACGTCTTTACATTAGTTTCAAGACCACTGCTCCAGAAGGTCAAAGGGCATCCCAACAAGAGGAGCAAGGGACAATGTCACTCGTCCAAAGTTTAGAAATGATCCCAGATGCTGTGCTCAGGGTCAAGGCCCAGAGGCTCTAGTAGACCTGAAAGGTGGGAAAATACCCTGGGATGTTTGGGATGTTTAAAATTTAAAAAAAAAAAGTCAACAGAAGCAAAGAGCTAACCTCAAAGAGAACAGGCACAGGTCCGGGGAAGAAGAAACAAAACAGGGTGGCTCTAAAGATCAGGAGTGAAATCCGAGTATATGGAAAAATATTCTAATCTAGGGACATCTATTAAGTTAGGAGGATAGGCTCTGACACAAAACAAACAAGACTGGCCTTGAGGTAAGTGGCTGAGAAAGCACTGCCAGGACAGGGCAGCAACGGAGAGGACGTCACAGATAATGTGACCCCAGAGGACACCAGGACCTGGAAAAAGACAAGGCTGTGCGCACATAAACCCACCCTTGGAAGGACCACCCGCCCTAGGAAAAGCATGCCTTAAAGGGAAAACAGCATCCTAAAAAGTTTGTTTTTAATAAGAGTAAATAAAGTCACTGTTAAAAACATTCCACCCTGCGCCAGACGTTCTTCTCTAGTGAAGGCCCTTCTCTCCTCTTCAAAATCCAGCCTCCCCTGACTGGCTTCACCTCCTTAGCACCACCACCCCTTAATCCACGGCAATAAGGCTCCACTGTGATGCCTCTTGCCAAAATCAGTAATTACGTCCTAGGGCTAAAACCAATGGAAATTTTGAAACCACCATCTAGCAACCTCTGTCTAGCAACCTCTCTCTCTTGGTACTTTAATATACACAAATCCCTCCATTAAAAAAGAAAAAAACGTCCCCCTTCACCCACCCTCCTCTGTCACCCTTCAGCACCAGCACACTCTGTGGCCCCTGCTCACTAGGAAGCCCTCTTACAAACCAGCCATCTCACTCCTGCCCCCATCCCTGCGTCATCACTGCCGTCAGCTATGTTACAATGACCTGGCTGTTATCATCCCTCTTTGCTGACGTTTTCCTGGACCATGGCTTCCCAGACACCCAAGCCTTTCCATCTCAGTGTGGGAGCTTATCTTTTAAACACAAGAGTCCTTCAGATCCCATTCTCCGCACTCCTTTTCTTTACGCATGGTCTGCACAAGCTTCTTGAATCTACTCCATTAACAAAGGCAGAGGTTCTAGAACTTTCTCTTCTCACTGCACCGGTTCGCTCAGCCCTGATTGCAAGGACAAATGCCTACTGAGTAATAGAACCATTAGATACTGCAAATAACAAGTATCTATGTCCTAGCAACTTAGTACCCATTTGAAAACAGCACACTACAACTGAGAGAAGTGGGTATTTCACTTCTCTCTTCAATAAAGCACAAACAGCATAATTTCTCACACCTTGGAGTCAGACTGGATAGCACCTCCCCCGTTCCCTGGTCCACACCGATCTGCACGCAGAACAGCAACCAGTGAAACCCCAGCTTTGCAAAGATGACGTCATCAGAAGGAACGTGACATAAACTCCTGGAGAAACCGAGCAGGCAGGTCCCGCAAGGCTGACAGCTGTTTGCACTGCTGAGCGTCCTTCATCGAACTCATACTCCCTGCGAGTTCACTGTGGCAAACAGTTTGGGAACCGGTGCTGAGAACTCTCACACGCGTGCCTCCAGTCCAGCCACCTCCCAATATCCGGATCCCAGTGCAGCCACTGACCGCTGCGTCCCGCAGGCACCTTGAACTTGACAAGGGCAGCATCTTTCCCCCAAACGGCGGCTGCTCGCTGTCCTGGGGCCTAAGGACGGCCTCACCACCCACCAGCCGCCCGGCCACAACTCGGCACTGCCCTGTGCCCTCGCTCTCCCAGCACACGCGCGCGCACAGACGCGCGCGGACCACGCCGTCCTACCCCCTCAGGCTCCCCTCCCTCCAGCCTTGCCCCGCTATCCGTTCTCCAAGGGCACGTCTGACTGCGTCCTTCTTCGGCTCGGAAGGCTCCGGCCGTTTTGGTCACCCAGCAGGGAGGCCAGGCCCATCCTAACGGGCCTCGCAGGGCCCCGGAGGCCCGGCTCACCCCTCCTCCTGCCACGCGGCACCCCGGCCCCCTCCCCCCACGCAGCCCTAACCTCGGCTCTAGCTGCTCCAAAGCCTCGTGTCCCCGACAGGCCTCTGTACTCTCTCCTTCCCCCTGGCACTTCTGGGGGCGCTTTCCTCGTTTCTCCGAACCGTCCCCAGGCTCGGGTTTCTGGTCATCCTGGGAGCTCCGCGAGGGCCCGTTCGGAGCACACTGCGCCGTGACCAGCGGCTCCCACGGCCGCAGATGCCGCCGAACCGGGAGCTCATCCGGGGCCCACAGAGGCACCTGCCTTGTTCCCCTGTGTCCCCGAACACCCCGTGAACCCTGGAGTTCGCTGAATGAATAAAGCGGGCCAATGAGTGGGTCCGGCCACTCACGGGATGCTCCACGGGCCTCACCGCGGGTTCTGCCTCAGCAGCCGCCGCGTTGCACGCGAACTGTTCGTCTCGGCACACCATGAGCATCCTCAGAGCTGTCGTCTCTTATTTCTGCAATCCCAGTATTGAAATAGCAGCGCCCGGTACTTCGCAGGCATCCACTAAAGGGCTTTTGAATAAAAAAGGTGACTACCCCATGGCATTAAGTGCGGTTACCCCTGGAGAAAGAAACAGGACCAGACGGGGGGCGACAGGACCAGGAGGAAGGGGGAACTCAGACTTCCGGCTCCACTTATCTCTACAGTGACAGTAAATGTATGTTACAACATGCGTTATTTACGCATTGCTGGTCTACAATATTCCTGCATTACCAGCCTTAAATGAAGGCAGGGGTAGAGAACCAGCGGGGAAGAGGCATGCATGGGTCCCAACGCCATGAGCAGCTCCCGAGAACATCTGCCCTCTAAGAGGAAAACCAGGCCTTAAGAAAAAAAGAGGACTTAATAGAGAAGTCGAACATTTGCAGTCTGTCCAGCCATATGGAGGCGCTCCCAAGAAAACATAAGGAAAGATAGCAGCCTGTGAGTGGAAAACACAATCTCGAATATTCTCCAGAGAAAGTCCTGGGAACTCTAAAAGACCATTAGCAGTGGCCCACGAGCTATATGTTGAATACTTATAACAGGCAACTATTTCAATCAAAACGTTCCAATAACCAGAAGGTTCCTTGCCACATGAAGGCTTCCACGGGAAGGGTAAGGCGCGTCTACAAGGACACACTAAGAAGAGATGGGTGCTATAATGTTGGCAGGACCTCTCGGCAAAGTGTCTTTTTTCACCTTTATTTCAGAATTTTGTAAAAATGGTGTAGCACATCATTGCCTATTAGGTCATAAATCTGAGGCAAACAGAGAAAACAATGCTATAATGCAACTTCATGTCAGCAACCAGACATGAAAGAACAATTTTTATAAGGAGATAGTTCCAGAACGAGCTTCTTTTCACTGTGTTAAGAAAACAGAGACTACAGGTCAGACGGTAACTATATAAAGCCAACCAAACTTTCCAACCTAGTGAGCTTGAAACATCTGAAAAGACACAACTCTCATGAATATCAATTAAGGAGGTCTTTAAAAAATGAAGAAAAATGAGTATGACGTGGACGCTCTTAGGAAGGAGACCAGACGCACAATGAGAACTGCCTATGGGAAAGGCCAAACCAGGCTTTCTTTCGTTTAACCTCTCAAGTAGATAAAAGAACTAGCTTTAAAGAATCTCTGCATTGTTTCACTGCTAGAAAAGGAAAGTTGGGTAAAGCACGTACAAAAAGAAGCCACCAGCATTCAATAGAATTTGCCCTAGAGGCAATAGAGAAGTAAGTCAATTATAACACTTTGAACCTAGTTTTGACAGAGAAGCAGACATTTTAAGTTTTAGGCAAACCTAATTTTTTTTAAGATGCAAAACATTTCTAATGGCTGGCTCCTGCCCTTAAAAAATGTGGATTCCGATTCTTAATCTTTCATGCCCCACGATGCATTTGATTTGAAGAGCTTCAAAGCAAAAACAGGCCTTTTTAATTGTCAGTTGTTAAAAACGTAATAATTACTGCTGGTAATAACTGAGAATTTAAAATTCATCCCCAAACGAGAAAGAATTCCTATTCCGCCCAATAGCAGCTGAGAAACGAGATGCTCCATTCATCCTTAAACCCACAGCTGAGTTTCTTAATAATTAAGAACTCTGCTCTCCACCAGGGAACTCTCCCTTGCACAGAAGCTGAACCAAGAAGAAATCGCCATTGCCGGTTAAGCAGCACACACGGAGAGGCAAAGGCTTTCCCCTCGCCGAAGCCCCGGCGCGCAGGAGGCGCGAGAGCCAGGCCCCGCCGGGAGAGCCTCCCGAGAGGACGCATCCCGGCCCGCGAGCCCCGGCGCGCCCAGTCCTCGCACCCCGCAGCGGGCCGCTCGCAGGCTGCCGACCCCTTCCCGGCACCCGGAGCCCAGCTCGGCTACCAAGGCCGGGACCAGGACCACGGGCGCCCGCAGCCCCGGGGGAGGGGGCACCGGCCGCGGGGAGGGCGAAGCCGAGGGGAGAGGGCCGGACCCGGGCGGCGGGCACGCGGGGACTGGGCCAGGTGCGGCGAGACCGCGCGCAGCCCGGAGGGACGCGAGGCTCCCGGACGCGAGGCAGCCCCGGGCCCACGCGTGCGGCGCGGGCCGAGGCCCGGGCGCCACCTGCGGCCGGGACGGCGAGCGCCTGCCCCGCAGCCGGGTGGCGCCCACCGGGGCCGGGGGGCGGCGCGGGCGAGAACGGTGCCGGGCCGCGCGGCGACGGCGGGAAGCCCGGGCCGGCGCGGGAGCCGGCGGGGAGGATGCGCCGGGCTGCAGGGCGGGCGCGGGCGGCGGCGCGGCCGCAGTGGGCCCCACCGCCCGCCCGAGCGCCCGGGCAATGCAGCAAGTTCACTTGGCCGCGGGGCTGCGGGGCCCGCGCCCGCCTCTGCCCGCGGGGCAGCCGCCCAGCCCGAAGCCGAGCAGCGCAGGGGTCAAGGCCGGGCACAGGGAGACGGCTGGCTGCAGCCCGCACTCACCGGTCCGCGGTTCCGCCGCCGGCGCCGGCGCCGTGCTCTCAGCTCCATGGTCCCGCCGCTTCGCGGCCGCCCGGCGCCCCCACCCCGCACCGCCCCGCACGCAGCGGCGCCAGCGACGCCGCCTCCGGCCCGGCCACGGCCGCGGCCACGCCCCCTCCCGGCGGGGGGCCAGGCCGGAGCGAGAGGGGGGCCCAGCGCCGGCTCCACCAACCAGGGCCGGCTCACCGGCCGCTGCCCCCGGATTGGCGAGCGCCTCGGCCAATGGGGGCGCGGCAGGAGTGCGGCGCGTCGGCGCCGGGGGGCGGGGGATTGCGGAGGAGGTGGCTCTAGCCCTTCGTCCTCCGCCCCTGGGGTCGGGCTGAGGCTTTAGCCGGAGTCCCTCCCGGAGTGGACAGGTAGGGACTCTTTGGGCAGAGTTTAGCCTGGGGGCCGTGCAGCACCTCCGCTAACGATGTACCACTGCAGTCCCTTTGGGTTTCCACCCATACTCTAACCTTCCCTGGGTTTGAGGGCTCTTGGAGACAGAGGTCCATCTATCTACCTGTGTGCTGCAGAGTTGAGGGTTCACAACCCTGAGAGGATTACAGCCATGCCCTCGGTTGGTCTTATGCCCTTCTCAAATCCGTCAGCATTCTGCCTGCAGAATCTTCTCATTCCCTCTGCAGATTCCTCTCTTCTTTTCCCCCCGCCCCCGACTTCAGTCTCCGTCCGCC
Organism: Delphinus delphis; assembly: GCF_949987515.2. Classification (NCBI taxonomy): domain Eukaryota; kingdom Metazoa; phylum Chordata; class Mammalia; order Artiodactyla; family Delphinidae; genus Delphinus; species Delphinus delphis. Next base: position 4,359,257 of record NC_082700.1, on the reverse strand, counting down.
CAAATGTGAGAGAATCCACAATACCTATTAAATACAGGGTATCCCATAAACTGCCCAGCCAAGCCCCCTGGCAGTGGGACTTGATTGATGACTCGGGAGTAAGCTTAAGGAAAGAAAAGGGAGGAGGAAAAGGAAGGAAAGGAAGACAAGAAAAAAAGGAAAAGCCAATTATGTTCTCCTAGGTCCTGAAGGAAAGGGGTTTAAAAATGGAAGTGTTATCTTTATTTTACTTGCCTTTATGCTTTTTGGTTTACCGATAAGGTCACTAAATTGAAAAGCTTTTAGGAAATAAGTTCAAATCTCAATAAAGAGTCCTAGAAAAACTAACTCAGGTTGTCTTTACAGACATGTGATAACTACCCACATCTGATCCGGCTCCTAACAGCAACTAAATGCTAGGGAAAATGCATAGCAGCTGATAACAATTTTAGCAAAGTTTGAAGCACCAGAAATGCAGAAGAAAACGCATGCATCCCTCTTCATGTGTAATCTATTAACCTACATTACTTCCAAAGGAAGCGTTTTTAAAGCTCTATTTTAAGGTGACATATATTTAATTTCCATACCATGTCAACATGAAATATTCTGGTCATTAATAAGGTAAACAGGAGTTTAGTGAATTATTACAGTGCTCTGTATTTGTAATATTGATAGTAGGGTGATAAATTTCTGTTGCATTCAAAGCTGACTTGTTATTCAAGTTGAAATGGCTTTCCTTCATTTTATCTTCATTTACCCAGGGGAATAGCTTCCAGGTCTATATTTAGGTCATTGATTTAGAATTCAAAAATGTGAAGGTGTAAGATACCCAGAGTCTGTTTTCAGGGTTGCTAATCACATTTCCGTTGCTTCTCCTGTCTTCAGTGACCCCCCCGCAACTTTATATGAACTGCTGCTACACTTAATTCACACCCACTATTAGCCCTTAATTGTACTGTCCTGAAGTGTTCAGGATTGTTTCATATAAGTCGGTTTTATCTCTAATTAGATGTTAAGTTCCATAAGGGTAAGGTCCTTATTTTATACTACAGTTTCCTTCCCCCGTAATGTCTAGTGCAGTGCTGAATATGTAGTAAATATAACCTTACCCTTAGTATTGTGTCCATAATGTAGAGAATTTTCTTCAAATATAGTACTTCTGTGAACCAGCCCTTTAAGTAAAATTGCTCAGAGCAGTTGCCTTAAGGGGCTAATGCCTCATACTTAGCTGGAAAAATGTTGCCAAATCAGGGAGTAAATTGGTTGCCTGTAACAGAAACTTGAGTAAAGTGCAGACCAACAGGGGTTGCTTCTTACCACGTGACAGGAAGTCTGGAGACAGCCTGGAGGGTCTGCAATATCTCCAGGGTGTCAGTATATCTCAGGCTGCTTCTCCCCGTTGGCTCTGCTGTCCTTAGCATGTGGCTTTGTCTTCCTCTCACAAGATGGCTGCTCCCCTTCTGGACATTGTATCATATTCTGGAAAATGGTAGGGGGATGGGTAAAGGACGTAAGATCAAAGAGATGCCCGCCAACTGAATCTTCCCCTTAACAACCTTTCTGGGAGGCCCCAACCAGCACCTTCTGTTTGCTTCTTATTGGCCAGACCTGTGTCACACTGTGACATACCCCTGAGTGCCAAAGAGTCTGAAATACTAAGTAATATAAGCCAGGGACCTTGTCTGCAGCAATGTGAGGGTTCCGTTAGTAAGGGAAAAGGGGAATGCAGTTTCTGCCACAGTTGCTGAATAAATGACATTCTCTATTCACTCCTGTTTATTTATTCATGAAATGACCCACTTTTTTTTTAAGCCATTCAAATTGCAATAAGAAAACAACCCAGTATAAAAATGAGCAAGAGATCTGAAGAGATGCCTCATCAAAATAGAGATGGCAATATTCAGATGTCAAATAAGCATTATATGTCAGAGAATTGCAAGTTAAAACAATGAAATGCCACAACATACCTTCTAGAATGGCTAAAATTCAAAGAGCTGATAATACCAAATGCTGACAGGGATGGGGAGCAACTGGAATGCTCATTCATGGCTGGTGGGAATGCAGAATGGTACAGCTGCTTTGGAAGACAGCATGGCAGTTCTCCACAAAGCTAAGCATAGTCTTACCACACAATCTAGCAATCGAGCTCCTTGGTATTTACCCAAATGAGCTGAAAACGTAGGTCCACATGAAAACCTGCATACAAATGTTTGTTTATAATTGCCAAACACTGGAAGCAACCAAGATGTCCTCCAGTAGGTTAATGGATAGACAAACTGGTACATCCAGACAACGGGATGTTATTCAATGATAAAAAGAAATGAGCTATCAGGCATGAAAAGACATAGAGGAATCTGAACTATATATTACTAAATGAGAGAAGCCAGGCTACATACTATGTGATTCCAACTATATGACATTCTGGAAAAGGCAAAACTATGGAGACAGTAAAAAACAGATCAGTGGCTGCCAGGGGTTAGGAGGAGGGAGGAACGTACAGGCAGAACACAGAGGATTTTTAGGGCAGTGAGACTGCTGTGTATGATATTATAGTGGTGGACTCCTCATTATACGTATGTCAAAATCCATAGACTGTACAACCCAATGTATAACACAAAATGGGACCTTCATGTAAACTATGGACTTTAATTAATAAAAATGCATCAGTCTTGGTTCATTCATTGCAACCACACTAAAAGAAGATGTTAATGATAGTAGAAACTGTGTGAGGGGCTAGAGGGGTAGCGGGTGGGTATATGGAAGTCTATGTACTATCTGCCCAATTTTTCTGCTAATCTAATCTAAAACTCTACTAAAAAATAAAGTCTGTTAATCATTTTTTTTAAAATGGGAATCATAGTTACCGTAATAATGTCAACACACTGAGGTTACCATTATAAAGAGAAAAAATTTGCTTTGGAGGTGTCACCTTTGTTTTATTTATGGACCTTGAATGCATTCACAGACAAGTTCTATTGCCCTTCAACTATGGCTAAATCTTAAAAAATTCTTCACATATACTTTTTTTTCAGTTTTAGTTCTGGGTAAAAGATTTACCAATTGTCTGCACATTGCCCCTTTTTTTCCTCAATCTTTATCAGTCTCTGTCTCCCTCCCTGTCTCCCACTGCCACTTTATCTATCTCTGTCTCTCTACCTCCCTGCACACAAGAAGTTTTTTGTTACGCAACCACTGAAGGTGAATTGCAGACACCCAGACACTGTACCCTAAATATTTCAGCATGTATCTGCAAGAACAAAAATGTCTTATTCTATAATAAGAGACAAGCAGAGCCTACGAAATGGGATCACAGAGACTAGGTATCTCTAACTTCTCAAGACTTCATTACTCCCTTTTTTTTCCCCTGTAAATATTTGTCCAACCTGATATATAGGTGCTTTATCCCCAGGAACTGATATGCTGAAGCAGGAAAATTAAATTTGGGAGCATGGGAGGTGATGATAACGCATCGCGCTAAAGAGAATTCTGGTGATGTGAAGCGATCCGTCATTTCGTGTTCCGTGAAATGATGTGTGTGAAGCACGTGGTGCAGCCGGTCCTGACCCGCCAGTGAGCTGAATGCACGCTGTCCCGTGTTATTATAACAACTGAACAAGCTCTCAAGCATGTTCCTAATGAGATCCTCACAGCTATATATTTTTAAACCTTTTGAAATGTGCCATCTTTGTTCCACTTCCCTCTTGCCTGGTCAAAATCTTGGATAAATTCCCAAAGTTAAAATGTAGGCAGCTTTAGTGTCATCTTTACTTCAAATCAGATGAATCTGGGAGTGATGACACGGTGACTTTTTCAAGACGCTTTATAAATGAGATACGTACTCAGTGAGTTACTTAAGTTCTCTTTTGTCATTACGAAGTCTTTAGTGGAAAAACAATTGTCATTCTTTTTACTTAATAGCATGTCATCTTACATAAAAATTACAAACTGTTTTGCATTAGGAAGTGAATTCAGTCTCACTTCAGGGGAAGCAAAAGAACAAGAGTGGTTACTAATTAAAAGAACATAATTAGAATACGTAAGAAATCAAATTATAAGAGCACAATAATTGTCGGCATTTTTGACATGTTCATCTGTACTTGTTCTTAGAATGAAGTGAAATAATGACTATAAATACCTCACATAAATCTTTATAAACACACTTCACTTATTTAGCTTTCTTTTGAAGGATAGTATCTATTTTTATCTTGACACTAGAGTGAGATAAATACACATGTCTACATACCCACATCTCACAAGAATAAAATCTACCCCAGAAAAATGAGGAGCTTTACCTTCAATCGGAATATTAGCCCAATTATCTCATGAGAGCAGGGCAGTATAGTGATATTAACCTTATTTTCAAGTGAGGAAAATTATGGGCAGGTGAAAAGAATTCACACATATTGACAATTCATAATTTGCAGTATGATGCGCTTGCTCTACTTAACATTCATAACATCTATTCATGGAATTACGCTTGCTCTATTTAACATTCATAACATCTACTCAGTACATGGAATTACGCCCATTTTACAGATGGGGCACAGAGAAATTACGTTATTTAACCAGGGTCACTCGAGAGTCGGTGATATTTTTGTGGAAAAGCTATTTTTCCAAGGAACCAGGACAGCTGTGAAAATGGCCACGTGTACACACTCTTCTGCGACCACAGCTGGTACGTCCCTTGTCTGTTCCCTGCCCTCCTTGCCTAGTGCCACTACCCAAGCTGAGGTCACTGCCACTTCCTTCTGTGCTGTAGAATATTTCTAACACATGTACCCTGGCTTTATTCCTCTTCAGCCTGTCTTCACATTATTTTATGGGTGATTTTTAAAATTCATATAGATCTGATTGCACCTCTCTGCTGCTCAAAAACCTTCAGAGGCTCCTACCATCTACAAGATAAGTCAAATCATTTTCCAGCTCCAACCAGTTTCCCTAAAGCATCCTGAACTACTAGCATTCTCCCCATGTGCCTGGGCTGTCGGAATACCTGTGGTGCCCTTCCCTTCTGCACCTGGGAAGCCCACCTTTCACAAGGCAGCTCAAACGTCACCCTCTCCGGAGCCTTCTTGCATCTATCCACGTCTGCCTCTGCACTCACATTGTACCCCTCCACCTGCCTTTCCTCCCACAATTATTTCACTGTCCCCCACCAAACAGGGAGTCCCTATAGGGCAGAGGCTATTTCTTATCCATCTTGAATTCCCAGCCCCTACGGCATGCTAGGCATATAACTAATATTTGTTGAATGGATTTCATGATAGCAGAGGAATAACTAATGTCCGAGCCATCCAAACAGCACTTAAAGACAGAGGGCTCCAAGACATCAGTCTTACAAATTTCCATGGTGAGCGCATGGGAAACAGGCTTCCATCCCCCGCGAAGGCCATGAAGCTGATCACGGCAGCAACAGGAAGAGGGAAGGTGTCTGGGTGGTGGGCAGCCTGGCAGCGCAGGCCTGTGTGTCCTGCCTCCTCCACACTGCCCCAGCCCCGCAACACTGGTCAGCTTCTCCTGACCCTCATCCGATAGCCTCACAGTCTGACCTCGCTGCAGGGAAAGCATCTGGATCTGAAGTTACCTGGCTGCCAAGTGCGTTACAGCAAGATAAGCACGGGCCATAATTAGACGCCATTTATTGTCTGCTCACTCTGGGCCCCAGAACCTTGGGAGGCAGGGGGGGATGGGCTGCAGACAGCGTGAGCTCTTGAATGAACCCCTCAGGATCTGCACTCCACACCCCTGTTCACTTAGGACAGTAACTTAGTGTCTCTGAGCCCCCAGTTACCTCAGATAAAATGAGCATAAAAGTGGTTGTACCATGGCCAGTGTTCAGGGAATGTTAATTATTCCTCGTCTCTGCCCTCTCCCTGTCCAGACAGCACTTATTTACCAGCTCTATTCCCTTCTCCACCTGAAGGAAATCTGGTTTAAGTCAGTATTTGACAAACAATGCAGAGGGTTACCTGGAAATGACTGAACCAAAGCTATGACATGGACTCAAGTTCACAAGACGTATTTATTTATTTATAAAATAAATTTATTTATTTATTTTTGTCTGCGTTGGGTGTTCGTTGCTGCGCGCGGGCGTCCTCTAGTTGCGGCGAGCGGGACCTACTCTTCGTTGCGGTGCACGGGCTTCTCATTGCGATGGCTTCTCTTGTTGCGGAGCACGGGCTCTAGGCACGCGGGCTTCAGTAGTTGTGGCGCACGGGCTGAGTTGCTCCGTGGCATGTGGGATCTTCCCGGACCAGGGCTCGAACCCGTGTCCCCTGAATTGGCAGGCGGACTCTCAACCACTGCGCCACCAGGGAAGCCCACGAGACGTATTTAAACAGATAGTAAATTGGGTATAGGATGAGCCTATGTATTGCAATAATGAACTAAAAAAAAAATCAAACCCTGTAAACGGATGTCGCTGAGGGCAATGACCTTGTGCTGGTCCCGTTGGAGCCCACAGAGAATGTGTTCATTCCTATCTGGGAGTGATGTTGCTTTTAGATCCACATGTACATTATTTTCATATTATTACAAAAATTGAAGAGCACTTGCTCGGAATTCGGTTATTAAACTACAGAGTCTTCATTTTGCTGCTTGGGTTATTACTGTTCCTAATTTGCTCCTGAAACAAGTATACAGCTGTCTCTTGCACTGCAGACTGCAGAGTGCCCCGCTACAGCTGCTGGGCTGGCTTTGGTCTCGTGTGTGGTGAGGTCGAGTTAGAGAAGCCACCAGGGCTCTGACGGAAGAAAACGGCTCCCAGGTGGATGCTACCTGAGGAACGTGCCTTTGTTATCAGACGTTCCCCTTGACCACTGGGGCCTAGGAGTTTTGCTAGTTAACCATTCCAAACCCATTTATATGTGGGTTATTATGCAATGGCTTTTCCTATAAAAATTAAAGAGCTTAACAGATTTGGGTGCTTTTTACATTTTACGTTTTTCTTAGAAAAGCCCTTGAAGATAAGATATTTGATAGATAAGGCATCTAAGGCTCAAGGAAGTTAAATAACTTGCCTGGGGTCATCGAGGATTTTTATTTTAATAAATCCCAGAATATTTCCTAATTGCCTTAGCTCCCAGTCTGAGTCATTTTGGGTGGAAAGGGCTGTTGGACTCCTCTTTGCGATTCCCCATGTCAGGTCCACTAGCCCTCACTACCCATAAGCGATAGTCAAGTGTTCTTACTTACTACAAAGCGCTAATTATATTCAACAAACTTTTCTAAAAGGAGACAGGTTGCAAGGTGTTCTGGAGGGCGACAGGCCAAGTATCATGTTTCTTCCTGCCACCAAGGAGCATCCCTCCAGCTTGGAAGGGGAAACCCAGGAATGTTATCAAATGCAAACATTGTAAGTCAAGGAAGAAAGGTAGTAGGTTCTAGGAGAGAAGTCAATTATAAATTAAATTCCACTGGAACATCATGAAGGGGGGAAATAGATCTATCCGAGTGGAAGCATGGAAGAGATAACCTTCAAGTTGAACCTTCAAGGGTAGATGTCATTTTGACAAGCCGACATGTTGGAGAAGGACGCCCCGGTGTGGGAAATGGCAGAGTTGGGGAGAAATGGGAGAAAGTGGTGGAGAAGCTGGAGGAAGAGATTAGGACTTAACTCTGTAGGGTCATGAATGTCTTGCTAAGAAATTCAGACATTATTGCATAGATGGTGAGGACCCACCAGAGGCAGTTCATCCATCCAACCACGCGTGTGAGCGAGCAAATTGGCCCAGCGCTGCAGGAAGGAGTTGAAAGGATGAGCACCTGTGCTTTGGTAGGGCTCCTGCCCTGCCCGGACGGGAGGTGGGTTGGAGAGGAAGGACCCGAGGTGAGGAGGTGAGTTATTAAGTTCTCACAGTTAGTGACAGGTAACGAGGGTCCAAACTGGGAAAGCAGCAGAGAGAGCAAAGAGAAAACGTGGGTGTGGGGCATGGGACAGGGGTCCAGCCCCAGGATTTGGTCCTGGACTGGAAGGAAGAGGAGAGGAGGTTAAAATGTCAGAGATGGGCTTCCCTGGTGGCGCAGTGGTTGAGAGTCCGCCTGCCGATGCAGGGGACACGGGTTCGTGCCCCGATCTGGGAAGATCCCACATGCCACGGAGCGGCTGGGCCCGTGAGCCATGGCTGCTGGGCCTGCGCGTCCGGAGCCTGTGCTCCGCAATGGGAGAGGCCGCAGCAGTGAGAGGCCCGCGTACCGCAAAAAAAAAAAGACATTTCCCACTCGCTTGCCAGTGGACACCAGGAGAAGAGGTCAGGCTCAGCCAGGCTGGGGATACCAGCAGTGCCCCATGATCTGTCTGTAATTCCAGTTTTGTTTTGTTTTTTTTGAAAGAGAGAGAAGCTTCAGGCAGGTGCCACAAAACATGGCTCCAGACACCAGGACTGAGGACCTGAAACCATCAAGTCTCTGGGACCTGGCAGCCCTGTTTGTTTAGTGCTGCCCTGGCTTCTTACCTGGAGTCCACACACTGCCTCTCTTCCTTGCCCTAGAGTCGGGTCTTTAGAGCTGAAATTTAACACAGCATGAATCTATTCCTGTCCCCATCTCAGCGCCCCCCATGCAACAGTGACAGTTCTCTTCATATGATTCACAATGAAGTCATCATCTCTTTGAATGGTCCCTATTGTATTTCTTCAATTATAACTGAAAGCTAAAGGCTTTCTGAATCAATAAATGATCCATCTTCATTCCCAGTAACTTTACCCATTTGACCTACATAGTTTCCCAGTTTCCCATGTTTGTTTTCAAACTAAGCAGACAGCCATCCACCCACCCACCCACCCATCCATCCATCCATCCATCCATCCACCCACCCACCCATCCATCTATCCACCCACCCACCCACCCACCCATCCATCCACCCACCCATCCATCCATCCATCCATCCATCCATCCATCCACCCACCCACCCATCCATCTATCCACCCATCCATCCATCCATCCATCCATCCACCCACCCACCCATCCATCCATCCATCCATCCACCCACCCACCCACCCATCCATCCATGCTTTAACCCCTCCCACACACGCAGAGGGGTCCCAAGAGCCCAGGGGAAAGGCAGGAATGCTTCCAGAAAAACAAAGACCCTGGGTCAAAGCCAGGACAGACACCTTCCCATCACCTCCACATCACCCCAGCGTCCTGCTGCCCAGAGGTGACCCCAAGAGGTGGGGCTCAGGCTTCAACACAGGAATCCACGGGCCGTGACATCCCAAAGCCCTGTGCTACCTTCCTTCATGTCTTCATTTTCTTCACCTGCTTTACAGGCTCACACCTTCTAGCCCAACTCAGAAATTATTTCTCCTGTTAAACCCATACGCTCCTCATGCATAGACACCGTTTCTGTTCCCTCCAGACATTGAAGAAATGTCGCAAGGCAACCAATCTATAAGCATTTGTTGAGCACCTATTCTATGCCCAGGGCAACAACAGCCCTTGCTGGTCAGTTTTCAGTGGGCTTTGGGCAGGAGGTGGTGCGGAGGGCCAGTTAACCCAGACGAAACGTGCTCGTTGTGTGGCCTCGAACCCTCATGCTCACGTCAGTGTGTGCGGTTAACACACAACCTTGGGCAAAGAGGTACCCGCCTTGCCGACCACTTCTCACTGGCAGGTTTTGCTTTTCGTTTTTTTTGAAGTTTGTTTTATTAAAGTACAGTTGATTTACAATGTTGTGTTAGTTTTCGCTGTGCAGCAAAGTGATTCAGTCATACATTCTTTTTCATATTCTTTTCCAATATGGTTTATCACAGGATATTGAATGTAGTTCCCTGTGCTATACAGTAGGACCTTGTTGTGTTTCCATTCTATATATAATAGTTTGCATCTGCTAATCCCAACCTCCCACTCCTTCCCTCCCCTCCCCACCCTCACCCACGGCAACCACAGGTCTGTTCTCTCTGTCTGTGAGCCTGTTTCTGTTTCATAGATAGGTTCATTTGTGTCATATTTTAGCTTCCACATATAAGTGATATCATATGATATTTGTCTTTCTCTTTCTGACATACTTCACTTAGTATGATAATCTCTATATCCATCCATATTGCTGCAAATGGCATGATTTCATTCCTTTTATGGCTGAGTAGTATTCCTTTGTATATATTTACCACATCTTCTTTATCCACTCATCTGTTGATGGACACTTAGGTTGCTTCCATGTCTTGGCTGTTGTGAATAGCGCTGCTATGACCATAGGGGTGCATGTATCTTTTCAAATGATAGTTTTGTCTGGGTATATGCCCAGGAGTGGGATTGCTGGGTCATATGGTAGCTCTCATTTTTTGAGGAACCTCCATACTGTTCTCCATAGTGGCTGCACCCATTTTCATTCCCACCAACTCACTGGCAGGTTTTGATGCTGTCCTACAATTAAGGTCCTGCGGCTCCCCGGCAAATGGGACACAAAAACGTTTGAGAAGGAAGTACGGTCTAGATGGAGAACAACAAACGACTTACAGTTTATTTGCCGAGAAGTGCAGGAGGGAAGCGTCAAACACAACTCTAGCAAGTCTAGCATTTTTCTTCTCCAAGTATAATGCAGCTGACTGCGCAGCCCCACCTAAACAGCCCACTTCCTCGCGCTAACATGGCCGAGAATGACAGGCCACCACTGCTCAGCACCGACATGCCATCCCAAACATTTGCAAGTTTGTGGCCACTCGTTTACTCAGTCAACCTGCAATCTTATCTGCAACCGACCTTGCAGAGAGCGAAGATCTTAATGGTGGAACTCTTTGAAACGGCCAGGCTTTACACGTGACCAACGATCAGATTTTGAATGTGCAATCAATCTTCCTTACAGGTGTGAAGCAACAAGTGAAGGACAGTTGCCTCAAAGCACTAAACCTCCGCGTTTCACAGGTGCCCAGCTGGGAGATTTCAGGTAGCATTTTTGTAGGGCCAATTGGTTGTCTTCAAAACGTGCGACTCAACTCAGACAATTCATGTGTACTACAGCCTGGCAGCCGTGGCACAGTTTCCCGGCATATGGTTCCAAAAAGGAATAAAACAAGTGCCCAACTGACTGGCAGAAGGCAGGCACATTCAGAGTACCTGGTGTAGAGTGACAGACGGATGCAGGGGAAGGTTCGGCCACTCCTGGTCGGAGGCTCGGAAGAGGAAATCTTGAGTAAAAGACGTGGCGTCTGGGATGGAGTTGAAAGGCTAGATGGGGGACTTCCCTGGTGGTCCAGTGGTTAGGACTCCGTGCTTCCACTGCAGGGGGCGAGGGTTCAATCCCTGGTCAGGGAACTAAGATCCTGCCTGCTGCGTAGAGCGGCCAGAAATGAAATAAAATAAATCGCTTTAAAAAAAATAAAGAAAAGAAAGGCTAGGTGGGACTTCGGAGATATCAAAAGGAGGAACCTGAAGGGTGTTAGAGGGCCAGGTGGGTCCTCAACCCAGCCCTGCCCGCCTTCTTTCCCTAGGAGCTAACTGATTGCATACTTATCGTGTACCAGACACCATTTGAAGTACTTATTACATAATATGATCCAGTTAATCCTCAAAATATTCCTCTGAGATTACCCATAAAATGATCTTACCCCATTTTTCTTATCAGAAAAACCAGGCACAGAGAGGCACGGCATTCTACCTTGTTCTCATTGCCCAGCAAGGCTTGACAACTAGTCCCTCTAGGGCTGTAGGACCACAGATCCCTGGCTGGGTGCCGGCTCTGATCTGTGGACTTCCTGTCTATTGGAACCTGAACATTTCCACACACCCCCATCACGGGACCCCTCCAAACCTTGCCCTGGGTTTCAGTGTGTTTGCTCACATGGCTTCAGACACCGTGTTCTGCCTGCCAGATGGGCTGTCCTTCCCACACCTGTACCTTACCTGGGCCTGTCCCACCCAGGGCCTCCGTACGGCAGGAGTCAAGCAGGCTCCCCGCATCACGTCCAAGGACACTGCGGGAAAAACAGCAAGCTGGGCAGTGAGAGGAAGACAGGCAGGCCACTGGGTGGAGGTGGGCTCAGCCAGGATGTCCAGGGTCTCAAAGAAGAGGACGAGGAACCGGCCAACTCAGAAGTCAATGGAGAGCCATAGGAGGTCCTAGAGCATCACTACAAAGGTTCATCTGGAAGCAGTATGGAGGACGGATGCAGGGGCAGAGGATCAAGCAGTGCTTAATTCTGGCTTCTCTGACATCCCCTGGGAAGCTTCTGGTTTGCCCATCTCCAGAGACTCTAGTGTAACTGGTCTAAGAAAGATATTTTTTAAATACCGTGAGGGTTTTCATTGGGAATGGGGAGTCTTAAAGAAAGAACATATCCCCAAAACACAGCTGAGTGGTCTACTCATTTTTTTTAAAATGCAGTCAGCAGAACGCTATCTCCAGGATCCAGTTCCTCCTTGGGTTTCTGGTTCCTGCTCTCTCTTCTGCGTTTGTTCCTGAACCTGGCACCCACCCTCATCCTCTGCCACCTTCATCTCTACTCACCAGTTCCCGCTCACCTGACTCTCGGTTGGTCACCCCACCTCTTGGTAATTAGCCCTGGCTACGCTTCCAAACTCTGCATTTGCCGCCGGAGTTGTTTTGACATCTACCGTCGTCTTCCCTGCGAGCCCACACCCCCAGCCTGAGTGGAGCGGAGAGCGGGGGAGGGATGTGAGAGGCATCGCGAAAGGAAGCACGCAGGTCTCGCAGCTGATTAAAGTTGACAGCCTACCACTGAAGAAAGAAGAGCGAGACTTCACTGAACAGCCACGAATGCCTGCAGCGTATTAACATTTCCTGAGAACACAGAGTGCGAAGTCCGTAGGAGGAAAAACATCTCCTCGCCTGCACGTCCTGGGCTGTAGGAGGGTTTGCGTTTCTGGCAACAACACGATGGTGGTGGTGAATGATGGGAGGGGGGTGAATTGACAGGTGTGGAGAGCAGAGCAGGAGCCCATCAGGAGGAAAAGATAAGAGAAGATTAGTAAACCCACGGCGGCTGCATTAGAAACACGCAGGAGGTCCGGCTCCTGAGAAGCCAGAGCGAGGCCAAGGCTCGGCGTGAAGGAGAGTTCCGGGCTTTGACTTGAGCCGTGATTTGAGTAGAATGAGTATCTGATAAGGATTTTCCCTCCTGGTATAAAATGAAATGATTAAGAGGCGTGGAGGCTTAATGTTTAGATTTCCTCTGTGAGTCTGATGCTTCAGATGGGCTCAGTTTGGAATTGGCACATAAGACAAGGACGTTCTGGTCTGATGGGAACAGAGCTGTGCATTCATGAGTGGAGAACCCCTAGTCCGCTCTGAGACGTTCCGGGGAGTCCACAGGCCCACACAGCCCCGTCCAGAGACCTCAGCCTGAAACCCAACAGTCTGTATTCATTTCCTTATGTGCCTTCCCCTTAGGTTCTCTTTTTAAAATTCACTCTCATTTAGAGACAACACGTTAATCACATTTGCACCAAGGTGTGAATGATTTCTCAGATCTCCTTTCCTGATGACAGAATGTTGAGTAAAGGGTGAAATCACCAGAAACTTGGGTTACAAATCAGAAGGAAGGAGAGGGAGGGAGGAAGAGGAGAGACAGCTATTTGTATAGATGTTCAGAGCAGCATTATTCACGGTAGCCAAAAGGTGGAAGGAACCCAAGTTTCCTTTGGGGGATGAACAGATAAACAAAATGTGGTCCTTCCATACAGTGGAATATTATTCAGCCTTTAAAAGGAAGGATATCCTGACACACGTTACATCATGGATAAACCTTGAGGACATCGTGCTAAGTGAAATAAGCCATCCACAAAAAGACAAATACTGCATGATGCCACTTATGTGAGATACCGAGAGCAATCATAGAGACAGAAAGTAGGATGGTGGTTGCCAGGGGCTGGGGGAGGGGGGTGGGGGAGGTCAGTGTTCCATGGATATGGAGTTTCAGTTTTGCAAGATGGAAAAAGTTCTGCAGACTGGTTTCACAACAATGTGAATATGCTTAACACTATGGAACTATTCACTTTAAAATGGTTAAGAAGGGAAATTTGATGTTACGGGTTTTTTTTTTTTTTAATTCAGGGTAGTGAAAGACAAAAATAAATTTTGCCTATTTTGAAATTCTGCACAGAGCAGGCCCTGAATGGAAATTTTTTTGTTTTATTTGGGTTTATTTTTGGTCTCGTTCTCTTTTTAAGCGACAGAAGGGAGAGATGCATCGTCCTTACTGCTTTTGTGCCTGGAGCTCCCACCTCGGAATCCTCGTTGGCAGGTGTTACGGTCTGTTTCACCATCGTTGTCAAGTTCAGTTCCTACAGACTGAAGACCTCCTACGGCGTCCGTGCTCCAGGCAGCTTCTCTCTTGTGAGTCCTCACAGCGGTCCTAAGGAGGCAGGGACCACTACTGTACAGCTGGAGAAACTGAGGTCCCTAATCCTCCAGGGTCCAAGAGCTGGTGTGCCGAACTCGTTTTGGAGAGGTTTTTGCCTTTGTTTTTTGGCCCTAATCAGTGTTTGTATTCCCCACACCTTCTTTACACACCTCTGAAGATGACAGAAAACCTGGAAGTGGAAAATAGGAGCCTTCATAGATCTCCTTGAGAACAAGCGGGAGACGCAGCGTGAGCGGAGGAGCGCAGCTCAGTGACGCCCGCCGTGAGCACGCCGCCCAGCCTGCATCCTAGGGCTGCACGTCCACACCATGCGTCCAGTCAAAGTCCAGAACAGGCACACGCCCCTCAGTGTGAAGACAGGTACCTGCAAAGTTAGCAAATGTACTTGAGATCTTGTGACATAGCCTGCGGGCTGGGAGCCAAGGACTCCTGAGCTGGTGGTCTTCCCTCTTCCTTTGCCTTCAACAAACAGCCGTGTTTCCCTGTGTTTACACTTCAGCACCCGAGGGTAGAGAGGGCTCCTCCCCTCTCCCCGCTCCCCTCCATCCTGCTTTCACTCCTATCCCAGCCAGACCTTCCACCGGTTCTCTCTGGACTTAGGTCAGAGGCCAAACGCTGCCCCACAAGGCTCTTTCGAGGCGGCCCCGCCCCCTTCCAGCCTCCTTGCTCTCGGCTGACCCACACGTGGCCAGATCCACACTTGTTAAGTTGCTTGTAGTTCCCTGAACACATCACTTTGTCATATCTTTTACATGGTAATAATTGTCTCTACTTACCGAGTGTGTTAAAGGCTTCACATATGTTATCTCCTTTCATTTGTAGAGCGATGCTGCAAGGTCAGTATTATTGACCCCGTTTTACAGATGCGGAAACTGAGGCTCGGAACTATTCGGCAGTTTGCCCACGATCACAGGGTTTGTAAGCGGCAGCAAGAAGTTGAAACAGGGGACTTCCCTGGTGGTCCAGTGGGTAAGACTCCACACTCCCAATGCAGGGGGCCTGGGTTCTATCCCTGGTCGGGGAACTAGCTTCTCACATGCATGCTGCAACTAAGAGTTTGCAAGCCTCTACAAGGACCCCGCAACTAGGACCCGGCGCAGCCAAAATACATAAATAAATAAATATTTTTTTTAAAAAAGAATTTGAAACAGGCCTGCCTGACTCCAAAGCCAGTGCTCTCAAACATGGCCAAGTGTGCTTCTCAAAATGCTACAAATCCTTCTTCAAACCCTCCTTGAATCCCTGCCCTCCCCGCTTGCAGGCGCGTTCTGTGACAGATCCTTCCTGCCTTCCTGGTTAACGCCTGTGTACTGAGCGCCTGCCGTGGGCCAGGCCTGCGCGGTGTGCGGGACAGCGGTAAGTAACTGTCAGTCCCTCGAGGGCAGTGCCTGGGCTGTGTTTTGTTGCTTGCCCTCATTTTGCACAGTTCCCCGGTTGTTGAATAGATCGACCTGATTGTCAGCCTGGAGGCCATTGGTTAAGAGTATTTTACTCATGGAGTAAACCAGCTTTGTCAGTTTACTCAGGGGGGTTCTTCTTCTCTCCAAATCCTTCGGGACCCCCCCCCCCACACACACACACAACAGGGCTGTCCAGAATTAGGCTCAGGGCAGCAGGTCATGGACCCATTTCCCCCGCCCCCAAGGTGTGTGGTCATCATAATCCCCAACTAATCATTTCCTTTAATAGATCCTTTCAAAATGATATCAGTCCAAAAACAATCTGGCTGCCAGATGACTTCTAAGAAATATTCTGCTCAAACTTGCCATGAACCGATTGCCTGGGCACGGGTGACAAAGAGAGAAAGCCAGGTGCTCTCTCCTCCAGAGGCCATCAGTGCCAGCAAAGCACAGGACACGTGGCGACTGGCTTGTCCTCGAGCCCTGCCAGGGCGCTCAAGGTGCTGGCTGTAAGAGCAGGTGTATCCACCATGGGCGCCCGCCCATGCTCTGTTGACTCATTCCCACGTCCGTGAAGGGATCCAGTCTCCTGTCCTGACCTCCGGAGAGCGGCCAGGTCACCCATCCAGAGTCCCGCATCTCGTCCATCTGGTCAAAGGAACGAGATGCCCGGTGCCAAGGATTCTGCCCTGGATGGTAGCCAGAGGGAAGCTGCGTGAACTCTTTTCGGCCATGAAAGTACCATTTACCGGATTATAGAATGTTCAGAGCACCTGAGTCGTGGAATTACATCCCGGGAGTCCGTGGTTCCACTACAACATGTGAGAAAGGAATCAACCAGCACACAGAAGCCCTGGCTGTCTATTCTGTGCCCGGGGAATCATGTCTGCTTTGCGAAACACTGCAAACCAGGGCATTTTATCATGTTTTATGAAAATCCAGTCTCCTGATACCCTGTTAACAGGTCACCCGTGGTAGGTGCCACCTGTCTACCTCTCGCCTAACTTGAGTCATCGGTGTGGAACACTAAACAGCATTTGGGAAAAAGTGCTTAGACACTGGCAGAGGCCTCCTTACGTAGATACAACCTCAGGAATGAGATTCTTTCTTTCTTTCCTTCCTTCCTTCCTTCCTCTCTCCCTCCCTCCCTTTCTTTCTTTCTTCCTTTTTTCCCTCCTTCCATCCTTCCTTCCTTTCTCTCTCTCTCCCTCCCTCACTTTCTTTCTTTCTTTCTTCCAGGAAACACTCCGGAGGGCACATCAATTAGTCATGTAAGCCCAGAGCTTTCACGCCATTTTCCTTCCATTGAGACATGTTGAATTTATGAAGCTGGGCTTACAGAGTAAATATTTCCAACATCTCATGGGAAGCTCTTTTTTTTTTTTTGCGGTACACAGGCCTCTTAGAGTTGTGGCCTCTCCCATTGCGGAGCACAGGCTCCGGACGCGCAGGCTCAGCGGCCATGGCTCACGGGCCCAGCCGCTCCGCGGCATGTGGGATCCTCCCGGACCGGGGCACGAACCCGTGTCCCCTGCATCGGCAGGCGGACTCTCAACCACTGCGCCACCAGGGAAGCCCCTCTTTTTTTTTTTTTTTGCCATTTTGTATTGTCTAAACTCTAGATATTTCAGGTGTTTCTTTAAAAAAAGACAATATTAAAACTTGTATTCTCACTGAGTTTCAGTCAATAATTTTTCTTCTGGAAAAATGTTCCGCAATATGGCAGGAATAAATTGTGGTTATTTCTGAAGAAAGGAAAAGGGAAGCAGGTTCAGGGGTGATAACAAATGGGATTCTACTCTTTTTCTAACTGTTGAATGCTTTCTAAAGAAGTATATACTCACGCACTACCAACATAGCTACAAATTAAAATTTAAGTAAATATAAACAATAATGTGTTACATTTAGGTCTTTAATCCATTTGGAGTTTATTTTTGTGTATGGTGTTAGGGAGTGCCCTAATTTCATTCTTTTACATGTACCTGTCCAGTTTTCCCAGCACCACTTATTGAAGAGACTGTCTTTCCTCTGTTGTATGTTCTTGCCTCCTTTGTCGTAAATTAGGTGACCATATGTGCGTGGGTTTATCTCTGGGCTTTCTATCCTGTTCCATTGATCTATATTTCTGTTTTTGTGCCAGTAGCATACTGTCTTGATTACTGTAGCTTTGTGGTGTAGCTTGAAGTTGGGAAACCTGATTCCTCCAACTCCTTTTTTCTTTCTCAAGACTGCTTTGGCTATTCAGGGTCTTTCGTGTTTCCATACAAATTACAAAATTTTTTGGTCTAATTCTGTGAAGAATGCCAGTGGTAGTTTGATAGGGATTGCACTGAATCTGTAGATTGCTTTGGGTAGTATAGTCATTTTCACAATATTGATTTTTCCAATCTAAGAACATGGTATATTTCTCCATCTGTTTATGTCATCTTTGATTTCTTTCATCAGTGTTTTATAGTTTTCTGAGTACAAATCTTTTGCCTCCTTAGGCAGGTTTATTCCTCGGTATTTTATGCTTTTTGTTGCAATGGTAAATGGGAGTGTTTCCTTAATTTCTCTTTCTGATTTTTCTTTGTTGGTGCATAGGAATGCCAGAGATTTCTGTGCATTAATTTTGTATCCTGCAACCTTACCAAATTCATTGATTAGTTCTAGTAGTTTTCTGGTGGCATCTTTAGGATTTTCTATGTACAGTATCATGTCATCTGCAAACAGTGACAGTTTTACTTCTTCTTTTCCAATTTGTATTCCTTTTATTTCTTTTTCTTCTCTGATTGCCGTGACTAGGACTTCCAAAACTATGTTGAATAAGAGTGGTGAGAGTGGACATCCTTGTCTTGTTCCTGATCTTAGTGGAAATGCTTTCAGTTTTTCACCACTGAGAACGATGTTGGCTGTGGGTTTGCCTATATGGCCTTTATTATGTTGAGGTAGGTTCCCTCTATGCCCATTTTCTGGAGAGTTTTTATCATAAATGGGTGTTGAATTTTGTCAAAAGTTTTTCTGCATCTACTGAGATTATCATATGGTTTTTATTCCTTAATTTGTTAATGTGGTGTATCACATTGTTTGATTTGCATATATTGAAGAATCCTTGCATCCCTGGGATAAATCCCACTTGATCATGGTGTATGATCCTTTTCCTGTGTTGTTGGATTCTGTTTGCTAGTATTTTGTTCAAGATTTTCACCTCTATTTTCATCAGTGATATTGGTCTATAATTTTCTTTTTTTGTGATATCTTTTTCTGGTTTTGGTATCAGGGTGATGGTGGCTTTGCAGAATGAATTTGGGAGTGTTTCTCCCTCTGCAGTGTTTTGGAAGAGTTTGAGAAGGATGGGTGTTAGCTCTTCTCTAAATGTTTGACAGAATTCACCTGTGAAGCCATCTGGTCCTGGACTTCTGTTTGTTGGAAGATTTTTAATTACGATTTCAATTTCATTACTTGTGATACGTCTGTTTATATTTTCTATTTCTTTCTGGTTCAGTCTTGGAAAATTGTACCTTTCCAAGAATTTGTCCATTTCTTCGTGGTTGTCAATTTTATTGTCATATAGTTGTTTGTAGTAGTCTCTTAAAATCCTTTGTATTTCTGCAGTGTCAGTTGTGGTTTCTACTTTTCCATTTCTAATTTTATTGATTTGAGTCCTCTCCCTTTTTTTCTTGATGAGTCTGGCTAAGGGTTTATCAATTTTGTTTATCTTCTCATAGAACCAGCTTTTAGCTTTATTGATCTTTGCTATTGTTTTCTTTTCTTCTATTTCATTTATTTCTGCTCTGGTTTTTATGATTTCTTTCCTTCTAATGACTTGGGGTTTTCTTTGTTCTTCTTTCTCTAGCTGTATAAGTTCAGGGTTAGATTGTTTATTTGAGATTTTTCTTGTTTCTTGAGGTGAGATTGAATTGCTATAAACTTCCCTCTTACATGTAAGACCAGACACTATAAACCTCTTACAGGAAAACATAGGAAAAACACTCTTTGACATAAACCACAGCAAGATCTTTTTGGACCCACCTCTTAGAGTAATGGAAATAAAAACAAAAATAAACAAATGGGACTTAATTAAACTTAAAAGCTTTTGAACAGCAAAGGAAACCATAAACAAGACAAAAAGACAACCCTCAGAATGGGAGAAAATATTTGCAAATGAAACAACAGACAAAGGATTAATCTCCAAAATATACAAACAGCTCATGCAGCTCAATATCAAAAAAACAAACAACCCAATGCAAAAATGGGCGGAAGACCTAAATAGAAGGTCTGTATGTTTTTCACCATGGAAGACATACAGATGGCCAAGAGTCCATGGAAAGATGCTCAACATCACTAATTATTAGAGAAATGCAAGTCAAAACTACAATGAGGTATCACCTCATGCCGGTCAGAATGGCCATCATCAAAAAATCTACAAACAATAAATGCTGGAGAGGGTGTGGAGAAAAGGGAACCCTCCTGCACTGTTGGTCAGAATGTAAATTGATACAGCCGCTATGGAGGACAATATGGAGGTTCCTTAAAAAACTACAAGTAGAACTACCATATGACCCAGCAATCCCACTGCTGGGCATATACCCTGAGAAAACCATAATTCAAAAAGAGACATGTACCACGATGTTCATTGCAGCTCTATTTACAATAGCCAGGACATGGAAGCAACCTAAGTGTCCATCAACAGATGAATGGATAAAGAAGATGTGGCACATATATACAATGGAATATTACTCAGCCATAAAAAGAAATGAAACTGAGTTATCTGTAGTGAGGTGGATGGACCTAGAGCCTGTCATACAGAGTGAAGTAAGTCAGAAAGAGAAAAACAAATACCATATGCTAATGCATATATATGGACTCTAAGAAAAAAAAATGGTACTGACAAACCTAGTTGCAGGGCAGGAATAAAGATGTAGACGTACAGAATGGACTTAAGGACACGGGGTGGGAGGGGGAAGCTGGGGCGAAGTGAGCGAATGGCACTGACATATATACACTACCAAATGTAAAACAGCTAGCTAGTGGGAAGCAGCTGCATAGCACAGGGAGGTCAGCTCGGTGACCACCTAGAGGGGTGGGACAGGGAGGAGATATGGGGACATATGTATGCATATGGCTGATTCACTTTAGTGTACAACAGAAACTAACACAGTACTATGAACCAATTATACTCTGATGAAGATCTATTAAAAAAATAATAATGTGAAAAATGTAACTGATTTGGAGGTTGACATCGTTTCCCCCAACACAGTTAAACTAATGCCGTCCCGGGTCCTTGCTGCCTTCTGAGGAGCGTATTCAGTCTGTACCAGCTGCCCCGTGCTGCTACCTGGCCAGGCCTGCGGACAGCACCCTGAGTGCTGGGCACCTCCGTCTCCTGGCAGTAGTTTCTGCCACAACCGTCAGGGTGACGCTGGCTCTTCCCAGGGGGCTGCTTCCAACATTCCCAGAACTGCAAACTCTTTAGGAGTCGAAATAGCTTCCTGTTCCGTTCAGGCCTCCCAGCCCTAGGTCCTTTCTTTTTGTGCATAAATTGGGGAAATATTCCTCTCCCTAAGGCCCATCTTAGCCCTTGGGGCTGGGATGAGCACCGCGTACGAGGTTTTCTGCTTCTTTTCCTTGGCGTGACTTGAGAATTTACCTCGTTCGTTGTTTGCTCCAAGCACCTTCAGAATTCTCCCTTTGAAGACCTTCCCCTTGCAAATCATTCAAGAAGATGATTTGGGGGAAAAAAATGAATTCTCCCTGTCTCCATATGCAAATAGCTTAGATTCAGTCATATGTTTACTTTATACGTGCATGTAAGAAAATATATATGTGTGTATTTGAAAGCGTGAAACCATATTTATATATATGCAGATGTGTGTGAACACACAATTCAAACAGAGATTCAGGCAACCACTAAGAGCAGTGCCCAGCTCATAATCTGACAACTTGTTGCCTTTAGAATTTTATTTTCTTGCAGTCCAGTACATCTTTATTAAGGTAGTTCTAGCTTATAATTAATTCTCAGTGGGACACACTATTTCAGTATGTTTGGAAAGATCTCCTTAGGCCTTTAAATATTACTTAAAAAAACCCCAAAACCTGGGACTTCCCTGGTGGCGTAGTGGTTAAGAACCTACCTGCCAATGCAGGGGACGCGGGTTTGAGCCCTCGCCCAGGAAGATCCCATATGCCGCGGAGCAACTAAGCCTGTGCACCACAACTACTGAGCCTGTGCTCTAGAGCCCGCAAGTCACAACTACTGAGCCCGCGTGCCACAACTACTGAAGCCTGCGCACCTAGAGCCCAGTGCACCACAGCAAAGGGTAGCCCCTGCTCACCACAACTAGAGAAAGCTTGCACGCAGCAATGAAGACCCAACACAGCCAAAAATAAAGTAATTAATTAATTTTTAAAAACCCCATAACCTTGCAAATGTCATAATGGAGTAAAAAGATTTCAAAATACCAGAGGTTTATTATTCATGCTATTTTACAAGTTAAATTATACATTAGGGTTATGTATAAGGCAAATGATAAGAAATGATGGTACAAAATTAGGTAACTAGCCATGATTCACAGAGAAAAGTATGGGCGGGTGCTCATCTCATGTTTTCAACATTCCTGTATCCACTACATCTTTTTTTTGAAATGACATGGATATTACTGCTTATACAGTAAATATATATCCCTTTATAGAAACATATCTATGTGCATAAATGAGAGAAGCAATGAAAATATTCTAAAATAAAGGAACTTATTTGATTTCTTAGAGAACTCATTAAGTTAATCTCACTTTGTTCTGAGGGTGGCTAAGCTTGGAAAATCAGGTCCAAGAACATCTGCTTCACAGAGGAAGAATCTGTAACTCGAGGCAAAAGAATACAAAAAGGAGACAAAATGTCTACAGCTCATCTGGCTGGAACACGCAGGCGTTTCAGGTTTGTAGGGGAAAGGAGTGTGTGTGCACATCTACCTGCATCTTTGGTTTGCAGAGGTTTGGTTCCCGGCATAACCCAGACACCCAGCAGTAGGAGATGGCATGCTTAATTACTTAAGAGACCCAGAGAATAACAGCAAATCTTTATTAATGGAGGCGTTTTGGGCTTCCTGCGCTCCTTCCTTCGATAAGCTGATTATTGCATTACTGGTACCGGTCTTGTCAGGACCATGGACAGCTCCATCACAGCAGGGAGCCTCATCGCTGCCTCCTTCTACTGGTAGAATTTTAGAGGAAAATAGACCTGAAAGGTTAACTGTTTTCACACCTCACTGTACAGATGCCAAAACGGATGCTCATAAAAGTTAAATGACGTGTTCAAGGCACATGTTTAAATCCAAAAGGCAGTCTCTCCCCCGACATAGCATAACTTAGGGAAGGGATCACTTAGAGTAAGTGGGTTTAAATCCACATTCTGCGGAATTCGGGCTTCAGTTTCTTCATTCTGTAAAATGGGTGTAAGGATGCCTTCCATGCAGTGTAGTGAGGATCAGAGGTGACGCCTGTAACGTGCTGAGCTCAACTTGACAAAAAGTAAGGCCTCCATAAACAGTAGCCAGGGATAAAATCAACACAACCCACGTACCACACTGAGAAAAGAAGAAGTGCAAGATACCACCCAAGGTGCGGTTGGCACCCCAAAACGAGTAAGACTGGATTCCAGAGAGCCCAGATTTCTACCTGACTTACCCTAAGCCGTATGCTTGTCCTTTAAGGCAAAGAGTTTCAAAGATGACCACACTTCCTCTTTCTTCCTCAGGTCATAGGTTTAAGGAATAACAAAAACATATGTACATAACTGAGTAGTTTGAAGCCGGATTTAGCAACCTTAGCAAACTGGGACCTGCTGTTTAAGGTCGAAACCTGTGCTATAGCCTTCCGTACTGTGTGCTCCCCATCAGTCTCTCCCGCTCGCTTAGACGGCACTAACGTCATTAATATCCGTCCTCACTTTGTCTGCACCCACCTCCTCCATCCATATCCTTTGAGTGGGGTGTTTGCTGAGCAGCTGCTCTGTGCCAAGTACCAAGTGAGAAGGCAGGCAGAGCTCCTGGCTTCATGAAGCAACCATCCGAGGCAGGAGACCAACATTCAATAGGCTGTTACCATAAAGCAGTAGTGTTATCACCTGTAAGCTTCCCCCGTTTCAAAGAAGTGAAAATATTGGGTTTGGCCAAGAAGTTCGTTCGGATTTTTCTATAACATTGTATGGAAAAACCCAAGTGAACTTTTTGGCCAACCCAATAGCTCTTTCTTATACAGGACTCTCATCCAAACTGAAGAAAAGTGACAGAAGAAGTCACCTCTACGTTATAATAGTTGTCATGTCTACAATGGACACACATGGCAAAACCCAGCATTTCAAATCTCATAAAATGAAATATATGAATTTTTTTTAGTGCTGTCAACGTTTTCCTTCACTGGAGAAAAACATCCGAATGGGGTCTTTTTAATGTATCTAACAAAAAAAGGAACATCTTCTAGAAGTACATTAAAATATACATCACAAAGCCCTACCCCGGGCCAACAATCGAACGCACACAAAGGATTAAAATTCAGATTATTGGGGCTTCCCTGGTGGCGCAGTGGTTGAGAGTCCGCCTGCCGATTTAGGGGACACGGGTTCGTGCCCCGGTCCGGGAAGATCCCACATGCCGCGGAGCGGCTGGGCCTGTGAGCCATGGCCGCTGAGCCTGAGCGTCCGGAGCCTGTGCTCCGCAACAGGAGAGGCCACAACAGTGAGAGGCCCGCGTACCGCAAAAAAAAAAAAAAAAAAAAATTCAGATTATTGGCAGTCCAGTCTGGAGTGAGTGTTTTTGATTTTATATGATTAATGTGAATGATGAATATGTACTTTGTACATGGCTTTTCTATTTTTGAACCATGTTACTTGATTTGTTGTGTAAATTTCACATCTAAAGCTTATTGTACAGAGCATAGCCAATACTAATAAGGATTTGTGTGTAAATTTTCATCCTCAAAGTACTCTGTAAGCATTAATTGATACATTCAGCCCCTTGTTGAAAGAGATGTGCTTTGTAGCCCTGTTTTTAGAGGCTCAGGACACCGTACACTTCACCACAAAGCGCTAAGGGAATTAGTGATGGAATGCGATTATCTCAGCGTTTAAAATCCTCAGTGTGTGTGTGTGTGTGTGTGTGTGTGTGTGTGTGTGTGTGTGTCTAACTATGTCCTCCCTCGCTCTCTTTAACTTTATTTCTTTTCTTTTTTTCCCATTTTTTTCTCGCCAATCTTAGAGCTCAGCAGTTTGAAAACAAGTTATGTTAGGAAGAAATCAGCAGAAGAAAAAGAAGGGAAATGGAAAAGAAAAATTATTTAGTTTATAAGTAACTCATACTAACTTGTATAATACCTAACATTCCTTCCCATGATTTACTACTGTTTGATTTAAAATGGTAACAGCTATCCCGCATGGCACGACTTATATACCAGGCATTGTGTCAGGCACAAAGGATAAAGTTTTTTTTTTTTTTTTTAATGGAAGAGACAGGCCCTTGCTTTCAAGGGATGTATGGCATACTGGGAAGACAACCTCGGGAATGGGTAACTGATGTCCTGTAGTGAATGATATGATAGTTGTACTCACAGCGTGTAAAGCCAGCATATAGAAGAAGCATTTGATCTCGTCTGAATCAGTCATGGGAGAATTCCTAGAGGAGCTGAAATCTGGGCAAGGTCTTATGAGATGAATAAGAGCTATCAGGGTGAAGTGGGGAGAGGCATGCCAGGCCAGGAGTGCAGCGTGCTGTGTGTGCGTGTGATGGGCAGGGGTGCCTGGGGGCAGAGGCAGGTAGAAGCGGCAGCAAAATGTTTCTCTCTGTTACAGCACGATGATCAATGCAAAGAGTAATAGGACTTACATCTGGAATATAGACAGAAGCCATCTGTAACTAATGGGAAGCCAGCGTTTCCCTCTGCTGGCTCTGCTTCACCTGCACTGTGCACATTTTATGGAAGGAAGCTGCATTCCTGAATATAGTTTTCATAAAATTTGTGTCTCTCATTTGAGCCTCCAGTGGCACCGGCAGCTACAGTTTCTCAGGACGCCAAATGAGATAAAGACTTTTCTGTTCCGTCATTCATTCTACAAATACTGGAGTCAAGTGCTGCACTGGGTGATAGGGAGTGAACACTAACGAGGTCACACTACATCCAGGGAGCCCGTGATCCGGTGAGGGGAGGGGGGAGGTGAGAATACCAACGTTTCTCAAACTCCGAGATACAAACCGATAGACAGTAGGGGTTTCTTTTTCCTGAGGCCTCTCTCGTTGGGGTGTAGATGGCCACCTCCTCTCTGTCCTCACGTGGCCTTTTCTCTGTGCACGTGTGTGTCTGGTGTCTCTTCCTCTTCTTATAAGGACACCAGTCATATCAGATTAAGGCCCACCCAGTGGCCTCATTTTAATCACCTCTCTCTGCAAATACAGTCACATTCTGAGGTCCTGGGGGTTAGGACTTCAGCATATGAATTTGGGGGACACACTTCAGCCTCTAACACTAATAAAACTTTATTCCCGTATTTGTGCTGCATTGTCATCAACACAACTAACTCAGCCTCAAAAAAAAAAAAAAAATTAGTAGAGCTACCAGGAAATCTTCTTTTCTAGTTACTCAGAAGCCGCTGACAAATATGTTGAGAAAACAATTGCCTTTATCCGGCTCCTGCACTTCCCCACCCGCTCATACACACACATCCAGGAGATCAAATCTGGCTTACCTCCTTAAACATCTTTGGAACTTCTCCCCTCTTCTGCCGCTGCCTTCATTCAGAACTTCATCATTTCTTTCCTGAATAACAGCACCCTCACCAGTCTCCCTGATGAGGGCGTGATTTCCTGAAATACCCATCCCACCTTGCCGCTCTCCTGCCCACATCCCTTCAGCCGTGCCCCCGTTGACTTCCAGGATTCAGTCCAAACCCTCCAGCATGGTTTAAAAGGAGGGCAACCAAACCAAGGATGTCAAGCGCTGGTGAGGACGCAGAGCCACTGGAACTCTCGTACGTGGCTGGCAGGAACGCAGGATGGCAAGCCGCCTTGGGAAGACAGTTTGGGAGATCCTTACAAACTAAACACACACTTTGCCCTATGAGCCAGCAATCCCACACCTAGATAATGACCCCAGAAAAACTAAAACCTACATCCACACAAACACCTGCATAAAAATGCTTAGAGTGGGCTCAGTCATGATTACCAGAACCTGAAACAGCCCAAATGTCTCTTAACTGGGGAATGGATAAACAAAGTGTAGGGCATCTATGAAACAGAACACTCTTCAGCGGGAAAAAGAAACCACTCCTAAAAAAAGAAAGAAAGAAAGAAAGAAACCGCTCCTGCTACACGCAGCAACATGTATGAATCTTGTACGAACTATGCTAAGATGTCATGTTGAAGTCAGTCAGTTATGACAGTCCTACAAGACTAATAGACTTAGTTAATACATTTTTTAGATATCTATTCCATTAAGTGTAAAAACTTTCAAAATGTCTAGTCATTTTGGCGGAATATGTTTCTAAGCTGTATGTATAAATGCACTACAATGAGCGTATTTTATCCCCTTGTTGACTCCATCAGGCCCTGCCCATCTTAGTTTCATATCAGGTCGGAATGGGGCACGGCCGGGCTCTCACAGACTTGAGAATACAGGGCTCTCTGCCTTTCCCCCAGCTGGTCCCAGGATGCTGTGCTTGGTGAGGACTTTCATTGCTTTTAGGGTTTGGTTTGGTTTTGTCTTTTTCTCCTCCTACTCTGTCAGGCTGTGATTTCCTTCCATTATTCATGTTCTTGCCTCTAGAAGTCTTCTGCATTCTTCTCTTTATTTTTTTGCGGTACGCAGGCCTCTCACTGTTGTGGCCCCTCCCGTTGCGGAGCACAGGCTCCAGACACGCAGGCTCAGCAGCCATGGCTCACGGGCCCAGCCGCTCCGCGGCATGTGGGATCTTCCCAGACCGGGGCACGAACCCGTGTCCCCTGCATCGGCAGGCGGACTCTCAACCGCTGCGCCACCAGGGAAGCCCTGCATTCTTCTTAAAGGTGCTTCTCACTGGCTGTGAGTTGAACACCAAATAACCAAGTCTGTTGGAATTCTATCTAAAAACTCATGGATTTTTGTCACAAATTGTGTGACATCTCTTTTAACTTTTCAGAGATGCTCTAACTTCCTTCCTAGATCTTGGTGGTGTCACAGATGCTTGAGATGGCTGCCAGATAAATGAGATGTTTTTTAGCCAAGATGATGGCTAGTCCTTCACAGGTGTCACTAGTTGTTTCCCAGGGCTCCAGAGTGTGAGGTTCATTTATACCTTTCAGCTGTGTTCTGTCCACCTTATCAGAGAGCCCTGGGGTCTTTCACATGTGTTGTCTGTTCCATGGAGTTGCTGTCAGGAACGCTTCCCTTTTTGCCTTCCCAGACTGGCATTCTGCTGACTTTGTAACTCTCATAGAAGACAGATGCAATTAATCTTCCTACATCTCTATCAAGATCCAGAAAGATACCCTAATTTGTCAGAATTCATTCAGAACCATCACAAAAATCAGGGCCCACAGACAGGCAAGGCAATTTTTTAAACGTCAGAACAAAAATTGTCTTGAGGACCAAAATTGAAGTTGAGCAAATTGGCCCGTGAGACCAACACTGGTTCTGATTTCACTGTGGCTCCCATGAGGGCTGGGGCCGTGCTGGTACCTGAGGGGAAAATGTCGAACCCTCTGTGCTTTAGTTTAAATGAAGTGATGAATCCCTCTGAGCAGAGCTGCATTAGGCACCCTGAGGAGTTGCTGACCTCGCTGACTCTATAGATTGCTAAGCACAGTCACAGTGGATCGGGGAGGGCAGGAGGAAGTGGACAGATCATCCTTTCAGCCACGTCCACTGCTACCGAACCACAAATCCTTCTACTCTCCATGTCTCTCCAAGGGTATTTTCAACCTGGCATCCTTACTCTGTTAGCAGATGTAGGGAAAAGATACGTTTCTGGTTTATTTTATGCATCCATTATGGCCCAGATAAGCCAATTAACCATTCAAGGCGGGATTTGTACTCAAAAACACAGGCACCAAATGGCAGAGAAAGCCAACGATCGACGCCCGGCCACGTTCCCACCATCCGCTAGTAACCCATGTAGGCGCCAGTCGCAGTGCCCTTGTGGAATGCTGATCCACAGGCCTGCCTGCCGTTGGGATGAACAAGATGGGGCTCTGTGACCGGGGGACCATCAAAGAGCCTTCCTAGGGTTTCAGGGTCCTTAGAAACGATGTGCGGAGGTTATACGGTTGAGAAGTCTGTTTTTCATCAATATGTATTCCATAAATAGTAAGCACCTTCTATGTGCAGCGCACTGAGCTGAGCACCAAGGGAGAGGCTAATAAGGCGAGTCAGACAGGAGCCCTGTCCCCAGAGAGCTGCCGTTCAGAGTTTAGCGGGGACAGAGAATCGTACAGAAGTGCTTAGACCACAAGATAGAAAGCGGTTGGTGTCGTGGTGGATTCAAGATGGCCAACAATTCTTCTCCAGTGGAGGTGGGGTTGTGTTCTCCTGCCCTTGAACCCAATTGGCCCTGTGGCTTGTCTGGACCAATTTCACAGGTGACAATGACTCCATGTGACTTCTGAGCTGGCCCTCAAGAGATCTGCACCTTCTGCCTTTGCTGCGTGAAGTGCTCCCTCTTAAAAGTCAATATGGTAGGGCTTCCCTGGTGGCGCAGTGGGTGAGAGTCCGCCTGCCGATGCAGGGGACGCGGGTTCGTGCCCCGGTCCGGGAAGATTCCACATGCCACGGAGCGGCTGGGCCCGTGAGCCACGGCCGCTGAGCCTGTGCGTCCAGAGTCTGTGCTCCGCAACGGGAGAGGCCACAGCAGTGAGAGGCCCACGTATGGCAAAAAAAAAAAAAAGTCAATATGGTAGTTTGACATCCCTGAGACCGCCATGCTGTGAGGAAGCCCAAATTCGCCACGTGGAGGCAGGGCCCGTGGAGGAGGCTGCTCCCAGCCTCATTTATAGCAAATACACACTGATGTGTATAGATGTCAAGGGGCCAAATATATGACACTGACTCTCAAATACTTCAGAGAAAGTCATCTCTAGCTCCTATTACATATGATATGATAGAATAGAATGCAATATAATATATGTATATTAGAGAATGTGCAAATAATAAGCAAATAGAGCAACACATTAGCAACAGGTGAATCTGGGAGATATGGGGATTCTGAGAACTATTCTTTTCTTTTTCTTTTCTTTTTTTTTTTTGGGCCACGCTGCACAGCTTGGGGAATCTCAGTTCCCTGATCAGTGCCCTGAATTGGTGCCCTTGGCAGTGAAAGTGCAGAGTCCTAACCCCTGGACCGCCAGGGAATTCCCTCTGAGTACTATTCTTATCCTTGCAACTTTTCTGTGTATTTGAAATTACGTGATTTCAGATTAAAAGTTACTAAAGAATAAATCCTGGCATGGACGTATTTTTCCTTGTGGATACACAGTTCTATTTACACAGTGTTGACTCATGAATGACAGTGGCCCAGAGAAGCCACTCAGCCTTGCTGGGCTGCTGGGTTTCCGCTAACGAGAAGGAAGCCCCCGCGTTCAGTCAAGCCCTCTGGGTGACCCAGCATAAAAGCTGACACCTCCCCGGCGGTCCACGTGGGTTGGGACGCAAGTGCGGGTGTTGTGTTTCGTGTATGTTTGCCTTGGCTCCAACAGGGCAGGGACTAGGCCGCTGGCATTCATTCGTGTAAGCAAGCATTCATTTACTCACATATGCATTTAATTTAATCTAACGCTTATGGGACGCCTACTCTGATCATCAACCTGGCTTTCCTCTCTCATATGAGCTAGAATAAGTTCACACCTAACGTGTTTACTCAAATGCTAAGTGCCATGCCCTAACGCGGGCTGGCGCGGTGGCCTCTGGGGGAGAGGCTGAGGGCGTTCCAGATGCCATCAGATTTTGCCTGGGCCACGGGTGTGAAAACAAAGCCCAGCTCTCCCTCTTCAGATTCAGGAACACTGGCCTCATTTCTCTTGGCACCTCCTATGGTAGAGCCACTCAGTCCTGCTGACTTAAGGGCAACCCCGCCCTTATCTTCATGGCTCTCAAGCATTCAATGCTGAGCTGACTTTGGAAGCCGCCATGTGCCCTGTGCTGTATCTTAATTCCTGGTTAGGAAGGGGTGGTATCATAGAATTTTTATTCGATGACTTCTGTAGTTCCCATTTCATGTAATTTTCACAGGAAGAAGGCTCACGTGAGCCCCCTGGTCCTGATCTGCGCTTTACTCTACGACCTCCTGAATCTCGGATTTCTCAGCCTGTTTCCTCCGCAGCAGGGGCTTGTCTGGTGCAATCAGAGGCGACCTTAATTGGAATCTAGATCTAACATCTCCCTCCGGTTAGTTTCAGAAAAACACGGCTCTGAGGAACCTGCAGGCTGCTGGGCGGTGGTGAGGAGAGGAAAGATGACACTCACGTGACGGAAGGAGGCTCAGAGTTAGGGGTCCCTATGCTTCCGAGTGGTCCCCGTGTTCAAGCACCTCTGGCAGGAGAGAATTAGCTTGGGGACCTCCCCTCCTGTGCTCGTCCCTTCCTGGCCCTCTCCTCCCGCCTCTGACCCTGTAGGTTTGGTCCAGGGGGGAACAGGACAGGCGGAGAAAAGGAAGAAAGAGCAGATTGGGGATGCGGTGGCTGCAGAGGAGGGAAACGCTCACCTCTCCCTCCCCCAGTCCAGCCTGTAGCTGAAAAACAGCTCCTGTTGCTTTAACTTAACTCTAACCTCCCCGGCTGGGGGTGGAGAAGCCTTCTGCACAGCAAACCTGCTTTTAGCATTTGCCATTCCAAGCTGAGAGGGGAATTACGTGAGGAAAGCACTCTTATTTCTTCTCTCCCATCCTGGAGGAGAGTCTCTTGCAAGTAAATAAGAAAACTGTTTAAAAAACAACAAAAAGCCCTTCAACAGACTGTACTCCTAGACGTATGCCCTAAGAAATTCTGTAAAATAAAGCTGACCTGAGGGGGTCATACAATGAATCAGAAATATTGCCAAACAGGAAAACGGATGGAACAGAATATTGAAAATATTACCTGCCTATAAACCTCTGCTCGTGGAACACAAGCCACCTGGGATATACCAGCTGGTAAGCTACGAGCCAGCTTCCAACAAGCACACCTACTGTCATCTACATTTTAATTATCACATTTTTATGAGGCTGTTACATCTTAATGAAATACAAATTTGTTCACCCAAAATTCTCTTTGCCATATGGCTTAATAATTGGGCCTGTCTCGTAAGCTTCACGGGGTCAGGGAGGAGAATAATGATGCTTCAGGATAATACAATCTTCCAGAAGAGTGCTGTCCCAGCTGTAACCCAGAGGTGCTGTCCAGTCCACCTCGGGAGCCCGCCTTGAGGGCTTAAAATGCCATTTGAAAAATCTCTCTTCAGAAGAGATCTCCACTGTTGCTCTCAAAATGTGCAAGGGATATGAATTGACTTAAAAGTGGACAGAAAATACAGAAATCACCCTCACATCTGGCAGGGAAGGGCCTCGTCTGAGGTTTTCCCATTCCTGACAAAGGAACATTTTATTTTGTCAGAGTAGAAAACGGTTTAGCTTTCTCCTGAAATGGTGTGTTCTGTGGGGAGATAAAGGCTCCTTCTACCTTGCAAGGAGGAGAAAGCTTTCTAATAAATCCAGCTCTCCTTCCTTTCATTTAGAAATTCTCTCCTGGAACTATAGTCAATATCCTGGGATAAACCATAATGGAAAAGAATATTAAAACAAGAATGGATGTATATGTATAACTGAGCCACTTGGCTGTACAGCAGAAATTAACACGACATTGGAAATCGACTCGACTCCAATAAAATGTTTAAAAATCTCTCCTGGTGACCCTCAGTCTGAAGGCCCGAGGGGTGAGTGGAAGCGCACAGCCTCAGGGGTTCTCCATGGCTCTCACATTTCTTCTGTCCTGATCTTGTGCTGCCCCAACGCAGACAAGGGATGAAGAGGCCTCACCGTTTGCACAGGAAGGACAGCTGTTCTTTCCCTGTGTTAACAGGAACCGAAAGGCCACATGCAGAGCTGGGGTGTATCAGGGCTCAAAACCAAGCACAGGACAAACGGCAAGGACCTCTCTCTGATTTAGCCCAGAATCGGGCTGGAACCGCTCGCCATTCTCGCTGTCACCCCAAATTGGTCCCAATGGCTGGAAAAGGGTTTAATCCAGAGGCCAAGGGCCAAAGTGGGTGGTGGGTTGCCGTGAGCGTGTTGGCCAAGGATTAAGGAGGTGGAAGGCAAGAAGGTACAGCCAAGCTGATCCTAACTCTGGCTGCGGCAAGGTGACCCCGGGATGCAGGGTTGTGCCCCAGGCAGGGGCTGCCAACGGGAGCAAGTGCGATGCTCCCGCAGGCCTGGCCAGGCAGAGACTCCAAGGGCCGCCTCTCCTTCCCTGAGCTTTGTGTAGTGCTTCCTGGGATGGTGACGATCACGATCGTCATCAAAGGCATCCTCATCATTCGGTCAACGTTGCAGTCACGTCACATACACATCACATCAGCGTGAGGTAGCCTGGGTGGCTGGTCACGACCAATTCAGAGACAGAGAAACCAAAGCTCAGTAAGGGTCAATGACTTTTCCCAACCTCGCAGCAATACACTCAGGATCTGCGTTATTCAGAGTACGTGACTCCGAATCCTATGTTCTTTTCAACACCAAGTTTTCTTCCTTAAATCACTCCAAACGAAACAAAACAAGAAAACCCTAATATGAGAAAAGAGGGCTGGCCTTTCAGGAACGTCTAGTCATCGTGCTGAGTCACGTGTCTGGCCAGTCAAGGGCACGATTTTCGAACTAAGGTCATATATCTCAAAGCTTTCTGTTTAGAGTTTTGCGGTACGCGGGCCTCTCACTGTTGTGGCCCCTCCCGTTGCAGAGCACAGGCTCCGGACGCACAGGCTCAGCGGCCCTGGCTCACGGGCCCAGCCGCTCCGCAGCATGTGGGATCTTCCCGGACCGGATCACGAACCCGTGTCTCCTGCATCGGCAGGCGGACTCTCAACCACTGTGCCACCAGGGAAGCCATGTTTAGACTTTTTTATTTGACAAGTTCAATGTTGCCTGGAAACAGAGAGCAGAAGAAATGAAAAACCAATATCACCTCTTTTTTTAATCCCAATATGTAATTCAATTTATTACTCAGATGGGAATTCTGATGTTAAAAGTCTATTTTTATATAGCCTTCAGAAAGGCAGCCTCCCTTCACTTTAATAAAATTTATCTGAAATGACTCTGTAAATCTACAAGCGCCTCTGAAATCTCATTGATGGCAACAAAGCTTTCTATTAATCAGACAATGCTGTGTCCTGTGGGGAAGGGAATATTACATGGAATACTTAACCCTCAAGCTGCTTATCGTCTAGTGGGGACTGGGGGGATAATCACCATTTCACACGTGGATGAGTGAAATCCAGGAAGGCCAGGGGCCGTGAGGAGGTGAACAGGGCGCACACATCAGCCCCCGGAGGCTGGTGGGTGGGAGAGGACCGAGGACTTTGCAGGCCTGGGAAAAGCATAAGCGCACAGGCACGGGCGCACTGGCGGGGAGGGGTCTGAGGACAGTGTTCTGACAGGCTGGAGGAAAGTAGAAAACTCACGTGGACAGTTTGGCCAGGACACGTTCTGACACGTCAGACGACGCAACAGGGCTTTACCTTACACACAGTGCAGGGCCCTGGAAAGCTTTGGAGCAGGGATGCTAACTGGTCTCGTGGTTCCTATTGCGGTGAACCTGGATGAAGAGAGCCTTTAGGAGGTTGTTGGATCAGAAGTCAGAGAGGAAAACGATGGAGCTTCTCCAGACATGTTTCTGCCTTTTTAAACACTCCTCAGCCCTTTCCTGCCTCTCCGTCTTTAACTTCAAGGACCATCCGTCCGTCCATCCATTCGTCCACTTAGCCTGTCAACGACTCAATGTTTACTGTGTCCCACAAGAGCAGGAACCATCCTCGCCTGCTTGAGGACAACTGATGGATTGAAGTTTCCTTGAAGGCATCAGTTTCTAGCCCAGAATACCTGGGAACTCTCGAATCAAATTTTCATGACGCTGATGAACTTTCAGTTCCTCCTTGAAGACTTCCTATGAGCACCCAATGTCAGCTAATGAATCAGAAATTGGCCTAGAAACAGAACTTTTTAGAACTGGAAGGAACCTTAAAGATCATCTCTTTTTACAGAAAAGGGAGCAGAAACCTCCAAAACGAAGATGCTTTTCCAAGGGCCGCCAGCTGTTGGGTGATGGTCCGGGGCGGGCACTGTGAGATGGCCAAGTCCTTCCCACCTCCTTAACTCCTTGGCGTTATTTATGTCTGATTTCCAAATAGTGCTAGTCGGTTGTAATAATAGAGTCTACAAAAGATTTTCTGTCCCACTGCAATCTGGCTGACCTTCCGGCAGTTCTCTTTTGCCAGATGCCGGGTAAAGTCTGAAGGGAAATTAACAATGACGTTGATTTTTTTTTTTTAAAGGTTAAAACCTTGATTTTAGTTTTCAGATCACTGCCATTTTATTTCAGCTTTGAAGTTTTTCCGGAATTTCCAGATTTTTCTTATATAGGAACATACACCACTTTCAAAACTACCCAAGCAACCAGGAAGTAGTTAGAATTAACCTATATAATAACTAACAGGAATGTTATGTGATGCTCAATTCAAGATATCTTCAAAGATGAGTACAGACTATTTCCGAACAAGGATTTTTTTTCCCATCTTCTCTGTAATTTAAGGTTGCATGGTTCAATAGTAAACAGCTCCCAGCTGCAAAAAGGAAGTTGGAGACAGACTATAATTTCACATCAAACACAATTCCAAAGAGGTCTGTAATTTGTGATAACGGTATTGTTACTCTGACTGTTTCCTTATATACCGCCTTCCCTTTAACACAAACCTTTACAAAGGATGCCATGTTTCGAAGCATTAGCATCTCCTGTGAAAGAACCCAAGAATTTTAAATGTGCCCACAAGCCCTCAGTCTCGCCATTTGGGTCAAGTGCCTAAGCCCAGCAGATAGACCCTATTTCCAGAAGCTTCTGGGACAGCCTTAAATTAAGCTGAGGTGAAAAGGACATGTCTTTGGTGGTCTTTTGTTATAAACAGATCTGGTCGTATAATCATTCCTATGTTTCCTCAGAGTACAATTCAACTGTGTACACAGAGTCGTGGTCTGAAAGCTATCAGGGCATAGAACTTGGCGTTTAAAAAATACCCAAATGAGGCAATTTTATGGCCTAGGGTTTCTAATAGAAAACACACCGAGAGCTAAGGAGGTTTCAAAATGTCCCCTTCCTCTTCAAATTCCAGGGTAATGCTCTCCAAAAGCCTCCGGAGATGGTTTGGAATAAATGCCATGAATTGCAAAGCCAGGGCAATCAGATGCTGATGATGTGGAAAAACTCGCTTTAGCAGGACTGGACTACAGGAGGTCTGCGGCCTTTCCCGGGTCAGCTCTGAGCCTTTGGAGGGAGCACCAGAGACAGGGATTTGCCTGCTGCTTGGGCAGGGGTGGGGGGCGGGGTGTTGAGGAGGGGAGTGGAAGAGAACCTAGGTGCCCTCCAGCCACGGTGGAGACAGGACTTAGGGACAGTGTGGTTAAGACAGAGCAGGGCATTGTTCTCTTCCAAACTTCTGGGGATTCAGGTAGATCTTTTTTTTAATGTTTATTTTGAAATAAATTTCACACTTACACAGAAAAGTTGCAAGAATAATACAAGGATTTTTCATGTACCTTTCACCCAAATGTTAATA
Organism: Delphinus delphis; assembly: GCF_949987515.2. Classification (NCBI taxonomy): domain Eukaryota; kingdom Metazoa; phylum Chordata; class Mammalia; order Artiodactyla; family Delphinidae; genus Delphinus; species Delphinus delphis. The sequence continues at coordinate 4,322,776 of NC_082700.1, read as the reverse complement.
TATTTTAAATTTTTTTATTTTATACAGGAGTGTGTTTGATTTACAATGTTGTGTTAGAGTCAGGTGTACAGCAAAGTGATCCAGTTATACATATGTCTATTCTTTTTCAGATTCTTTTCCCACATAGCTTATTACAGAATACTGAGCAGAGTTCCCTGTGCTGTATCAGAGCGATCTTGAAAGGGGGAAAATCCTAACAATGATGGAGAGAAAGAGAAGGCACTGGCAGAGAGTAAGCAGAGGGGAAGCCAGGCTGAGTCTCCAGCTGGTCCTGGAGAGCAGATGAATACGCCCGGGGGACACTCAGGAAGCAGGGGGTGCCTTTAAAACTAGAGACTGAGGGAGCTGCGTTTCCATATGAGACAATGTTCCCGGCTATCTATTTTTAAAAAGAATGTCAAATCACCCCCAACACAGGCCAGAGCCAATTAAGCTGCTTTTCTTCATCTTCAAAGCCCAGGAGAAGACAGGCCTTGATATTTAACTACTTGTCTTTTTCTTTTCCCTTTGCCCAAAGAGGGGAAAACCCCTGCTTTAGCCGAAATGGTAAGGAATTGTCCAGATTGGCTGGGGTCAGTGTTTGTATTTGAAAAGCCAATGCCATTCAAACAAAGCAAAACAAACCCCTCTTTAATCTGGTCTATTCAAACCAGAAACTAACAAACCTAGTTTTAGGAAATTCATCACCTGGAATTTCCACCTGGGCAGCTGGGAACAAGAGAAATTTACTGTCTCACAGTCCTGGAGGCCAGAAGTGTAAGATCAAGGGGTCAGCAGGGCCTCGCTCCCTCTGAAACCCGTGGGAAAGAGTCCGTTCCAGGACGCATCCCCTCCTTGGGCTGCCGGTGGCCTCAGGGCTTCTTGACTTGTAGGTGCCCGTCTACTCCCTGTGTCTTCAGGTCATCATCCCTCTGTGTGTGTGTGTGTGTCCGGGTCCAAATTTCCCACTCTCAAGAGGACACAGTCACGCTGGGTCGGAACACACCCTCATGGCCTCATTTTAACTTGATCGCCTCCATAAAGGCCTTGTCTCCAAACAAGGTCACATTCTGAGGTCCTGGGGGTTTAGGACTCAAACATTCCTTTTTCGGGGGACACAATTTAATATATAACAGGGTTTTGAACGTGGATGGGGGCATGATACTCTGGCCTGACCTGCTTCCGCCAGAGGCTGTGACCACCCCGAGGGTGGACCCTGCCCATCTCCAGAAGCACTGCTGAAGGCCCCAGGGCTGAAAGCTCCAGAGGCCCTGGGTCTGTCCATATCCAACCCTCTCCCGCAGGTTTTGAATTCAACCTACAGAAGACTTTTTTCTTCCTAGGGAATTCATTTTCAATTTTAAAAGAAAAATTAGTAGAAAAATGGGGTTCACTTACCTTCCATTTAAACGTGACATATATTTTTTTTACATCTTTATTGGAGTATAATTGCTTTACAATGGTGTGTTAGTTTCTGCTTTATAACAAGGTGAATCAGTTATACATATACATATGTTCCCATATCTCCTCCCTCTTGCGTCTCCCTCCCTCCCACCCTCCCTATCCCACCCCTCTAGGTGGTCACAAAGCACGGAGCTGATCTCCCTGTGCTATGTGGCTGCTTCCCACTAGCTATCTACCTTACGTTTGGTAGTGTATATATGTCCATGCCTCTCTCTCGCTTTGTCACAGCTTACCCTTCCTGCTCCCCATATCCTCAAGTCCATTCTCTAGTAAGTCAGTGTCTTTATTCCTATCTTACCCCTAGGTTCTTCATGACATTTTCTTTCTTAAATTCCATATATATGTGTTAGCATACGGTATTTGTTTTTCTCTTTCTGACTTACTTCACTCTGTATGACAGACTCTAGGTCCATCCACCTCACTACAAATAACTCAATTTCGTTTCTTTTTATGGCTGAGTAATATTCCATTGCATATATGTGCCACATCTTTTTTATCCATTCATCCGACGATGGACACCCAGGTTGTTTCCATCTCTGGGCTATTGTAAATAGAGCTGCAATCAACATCTTGGTACATGACTCTTTTTGAATTATGGTTTTCTCAGGGTATATGCCCAGTAGTGGGATTGCTGGGTCATATGGTAGTTCTATTTGTAGTTTTTTAAGGAACCTCCTTACTGTTCTCCATAGTGGCTGTACCAATTCACATTCCCACCAGCAGTGCAAGAGGGTTCCCTTTTCTCCACACCCTCTCCAGCATTTATTGTTTCTAGATTTTTTTATGATGGCCATTCTGACTGGTGTGAGATGATATCTCATTGTAGTTTCGATTTGCATTTCTCTAATGATTAATGATTAAACGTGACATATTAAATACCAACTTTTTATAAGTTTATTTATTTATTATTTTTCGCTGCGTTGGGTCTTCCTTGCTACATGCCGCCTTTCTCTAGTTGTGGCGGGCAGGGGCTACTCTTCGTTGCACTGCGCGGGCTTCTCATTGTCGTGGCTTCTCTTGTTGCGGAACATGGGCTCTAGGCACGCGGGCTCAGTAGTTGTGGCTCACAGGCTCAGTAGTTGTGGCTCGCAGGCTCTAGAGCACAGGCTCAGTAGTTGTGGCTCGTGGGCTTAGTTGCTCTGCAGCATGTGGGATCTTCCCAGACTAGGGCTCAAACCCGTGTCCCCTGCATTGGCAGGCGGACTGTTAACCACTGCACCACCAGGGAAGTCCCAACACCAACTTTTTAATCTCCTTTTTCTCCCACACCCTGCTAAGCATTAACAAAGATTCCAAGTATATGACATTCTGGAAAAGAGAAAACTATGAAGAAGTAAAAAGATCAGAAGTAAAAGGATTGGGGGAGGAGAGAGAGGAACAGACAGAGCACAGGTGATTTTTAGAGCAGTGAGAATATCTGCATGATACCATATTGATGAATACATGTCATTACACATTTGTCCAAACCAGAGAATGTACACCACCACGAGTGATCCCTGGTGTCATCTGCGGGCTCTGGGGGATGAGGATGTGTGAATGTGGGTTCATGGATTGACTGGAACAAATGCACCCCTCCCGTGGGGATGTTTATTGGGGGGCGGGGGACGCTGCCTACGTGGGGCAGGAGGTATATGGGAAATCTCTGCATCTCCTGCCCAATCTAGCTGTGAATCTAAGACCACTCTAAAAGATAGTTTAATTATTAAAAATATTAATTAACCCCAAAGACAAGGAGGGAAACTAGACACTGTTTGGAAGGCTCACATTAGGAGGAGTGGATGAAGAAGCGTGGGTGGGCAGGGCTGCGGGAGGACCAGACTCAGCCCCCGAGCATCCCCGCCTGCCTGTGTGCAGCGGCTTGGAGGCGTGCCCAGGTGGCGGGTGGGTCCGCGCAGCGATGCAGAGCCCGCGGTCACAGTGGCCCCCTTGCACGCTGGCCGTCTTACTGAGCTGGGACTCTGTCGCTTCTACAGCCCTTTTCTCCTGGAGAGAAGCCCTCCGCTGGGCCGGCTGTGGTGGGGGGCATGAACGGCCCCCCAGGTGGGGAAGGAGGCCGGAGAGGGTCTCATGCCCGTGCGCTACCGTGGTCCACTGCGCTCAGAGTCACCTCACCCGCTCCCGGGGCCCGTCCCTGAGACCCCTGGCTCTGCGGAGAGCGAGGCGCAGGGCGGCGGGGGCCTGTCCCCCACCCACCTGGCAGGCGGCCCCACGGCAGGAATCACCTGCTGCTTCACCTGCCCCGCACCCCGTCTCCCTCGCCTTCATTTTGTGAATAGATGACCACTTAACCTGTATCAAAATCCAGACACTTGTTTGGCTGGACCTAGAGTGTATTATGTTTAGCAAATAAGTCAGATGGAGAAAAACAAATACTCTATGTTATCACTTGTATGTGGAATCTAAAAAAATGAAACAAATAAATGAATATAGCAGAACAGAAATAGACTCACAGACATAGGGAACAAACCAGTGGTTAACAGTGGGGAGAAGGAAGGGGGGAGGGCAAGATAAGGGGTAGGGGATTAAGAAACGCAAACTACTGTGAATGAAATCAAGAAGCAACCAAATATAGTGTACAGCACAAAGAAATAGAACCATTATTTTGTAATAACTTTAAATGGAGTATAATATAAAAAAATGTTGAACCACTATGCTGCACACCTGAAACTAATATAATGTTATAAATCAACCACACTTCGATTAAAAAAAAGAAAAAATCAGTGATAAAAAAATCCAAGTACTTGTAGAAAGGTGTGTACTTTGAGACGCCTTACCTCGGCTCCTTCTTTTCCCACCCATCCCCCTTTCCTCTACAGGTAACTATTTTTATGGGTCTTTTGCATCTCCCAACCTGTCCTAGTTCCCTCCTGCCTTCATTGGGTGGGGGGGTGGGGAGGGGTTATGGTAAGGTGTCAGGCTTCCCACTCTGCTAAATTGGTTTCCACTCATTTCATCTTCCAAATATTTGTTGAAATACGCTGTCATCTGCTCTCTCATTTTTTTGTCCTTGTGAGTTTATACTTCAAACAATTTCTTTATTGTCATTTTAGTGGCCTCATGGGGGAATGGAGAAAAAATCAGCAGGAGATTTCATTCCTGCACCCTCATGCTCTCTCTGTTAACCCTGAACAAATTGCAAAATAGAACTGACTGGAAAAGACACAAAGCTGATGTGTACGGTTTGACACCTAAAGGGCAAATGCTCACGGAACCATCGCCAGGCCCAAATATAGGACATGACTGAACCACAGAAGACCCCCCCATGCCCCTGACGCCCACAGCTCCCGCCCCCATGAGCGCTTTAAGCTAATGACTGTCACCACGGGGAAGCTGGGTGAAGGGTACGTGGGACTCTGTCCTGTTCCTGCAACTTCATGGAGGTTTATAATCATTTCAAAATTAAAAGCTTATATATATTTATATATATAAAATAATGAATTACATGTACATCAAAATGTGAACCGATTGTTATACCTCTTGTGAGAGTTGCATTCACACACCCAACTGGATAAGTTCGCTTGGGATAATTCAGAAAAATTATTTGGAAAAGCACATGTTCACCATTTGCTGTCTGTTTAGAAAATATATAAGAAAAACTGGCAGGCAAGGAAAGTAGGAGAATTCAAAATTTGTAGACACTATTACTATCTCCATTTTCGTGATGAGAAAAGAGAGGTGCTCTGTAAGATGCCCAAGGTCACACGGCTTGCATGGAAATGGCCTTGGTGCCTGTCCAGTGTGAACCTTATGTTGTTGTCACTCAAACTTACAGGGTGTCACTTCCCCAGAGACACTGGTGACCCATCTACAACCACCTTTAATGCTTCACGCTCTCCAAAGCGTAACCGCTTTTCCTCCAGAGTGGTCACTATCAACCGACACCGCATTATACACTCACTCATATGCTTTTAACTGGCCATCTTCCCCCTCCCCGGTATATAAACCCCATGAGGGGTTTTGTCTGCCTTATTGATCTCTGATCCCTAGTGCCCGGAAAAATGCCCGACACGTAGTAGGCATGCAAGAAATATGAGGTTAATGTAAAAAAATAAATTCATTTTTAAAACAAAGGAATGTATATAAACCTTAAGAGAAAAGTAGCTCTATAGGAGTGCCCTAAATAGGAAGCCTTCTTGCTTAGTTTGAAACCAAAGGCTAGGGAAAAACTTGTCTTCCGCATTATGGATTTTTTTCCAAAATCTTAGACTGGGTGTGTATCAGAAAACCATCAAAATGTTGCAGGCAACGTAATATTAACAGGGCATCTAGCATTTCCTACTAGCTTCATGTCCTTAAAAAGTTAGTAATTGAATTAATAAGTGTAACAACGGTTATCATGACATCTACACTGTCACTGAAAAGTCAGCTTTCCTCGTTGGCATATTCGAATCCCCTCTAGCCTCTGTAGGCAGCCGCCCACGTTCTCCTGGTTTGTATGCAGCAGGGGCCCTTTGATCACGGTGCTGATTCCTTGCGTTTAGCTGTTATCCCTGTTAGTTAAGACAATATTTCCCCAACTACGGTCCATGTAAGAAAACATTTCACTAGAAAAGAAATCCTTGGGACTTCCCTGGAGGTCCAGTGGTTAAGACTCCGAGCTTCCAGTGCGGGAGGCACGGGCTCGATCCCTGGTTGGGGAACTAAGATCCCGCGTGCTGCGTGGTGTGGCCAAAAAGATAAAAAAAAATAATAATAAATTTTTTAAAAAGAAAAGAAATCCTATATTTTCGTGTACTCGAAAAAAGATAACTGATATTCTCACAAGCTGGCCCAAGGAAGCCTGAGGCTATTACGCTGAGTCCCTATGATAATGCGACACAGAAAGCCATTTAGCGGTAATCAATTTCCAAGTAGTACTCAACTTTGAAGTCATTCTTTTCACACCCCAGTCTTTCTGACACCTCTTACTTCACTGCGGTCTGAGAGAAGTAATTTCCAGGCAGGAGAAGGAGAAGCACGGGCCTCTCCGGAATCTCACCCCACAGAGGCAAATCTAGCCCATGGGAGAGAGGAAGGACCCTCATTCTATCTGGATGGGTTGCTCAGCATTTATGTGCCCCCATTTCCTCATCTCTAAAATGGGGATATACTAGTAGTACTTATCCAGTAGGGCTGGGATGAGGATTGAACAAGTTAACACATTCACATACCTAGTAAACGTTAACTCTCCCTGTCTCACTAGAACTTAAGCTTACTGAGGGCAAAGACGTGGTCTCTTTTGGGGAATGCAGTGCTCCAGGCCTGGCATGTGGTGAGCACTCATGAAAATATCTGCAGCATGAATGAATGACAAATTCCAGCACAGCAAGGATCTGTGCAGTAGCACAGTAGGAAGGGCAGCAACTGTATCTATTGAAATAATGCCGAGAGCTGCATAGTTAATATCTGAATTTAAGCAATTACAAAGGAAGAGTTCTGTCTATGATTGGCAAATCCACGCTGATAGAAGGGAGTTAGGTCCCACTGCGGGCTGGCACTGGTATGAAAGAGCACACGGCACATACAGCATCAAAACCAGGGCAACAGATAAGAGCAGTGACTTTTCCTCGATCACTCCTGGATAAAGATATCAATTCCCCAGGAAGGAGGGATTCGATGTTAAGAACAAAACAAGGTTCCAGTTTCCCAAACATTTGAGGACAACCAGCTGGCCGTGGCATCTCTTTCCCCAGCTCTGCACACCCAGCTCCAACTTCAGCTGCCCCATCACATGATTCTCAGATTCCTCACTGCCCTGAAAGTACTCCTACGTACTTTCTGGTTGTCTTAACACGTGGTTCTGGATGGGAGACTCTGCATGCTACCAGCCGGCACAGAGAACAGCAGGAGTTCTAGAAACCACACTTTATTAACACCAACTAACAAGCAGCAGCTGTCACAGTGACTACTTCCCACTGGTGGACTCCTGGGAGACTCCAGCTGAATCACTAAACCACCAAGTCCTCTACACTTGGCTTCCTTTCAAGTCAGGTAGCTGCCTCCCAGGTCTGGAAGAGCTAACTGTCTTAGGCAGTCAGTGGAATATTTTTCCTTTGGAAAGTTATATTCATATTTTCTGTTATAAAAATTTAATTATGGAACTGATGGGAATTCCCCAGTGGTCCAGTGGTTAGTACTCTCCCCCTTCACGGCCGAGGGCCCGGGTTCGATCCCTGGTTGGGGAACTAAGATCCCGCAATCCAAGAGGCCCAATAAATAAATAAATACAATTTTAATTATGGAACGAAAAATCTAGAAGAGAAAGAAATCATCCATGATCCTGCCGCCCTTCTGCCATCACTGTTATATTGTAGCAAATCTGATGGCAGGTGTTTTTCCGTCTCTATCGAGTACACGAATACTATCAATTTTACAGCCTAATTTTTTCCCGTGAATTTACCATCTTCTTGTCTTTTGTAATGGCTGAATAATATTCCTTACAGGGGATTTACAGGGTTTATGTAACCATTCTTCTGTCATTAAGCATTTAAAGTGTTTACTGTTCTTTCATGCTAGTAAGCAGGGCTATAATAAGCATAGTCGTGAATGCAGAGTTTTCAGGATTTAGGATTATTCACTTAGGTGAATTCCCAGATTACTTGCACACTGGATTGGGGAAGAGATTGACCTTTTTACCAAGGACCAAATAGACTAAGCTGGTTTTTGAGAAAATCAAGTTACCCATCTCCACGGAAGCCCTAAAATAATTGTTATTATTATTTTTTTGCGGTACGCGGACCTCTCACTGTTGTGGCCTCTCCCGTTGCGGAGCACAGGCTCCGGACGCGCAGGCTCAGCGGCCATGGCTCACGGGCCCAGCCATTCCGCGGCATGTGGGATCTTCCCGGACCGGGGCACGAACCTGTGTCCCCTGCATCGGCAGGCGGACTCTCAACCACTGCGCCACCAGGGAAGCCCTATTTTTAAAAAAGTTTTTAGAAAGCAAATATTCTTACGGAAGCTAACGATGAGGCAGAATTCAACGAATCTGGGAACCACGCTTCTTGGCTCCGAGTTGGAGCAGGTTCTCGTCGGCCCTCCCGTCTGACTAGTAAATGGAATGAGGGTGAACCTTGCCTTTTCTCTCTTAACACCCTGAGGTCCATCATCTATATTTCACGTCAAGTTGCAGAGGAGGCGGGATTGATACACCCTGTGGGTCCATCTCCCTGTTTAGCCCTCCCCGACTTTATTATCAAGAGCCCATTTTAATGAGTGTCAGCATAATTGATGAAGGACAGGATTGCCGTGAGGGGTGGAGTTTTGCCTCCAGACCCGGGAAGGCCTGGGGATCGCATCACCCTTCCCCTGCCCGGCACCATCCTCCCAGACCTCATGCCTCTCCCCCCGCCCCAAGCACTGGGTAGAAAAGCTGGGCTGCAGGAGAGCTCATCCCCTACAGTCCCAACACCAGGGATGGTTCTAATTACCTAGGAGTTCCTTCCCTCACCGCCCGTGGAAATAAACAGGGTCGTGGAGACTGGGGACCAGCTGTCACACCGTTTGTGCCTCTAAGAATGGAAACCCACCAGCTCTGTTCCTCTCGCCTAGTCTGGCCCTTCATCCAGGGGTGTCTGACACTCCCTCCCCACAAAAAAAAAAAAAAAAAAAAAAAGGCCTCTTAGGCCCCTTGACACTGTTCCCTTCACAGGTATTTATTTTGGCAAGAGAAAATGGCACAGGTCACACTGTCTGAAAGAGGCAGGCAGGATGGGCTGCACACGGGACTTGAAGGCACCAGGAACTTCAGGCAGCCTGGTGACTTACAGGCCATCACAGCGCTGTCTGCGATGCTGGAAGCCTTCCTGTGCTTTGCTTTTCTGTCTTTGATTCAGGAGAAGAGAAGGGCGGGTGGGAAGCAGGGAGGATGCAGAGCCAGCCCTCGGAGGTGCCTAAGTGTCTCCTGCTGAGCATCTGTGTGGCCAAGGTCCCTCCTGCACCTGTGCTGGGGACTGGACGTTGTGCCCCGACAACATTCTTAGGCTGGATCCCAACCCCCAGGGTGATGATGTGAGGAGGCGGGGCCTTTGGGAAGTGATAAGGTCATGAGGAGGAAGCCCTCGTGAATGGGATTAGTGCCCTTATAAAAGTGGTCCCAGGGCTTCCCTGGTGGTGCAGTGGTTGAGAGTCTGCCTGTGGATGCAGGGGACACGGGTTCTGTGCCCCAGTCCGGGAAGATCCCATATGCCGCGGGGCGGCTGGGCCTGTGAGCCATGGCCGCTGAGCTTGTGCGTCTGGAGCCTGTGCTCCACAACGGGAGAGGCCACAACAGTGAGAGGCCTGCGTACAGCAAAAAAAAAAAAGGTCCCAGAGAGGTGGGGTCACAGGGAGAAGGTGACCATTGGCGACCCGGGGAACAGGCTCTCACCAGACACCGGATCTGTGGGTGCCTTGATCTTGGACTTCCCAGCCTCCAGACTGTGAAAAATAAATGTCTGTTGTTTACGTCACCTAGTAATTTTGTTGTAGCTGCCCAGACAGACTAAGACAGACACTTAAAACCAGGGCTGGTTGCCTAAGCCCCGAGCGTGCAGGGCTGTGTCCTGTCCTCAGGGCAGTGCTGGGGGGTGGCAGGGTGGGAGGGTAACAGACTGGACTGGTACCCTCTCTGCCTCTGACATCCCGTGTAACCCAGGGGACATCACTCAGGCCTGCGGGGTTTGGGGTGCTCATCTATGAAACACATTGTGTAGAGTGGTGGATGATGTGGCCTCCAAGTTGTTTTGGAGCTGGGACAGCCCATGAGTCTGCGACACCGATTGTTAATTGCACAATGGACTTAGTTCTAGGGACCACGCTCAACCCAGCGGCTCTCTCGTCTCCAAGGACCTGAGGTCCGACTGGCACCAGGCAGGGATGCCACCAGCCCCAGCCTGCCCTGCTGGGCTCAGGTCTATAAGTGGCATCTGCCTTCCTGCTGGAGAGCAGTTCCCCCCGTCACTTCAGGTACACTTTCAGGTCTTCTGGAAAAATAACATTCCATTGCGAGCACAGGGCGAATGAATGTAAGCAACTTTGGTTCCAAAAGTGGTTCCTTCAGGGTCATCATCCTTCCTCACCAGAAAAGAAGCAGGCTTCTGAGTTCAATGAATTCCTCTGCCTGTTAGGCTGCTCACAAATTGCTGGGCTATCAAGGGAGGATTGGGGTTTAAAGCATCTTTTACTGGCTATCAGCCACAGTTTCATCTACTATTGGAATTCGATATTAGCAATGACTTCTTGGAGACGGGAAGTGTCTGAAATTGCCCTGTCTAGAAAATGCGGGTCGATGATTTCTTCATAAATATGTAAGAGCGAGCACTTCTGTGAATCCAGGCTGACTAATGCCAAGTGGTAATTAACTTGCGTGCATTCTTGGGTTTTCAAAGCCAAGTTGGAACAACTTATAAAACGAACGTTTTCTCGTGAGAGGGGGAATTGCAGGCTCGTGCCAGAGCCCGCTCCTTCTGGGAAGTGACCTAGTGAATCTTTCAAACTCATTCACTTCCTCCCAGGAGCTGCTTGTTTCCTCCTGGTGATGTTAGAGACAAAACTCGAGCCCTCTAGGACTTGAACTTGGTTTCTGTAAGATGGTTAGAGATGAGGGTGTGGCCATGTATTCATCCAACAGTGCTGAGTGGCCATCAGGTACAGGTACTGCAGACACAGTAGGTCAAATTTAGTCCAGAGGTGACAATGGAGGGTGATTATTAGTAGGCTGGAGATGCCGTAGGAGCACCCCAAAGGAACTGCTCTGATACCTAGGGTGACACCTGAGGGTTGTGGACTGTCCCTGAGCAGATGAAGGTGGTGTGTTTGTGCTCCAGGCAGAAGGAACAGCATATGCAAAGTCCCCAACGTAGGAGAGAGCACGGAAAGAGTGGACAGCAGAGCAAAGTGTGGGCCGGGGGTAGAGGGGGGCGGAGGTGAGGGAGGAGGTGTCTGATGACAAGCCGGTCAGGCACTGGAGAGCTTGAAAGTGCAATGAATGGATCTGGACTTTTTTCCAGAGCAGGGCTTCTCGGCTTTGGCACTGCTGACATCTGGGGCTGGAGGAGTGTATTGTGGGGCAGGGCAGGCGGCCGTCCTGTACCTTGAGGGATGCTCACCAGTATCTCTGGCTCACGCCCACAAGATGCCAGCAGCATCTCCCCAGTCATGACCATCAGAAGCGTCTCCAGGGCTTCCCTGGTGGCGCAGTGGTTGAGAGTCCGCCTGCCCATGCAGGGGACACGGGTTCGTGCCCCGGTCCGGGAGGATCCCACATGCCGCGGAGCGGCTGGGCCTGTGAGCCATGGCCGCTGAGCCTGCGCATCCGGAGCCTGCGCTCCGCAACGGGAGAGGCCACAACGGTGAGAGGCCCGCGTACCGCAAACAAGAAAAAAAAAACGAAGTGTCTCCAGACATTGACAAATGGCCCCCTGGTTGTTGGGGGGTGGAAAACCTCCCCCTGCTGAGGACCCTTGCTCCAGGGGCCGTGCGGAGCGTGGAAGGGTCTCGAGCAGCCCCGAGACCCTGAGAGCAGGGAAGTCTGCAGCATGAATTGACAGTCCTTTCCTCTGCTGTCACTCCACATCTCCCTTCCCTCCTCTGAGGGTGAGCTTCTTGTGGGCATCAAACGCTGCAGGAGAAAAAGGAGTTGCTGTGTCTTTCAGAAACTGGAACTAGAAAGACTTTCCTCTTCTGATGAATTGGTGTACTTACCTTTATGATGCCAGAGCCCTGAACGGTTTCCCAAAAGCATAGACTCATCTTTCCACTCAGCTCCATCAGCCTCTCTGAGCAGGTGTGAGTTGCCCACTGGGGCCCAAGGCGAGTGGACACAGCAGACGGGCAGGCGGGGACCTCAGGAACCGATGTTGTGTGTCTCCGTCTCCCGTCCAGCTGTGGGACCACTGCATAGGATTTTAGAATTGTTCAAGGAAAACAGGAAATCCAGACTTCTGTGTGAAATTTCTCAATGTTTAACTACTGGCAATAAATTAAAATGTGTTTAAGGTATGTTCCAGGCTCAATCCAATAGTCTTCGGGATTTTTTCTGCTCAAGGCTTGTTTGTAACCTCTCAATCCGTGGTTTTTGTTTTGATCTTTAAAAAAAAAATGTATCCCTTTTTTCTTTTCTTTTTCTTTTTACATTTATTTATTTATTTGTCTGCATTGGGTCTTAGTTGCGGCACTCGGGCTCTCCAGTTGCGGCAAGCAGGCTCAGTAGTTGTGGTGTGCGGGTCCTAGAGCCCATGGGCTTAGTTGCCCCGAGGCAGATGGGTCTTAGTTTCCCGACCAGGATCAAACCCACGTCCCCTGCATTGGTAGGCGGATTCGTAACCACTGGACCGCCAGGGAAGCCCCTATCCCTTTTCTCTTTTTGCTCTGGTTTTAAATTTTTTAATTTCCTTTTTTCTTCTTTGAAGTAGAGGATTGTGTTGTGTGTCCTTCTGTTAGCCCCACCCAATTCCATTTCCATCTTTCCCCACCTCGCCCTGGGTCCCGGGAACAATGGCAGGTCTCGCCTGGTGACACTGGCAGGGTTCAGGGGGCGGAACTGAGTTGGAATAATTGCTGACCCCCTGTGGGAGCCGCTCAGGTTGGGCGATCTTGCCCACAGCACCCTCTCTGGGCCCTGGAATCTGCTCTCTGCTCCCCGTCCTTCTAGGCCAGGTGACCCAGGAAGCCTTGACACCTTCACCATAATCTCATTGGTTTCCCTCAACCCTGCCCAAATCTCTGTGGACAGCCCCATCATCTCTCCTCAATCATCTAGCCTGAGGGTCCCATTTGCTTCCTGCCAGGGCATGTGACGGACAAAGTATAAGTCATCCAAAGTAGACCATGGGGAGGTTGGGGGACTGGGTTTGTGAACAGAACATAAATACTAGGTTGGTCTCAGAGGATGGGTACCAATAGGACGGATGGGAAACAATAACCACAAGGTAAACAGGGCAAGTGTCTAGATCTTCTTTATCCAGTCAGGTCCCCCTCACCTGACATGAGCTTGAACCCTTCGTTTAGAGCAGCTCTTGGCATTTTCATGTGGAACAGCGTTTGTCCTGTGTGAATATCATCGTTTCCAACGTGGAGAGCCTTCCCTGGAGGTGAAGCCAGTGCGTGAGGAATTTCACAGAGGCCTTGCTGGCCTGCTCCCACCCCTGCCCGCCCCCCACCCCCAGGGCTTATTTCTGCCTCTTTCTCCACTTCTTTTCACTCATCATAACCATCTGGTCTTTTCTAGGCGGTGCAGTGCGGCAATTAAGAGCAATTGCTTTTAAATTAGGGACTTTTGCGTTGCAGTGTCAGCTGTCGTCATTTTACCTGTGTGGCTGGATACAAGCTATCTGGTCTCTTCAATTTCCTCATCACACAAACCTCTTTGGGTGGCCGAAAGGATTCAATCAGAAAATGTAAGGACAGCACTTTGCACTGCTCCTGGCATGGAGGGTGCCCAGTAAATAGAAGAGATTATCAACCACTCAACCCCTGTTGCCCAGGAAGCTGTGAACTGTTGACAGTTCATGTGTTTATGGGAACATCCGTCTCTTTCCAGCACACAGTGACTTTCGTTTTGTGCAAAGACCCTGAATCAATGCACGATACTAAATGGTCCTCCGGATCATCAAAGAGAGACCGTGTTACATTCAGCCTAGTGGTCAATAGGTCCTCACTGTTTCCGCATTTTGAAAAGTCCTACGACGGTTTCAGTGTCCAGTCCTTCTGTCCTCCCATCCTCTCCCATGTGTTTCTCGAGGATCGAGATGGAGGCTGACAGGTGACACCTGCAGATCCATTAGCATCACAGGGACGGTTCCCCCACCATCTCCATCGGGAGACCCCGACTCACTGAGAGCAGGACGTTGCCTCCTTCTGCCTCTGCACTGATTGGGGACTTGCCGTTCCCTTTCTATGTGCCCATTTCCGTGAGAAGCCTGTTCTCCCGATGTCCTCTTAACTTGCCAGGATGACAGGTTTCACGTTAAAATCAGCGTGTCACTTCCTGGGGCCATAAGGCCAAACACACTGAGTTGGGAGAAAGGAAGACGGGAAGGCAGTGGTGATTCAAACCCAATAAAGCTGACACGGATTAAAGGGAAATATTGAACCCCCTCCTGGTGTTCAATGTGAGACTTGATTCACTCTTAAAAACTGGATTATGTGCCCCTGCAATCCCCCCCCCACCCCCAGTAGCTCTACCCCTTAGCCTCTTACTCAGGGTGAGGCGGTACAAAGTCACGATCCTGGAGTACAGGCTGTGCTGTCCCATTACACAGCTCCCGGTTCCTCATCTGCAGTTTGACTAATAAAATCAGCAATGTCTTGATTGGCATTTATTGGATATTTACCACGTGCTAGTCTTTGTGAGGAGTATCCCTTTAATCACCCCCAAACAAACCTATGAAGTGGAGACTCTTATCGGCTACCCTATTGGACGGCATGGTGCCCGACAGTGGTGAAATCTGCGGGTTGGGCAGGGTGACTTAAGATGCATTTGCAGGGCTTCCCTGGTGGTGCAGTGGTTGAGAGTCTGCCTGTGGATGCAGGGGACACGGGTTCTGTGCCCCAGTCCGGGAAGATCCCATATGCCGCAGGGCGGCTGGGCCTGTGAGCCATGGCCGCTGAGCCTGCGCGTCCGGAGCCTGTGCTCCACAACGGGAGAGGCCACAACAGTGAGAGGCCCGTGTACCGCAAAAAAAAAAAAAAGATAAAAGTTGAGGCAAAATAAAGAGAAGAGAAAAATTATAAACAGTGGCTGGAAGGCAGTTAAAAATGGATAAAGTTATAAACCAAAGACCAGAAGAAAATGTAAAGACTTAGAACGATAAGGAAAATAAGCACTAGATCATGTGTAAACTGATAAAATATTCTCAAACAGTACCCAAAACGTAAGGCTCTTCAGGCAAAGGTGATTGAAAGTACAAAGCAGCCGGCTGGGAGCCAGGGTGAGACGAGAACCACCCTCTGACCTCGGTGCCCACGGTGAAGGGGCCCAGCCGGTGCCACTGGGTCTAGGGTCCAGGATGCCCCCCGGGGCCTCGGGCAGCCTGTCTGTTGTCTCTGCTGGGCTGGCCAGGGCCCGGGACTCTCCTTCGAAAAGAGCTGCCGCCACCAATCCGCCCGAGTCTGCCTCAAGCCCCAGCGCCCAGGAGCCCCCATACTGGGAGGGAGAGCCCATCCCCCCGACACCCTCCACCCCCTCCCACCATTGCAACAGGATGCTTGACCCACACACTCCTTCCAGGGCACAAACACGGGGGAAGGCCCTCCTGGGCTGAAGGGGAAAACCCAGCATGAGAAGGCAGATGAAAGAAGGGAAGAGAAACCACCATGGGTCCATACTGAGTGCTCGGCGTTGTTCGGTGATGCGCAGATGCTGCTTCCCTTAGGGACCCTCCCAGCGCAGCCGCCAGGTAGGTGCAGCACTGTGCCCACTGCACAGATGGGAACCCTGAGGCCCGGGACCCTTTGCTCACCCCCTCTCTAGCCTCTGCAGCTCTGGTGCTCTGTGCTGACTGTGGAACTTTCCCCACTGATTCTCAGCTCCTTTAACCCCCTTGGAGCTCTTGCAGCGTCTACTCTCTTTTCAGCCTGTTCATTCTGGCCGACAGTCAATTCCGACTGGTGCTCAGCTTCTCTCCTGATATACGTGTGTTACACGGACATTCTGCACCCAAGTATCAAGAGATGGAAGCTCTGGCATCAGATTTAATGCTACTTCCATTTTGCCCACTAAACAATAAGAAAGCCCCCCAGGGGACCCCTAACAGGTGAAGATTTCCACAGCCTCCCCAGGATGCAGGCCGTCGCCCTAAATATAGCTGAATGATTCTGCCGTTAATAACGACCCTTTCTAGGAGCGGGAGCCACACAGGGTCCACAGGAGACCAATGCCCCTAATTCACTAACAGTTTTTGAAAGGTAAGTACCCAGAGAGAAACTGCTAAGTCAACCCACGGACAGTATTTGCCAGGCGTCAGCTCGTGGGCAGGTACAGCGGGCTTCCAGAGCGCCTCTCCTGCCCTCGAAGAGCCTGTCAATGGATTAGGAGAGTGACGCAAGGTGGGAGTAATTAACTGCTAGCAGTGTGGAGATGCTGAAAGCCAGGAGTTCAGAGGCAGGTCCGGACTCACCTGTGACGTCGGGCTTCTCGCTTATAAACGCATAATAAGGCCCGTAAGCGTTCCCAGAGCTCATTTCTGCAAAGCACTGCTGGCACGTGGTCATGTGATGAAGGGTAGCTGTGCTCGCGAGTAGGTTAGACGTGACATGTAGACAGCGTGGATGCCATGGGCTGGACCGAGCGAGCTGCCCCCAAGAGGAACTGGGTGGGATTGCGGCTCCGCTCGACGGCAATGTGACAGTTCTGTGCTTCCAGCTCAGGGCTCCTCCACCAGGGCAGTGTGGACATCTGGTGATGTCTGGAGACGTGTGGTTACTGTCACCACGGGTGGGGAGTGGGAATGGGGGAGGGGTGTGCAGGCATCCAGTGGTTGGAGACTAGGGATGGTCCTCACCACCCTGCAATGCACTGGGCAGCCCCACAGCTGAGAATCACCCAGCCACGTGGCAGGAGCGCTGAGGTTGGGACGTCCGGCTGAGAAAGCTTTAGCTGGTGAGCCTACCAGGGGGGCTGTGCTGGGCGTGACCCCCAGAGGGTCTCGGTCGGCAGGTTTCAGGTGAGATCCCCGCCCCAGCATACACAGCCAGAGATACAGAAGCAGGCAGCCCAACACTGCTCTACAAGGCGGAGGCTAAACTTGGCAAGCGTGGAACAACTCACAGGGGCTTTGCATCCTGAAGTTTTCCAAACTTGCCCAAGTACCTCACTGTACTGAGTCCTGAAGAAGTCTTTGAAGGTCGGTATCAGGCCCTTATACAAATGAGGAAGTGGAAATACAGAAAGTCTGACTTGCCCTAATAGCCTAATAGCCACCAAATGGCAAAATGAGGACTTGAATCCAGCACCCAGCTCGTTGCCTTGCATTCAATAGCAAATGCTTGTTGACCGAATGAATAATTGAATAATTATTCATTAATTCAAATAATTGAATTATTATTCAAATAATAATAATTGAATAAATTCAATTTATAATTGAATAAACCATGCAATAGGGACTTCCCTAGTGGCACAGTGGTTAAGAATCCACCTGCCAATGCAGGGGACACGGGTTAGATCCCTGGTCCAGGAAGATCCCACATGCCACGGAGCAACTAAGCCTCTGTGCCACAACTACTGAGCCTGCGCTCTAGAGCCCGTGAGCCACAACTACTGAGCCCGTGTGCCACAACTACTGAAGCCTACACACCTAAAGCCCGTGCTCTGCAACAAGAGAAGCTACCACAATGAGAAGCCCGTGCACCGCAACAAAGAGTAGCCCCCGCTCGCCGCAACTAGGGAAAGCCCGCGCGCAGCAACGAGGACCCAACACAGCCATAAATAAATAAATAAGTAAATAAATAAATAAATAAAACAAGCAATAAATTCAGTACTGACTTAAATGCATTGTCTTTCCACTCTTGCATGATGACTCTTTAACTCTCGTAAGGTTTTAGAAGATGAAATCATGAAACTGAAATTACATGAGTTACACTAAAAGGTGATAGGAACAAAGAGCTTCTTTTTTGAACTGATTTTTAAATTGTCAAGACATCCTCACCCAGGAATGGAAAATTATCTTAGTTCATCATGCCAAACTTTCAAAGAAAGGGAAGAATGGCCTTTTGAGACTTGAATTGTTAATACGTGATGTTAATAAACAGCGCAAATCTTATCTGTCTCTGAGCATTTTTTTTTACTTAAAAGAGACTATTCACGCAATAAAGGGTTAGACGTCAAGGCTAATGGTTTAAAATGAGCACTTTAAAAGTTTGCCCTCTACTGGACAGAGGTAGAAATGCATATAACGTCTAGAAAAGGTTATGCCTTCCTGATTCCTGCGCTTTGCCTCCGTGCTCGCCTGAGCTCTCAGGAAACAGGAGAGCGGCTGCTGAATCATGTCACATTCCTATGTCGAAGCCCCACGCCAGTGCCTCAGAATGTGGCTGTGTTTGGAGATGGGGCCTTTAAAGAGGGGATTCAGTTACAATGAGCCCTTGGGGTGGGCCCTAATCCAGTCTGCCTGGTGTTCTTCTAACACAAAGAAGCACCAGGACGACGGTGCACAGAAGAGAGAGACCAGCTAAGGACACAGGGAGAAGGCGGCCATCTGCGAGCAAGGAGAGAGGCCTCAGGAGAAACC
Organism: Delphinus delphis; assembly: GCF_949987515.2. Taxonomy (NCBI): domain Eukaryota; kingdom Metazoa; phylum Chordata; class Mammalia; order Artiodactyla; family Delphinidae; genus Delphinus; species Delphinus delphis. Next base: position 4,304,147 of record NC_082700.1, on the reverse strand, counting down.
AGCCCTGCTCTCACCTTGATCTTGGACCTCCAGCCTCCAGAACTGTGGGACATAAACATCTGCAGTGCAAGCCACCCGGTGTGTGGTATTTGTCACGGTGGCCCTCGCTGATTCCTACAGCTGCTCCTTGGGAACAAGCTTCCCCACTGATGAGAAGGTTAAACAGCTGGTACCACTGAGCATCTGCTCTCTACACGTGTGTCCTACCTCCCAAGGGGCCTCTTGCAGGGTTGATGGCCGTCTGACTCAGGTGAAGCGCCTGCCAGGTGTCCTGTGAAGAGGGCAAGCCCCACGTGGCTCTCACCCCGGCTGGCTTCTTTGCGGCTGCCCAAGCACCCCATCCATGGGTGTGTTACAAACGTGTGTTAACACTCGACTTGGCAGATCTGCTAAGGGAAGAAAATTCATCTAATGCTTTACACAGTAACACCTAAATAAGTGTGAATTTTCTGTTTCCTACCTCTGGCTGCCCATTAATAGGGGGAATCTAAAATCATCTGTAATGGGAATGTACTCAGGCCATTTCCTCACCTACCACTTTGTCGGGGAAGGAAGTGTGTTTTCAGGAACCCTGTTACCCCTTCAAAGGGTGATGCTTCCTGTGTCAGAAACAAGACATGACTCCTGTGGGTGAACCCCTCACAAGCGATCATAAATGGGTCCTAAGTACACGGAGCACATTCCAAGGGGCCTTTTCAAGCCACGTGTGCCGGTACCTGACTCGTGTGTCCCTGGTCCCGACACCTCTCTGTGGTTTTCCCTCTCAGTATCTCCTTCCCAGCCCCGGCATCCACCTGGGCACTCTCATTGGCCAACACTTCGCCCTCCCTCCAAACACACATGTGCTGGACCCACTTCCCTGTGTGGGACAGGCTCTGTCCAGGACCCACACTGCCATGGCCCGGGGGGCTGGGGACACATGTAAACGGGGAGAACTGAATTCGACCCTAATCCAACTTTAGGAGGTTGACGTCCATTCTAAAATCCAGCCATGACATTCGGGATTTCAGACATCCAGATGGGGCAGCAATGAACTAGTTGGCAGTAGACACAGAGGTGTTTCCCTGAAAGGGAGGCCCCCTTGCCCGAGAAGGAGACCCCGGGGCCATGTCTGACCCAGGAACACGCGGGCCAGTCGGTCATCTTGGGGTCGCTGCTGTGTCCCCTGGGCTCCATGGAGCAGGCCACCGCCATCGTCATCCTAGGGGACGCTCACGAAAGGAAGGCCAGGACCACAGCCCAACAGGGGTCTAAGAGGAGGGGGCTCCCAGCTGGAGGGGGCGTGTTCTTGCCGGAGCTCTACGAGGCCACGTGGAAGAACCAGGGCTGAGAGGGAAGGAGGGGAGCAGGACAGGAGCACAGAAGATGTGGATGGAGCACAAATGGGAAAACCTGGGGACCACACGTGATAAGAAGTACACACACCACGGCTGACAGCTCTGGATCCAAAAGGTTGGGGATGGTCGCGCTTAAACTTACATTTCCGAGTGCATGTTGGACGCCTACTTCAAGATAGCCATATGTGGCAGCTTGGAGCAGGCAAAGATCTTTTAAGAAAAACTCAAACGTGCTACCCATAAAGAAAAAGTTGGTAAATTGGGCTATATTAAAATTACGAACTTCTGTCTTTAAAGAGACACTGAAGAGGGTGGAAAGGCCGCCCACAGCGGGGGAGAAGGCACATCATCAGGGAAAAACACACTAAAATCACCACGAGAGTCTAGTGCACACTCACCAGGATGTCTGAAAGAAAAACGATGGGCAACATCAAGTGCTGGTGAGGGCGTGGGCAACAGGAACCCTCGGAAACTACTGGTGAGCATGTAAATGAATACAACCACTTTGGGAAACTGCACTTATCTAAGACAGACCATGTGCATATTCTAAGGCTTTGCCCCCAAAGACACGCACAAGGTTGTCTAGAGAAGCACGGTTTGCAACAGTACAAGACCAGAAACCCAGCCGCCCATCAGCGTGAGAACGGACACATCAGTGGTGGGATGTTCCCACAGGGGAACGCCATTCAGCAGTGGTTCTCAAAGCGTGGTCCCTGGGCAAGCACCTGCGTCACAGGGCAACTTGTTAGAAAAGCAGACCCTGAGGTCCCAGCCCAGACCTACCGAATCTGAAATCTGGGGACAGGGCACAGGTGCTAACGGGTCAGCCACATCACCTACAGGCACACCTGGTAAAGAAAGAGTCCCCGTCCCACACCTGCCCTCCAGGAAAGCCGTGGTTTCTGTCTGACTCCATGCTTCTGTCTTAACCTTCTGCCACTCTGAGCTCTAGGAATGGCCGGACCCACCTTCATTTTTTCATACAAAGGGGAAATGTCCCCACTGGCTGTGCTTCCTGAGCTGGGCTGGGGATGGTGACAAGGCATGAAGGAGGCCAGACCCCAGGAAAATCAAAAGCATTCTGCTTAAATGCACAACAGTGTTCATTGCAGCTCTATTTACAACAGCCAAAGCGTGGAAGCAACCTAAGTGTCCGTCGACAGAGGAATGGATAAAGAAGACGTGGTACGTATAGACAATGGAATATTACTCAGCCATAGAAAGGAATGAAGTAATGCCATTTGCAGCAACATGGATGGACCCGGGGATTATCATACTAAGTGAAGTAAGTCAGACAGAGAAAGACATATATCATGTGATATCACTTATAGGTGGGATCTAAAAAAATGATACAAATGAACTTATTTACCAAACAGAAATAGACTCACAGACATAGAGAACACACTTATGGTTACCAGAGGGGAGCAAGGGGGGAGGGATAAATTAGGAATTTGGGATTAACAGATACACATATAGATGTATAAAATAGATAATCAACAATGACCTACTGTATAGCACAGGGAACTATACTCAATATCTTGTAATAACCTATAATGGAAAAGAATCTGAAAAAGAATGTATGTATATGACTATATATATGAATATATATATGACTGAATCACTTTGCTGTACACCTGAAATGTAAATCAACTATACTTTGATTAAAAAATTAAAAATCAAATATTAAAAAAAAAATTAAAAAGCATTCTGTTTAGATTATCAAGAAAACATGAACAAGTCATCCTGGTGTCTCCCGCCTGGATGCTGGATGAATCTGATGGGGGTGAGGACAGAATGAGCCCCACTGAGTCCTGAGACGCTGACCCTGGGCCCGGCAGCGGGAAGCAAGCATTGAATGACAAATGGCTCTTTTGATAACGGTCTTTCCTACCGCAAAGGCCTGGGACAGCCTGTATAAACAAGGACAAAAGGGAGCCAGAGGGGCTCTGCTCTCCCTCTTCTGGGTTCTAACCTACTCTGGGGACAGACCCTGCTTCTGACCCTCAGCTCCGACCTGGGAAACGTAATGACCCAACCAGGCCAGGCAGAGGGACCATCCCGACGTGCTGAGCGGCCAGCGGAGAGTAACTCTGTGTCTCTTTCACCACGACTTCACTGCCTAAACGCCCCCGGAATTTTCTTGAATACGTAAGTATTTCAGCAAATGCGTTATCCTCTCTTCCTCAAAAGGACACTGTAAAGTGCCTAGTTTCATTTAGTTCAGGATCCAGGTGCTTATGTGAGGAATCATTTTAGGGATCTGTTTGTCTCTGTTTAGAATGCAACCGCTTCCCCTACCCCCGGAGCCTCCAACCTTGAAGTACAAAAAAAAGTAAACTGTCTCATGAGTAATCTGAACACCTGTTGAAATAATAATATTTCAGATATATTGGGTGACATAAAATATATTAATTGCACCTGCTTCTTTTTTGCCTTTTTTTAGTATGGCAACTAGACAATGGAAAAGTACACGTGGCTGACGTATTTCTATTGGACAGCGCTGGTCTGTGGGGCCCTATGTGATCTGATACTGCTGCCTTTCTGGATTCATCTTCTTCCTTCCTCTGCCTCACTTGCTCTGTCCCCACCACACTGGCCTCCTTGACGCTTCTACGAAGCACCCAGCAGGCTCCTGCCTCAGGACCTTTGCATGTGCTGCTCTTCCTACGTACACCCCGTGTGGCCGGCTCCCTCCCTTCCCTCCCGTTTCTACCCCACGGTCACCTCCATGAGGGTGATGACTGCTCTGGCCTCCCTCTCTAAAAGGTGAGCATCACCTCCCAAATTCCTATCTCTCTCCCCTGCTTTATTTTTCATGCTTAATATGTATCTATAGCCAAAATCGTGCTCGTCCACCTTGTTTACGGTCCATGTCCCCCACAGCAGGAAAGCTAATAAAGTCAGGGTTTTTGTCTCTTTTGTTCTCGGCTGTATCCTCTGTACCCAGAGAGAAGAGTGCTTTGCACAGAGTAACGCTCAATAAATATTTGTGGAATGAGTGAATACAGAATACAGGCTTTTAGCCTCAGAGTCCTTACTCCAAATGAGAGAAGTCAAATATATATAACAGATAAAAACGGTATCAGGGTAGGGGGCAGTGAATGAAGCAGGGGAGAGTCCCATGGGGGGTTGAGAACTCAACCTGCTAAGGAGGACTGGCCGTGGCCAAGAGGCTCTCAGATCCACTCAGACCCACTCAGTCCTGCTGTCGGATGGTGGTGGGTGGAGGGTAAAACTGGCTGGAAAGTGGGGAATGGAGAATTTGTGTTTTTCAAAAGCTTTCTATAAGATCTGTGGGACTCACTCGCCGAGACCAGCCCTTGGGGCTGTGGCTTATTTTTGTAAGTGTGACGGGACACAGCGGATGAAGACTTGGCCTGGTTTGTAGGGCAAGTGGTCCAGAACTTGCTGCAGAGGCCCAAGGCCCATCCCAGAAATGCTGATTACAATTTGTGTTGAATCCTGTCCCCAGTGAACTCTGTGTGTCTTGCACCTAAAAATGTAGTCAGGGGACTTCCCTGGTGGTGCAGTGGTTAAGACTCCGTGCTCCCAATGCAGGGGGTGCAGGCTTGATCCCTGGTCAGGGAACTAGATCCCGCACGCATGCCCCAACTAAGAGTTCACATGCAACAACTAAGGAGCTGGCGAGCCGCAACTAAGGGGCTCACTGGTCGCAACTAAGGAGCACGCCTGCTGCAACCAACACTTGGTGCAACCAAATAAATAAGTAAATAAAATAAATATTTTAAAAAACATAGTTCCATCAGCGGATGAATGGAGGGACAAAATGTGGTCCATCCATACAATGGAATATTATTCAGCCTTGAAACGGCAGGAAATTCTGACACCTGCTACAACATGGATGAACCTTGAAGACATTGTGCTAGGTGAAATAAACCAGACACAAAAGGACAAATATTGTACAATTCCACTTATCTGAGGTACCAGAGTAGGCAAATTCATAGAGACAGAAAGTAGAAGGGTAGGGCTTCCCTGGTGGCGCAGGGGTTAAGAGTCCGCCTGCCAATGCAGGGGACACGAGTTCGTGCCCTTGTCCGGGAAGATCCCACATGCCGCGGAGCAGCTGGGCCCATGAGCCATGGCCGCTGAGCCTGCACGTCCGGAGCCTGTGCTCCGCGGCGGGAGAGGCCACAGCAGTAAGAGGCCCGCGTACTGCAAAAAAAAAAAAGAAAGTAGAAGGGTGGCTGCCAGGGGCTGGGGGGGAGGGGCAGGGAGAATGGGGAGTTGGTGTTTAATGGGGACAGAGCTTCAGTTTGGGAAGATGAAAAGTTCTGTGGATGGATGGTGGTGATGGGTGCCCAACAGTGTGAATGTGCTTAATGCCACAGAACTGTACCCCTAAAAACAGCTAAGACGGTAAATATTATGTCTGTATATTTTACCAAGCCTTACAAGTGTTGACAAGTCTCCTGGGCCGGGGCCTGGGAATCTGCATTGCCAAGGAGGCTTCTGAACAATGCTGATGCTGCCTGCCCGGGGACCTCTAGCGTAGCCGACACAGGTGAGTACAGCACAATCGACCTCCCCACCTCGCAGCTTCTAGGTCCGGTGTCCAGCCAAGGACCAACATTGCGTCTGCTGCCCCCCAAGCTCGGTCCTCTCGGTTAGGACCAATTTCAACAGTAGACACAAGGAGCTTCGCAGCTCCACGCCCTGCATTCAAGGAGCAACCGCTCTCCTTTAAAGGTCCTGTGGAAGGAACCTGACTTCAACAGCTTCTCCACCAGAGTATCCACACAGGAATTTCTCACCGGCGTGAAGGGGGGTGTGCTCTGGGTGGCGGTGTGTGTGAAAGTTGACTGTAGAAAGCTTGCACAACAAAGAATGAGTAACACCCTAATGGGAAAATGGCCAAGAGCAGTCATGAAGAGGCACTCAATGAAATAAGAAATACAGATGGCCAAGAAGTGTCAAAAGTGATAACTCTCATGAGTAATCAAACAAATGGAAGAAAACATTACAGGAATGCATTTTTCATATATTGGTTTGGAAAAAAAATTAAAAGAATAATAACCAGTGTTGGCATGGGTGTGAGGAAAATGATCACCTTCTCAGATTGGAAGGACCATAAACAGGTACACTTAAGGAACAATCCAGAGAGATGCAGCAAAAGTCTTCATAAGATACACAATCTTTATGTTACTCCCTTTCTGGGAGTTTGCTCTTAGGAAATAAGCAGACACGTGCACCAAGATACACGCACAAGACTGCTCACTGCAGTGTTGTTCAGAGCAGCAAGAGTTATCCAAACCTCCTAAATAATTGGAAGGCACACTGAATCTGTCTATAGTGGCAAAAGAGTACTCTACGGCCATTTAAAAAGATACCGTGGATCACAGTTCTATCTTTACTTATTGGGAAGGATGTTCAGCATATATGTGTCGGGAAAGCAAAGAGCCATGTGTATAATGTGAATGAAATCTGTTTAAAAAGGACATACATATTTACCTTAAAAGTCAGGAATCAATCTTACTGGGGTTGTCCCTGGGTGGAAAGATTTGGATTATTTTAATCGTATCTCTGGTTGTTGCTTACCTGTATTATCTAATTTTTCTACAGTGATTATGTATTACAAGAGGTTTTGTTTGTTTGTCTGTCTTTAAATCTCTTGTTTTGGCGCATGAAAAGGAGCCCACAAAGGAAACCAGTTACAAAGACGAAAGGTGTTTGCCAGACTGAGCTCTTGTGTATATTGCGGGGTCACTGCAGGTGAACTGAACAGGCGGTAATTAGACTGAACGTCAAGAGATGAGGCATTCAGGGGAGCCGCAGAGTCGCCGGTGGTCACCGAATGCCAGAGGACCCTGGGAACCAACCGCAAACGCGGGGTGCTGCGGGGAGAAGTAATCTGCCTCTTGCGCCCCCGAAGCGGGCATCTCGGGATGGGCGGCGCCGGCCGGGCCCTGGCGATGACCCCGGGCGGGGATGTTGCCGCGCGGATGCAGAATGCTCCAGCCTCGCTCATCCCAAGGCCTCCTCTCCGCGCGCCCCCGCCCCGCGCGTGACACCCCGGGGTGCGAGCCGAGCCCGGCCGGGCAGGGAGCGAGGCCATCTTCCCCGCCCCTGGCACAGAGCCGGGTCCCTCCCATCCTGCCCGCCCTGCACAAGTGGTTCACTTTGCGGCCGCTCCGCGGGCTCCGGTTTGGTTCCCACGGCAACCTGGACACGGCCCAGCGATGCAGTGAGAGAGGGCAGCCCAGCTGGAGGCAAGGTCACGGCCACGCACGAGGCCGGGGGGGGGGGCCCGGGGGGGCGGGGAGCGGGCAGAGCAGCCAGCCCCGCCCAATGACCCCTCCGTCCCGCCCCCCGCGGGGCGAGTCCAGACCCTGCCCCGCCCTCCGGGGCGGCGCAGGTCCTGGCGCCCGACTCCTGGGGGCGCTGTCCCCATAGACCACGCCAGGAACGGCGTTTTCTGGGGACTTGTGCCACGGGGGCCCCCACTCCCCCATAACGACCCTGCACCCTAAAAGCAGGACAGTCTGTCGGGGACCCAGACAACAGCTCGTTTCCTCAGAACTCACCTTTTCAGCAAACTCAACCATACCGAACGCAGCCAAGAACTGGATGGGAAGCAGAAAAATCCGAAGTAGGAACAGCGATTTCTAAAGCCAGCCTTGAAAAGCGCTCCTTAGCAAGTCAGTCGGGCCCCCAGTGAGAGCTACCCGCTCTGCTCTGGTACATCCCCTGTTTCTGCACCAAAGCAGCACAGACTGGGCAGCTTACGAGAGCAGGAATTTATTTCTCGCAGTTCTGGGGGCTGGACGCCCGAGATCAGGGTGCCAGCCCGGCCGGTTCTGATGAGGGCCCTCTTTTGGGTTGCAGCCTGCACACTCCTTGTCTCCTCACATGTGTGTGGGGCTCTCTAGGGTCCCTTTTATGAGACCATTGATCCCCTTCACAAGGGCTCCACCCTCATGACCTAATAACCTCTCAAAGGCCCCACCTCCTAAAACCATCTCGTCGGAGGTTAGGATTTCAACATATAGACTTGGGGGGAACACAAACATTCATGCCATGCCATCCCCCAAGTCAGTTTGGTCATCTGGTTTCCCAGCCAATGGAAGAGCAGAAGAGCCTGGGAGCGGAGTGGACGCCCCACCCAGGCCCCTCTTATTGGACCGGGGCAGCCGGCTCCCTACACCCCGCCCCCCAGCCCCCAGGAATATTGGCTGCTAGGGACTCACAGGTGTCCCCTTCTTGGGAGACTTGTCTTTGGCAGAACCAGATCCTACTCACCCCGGGGGACTAGAAGCATCCACCGTCCCTCCCCCAGGCAGCCCACAGCCAATGACCGACTGACAGAGGGGTACCCTTTGCCTCCAGGTGCGAACAATTCCGTGCGGTTCTGCCCCAGGGCTCCCAGCCGAGACCACAGCCTTCCTAGCTCTCAGCATCCCGGCCCTCCTCCCTTCACTGCCTTCTCCCGAGAGCACACGCCCTCCGCGCGTCTTGGGCGTCAGAGTCCTCTGACTGTGCTTCCAGCAAACCTGGGCTACAAGTGAGAGCTTGGAAGAGATGCGCCGCTAGCAGAAATGGCGCCTCCGCCTCCCACCGTGTCCAAGTCAGACACCTGGGTGTCATCTTCGCCCCTCCCTCCCCCCCAATCGGGCGCCTCGTCTTGAGTCTGTCCACTTGTCTAGGCCCTGGGACACCACCGTTCAGGACACCTTCGTTTCCCACGGGTCTTGCTGCTGCCCGTTGTGCTTCTCTCCAATCTGTTCCCCTCGTGTCATCAGAGAGGGCAAATCGGGCTGTGCCTCTCCCCTGCTGTGTCCCTCCCCTTGTCACACTGCTGGGTGACATCCACTTTATTCATACTGCAGTCTTCTGTGATAGGACCAGACACGACCAGGCCACTCTCATCCCCCTGCCATCCCCCCACCTCCAGCAACCCCACACCATCACCCCCTCCGGACATCCGGCACCATTCAGACAGTGCCTTGAATAAGTGCAGGACCCCTGGTGCCCTGGGCATGATCCACTGGAAATCTCTTCCCCACCCCTTTGCCTGGCCCACTCCTTCCTGTCCCTTTTTCAAGATGGGGTTTGGGCATCTCTTCCGGCCAGAAGCCACCTAGACCTCTCTGTGCCACCTCACCCCTTATGGCCTCCATCAGAACAATTCTTCGTATTTTTGGCATTCTCAAGCACATGAGGTCAGGGCTGGGAATGTTTGTTCGTGGCTGTACAATGGGCCTTCAGTAGTTAAGTGTGTAATCAATGAATGAAATGACAGTGGATGGCCTGCCATCAAGAACTCAGAAAGCCGGGACTTCCCTGGTGGTGCAGTGGTTAAGAATCTGCCTGCCAATGCAGGGGACACGGGTTCGAACCCTGGTCCGGGAAGATCCCACATGCCGCGGAGCAACTGAGCCCGTGTGCCACTGAGCCTGTGCTCTAGAGCCCGCGAGCCACAACTCCTGAGCCCGTGCTCCACAACTAATGAAGCCCGCACGCTTAGAGCCCGTGCTCTGCAACAAGAGAAGCCACTGCAATAAGAAGCCCGTGCGCCGCAACGAAGAGTAGCCCCTGCTCACTGCAACTAGAGGAAGCCCATACACAGCAACGAAGACCCAATGCAGCCAAAAAAAAAAAGAATAAAATAAATAAATTTATTAAAAGAAAAGTTAAAAAAAAAAAACTCAGAAAGCCATCTGGGGCCGCCTAGAGTGGGACAGAGCCCTAGCCACTTACTTCCATGGCCCCTGAAGCACTCCTGCACCAGAGTTCAGGGTGGTCTCTTCTGACACAGAGAAGGAGATGCCAGCAGGGTCTCTGGGGAATTCTAACTTTACTGGGACGTGTTTCAATTCTCTACTTCAGTCACTCTGGCCTCCTTGAACAAGCAAGTGTGTTGTACCCCAGGTCTGTGGTTCCCCCCAGGCACCTGCATGGCCTGCCCCCCACCTCCCTTACCTGTGAGGTGACTTAATACCTCCCCGTGAGATGTTCCCAGATGGGCTATTTCCAATCCCCACTGCCCTGCGCCTCGAGATCCAGCACCCAGTCCCACCTCTGCTGTGCTCTCCTGCACCAAGTTATCGCCCCCAACACATCAAGTATTTACTTGTTTGCCTTGTTTATCCATCAGATGAGATTAGGTTTCTGGGGTTTTTCCCCCATTTTGTTCAGGGCTGAACCACCAGCGTATACAGCAGGTGCTCGGTAAATCTTTGTTAAGTGAATGTGTGAGATCAAAGCATACAGTTGAGAATGGACCTGCAGGATGGAGTAATGCAAATTGTGAGACTGGATTCAGGAAGCCTAAGCCTGGAATCTTTGACGCTGTGCTCGGCCAGTGGCCCGATGGCAGAAGAGAGCTTGGAGAAGACAGAAATACTCAATCCTAGTTTTCTCCCTTTGTCTTCTTCTCTCTCAGTGAAAATGATCTTAAAGCCGGAAGGGGAGGAAGCCTTACGAGATGGTGTAAGTTAGCTCTGAGGCGCTCGTGAGGGGAGACAAGCCACTTTCTTCACATTTTCTCCATCACATCAAGCCTCCTCCTACCCCTTCCCAGCGTGAGCAGGAAAACCAGTCTCCATGATTTTGTGGAGGCCTCTTCCCCACACGGTCATTCAAGAGTCCCGGCAGGGCATGTTTAAAAGTGCCCTGCAGGCCCCTCTCCGTGTCTCCTGGCCCTGCCCCAGGCCACGCATGAGAGGGCGTAGGCCCCCAGGCAACATCCCCACCCCCTACTTCCAGACCCGGCCCCAGAGACCCACTTCCAGTCCTGGCGAACAGCGAAGTGGGGTCCAAGAAGAAGAGGAAATAGGCACGTGGCACTGAGGGCTTTCCACCAAGTCAGATACGCAGGTCCAAGTGAGGCCTTTCTGGGGAGCCAGGGGGAGGCTTGTTGGCGGCACAGAGACAGGAGTCTTTGAGAAATCACAGGGATGGTGAGAGGCAAAGGACTGAGGATACTGGCGGGGTTGGGGGGCAAGAACAAGGTGGACACCAAACCACAGACAGTGAGTGTGACCTTGAGCACTAACATACGTCGAGGTTAGATTAACAAACCAATGTCATGTTACTAAGCCAATGTTTCATGTACATTAAGGAGAAGAATGAATGATTCTGGGGAATTCACTTGTGTCCAGCTAACCTCATACTTCATTACATTTCTTGCTAGATCGAAAGGCTGCGGGATGAAAGAGTGTCTTCATTTGGACAAGAGGATGATTTAGGCTTCCTCTCATCTCTAGACAAGTTGGGGAAATGTCAGCCAGATGAGTTATCCACACCACATACCCCTCACACCTACTGCGCGGAGCTAGACACTGAAATCACGAAAACGGATCAAACACGGTCCTCGCCTTGGAGAAACTCAGCCTGGTGAGTGAGACAGCTGTGTAAAGAAGTGATGATGATACAGTTTGATAAATGCTGTAACTGAGTCATTTACAAAGTGCCCTGCTCCACAGTCCAAGTGGGTAACTTTGTAGCTGGTGGAAGAACATTACATTTTCAACATCAAGGTGGAGGGAGGTCTCTATACTGCTTCACCACAAAGATTTATATCAATTCTACATTGTCCAAACTCCTTTTAAGAATTTACAGGAGGACACTGCGGTCATTCTGATCCAGTTTGCCGGTGACATCAACTTGTGGGGTACGGGAAAGATGTCGGTGGTAGACCGGGATTCAGAGAAACCGCCAAAACCTAGAAAAGCTATGTCAAAACGAAAAGATGAAATTGAGAAAGGAAAAATGTAAAGTCTCTACCTGCATTCAGATGTGATTTTAAGAGAGGTTCTGTGACAATGTTCTAGAGGGTTTAGACATCTACAAGGTCAGCATAAACCAGTCTGACTATAGGACCGCTACGTTGACTGGGAGATTGGGGGCTACAAAGCTAGCAGTGGTGTCCAGAACAAAGAAGGTACTGGTTCCGCTCTGCTCCATACTGATTAGACGGCTTCTGGAATATTGTGTTACTGACTGAAGGTGCTCAACCAGGGTGGCAAAGAGTCCTTGAAAACTGAGAGGTAGCTGGAGGCCCGAGGACGTGGCGCCGGCCCCATCCTGGAAGCACAGAAGCCCCCAGTGAGACCCAACCCTATGTGTAGTCCCTGCCTGCCCCCGCAAGAATGAAGGGGCCCGTGCGGGTGACCGTCCTTGCCCCACGAATGAACGGGATCTAGAAGTTGTTTTTACAGCTCCGCGCTGAAAGCTATTCTGATACTATTCTGACACTGTGAGCCAGGAGCTCCCTTTCTTTCCCTACGTGGAGGGACGGCTGACTTCTTTCTGCTCAGGTCTCCTGGGTATTTTGAGGTTTCCCCAGACCGGTTTCCTTAACTTCATTTGGTACCCAAGGCTGGCTGCCTGCCTCTGTCTTCCAGCCCCCATTTCTGAAGGTCAGGCTCTCCCCGCCAGGTGGAGTCGCTTGGATAAGCTCGTCTGGTGTCGGCGCTGCCCGGCTTGGGCACACCTGTCCCGTCCATCCTCCCCAGCCTCAGTGGCTGCTGGACCTGGACACACCAAGCCCCCATTTGATCTCTAAATGTCAGCTTCCCCACAACCGACCGACCCCCCTGCCCTGGGCTGTTTCCCCAAACCCTCACATTCAGAAGGCTTTCATTTATTGTGCCAAGGGGTAAACCAGGGCAGACGGGTAAACAGTTCTCCGCGGCAGATTTCAGCTCAGGAAGAGAAACAATGCTGTTGGCTCAGGAATATCGTGGAAGGGATTTCTATGATTCTATGGGGGGAGTTAGACCAGGCCAGTGTCCCCGAATCCAGCTGTACAGCAGCTTCCCGAAACGCAGCTCCCAGGGCCTGCTCCAGACCTGCCATGTCAGAACCCAGCATGGGAGGTAGGAATCTGTATTCTCAGCAAGTTTGCCAGGTTATTTGATGCAGCTGGTCCTCAGGCTGGCATCTGAATTAGATGATCTTGCCTCTGAAGATCACATTTACGCTTTTTTATAACGATGCCTCTGAGAGATCAAGATACTGTTCAAAACGTTAGGGCTTCAAAGGCTGCGTTTCAGAGCCGCTTGGCCCTGAACGCTGCCGGCGGCGTCAGCACTGCTGCTCTGCCCATTCGGGGATGCGGCTGCTGGGATTACTTCCTGCTCACGTACCCCTGAAAGGTCAAGTGCACGAATGCCAGACCTTGGCGAAGGCTGCGCCGCCAGAGGCTGGGGGAATTCCCCTGGGGCACTGGCATGACCTTGCCTTGGGAGCACAGCCCTGGCCAGGGCCTGCCTCTGCCAGCGCTGGAAACAGCCCTGAACATCCGCTTCCCTCCTGAACTCGTGAGCCTGCGTGCGAATCCTCGGTGCCAGGGCCAGGAGCCAGCACGCGACAACTGTTCCTAATCGTGCAGGAGATCAGACCCCACCTCCACTGGGAGAACAGCCCACACTCCTTTGTCTCACAGCCTGGCCTGGGTTTGCCTTCTCCTTAAAGAAAAAGAAATTTTGAACTGCCATCGTTTAGTACTTGAAATTAGCATCTCTCTATAATTACATAGACAGATAGATACAATAGGCACATAAAATGTAAGTGTAATGTATATATATTTCTATCTATTTCTCTACCTCTCTTGTCTATGACGTCTAACAATGATCTGGCCAGTTCCTAATCCTTCCGTCAGGAACAGCCACTTTTTTCCAGTATGTCACCTGACACAAATAAACATTTTCTCATCTCCAAAAAGAGGCTAGAAACTGCATCGCCCATAGTCACCGCAGACCAATTCTACTTCTGTTTCATTTCATCCCACGATACACTGAGATTCAGATAAATATACACAAACAAACAAGAACACACTGCATTAACCTTGGATTAAAAAGGACAACCTTTTATTGAACGAGCCCCTAACAGATGCAACAATACCCGTGACAGCCTGCACACTGGGGACGGAAAGAGGACAGGCGAGGAGGGACATCCAAGGGCTTAGATGTCCTTGGAGCTCTCCGTGGGAACGAACGTGCGTTCAGAAGTCAGAAATCCCATGACAGCTGCTCAGGGCCTCTGATGCCCATGAAATCCACCCTCCATCAACCCGGGGCCTTGGATGGGATTTATGCAGGAATTTGGAGGCAAGACAAGGATTTTCTAATTATCAAAGCAACACACCCAGGGAGTCAGAGACTCTTTGGCGCTCTTGGAAAAGCAAAAGGACCTGCAGGAACATGCTCACCCACCCTGGGCAGGACAGGGAAGCGTGGGCCCCCCTCCCCCTCTGGCCCCGCCCACGGGCCCTGGCATCTCTGGGGGGCCCCGTCGTGGACCTCAGAGAGCACTGGGGGCGGGGGTCACAGGACGCGGCAGCATGTCACTCTGTCAGGGGCGTCGCTGGTAGAGAAGTCGGCCAAGCAGAAGCCCTGTCACCCTGGTCTTGGAGGCTCCTAAGCACGTCCTGAGGCCGGGGGAGTTCGCAGCCCCACGGGGCCCGTGGATCACGCTTGCTCTTGGGGGAATCACCTTTCTGTTTGTCGGCGGTGTTATCAACCCGATGTGTGAGTCACTGTGCGTCAGATGCCTAAGAGGGCAGCAGTGGGACGTTGGCTCGTCGCCACTTCCTGCCGCAAATGAAGCGCAGCGTGGTGGAGGCGGAGGACGGTGTGTGGACGGGACCAGCCAGTCAGGCGGCCGGTGCCACGGGAGGGCCCGCAGGAGAGTCCTCTTGCCCTAAAACCTCTTTCTCAACAGGACACTGTGGTGCCTGAGTTCCCGCCATTATAGTTACTTCTTCAATTGAATTACGCCATAAAGCTACTGCCCAGCTGGAAGGAGTAAGGAGTTAATGCAGCAATTCCGTGAACAGTCGTCTAGTCCCAGCTAGCCTGTAGGATGAGTTAAGCAGCAGAGAGGAAGGGCAGGGGAGCTTCGGCGGAGGAAGTCAGGACCACTTGTGTGGCTGGCAGGACGCCTCCCCCTGTGCCTGCTCAGACGCGCAGAGACGGAGGGAGGGCTCTGGGCCACTGGGGGTGGGGGGAGGGGAAGGGGGGAGAACGCGGAGGGAGGAGTAAAATAGGTCGTAATAGGCTGGGGGTCTTGAGCATTAATAATGTTCATACAAAAGTGATGTCACAGTGGACTCTAGCCACAATTTCTGCTGTTAAAATGAGATGGAGGCTGTAGATCCCCTACCACATGTATGCCACAACTAAGAGTCCACATGCCGCAACTAAGAGTTCACATGCCGCACATGCCGCAACTAAGACCCAGTGCAGCCAAAATCAATCAATCAATAACTTTAAAAATGAGGTGGAGGAAATGCAAGTAGACTTGGTCCAAAAAGCAGCACAAAATCATCATCAATAAGTTGAAAAACAACTTGTTTCCATCCCCAGGAATCATCTGTTGATTGTTATGCTTAGGATCCGAACAAAAGAGTACTGCAGGTTCCATGTCTGCCTCCTTCAAAGCTTGCCAATCAAAGAGAGACACATAAGCAGGACACAGAGAACAGGGAAAAACACTTAAACTGGATGGGCTATGAGGTCATTACAGCACGTGTAACTCTGGAATGCACAGCTGCAATGCGCAGCACGGCTGGGAAAGGGCAGTGCACGGACCCGTCAGTCAGCTCAGCCTTCATCTAGTCCCGCAGCCGTCAGAGTGCCGGCCGGGTGCCGAGCCCAGCGCCAGGAGTCTTGAGGTGTGTAAAGATGAAACAGACACGGTCCTTACTCTCAAGGAGGTTACCATCCAGAGGAGGTTAGACATAACACGCGATGGAGTGGAAACAGCACAGATATGAAGGCTGCCATCAGAATTCAATTTCATAGTGCCACTCTGAGCAACTGTTTCATCTTCTGTAACAAGGAGTAATAGTATACACCTCCCAGGTGTAAACCTTGTGTAAACCTTGAAGGAGCTAATAAAAAGTCTTAATGCGATGAATGATCGAATAAATGTTAAGTTTTCCTCCTTCCTTTCACAAACGTCTCTAATGCAAGGCAGAAAGTGATGTGTCACAAAAGAAAAGTGTTCTGAGAGCGCAGAGAATGGAGGTGCAATTACTTACAGCTGGGGAAGCTCAGAAAAGAGTTCACGGAAGAGGTGGCCTTTGAACTTGAAGATGGGTAGATTTAGAAATGGAGAAACAGGAGACGAGGAGCTCCAGGCAGAGGGACCAACGTGGACCAAGTTCAGGGGCAGGTGAACGCTGGCACGGGAGATAACGTTGGGACGTGACCGGGGTCATCCATTGAGGGCCTTGATGTGAGGCTAAACGTCAGGTGTAATCAAAGGTATTTGAGCAGGAAGGTGAGATTGGTCAGAGCTATGCTTTACAATTATGAATCTTAGAGCTGGGTTTCTTATCAATTGGAGAGGAATCTTACCAGGTCTAGAGGCCAGAAGGTACGCCAGTAGGTACTGGTGTGGAGGTGCAAGTGAATAGAAGGTAGCTGGAAGATTCCACAAGCAGGATGTGTGGGTGAAGAGTGCAGAGGAGCCCTAAGATACTGGAGCCTGAGAGACTGGAAGGACAGAGCCCCTTGAACAGAAAGAGGAAATGCAGACAGCGGAGAAGATGACGATGTCAAGCTGGTGGATTCTATTCTGGACTATTCAGAAAGGACCTGCAGGCAGCTGAGCCACGGCACTGGAGGTCAGGAGAAGTCCCGCGTGGAAGTGTGTGCTTTTGAGTCACCAACGTCAAGGTCGATGGAGCTAATGAAGGGAAAAGACGGCAGAGGTCAGAGCTCTGGGACGAGGTCATCGTGGGAGTGGGGGAGGAAGAAGCAAGGGACAGTGCAGCCTCGGGGAGGCCACAGAAAAGAGAGCCCCTGGCAGAAGAGGAGGGCACCTCTGGTCACTAGTGACCGATGGTGCAGAGACGCTAAAGAAAATGCGGAACAAGAACGTAGGCTTGCGATTCAAAGCTCGACAGTAATTCTTTCAAACTCCATTCTTGTGGATGAAATTTTTTTTTGCTTTTGGATTTTGCATGGATAACTTTCGTAATAACAACAAAAATTACTAATGATCCTGACCAGGTTAAAACCTCTCCAATTGTAAAGGCCTTGGGATGGCACAAAGTTAGGAAGTATAAGTGATGGTTGTAGATTGCTCTTTGAGACGTTTCATCACCAAGAGGGAGAGAAAGATGGGTCAAGTAAGTCAGAGTCAAGGGAAGGCTGCAGTGATGTCCCAGAACCCCCCTACTTTGGGGACAGCTGATTATTACATTTTCAGGAATTCCATGAGCATCGTGTTACAACTGGCTTGAAACAGTCTCACTATGGGAGTGTTTACACTACAGACATTGGCAAAGACTACAAATCAGCCACGCCCCCTCACCCCCACCCCCCTGCCCCCCACCGCCAATTGTTAAGATGGGAAGGCGAGCATGTTTCTACTGGGTAGATGAATAGGATGCAGGAAGAGACTGGAAAGTAGGTCAAGGTAGAAGGATAGGAGGTGGGCCAAGGGAGGGGAAGCACTTCCAAGGTCTCATGAGGCCCCAGGTGTCAACAGGGCAGGTGGGGATACAGAGGTTATGGGGGATGTGGGATTGTGAGGACAGGATGCTGGAACCATCACCTCATGGACTCGGATGAAGGAGTGAAGATACCCCCTAACCCACCTGACCCAGCTGGTGGGCCAGTAAGCTTCAACTCCACAGCTCAGCCAGGAAAGAAATTAGGTCAAACTGAAAAACAAATTATGCTTGAAGGAAAAATACCTTTACCTGAAGTTGGAAAGCCACGCCTTCACTATGGCGTGGCATATCCTTGGGTGGTTGTGTCTAATGCCTTAGAAATGTCATCACTGTCAATGTGAAGGCTTGTGGTGGAATCTCTGAGCTTATAGGACACCTCAGTCCCATCACCAGGAGTACGGTCTGAGCGAACATGACCACATATAACACACTCTGTGTTTTCTTACCTAGGGGAAAATGAACAGTCCAAAAATCATCAGAATGTGAGGCTAAGATGGGAAACTTGGTTCTGTGGAGACTGGACCCCTAAATCCAGATTGGAAGCACCTTTTCTCAGATACAGTGTTTGAGATTTGCTCTTTCCTGATACTCCCATGACACATTCCTTGACCTTTCCGAATTTTTATTTAATGTTAAGAGGAGTTACGATAAAAGTACATTTTATCCTAAATATATTTAACCTACATGGTAGGTTTTATTAAAGCGTAGGTTCACACACACACAAAGAGAGTACAAGGGGGGTGCAGAGAAAGACAAAAGTAGAGAGACAGAGAGAAGGACAGAACAGAACACACTTGGCAGCTCTCAGGCCAGGACCCAGCTGTGATTTAAGAGCTTTCTGTGGGACTTCCCTGGCGGTCCAGTGGTTAGGACTCTACACTTCCACTGCAGGGTGCATGGGTTCAATCCCTGGTCGGGGAACTAAGATCTCGCATGCTGCATTGCATGGCCAAAAAAAAAAAAAAAAAAAAAAAGACCTTCCTGTAAGGACATCACATCTCTCGGGTCCCCTTGTGGGCTGTTGAAAACAAAGAGATTTCACGCCATTTCAGGGCCGATTGGAGGAGAGAGCTACCAACTGCTTCCTCACTTAAGATGGCAGTCCCACTTGCAAATGTCAAACCAGACGAACATCTCCGGAAAGACATCCTCAGGGCAGCTGAGGGCACTGGCTTCTGTTCCCGTCACATCAATGATGTCTTTTGACTACACGCCTGGCCCTCTGCTGCTGAGATCTCCAGCAGGGAAGTCTTCCCAACTCCATATGATCCATCGTCTGGCCCATAAATGAAAACCTGCTTTTCTCTCCTTTGAGGATAAACAGTGTCGTCAGTGGACGGGGGAGGGACTTCCGTTCTCAAAGTAAGACAGAGCCCAAGATCTTGGGCTCAAAAGGGACGGGTCATCCTCTTTGATTGAAGGTTTAGATTAAGGAGACTTTCACTACCAGCTCAATGTGAATGAACTCGGAAACGTGACACTCTGTGAAAAGAAGCCAGGACGACATTTCAAAGAAAGGAATAATAGTCATAACGGAATCTGAAAAACTGCGAAGCGGGTAATAAGAGTTTCTCAGTGTGTCCGTGCCACTGTCCCCAGCGGGGAGAAAGGGAGGGTGACTTGGTGTCTGACCTGCTTGGCACTCTTATCGTGAACTAATAATTTGCTACCCTGGTTTATAAAGGGGTGTGAGTCTGTTCACCAGGATTTGAATAGATCTAGGTTGTAAGAAAACTTCTGAATCTATTTCCCTTTAAAAGCAATAAAAGCGATGGTTAATATGTACGGAGACTTCACCCCGTGCCAGGCACTGTGCAAAGAGCTCTGAACACAAGGTCTCACACTTCAGGGCAGCGCTGCTGCTTCCTCCACTGCTTCCACCACCATCTCATCA
This sequence comes from Delphinus delphis, assembly GCF_949987515.2. NCBI lineage: Eukaryota > Metazoa > Chordata > Mammalia > Artiodactyla > Delphinidae > Delphinus > Delphinus delphis. The sequence goes on along the minus strand of NC_082700.1, from coordinate 4,284,490 downwards.
CCCCCATGTACAGATAATGTTGCGGCTTTAAGAGGTTGAGGAACTTGCCTAAGGACAGCAGCTCCTAAGTGGCACAGCTGGGATTTGAGCCCGGGGTTTATTTGGCTCAAAAATCCAAGCATTTAATCACTTACTGAGACCGTGAGGCTCAAAAGAGCTGGATGTGAAAGATGCAGAATAGACAGAGACCTTCACAGGCCAGAGTTCAGAGCCCCGTTCTGCAAATGAGATTCCGTATAACCTTGGACAACCACTTTTCTAAGCCTCGGTTCCCTTGCTTGTAAAGTGAGGACTAACTAATGAGCTAGTGGTATTGACCTCGAAGTTACTGTGAGGATTAAATGAAACAACACTCACAGAACACCTTGTTCATAGGATGCTGGGCAGGTGCTGGCCCACTGGGTCAGAATCCTGGGTCTCTCTCTCCGCTGTTCATTCTCTTATTCATGCGTTCATTCATCTATTCACTCATTCATTCATCAAGTTACTAAGAACTTATCGTTGTTCCAAGAGCTAGGGATACAGCATGAAAAGACAGTCCTTAACTTCAAAAGTTTACAGTCTAGTTAAGGTAGACTGTAATGCAAGTAATGAGGTTCTGGACCCAATTCCAATGTGTGGATGGGAGGTTTCCCCCCGACACCACCAAGCAATTCTCTGGACAACAGCTGAGTGTCCTATAATTCAACTGAATTCTGACCCTATCTGCCCGGAGATGTCTGCGTTGTTACCTGTGCTTCTGACCGACCGGCTATAGATCAGAGGTTCCCACAACCCCCTCTTTGGGTTCAACTAGTTTGCTAGAGTGGCTCACAGAACTCAGGAAACCTGTTTACTTGCTAGATTACCAGTTTATTAAGAAGGCTATTAAAGGATACAAACCACCAGCCAGATGAAGGGATACAGGAGGGTCAAGTCCCCAACAAGGTGGCACATGGAAGGGTTTGGGTTCCCCAACCGAGAAGCTCTCCGAACCCCATCCTTTTGGGTTTATGTGGAATCTTCATTTTATAGGCATGATTGCTCAAACCATGATTAAATTATCAGCAACTGATTCAATCTCCAGCCCCTCTCCTCTCCCTAGAAATCAGGGGGTGGGGCTGAAAGTTCCACCCATTTCCTGGTTGGTTCCCCTGGCAACCAGCCCCCATCCTAAGTACCTTCCAAAAGTCACCTCATCAACCTAAACCCAGTTGTGGTGGCAAGGGGCTTATTATGAATAACAAGATACCCATTTCACCTTGATGGCTCTGAAGCAATTTCAGGAACTGAGGACAAGAGACCAAATATTGTAACAAAAGATGCTCGCATGGCTCTTACTGATCAGGAAATTCCAAGGTCGTCAGAGCTGTGAGCCAGGAACCATGGAAGAAAAGCACAGTAGAGATGAGAAATATATTTTGGTCATCTGAATGACCAAATGTATATTTCTTATAAATCACAATATCACAGCAAGAAATTCTACTGTGACAAGATCATTGCTGTAACGGAAGTAGGAGAGAGTGTAGGAGGAACGTAGCAGAGGGAGCCCCCAGGCATGCCTGTAGAGCCAGAAAATGCGGAACAGAAGAAGGCTTGGCTTTGCCCGGAGGCAAGACCCTTCCAAGGAGAGAGAAGAGCATGTATGGGGAGACAGAAGGAGCTAGACCAGTCTGCAGGAGCACAATGGTCAGAGATCGCTGAAGGGCCATGGAGCAGTGATGGGGGGCGAGCTGGAGGGAGAAGGGTCCAGAGCATGGACCACAAAAGTGCACCTGAGGGTGGACTCCTTCCTGTGGAGTCCTGTGGTCACTCCTTCCTTGTATATTTTCAACTTCTACTCCACTGGCTTTTCCTCAACAGCCAATGAAGTTTGTCAAGTCTCCCAATATTTTATAAAACGAACACTTTGATCCTACACCTCTCCCTACCTACTCACTACCTTCCTCTCTCTTTCATGTCACAGCCAAACTGCCTGCTGACTGTCCGCATTTCTTTCCATCTCACTCATAGCTTGGCCTTCTGCAATCAGGCTCTGCCACCACGTCATAGCAACCACCTTGGCACATAACAGCAACGACCTCCCGCTTGGCAGTTCCAATGGCCTCTTTCTTGTGTTCATCATGTTTGACCTCTAGGTGGCACTGGACAGTGTTTGACCATCTTTCTCTAACATCTCCCTCATTCGTCTGCTTCTCCCCACCACACTCTTCCTGCTTCAGCTGCGCCATTATTTCTGGGACCGTCATTTCTCAGCTCCTATGAAGGCTTCCCGTTCTCCACTCATCCCTTTCATAACCTGCCCCTCTGCGTTCACCCTCATTCACCCCTTAGCTTCAGCTGCCATCTATGTGTGGATGACTTTGAACCACACATCAAGTCTGGATCTCTCTTGAATTTTACTCTTGGGTATTCAATTTCCTTTCAGACACTCTACTAGAACGGACCGTTATAAAACCCAACATGCCCCAGACTGAACTCATCTTTCCCTCCCAAACTCACTCTTCCTTGTATTCACAATCTTGACAAAAGTCACCACCAGCCACCCCGTCACCCAGGCCAGAATCCAAGGAGTCCTCTTTGCCTTTCTTCCTTCTGTTATGCACACCCTCAGACACATTCTGTCCAGTTGTACCCCCTTAATGCCTCTCATCACTCTTCCCTCTGCAGCAGTCTACTCCACAGAACAAAACTCATGGTGTATCTTATCTGAATGATGGCAATAGTCTTTTTTTAAATACAATTTCTAAAGGTGACTTTCCATTTACAGCTATTACAAGATATTGCAATTACAAACTATTCCCTGTGTTGTACACTACATCCTTGAGCCTATTTGACACCCAACAGTTTGTACCTCCCCTTCCCCACCTCTATATTACCCCTCCCTCCCCACCCCGCTGGTAACCACTAGTCTGTTCTCAGTATCTGTGAGTCTGCTTCTTTTTTCGTCTTATTAGTTTTTTGATTGGTTTCTCAGGCTTCAATCTTGCTGTCCACTCCAATCTGTCCTCCTCCCTGCTTCCAGAGTAATATTTACAAAACACAAAGCTGAGTATGTTTATTACAGCTTAAAACTATTCAGCAATTTCTCTTTGTTTATAGGATATAACCTAAGTGCCTTAGTATGTGGTATGAGACCCTTCAAGGTGTACTGCCACCCACATTTTCACTTCCGGACATGCTCTTCCTGGAACCTTAGGTTTCAACCAACCGCTTGCATTTCCTAGAATCTGGCTGGCTATTTCCAGCTTGTGAGATTTTGTTCTTCTGCCCACGCTGCCTAAAATTGTTTTCTCTCCTTTATTACTCGGCAAATCGTTATCTATCCATCTTTCAAGACTTGGATCAAACACCCTCCAGCCTGTTCTCCCTCTCATGGTTAGAACCAACTTCTCCATCCTGTGTACAGATCTCTATCTGCAGCACAGGCAGAAGACTTCAGTAATTTTCTTGGTCAGCTTCCTTGAAATATAATTTACATACAACAAAGCTCACCATTTTTAATTAAACAATTCAGTGAGTACTGACAATCATGAGAATATTTCCATCTCTCCAAAAGTGCTCTCATGCCCCTCTGTATTCAATCCCCCTACTTCTACTGCCTGACCCGTGGCAACCTCTGATCTGCTTTCTATCACCAGAGTTTTGCCTTTTCTAGAATTTCACATAAGTGAAATCAAATAGTCTATAGCCTTTGTGTCCAGCTTCTTTCACTTAGAAGAATATTTTAGCGATTCATCCATGCTAACACACACATCTCTAATTCATCCTTTTTCCTCTCTGAGTACTATTCCACTGTATGGATGTACCACAATCTGTTTATCCATTCACAGGTTGATGATCATTGGAGGTATGTGCAGTTTGGGGCTGTTATGAACAAAGCTGATAAGAACATTTGAGTGCAATCTCCTGTGGACATATGGTAGGAGTGAAGGTCCTGGATCCCATGGTAAGTGTATAATTAACGTTATAAGAAATGGTCAAACTGTTTTCCCAAGTGACCGTAATGTTTTTCATTCTGACCATCGGTGCACAGGAGTTCCAGTCACCCCAGATCCTTGCCACAGACTTTTTACCTTTAGCTATTCTAGTAGGTATCTCATTGATTAGTAAGGTTACAGCATCTTTTCACGTGTTCATCTGCCACACACACATCTTCACTTATAAACATACTTTAAATCTTTTGTCCATTTTATTAAAACATTGGGTTGTTTTCATTTAGCTGTATGCATTCTTTATCCATTGTGGATGTAAGTCCTTTGTCAGATACATGTTTTGGAAATACTTTCTTCCAGCCTGTGGCTTGCTTTTTAATTTTTTAGCACTATCTTTGGAGGAGGAGAAGTTTTAAATGTTGATGAAATCTAATTTATTAATTTTTGCTTTTTGTGTCCTATTTAATAGATCACTGCCTATGTTAGGTCACTAAGATTTTTCTCCTCTGTTTTCTTCTAGTAGTTTTATAGTTTCAGCTCTTTTGCCTTTTATTTACATCTGTGTTCCATTTCAAGTTAATTCCTATCAATGGTATGAGATAAAGGTGTATATATATATATATATATATGGCTCTCCAGTTGTTCCAGCATCATTTATTGAAAGATTATTCTTTCTCCATTAAACTGCCTTAGGAATTTTGTCAAAAATCCAATGGCCAGTTATCTATGGGTCTATTTTGGAGTTCAATATTCCGTTTCATTGAACTACTTGCCTGTCTTTACGCTGATACTATTTTTTTTTTTTTTTTGCGGTACGCGAGCCTCTCACTGTTGCGGCCTCTCCCGTTGCGGAGCACAGGCCCGGACGCGCAGGCTCAGCGGTCATGGCTCACGGGCCCAGCCGCTCCGCGGCCTGTGGGATCTTCCCGCACCGGGGCACGAACCCGTGTCCCCTGCATTGGCAGGAGTACTGTCAACCACTGCGCCACCAGGGAAGCCCCGCTGATACTATTTTGACTACTGTTGCTTGTAACCAGGGAATGTGAGTCCTCCAAGTTTGTACTTCTTTTTCAGAGCCGTTGGACTATTCAGGGTCTTCTGCATTTCCATGCAAATTCTTGAAGCAGCTTGTTGATTTCTATTAAAAAAAAAGCTCGCTGGGATTTTGATTAGTATTGGTATTGCACTCAATACATACATGTCAGTCAATTTGGGAAGAACTGACATAATTTTAGTTGAGTATGTGAACTCCTTCTACATATAAGGTGCTTAAACCCACTCAATTTTTATAGCACTTGATAGTTTCTAAAGCCAGTTCGTACACATGATCCCATTTGATCCATCACATAACCAGAGGAAAATGCTGGCCTCACTTTGCAAATGTGAAAACTGAACCTCGGGAGACTTGACTCGGGTCAGCCGGTTGGGTATGTGGTGGCCGGAGTTGACTCGGGTCAGCCGGTTGGGTGTGTGGTGGCGCCGGTTGGCCTGGCTCTTTCATTTCACGTCGACAGTATATGGGATGCTTCATCCTGTAACTATTGATCTGGTGTATCTAAAATGCTGGCATGTGGACCTGGGCAGAGAGGACCTGGCAACACAGCAAATTCAACCCCTACACTTTTGCTCCCTCTTACTTGGGTAAAGTAGTGGCTGGAGACCCAGTCACCCTGCTTCCAGACCAGCCCTGGGGAGCTGGTCCAACCATCTTGTGCATCTCAAATAGTCGGGGAGCTTTAAAAATGCAGATGCCTCAGCCTCACCTCCAAAGTTTGGATTCAGTTGTTGGGGGTAGGGCCCCAGTATTAATATTTCATAAAAACTTCAGAGGTGACCCTAATATACAGCCAGGTTTGAAAACGGCCATTCTGGTGTTTCCAGGGAAAGAAAGAGCAGGAAAGTCAGGAAAGATTTCTGAGACTTGGGCAAAGAGTGAAAGGCCTGAGGGTCAGGGGTCACCAGCATAACTGGCCCTCTGATCAGAAGGGAAGGAAGATGACAGAGTTGGACGGAAGGTCTTGCCAGATTCCTTAGCAGAACCCGGAAGAGATACTAAACACATGACAATTCCCCTCCGGGGACTGATCCCCATTCCTTTAAAAATATCCTCACCCTCAGCGAATAATAAGAAATTCAAGTCTCATAGAATCAGATAAATTCCTAACAGGAAAATTCGTCTAATTTTCTTCTCTCTCAGATAGGAAAACCAAAGTCCTCCGAGGCTACCGGCTGCGTCAGCGCTGTGCCCCCCGCCTCACCCCACCCCACCCCGGGGCTGGACTCCCCACGCACTCCTTCTGCTGCTCTGTGTAGCCTGGGCCATCCGCTCACATTTTTATGGGGAGGTGAGGCCTACTGGGGTGCGGGGCCGATTTCTGGGCCATTCAAGCCACTGGCTTCCAAGCCTTGGTGTATCCAAATCACCAGGGAATTTAAAATACAGACTCCTGAGCGCAGCCTGGAAGCCAGATCTCTGGGGTGGAGACTAGGAATTTGATTCACACCCTTCCCTACTCTTCCTTCGCTCCCTGTGGGCCCGTTTTGTCTTGCTTAGTGTTTGTGAACTCTGGAGGGTCTGACACTGGAGTGTTCGGTAACCCCCGGGTTTGGTGATCACCTGTGAATTTTACTTGTGGAAACATCTCTGCCCCCATGTGCAATCAGGAGTGAACAACACTAGATTTATAGCCTGATGCAACCAGGATTTTCTTCCTCATTTCCACGAGCTGAAATACAAACTGAACATAGCAATCATTTTAAGGCCACGGAAAAGCGGATGCCACGACCAGAGCTTTGGGCAACCACGGAAAGAGCAGGACCTGCCCCAGCACCCAGGCGTCTGTCCTGCAGGGTGGGCGGGCACTGCCCAGACAGTGGGCATCTGGGCGCCCCCAACCCTGCAGGTTCTGGGACCACCAACCCCTGCCCAGGCACAGTGCTGGATTCCCAGCCAGCACCTGTGGGTGACCCGTCTTCAAATCCCTGCACTGCAGCTGCTCAGTGGCACCTCTCAGGTCCTCATCAGCAAAAGGGGGTGCTGGCAGCTACTTTATACAGTGCTTGGGGCAGCCCTGCCTGCTGAGCTGAGCTGTGAGGCTCGGGTCATCACAGTGTCCCTTGGTGCCTGCCCTTGAAACCACCTGGCTAAGGGCCCTGGGGTTTGCGTATCACAGAAGCAAGAAACGCCACCTCCCCACACCAGGCTCGACCGAAGTAGGTCTGACCCCAAGGATTGCCCACAGTCTGCGGGGAGAGAGGTGGGTTTACAATCCATTATAATGCAGTGACTTGGTGCTGAGCTAACAGGCGGGGAGGGTGGGGTGACCAGGGTCAGGAACAGAAGTGCTAGAAGTGTCTTCAAGCTCCACCAGGAGTTTTAAGGCAAAGACCAAGGGCCGAGGGGTCGGCATGCTGGGCAAGGGTGCCACGTGTGACACAGGACAGGGTGTGGGAGCTCAGGAGGTACGGCCGCTGGACTCAGGGAACAGCCAGTCTCCACCGGACCCAACAAAGGCTGCTGGAGAGTGGGCGGCACCAGGAGGGTGGCGTGCTCTCGTTTCCTCCGCAAAGCAGTCAGATAACTGTTCAGTGGTAACCACACGGCCCGGGGAACACTGGCTGGGAGACGGCTGGGGACGCAGAGGTGAGCGCGGGCCAAGGGCCTGTGACAGCGTAGGAGCTCTGTGACCTGTTCTTTGATTTGTGGACCTGGATCTTGCCCTGGGACCCCAAGGGTTACAGGAAAGGGTTCTCTTGACAACCGCATTAGCCCAAGGGAAGGCCATCTAGATTCCGAGCAGCTGGCAAAAACCTCTGCATCTTTGCCTGATTCTGCGCTGCCTCCTCCTCTCCCGGCCCGGATTCCAAGCGCAGAGCCTCAGCTAGGGCCACACCCTCCTTCCTCTACTCCCCTCAGAAGCCCTGTAGGGCAGCGTCTGTATCTGACCCTCCTGGAGGCCAAGGTCCAATAGCCGTCCCGGCCTCTAAGCGACGGACTCCCACCTTGGTCCTCTGGTCCACGCCTCTCCGGGGCTCTCCCTGCTCCTCAGGGGCCCTTCTCCACCCCCACCCCCCCATTCCCGGCCACCCCCAGGGCCCCTCCTCCCCGCCCCCTTCTCCATCCCTCCCCAGCCCCGCCCCTCAGGCCTCAGTAGCCGCTCCCCCGACCCCACGCCACCCTGGGGAGCCGAGGGGCCGGCCCCCTTTCCTCCAGCTCCCACTTCAGGGCGGCTGTTGAAGCCCGCGAGCACAAAGGGGAGACACAGGACGCGGGGCCCTGGCCTGGAAGTGGTGGCGCCAAACCACAGCCCTCACGCCTCTGCCCGGGCCTCGGCCGCCGGGAACCCAGCCGCCCCGCCGCCGCTGCATCCTCCGTCCTCCGCGCGCGCGGCGGCAGCATCCTTCCCGCGGCGGCGGCATCCCCCATTCTCCGCGCGCGCGGCGGCGGCATCCTTCCCGCGGCGGCAGCATCCCCCATTCTCCGCGCGCGCGGCGGTAGAATCCTTCCCGCGGCGGCGGCAGAGTTCTTCCCGCGGCGGCAGCCTCCCCCATTAAACGCGCGCGCGGCGGTAGAATCCTTCCCGCGGCGGCGGGCTCCGCTGAGCCGCGCCCCGCACTGTCCTCTCCATCAGGTCCCGGGCCCTCGTTGGTCCCGGGTGCAGCCTCTGTAGGTGCTTTGTTGGTGACCGTGAGAGTGTTCAGCTTTGGGAAGAGAAAGTGGAGGGTGTAACCGTGAGTCAGGACAGCCGGAGGAGCCGGGCAGGACAGCTGCTTCTTCCTCTTTCCTGTCCAGGAACCAGCCACTGCGTCCCACTGACTATACCTCCTTAACGCTTCTTTTTAATGCGGTAAAATATAAGTAACATCAAAGTTACCATCTTAACCATGTTTAGGTGTACAGTTCAGTGGCATTAAGGATATTTTCCTTGTTGTGTAACCATCACCCGCTCCGTCTCCAGAACTCTTTCCATCTTGCAAAACTGCAACTCTGTCCCCATTAAGCATGAAGGCCCCATCTCTGCTGCTCTCCAGGCCCTGGGAACCACCATTCTACTTTCTGTCTCCAGGAATTTGACTTATAAAACAAGAAAGAAAGCAAATTGCCATAGAGCTGTTATTGACAAATAAAAGTCAGTAAGTGGTAACAGTATAATTTTTTGTGAATGAGGGAGGAGTGGCTGGATCTGGGAGCCCAGGTCTCCATGACCTTCACCTTCCCTGGGGGGCTCTGTGCTGCCTTGGAGGGGGCTCACCCCAAACAGCGAGGGGCCCAGTGCTGGGGGACAGAGCGCTGGACACATCTTCTGTGCTCCCTGCGGCTGTTAGGAATCACTGGGTGATCTTATGCAAAGGCGCAGTCCGTGTTCTGAACAAGTTCTAGGCGAGGCAGACCTACTGGCCCAGGGACCACACTCTGAGCAAGGCCTCTCTCCACCTGGGTGAACCTTGCCACCCAGGCCAGGCAGGACCTCTTTGAGGTTCAAAAAGGCCAGGCCCGATTCCTTTTTTACTTTTTATTAAATCACCTGATATATTTTTTAAAATGAAAAATGCCAAAGCAGTTACAAAAATATTGGCGTATTTTAACAGTTCACAGTTTAACAAATCAACAGATTTGTCACGCCTGCACAGATACAATGCATATAATTGTGCCTGTCACAAAATAATTACTGCGCTAAAAAAAACAGATTAATTCCTAGGGCCCGGTGGGTGTGAGGAGTGGGGATGGGATGCAATTTTAAGGTTGTGGGATGAGCAGCTTCCACTCTTGTCAGTTTTCTCTGGGTCTGCGTGTGTAACTTCATTGGGAAATAGTGTTGAAGGGTCTGCACTGGAGGCTCCTCAGGGACCAGGGGGCCCAGCGGTCCTGCAGGCTCCCGGGCACACACCTGGTGAGCGAGGCTCGGAGACCAGAGGCCTGGCCTTTCCAGCGGGGCTGCGGTTGTCCTGGTCCCGGTTTGGGGACCCTCTCTTTCCAAAAGATTGTCACAAGCCATGTCTACTTCCTCCAGAAAGTCCCGACGCTCTTTCATCCGCAGAGGTGTGGGCTGACTCTGGCCTCAGCTGGACATTGCAGGCCATGTCACAGCAAGTGGGAGAGATTCACTTGGAAACCTCCGGGAGGGGGCCTGGGGGCCATGCGGCAGGCACTCTCCAGGGGCTGGGCGGCGTCTGGCGCACATCTGGAGGATGATTTCAGAAGCTGAATCCAGCTGCTCTAAGGCTTCCCAGCCCCTCCGTGGGCCTGTTTCTCAAGCCCCTGGTGTTTACAAATGGAATGGCTTTGTGTTATAAAATTTCTCATTTTAGGAACGGATTAGGACAACATTTCTGTGAATAAGAAGCTAGTTTAGCACATGCAAAATATTACTCGACTCGCAACACAGACCACCTTCCCCTCACCCACCCAACAAACACACACACTTATTCTCCTTCATCCTTGGAATCTAACACGATGTCCGGCTGGCCCCAAGGAATGAATGAAGTTTTAAGGGCAGCCCGAGGAGACTCTAACATCACAGCCGCTGTCTGTCTTCAGTCTTCACCTTGCCGACTCTGCTGGGACAGGGCCCTCCTAAACCCACAGAGGGGTGCAGGCATGTCAGGACCATGGGCCAGGGTCATCTCGCCTGGTCAAGACTCCATCAGGGTGCCTGTCCTCATCCTGTTCGCTGGCTGTCCTTGTCACTTAAGCAAACCTGAGCCACAGCACTAGGGAAATCAGTCCTCTGTGGGTGCTGGAGCCCAAGGTGCTCCCCCCACAAGAGCTGGGCTTGCTGTGAAGACCTTCATTCACCCACATCTGTAGGTCTGTCTTCTCCAGGTCACACGCACCATGGGCACTGCCGGCTCATGACTGCCTGCTCACCCCCCTCTCTCCAGCCAGGACAATTAGAGCTACCCGGAGCGTCCCCATTTGGAAGTGTCCGGAATCCTTCCCTGCCTGCCCATCCAATTTCCCAGGCAGGGCTGAGCAGACTCCTTAGTAAATGGGTTAGCATAATACCAAACTCTTTCAGCATTCAAACCCATTTTCTCCCAAGCCACAGCTCACCTGGCTGTGTGATTACCCTTTAGACTGCTGCTTTCTCCCATCCTCGGGGCTGGGAAACAAATCAAGTGCTTCCTGGTGGACTGAGAAGGTGGGTTCTGTGTAAGGATAAGAGCACCATTTAGACATAATCAAGGATCCAGAAGAGACTTCGGCTTGGACAAAGACAGACCATTTCTAAACCTGTCACTGCTGTCTGAACGTGGTGGACTCTTCCCACAAGGCTGTGACTGTGCAGCTCGCAAAGAAATCAATCAGCCTGCAAGTGCGTGTAAAAGGGCTTTCTGCCCAGACAGCACGCTTGTGGTGCGCCACCAAGAAATGAATGTTACCTCTTTCTCCATGTAGAGCCGGACAGTTTCATAAACTCTTAGGGGCATGAAATAAACACAGAAGTTAAAATAGGAAAAAAAATATATTCACGAGAACAAAAGCATGTGAACACATTTTGAATCATCCATTGGTGTCGTTTGATTTCCAATTGGTATATGATAAATATTTGCTAACATTTCATTAATGAATATGTTCCTGCGGAAAAGAAGCACCTCTGTAAATAATTAGTAAGTGGAAGACGCAGCAGTAATGAAGGACCGCAGACCCAGCTTGCCCAGTGTATATCAGTAGGAGTACTTTCTATTACAAAGAGCCAAACACCAACTTAACATGGCTTCACGAGTAAGGCTAGGGCTTCCCTGGTGGCGCAGTGGTTGAGAGTCCGCCTGCCGATGCAGGGGACGCGGGTTCGTGCCCCGGTCCGGGAGGATCCCACATGCCGCGGAGCGGCTGGGCCCGTGAGCCATGGCCGCTGAGCCTGCACGTCCAGAGCCTGTGCTCCGCAACGGGAGAGGCCACAACAGTGAGAGGCCCGCGTACCACAAAAAAAAAAAAAAAAAAAAAAAAAGAGTAAGGCTATTTGTTATGGAATTTGCAAGTCCAGCGAGGGGACAGCCTTCCAGCCCCCCGGCTTCTTGTGGTCTCTGCTCTGCCATCCTCGGGGTCAGCTTTGTCCCAAGACTGCTGCCCCCCTCTCCACTGACTTAATGGAACAATATGACATCACTGATTCACTGTGGAGGTAAAGATGCCAGCTCCAGAGGCAGCTGGGCCTCAGTGGAATCCTGGCTCTGCCGGAGCTATGCATCCTGGGTAAAATGTGAACCTCCTAAGCACCAGCTTCCTCATCTGGAAAATGGGCATAATAATAGGGCCTGTGGCCTAGGATGGCTGTGAGCATTAAATGAGATGGTGAGATGGTGGCTGACATGAACAAGGCACTTACAAATGTCAGCGCCCACTGTGTCTTTACGGAACGTATTCAATGCTCACAGAGCGTGGGGCATCGTGCTGGCTTACGGAGACAAGAGCCAGGGAGAACACAGGGGAGGAAGTAGGTGCCCTACCCTTGATACCCTCACCCCCAAGACAGGAGCAGGAGTGGGGACCTGACGGCACCTGGTGAACAGTGGACAGAGAAGCAGGGAAGCAGTGGGGAAGGCGACACTGGCCTGCAGGGCTGCTTTCAGGCTTTTGGGCTCCTTTATGTTCGGCACAGACAAACCAAATACAGCCAGACCTCAGAGACAGCACGGGTTCTGCTCCAAACCACCAAGAAAGGGAAGATCACAAGAGAGCAAATCACATGAATGTGGGGTTTCTCAGTGCATGTGAGTTAATGTGTACACCATACTGCGGTCTATGAAGTGTGCAGTCAAATAGCATTATGTCTAAAGAAATGGACATGCCTTAATTAAAAATAATTTACTGCTGAAAGATGCTTACCATCGTCGGAGCCTTCAGTGAGTCACAGTGTTAACATCAAAGATTCCTGATCACAGACCACCATAATCAGACGTAACAGTAACGAAAAAGTTTGAAATATTGTGAGAATTGCCAAAATGTGACCCAGAGACAGGAAGACAGGAGCAAATGCTGTTGGAAAAACGGCTCTGACAGACCTGACCAACACGAGGTCGCCACCGACCTTCAGTTTGTAAAACATGTAGTATCTGCGAAACACATGAAAGCAAAGTGCAATAAAACAAGGTCCGCCCGTGCTGGTGTCGTGAAATTAGAAAAGCAAAGCCCTCCTACACTGTTGCTGGGAATGTAAATGGAGCCAAATGTAAATGCAGCCACTATGGAGAACAGTATGCAGTTTCCTCAAAAAACCAAAAACAGAATCACCATATGATCCAGCAATCCCACTCCTGGGCATACACCCGGAAAAGATGAACACTCTAATTTGAAAACACACATGCACCCCAATGTTCACAGCAGCACTATTTACAATAGCCAAGAGGTGGAAGCAACCTAAATGTCCATTGACAGAGGAATGGGTGAAGAAGATGTAGTATATGTGTGTGTGTGTGTACACGCGCGCACACACACACACACACACACACACAGTGGAATATTGTTCAGCCTAAAAAACATAGTTGAAATATGCCATTTGCAGCAACATGGATGGAGCTAGAGATTATCCTACTAAGCAAAGTAGGTCAGACTGAGAAAGACCAATATCATATGATATCACTTATTTGTGGACTCTAAAAAAATGATAAAACAAACGTATTTACAAAACTGAAACTGACTCACAGACATAGAACACAATCTTATGGTTACCAAAGAGGAAAGGAGTGCAGGGGAGGGATGAATTAGGAGTTTGGGATTAACACACACACACTACTATATTATAAAATAGATAAACAACAAGAGCCTACTGCAGAGCACAGGGAACTATGCTCAATATCTGTAATAACTTAAAATGGGAAAGAACTTGACAAAGAATATATATATACATATGCATAACTGAATTACTTTGCTGTATACCCGAAACTAACACAACATTGTAAATCCATTATACTTTAATTAAAAAAAATAAGATAAATTTTTGTTTTTAAAAAGCAAGAAAGAATTTTCTTGACTCAAAGGGACCAGAATACCCTTTTTTTTTTTATCCCAACACAAAGGAACACAACATTTTCTAGGATTGGAGACAAAAGCAACCACACCCTGCTCAAGCCCAGAGAACCTGTGTGGTGCAGAGCCACGCGAGGTAACAGGAGCAGGGGAATTATGTCCCTGGTTATTTATTCTGGACGATGTTAGGCAAGTACTTAACTGTGCCTGGAAATGTTCCATGCTTTTAGTAGATAACGAAAATCAAAATTTTTGATATTTAAGCAACTTCCCCCAGGAAGAGAAAAAGCAATGAAAATCTATTTTAAATAACCATAGAAGTGAAGACATTTGACCTTGCATCTACTGCTCCCTTCTCCCTGCTGCCCGATGCCCCCCATCCTGAGTTCTGCTCAGTGGGGTGTGGGGGGGGGAAACGTCGACTAGAAACTGTAGCTGTAAACATCATCTTTGTAGATGAACTAGTTAAACTGACGTTTAACCATCAAATGCCCCCTCTCTGCCTGCCGCCGTGCCGGGTGCCACCCCTGGGTGCCAGAGTCCTCGGGGAAGCACATCAGGCTGGGTACTGCTCCTGTGAAGCTCGCAGAGGGTGGGCGGTCCACGCAGACAGCTTGGGATTCACGAGCGGCCCTGGAGTCCTCCTGTTTGGACCTGTTACTCTCCACGCTCCCTGTTTCATGCAGGAAAACCCGAGCCCCAGAGCAGCAGACTGATTTGCCCCAGTGCTTCCCCAAGAGACCAGCACAGGTCGGAACACAGTTCCACATTTCTTCCTCCAGAACTTGCCATTCCCTTGGGCAAGGAGCAGACGGCCCATTTTCAGTCTCACTCTGGACCACAGGTCATCATTCAGTATAAACTACTGTGAAAGAAATCAAGTTGTAAAGCAAAGACCGCCGGGCATCTTTTCAAGTTGGCTTGATAGTTACAGGATGAGAGAGGATGCTGTGAACGCACTGGCCCCGGGCGCACTTGCCCTTAAGAATGGAAACACCAGAGCACCGAGGAAGTGCCATTTGTTAAATTATAGTTTAAAAAATTCTTTCTTTAAGAATGTGAAATCGATCGCATAAAATGAGTCACCGGTGTGGGAGCGGGTGACAGGGCTGGTAGGGCTCTGGTTAATGTCAGTTGTCTGGCTGGTAGGGGAAGAACTGTGCTGGAAAGGAAAGCAGAGATGCTCTTTAGGGATAGGAATGTGTTGGAAGAAATGCCTTTTAAGCCAGGGCATGAAGAAGTTTCTGGCCCAAGCACTCAGCTCCCCCTACCACCTTGCATCAGAGCCTCCAAGGTGGGGAGCTCTCGAATTTTCCTCAGAACTAGCAGTGTCATCTGCCAGCAAGATCAGCAGCTGCTTTTCTAAGTAAAAAGGAGGAGGAGGAGGAGAAGAAGAAAGCAAGCAAGCCAGAGAAAATCACTGCATTAAAGAAGGCAGTGAATATTTTCACTGTGTGGAAAGGATATTTCCAGCACATCTGGGCAAGAACTTAAACCCTCCAAGTGGTTAATCTAAGATTCTCATGCTTCCCAGGGATGTTTTATTGTGTTACTTCCAAGTTTTATCACTTTACTTCCAATTTGTATCCTTGGGGATGGAACAAAAATGATTTTCTGAATCATAGGAAATGATTCAAGCTGGGTACAATTTGATATTAACCGAGGGTACTCAGGAACCACAGATGAACTTAGCAGTTTTTCATAGATTCTAAAATGGGATTCAAAGTGGCAAACATTATTTTTTCCTCCTAATTCAATAAAGTGACAGAACGAGTTAAGTTATTAAAGATCTGACACCCCACCAGGATTCCGCAGTACTGGGGTAAACTCAATTACTCTTTCTAAATAATATAGCAGGGGAAAATGAAAGCATTATTGTGACCATGCCCAAGAATAAATGAAGAAAACATGTTTAGTTTTATGAAGAAACTCAGTCCTCAAGACTTATGTTTTTGTAAAACAAACAAAGAAGAAACAGTCAATTGGATTAAAGAGATTCTTTAATCCTGGATTTCCTCCTAGATCCTACCGACTTGCTATTTAAATTGCCTCGCAAGCATGTGTGGCTTAGGAAATACCTACCTACACTTTGTGCAGTCAGGATGGTGGCGAGAAAGATGACATTTGCCTTTGAAAACTGTCCGTGTGCCGAAAGGCTCAGGGAAAATAAAGCTGAAAATATGAAAAGAAAAGTGAGCACGCTCACCCAGTCCAGACATCGTGCTTGAATTAGTAATACGGGTTCTGGTGGCATATTCAGAAAATTGGTGCACTGAGTTTTCTAATATTTTATCCTCTGAATTAACTTCCACCTTCCAGCAAGGGAAAATGCCTGGAAATATATTTAAGAGTGCTTATGGTATTACATACTTAGGAAGAAAATGATGGAGGACATTACTGCTCATGCCTAAATATAAAGTGAGGTCGTCTCTCAATATTATCACTCAAAATAGAAGGAATCATCTGATAAGCAATATCTTAGAAAGATTAATTGAGGTAGGCATTGGTCTAAAATAGGATCGTTGGATTTGACAAAGAAAAATCTGTAGCTGGGCATTCTGTATGCCCAGTTAAATCTGAATTTCAGATACACAACATTTTTTTTTTTTAGTATAAGTATGTTCCAAACAATATGTGGGGCATTCTTACGCCAAAATGTATTTATTGGTTACCTGAAATTCAAGTTTAAGTGGACACCCTATATTTTATCTTGCAAGCTGAGTCTAAAATGACCTTAAAACACTAGTTTTGGATGATTATAGAGGTCATTTGATGGAATGGATTTTGAAAAACAGAGACAAAAAAATTGAACAGGTTTAGTATTTAGTAATTATTCTTGGGGCTGTGACACTCGATTACAATTGTTTATATTGTTAACAATGCTTATAAAATCACTTACAAAAGCCACAAAGTAAGTGTTTTACATGTGGTGATCACTAAGTGAAAACAAACAGAAAAAAGACAAGCACAGAAAGGCAAGCCATTTCCTTGTGGCCTGCGTAAAATTTCCAGAGAGAGCAACATATACTGAAAGTCAAAAAGGGCCGCGCTTCATACAACTTTGATGATATAAAATGATGTTTTAGGAAACTCAAAAAGAGATAATAGCAAGGACAAAATTACTAAAGCCAGAGACGCATATAAGTGATCGAATAAAATTATTTCATGTTAAGTGAGAGCAGGAAAAAGCAATAGTCTAAAATCATGTTAGTTTATCTAATGTGTAATTTTACATACTTATAACTGAAAGCAGATATTTAAGCATTTCATCTCCATCTCTTAAAGGATACCTATATCAATGTCTAAATCGCTGTCATCCATCTGTATATCATCTATCCATCAAGCTTTTCCTTTTTTAATCTTCTCATTGGGAAACTAGAGGATCCCATTATATACCAGACTGTCTTATGTTTGGTCACGTATGACACAGAGTACACAGATTTTAGGAAAACGTACGGACCGTCTTATCAAGCTCAAACTCACTTATATCCTGATGCTAATAAAACTTGTGAATCTGCCTAATGTTTGACCCACCTAACAAACTGTTTCCGGATGTGACCCCTGCTTCCAGCCAAGATGGAGTAATGGGACCAGGTGTACCCTCCCCCCTTAAACAATTCAAAAATTGGACAAAATATATTTCAAAACTGGTTTTCAGACATCAGACAATGGACAGCACAAGTACTGTTTCCCCAAGAAACAAAGTGAGTCTTACTGTGGCATGAGCTTACTGCTTGAAAGCAGTTCCCAGTACAGGAAAGAAGAATCTGAATAAGTCCAGTGTGCTTGGTGTTTTGAGCAGATGGAAGTTGCACTGCACGGAAGCTAAGGTGGCTGGAATTTAAGGGCAATGTTTTGGAGAGCGAGAGCTGCACGGAGAGCGAGCTTTGGGGATCTGCAAAAGGGTCCCCTCAAGTCAAAGTGATGCATGAGAGGCCTCTACCAGAGGCTGAGAACCACTTCCTGGAGTTCACACAGGGCTGAGAATAGTCTGTGTCCTACCAGTCAGAGTGGTAGCTGGGGCTTCTGGCAGAATTCTCAGAAGGACATTTCTTTAGCAGCGGGGACTAATTAGCCCTAGACTTAAAGGCAGTTCTAGACTTGATATATAAGCTTAGAAACAAGTATCAAAAGGATCCAGTTCATTTAACAGCGTGCCAAAACAAAATTCAACACTAACCAACAAAGCAAAACTCAAAACATCCAGCGTCCAATTAAAAAAATTACTAGGTTGAGAAATTAAGGAGATGATCCCTTAACAATGCATCAATAAGAATAAAATACCTAGGGATAAAGTTAACCAAGAAGTGAAAGATCTGTACACTGAAAACTATATGATTTGATGAAGGATAGTGAGACACAAATAAACGGAAAGACACTTTGATCATTTTTGGGAAAGAGTTAATATTGTTAAAATGTCCATACTACCTAAGTAATCTACAGATTCAATGCAATCCCTATCAAAATACCAAAGGCATTTTTCACAGAAACAGAAAAAATAATCCTAAAATTTGTATGGAACTGTGGAAGACCCAACTGCCAAAGCAATCTTGAGATGGAAGAGAAAAGCTAAAGATATCACACATCCTGATTTCAAAATATATTACAAAGCTATAGCAATCACAACGATATGGTACGGGCATGAAAAAAAGACATATAGATCAATGGAACAGAATAGAGAACCCAGAAATAAACCTGTGCATATACGGTCAACTTATTTACCACATGGGAGCCAAGAATATAGAACAAATGGGGAAAGGACAGTCTCCTCAATAAATGGTGTCAGGAAAACTGGACAGCCACAAGCATAAGAATGAAACTGGACCCCAATCTTATACCATGCACAAAAATCAACTCAAAATGGATTAAAGACTTAAATTTAAGACCTGAAATCATAAAACTCCTAGAAGAAAACAGAGAGGGTAAGTTCCCTGACATTGGTCGTGGCAATGATTTTTTGGATTTGACACTAACCAAAAGAAAAGGTAACAAAAGTAAAATAAAAGTGGAAGTATCAGGTTGGCCAAAAAGTTCATTTGGGTTTCTCCATAAGATTTTGGCCAACCCAATACACCACGCTAAGAAGCTTCTGCACAGCGAAGAAAGCCATTAATAAAATGAAAAAACAAACCTACAGAATAGGAGAAAATATTTGCAAATCATATCTCTGGAAAGGGTTTTATGTTCAAAATATTTAAAGAACTCACACAACTCAATAGCAAAAAACCAAAGAATCCAACTTTAAAATGGAGAGAAGAACTGAGGCATTTTTCTAAAGATGGCATACAAACGGCCAACAGGTATATTAAACGGTGCTCAACATCACTGCTCATCAGGAACATGCAAATCAGTGAGATATCACCTCACACCTGTTAGAACGGCTATTATCAAAAAGACAAGAGATAACAAGTGTTGGTGAGGGTGTGGAGAAAGGGAGTCCCTGTGCACCTGCTGGTGGGAGTGTAGTGGGTTGGCCAAAAAGTTTGTCTGGGTTTTTCTGTTACATTATCTTATGGAAAAACCTGAACTTTCTGGCCAGCCCAATAATTGGTACGGCCACTATGGAAAACAGTATGGAGGTTCCTCAAAAAATTAAAAATACAACTACTGTTGTATTCCCACTTCTGGGTATCTATTTAAAGGAAATGAAATCAGTATCTCAAAGAGACAGTTGCATCCTCGTGTTTATTGCAGCATTGTTCACAATAGCCAAGGTATGGAAACAACCGAAGTGTCCATCAATGAATGAATGGATAAAGAAGATGAGTGTGTGTATATATGTAAAAATACACATACACACACATCTTCTTTGTATACACACACACACATATTGTTCCCATACTGTTCAAGGGCCCCAACTTCTTCATAATCCAATCCAATGACCCACCTGTAGCTCATCCCAAACCACCACAGGGAAAATCTTAGTAAATTGGTACTACTGCGAAGCATAGCCTAGCACGACCTACTTGACCAACAATGGCTTCCTCACCGCTGACATCTTTTGAACACACTTTTTTAGCCTGGATTCCATGCTACCCCAGTGCAGAAGCCAAGACAAAGCATTGCGCGCAGTTGATTTACGTGTGAATGTGATCTCAGGGAGCAGTAGTGTCAGGTGAGGGAGAGAACAAGGAAGGAAAACCAATTCAAGGATGCATTATTCGGTTGGCTGCCACCGTGGGTGACTGGGGCTCAGTTCTGTCAAGACCTTCTAAAGTGCCTTACGAAATGCCTCTCCAAACTGTTCTGCTTTCGGAGATCAAAGGAGGAAGCATCTATATATTGATTCTTTTTTTTTTTTAATTTTTTTAACTCTTTATTTTATTTTTCAATTTAATTTTATAAATTAATTAATTTATTTTTGGCTGCGTTGGGTCTTCGTTGCTGCACGCGGGCTTTCTCTAGCTGCGGCAAGCGGGGGCTACTCTTCGTTGCGGTGCACGGGCTTCTCATTGCGGTGGCTTCTCTTGTTGGGGAGCACAGGCTCTAGGCACGTAGGCTTCAGTAGTTGTGGCACGTGGGCTCAGTAGTTGTGCCTCACGGGCTCTAGAGCACAGGCTCAGTAGTTATGGCGCACGGCCTTAGTTGCTCCGTGGCATGTGGGATCTTCCCGGACCAGGGCTCGAACCCGTGTCCACTGCATTGGCAGGCGGATTCTTAACCACTGCGCCACCAGGGAAGTCCGCCATTGATTCTTTTAATCCATTGGTCAAGGGTAACACCCTGGGCATCAGTTGCCCCTCGTATCCTGAGTTCAGAGTGGGTCCTACGAGCATTCTGCACGGATGAGGCATCAGAGAAGCTCCACTGCCGCGGGCCCCGGCAAAGCACCTGCCCGAACATGGCTGCAGCCCATGTGGACACAGTCACTGTAATAGCAGCTGGAGGAAGAAGGGGCCCGGAGCAGTCTGACGTGCACGGGAGTCCTGCGTAACTTGGCACAGTGAAAGCCTCTGACGACATCAGAGAAAAATTGTAGTTGTCTGTTTTTGCCTATGTAGAGCATATTTTCCGCCAGTGCAGAAATTCAACCGGAAAAGCAATTACCGCATATTAATCAAGCAGATTTTAGGGCCTACTGAACCCAGAGGCAGGTTTTAAAATCCCTTATATTGTTGAGTATGCTTTCAACAGACATTATCAGTAACTAGTAAAATACAAATTCTTTTTGCACTTTGTAATTTAAATGGGAAAGCACACCAAGAAATGACCTCATCTGAAAATAAAACAGCCCTCGCTGGCAGCCCACAAGCTTATTTATTTCATCTCTGGCTCCTGCTGCCCAGGACATGTTCTGTGCTCTGGACAGATGCACACTTCACCCTGTATGACATTCCTAGGCTTATTCCTTTCTCTGAGTCCTGGAAGCTGAGGTAAAGCAAATCTGACTTGGTCACATAGCTGAATAAGTTTGAGCAGGGCACGGTCTCTCAGAACTCCATTATTCTCATTTGCAGAATGGGGGAAAATACTACCTAACTCACAAAGCTTTCGTGAGGAGTAATTCTATGTGTAAAAGGCTTCACGTAGTGCCTGTCACGTGGTAGGCATTCGCTGTAACTTTAGGGTCCAGGCGACATAATAAAGCTAATTATGCAACTTTGAAGCGTGATGCATAGTTTGCTCTACGCAATGCCTTCTGGCGTTTCTGTGACAGTGAAAACATCATTGTTACGATTACAATTCTTATTATTGACAGGGGCTTGGAAAAGGTGAATGACTTGACCAAGGCTGACATTAAGTAAGCGGCAGGGCCAAGACCTAGGTCTTCTGACCCCAAGCCCCGTGTTCTTCAGATGCTCCACACCAATCCTCCCCACCCCAAACCCTTCCC
Organism: Delphinus delphis; assembly: GCF_949987515.2. Taxonomy (NCBI): domain Eukaryota; kingdom Metazoa; phylum Chordata; class Mammalia; order Artiodactyla; family Delphinidae; genus Delphinus; species Delphinus delphis. The sequence goes on along the minus strand of NC_082700.1, from coordinate 4,262,772 downwards.
ACGGTGCCGCTTCCTCTCAAGACGGGAGAGTCATGGTTCCAGCCCTTTGCTTAGTGCTTGATCCCGTCATGGCGTCCACTATTGTGTTTCCTGTGTGTATCCTGACTCCTCAATTAACTGTAAATGTAGTTCCTTGAGTGTTTGAGGACGGCGATTGAGGTTTGTTTCAGTTCTGTTTGGCTACAAGTCCTAACGGACTATCACTTACCAAATGCTCAGTAAATATCTAGTGAATTCAACTCTCTTGCTCGCTCAAAGAACATTCAGGTTATGAGCAAATTCATACGTGAGATGAAGATTGTATTAATTGTTTAGTAACACTTTAGAAAAGCAGGAGCCCCAAACCCTTGCAGAATTAAAACAAAAAAATCTTAATGAAGACTACTGAATTCAGGGGGACCTTTGAATATCCCAGCCTTGGGATTATCAATGCGCTAGCTCTCCGTTTCGCTCATTGAAACACTCTAAGCTGATTCGTGAGAGGCTAGGAAACGTCTGGTCATGAAATGACTCCAAGTTTAACTTACCTGCTAGAACTAGGTCATACTGTAAGTCTTAAGAAAAAAGTCGGATTTCCATTCGGAGAAAACACTAATAATAGCTAACACTTATGCACGCTTAAAAGCTAGGCATGTGCTAAAGCTTTACAAATACTAAATTTTAAATCAAGTTTAATGCGCAATTTACATACAAATCACCAATTTAAAGTGTACAGTTTGATGAGTTTTGAAAAACGCATATATGCGCACGTGTAACCACCACTACAATCAAGATTCTACCAAACTTTCATTTTTATTGCTGAATAATTTATTTCACCGCATGGATATCTCACAATTTATCTATTCATCTGTTAATAGACATCCATTTGCGGGCTATAATATAAAGGTATTTTGAACATGCATGTACAGACTATTGTGTGGACATGCTTTCCTTTCCACTGGGTAAATACCCTAGAGTGTGATTGCAGGGTCATATGGTAAGTATACGTTTAAGTTTATAAGGAACCATCAAATTGTTTCCCAAAATGGCTGTTTTTTATATTCCCACCAATAACGTACGAGCATTCCAGTTGCCAACACTGGATTTTGTAGGCTTTTTTTTTCCTATTTGTTTTTTATTAAGGCTGAGTTTAAAGCCACTAAGACTCACCTACACAGTTCTGAGGATTTCTGCATTCACTTGCGCAGCAAAAATCAAGATACAGAACGGCTGCATCACTCAGAGAAATTCCCACACGTCCTTTTGCAGTCAATCCCTATCTCACTCTTGCACCCCGGCAGCCACTGCTCTGTTTTCCGACCTCATGGTTTTGCCTTTTCCAGAATGTCATATAGGTGGAATCATGAGTATCAAATCAACACACTGTACACTTTAAACTTACATAGTGTCGTATGTCAATAATACTTCCATTTTAAAAACAAAACCAAAAACCTGCCTTTGTGGAGTTTACCTTCTGGGGCGGGGCGAGGAAAAACAAGAGGCAAGTGTACGTTAGTGATGGTCAGTGCCATGTAGAAAATAAAGCCGGGCCAAGGGGGCAGGATGCTGGCTGGTGTGGGGAGACGAGGACAGACTGCAGTCTTATACACAGTGCAAGGCAGGAGCCTCTAATAAGATAAGATCTGAGCAGACCTGAAAGAGGTGAGGGAGGAAGCTGAGAAGCTGGGGAGAGACAGATGCGGATGGAATAGGAAGTGCAGAAGTCTCGTGACCACAAGCGCATGGCAGGTTCCAGGAACAGCGAGGACAGCGCTGGAGCTGGAGCAAGCAGGTGACGGGGTGGGAAAGACACGGCAGGACACGCAGAGCCTTGTTGGGCACAGTAAGGGGTCTGGCTGCCACGGATGGGGGTGAGAGGGGGAACGGCAGGAGGACCGCCCAGGCTGCTGTGACGAAGAAGACAGGTGCGGGGAAGGGGGAGGAGACAGCAGCTGGGAGCCACTGAAGGAAGAGCCGGGTGTGGGGTGGAGGGGGTCGTGGGCGTGCGCGTGTATGGAGCCAAGGTCTCCCTGTGGCTCGGACAACTGGGAAGGCGGGTAAGTCTGTAGGACGGCAGGCTGGACGGTCGAGGCAGGAGGCAAGTTTGGGTACATTCAGTCTAGAGGGAATCTGAGTCATGGGTCAGATGTGCCAGACAGGTCTGGGCTGGGAATCTGGGACTCGGCAGCCAGGGAGCAAGTGTGAAGAGGAGAGGCCTGGGATGGAACAGGGAAGGGACAGAAAGCAGTCAGGTGTGGATGAGAGGCGCTTCGTGGAGAAGCAGAGCCAGGGAGCAGGCTAGAGAACCACAGCAGGTGTGGGTGTCTGTCGTCTGTCACAGACGCAGTTAAATATATGAGTCTGCAGCTCAGGGAGGAAAGAGGCTGGACTTGTGAATTTGATGGTCACCAGCAAGACTGGGCAGGGCTGCTCAGCGAATGGGGGTTGATAAAGGAATAAAGAAATCTGAGGACCGTGCCCGAGACGTTTCCAACACTTCAAGTGGAACTTGTTATTGTGGGTTTTGCTTTTTGAAATTCACGCAGGAGAAGATGGCTGTCAACAGAGCAGCCCTCTCTCCGAGCCACTTAACTGCTACTGTTTGCTCAAGCTTTAGACCAGCCTGGGAGCGTTCCTCGTGCGTGTCCCTCAACTACTGCATCAGAACCAACTGGGGACCCTGTTGAAATCGAGGATTCCATGTTCCACCCCAACCCTACCAAAACAACCTCGGGGGCCAGACCCCGAGAAGACAGAAAACTCCAGATGATTCTCATACACACTAAGTTTAAAAGCACTTCATTAAAGGCAGGGAGAAAAAAGCAGAAGACAATCAGAGCGGAAGGGAAATACAGGTAAGACTGACGGCGGTGACACAGCGGGGGAACTCTGTAGCCAGATCTGGGCATCGTGTGCAGAACTGGGGTGGGAAGACTCCACACGGAAACACGGGTTCAGCTCCTAAAGACCACCGTTACCGTTAGGGTCAGGCCACTCACTATCGGAATTCCTCAGTTCTTAACATGTTTTAGAATAGCTTTATATGAACGAGTTGAATTTTTAAGAAAAGGAGTATGGTAGTTTCTTAATCTTCTGTATTTTGTGTCGGAGGAGGAAGTAAAAATAATTGTTTGGGATAAAAGAGTCAAAGTAGGCTCAGCATATCACAGAATTTGGCATTATTCTAGAAATGGAAGGCTCATTATGATTTCTTTCTACTAGAAAGGTGTCTATCTCACATCTTGTATTATAGCACTAAGTGTAACAAAGAAACGAATCCGTATCTAAACCGTAAGTCATTAGTTCATTATGGAGGCAGAAGATCTAGATATTATTAATGAAAACAACTGAAGAGATTTATTTGGAGGCCACCTGTTAAGGCACGTTTTAAAATAAAACACCTTTGTGTATATAAAAATACAATTGACTCCATATTTTGATTTATGAAAAATAAATTTATTACATAACACCTTGTTTTTAACAATGTTCAATTTCTTTAAATTCAGAATACTTGTGTCATTCATGTAAAATAGTTTGATACAGTACATTGTATGTTATAGGTTTTCTTTTTTCCTCAAAAATTCTAAGGCTCTCCTACTCCTTCTCCTTTGCTGAAGTAAGGGCACCCTAAACAACGTGCGAACAAGTTTTTAAAAAGAAAATGAACTGAACAAAATTTTAGTAGCACTACACCAACCAGCTTTCAAATCAGGACAAAGTATCTGAATTGGATGCCGCACCTTTTTAAGGAAGTTATCATTCATGCTTTTTTCATCTTTAAAGCATGCTCACAAGTCAGCAACACCAACAGGAAAAATGAAACACCGTCTATGACAATCAGTTCAGTTTGTTTGCTGAACCAAACAGGTTTATATCAATGACAACATATTTAATTACTATCAATAGCAGCTTTAATACCAGTCAAGTCATAGATTAAAAGTAAAAACAAACTCATAAGTTGGAAATCAATCTTTGGGAGTTTTGAAACCTTCCTGGAAAAACTATGTGGCTTCTTGTACTTTCAAAAAATTCCAAGCAGTATTCTTGGTCAAAAAACACTGATTAATGTAGAAAACGAATCAACCCACTGTTAAGACACTAAAATGAACGGTGTACCGAAATAATCTCATTTTGAGTCTTGGTTACTTTGTTAACATATACTGTATGTTTCAAGTACCAGTTAAACTTTTGTGTGTGTGTGTACTATTGGTCAGATAATGTTGTTACACTGGAAGAATTCACCACATACAACGACAAATGCTCGCCCCTAGCACGTTTCACAGCTTCAACTGCTACAGACTGTCACTGAAAAAAATGCATTGGTCAGTCTGAACCATGTCAAGTAAACTATGGAAGTAGCAAACCCACAACACAAACTGTGCTAGCACTTTCTTCTCAAGTCTAACTCCAAAAAGGTACAACTTGGAAGCCACTACCCCAATCTGTGGAAAGTGGTGGAACTCGGCTACCGGACATTTGACTACGTGGCTGCACAGTACATTCTCATGGCCCATTCCAGGTTCCCGCCGAGAGCCGCAGGCAGCCCTGCAGCACAGCGACAGTGCATGGACAGTATCCGATGCAGCTCAGTACCGGTGTGTCTGATGAGAGTACTGTGGAGGCTGCTGGGAGGTAGTTGAGTATCCCATGCTGCTCTGTGGCTGTGATGTGCTTGGTCCAGGGTTGGGATAGGCAGCATGTGGATTGGAACGCTGGAAAAGGAGAGGGAGGGCAGATGTGACTCAGGTGTTCTATGCGCTGGCTGTATCCTGAGCCAGCAAGGCTTATGTGTGGTTGAAATGTCTTCTATTTTACGGCAGTAAGAATTTTAAAAGTCTTGTGCTATGTACTGGCTTTAGAATTAAAATGACAAAACCCCCAAATCTTTTAATATCAGCTTTTCTTTATGAAGGTCAGAAGTATTTCTGGTAAAATAACACTAAGCTGAGTCTTACTACTGTGCTGTGCAGTTCAGTTTTTTTCTATAACAGGAACTCCCTTTTATGCTGTTTTGTATCTACCTGATAAATGATAACTAACTTGCCTGGGATGCTTACTCTTGAACTCAATGATGTGTACGTTAAGAAATTCAAAGCTAATCTACATGCTTGTTTCTTCAATAGAAAACTCTCAGCACACACGCATGACTAAAGAACAAAAATGAATATGACAAAAAAGGGTACCGCAGAATCATTTCTTCAGCATTAGATATTTTTACGCCCTTTACATTAATGAATCTTACTTTCTGCTACAAGTGATATACAAAAGTAAAGTTACAATTATTAAAATGTAAGAAGAGTGGTATTCTCAATTCTACAAACAGTGCAAGGGGCCGCGTTCAGAGTCCTCTGGTTTTGATCTCTCCTATTGCTATTCCCACGCCTGCACCTCTCTCTCATACTGTTAGTTCCCCAAGACAAACACTACGAAAGATTAACCGTGATTTAATACCTTCTTCTTTCAAAGCATGTTTAATAAATCATGTAATTTGAAATTCTGCCAGCCCTAGCGAAAATAACATTTTAAAAAGAGTGGACATGTGAAATTGTAGTCAGAAATGCTATTTTTGAAACCACCCACAAAAACCACCACAATAATAACGTCAACAAACAGAAGCACGGCAGCATGCTCCACCCTGCTCCATTTTCACGCTCAGGACGCACCACCTGGGCGTGCAAACAATCCTCGTGCCGACAGGTGCGTTCTTTCCCTCCAGGTGGGGAGGAAAAGGTAGTGGAGCAAACATCAACCCGCAAGACGCCTGTCTGCGAGCTTACAGGAGGACAATTACTACTCGGGCAGACGATGATTCCCAGGGTTTGGTGGGCCGGACCTCCCGTTAACCACAGCAAAGAGTTCATATCTAGTTCTTGAGGTGGAGCCGCAGGCTCTGGGAGCCGTATTAGTTTACTAAGACCTCTTTCTCTCTTTTAGTAGGGAAATAACTCTAACTGGTCAAGTTTTCAGTATGCTTCCACACTGAAATCCAGATCAGTTGAGAATAGGATTAGAACCAGCAGGGAGGTGGTACACGATGTTCAAAATGGGTCTGTCGGCAAAGGACCTGACCATGTCACTTGAGAGGATCCACAAGTGGCATCGGAGCCACCCCCAGCAGATCTGAGTCTGCGTCCTGAGTCTGCCTCCAGCTCGTGGGGTGAACACGGGAAAGGGGTTTAACCTCTAGAGCCTCAGTTTTCTGAAACGACAATAATGCTGACCTCACAGAGTTGTAACGCTTGGAGGAAATGATGTCTGTTTCACACTTAGTAGAAGAGCTGGCACATGGTAAGTACTCAGCAAGCTCTTCCCATGATTACAGTCACCACCAGCACCACCACCAGCACTCAGGAAGTGTGTCCTGTGCACTGTGAACGCTACTAAGAATTCTAATGATGACGACGATAATAAGAACGAATAGGTGAGTGGTGTCATCTACTAAATGCCTGTCAGTCGGGCCGGCCACTGTCCTTAGCTCACGTCCGCTCATGGAATCCTGACCACAGCCTCACGCTGACCATCATCCACATCCATCCGACAAATGAGGAAACTGAGAACATCTGAACCACCTACTCAAGGTTGCCCAGAAGTCAGTGGCGGGGCTGGGATTTGGAAGCCTGAGTCCTTAATCACTGTGGTTTCAGAAACGACAGGCATCACTTCCTGAGCGCCCACTGTACGCTGGGTGCTGAAGTTCACCACAGCTGTTCCCACGGCAACGGCAGGTTAGGCTTCGCCCGTCTCATGTTACAGATGAGAAGCTAAAGCCTTGTCCAAGGTCACAGAGTTAATGAATGGCGTAATTTACGTCTGATCATGTCAAGTCTGGCTAAGCCCCCTCTACTGTACCACCAAGTGCTTTCAATGCCAATAACTCTTCATGTCAACGTGTTTCCCAGGCATGTAAAGGTCGGTATTTTCTTAACGACGTCGCATTTTCCAGTGGTCACAAGCCCACATGCAATACTGACAAGGCAGGTCAATGCGAAACAGACGGGAAGTACCTGATAGTCTGAGGTCATGATCAGTCCACCTGAGGTAGTGGTAGGAGGGACGACTCTCACTTTCTTCAGCGGGGGCCCCTGGGTGTGACTGCTGTCTTGATTCCCTGGGTGGCCGGTCCCATTCGTGTGGTTATTGCCCTGCTGCTGCTGCTGGTTCTTCTCAAGTGGTTAAACACAAAAATAAAGCTCAGCTCAGGAGGAGAACAGAACATGTCCAAGCCAGGAAACGGCAGAGTGGCACCGAATCAAACAAGAAGCGGCCAAGCGCACTTTAATACTTACTTTGTCTCCTTTGTCATCAGGCTCCTCTTCTGTTAAAAATTCTCGCTTGGGGTAAGGGATTTGACAACCGGCAAAAACGCTGATCATTAAGAAAAAAGAAAAGTGATTTCGGGTATACTAATCAATATTTCAAATGCTGCATTTAAGTGGTTTTTGTTTTCATCTTTTAAGATGGACTCTCTGCCTGCTTATTTGTGATATAAGCACCTTTCATGCCTCTGTGACACAATGAATCTCTTCTTCTAAGCAGTGACATCACAGCAGGTCAGGGGAGGGCTTTTCATTGTATAAAAGTAATCAATAATCATCTGATAGGACTCAGCTTTCTTCTTTGATCCCAGGCTCCTTTTTCATCACCACAACCAAAAGATAGATTCCAGCTGGAATGTCACTATTTTACTCTCCAAACTGCATTTAAAATGAGAGTATGGAAACACAAATATATTTGGGAATGGAGTCTGCAACTGGAACACAATACTGTAACTGCAAGCAGTGAGCCAGCTCAGGGAGTCTGAAGGAGGGACAGCTGTAAAACCCCTGACGACACTTCAGTCATCAGAGCTCATTTTTCACTTCTCATAAGGATTTCCTTGGGTCCCCATGTAAGAGCAATGGCAACTTGGAGCTGACAACTAAAATAAAGCATGCAGCAAAAAAGTCTATCATGCTAGTGAGTTAATAGATTGATCACTTACTCTGATGTAGGAAGTGGGTCTTCTAGGAAATAGGGGTCCTGCATAGCCTGCTCTGAGGTAATTCGCTTTATTGGGTCCATGGTAAGCAACTTCTGAAGCTGAAACCACAAATCATAAACACATCACTGCATTACTTCTCTTTGTTTTATACTCTTTGGCACATTTTTGGGAAGCATATGTTTTTTGATGAATAACACCAGAATTTGGAGGGTATTTATTCCCCCAAACTAACAAAAAAAAAAAACTCCCAATTGTTCCACTTAATGTAATAATTCACATTTTAGTCATTCTAAGACTCATTATCTCACTTGGTTCTCCTACAAGAAGTAACTAAACTTATGTCTTCTTACTCTAAACCAATGACCTTTTCCCTAAATCGCTATATCCAATTTAAAATGGGACTAAAATTCTTGTATTTTCTGTTAAGGGGAAAACTTATTATAACACAAATAATACACCAGCCACATGTGGCTATTTAGATTTAAATCTAAATGAATTATAACCAAATTAAACCAAATTAAAAATTAATTAATTAATAACCAATTAAGAAATCAGTTTCTCAGTCATGCCAGCAAGCACACGTGGCTGGAGCTGCCCTACCAGACAGCACGGGCGTCTGAGTCCTCCTGACAGTGCCGCGCTGGTCTGAATAAATGTGGTGGCTGGCACAGAGCTCGTAAAGTGCAGAGGTGTAGCTATGAATTTATTAGTTGAGAGATTCTGAACAAGTTACTTAACTACTTTGTAACCCCATTTCTCAAATGGAGATTAAAAACAGTACCTTTTATCATAAGTTTATTTTCAGAATTAAACGAGTTAATATGTGGAAAGCAATTATAGCAGTGCTGGGCACAAAGAAAGCACTATATAAGTGTTAGCCATTATTATTACTATTATTACATAAAGCAATGTCACACTAACGTGAAAACTCAGTATCTTTTGGCTGAAATATAATTTACTGAAGGGTCTATGAACTAGAGTATTTGATGTAAATATGTGATTTAAGAGATGATCTAAACAGTAGTCTCTTAGCTTAGATCTCTGATCTAATGCAGTGTTTTCCAAGCTTTAGAGTACACCAGAGTCATCCCTGGAGCACTTCCTAACAACTCCCAGATATCTCTGGTGCTGCTAACCTATGACCATACTCTGAAAACCAAGCAACTAGCAGACATGTGGAGACAGTGGGAGATGACCCAATCAGAGAACAAACGGACAGAAAATATTTTTAAATGCAGATGAAATGCTGGGATGCTGAGACTTTAATTTTAATGAGCTGATATTTCAGTGGAAGCACAATTTATTTTGAGATTGAAAGGAAAAGCATGCATTTGCTACTTAAAATACTCAACAGTTTTAATGGAATTGTATTAGAGCTTTCAGATGGAACCACCCAAGATAGGTCACCCTAGTAAAAACAAGCAAGTAAGCTGTAAAGGAAGCCTATCTCTCTACACTTTTTGGTGGTGGTGGTAGCGAGAGTCTCCTCAGACTAGACTGAGTAGCAGTCAATTGGGGGGACGTAAGATAATTCCCCTAAATTGTGACTTTTGTTCTACCACTATTATCATTATTTTGTTAGAATAAATAAGGCCATAACTTTGAAGGATCTAACTTACCTTCCAATTTGGGTACTATTTTAAGTACATTATAAGAAGCCATGATTTGGATAATAATACACTGTGTGGTAATATGGTCAGTTAAGCACTGCTTTTTAAATTGCTGATTAGATATGAAATGTATGATACACAACATGATAAAAAATTACTGAAGAAGATGCAGAAGCAGAAGAGGAGAAGGAGAAGAAAAAGCAGAAATACAAGAAATATTTGCCAAGGGGCCTGGTACTGTAATAAAGGAAAGCTTAATCCTTTCAAAGTAAAGAAATTCCCATTTAATGAACTCATTTAAAAATACTGGGAATAAAGGATTAAAAGAATTTAAAGCCAAGCAAGATATAACCCGCTTCCCCAAATTCCCCCTTTATATTACTTTTTTTGAAAACTGAAAAACATTTTTAATTGTTATGATGTAAAAATGGAAAGTTTACTGTAAACAAGTTTAAATTGACAATAGTTGAATATAATGTCACAAATTACCTTGATAGTGCAGATTCATTTAGATTCTAGGTCAAATCATTTTTCCATTATATACTATCTATATACTACATTTCTCATATTCTTCCAGAAAAAGCACATAAAGGTCCCTGAAGGACCTTTAACAGCCAAGTCTATAAGAGGTAAACTTATAAAGAGGTAATCTGTAAAGCTTATTTCTGAACAGTGGGATTGTTTTCATCTTGATTCTTCTTTGAAATTTTAAAATAACTGATGAAAACCAATAAATGGAATTTTAAAAATGACTTGACAGACTTGGTACACTGACTCTCTTTAGAAAATCTAATGTAACCAAACATTAAGTCTGTGAATTAATGTTTAGAAAAATTAGTATTAATTTTTCTAATTAATTAGAAATTCGAATTAATTTTTCTAATTAATGGGTTTAGAAAAACAAGTATTTGATATCTTTACTATATGCACCAACGAGATCTCTGCATTAGTATTACTATTAAAGAACTCTAAGAGTGCTGAGTGACCACAGAAATTGACTCAAAAAAGCCTCAGTTGGGCTTACCGGGGGAAAAAAATGCATTAGTACTGTTTAGTACTTTTCTCTAATGCTTACCAAGTGGAATGCTTTACTATCTGGTTTAACTTTATGTTTTTCCATATACTTGATAAGGCTGCAGTTGGTATACCTGAAAGAGAAATACTATGAAATAGCTATATTAGATATGAGGTTAATTTTACATTGGCTGAAGTTTTTCCAAACAGAATTATTTTAATGATAACCAACACAGAACATATATTGAAAATGGTATTCAATCAATTTTATATTCCATTCAGTATTCACACCAGTCACTTCTGAATGGATACTGTGGATTAAATGCAAGATAATTTCATGAATAATGTACACACTGTTTGGCTTTGTTCACATGAATGCTATCTCAACAATTATCTTAAATAACATATGGGTCAAGAGTTTAACCCAGCCTTATTAGTAAGTTTAAAATAAATACAAATTAAAAAAAATTTGTCACAGGTCTATAAAATCCCTCTCCCAATCCCCTTGATCTTACATTGAGAATAAACGAAATATTCCTTCTTCTCCATTAAAACGTACTTAAATTTACAACCAACCTGGGTGGGTAGGCAGGTGGCTATCAGCAAGGTTTGTTTATTTCAGTCTCTTACTGCTTCAGCTATGATACTTTCCATGGATGCACAGCTTCCAGAAAGTAATAAATATGGAAAGAAATGAACTGACTTTTTTTCTCATATCCAAATCAGCTAATATAAGATATTCACCTTCTTTCTATCACCATTCAAACATCTTAAGAAATGAAGACTATCATAATGCAAAAGTATTTATTAGACTAAATAAGTAAAATTATTTAATAGAATGATCTTGTGTTGAGTATTCTACCATGTTGAGTATTCAATCTTATACTAAGAATTCTAGAAAAGCAAAAATCAATAAAAGGTCTATTTTCTTTCCAACTTACGTATTTCTTCTGAAATCTTTCATTAATGTTGAATGTTCAGGCATCTTTTTTATATCTTCCCAATCTTTATCTGTGAAATACATTGATATAATTTTATATTGTCTAGGTTCCTATTCTCAAGAATTTTAATAAAGGTTACTTCACTTTTCATTACCTGTCCTATACTTTTAACTTCCATGAAAGCACAGACTTCAAATAAATGGTCAGCTATAGTAAACATCTTAAACATGTAAATGCAATTCCCCACACCTTGTACTGAGTTCAATCTATCTCTTTTTAACTTTACTTTTTGAATGCCTACTTTCTACATGTTTTACTATAAGTTACCTCAATTTCTGTAACAACAGAGGAACAAGTTATAAACAAATATTTCTGTTATTTAATAGTTCTATTTCTATTTGTAAAACCACTTTTGTTCCACCAAATTTCTTGGTTAAATCAGCACCCAATCTCCTCAACAAAAAGTGTACTATCTTCCCCCTCAGTAGCTTTAAGCTGGACCTCTTTTCCTATGGCCCTCCTCACTTTCCCCTCATTAAATACACTGGTTTATGTGGTCATCAAGGTAAGCAGTAGCAGCTCTTTGAGATGGAACAGAATAGGATGCAACTAGCATATTAACAAGTCAGCTGGTGCCTTGGCTAGTTTCCAGCTACTGGATACATTAGGTGGGAAATGCCTAGATCAGTCTTGCTGGCATTAGAGCTACTCAGACACCACACGCTTTTTTAGAAGCCTGCTGTCACCCTCAGGGCACTTCACTGCAAGCCCACAGGTGCCCGCACTCTACCAGGTAGCTTCACAGCACTTCAGCTTTTAAATGACCTTCAGAGGTTTGCTTTTCTTTCAACTGACTTATAAAAATATTTGCTACCTAACCTCCAGATATCACATATTGTAAACTAAACACATACTTTAAATTCCTAAATGGCATTTTCTCCTTAACTACTTCCTTGTTCAATTTCTCAAGCTAGAAATCCTGAGATAATCTTTTATTCTTTCCTCAATTACATGCTTCCTGTCAAAAATTATATCTTTATTCTTTCTTCTCCAACCAAATCACTTTATACCTGGAGTACCGCTACAGGTAAGCAGCTGGTTTCCTGACTTGAGTTACCTTTCTTAAATTGATTTTTACATACCCCTGCCATACTAATCTAAGATTGAACATAAGCCATGTCACTAGTTCTCAAGGACTTATCACAGAGTCTCATTCTTTAGCACAAGTCTAAATTTTGCTGCCTGCCTTTTAGGTTCCTTATAAGCTAAGCCTACCCTAACTGTGGAACCACATACTAAGAACTATTTTAGAACCATCACCAATGGAGGCTGCCCCCCAACTCCACCCCTGTAAGCCATGCTCTTTCCCCTGGGGCCTCTGAAATGATGGGTACATTCAGAGGTGGGAAGAAAAGGCCATTCTCCCCATTACTCAAACTACTCCCATTCTCTCAACATTCTCCTTAGAGCAGTTCAATGTCAACTCCAAGAGGGCAAGAGTCATGTCTGTTATATGAACAATATTTCATATTTAACACAGTGCCTGAAACATGGCAGGTGCTCAATAAATATTTAGTGAATAAATGAAATTCCCATCACAACAAAGCAATCTTTGTAGAAATGTCAGTCAATTTTGGAGAAAGGTAGTTATTCTGCATTTACTGATAATTAACACTTACAAGGGATGTGGAATTATAACTCCCAGATATTTCTGTATTAGTTTTGAGTTACTGACCTAAGAAAAATTCATAATAAGAAATAACGTCTAATAAGTACTTGACTAGCCAGAACTATGTAGGGGTTTTAAACAAATTTTCTTTATTCTGGACCTCTGGGCAGAGTTTCTGGTGGGTGATGAACGGCTGTCTTGTGGCACAAGGGACTGGGATGCAGCTAGAGACCTAAAGCCTGTGACGGGACACCCAACAACTCCCTCCCTGCTGCAATCAGTGCAGGCATGGCCACTGTGCAATGTGAGCCCTTCACTCCCATCCTGACTGTTCTAACTTCAAAGAATGTTCTTACTGACAAGAGTTATATAGCAAAAAAACGCTATTATTCAATACAATGTACTGCACAGTGCCCTAAATAGAAATACTGTTCAAAATTTGTAATCAAATACCAAGTAATGACATTATTATATATATTGCCAGACAAAAATATATACTACTGAATTTTATTTCCTCTCCAATGGTGAGAACTAAAGGCACCTTTTAAATATAGATATTGCAATCATTTTAAATATGAAACAAAACAAAACCCAAAACCAAACAAAAATACACCCTGCAAATTCAAGAAACCCCTGAATATTTTATGCTAATATGTGAACTCTACAAATTTTGCTATTTCTATGGGTCTTTGATTAATGCAAGTCATCAACACAGAGAATTGAGTAAGAGTAGCTTTCATCAGCTAAAAATATACACCTTTCCAATGAAGATATCTAAGTTCAAACAACAGTGATTTAAAAACAAAAACAAAAACATAATGTGTACCTGCAGGAAATCCCATTACATTGAATATTCTGTCCAGCTGGTCATGGTGATAAGGATTACTAGTTTTGATGTCCTCTTGTCGACAGTGAAATATTGGTTCTGACGTTAGTAGTTCTGCAAATATACACCCTATAGCCCAAATATCTTTAAAACAAAAAGAAAGAAAAAAAAAGGAAAAGAAAAGAAAAAAAAGGAAAGGAAAAAAGAAAGGAGGAAAATAAAGTGGTTCTTTCCAAAAGAAAATGCATTTTTATGTTGGCAGGGAGTGTTTTTTAGTTCTTTTTCTCCCCTAATAAGCCATATTAATTCCTAGCAATTATAAATATCAAGGAATATTGTCTGTACATACATATTCCCACCCCACCCACCCCAGTGTTTCATTCCCTGTTAAACCTCCATCCCACCCAGTGGTCTCAGTCCAAGTTTAATCGAATTTATTACCTAAAAATTTTGGTGAGTGTAAGTGCTTCAAACATTACCTTATCTGTGAAATACATACAAAGCTGCAGATGGAACATGGGAACCATAAACAAATAAAGCGAAACGAAAAAATAAACAAACAGAAAACCCAAACAGCCTGTGAAATTGTGCATACTTGCCAAAAACAATCAGCACCATTTTTTGAGGTAAAAAATATTTTTTATTCCTATCTAGTTTATGTACTTATTAATTTGTGAAGCTTAACAATTATCCTGCCATGTTAGCACTAGTTAGCAAGGTACTGTTCCAACAAGAAAAAGACAATGCCTAGCCTCAAATATTCTAATGAAACAGTATTTATACTGGAAGAGCTTCTTGTTCAAGTGTTTCTCCATGCTATAGCAGAGTCAGACTTTGCAAGTTTAAGTGTTTTATAAAGACAAGAGAATATGGGGCAAAATACTACCTTTAAATAGGCACAGAGGTGACCAATTCATAAGAATTATTTAAAAGCCAGGCAAATGGATTCCTCTTTATACAACAAATTTCCTTCACTCACTTTAAGATACAGGCTAACTTTCATTCACATTAAATTCTTACTAAGAGAACTATTGGCAGTGGAAAGATATACATGCCAACCTGGAATCTGAAGCTGCAAGCCTCCATTTCTACTCAACAAATCCCTAAATCGACCATGGTAACTTCCCTACACTCAGCACAATGCTGTGCACACAGCAGCCACTCAGTAAGTGGTTTCTCACTGACCTAACCAATACTGTGGTAAACACAACTACAGAAGGACAAAGTAACATCACTATTTTATTAAGGCCGATTAGTCAGGTATGTTAATAATGGTCACTTAAATAGAAAGTGGGAAAAATGTTAATTTATAAATAACTGAAAATTCCTAAAATCTACAACTGGAATATAGATATTTAATTTAATGTAAAATTATCACACTTACATTTCAAAGTAACAAGTTAAACATCTATTTACTTTAAGATGACAAATGAGACTACAGCAAGTGATTTTAAAAATGACACTGTCTGCCCATCAGTTTTCTCCCCCATCAGAGAACCAGGTCTGGCCAACACTACCATATGGAAAAGTCTCATCAAGAAATAAAAGCCAAGCTATTTTCGTTTTACTACCAGAGAGTAAGCGGGAAAATTAATTATTTTGTGATTATTCTTTATACATGGTTATCCCATAGGAAGCTGACCTTTGATCATCTCAATCCAAGGGAAGATAGGCAAGCTGAGTGGGGTCACCAAGAGGGCCGGGGGGGGGTCAGTCTGCATCTGTAAAACGCTACTCATAGCACCCAAGAGACATTGTAACAACTCAGCTTCGTTACGAAAACTCGAACAAAAAAATAAAACATGTAAAGGAAGATGAGAGGTAAGTAAATAGTTTAGCTATCCTATGTTGCTTTAAAAAAAAAGTCAGGAAAGTAGGATTTCCATAATTACTTTACTGAACCTTGCTTAACTTTACCCTAAATAACCTCTCTCTTCCTATCTTTTCTATTATCTTTCACCTTCTATCAATTTCACCATCCTTCCCTTCTTCAAATCCAGACATTAATCACGAATTTGAGTTAGCTGATCAGGCTATTACTTCGGATAAATTTCTAAATCTTTGTAAACAAGTCTCTCCTATCTTGCCTATTTTTTCAGATTGTGCCAAGGGAAAGTCCCTTCCTGCTCACCTACCTGTCAAACTCCTTCTAGAAAGACTTTCCAAATTAAAAACATACAAATCCCATCTATTTCTCAAAGTATGTGATGTTCATGTGTAGCTACTGAGCTAACCAGGCAAAGTGGACCGCAACTGGGGGCTACACAGAACCAAATGGGGGGAGGAAAGATGTGTTAAATTTGTTTTCATCAACAAGTGTACTAACAGTTAGCCTCCATCTCAATGAAAGAGTAAATTCACATCCTCCCGGTTTCACTGAAGTTCAGACTTTAGTAAAACTTTGAAGACTGCCCTAGTTGACTGTTTAAAGATTGATACCCCTCTTTCAGCCTTCTCCACAAGGTCAATCAAACAAAACCCCCAACAGTCAAAACTGAATTAAACTTTGTCCCCAGGAGCACAGTGTTGACTAAGCTATCATTTTCTCTCTTGGGTTCAATGACTCGGCTTGCAGTTCCATACAATGGAGTGAATGAACGCAGCACTAAGATCTATTCGCCACGAGGGTGGGAACATGCTGGCTGATGTGCTCAGATTTCCCCTATGCTCTCTTGCTTCTTCTTAGCACCTTCAGTCTAACATAACCCACCAAACTCCACTGGCAGATTTAACCCTTCTAAATGAGACCACTAAAATGAACGTACATCCAGCAAATAATAGGTAAATTCAACCACGAAGGTTCTTCTATCTGCTGAGCCTACTACAACTACCAGACAGGGAAGTCAAAACGCTGGGCAAGTGCCTTCAGGGTGGTGGTGGGGATGTGCTGAGTGCTTTACTGCATGCTCAGGCTACCCACCTGTGGAGCTGGAGGAACGAACCGTGTGAGAGAGACTGGAAGCAAGGAAGACGTTTCATTTTCTACTCCTGGATTCTATTTTTTAAAACTTATATTAAAAATGGCTTATATATGATTTCTGTCTCTCTCTCAAACAAAAAAGCAATTTGTAAGGTATCTACATTATCACTTTTTTGAGCAAACATTTTGATAGAAGAAAGCATTTTCCAGTATTGCTCTGGGCCAGGCCAGGCATATGCGGAGGGACTGGGACTGACCTTGGTCTCAAGTCATCTGCCCTCAAGTCAGTTCCCTCTGTGCTCTCGCTACCTCAGAAGGCAGTGGTTTCTATCCAACGTCACAGAACTTTCAGAGTTGAAGGGGATCTGAGAGATGATTTAGGCTAAATTCTCATCTTCAAAAAATGAGGCCATAAAGGACTAAACACCTTGCCTAAACACCGTCCCCCTCCCCGAGTGGCAGAGCTAAGGCTACAAGTCAGAGCATTAGTCTTGGTTACTTCTGTTGTTCAAAGATGACAACATAGTTTATGCACACAGTCATACTGTTGTCTCAACTGGATGGAGATCCCTTAAGGGTAAACGACATAATCTGCGTTCATTTTGGTTTTAAAAAGTCTAACAGTTATCCAATAAATTTTGATGCTGATGAGAAGGAGGAAGCCCTTCTCTTTGCTAAATTATAAAGCCATTTGAACAAAGAAATCTATCTAACAGCTGGTAGTCTAGCTTTGTGACAAACAGCCCTAACCTAAAACTGCTAGACTGCAGACTGTCCTGGTGAATAACAGCTTATACAATTCTCAATGCTCACAATAAAATATAGATTTCTTAAGAAAAAAGTAATAAATGATGAGCCAGAGTCACAAACCTATGTTATAGTTTATTTTTTACTCAATTTAAATCAATTCAGTGTTGAGTTTTCTGTTAACAGCAGCTGAAATTAGGTAATTATTTCCTTATTTGTATAGCCTCTTAATATGTCTTACCAAAAGTAACACTGCTTTTAAATATTCATTTTCTAGGTGGAAAAAATATCTATGTGTCATATTAGTTTTCATGCTTAACCATTTAGAATACCTTTGTAAAAAAGATAACCAAATAAATGTGTGCTTAGGTAGTAATATACATTCAAAAACAGGGCTAGCTTCAATAACTTTTATTTTTCCTCCTAATTGACTTTTAAAAAAATAAATATTTTATTTTGGAATAATTTTAGATTTTTAGAAAAGTTGCAATGGTATAGTACAGAAAAGTCTTATACCTGACTAACTTAATCTACCTTTATTTTTCTATACAATAAAATGTGATCTCAAAGCAGGTATAAAGATTAGTGAACATAAAAGATTTTGTGAAAAAAGACATGCTGGATTCAAGATTAATATGGGGGAATGATTACAAGTATTTTTCCTTTCCTCTTCTTGAGTATATATTGAAATGACAGCAAAGAAGTAAAGGTCCAAATCCACAGTAATAGAGAGAACCAGAGGAGACCATCAGGGACAAGACCCATTCACTCACTCAGCAGAGTACTCAGTTCTCACCATGCAGGTAATGGCCTCCAGTGGTGAACAGCTGGTCAAGGCTTACCCATTTAGGGGATTTCAGACAGGAAGACGGAAGTGTGATGGGTAAGGCTGATGGTGTGACCAAGGAAGTTCTCTCTGAAGAGGGAGTATTTTGACTAAGATATGGATGAAAAGAGACTGGACATATGCAGACTTGATCTAGCAGAGATACAAATAAAAACATTTCTGCAAACAGTTCAGAGAAGGCCCCAGCCCGCAGTATTACTGCTGAGTGGGAAGCAGACTTGCCCCGCACTGCTCTGGGGAGATTCGGTGCTCGGAGAATCAGCTACAAAGTCTGTATTTTGAACACTTGATCCCTCCCCACCCACTACTGCCCTGGGGCTACCAGGTACACAAAGCTTGGGCCAAAAGTTGGAGATTCTTCCCTTAAAGAATCTGAATGTCCTCAGTGCAAAGACATGTGCATACTGGCATTTAGGATTCCCCAGTTAATGGCAGTTCTCTGCTGGATCACCCTGAAGTAAAGCCTGCCAATCTATGAGCCCTCTGATCCATGTACACTAAGTTCCCAAGCAGCTTTTTGTAACCTGATTCTCAAATGCAAAGAGACATCAAGGGTCAACAAACAGTTCAAGAACACCAGCCACATGAAAGTGAGAGAACAAGACATATCAGTAAAAAAAGCGACTACAAAGAAAACACAGATAATTATTCCAGAAATATAGCAAATTACAAACAATTCAAAAGCATCTTTATCACTGTCCTCACAGTGTATTTAAGAAGCTTTTTTTTTCCATAAAGCAATACAATATGTTAAAAAAATAATCAGAGAATAAGAAGGGGTTCTTAGAAATAAAAAAGACAAAGGCAGAAAAGCATGAGAAGAAAAGTGGTATAAAGGATCAATCCAAGAAATCCAACATCTGCCTATCCTCAGTTTAGGAAAGAGAAATAAAAACACAGAGGAGCCAATCAAGACTAGCTCAAGAGGATTTCCCACAGACATGGGACATAAACTTCGAACTGAATGTGCCTACCAAGTGGCCAGCACACCACTGTGAAATACAAGGGTGAGAAGTTCTATTTGTTTTCAGAAAGGACAAAACCCCAGGTAATTCACCACTGAATGAGAACAAGATCAATGTGAGACTTTCCATTAGTAACACTGACGCTAGAAGACAATGGATGAACATCACCAAATTCTGAGGGAAAATCATTTTGTACCTATAATTTTAATCCCTACCAAACTGGAAAGTATCATGAAGGCATTTTTTTCAGAAATACAAGAACTAGAAAATTTACCTCTAAGATAGGTTACTTAAGAATATGCTGTAGCAAAGTAAGGGATGAAATAATGAAATCCAGAAAGAAATAGATCCCACCCAGAGGAATAAAAAAAGGAAAAACTGGGATGAAAACCAATCCAGAATAGAGCGAAATATAGAAGACTTGTGGGTGGAGTTATCCAAAAAAAATAAAAATGGGTTTAACACCATCCTGGAGAACACAGAACAAGTTAAGTAAGCAATAAAGGCACATAAAAAAGGAAAAAAGAAAGGCAAAACACATAAGAAAAAACTACATGATGATAACATTCTACCAAATAAAATGAAGCAGAATAAAGATGTCATTAATGGAAAAGTTGTGATAAAAGGATTGTGGTAGTTGAACATCAAATCCATTAGAATATGCAGCCTAAGTATAAACAACAGTGGGCATTATGGTTTGCAAACAGAAAATAAATGCTGTAAACATCAACAAAGTGGTAATAATAATAATGATGACAATGGTACTATAAAGTGAGAGGTTGGTGGGGGAAGAAGTAGAAGAGCACTAATTTCCTAATTCTTCAAAATAGGGAGATAATCAATACTATCAAAAATTGAAAAGTGAATTAAGATGTTCTAAACGCCTACTTATTTTCATAATCTTTTTTCCTTAATTTTAAGGGGATCTTTTAGAAGCTAGTATTTCTTTTGGTGAAAGAAAACATTTGTTTGAAGTTCAACGATTAAGAAATTTTACTGTATTTATTTCTCTCTTCAAGTAAAATTAAAATACTTTTTACTTAGAATTCATAGTATAGTCCCATATATTTAAAAACTTTTTTAGCATCTATTTATCTATCAGAAAGGGATGTCTGGAATGGTACACCCCTAATGCTAATGATGGTATTTCTAGAGAGTAGAATTTTATGTTAGCTTTTGCTCTTACTTTTATAATTTTCTATATTACTTGATTTAAAAATATACAGAAATATGTATACTTTACAACAACAAAGCCACTTTTAAAAAGTCATGGAATTTTAATTAGTTCTACTCACCAATAGCTTTGGTATAATGTCTTGCTCCAAGAAGTAATTCTGGGGCTCGGTACCAGAATGTTACGACTACTGGATCCAAATCTGCTAAAGGCTTCAAAGGTGAATTAAATAATCGGGCAAAGCCCATATCAGCTGTAAAGAAATAACAGCAATGCTAAGGACACAGATTTTTACAAATTTCATTGATTACTCTAATTTTACTATTATTATTAAGATATGAAAAATGTGAATTCCGGGGGGAGAAAACTAACAAAACCAACACAACATCTCACCCCTTTCAGAGTCTAAATATAAAACAAGTTTGAGATCTTCATTCATTGCCAACTATTGTCACTCACTCTTCCACTGGGTTACAGACACACTCTGCTGCCAGAGGTCAAGGGTGACCCTACCCCTCCGGGCAGATTTCCTTCCATCTGTCTTACCACCATTGGGACAGGGCTGTGAAGCTGCATTCCCATTCTTTTTATTGGTCACAAGCACCAAGAAACTAGATCAGTTAGGGTGAGGCTTTCCATTATTTGCACCAATAAGCATGTTCACTGGTATAATCAGAAGCTGACTGTACAGTATAATAATACCACTATTTCCCCCCATTTATTTGGGTGGAGTTTTTTCTTTAAAGAATCATGCCTGTTTTTTAAGCTGGAAAAGACTTTAAAGATCATATAATTCAATCACCTCCTTCTTCAAATGAGGAAACTGAGGTTAGAAGAAATTAAGTGATTTGACAAATGTCTTAAACTCGTATCTCAGAGCTGGAGCTGTAATGAGATACAGTTCACGGCATTTCACACGGTTTAATACATAGCGTGGTAATTCGGGCATGGACATTTTTCCTAATAAACTGCCACCTTCTTATAGGCAAAAACTGTCTCTTTTTCATCTCTCTCCCCCTTTTAGCATCAAGTACAGTGTCATTATACATTGCTTTTGCCAAACACACGCTGAATGCACAATCACTATTCATACCACCTATTCGAAAATTTCAAGATTCATCCACCATTTGTTTAATTTTGCTCTCCTAATATATATTTTTAACGAAGTAGGCCCCAATCTAATCTACTTAATTACAGAGGATAAAAAAAACCCCACAGAAATTTGGCAAAGAATTAAAACCATGAGTCGGATTACTAAATACTGGTTTACAGAAGAACTAATATTTCTTCTTAAATGTGAATACTTTAAGCCGTTAGTGGCCCCCAAACCTGCCAACATCATACATGTTACACAGAAGTATAATTCCAAACTAGATTACTTTTAACATATAAAATTCCCCTAAATCTTACAGTAAAGAACACATCTGTAAATACTGTTTGGCTGGGTCTTTTAGATTTTGCATGCTTTGAACTTACATTTGACTTTGATACCACCAAGGTGGATTGGATGAAATCCTTTAAAAGCACATGTAAGGACTTAGCAGGCATTTGATACTATGGTAAGCACTGACAGGGCCTGGTTCTCAAAGCAAGTCAATGACTAGGAGCATTTCGAGGTGCGTCGAATGTTCGCACCGCTAAAACACTTGCAAAATTTATATCAAGAGTATTTCGAGAGTCTAATTAGAAGTAGAAAATGAGACTTGGGGAATTTATAGGGGAGGGGAGGGAAGAAGGGTTAAGAATGCCTGGGCTTTTCTTTGTTGGTGAGGTGGTACAAATCAGCCGATAATTCTAATGCATATTAAATCTTACAATCAGAAGTCCCTATTTACTTTGTTACATACTCCCATAAGCCTGCTTGCTGCTCTTAAATTAATATAATTTAGTGACTACATTTCTTCTATCCACACACAAAACAAACTGAATAAATGTGACAAACACAACTCGGAAATGACAATGAAAAAATAACCAGTTAGGAAAAATAAATCTAGTTCTATCCTTACAGGTTATCAGACCAGGAATGGGTAAAATTTTGCATTGATATATAAGAAAACAGAGCTATTAGAAAACATGCCGGGGTAGAGAACGCTTGTTAATTTTTTCCCTTCAGGCAAAGGCTCATTAGAACCTACTCAGCCTCAGTGGTATCCTTAGTTTGTAATTCCTAATCTAGATGAGGCTAACAGAGGCATATGTTCTCATCTAATGTGGCTCAGGTAAACAGAACCGATGGTATAATTACTAGTACACTGTATGCCCTTGTGACTAAAGGTGAGGCTGGCTTCTAACATGGATAGAAGCCACTCACCTCTATAGGCTATTTTTAATGAAAGCAAAATTTCTAAGAAACTTGCATGGCTTATTTTATAATTAGAACACTTCAGTCTCTAAAGATTGTCTGACACCTTTCAAGAGTGTGAAACATTTTTCACTTTTAATGTATACTCTTTAGAAATGGCTTCGATCACATGGAACTATATGAATAAATGCATATTATTACAGCAAAAATTAGAAGTGATAAAGCTGCCTGCAAAAGTTTTAAAAGAGTGCTACACTGTGACTTATCAAAGATATAACATACCAATTTTTACTCTTCCTCGCTCAGGACCTTCACCCATAACTAAAATATTAGCAGGTTTCTGTGGAAACAAAATAGTGTTTTTTTTCAGTAGACAGTAGTGGTTTCTTTTAAATAGACAATATGCCAATATAACATAAATCCACCTTTAAAAAAACCACATTTACTCAAAAATTAAAATCAAACACAGGAAGTCACCAAAGAAACTGTATGTGTATATATGCAAAGCAATATGCAACTTCATGAAGGCCAAATATGGCAGTGCTTTTCTCCAGGCAGAGCTAAGGCTTTTCTTGGCCCTGTTATCAGTCTGCTTTCACTACTGCGGAACAGCTGGCAGAAAGTTAAAATGCTGTGCTTCCTTCTAACTCTTTCAGTTACATAAAATGTCCTGCAACTTCAAGGGAAAATGTATCTTCAAATATAATTTAACACTAAGCAGCAAGTTAATTATAGGGAAGGGACCACCTGATACCCTTTTTTGCAAACCGCATAATATGTACCTATGTTTCAAATAAATTATAGAGAAATCAATTTAATAAAGTCTCTTCTAAATGAGTTAGCAGAGTAATAGGAATTTTCCATGACCTGAACATCTTTGAGGTTTTCATTTTTAAATAAAAAAGGAAGCTAACATTTAAAGTGAGATTTTACAAAAGTAGTATTTCAAACAGTTCTTAAGTCTCTAGAAATAACAAGGTTAACTGCCATCTAAAATGTGTCACAGTGGCGTCTACTATACTAACACAGAAGGGTTGTCCCTCTTCAAGGAGGAGAGAGGGAAAGGAGGAAGAGGCAGTCCCCAAACGTCTCTCAGGCTGCCACCCTGCCATCGGCCTGCTCTGACTGCAGTTCTACCAGTCTGCTGAATAAAAGTGAAACCAGATCACGACGCCTTTCAAATACCCATCAAAGCAATCTTGGAATCAAGTTAAAGATTTTAATGAAGGCTGTTTACAGTGGTAACCAATTCACAGGCTTCCCTGACCATATTTAATGACAGCCCCTATGCTATTACTGATAAAACGTAACTTACAGTACCTTATTCTACCAACTACCAAAGACCAAAATTATTTTTTTATCCTCAGTGAAAAAACACTGCTGAAATGGTAGCACATACATTTCAAAGGCTGAAAATTCCTAGTTTTTAAGATGAGGAAACTAGGCACCAGAGCGAGTGCATGACTTGCCCCAAGTACAATCACAGAGATGGGGGTGGGGGGCAGTAGCAGGATGTGCCCCGTCTCTGAGCAGTGCAGTGCCCCTTCCTAATAGACCCTTCTGAAGGTAATTTATGTAGCAAGCTTTAAATGGACGTGTATTACCGTAACTATAATGTTTTGTTCAAGAAAATGTTTTCAGAACGTCCATCATCACACACACGCTCCCGCCCACTGAGATAGCTGGTGAAGCACCGAGAGGAAGCGCAGCACTGACAACACTCCCTGTGAGCCACGTGGAGCTGCCAACAAAGCTGCTCATCAGGGACACTGCAGAGCTCAGCCTGCTTCAGAGGAAGCCAGGTCTCAGAGACTCGTGCGAAACGCCGCCAGCGTGTGTGAGGGGGGGCGTCCTCCAAGAGAAGAGGCAGCCCGTCGGTCTGGCTGAGGGAAAGGCCTGCTCTCAGTCACAGTGTGGCTCAGGAGGGGACTGGATATTTGGGCTAGAACTCTCTTCTCATGGTTCATCAGGGCACGACTCCCTAGACATCTCTTGAACCCCATTTTGATTCTCCTCCCGTCAATTCAGTCTTCTGTACTATTGCCAGGGTTACCTTCCTAACAGACAAAGCTGATCACATCATCACTCCCTCGTTTAAAATCTTCCACAGTAACAGAGGAAATTATTAGGAAAACAGTGGAACAGAAAATTATATACAGACTGTGATTACAACTGGGTTAAAAAAAAAAGTGTTGAGTAAGGACTAGAAGAACAAAAAAGGTTAGAGTGACAGAGGCAGGGACGACCTTTTCAAAGCTGCTTTGAATGCTGTTGCTGTGCTTTATTAGTAAAGTATTTCACCTTTACGTGGCCCCTCACCGCCTGTGAATAAGGTAGAAGTCTTTATGATGGAATGCCAGGCACCTACAAGCTCTTACCCACTGAGCTCTCCGGCCCCGCCTTCCACCACTCTCCTGCCACATGTGTGTTTGCAGCGTTCTGTGACTAGACCTTACACAACTATGTCAGTGCTAGCCCGTTACTTCTACCGTAAGAACTCTCCTCTGCATTACTTGGGAAAACCTGATTCTCCACGCCTGCCCTCTAATGATGTAAGTAATACATGAATACGCTCTGATTATAAACAATTCAAACTATGAGGCCACATAGAGTTAAGCGTTAAAGGCTCTTTTACCACCCATCACTCCTCCACCACATCCCGAATCCCACTCCCTCCTCCACGGTTACAAGCCGACTAACTGGCTTGCTGTGATGGATTTTTCTAGCACTTAAGTGCTCCTAAAAGATTACTTCCATATCTGGCAAAAGCACAAGCACACATGGGCATCACTTTCCTCCTTCTATTTTAGATGGAGTGGAAAAGCTCTCTCTCTCTCTTTTGCTTTCTTACTCATTCAGCAGCCGGACCCAGATCTGAGAAGCCCTGGGATGGGTGGTACTGGTCAGCCTGCTACTAGGCAAAGGGGGAAAAACTCCCTCTCTTGGTCTTCATTTTATTATAGACTCACTGGACTGGCCAAGTCCCAAGCCTGGGTTTCAGCATTGGTGGGGAACAGCTTCTCTGTCAAAGTCTTTCCTAGTATTAGGGTTTGGGGCCAAAGCTCCAGCTAATAATTAAAACTTGCTTTGCAAGACAACTCACTGCCTATTGCAAGATCTGAAGTAGATCTTGGGGCCGAGGGTCACCACGCGCACTTAAATTAATGGATTTAAGTTCAGTTTGGGCATGCTATGTAGTCATAAACAAAAGAGAATGGTTTTAAGTGCTGTTTTAATAAAACTGTTTATAAACAACGAGTCCCTCCTCATGGTGTCTCCCACGGTGGTATCCATACGCCCCAGGGCGTGATACTCTGATTTAGTAGACACATCCCACACTAAATTTCTTTTGTGAATGTGATCTAATGGAAATCTCAAGAGAAACTGGCAAAAAAGCCATAGAGATCATGAATACTCTTGTCAGTATTTGTTTTGTTGCTTAATCAGTTTTAAGGAAGTCTTCAAAAGACCTGACGGATAATTTTTGTTTTCGTACTTAATGCCACATTGAAACGATATTATATTCTCCAAAAAGCTAATTTCTTTTCTTTCTTTTTTCAGTGGGAGAATTTGGTAGCAGTTTTAAGCTCTAGAGCCAAAGCATCCAAGTAACTGGTGATAATTGATGAAACAATCAGTACTAACCATGACTTTGGTAAACAGTCTGCGATCTTTCATGTGCCATCAGACATAATCACCTTAAAAAAAACATACTTTGCTGGTGACATTTTGATGAGGCACATACTCCATTAAACTATTTGTTGCTATAGAGAGCAGAGGTCCAACATGACTTAAAAGTACTATAACATCATGATAACATCTTCGAGAATAGTTATCTTCTGCACAGAAATGATTACAGAACACCCTTTACTGCCTGCTGAACAATGAAATAGATCAATGAGATACTTGTTTGAAGTATAATTATTTGATTGTTTGAAACTACGATAGCCTTCTCTTGCTTTATTTCTCCCAGAAAAAAACTGTTTGTAATTAAAAGAACATGCCCTTGTTTTACAGTCTCATGTTTTTTCTTCTTGTTTTATGTTGTTGTGCTCCAAAAAAAAAACCCCACTGACATTTCCTAAAGCAAGATGTCTGTGTTACAGAGATAACCATTCCTGTAGAGGCTTTCTGTCCTCCAGGCTCTGTCACTATGGGAAACAGCACACTGATGATTCTGGCATACAGCAGGGATGGCAAACTGGTTTCATTTAAGGGGCCAACTCTGGTAGAAGACTAAGGACCGCAGGGAGCTGCATCTTGAGAAAGACAGGAATTGGGCTGGTCCGGAAACTTCCATCACCAATCAGAGGTACCTCACACAGGTATGGAAGTGCAGAACACTGGCATCTCTGTCAAGTTAACAACTTGTTATTCTAGGAGTAAAACCAGAGTCTTCATATTCACTAACGTTATCAAGGCAAAATGGAGACTCTCAGTCAACAAGAAAAGCTGGTTTTTAATGGATCTGTCTATGAAAAGAAGACAGGGATCCCTAAGAAACCACCGTTTAGTGCTGTTCTCCAAGATTTTTTCAGAACTAAACTTACACACTATAAACAACACAACCTGGTTGCACACTTTCTGGACACTCAATGACTTCGTTTCAGTTTGGCTGTTAATCATTTTGTGCTACGACACACACTGATCTGTATCTCAAATGGCACATTTTCAATTGATGTCTAATAGCTAAAAAATATAATTCTGCTTTTACTTGTTTTTTTTATTGTGTTGAGAGATTAATGTAGAATTTGTGTCTTTGTGAATACTTACCATGAATATCTTCATCTTCTAGTACACACTGAACTTTTCTAGACATACATTTTTAGCAAATGGTTTTTCTTTTTTTTTCTATTCTTTTTATTTTTTGACTGTGCCACACGGCTTGTAGGATTCTTAGTTCCCCAACCAAAGACTGAACCTGGGCCCTCGGCAGTGAAAGCTTGGAGCCCTAACCACTGGACCACCAAGGAATTCCCAGTGAATGTTTATTTTAAAATATGTTCTTTTATATAGTCCTAAATGCCAAGCAATTCTATTATATCACATTGCTTCATTCTATAATTTTTGCTCATTCTTTATTTAAAAAATTTTGTCAAAATCTGATTTAAAGAATGTCAAAGTACACAATTATATATTTCTATTTCCTTTTGTACAGCTGCCAAATTGAACAAACCGTAAGTTCTTTGGTGTATATCCATTATTTTAATCATTCTGCTGTTACAAAATATGTTTCAGTCTTTTGAAATAAAATATACTTTATCTGATACTATAATATTTTTCTATATTTGAATAGACACAGACTTTAGACCAATAGTTCTCAACTTTTTTCTTCCCCTAAACATTTGAGGAATATAATAGACTTCTTCAGAAGATGAGGAAGTATGGTCAAATGGTTAAGAACAGGCTAAAAGAAAATCAAGGATGCTATCAGCTATTAGTTCTATGACCTTCACCTCCATTTTCTCATTTATAAAATATGGATAAAAATAATGACAAGTTAGCGTTGCAAAGATAAATGTTACTAATGCACATAGAAGACTTAATACGATGCTTGATATATTAAAAGTCCAAAATATATTATAATGACAGCTAACACTATAATCTGTTAATAGTGACTCACAACTGAAGTGATTCTTAACTGAAGACTTCTGGGGGGCGAGGTAACCATGCATGATTGGATAATACCTCCAAGATGATTTCTCTACATCTCCCTATGAAATGCCCCTAATTGTTTTTGATCACCTTTCTAGCTTCTAGTTACTTATGCCTTTTATTGATTAAAAAACTGTTTATTATTAGCAATAGCTTTTTAAGAGTTAAAGTAATAAAAATACACATCTTGTAGAAAATTAAAATACAGAAAAGTACAAAGAAAGTAAAATTTATCTGAAACCTCACCTCACAGAGTTAGGTCATTACAAGTATTTTGGTGGACATAATTGCAGATTTTTCTATATTATTTACATTTATATAAATATCCTAGAAAGGCTTTTTTTTTTTTTTGCGGTACGCAGGCCTCTCACTGTTGTGGCCTCTCCTGTTGCGGCGCACAGGCTCCGGACGCGCAGGCTCAGCGGCCACGGCTCACGGGCCCAGCCGCTCTGTGGCATGTGGGATCTTCCCGGACCAGGGCACAAACCCGTGTCCCCTGTATTGGCAGGCGGACTCTCAACCACTGCACCACCAGGGAAGCCCAGAAAGGCTCTTTTGATTCCTGTATTTGTTCACTCAACAGTGAACAAATAATAAGTAAATGCATAGTACTATTGTATTGATCCTATTTTATTTAGCCTCCCCTATCATAGTTACTTAGGTTACTTTTAGACCAGAAAAGTTCCAGGACATTGTTAAATAATAGTGGTAACAGAAAGGTTAGAACAGAGAAGATAACAAAAGGTAACAGAAAAGATAACAGCTGTTGATTTGGTATGTACACTTTTTATGCTTAGAAGTTTTCTTCTTTCCTTATTTTTATAAAGAATTTCAATCAGAAATGAATATTAAACTTTGTCAAACATTGAATTTTGCAAAAGTTTTATATTTATAACTATTGAGATAACCACAGTGTTATTCTCTTAGCATTATTAATATGAATTCTGTTAATAGGTTTCCAAAGATTGAATCATCTTCACATTCTTGAAATGAACTTCATTTACTTGGAGCACAGTAGTATTCTTTTAACATTCCTCTGGATACTATTTGCTAATATTTTATATAGGATATATGCATAAATATTTATACATGACACTGACCTACTATCTTTATTAGGTCTGTGTCAGTGTTATGCTTTCTTCCTACAAAGTTATTAAGGAAACTTTCTTTCTGGAACAGTTTATATAATGCAGGATTAACTGTTGCTTCATGGTTGAAGCAACTGTGAAAAATGTGCATTTGTTACATTTTTTTAGAGGTAGCCCTGTGACAAATGTCTTTAAGTCTTCCATAGTTGCCAGTCCATTTAGTTTTTCTACTTTTTCCAGGGTCAATTACGGTAATTTGTATTTATTTTAAAATGTTTATTCTATCCAGGGTTTTGTAGAACACCAGAATAATTTAACAACTATTAAAGAAATTTAAATGATAGTCAAAAATCATCCATCCTCATTTCAATGCACCAGAAACAGTTTTACAGATGACTTTTACCAACCTTTCAAGAATAAGTAATTCCTCTATTATACAAGCTATTCCAGAGACTAAAATCATTTTCTGAGGCTAGTATAATCATGATAACAAAAAAAAGAGTACAAACAGATCACTGACCAACTTCACTTGAGAATATAGACACAATAAAGTATTGGCAAAGGGAATCCAACAGCAACTGGAGAAAAGAAAATCAAAACCAAGTAGGGCTGATCCCACTAAGACAAGGATGGTTCAACATTAAAACTGAAATAAAACCTTATAAATGTCAGCTACCATATTAACAGATTAAAGGAAATAGCCATATGACCATCTCAAAAGATGAAGAAAAGCATTTAATAAAATCAATTCTTGATTTAGAAACAAACAACTTAATTGGATATAGAAGGGAACATTTTTAACCTGATAAAAGGCATCTACCAAAACCCGAGAACAAACATCACACGTAACGATGAAACTTAACAATTCTTACTAAAGACACAAAAACAGTTACCTCAATCATTTGCCACTGCACTAGTAATTAAGTCCTAGCTACTTACCATTACCAAATGTCAAGGGAAAGATGCACTTTATGTATTTTTACTTTCCTTTTAAAAGTTTAATGTTTCTGTGACTGGGTTCTGTCTTATAACCTCCATGGTATGACAGTCAAGGTGCCAGCATGTTTTTTCTATCTTACTGATACATAAAACAATGCTGCAGCTTGCAGCTCTCCAGTCTTCGCAGCAAGAAGATATAATAAATATTTAGGATAGACTTCGAGTACACCTGTCTCACAAGCAGGAGGCTACTGAGGAACTTCAGGTAGGGGAATGACATGGTGTGATTTGCTTTTTAGAGCGATCATTCTGATTGCTATGTAGATACTGGACCATAGGAACATAAGACTGCAAGTAGGGAAGATTCACTTGGACATTTTTTCAGTAATCCAGGTACCATGGATTAGAACAGTAGTGACAGAAATGATAAGAAGCAAAGTCAAGAGGCAGTAAGTGGACTGCAAAAAACTCAACTGTGTGAACTGTATGAACTGGGAGGTCAGGTTACTGTAGGGTTAATGAACAGGAATTCACGAATGAGCACACCTGGAAGTCCACCTGGAAAATCCAAATCCATATCCTGGCAGTGAGGGGTTTTGGAATCTCCCTGTTAGTCGGCACCTGTTCATTGGACTGACCCAGAGACACTGACCCAGAGACACTAGGAGGACTCCA
Source organism: Delphinus delphis (assembly GCF_949987515.2). Lineage (NCBI taxonomy): Eukaryota > Metazoa > Chordata > Mammalia > Artiodactyla > Delphinidae > Delphinus > Delphinus delphis. The sequence goes on along the minus strand of NC_082700.1, from coordinate 4,231,440 downwards.
GAATCTCTGCTAATTTGCTCTTCCCTTCATGGCTGTCTCTTCCCACAGCTGTTTCTCCCTGAAAACAAGCACTACAGGTCACTCTTATTTGAGAAAAGACACTGGTCAGATGAGTGGGACCAATGCCAACTGCACCACATTCAAATCTCAGTTATAGGACCGTCTTACTGTAGTTCAATCTGAGATATGTTTTGAAGGTAGCATTGATAAGAATCCAGTTATTCAATCAATAAATATTTATTGTGCAGCTAATATGTGCTACTCTGGGTAATAATGATACAGCAGTAAATGAAATGGATAAAGTTCCCGCCCCTAAGGTACTTATTCATAGTTCTAGGGCAATGTGATGATGGACTGAAGTAAAATGCACTTACTGAACACTTATTATGTGCCAGACAGTCCTAATACTTCAGATGACTCTCTATCAAAGAGATGAAAAGACAGGTCTGGCTCCATTGTATGTTAAAAAAAGAGAAAAGATACCAATGTATGTGACTTAAAACTCAGATAATCCTCTACTTCTAGTCAATTTTTAGGATTACTCAAAGATATTATCTTACACTCCATTTTTTTTAAAGACTCAATTAAATTATTTAGAATATCTGTTCTTGATTGGTGAGAAATCTGACTTAAAAGATTCTAGCATTGTGCTGATAAAGTGTCTGAAAAGACTCAGACTCTAAAGAAAGTAGATTAGAAGCAATATGCAAACTAAGTAACATAATATTTTCATAATCAACTTGTAATCTGCCCATATAAGCAGGTACGGTATTTGCAGCTGTGCTATACAGCAAAATTAAGTAGGCCACTTTTTCATTATGTAAAACAATAGAACGCAGTTCACTGTGTATGCTCAACATCAATATCAAAATTACACAAACATGGCACATATCAAGAAATCAAACAGACTGTTTACAAACAATCAAATACTTCCAAGAAAGAAAACTGCCCAATTGGTCATTTAAGTAAATATACTATAGAATAAACACAATTCATTATGTTAACTAAAATTAATGCAAACCTCATTTAAGTTTGCCTTAACCCATTCTTATCAATAAAACCTATGCTTTATCTTCAAGCCTAAATTTTATGATCACAATTTTACATGTCTTACTAGTTACAGAATTAGACAAATAAGAAAATTAGAGTAAATCCTTGGAGATTTATTTACTTTCATTCACTCCCAGTAAATGAAGCAAATCTCAAGTAATAAGCAGTGATTAAACATGACAGTCACAAAGCATTTTTCTTCAAAAAAGCTCTGTTGTAAAGAAACATGCTTAATATATTCCCAACACTCATTTCAAGGAAGCTAAGCACAGAGAAGGGGCAACAGCAGTTAGAACAGAGGCCAAGAACGCAGGCTCCTTTCTTCCCAGCTGGTCAATTATTTTGTTGCTTTGCCTCTTTCAGCATTTGGACAGTGGCAGGGTCCTTTCTGCCTTTTTCTTTCTTTTTTTTTTCTTTTTTCTTTTTTTCACCCTGAAGAAGGTACTGTCCTCTTTTCTTAGGCAGAAAAAAAAGTGTATGCATGGCTCTTTTTTTTCTTAATAGCAATCATCCTCTACCATAAAATAAATACACTAAAGCACACTCAATATTATGTGTGAACTTTTAATAAAGACTAAATAGAATCTTCCTCTGTTTTCTTCCATATAACAATAATATATGTTAACTGCAAACTATGCAGACAATTTAGAAAGGTATTAAAGGAGGAAGGTGAAATTTGCCTGAAATTCTCCTACTCGTAAATAAACCCTACTTAGAAAAACATATTTCCTACAGGGCTACGGCTATTCAAAATATTTTATTATCAATGTCAAGAAATTTGCATAAAACATTAAAGTACTTATAATTTGGGACAAAGTGTTTTCTAAAGATTTGACTACTTTTTTTTCCTTGATGTTCTCTTTTCCTAACCATATCAAGGACCTTTTGGGAAACAGTCTAGTGCAGCAGCTTTCAAACCTTTTTGAACACAACCCACAGGAACAAAAATCACTTAATATTGTATGACCACATTCACATATACCCATGTATAACTGAAACAAAAGTTTCATGAAACAATAATTTCCCTCAAGACATATGATGCACTCTGATATTTTCTCTATTCTACTCTACTCCATTAAAAAAATAAAAAGGCTGGTTGTGTTGTGTGATTTCCCAACTCATTTATGGCTTTTACAACCTGCAATTTAAAAATCATTGATCTAGAGGAAAAATTCCTTAAATTCAGTGACCCAGCTTTGAAAACAGTTCTCTTAAGTAACCAGAATCAGGTCACTTAATCTCTTTCCTTCTGAGTCTTCCACTTATTGTACAGAGCTCAACAGTCAATAAGAAAATGCATCTAGGGAGATCAGCTCGGTGCTTTGTGTCGACCTAGAGGGGTGGGTAAGGGAGGGTGGGAGGAAGACGCAAGAGGGAGGGGATATGGGGATATATATATATATATATATATACATATATACGTAGAGCTGATTCACTTTGTTATACAGCAGAAACTAACACAACACTGTAAAGCAATTATACTCCAATAAAGATGTGAAAAAAAAAAAGGAAGAAAATGCATCTAAAAAACCCAACAAACCAACTAACCATATCATTGTGGGCAAACTTTAGTATTAGTAAGCAAAACTAATAAAGCAGGCAATCTCACTCAAGAAGAATCAGATCCAAAATACCCCAATAATTCATCACGTTACCATCAATACATAACTAGGTGCCTTCATAAAGTAGGCCCTATGAAACTGAGTTTGAGTCAATGGCTCACTCCAAGATTTTGACTGTATTGAACAGGAAACCAACTCATCCTTCACCAAACAGCTAAAACCCCACCAAGTGATTCCAAGTTACCCAGTATAATTAAAATAAACTGCATGGCAGCGGCACTATCAGATTTGTTTTTAATAAGTCAGATTAAAGCTCTGAAATAGCTCCAGCATCTTTTAAATACGTTTATGCAATGGCCCACTGGGCTATGTCACATCACATACTACACATGATAGCACATCCCCACTGGGATACTCCAAAGGAAATCTCTACAAAGATTTATTTTCTAGGAAATTTTACTATGGCAAACAACCACACAAAAAAACAAAGAGCCTATTTTGCAGTCAAATGCTCTGCCACTGAGCTATACCCCCCCCCCCAAAAAAACTACTTTGAATTGGTTTAGGGCAGGAGTGACAAACTAGCAGCTAGTTGTAATACTCCAAAACACTCCAAAGTTTGTATACAGCCTTGTAATTCAGCTTAAATGAAAAAAGAAAACAACACAGTGGAAACTTATATTACAGTATATCTCACTTAATACTATATTATAGTATATAATATAATACACTATGTTATATTATCCACTTAGTGCCACAGGACAAAAATACAACCCTATGTGTCTGGTAGTTCCAAGTTAATTAACACTATGATAAAACCATTAAGGTAATAATTCAAATGAAATTTTGGACATTAGATTTTTTTTTTTAAAGTAGAACACGTTAATGACCATATGAGAACCTGATATATACTTAACGAAAATTAATGGTAAATAGGCCAGTCATCATAACTACTTCTCCACTTTCTATTAAGTTCCTTAGGAAACATGTCAAAAGCCCAAGTCTTTAATACTTACTTAAATACAAGTCTGATTTGAGTGTAAATCATTTCTATGGTATATCTGATACACTGCATGAATATTTTCAACAAAAAGCACAAAATTCAGCCAACATTGAGTTCACTAGAAAATTTAAAATGAACAACTATTAGCTAGAAATTAAAATATTTACATTGTGATTAGTAATGAACTGGTCAGTTAAATGTAGTATTAAAGTGAAACATGAGAGCTGCAAGTTCAGAACAGCTGGGATGTATAGGAGAAGGGAGGTATGGGCCCCTCACCTACAATTAAAGAATAATTCACACAGAAGGTACTTTAAGACGTTCTTGAAAAAAAGTGAGGGATGTAAACGAACTATGATGGAAATGTTCGACCCTTAAGATTAAAGGAAAATTGGAAAAAATAAATGACATGAAGAGAAGAACATCAGAACAGACAAAGGGCCAGGAAATAGGTCTCAGTGGGAGGAACAAAAATATGGGGTAGAGGAAGAGTGCAATGGAAAAGGTCAACAGATCAGTATCATTAGCTGAATGGTCTCTGAACTGACTGCTAAGAGCGAGCTGAGCTCTTTTAGGTGGAAAGAGGAAGGCTACTGAAAGGACTTAAAATGTAGTATAAATAGAAAAGAACTTTTTCTGCACTGTTCCACTGCACTGAATCACAGCAGAGATAAGAGGGAGTAAAAGGAAGAAACACAGCAGAGTCTCTGTGTGTCTGCAGATATGGACCAGCATCAGGTAATATCAGAGATAAGCTATGGAGAATAACCTTGGAGGCCACTTTGCTTCTGTTACAAATGGGCTAGTTCATTCATTCAACAAATATAAGCAATACTGTATACACTAATGTGTATTTTGCTAAGCGCTGGGCAGGATACAAACATATACAAAGTCACAGTCTTTGCCCTCAGGACTTACCATCAAACAGAGGACATACAATTACCAAAACTAGTAAGTGCCCCAGGGGTAGTTCAAAGTAACTGCTACAGGGTGTAGAAGTAAACATTCTCCCTCCCAGCTAGTGTGACTGGGGTGGGAGTGGGGGAGTGGAGGTGGAAGAGGGGTGCACTTTACTGATGAGGTAGCAGGAGCAGAGCTTTAAAGGATGAATAGAATTTCAGATGCTGGAGATGAAGGGAGCAGGGATTCAGGAAGGCAGGGCAACATTGGGGTTGGCTGGAAAATAACTATAAAGAAAGAGAGAAAAGAAAAAAAGGAGACTGGAGTCAGACTGTACTGGTGTGTTTTTTTTTCGGTCTTTTTTTGCCGTATGCGGGCCTCTCACCGCCGCGGCCCCTCCCGCCACGGAGCACAGGCTCTGGACGCGCAGGCCCAGCGGCCACGGCCCACGGGCCCAGCCGCTCCGCGGCACGCGGGATACTCCCAGACCGGGGCACGAACCCGTGTCCCCCGCAAAGGCAGGCGGACTCCCAACCACCGCGCCACCAGGGAAGCCCTGTACTGGTGTTTTTAATCTCTAGTTCACTAACACCAGCATGCATACGTTTGACAAGCGTTTTTCAAATTCTTAATCTATCACAGAATTTCTCCTAGGAAAAGAAAAATTAACTGAGTTTGAAATTTCACGATTTCACAAGAAAATCATCCCTAAATTTAGAAAGTTTTATAAAAAGTAATCAGTTCTCGGCTTCCCTGGTGGCGCAGTGGTTGAGAGTCCGTTTGCCGATGCAGGGGACACGGGTTCGTGCCCCGGTCCGGGAGGATCCCACGTGCCGCGGAGCGGCTGGGCCCGTGAGCCGTGGCCGCTGAGCCTGCGTGTCCGGAGCCTGTGCTCTGCAACGGGAGGGGCCGCGGCGGTGAGAGGCCCGCGTACCGCAAAAACAAAAAAAAACAAAAAAACAAAACATCAGTTCTACTGAAAGAGGCCAGATAGAGTAAACTGGCTGGATGGCCTCACACAGGTCACAATGGAGTCACTGTTAGTGAGAACTTCTCACACTCTGTCCGTGTGCTTTAACTCAACCCAGGAGGACTACCTCTCACAGGAAAGAGTTCAGTCACTACTGCCAAATCAAACTTAGCTTCTACACAAAAAGTATCGAATATGATTTTGGTGCTTCAAGTTTTTTACTAGACTGGGCTCAGAAAAAAATCACCAAACTCAATACAATCAGGCTAACAGATCTCAAACCTTTCCTTATTCTGAGTCACTTAAACATATCTTTATTTGAAGCTTTCATAATATTTCACACTTAGTTTCTCTTTATGGTATCTGGCAAAAAAATCTTAGTATTCCTTAAGCCAACAGAACACTCCTATTTTAAATAAACAGCAGATAACGGGGGTGGGGTGGGGTGGGGTGGATGGACGACGTGACCCAGCAATGCCTTTTCTCACATTACCTTAACGGGCGTCTTGGCTAACCGACTTGTATGGGGTGCTTATTTTATCTGTCACCTTGGCTGGACCACAGTGCCTGCGTATTTCGTCAAACAGTATCCTGGATGTTTCTGTCAAGGTGGTTTTGGATGAGATTAACATTTAAATGGGTGGACTTTGAGTTAAGGGGATTACCCTCCATAACGTGGGTGGCTCTCATCCACCAGGTGAAGGCCTAATAAAACAAACTGACCTCCATGAACAAGAAGGAATTCTGCCAGCAGACTGAGTTTGGACTCAACTACGCCTCTTCCCTTGGGCCTGTCAAAGCTGCCAGCCTACCCAGCAGATTCTGACTAACCAGGCCTCCACAACTGCCTGAGGGAGCTGCTTAAAAGAAATCTCACTCTCTCTAATATATACACATTCTGTCTCTCTGGAGAACGCTGATTAATACAGATGGTAATGCCAGAACCAGGACTACAGACTATTAGTCAAACGATTTTAATTTCCAAGGAGAGGAGAAAAAAGAAGAAAGGAGAAGGGTGTAGTCAAAGGAAACAACATAGCTAACTTACACACACCTCTGTTTTTATTTCTCTCTACTTACAGCAAACAGATTAAGTGTATAAGCAAACCAACTTATACATACATATTTTAATGCTCTAAAACTAAAAAGTTTACTTTGGATTCATAAATTATCTCACAAAATAAATACTGAATGTTTTTCCTTTCTAGCCCGTTTTTCTTAAAACATCCACACATGTGTACACATTACCACCTTCAGCCCAACAAGAGTTCCAGAATTATTAGATCTCTATTTCCTGCCAAGGATGACAGATCCCAGTTACTGAGTTACTGATCTGCTACTACATAATCATTAGTAGTGACAAAATTAATCTTTATTTATTAAATAACAACTATATATATCAAAGAACTTCATAACTCTATCATCTCAAATCAGTATTTCTATTAATAATAAAGCCAATGCTATTAAGCAAAAGCTTCAGTAACATTCTGGGCTACTTTCAAATGGTGTTTTTAGGCTGTCTATGCCAATTATCCACCTTAATATGAAGTTTCTTGTGGCAAGTCAGCAACTTAACCAATTGGTTCAATTATTAACATTAGAAATCTATGTAGGGAATTCCCTGGTGGTCCCAGTGGTTAGGACTCCACATTTCCACTGCAGGGGGCACAGGTTTGATCCCTGCTTGGGTAACTAAGATCCTGAAAGCCATGTGGCACGGCCAATAAATAAACAAACAAACAAATATCTACATAGATCTATTAAGGTTGGTATCGTCTCATTTCATCTAAACCTGACTGAAAGGAGCAAAGAATATAATTAACTCGTAATTATATTCATTCTCATAGAGTAAATATCTCATCCGCAAATCATAACAAGTATTTGAGAAGGGGTTAAAAAAAGGCATATCATACAGCTTCTAAAGAATGTTCTTCAGAGTAAATACTTGATTACTCCATATATGAATATCTTATGTAGCTATCGTTGAAAAACTATATAATATCAAACTCCAAAATTTAATTTTCAGCTGGCAGGAAGGTGAGCACATATTTTTTAAAAAACTATGATAATGAATCTTTCCTTCAAGAACTGAAGAATAATTCAAGAGGCAGGTACCTGAAACAGTAAGATCCAGCCCGGGACAGAGGTTATCGTTTTAAGGAGACGATGGTGCAGTGTGCCTGTGATGCACAGAAGGGTCAGGAGTTTGGAAGGATCACTAAGAAGTCACGCACAGACAGTACAGGAAACCACACTTCAGATGGGAAAGCCAAAGGAGGCAGCAGCAGAAAAACAACCGCTTACATTTTACAAAATATTTTGGATGAACACACTTTTAAACAGAGAGCAGTGGCATATCAAGAAGGGCACAGGAGTAGGAACAGTTTGCCTCAGTGAACAGGAATATTTTATCACTGATACTGTTCAGAATTGCCAGCATACGGTAACAATAAAAAGTAACGGGCCTCCCTGGTGGCGCAGTGGTTAAGAATCCACCTGCCAATGCAGGGGACACGGGTTCGAGCCCTGGTCTGGGAAGATCCCACATGCCGCGGAACAACTAAGCCCGTGCGCCACAGCTACTGAGCCTGCGCTCTAGAGCCCGCCAGCCACAACTACTGAGCCCGCGTGCCACAACTACTGAAGCCCGCGCACCTACAGCCCGTGCTCTGCAACAAGAGAAGCCACTGCAATGAGAAGCCCGCACAGAGCAACGAAGAGTAGCCCTCGCTCATGGCAACTAGAGGAAGCCCGTGGGCAGCAACAAAGAACCAACGCAGCCAAGAATAATTAATAAATAAATTTTTCAAAAGTAACTACTTTTCGTCTGTTTATTATTTTTAAATCAGCTACAGACAGTGCATCCCTCTGTCACCTGCACCTAAGTGCACTGCTCCACTGCATCTGTCTCCTGGTAAACCACCAACAGAGACTTCTGAGATGACCTGCTCTATACTGTCTCTGTGCCAAAGACAACTTGTTCTGGCCGTATCAATAGAAAGAGCTCTCCCAAGAGAGACACAAAAGAAATCAGACTTTGAAATTATTTTCACTACTGTAGTTAATACTAATGTGAGTAGTTCAGGTATATTATACATTAACATAAAAATTAAATACTGGTTTAAAAATCAGTTTGTATTCATCTAATGAACATACATATTTTAGTGATGAGAAAATACTTACATTAGAAAGAAAATGTAGCGTTATCGTAGCATAATTAACTCTATGGGGAAAAACCAGATTCTATTCTTTTAGAATCATAAAAAAGGTCAGTAACTCAAAAGTAGTAATAGTTTTTCCCTAAGTTCACTCTACCCCTAAAAGCTGAAATTTATATTCAGTTTCATAGAGCGACAAAGGATTTTTTTTTTTTTTTTTTTTTTGTGGTACGCAGGCCTCTCACTGCTGTGGCCTCTCCTGTTGCGGAGCACAGGCTCCGGACGCGCAGGCCCAGCAGCCATGGCTCACGGGCCCAGCCGCTCCACGGCATGTGGGATCTTCCCGGACCGGGGCACGAACCCGTGTCCCCTGCATCGGCAGGCGGACTCTCAACCACTGCGCCACCAGGGAAGCCCACGACAAAGGATTTTTCACATTCATGTTCTATAAATTCATTGTTTATAAATAAAATAACCTAATTCTATTAAAAATAAAGGAAAATTTTTTGCATAAGGGAAAAAGTTATTTCAACCAAATTTCTGATGTGTTATTGGTCCTACTCTAAATGGTTTCTAGATTTGACAACTGGAGATAAACTAACTACCACTAAACTTATTTCAAGATTTACTGAAGACAGATGAAAGAACTAGAAACTAAAACACCTGACTGAAGGCCAGAGACTGAATGCAGAGAGCATTCAGAGCAGCCTGGAAAGAATATCTGCGTGAGGGGCAGAGCAGCTCCACCTCCAAGTTGGCGACGGGTTTTTTCCTAATGTACACATGTGACTAGAGACCAAGTCATCACTTCCAGTATTGTGTTTATAATTGTTTGAAATGAAGGCACACTTTACTAGAGTTACTACATTACGCAATATGAAAGGGGAAAAGGGGAATTTGAGATTTACATAATTTAAATCTATGAAGATTTAATGAACAATGCACCATTTAATCACCAATTTAATGCTATATGGGTTTTTTTAAAAAAGGGCATAAACTATTCTGCCATGTGAAATAAAAATAAAGTCAGTTTCTGAAGTTTCTAAATTCGTAAAAATTTATTGCAGCTTAACATGACAAGGCACTCAATAATGTACTCAATCATGATTATTAAAGGCTGTTGGCAGAGAGACTGCTACTAACATAGTGGGTTTAAAAATAAGCAGATGAGTGCTCCTCTTCTAATATACAACTTAGGATACAGTAGGCTCCAAAGGGTTATTTTCAAGTTACTCATAAACATACCAACTTCTAGAGTTTGCCTGGCATATAATATTCAATGTAAAGCAGGCCAATACGTTATTTACAGACTTGAAGAAAACCCCGAAAGCTTAGCAAAACAAATGTGCCCTCTTTCACCTCTTCAGCACCAGCTTAACGTATGTCAAGAAGCAGGATGCATTACACAAAAGCACAAGGCTAGGCTAGTTTTGAGACTAGCATTCCCACTTCCTCTATAAGGTTTGCAGGCCTGTATAGCACTGATATCTAGAGACAACTAAAAAATCATCCAACTCCAAATGCATCTTTCTGGCTTAAACCTAACTATATTTCAACTTACCAAATCCCTGTGCAACACCCAGTTAGCATGCAGGTAGTGAATCCCATCTAGGATCTGATACAATAGTGACTTCACCATTCCCCGAGGTAACTGTACTGGCTTCTTGTTTGCTTTAGACGCTCTGTGAAACTTGATTATATGCTGAAACAAAGAAAAATATCACCAGAAGCTTAAAAAAGGAAAGACAGTTTGATATATAATATTTTCCTAACAGAAAAACACTCAGGGATTTCCAAAGATTTGAAAATATAATTTCACGTTCTGCTGGATAACATAAATAACCTTAAATTTTCCAAATAACTAGAGCTAAAATGTCATTTCCTAAGCATATGATACGGTCTCAGAAAATAAATGATGACAACAGAGAAGTAATGTGATTTTATTTTTAAAGTATAATTAAAAATTACTTTCAGAGTTACTTGACCCCTGTTTATCTGGTGAAAATTTTCAAGAAAAGAGTATTTTTTATTCTGCAGTGATTAAATGAAAAAAAAAAAGAACAGATAGAGTTCTGGCTGGTTGACATAGCATAGATGTGGTACCTATTTACAATACGTGAGTTATAAAGAAAGCAAATGGGAAAATATTTCAATTAAGTACACCCAAGCACAAAGGAATAACACGTAAATGACCAATTCACACTGGACATAATTAGAAATATGAAAGCTTCTTCAGACGAGGAAAAAAAACAGCCTTGTAACATCCATCAAAGGTTTCTAGGTATCAATATAATGTTAGTGGACATCCGGTAAACACAATACCACTTTATAAACAGAAAAATCATTTTACAAATAAATGTACCTCAACAGAAACAAGATACAATGTTTCAAACTCTTGACAGGTTTCATTTTAATTAAAGTTCTCTTAAACTGCAAGAAAATCTACAAGTCAGCTGCAGCCAACTCTGCTGTGTGCACCACTGTGCACATGCCTGTGTCTAACATGCGCAAGAGCAGACTCCTGACCAGTATTTGTGAGGGAATATCAGGCGTATTCTTGAACTTAATAAAAATAATTAAAAGAGGAGTGAGATATTTAATATTATACATTAACCTTTTCATTTCTACTTTCTTATGATATAGAGGTAGAAAATGGGTAAGAAATAACTAATGACTAATGAGTGAAGGAGTTTTATCTTCCAAAGAAAAAATAAAAAGCAAAGGTTTATTTCAGAAGGTAAGGGGTATCAGTCAGTACATATGTAGCATGATTAATCTATGCTTTCGTAGCAGCATTACATTATGTTAACTTCCTTCTCAGTAATTTTTTTAAAGTATTTAAGAAAAGGCAAACAAAACAGAGCTACAATAACTCTTAATAATCTAGACTGTTTGTCACCTATCCTAAGAAATGATGTGACAATCAAGTCTGTTCACCTTAAGAAGAACCAGTGGCCCTCAGAGCTTAAAAAAAAAAAAGATTAAAATACATTAAAAAAATTAAAACCTGCCAGAGTAAGAATGAAAGGAACAAATATTTAGGGAGGTAAGATAACCAACTGATGCCATATACCACTTCTTTAGTTATATTCTCATTAGGGTATTACATATTACTTTTAACCAATATTTTATAACTACAAAAAACTACAGTAAGAGAATTTTTTACCTTCATTTTTATTCCAGGGCAATATAACAAATATGCAATATGTATACCATAAGATTTCACCAACACCTAAGTGATTTTTTTAAATGATCTTTTTACTGCAACTGTTTTCTTACCCTCTGCTGCCTTACCCCATCTAATTCATTTCAATATCCAAATTAAAATAAGAAAATAAAATGGATAAAGAATAGGTTTTAATAAAATTGAATCACCATTTGGTTTTTATTAAAATGAGCATTTAAAGTACTTATTTGGCTTAAATGAGTATTAATAAGATGATGATAAAGCCAATGGTGACTATATGCACAACATTACATGCAGTATAATTTGTGAAAGCATAATTATACCTACATATAAAATTAAATATTACATACCAGCTTGTGAGAAACCATAGTGAATACAATGCGATCTCCTATGCTCAACTATGTTTTATTACAAATCACCTTTACAAACCAGCCTGGATATTTTCTCATAAATTTGGATTATATAATTTGATTTTGTGTTAGATTTCAGTATGATGAATGTTCAATTCAATACTGGCCACCCTGATGTAATGAATTTTTATTAACAGAATCCTAATTTGATTAGATCTCTTTTAAAAGAACAGAAGCCAACAAGAAAAAAATATTTACAACCAGTGTGAACCCTGGACAATAGTTTCATAAAACAGAGAGAAAATTTCATGTGTCTATTTTCTGTTTGAAAACAGTTCTTTCCAGACAACTTACAAAAATAATTTGAATCAAACCACATTTAGTCATGGAAAACAGGAATCTACAAACAGTATGAAAACATTTTTTTCTAAATCTGAAAGCATATGACACCAAAATAAGTTTCAGTTTCTGAAGTCTGTTAAAGTTGAAATTATGTAAATGAGGATACTTCTGGAAATTAGCAAAAGAGTTTAAAACTATTTAACTATTTTCAGAAGGTGAATTTACTTTTAAACAGTTTTACTAGGATTTGTGCTAGTTTTATTTCGAAATTTTGTATTTGCATTTACGAACTACAGCTGAATGAAAGAATAAATTATTTTGAAGATTTTGAAATTGAGCCAGGATACTATAATCCCTTGCATGTTTTCTCTTTTATTTAGCTCAATAAATGCACAGTCACGCTAATTTAGTAAATATAGATAGGATGCGAAACACAGCGAAATATTTAAAGACCTTATTACTTAGTAAATATCAGAAAAATATATCTCACAGTACTGAAGTAGTTGCTAATGAATTAACTTGATGTAATACTGGGTTTTGTTTACTTGTTTTGTTTTTTAAACTGAAATCTGTGTTAACATGTTCTTCACCCAAGACTGATCAGGATATAAGTTTTGTATGTTTCAAAATTATTTGGGCTATCCTATTATAGATTTTCATCTATATATATCATTAATCTTATCCCCAAGATGGCCTTTCAGGTTTTTTTTAAAAAATGTAGCTGTTATATTTAATAAAGGAGTAAATTTTATAGTTACTTAAGGCTTCTGTAAATCCTATTTTAAAAATAATCTGCTGAGGGCTTCCCTGGTGACACAGTGGTTGAGAGTCCACCTGCCGATGCAGGGGACACGGGTTCGTGCCCCGGTCCGGGAAAATCCCACATGTCACGGAGCGGCTGGGCCCATGAGCCATGGCCGTTGTGCCTGCGCGTGTGGAGCCTGTGCTCCGCAAAGGGAGAGGCCACAACAGTGAGAGGCCCACGTACCGCAAAAAAAAAAAAAAAATGTAAATCTCATACGAAGATGAGCTCCCAAAATTGTTTTCAGTCAGTCCCTCTTAATCCCCAACTGAAACCATGGCTCCATGTCCACCAACAATTCACCTTACCCAGAGGTCATGTTCAGCGTAGTCAAACAGAAGCCATACTTTCCTATCAGCATGAGACAGAAACACCTTCTGAAGAGAGATGACATTTGGATGCTTAAGCTCTCGAAGTAACTGCAAAACAAAGGAGATTCATTAAAAATCTTTGCCATAAAAATAGCATTAAAAACCCCATACCATTTGTAATTCAAAGGCAATACAAACCTAATGGCAATCAATCCCAAAATTCTAATAAGTACCCATACAATTTTGAGATGCCCATAAAAATGAGTAAAAATCAGTGGAGAAAAGATACTGAAAAGATATAACTGTGTAAATCTGTCTGTATGGTTGCTATTGTTTAGTTGGTTTCTTTTTTTGTTTTGTTTTAATGTTTTTATTATGGTAAAATATATACATAACATAAAAAAATCACCATTTTAACCATTTTCAATTCAGAAGCATAAGTACACTCACAATGTTGTGCAACCGTCCCCACTATCCATTTTAGAACTGTTTCATTATCCTAAACAGAAACTCTGTACCCATTAAACAATAACTCCCCACTTTCCTCTCCCCCTCAGCCCCTGGTAACCTCTATTCTACTTTCTGTCTCTATGAATTTGCCTATTCTAGGTACCTTATATAAGTAGAATCATACAGTATTTGCCCTTTTGTGTCTGGTTTATTTCACTTAGCATAACGTCTTTAAGGTTTATCCATGTTGTTGCATGCATCAGAATTTCATAGCTTTTTAATGGCCAAATATTGGGTTGGCCAAAAAGTTCCTTCGGCTTTTAAGTATAAATTAAAGACACATTTTTCAATTTCACCAAGAACTTTACTGAACAACGTATTCACCGTTTTGCTCCACTACTTCTGCAATTTTTCAGGCAACTTCATAATTCCATCTTCCCAAAACTTTTTATCTTTTTGAGCAAAGAACTGTTCCAGGTACCTTTTACAGTCTTCCAGGGAATGGAAATTTTTTCCATTAAGAGAATTTTGTAAAGACCGAAATAAATGGAAATCCGAAGGTGTAACGTCTGGTGAATACAGCGGATGAATCAGAACTTCCCAGCTAAGCTGTAACAGTTTTTGCCTGGTCATCAAAGAAACATGTGGTTTTTGCGTTATCGTGATGGAAGATCATGCATTTTGTTGACTAATTCTGGAAGCTTTTCGTCAAGTGCTGCTTTCAGTTGGTCTAACTGGGAGCAGTACTTGTTGGAATTAATCGTTGGGTTTTCCAGAAGGAACTCATAATAGAGGACTACCTTGCAATCCCACCATATAAACAACCTTCTTTGGATGAAGACCAGCCTTTGGTGTGGTTGGTGATGGTTCATTTCGCTTGCCCCACGATCTCTTCCATTCCACATTACTGTACAGTATCCACTTTTTTTTTTTTTTTTTTTTGCAGTACGCGGGCCTCTCACTGCTGTGGCCCCTCCCGTTGTGGAGCACAGGCTCCAGACGCGCAGGCTCAGTGGCCGTGGCTCACGGGCCCAGCCGCTCCGCGGCACATGGGATCTTCCCGGACCGGGGCACGAACCCGTGTCCCCCGCATCGGCAGGCGGACTCTCAACCACTGCGCCACCAGGGAAGCCCCAGTATCCACTTTTAATCACCCGTCACCATTCGTTTTAAAAATGGAACGTTTTCACTACATGTGAGTAGAGAATCGTATGCAGAAATACCTTCAAGAAGGTTTTATTCTCTTTAACTTATGCGGAACCCAAACATCAAAGCGATTCACACAACCAAGCTGGTGCAAATGATTTTCAACGCTTGATTTGGATATTTTGAGTATGTCAGCTATCTCCCAAGTGATGTAACGTTGATTGTTCTCAATTAAGTTCTCGATTTGGCCGCTATCAACTTCAACTGGTCTACCCGACTGTGGAGCATTGTCCAGAAAGAAACCTCCAGCACAAAACTTCGCAAACCACTTTTGACACGCTCAATCAGTCACAGAACCTTCTCCATACACTGCACAAATCTTTTCTTCGTTTCAGTTGTGTTTTTACCTTTCTTGAAATGATAAAGCATAATGTGCCAAAAATGTTGCTTTTTTCCTCCATCTTCAATATTAAAAGGCTACACAAAAACTCACCAATTTTGATGTTTTTTTTTAAATGCACACTAATATGACAGCTGTCACAATACAATCTAACAAAATTGATTCTAATGAAGTTAAAGACAACTCAGTGTTACTAGAGCTGTCTTACGGGAAAACTGAACAAACTTTTGGGCCAACCCAATACATTCCATTCCATTTATATACCACATTTTGTTTATTCATTCATCAGCTAATGGACACTGGTTGTTTCCTCGTTTTGGCTACTGTGAATAATGCTGCTATGAACATTGGTGTACAGGTACCCGAGGCCCTGCTTTCAATTCTCTGGGTAAATACCTAGGAGTGGAATTGCTAGATCATATGATAATTCTATGCTTAACTTTTCGAGGAACCACCAAACTGGTTTTCACAGCAGTTCTACCATTTACATTCCCGTCAGCAATGCATGCGAATTCCAATTTCTCCACACCCTCACCAACTTTTATTTACCTTTTTAAATTTTCTTTTTGTAATAGTCACATCCTAATAGGTATGATGTGGTATCTTGCTGTGCTTTTGATATGCAATTCCCTAATGACTAATGATAAGCATCTTTTCATGTGCTTACAGGTATATCTTCTTTGGAGAAGTGTCTATTCAAGTCTCCTGCCTAATGTCTAATATGCGGGCTCTAGAGTATAGGCTCAGTAGTTGTGGCTCATGGGCTTAGTTGCACGCGGCGTGTGGGATCTTCCCGGACCAGGGCTCAGACTGTGTGGATTCTTAACCACTGTGCCACCAGAGAAACCCTCTCTGCCTATTTTTGAATTGGGTTTTTTGTTGTTGCTATTGAGTTGTAATTCTTTACATAGTCTAGATATTAATCCCTTAGCAGATATATGATTTACAAATATTTTCTCCCATTCTACTAGTTGCCTATGTTTTGACATCACAAAACAAATCAAATTAAAAAAAAATTAAACTTAAAACAAAAAAAATTAAACTTAAAACAAATCTGTAGCTTGTAATTATTTTAAAAAACTATCTACAGTCGTCCCTCAATATTTGAGGGGGACTGATTCCAGGATCACCCCTCAACCCCACCCTGCCCTAGGAGGGTACCAAAATCCCCCAATGCTCAAGTCCCTTATACTTTAAATCATCTTCAGATTACTTATAATATCTATTACAATGTAAATGCTATGTAATTAGTTGCTGGAGCATGGTAAATTCAAATTTTGCTTTTTGGAACGTTCTGGAAATCCCCCCCCCCCAATATTTCCTATCCATGGTTGGTTGAATCCATGGATGCAAAGGGACAACTGTAACAGCAACAATAGAAAATACAAAATTCATCGCCACCAAATATCAGATAAGAACTAAGATCTGTAACTCTGTGAGATACAGTACCTATTTTTTCTATAAATTACAAAGGAAAGTTGAATAAAATTTTGTAAACTTTTCACGAAATAATAAAGAGCTTATACAGACAGAAACTTGCAAGTAGAACACATTTGCATGGGTTTATTAACCTTTCTCATCTCCTAGAAAGACATTCTTCTATTTAAAATCTTTCATCTCCTTATTTTATCTCCATTTAATAACCCAAGTGGCACTAATGATCCGTAAGTTAAAAAGCATTCCCACCCCACCATGCAAAAACAAATACAACAGCAACAATGACAAGAAAAAACTTCTCATGAAGCCTGATATTCTGTCTCTATCAGTTAGAACTGACTTAGTGCCTTGCAAATGTGTTCCAAATACATGACAGACATGTAAGAAAGTCAAAGTTTTAGAACTTAGGACTTTAGTACCTTTTCTAAGAACACTCTTCACCAAAACAAGTATCAAGGTAAATGTAATGTTAACAATATATTAGGGGCTCTGAAATGAATTCAGCAAAGGAAAGACTATGAATGGACTATATATTAAGTCATTTATATTAATGATTACTCTCTGGAAAGTGATGGTTATTTTATTCAGGAGCAAGATTAAATTCAAGTTATATATTTCTGCTTTTAGAATATAATTTACAACTTATGAAACTCCAGAGATATACACAAGTTCTCAGAAACTTAAGGTCAATATCTAAAACTGACCATTTGCTAATTAATAAACAAGGCAAAGAATGTGATACGGGAAAGCCTGGACTTCACGGTCGCCCAAGCTCAGCCAGCTGGCTGGAAGAGTGGACCTGGCCCTAAGTGCACGTCAGTTCTGGGTCAGGGTTTTCTCCATTACCTCACAACTGGAACACACTTCTCAGCTGGGCAGCTATTTCAAATCCTTTCTGGAAATCAGCAGGGTAGAAATTATAACAAACAAACTCCAAAGCTTTGGCAAAAGCTCTCTCCAATGATTAGAAACCTACATATAAAGCTATTCTTAGATGTCACCTCCATCTCACCTCCAAGATGAGGTTTAGCTCTTGTATTAAAAAGGAAACAGCAGCAACCATTTTATTAAGCTCTTCCTAGGCGCCAAGTATGGGGCTAAGCATACAACATGCGCCATCTCACTTAATCAGGAATTACCCTATGAAATATTTATACTCTTACTTTACAAAGAGGAAATGGTGGTGTAAGGGGATTAAATAATTTGCTCAAGGTCACATTCCTAGGTAGTGGCTAGAATCAGGATTCAAATGCTTTTAAAATTAATTAATTTCTAAAATACAGAGCCAGTAATTTGGTCTAACAACAACACGTCCCAAGACCTAACACCCAGGGGGAGTAATTCTTATCATCCAGAGACACAGATATTTTAAATATATACTAGGTTATGAACTGGACAATGGTAGGCACTGTGTCTAGCTCAGCACCGTACTGCTAGTTTCTAGCACACTGCCTGGTACGTGCTCATTAAATACCTGGTAAAGACATGAATAACTGAGTTCACGAATAAAGAAAATACACCAACTAAAGGGCATCATACAACACACCCTTTGGCTTCTAAACTGTGGGCTAAGATCAATGCTTTCATCAAAAAATCAATCCACTTTTATTTTTAAAAAATCTGATTAGTCAAATATTAAGTCTTTGAGGGCAATGATTTTAATAGTAAGTGCTATTACTATGGTAGTAAGTAATGGTAAGTGTTATGGGTTGTCCTCCCAAAATTCTTGTGTTGAAGCCCTAACCCCCGGAACTTCAGAATGATTCTATTTGGAGATAAGGCCTTTAAAGAGGCAATTAAGTTAAAAACAGGTCAGTAGGATGAGCCCTAATCCAATCTGAATGGTGAGCTTACAAGAAAAGGAGATTAGACGCACAGAGAGATGACCACATGAAGACGCCACAAGAGGGTGGCCACTTGCAAACCAAGGAGAGAGGCCTCACAAGAAACAACTCTGCAGGCACCCTGATCTTGGATCAACAGCCTCCAACAGTAAGAAAATAAGTTCCTGTTGTTTAAGCCACCCAGTCTGCAGTATTTTGTTATGGCAGCCTTGGCAAACTAGTACAGTAAATAGCTATTACTACTGAGTAAGTACAACACGCTATGCTGGGAGATGGGTCTCTGCGGGATTGGAGATGGAGCTGAGAGTCTCAGTGGCGAAATGCCTCTAAGTAAATATTTACACTGAAGCACTTCCAAAAGACCAGGAAGCTGGGCTACATTTAGCAGAGCTAATGCCTGCCACATGCCAGGCCCTGCGGCAGATGCTGCACTAGGTGCCGGGATATAAAATGTGCTGAGACCTTCCGCTGAAGTCATCTGGCAGCAGACAAGTTCAAGTGAGCAGGCAGTTCGCGTGCTGTGGCTGCAGCAGTGCTAACTGGCATTGACTGAGGAACTAACGTGCACCCAGAGTTTACTGTGTCCCAGAAGTGACCTACGCTCCTCACACACTAAAACCCTATGAGATAACTATTATTCTCATTTTACAAAGAGGAAACTACAACACGGGGAAATTACATCACCTGCTTTGGGTCCTACAAGCCAGTTGAGTGGTAAAGCCAGAATGGGAGCTCAGGTAACCCGGAAAGGGTCTTAAGTGCTCCATGGAACCCCGTGAGGCGGGTGCTCCGACACTGGGGGTGGCGAGCAGTTTTCATACCTGATGGGCTTCAGCACCCCACACAGAGCCCATGGGCTGCAGATGCCTCTTCTTGGCACTGTATAAGATGTTTTTGCCTTTTTGAAAATTTTATGTCCAAAAATGTTTAACGGAAAAAGGTTTAAATAAATTTATACAATGGTTTCATCACAGAAACCACCTAAGTTTTCCTAATTCTACTGGGAATAAAATCTTATAATTTCCTGAGTACTAAGATCACTGGTAAAAATACAAATGTTTTAAAACATCATTCGTCATAAACTTAATTCATTCTAATTAATGCCACACAATATCACCCTTAATCTGAACTCTAAAAGTACAAATAAAAAATAAATAGCATTTAAAACTATCTTGTCAATAAATACCACTTACATGGTGAGTGAGAAATAGGTAAGAAAACCTCTAATATTCTCAAAATAACATTGATTTCTAATATTAAAATTTTACAATATAGCAAAAATAATAAATTCTAAATGTATGCCCTAAGTATGAGAGTTGAGTTGAAATTACTATAAAAGCATCAGTAAAATTATTCCAAAATTATTTGTTTTTTTTTAAGCTGTGGAAACTTTTCTTCAATTGAATTCTTGCAAATTAATTAAAGAAAAATGTAAAAAACCTGAGGTGCCTAGGTTAAAGCAGATGCGAGCTTTAACAGCAGCTGAACTACAAGGCAGCCCCTTGGTACACCGAGAGCCCACTGAAGAGTTCTGAACACCACTAAGCTAAAGGGATCATGACTCCCAGGAAGCTCTGGAAATACAGAGCAGGCCTCTTAGAATACAGTGAGGATGAAGACATGCAGAGCTCTTCACTTCAGTAGAAAGTCTCGGAGTTCTCTCCTTCTTCCCTCCCTTTTACAATTATTTACTAAACAAAAGACTATGCGTCAGAGCTAGCACACACTGGTGAAGAAATGCATTCCAGTCACGCAGAGGTAGGACCACAAACAGAAAATAAGTTAACTAAAAATAAAAAGAAACTCCTTGTAATTATAATTTGTAATAAATGCTATGAAAGGAACAAACTGGGTGTAGATCGTAAGAGAATAATGGAGGTGACTGGTGGGGAAACCAGACTTCTCAGACAATGGACTTCCATAATAAATGTGAGGTCTGAGAAGACTTGTCAGACAGATGGGATCCTTTTTCCTTTTGAATTTTTATTATAGAAAAATTTTCAAAAGTAAATAGAATAGTAAAATAGAACCATCCCCATGTATCATCATCCACTCACAGCCTCTCTCATTTTATTGATATTCATATCTGCTCCTCCCACCCCACCCTGAATTATTTTGAAGTGAATCTCAGACATATGATTTCATCTATAAATATTTCAGTATATATTGCTAAAATATAGTCTCTTTTCTCTGACCGCAACAGAAAAAAATTAGTAGTTGACAATAATAAATTATCTGGAAAGCCTCACATATTTAAAAATTAAACAATATATTTCTAAATAATCCATGAATAAAAGAAAAAAAATACAAAGAAAATGGAAATTATTTTGTACTAAATGATAATAATAATACAATGTGACAAAATTTGTGGAATGCAAGTGAAACACTACTTGGAGGCAAATTTATAGTTTTAATTGCTTATATTAGAAAAGAACTGTTTTTAAAAATCAATGACCTAACGGTCCACCTTAAGAAGATAAAAAAGAGGGACTTCCCTGGTGGTCCAGCGGGTAAGAATCCACGCTCCCAATGCAGGGGGCCTGGGTTCGATCCCTGGCCAGGGAACTAGATCCCACATTCATGCCGCAACTAAGAGTCCATGCCACATCTGAGAAGTACGCATGCCACAACTAAGAAGTCCGCATGCCGCAACTAAGAGTCTGCATGCCGCAGCTAAGCATGCCACAGCGAAGATCCCACGTGCCGCCACTAAGACCTGGTGCAGTCTAAATAAATAAATAAATATTTTAAAAAAGAAGAAGAAGATAAAAAAGAAATGCAGGCTAAAAGTAAGTAGAAGAAATAATAAAGATAAGAGCAAAAATCAATGGTATAGACAGAGAACACAAGTCCACAATGAAACAGGGACACCACTATAGGAGCCACATTTGTGAAAAGATAATAAGAATATTATTAGCAACTTTGTGCCAATAAATTCAGTAACAAACAAAATGAACAAATTACATAAAAAATAGGACTTATCATACACAAGACCAAATATTAAATGTGAAGAGCTCTATATCTATTAGGGAAATAATATTGGTCGGTGAATTCTGTCCAACATTCAAGGAAGAATAACTGCAGCCATACAGAAACTCTGTCAGAATGCAGAGGATGAAGAAAGGCTGCCTAACTTGTTCCGTGAGGACAGCACAACTTCGATACCAAAGACAAAAACATTACAAGCACGATAATCACAGGCTAACGTTCTTCAAAAGACCTAAAACTCCTCAGCAACACATTAGTAAATCAAATCAAGTGATATATAACCAAGCAGGGATTATTGCAAAACTGCAAAACTGGATAAATGTTAGAAAATTAATCAATGTAGTCTACCAATATAACAGAATAAGAGAAGAACTATATAGTCATTTCAGGACATGTAGAAAAAAAGCATTTGATAAAATTCATTACCATTTACAAAAAATAGAAGGGAACTTCCTAAGCCTGACTGATGGTATCTATAAAAAACTTATAGCTAGCATTTAACTTGATGGTGAAACACTGAAAACACTTTCCCCCAAGACTGGGAACAAGTAAGATGCCTGCTCTCACCACCATTCAACATCTTCTGAGAGGCTCTAGCCAATGCAAAAGAAAAAAATCAAAAGCATAAAGAGAGAAAGAAGTAAGACTATTCCTATTCATAGATGACACAATTACTTATGTAGAAAATCCCAAAGACATCACCAAACCTACCAGTGAATTTAGAAATATAATGTATATATTTTTAAAAAATCAATTCTGAATACAGAAGCAAATACAGAAGCAAACAAGTGGAAAACAAAATTTTAAAAATAATCCCATGTATAATAATGTCAGAAAACATAAAATCCTTAGGAATGAATTTAACAAGTGTGTAAAGCCTCCACACTAAAAAACTATAAACATTGTTGGGAGAAATTTTTTAAAAACCTTAAAAAATGGAAAAGTATGTCTGTCTAAGCCATGAAAGGAACACATACTTTCATGGCTTAGAAGTTTCAATATTATTAAGATTCAATTCTCCCTGAATTGATGCAAACCATAATGTTAGCAGGCATTTTTTAGAAATAAAAATTACTAGCCAATTCAACAATGTACATGCTAATGCAAAGGACCTAAAATAGCCCAAACAATCCTGCAACAAAAAATAAAGCTGGTGGCATTATACCACTTCACTTCAAGTCTTGCTGTATGTAACGTAGAGTTATCTGGTATTGGCTGAGGATAGACAAAGCGATCAATGGAACAGAATAGAGCCCAGAAATAGTCCAACACTTACAGTCATTTAATTGTTTACAAAGATGCCAAAGGAATTCAATGGGAAAGAATCTTTTCAAAAAATGATGCTACAATTGTACATTCACATGGGGTGAGGGGAGGAGATGCTCAAACATTACATCAGACTACAAACAGAAATGAAGTGAACAGATCATAGACTTAGAAGTAAAGCTAAAATTGTAAGGCTTTAGAAGAAAACAAAGGGAAACATCTTCACAATTAGTGAGTAGATAAAGATTTCTTCAGCCAGACACAGAAAACAATAGTCATAAAAGGAAAACACTAGTAAATGAGACTTCATCAAAATTAAAAATTTCTGCTCACCTTAGGTTGAAGAACCACAATCAAGTACGTTAAAAATAAGCTTTCATACTCCTTATTGTGCTTAACTGCATTTACAGTTATCAAAATAGATAAAAAGCTAAGAATGTCTGTTCCTGAAATGAATGGAGTTTTGTCTGATGTTAAAACTTTTTGCTGAAGAATAATAAAGACAGAGGAAAGCACATGAACAGCTCAGTGAGTTTTCACATGTGAAACCCACATGACCAGACCCAAAGCAAAACCAAGAAACAGAATAGCACCCTGAAAGCTCCCTCTTGTCTCCCCTCTGGTTCCTCCCTGCCCCTCTAAAGGTCATCCCTATCATGATGCCCAACATCACTGACCATAGTTCAACAGATTTTAATTCTTTAAAAGCGACTGCAGAACTGACAGTTAATGTACAGATATCTTGCCTCAAGATACAAGAGTATAAGAATTTTATCAATGAAATGAAATATAATTTCCAATACAGCATACCTTTCGTGAAGAATGCCCTCCATCTCACTCCTATTCTTCCCTCATCGAGGTAATTCTTACGTGTCCTCCAAACTCTGAAACCTTCCTTGATTCTCTAGTTTAGATACATATACCCTTTTCCCACTCTCTATTCCCTGCTACCACAGTGTTCGGCACACCATTCCTATTATTAGAAGAATTATAAGCCTTTCCTCATCAGTGTGCAAACGCTTAAGGCCAGGGATCCTGACTTGCTCTACGTGTTCTATGTTTACTTCTTCTTGGTCTAGTTCCTGTCAACATGATACACAATAAATGACTCTTAGTTGAAAACCCAGTGGTATAGAATCTGTTAAAAGAGTAATATTATTTAAATTAATACCTCCAGGTCGCAACAGCCTATATCTGTGTAGACAGAGGGCTGAAAGCAATAAAAGTAAAGATTATTACAATATATATTCTAGAATATTCTGATTAAAGACAGAAAAGACAAGTTTGGACCCATAGTTTCACAATAGTAAAAGCTGAAGTAAAGTCTCAGAGAATACTCACTTTAAATGTAAGAATAATTATTTAATAATGCATTAACATGAAGAATATTTTCCTTCAGAATCAAATTGAGATTCTAATTACCATATGGCAATGGTATGCCTCCAAAAAGGGGGGGTATATAATTTTACTTATTCAAATGAACAGACAGATACAATGAAAATCAAATAATCTCATTTTAAGTTCATAAGTAACGACATTAATCTCATCTTATTAAAATAGAAATATTAACTTTATATGAATTAACATATAACATAATAAACAATTTTATTGCACTCAATGAAATAATAATAACTGGATCCTTAACTATTTAGTGACATTTTTTGGAAAAATATATAGTTACATAAACAACTGAGATTTACTTAACCCCAAATACGTGAATTTACATAGAAATTTTTACTAGAACTACATGCCACCTTTACTTCTCTTTAAAAAACAAATATATTTTGCTATAGATAGTAGATATGAAAAATATTTCTCAACTTTCAATTAATGTGTGTATGTGACAAATACAATTCAGAGACCTATATAGATGACACCCATAAATCAGCTGACAGTAACGATGATAAAAAGAGCTTCACTTACTGCTATTTCTCTACATGCCGACATAGAGATCCCGGTTCCTTCTATTTGTTTTAAAGCATAGTCTTTATCATCTTTCCTGTAAAAACAAAGTTATTTTAATATACAGATAAATCTAAATGTATGTGCATTTTTAATAAAATAAAAAATAAATATAAATCACATACACTTCGACACCTTTCACATATAATCACATAATTTCATATGGGAGAAACTTCAGGTAATCTATTCCA
Organism: Delphinus delphis; assembly: GCF_949987515.2. Taxonomy (NCBI): domain Eukaryota; kingdom Metazoa; phylum Chordata; class Mammalia; order Artiodactyla; family Delphinidae; genus Delphinus; species Delphinus delphis. The sequence continues at coordinate 4,206,121 of NC_082700.1, read as the reverse complement.
ATCCCATTACTTGATGAGGAAAGTTAGATTCCAAGGAATAAAAAGACTTGTCCAAGGCTCTATGGTTATTTGCAGAAGAGAAAGATTCAGAAATGAAGCTCCTGACTTCCAATAATAGGTTCTTTCTGCTCTAATATGTATACACTTCCTGTGTGTGTGTGTGTGTGTGTGTGTGCGCGCGCGCGCACGCGCGCGTGTGCGTGCATATATAAAACACGGTCTCTTAAAGCCCATTTGGATATTGGGGTGTCAAAAAAATTAAGAAATGAATGCATCATTCATAAAGTACAAAATGGTTATGATTTAAAACATGTTATATAGTTCATATCCCCAAATACCTTCAAAGGGATTCACTCGACATATGTTTACTGAGCACTTACTGTGTCTCCAGAACTGTGCTAAGTCCTGGGGATACAAGGGAATTCCTTCCTTTATGGAGCTTTCTGTGGCTACTGGCGGTGAGAGATGACTAACCCACCACAAGACAATATGATAATGCTGTGACAGAGCAAGTACGAACCGCAGAGCTACCCAAAAGTCACTCTTTTGCCTGGAGACCCAGGCAAAGCCTTCTCAGAGGAAATCCCATCTCACTGAGGCCCAAATGGCAGTCCTCAGACTTTCTGGACTCAGGACCCTTTTACTCTCTTAGATGCCTCTGAGGACCCTGAAGAGGTTCTGTTTGTTCTATCAATATTAACCCTCTTAGAATTGAAAAATGGGAACTCTTAAAAAACACAACCTACGAAAGCACATATCCATTATCCACCAGAGCAATGGCATCATCACGTGTCACGTCACCTTTGAGAAAAACCCACTGTACACTCGCGAGAATCAGCATGAAGAAAGGCATATAACATAGCACTGTTATGAAAACAGTGTTGACCTTGCCAACCCTCTGAAAGGATTTTGAGGACACCTAGAGCTTCTCAGATCGCACTTTGAAAACTGTGCTGTGTGTGTGTGTGTGTGTGTGTGTGTGTGTGTGTGTGTGTGTGTGTGTTAAGAGGGGAACAAAGTGTGAGGGCACATGAGGTGAGGGAAAAGCACTTGAAGAACATACATTAAACAACGGGAGATGAGGATGGGGATACAGTTAGGAACCAGATCATAAAAGTCTTTTTATACTCCAAGAACAAGAGGAGACGCTCCGTTAACAATTTTTAAACAGGAGAATATCAATCCTCCTCTGCTTTGGCGGCCTTTTAAATGTTGGGGGGCAGTAAATAAAGACAGGAAACCGAGAGACCAGCCAAGTCCACAGTGTCCAAACTACTCAGGTGGGAGATGATGCTGGCTGCTGCCAAGGGGACAGACTGGAGCGACGGAAGGCAGACCAGCAGCACAAAGGACAGAACCCTGGGAATGAGGAAGGAGATGAGGTCAGACATAATGACTCCTGCCCCAGGGAACAGGCCAACACAACATCATCCCCCGGAACAGGAAACACAGCAGGAGGAAAAGGTCCAAGGGAACAGGAGGATGATGGCTCCACTGTGCGCAGGCTGAGTCTGGTACCTGTGAGACACCTACGTGGGGATGGCAAGCTGAATGAGCACGTCTAAAGCTCAAGAGAAAGCTGAAGATGTCAGCATATGCACACTGTCAACCAAGCCAGGAGAGTACATGAGGCGAGACCAAAGAGCAGGACTGGTAAGAAAAGGATTTTCCAAAAAGGGCAGAACAGTAAACAGTATCCAAAGCCGCCGAGAAGTCTAGTGAGGTGAGGAGCGAGCAGTGTCCACTGAATTTAGCAACGATCAAGTCACCAGGGGACACTGGACTAGGCAAAAATAGTCGCAGTGACGTCTGGCAGATACTGCAGAAGGCTGGGGAATGAAGGGGGCATAAGTTAACTGAGACAATAAAAGTAGGTAATTCTTTGAAGGTGATAAAATAAGGCAGCAGCTGGAGGAATACACAAGGTTAAAGAATTTTTTTTAAGATGTAAGAGGCTTGATTATGTTAAGTACTGAAAGGAAGAACCCAGAGAAAAGGAGATGAGAGGGAAAAACGAGAAGAGCAAAGACTGAAATGCTGGGGAGAGATTAGATTCAGAGCGAGAAGGAGAAATGTGTCTTCCACTGTTAACAGGAAGACAAAGGAGGGAGGAAAGGATAGATACCGGTGCAAAGAAGTTGGTTCAGAGGCAAAAAGTCAGGGGAGTTCTCATTTTGATGGCTTTCATTATTTTTCTGATGTTGGAAATGAGGTCAAATACTAAAAGTAAGGGGGCTTCCCTGGTGGCGCAGTGGTTAAGAGTCCGCCTGCTGATGCAGGGGATACGGGTTCGTGCCCCGGTCCAGGAGGATCCCACGTGTCGCGGAGCGGCTGGGCCCGTGAGCCACGGCCGCTGAGCCTGCACATCCGGAGCCTGTGCTCCGCAACGGGAGAGACCACAACAGTGAGAGGCCCGCGTACTGCAAAAAAAAAAAAAAAAAAAAAAAACTAAAAGTAAGGGCAGAGTGATAGAGCCGGAGTTAAGGTTTGACTGAACAGATGAGTAACTCCTTATAAAATCAGTAAGTTTAATACTTTATCATTTTAAGTTATCCATAAAGTTTATGTAACTTTATCTTTCCTTTTATAACATATTTACACCACATCCTTAGTTGTAAAAACAAATCACAATTACATTATTTTTCTGAAAAAAGATTTGTTTTACGACAATCAGATTTACAAGTACTTTCCTGTAAAGCACCATGGGCACACATTATGTTAAAAATACACTAAGAATATCTGTACTTAATGTTCACCAAGTCTGAACGATTTCTGAAAGAATTAAAGGAGACATTAAAGAGGGTGACACAAAAATAAAATGAAATTGGGATCAGAATAAATCTGTTAGAGATTAGACAGTTCATGTGCATGGTACTGATTTAACCAGATGGTCAACCCAGGAGTGTAACAGGTTCTGTTATATCTACTGTTGAGGATAACTTCCTAGACTTGAGCCTTCTAAGGAAAGAGAGAGAGAACGGTGGGGAAGGAAATAAATTAAACCAGAGACTACCTCACCTCCTTGACAACACCCCCCGGACTTTCTCTTTGTTAAAGACAGCCATGTGAAAATGTCTTCAAAATGAGCTAAAAAATTCTAATCTGCAATCAGTTCTCTCCCCCATCCCAAGTAGTTAATGTTTTATATTTTATAAAAGTAAGTTATCAGAAAGAAAGGTAAAATGGGAGAACAAAAAAACTTGGAAAAGATGTGATTATCAAAAATGCAACTGCCTCTTAAAAATCACCTAATAATAATTACCATCATAACATAATAGTGCTTTCTGGTTTACAGAGCACACTTATCTCTCTAGCCATGCACACAACACTTTTTTGTAAAAAGGCACCCTGGAGAGGAAAAAGATTCGTTCCCTACGTTCAGTCATGATCCAGTCGAAGTAGTCAGATTGTATCAGTGATAACTGCAGTACAGTGCTCTATATAATAGTACCATAAACAGAGGGAATGATCAACTAACTATACCTTGAAGGGTTGAAGGAAGATGAAAGAAAGCTTCAGAAAGAGTCTACTTAAGCAGAGATTCTTAAGACTTAAGAAGTTTGTCAGGAAAGGAACGAGGGGCTGGGAAAAGAAATCAGTAGTTATATGAGGCATCCCAGGGAGTGGGAAAAGCATGTATAAAAATACAGAAGCACAGACAGGATCTGGCATGCTCAGAGAACAGCAAAGACCGGCAGCAGCTTAAAATCATGGAAACACATGGACAGCCCTGAGGTTTGCCTACCTCAGAAACAGACAGAGGTAGGGTGGGAGGGGGACTTTCATGCCAGCTCTCTCCAAAGGGTGCAGAATATGTATACTTCACTTCAAGGAGTGTACAAAACAAATGAGTATGACAAGAAAACATCACATTTAAAAATAAATAAACAAAGTTGAGAGAAAGTGTGTCATGTGAGAAGACCAAAAAGAAGAGAGCGCAGCCATGATGAACACTTGCCTTTAACAGATGGGAGGGGAAGTCAAAAATATAAAATGGCTATAAAGGAGTGGTTAAAAAAAAATGAGTAGTGTTTTGGTAAAATAGAGTACTGAACACATATCAAATTTCACTCCCCTCCTAACACCCTACTAAGACTATGGCAAAGAAAAAATTTTAAAGACATAAACCCATAAGGATGAAAAATGAGAGAGAAGATAGCATAAAAATTTGGAAACTAGAATGTAAGTGGACAAACAGTAGAACAGTAGCTGATGACAAGGATCCAAGAAAACCAAATAAGAAGCTGATAGCAAAGAAAGCTGAGAACCAATTAGATTTGCAGAGCCAAATCCTCCAAAGCAGAGACTTGAGAGGACAAGATCCATCTGGAAGCAGAACTGGCTGGGTAGAAGATAAACTGAAGAGAGAGCCTAGAAAACAGAGCAATAAAACAAAGTTAGAGAAATGTGAAATAAAAATAGGGGAACTAGAGAACCAGTCCATGAAATCCAACACACAAATAATTAGGAGTTTCAGAAAAAAAGAACAGAGAAAAGAGAGGAAGAAAACTTACAAGGTAATTCAAGGAAACTCCCCAAACTGAAGGACAGGATTTGTAAACCTGGAAGGGTTCAGTGAGTTCCTATCACAAATGAATTAAAACAGATGCACATCAAGACAATATTTAGGCATTTCAGAAAAGTGGAGACAAGCAGTAGATTTTACAAGCTTCCAGTGAAGATGGGTAACGGCCACTTAAAAAGGGTCAATATTATTCAGCCACGAGAAAGAAGGAAATCCTGCCATTTGTGGTAACATGGATCATGGGTAGACCTTGAAGGCATTATGCTAGGTGAGACAAGTCAGACAGACAAGGACAAATACTGCATGCATATCACTTATATGTGCAGTCTCTCGTAAATACATAAAGTAGAATAGTGGTTACCAGGGGCTGGGGGCTGGGGGACTGAGGAGATGTTGTTTAAGAGTAAAACTTGCAATAAGAAGATAAAAAATCCTAGAGCTCTAATCCCGGAGATCTACTGCACAGCACAGTGATTATATACAACAATACCGTATTACAAACTTCAAAGTTGCTAAGAGACTATATCTTAATTATTTCCATCACAGAAAAGAAATGATAATTATGTGACATAATTATTCTGGTTAACAAAATAATTTTCCAGAACTGTTCAACCTTATCACTGATGTAAACAACTATCTTCCCTTGCCAGACACTTAATCAGCTCTACATGCGCTCGGATTAGGTGTTTGGCTATTTTTGAAGCATCATTAGGGAAAGACTGTACTTGAACCCCCATGGAAATGACCTTGCCATATTCTGCAGTAAAACTCCTTGGATCCATAGCTCTCAATTACAACAACACAACACTTCCTCAAGTTACTGGAAGACTGTCCAGCCAGAGACCCCAAATTGAGGATTGCTAAGAATCGTCCAGAAGATGGTCTTAGAATGAGAAAGCTTATACCCAAGACCTTTGGATCAAGCAGCATGAGAGAGAGAGCTTCCGCCCCCAGGGCTTACGGAACAAAATCTAAATGGCCAGAACCAAAGACAGTCAGGCTTTAATCTGCATGCTTTCCCCACCTTCCCGCACCGCCAGCTCTTCCCTTCCTCTCTGCTGCTTTAAATTTCTGAATTTTTAACAGATACTTGTTATCTCTAACAATGATACCTATAATATTGCTCTTTGCATCCCCAGTCACTCCTTGTATGAGTCTCATACCTGGCTGCAATTTGCTCAGGATTTCACTAAAATATGCAAACAAGCCAACTGTTGAGATTGTAGCCACTTTCTTTTGGGTGCAACTCAGCTCACTCTAGTTCTTGGGCAATTACACTCAACTACTAAGCAACTCTTTCTTTTGTTTTGTTTTGTTTTTTATTTCTTTTTGGCTGCACTGGGTCTTTGTTGCTGCTCGCAGGCTTTCTCTAGCTGTGGCGAGCAGGGGCTACTCTTCGGCACGCGGGCTCTAGGTGCATGGGCTTCAGTAGTTGTGACGCGCAGACTTCAGTAGTGTGGCTTGAAGGCTCTAGAGCGCAGGCTCAGTAGTTGTGGTGCACGGGCTTAGCTGTTCCGCAGCATGTGGGATCTTCCCAGACCGGGGCTTGAACCCACGTCCCCTGCATTGGCAGGCAGATTCTTAACCACTGCACCACCAGGGAAGTCCATAAAATGGTAAACTAAAATAGTAAATAAGACAGACAGCCCCTCTGATGTCAAACCTAGGAAAGTTTCTGTCTACACCAAAACCACACTTGGGACCTTGGCTCTTGGCTTAGAAGTAGACTACAAACTGTCCGTAATCTCTCAGCATTTGTCAGTGTTCTAGAGTTCAAATGTGATCTCCAGAGTCTTATATGTGCACAGCCATTTTTGCTTTGCATGATTCAATAACTGACCCCACAACAACAAAAAGTAGTCACAAAGAACTGACTGCAGTCCAACAGTAGATGAGACTCTCTGAAGTCTCCTGATCAACAGAATTCCAGCACAGAGAAGATCTGGATTTCACAGAACAATATCCTAAATGGCTGAATCTGGCCAAAAAGAGGGACTAAGAAAGTGAAAATAAACCCCACTGAAAAGCAGATTGTGATATCCCTAACAGATTAGCAGCAAGGCCTCTGTAGAAAAGGCAAACAGGAAATAAAGTTTTGCCCAAGGCCACACCAGAATGGCAAAATGACTAAAATGGCCCTTTTTTGAGTGATTACTGCTCTCTTACCAATGAGTCCCCAGCTCTGCTTCATTCCGCCTACCTCTGAACAGAATACTCAGATACCCAATTACCAAACTGACCCCACCTCACAACAGTATCCAATGCAGAGCTGGTCTACTTCCCAATCTCTCCTTAGAATCATTCAGCCCAAACCTACCGACGAAGCCCCACTTGCTCTGGTTCCCAGGTTGTGCACTTGCCCTTGCTGCAGCAGGCAAGTAAACTTTCCTACAGGTGCATTCCGGTGGCCTGTAACATTCATGATGCCCAATTACCTTACATGAAGTCACAATGCATTAAAGCAAATTGAAACACCAGTCCCTTTAATTTACATCGGGTCAGCTCTTAGAGAACACATTCTAACTAGCCATGCTATACTTTGCTTAAAATTCCTTGTCGTAGTTAACATGTTTTGCTCTTTTGATCATTCTGACAAATGAAATCCACAAGTTAACTTGCTGGTTAATGACATAAGCTTATTTAAAAGATTATTAGACCTACTAATTCTTGATTTGGGGGCATTCCTGTGCTCGGCACAGCTATAGTACCTGAGATACACCAGTGAGCAAGATAGACCCAACAGGAGGTACTTCCAAGTCTCTTGGCAACTCCAGAGGCCAAACTCCAAGAAGTTACAAAGCTTCTTGTAAACCTAGCTATGAATCTCTCTCCTCTGCATTATCTTGTGGGATTTAAGCTCAATTTGTTAGCTCTCATGCTTCAAACACATCTTTACCTTGTTTGGAAAAAAAGCTATGCAGAGCTTAAAAAGTATTTCTAACCTTGGAAACTGGAAAGAAACTCCTGGTCCTTTCTGTCTGTTTAGTTACAAGATTACAGTAACATGATCAGATATCACTAAATGTAGGGGGTTTCCATCAAAGACAACTACCAACCTATCTTTCTTAGATCACCTTCCCAGTGTCATTTTTCTGAACATAACTCTACAAAGAGTAAAGTTATATAATCAGGCATCCTGACTTCAAGAACTATATTTTGACACTGGTCATATAATCATTCTTTTTCTCCTTAATATTCGTGCTAGAAGAAATGAGCAACAATGAAAACAGAAATTAATGTGTAATATTTTCCTCCCTAATAACTGGTCTTCCCTGCTATTTCGCATATCTGCCTAATTTATTTCTACTTGGCCCCAAACATTTTCTTCTTAAAAGTAGCATTACATCGGGCATGTGAATACACCTGAACATTTCTTAAATATTAACGTGTTGTACTCCAAGTATTATTGTGAATAAGTACTCAAGATTGATGTGCTATTAAGGTACCCTATAAATGTTTTTCCCTTAATCTACCTTTTAAATTCATAAGAATGGGAGCCTATTATAATGGAAGAAGAGAATGGGACAGAGATGAGAGGATGAAAAATAAAGAAAAACGTAGGGCCTTGTACAGACTGACAATGCCAGGATGCCATGTATCGAGCAGTATTTTCAACTCAATTCCATGTACAAAAAACAGCAAAAACAATCAGTTAAATGGAACTATCACTACTCAAGTACAAAAATAAAACTTCCTAAAATTACGGGGAAAAAATTATGGTGGGAGGAGAGTTAAATTTGGCAAATGCCAAAGATATGTAAAATTTATGAAAATTTCAACAGAATTACATAGATATTTGACAATGTTAAACACAATAAAATTAAGATCTGATTAGATTAGACTTAAAAATCACACAACATCAGCACACACTAGTAGGATCAAGATTGGAGGCAAGCACATAGCACAGGGAGATCAGCTAGGTGGTTTGTGACCACCTAGAAGGGTGGAATAGGGAGGGTGGGAGGGAGACGCAAGAGGGAGGAGATATGGGAATATATGTATATGTATAGCTGATTCACTTTGTTATAAAGCAGAAACTAACACACCATTGTAAAGCAATTATACTCCAATAAAGGTGTTAAAAAAAGAAAAAAAAGTTGAATCACTATGTTATACGCCTGAAACTAACATAATATTGTATATCAACTATATTTCAATTTTTTATAAAGTGTATTAAATCCATGCAGTTATACTTTATATTTGTTGAATACCATAATGAATAAGAATTGTCAACCTCAATCAGAATTAATCTCAAAATCTAAAAAAAAAAAGATTGGAGGCAAGAATGTTAATTAGGAAGCTATTGTCAATAATCCAAAAATCAAATAACAAGTACCCAAACTATAAATTTTGCTATTTTCAATACACAAGTGAACAGCAGTGGAATTAAAGAGTGATAAACTCAAGCCGGCTGCCTAAGAACAATCCCAGATACAGGTGCTGGGCTTCACAGGAAAGAAGAAACCTGTCTCTTTCTCCCGTTTCCTTCCAGCCCTGCCCCACCTCAATCACACATAAGGTAAAATTGGCCAGGGACTCACTGTAATTAGCTAAGGATGTAACATCTCACCAGAAACGAGATGGCTGCACAGAATAAGAAAAGATGCAGTATATCTCCAAGTGGGCAGGGCTGGGGGGGCACTAGCTGCCGGCCGGGGTCGGGTCAGATTGGAGAAGCTTAAGTCTTGCAGCAATATCAATAGTAATCTTTTGTATTTGGCACTTTCATACCATTCTGCAAAAAATCACTCTACTAGTAGATTTATAAGCCCTGTGTTCTCCTAATTCTGGGAGCAAGGTCACCTGCGGAGAGGAAGCAGAGACATTTCCCAGGAGTGGGAAGCATACCTCTGCCCCCAACTTCCCCAAATACCAGAAAGCCTATTTCTCCACAAGTGTATATTCAACAAATGTGACTTCCAGACAGGGAGACAAAGAGTGGGACTCCCAGGAGATGATGGCAATGCGTAACAAGCACTTTCCACATACCAAGTACTACACTAAGCACTTAAGATAAACGCATGTTAAAGTCCATGCCTCACATGATCTGGAACAATTTACATAAAATGTGTTTTGCATGTATGTAGTTATGTATAGAGAGGATGCATACATGCTTTCTGTATAAATATTTATGCACGTACATAAATATATTTAAAATACATGTGTAAATGTGTGTACATGTATACATATATAGTGTATACATATATACGTGTATACTTACCCATATATACAGAGAGATATATACAGATATACATCCCAATATACGTGTGTGTATATGTATACACAGAGGAAGAGGAAGAAGAAAGTAATTTTTTAGTATAATAGTTACGTTACTAACTGGCCATAGTACTATTTTCACTCAAATAGACATGAGAATAATTATACAGGTGTTTCATGAAGAAAAAATGTACCATGGTTATTATACAGTTTACATAGCTATGACAGATTATCCCTTATACAGCAAGAGTTGTGTTTAATAATGACTCACAACAACTTACAATCATTATCCTATCTTACATACAAGGACAGAGAATCCAAAGTCACAAGGCTAGACAGCAGCAAACCTGGACCTCAAACACAGGCAGTCATTCCAGAAAATATCTCCCCACAAGGCTCTATCAGTTTGTTCTGAAAGTGTGGCTACCAACTCGTTTACAAATTGCTTCCAGTTAAAATACTCTCAGGCAGCTTCACCACAGTGCAAATGGGTCACGCGTGAATGAACACACCTCCTCTATCTACATGAGCTAACACACTATTTTGCTTGTCATTAAAACACACAAACACACACACACACACACACTCTCAAACTCTGCTCCTGTCAGTGTCTAACTAACAACTTATCTGGCAATGAGCAGATATAAGCTATCAAAAACTTTTCATTTAAAGCTGTTGTCATATATTCTATGAACAACAAAAAAATAGGTCTGATACCTTAAAACAAAAGACCACCTGAATGTTCAAGTTTTATTTGTAGCATTCACATATCTATAATCTTTCAATTGTATAAAACTGAAAGAGAGCAAAGAGGTGAAAAAATTTTAATTGTGTATAAAACCTATGATTTAACAAATTAACATTCTGAGTGGTTTGAAGCCAAGAGAAAAGGCACAATAAGACTACAGGAAAGGAGGGAAGTACCCATAATTATCAGAACTAGATTAATCCCAAAATGTAAAGGTAGTGGGAAAAATTAATTTCCCACTTGGGGAAAAAAACCAGCTTGGAGCTTTTCACCATTGAGTATGATGTTAGCTGTGGGCTTGTTATATATGACTCATTATTTTGAGGTACTTTCCCTCTATACCCACTTTGTTGAGAGTTTTTATCATTAAAAAAAGGCTATATTTTGTCTAATGCTTTTTCTGCATCTATTAAGATGATCATATGATTTTTATCTTTCATTCTATTAACGTGGTGTATCATACTTACTGATTTGCGTGTGATGAAGCGTCTTTGCATGCCAGGGATACATTCCATTTGATCATGATGCATAAACCTTTTAATGTAATGCTGACTTGGGTTTGCAAATATTTTGTTGAAAATTTTTGCATCTATATTCATCAAATATTGAACTGTAGTTTTTCTTTCTTGTAGTGTCCTTACCTGGCTTTAGTACCAGGGTATGTTGGCCTCAAAAAATAAATTTAACAGTGATCCTCTCCTCTTCAATTTTTTGAAAGAGTTTGAGAAGAACTGGTGTTAATTCTTCTTTACATGTTTAGCAGAATTCCATAAGGAAACCATCTGGTCCTGGGCTTTTCTGTGTTGGGAGGTTTTCAATTACCGATTCAATCTCCTTACTCGTTTTGGTCTCTTCAGATTTTCTATTTCTTCATGATTCAGTCTTGGTAGGTTGTATGTTTCTAAGAATTCGTCCATTCTTCTACGTTATCCAATTTGTTGGCTTATAATTGTCCGTAGTAGTCTCGTATGATCCTTTGTATTTCCGTGGTACCGTTTGTAATATCTCGTCTTTCATTTCTGACATTATTTGAATAATCCTGTCTCTTTATTTTCTTAGTCTAGCTAAAGGTTTGTCAGTTTTGTTTATCTTTCAAAAAACAGCTTAGTTTCATTGACCTTTTCTATCGTCTTTCTAGTCTCTATTTCATTTATTTCTGCATTGATCTTTGGTATTTCCCTCTTTATGCTAACTTTGTGCTTAGTTTGTTCTTTTCCTAGTTCCTTGAGGTGTAAAGTGAGGTTGTTTATTTCAGATCTTTCTTGTTTCTTATTGTAGGTGTGTATCACTATAAACTTCCTTCATAGAGCTGTTTTTAACACATCCCAAAAGTTTTGATATGTTGTATTTCCAGTTGTGTTTGTTTCAACGTATTTTCTTATCTCCTTTTCAGTTTCTTCTCTGACCCATTGGTTGGTTATTCAAGAGTGTGTTAATTTCCACATTCTGTGAATTCTGCAGGTTTCTTCCCGTTACTGATTTCTAGTTTCATACCACTGTGGTCAGAAAAGTCAGGTGATATGATTTCAATCTTCCTAAATTTGCTAAAACCTTTTTTTTTTTTTTTTTGTAGTGAAGCAAGTAAAGTGTTTATTAGGAGGAAAAAGTACAATACGTGTGGATAGACACACAGGCAGGTTCAGAGAGGGAGTCACACCCTTGTGGTAGTTGCTAATACCTGTTTTATAGCTTAACATATGATCTATCCTGGAGAATGTTCCATGTGTGCTTGAGAACAATGTATATTCTGCTGCTGTTTGATGCAATGTGATATACATATATATATGTCTGTTAGGTCCATTTGGTCTAAAGTATGGTTCAAGTCCAATCTTTCCTTACTGATTTCTGCCTGGATGAAAGTGGGTTACTGAAGTCCCTTACCATATTGTATCATATTTCCCCCTTTGTATCTGTTAGTTTATACTTAATATATTTGGGTGCTCCAATGTTGGGGGGTATATATTTATGATTGCTATATTATTCTCTTGGTGAAATAAACCCTTTACCATTGGCTTTTAAAGAATCTCTTGCTACAGGTTTCGAGTTAAAGTCTGTCTTATCTGACTTAAGTATAGCTACTCCTGCTCTCTTTTGGTTTCTACTTGCATGGACTATCTTTTTCCATCCTTTCACTTTTGTGTGTGTGTGTGTGGTACGTGGGCCTCTCACTGCTGTGGCCTCTCCCGTTGCGGAGCACAGGCTCCAGATGCGCAGGCTCAGCAGCCATGGCTCACGGGCCCAGCCGCTTCGCGGCATGTGGGATCTTCCCGGACCAGGGCACGAACCCGTATCCCCTGCATTGGCAGGCGGACTCTCAACCACTGCGCCACCAGGGAAGCCCTCCATCCTTTCACTTTGAGCCTATGTGTGTCCCTTGACACTAAAGGGAGTTTCTTATAGGCAACATATAGTTGGGTCTTGTTTTTTAGTTTATTCAGTTACTCTAAGTCTTTTGATTGGAGATTTTAACCCATTCACATTTAGAGTAATTATTGATAGATAAGGACTCACTAATGTCACCTTAATAACTGTTTTCTGGCTTACTGGTAATTCCCATATTCCTTTCAACCTCTCTTGCCGACTTCCTTAACGAATCAATGATTTTCTGCACTGGCATGTGTTGATTCCCTTCTCTTTACCTTTTGTGTATCAACTGTAGGTTTTTGCTTTGTGGTTAACATGAGGATTATAACAAAGATCTTAGAGATATAACTGTCTACTTTATACTGATAACTTCAATTGCATACAAATTGAAAGTAATATGCCCACGTTTACGAAAGGTAAGAAGGATCAAAACAAGATGAGCACAGAAGCACCAGAGCATACAAAGAGGGTTAGAGGTTAGAAAGGAGAAGGGACACCTTCAAGGAAAAGTGACAAATACTTGCTGTCACAGGGTCTGGCACAGCATATATGCAGTTGACACTGTTGGTTACTTACCCAGTATCCATTCCTCCTGATTCCTTCTTACAGAATGCTGTTTTGTTCAGGTTTATTTACTGTTCCTTAATGTAACTATGTGCCTCAAAAGAAGATGAGCCCTGGGGATTCCCTGCTAGTGCAGTGGTTAAGAATCCACCTGTCAATGCAGGCGACACAGGTTTGATCCCTGGTCCAGGAAGATTCCACATGCCACGGAACAACTAAGCCCGTGCACCACAACTACTGAGCCTGCGCTCTAGAGCCCGTGCGCCACAGCTACTGAAGCCCACGCGCCTAGATCCCATGCTCCGCAACAAGAGAAGCCACCGCAGTGAGAAGCCCACGCACCGCCAAGAAGAGGGGCCCCCGCTCGCCGCAACTAAAAGCAAGCCTGTGCACAGCACCAAAGACCCAACACAGCCAAAAACAACTAAATAAAACTTTTTTTAAAAAAAGGAGCAAGACAGGTTTGGTGCACTATATTAAAAAAAAACAAAAAAAGAAGATGAGCCCTCCCTAGCCCCCAGGTGGGCCAGAATGGTCCAAAAGTAATTTTACTTCCCTTGCCTATGATTAGTTCAGAGACAGGCTATGAACCAATTCTGGCCAATGAGTCATGTGAAGACTGCTGGGTGGCTTCCCTGAGAAGGAGGGGCGGGGGCGTGACTTGATCATCAAAGAGCCTCTGGAAGAGAGAATCTCTCTCTTAGGAAGCGGAGCCCCACGTGCCTGTAACTATTTTACCTGCATGAGAGGATCTGCCTCAGGATGAAGCTAATGCTCAAGGCGACAGGACAGAGAGGGAAGGAGCCTGGCATCTCAATGACAACAGTGAGGTGCTGCGCCTGGAGAATGGCTGGAGGCTGCCTTAAATCTTGATTTAAGGGTTTTGTAAGATATCGAAACTTCCTTACTGAAAAATCATTTTGAGATAGAATTTTCTATTATTTGAAGCCAAATGCATTGTAATAGAAGAAAGGGCAAAGAGGAGAACTAGAACAGAAAGCCACAGTAAAGAACAAAGAAAATGTGAGGTAGCTCTTTAACAAGGTCTAAGGTGAAAAGAAGGCAGGATGAGAAATCTCTGCTGGGTGGCCCCCTTTTTTCCAATAAAATATAGATAGAAAGTTTGTTTTCACTTATTCAACTGTTTTAATGCATATTTATTATTTGCTAGATCTTATTCCAGATGTTAACATCAGCAGTCCACAAGGCACCAGGTTCCCTGAGGCAAGAAGGAACTTGGTGCTTAGGAGGGGCTGAAACTCGTCCAACAGGGAAGGGAATGATGAGACGTGACAATGGAGGTGAAGCCCAATCACCCAGGACGGGGAGGGCATGTGAAAGATTGTGAGTCATCACAAAATGCAATGAGAAGCCAATGAAGAGACATGATCAAAGTGACATTTTAAGAAGATCACACCAGCTGTTATGTGGGGAAAACTGAAATGAGGGAAATATGATGGAGAGAACAGGTTAAAAACCTATGGCTCACAAATACTGTAAGTCCACTTACGTGAGGTACTAGAGACAAAAAATGAAACGGTGGTCTTCAGGGGCTGGGGGAGGGAGAATGGGGCCTTAGTGCTTAATGGGGACAGAGTTTCAGTTTTTGCAAGATGAAAAGAATTCTTTGGACAGATACAGGATAAGTACCATTCAATACCCTTTACATGAAGTTTAAACACATTCACAGCACTACTTAACACATATATGGTATGGAGGGATAAAGGCATCCATAGCAATTTTAACAGCAGCATGTTTGTTACTTCTAGGGTGAGAGATGTAAATTTGATCAGGGAGGGTGTATTAGCTTCTTATTGCTGCTCTAACAAGTTACTGCAAACTTGGCTTAAAATAACACAAATGTATTATATTACAGAGCAGTAAGTTGGAAGTCCAACATGGGTCTCAGTGAGCTAAGATGAAGAGTGCCAGCAGGCTGCACTCTTTTTGGGAGGCCCTGGGTGAGAATCAGTTTCCTGCCCTTTCCAACTTACAGAGGCAACCACCACATTCCTTTGCTCATGGGCTTCTTCCTCCATCTTCAAAGCAAGAAACAATGGGTGAAGCCCTTCTCATACCATGCCGCTCTGACCAGGCTTCTGCTGCCACATCTCTTCCATTTCCCTCTTCCACTTTTAAGGATCTTTGTGATTACACTGGGCCCACTCAGTTAATCCAGAATAATCTTCCTATTTTAAGGTCAACTGATAAGAAACCTTAATGCCATCTGCAAATTTAATTTCCCTCTGCCAGTTAACTGAACATATTCAAAGGCTCTGGGGCTTAGGACATGGACATCTTCTGTGGGGGTAAGCATTACTCTCCCTCCCACAAAGGGCGCACAAGGAGCTTGAACTTTCTAATGTTTTATTCCTTAAGTAGAAAAATAAAAGTGTTCATTATGTTTTTTATCATGTCTCTTTATATGCCTCAAATATGTTTAAAGGCTTCTGATGTGAGGTTTTCTTTCAAGACAAATTTTTTAAACTTTCACAGAGCCTTAAGATTTTAATGAGATCACTCAGGAGCAGTAAGGGGAAAAGGGAAGGAAGTACAGAAGAATCAAGGCCTTGGCCCTGCTTCAACCTAAACAGATCCTCTTTTTATTGCTTCTTACTTTTCTACAAAACATTTCATTTGAAAAGAAAAAAAAGGATTCCAATTATTCAAACAAACAAATAAAAAGAATATCACTGGCCTGAGACTGTAAGAAAAACTATAATAAAATAAAAACAATTTATATGGTACAAAAAGTAGATAATTGACAAGCTAACTCAGGATTTAATGATAGCCAAAGAGATATGTTTAGCTCTACAAAGAGGCTATTGAGGAGCTGAATGATGCCTCTGATAGCCCTGCACGACTAAGGAGATAAAACTTACAGTCCAAGGACCACTAAAGCCAAGGAGAAAGAAGGAAAGGGTGTCAAGGAGTGCCCATGCACTTTTGATTGACACCCTGAAGAGCAGTACTCTAAGAAACAAGAACTATACTGACTCTCACGAGGACTGAAGCTCAGCTTCAAATATCAAAGCTTGAAAACAGATTAATGTAGTCCCAGATTGCTAGCTCCTTCAGGCACCAGATAAAGGTGCTCATTGTTAGAAGATACTACCTCCTAGGCATAAAGTTATTTCGACAGAAAAGTTTCAAACACAATGTCTAAAACACAGTTAAAAATAACCAAGCACACAAGGAGACAAAACAACTAGCAGAAACTGCAAACAATACAAATAGACTCGTAAGGGCTAACTAAGCATACAATATTCAA
The DNA here is from genome assembly GCF_949987515.2 of Delphinus delphis. Lineage (NCBI taxonomy): Eukaryota > Metazoa > Chordata > Mammalia > Artiodactyla > Delphinidae > Delphinus > Delphinus delphis. Next base: position 4,189,432 of record NC_082700.1, on the reverse strand, counting down.
CATGATAAAACACTGAGAATTCTGACAGAATCTCAAATGCCCAAGAAAAGAACACAACAGATTTTTGAGGAGAAAAGAAAAAGTTCTAAAACTGAAAAAATGACTGCATTTAATAATACAATGGACGAACTTAAAAACAGAAGAAGTACAGCAGAAGGGACTATTAATGAACTGGAAGCTATATCATAAGAAAATATTCAAAATAAAGAATAGAATGACAAAATGATGAAAACCATGAAGGAGAAAATCAGAGACATAAGTAATACAGATGAGAAGGGCTAGCATGCATATAATTGGATCCCATCAAGAGAGGAGAAAGAAACAAAAGAGAGACAGAGGGTACAACCAATATTTAATAAGACAATGGCTGAGAATTTTTCAAAACTAATGACAATAAATTACAGATTCACGAAGCATTATGAATCATAGCAGCCTAAGTAAAAAGGGTGATCTTCAGGTAGAGAAAATGATCCAAAACGAAACATGATAATGCAGACACATTACCTGCAAAGGAACAGTTCATTAGACCAACAGCTGATTTCTTGACAGAATCAACACAAAACAGAAGACTAACAATATCTTAAAATACTGAAAGCAAAAAATTGCTAATCTAGAATTCTACACCCAGTAAAATGGTGGCATTTTCAGACAAACTAAAAGAGAGAATTTGTTAAGAGTACCACAGTAAACAAAATACTATGGAGTATTCTTCAGGTAGAAAGAAAATGATCCAAAAAGGAAGCACAATAATGCAGGAAGGAATAAGAAATGGAAAAAATGGTTGTAATTCTAAAGGAATATTAACTGTATACAACAATGGTAATATCTTGTAGAGTATAAACTTACAGAATTAAAAGATACAACACTGTCATATTAAGTCAGGGATGGGGGGAGTAAATGGGGTTGAAGTACTCTAATATTCTTGTACTATTTGGGAAAAGAGTAAATGCACCAATTAATATTACACATGGTTAAGTCAAAGATGCATCTTTTAATACCTAGAATAACCATCAAAGGAATAGCAGGAGTATAGAACCTCCAAGTTAATAAATGAGTCTCTTGATAAAGACACTTGTAGATACTATAATTAGAAAGGACAATGGAAAACCAATAGTTCTGCCATTGTTAAGAAAGTGAAGGATAAAAAAAAAAGTGGGTGATCAAGGAAGGGGATATGATGGAGAATGTCACATTTTATCCTTAAACTCACAAGGAGAAATTTCTCTAAATATTAAAGGACAACCTTGCAAAATCCGTATTACTGCTAGTGCTGTAACAATCTTAATTAAACCCTACCACTATTACGGAACCTCTCCCTTGGAGCTGACAAACAACTTCAGTGGTGGCACCTCTAATAACCTTCAGACATTCTCACATACTACCCTCAACTCACTGGCAGGCCTTTAACAGGAACATTTTCTTTCTCCTATATGATACCACTCCAGGGAATTTAACAGGGAGGAATCTATTGGTAAAAGGAATTACTAGATTAAATGTTCTCCTAATGGCCCATTCCTTGAAATCTTCCTAACCAATAATCAGGTCATAGCTAATTTACTGGTGTCTCCTTATTTAAACCAAGCCCCAATTCAACACTGTTAGGAGTCTGACTTTTTGTGTGTGTGGGGGGGAAAGTCTACTGATATTGGCAGCTTTATTAGGGCTAAACCCATCAAGGCCTGGATTACCTCATCCAAACGTCTACCCAAATTTAGACAATACTCTCTAAAAGCAGAAGCTAAAAGGACTAAAACCAACAATTGAAAACCTTGCAAAGAACTCACACCTCACACTAATCCTTGTAATACTCCCATCTTCATGATTTAGAACAAAAACAAAATGGAAAGGGATATAAATTTATTCAGTGTCTCAGGGTCACAAATAGGATAATTCATTTCCCCTCCCATCTCACTCTCCTACAGAACCAAACCAAAATATTAGCTTCACTGCCTCCTGAAGCTGTATATTTCACACCTGTAGATCTGTGTCTTTCTATAGTGTTCCTTTAGATCAAAATAGTCAACACTTGTCTGCCTTGGGAAAGTCAACAATACATCTGGATAGTTATGCCCCAAGAGTTCACAGAGGCACCCTCCAATTTTTCAGCAAGTCCTCAACCAGTACCTCAAGGATCTTAAAATTTGCATGGGCTTCTACTCTAGTCTAATATGTGACCGATCTTTCGTTGTGTTCAAAAAGTGAGGTAAGGGACTTCCCTGGTGGACTCTGCACTCCCAATGCAGGGGGCCCAGGTTCGATCCCTGGTCAGGAACTAGATCCCACATGCATGCTGCAACTAAGAGTTCACATGCTGCAACTAAAGATCCCGCATGCCACAACAAAGATCCTGTGTGCCGCAACTAAGACTCAGCGCAGCCTAAAGAAATAAATATTAAAAAAAAAAAAGGGTGAGGTAAGATCTAAGATTGATTACATTTTTCTATTTTAGCTCAGAAAGGACATAAGATTTCCAAAGAGAAGTTATGACATTATTAAAGTATACTAACTAATACATGATATATCCTACGGAGGTAGATCCCTTATTATTGACAAATTACAAATTGTTCAAAACTTTCCAAGGCATGTAACTAAGAGACAATTACAAAGACTCCTAGATCTCACTGACTACTGCAGGCAATGGGTTCCCATTTTCCTATAATTGTATGATTATTAAATGATTTAACCAAGTCCTCAATGATTACAGCTCTTCCCTGGAAACCTAAACATGAACAGATCTTTTGCAATTTAAAATGAGCACTTCAGCAACTTTCTACTCTGAGATTACCTAATCATCATAAACTTTTCTACCAATCCATCCATGAGAGATCTGAACAAGCCCTCAATGTACTGACTTAACTTCATGGGAGTCATAAGAGATCAAGAGGTTACTAAAATTTCTCTTGACCCAGTGGCAAAAGACTACCCAATCTGTCTAAGAATAGCCACAGTAGTCAAAGTCTTCTGTCCACTTCGTTTGAGGATCTTCTTTCAACTCCAAGGTCCTCCTGCTGCACAATCTTTATTGCTCACTGGAAAGACAGAATATGTCTCAGCAAGAGGATAAGCTCATATAAAATCCTATTACTTTATCCCTCACACATTTCCATTCATTGTTGTAATACTTCAAGGGTCAGCAAACTATGGTCCATGGGCCAAATTCAGCCCAAAAGCCTGTTTTCACACTGCCCATAAGCTAAGAATGTTTTTTTTATACTGTTAAAGGATTCTTTAAAAAAAAATAAAGAATACACAACAGAGACTGTTATGTGGCCCACAAAGCCTAAAACATTTACTGTCTGGCAGAAAAAGTTTGTTGATCCTTGCTACTCCTCCATTCCATAAAAAAGGGGAAATTAGTCTCTGTTGGCAAACTGTGCCCCAAATAGACTTAACAGAAACTCTTCTAGAAAATTCAGACTTAATCTTCATTGTTGATGGGTCATATATTAAGAATGAAACAAGAAAATATGAGGCAGAATATGCTGGGACACATCTCATCTCAGCGCCTAGAATGTGACCCCTTGCTACAGGCAAAATATGCCCAGATGACAGAAGTAAGTGCATTCACCAGAATTTGCCAGCTAGCTAGCTGCTTAGCTAGAGATAAAAGGATTAATATATATAAATTGAGAGTGGTATGCTTTTGGGTAGTCCATAATTTTGTAATGCCTTGGAAACAATGAGGATTCTTGATTTAGACATTAATGCTTCCTAAAACGATAACTATTATAAAGATAGAAGCCCATTAAACAAAGAGAGATAACACAAAGGTAGAAGAAAATGTCCCGGCTGATCATTATGGCAGACAGGCAACCCTCACTAGGATCCTAGCCCTCGTGACAGGATAAGACTAAATCTTTAAAGAGGTTCAAAAAGGCTAGTACAGAATGCCAGTGGTTATCTCCAGAGTTGGAAAAGGAAGGGGTATTGGGAGAAGCCTGGGTGCAAATTACCCAAGTTAACCTCTGAGGCTCTCAGGACAGTCTGTGGCATCAGAGGTCCTCAAATGGAACCTGTGAAAATTTTTTGCAATACATAAATACTCAATAAAGATCAGGAATTCCTACAGGTCAGTAAGGAAAAGGTAGACAAACCAGTAGAAAAACAGGTAAAAGATCTGAATGAGATTTCACAAAAGAAGATATTCAAGTGGCCATTAAGCATATGAAAAGGTGCTCACTTTCACCAGTTATCAGTTAAAAAAAAAAAAATCACACTGAGGTACCACTACATGCCACCTGTGGCTTAATGGCTTAACTTATAGACAGATAACACCAGGTTCCTACGGGAACCACTTTGAACTACTCACTCTTATAGAACCATGGGACCTGTATAGTTGCTAGTGCCCCCATCTCACTGTTCCCAAAGCTTTATCAATGCAGTCTTCTGTGGCACTCAGGGCTCAGCTGCTAATGAGAACAGGATCTCCAAGGAGAAATACGTGAAATATTCATAAAGTAACATAGTCATTCAAGGTTACTTTTAGCGCTACCTTTGTTATAGGTTTCAAAGGAATATTTGAAAGTTTAAAACCACCATTTATAAAAATCATCCCTATAAAATAATTTATAAAAATACTTATAAAAATAATCTCACTGAAAGATTTATATTTAACAAATTGTCATATACAGCTATATAGAATTATGATACAGTCATTAAAAGTCATGCTTTTGTGAAAATTAATAAAGGGAAATCTCACTAAAATGGAGTCAGAAGCCAGAAGGGGAAGCTTTTAAGCAGTGCCACTTGACTTCAAATAGAGAAAAACTATCAATTACAGACCCCAAAAGAATACTCATCAGGACTTCCCTGGTGGTCCAGTGGTTAAGACTGTGCTTCCACTGCAGGGAGCACGGGTTTGATCCCTGGTCAGGGAAGTTCCACATGCCATGTGGAACAACCCAAAAGTTAAAAAAAAGAACACTCATCAACAGGAAAGAATCAAGTACAGGCCCCAACAGGAAAAGTGTACATTGCATCTCCTACATCAAATCAACTACCCCAGCAACTCAGCCAATAAGAAAATGTCATCACCCTGAACTCTCACTTTTCTCCAATGGACTTTCATTCAAAACAAACCCTCCCAACTTCCTCCTTTTTCTCTATAACGTTCCTCTCCTTTGTTTGTCGGATTTGCCTGATTTTTGCTATGGCTTGCTTGTCCCAAATTGCACTCCTCTACTATTCCCAAATAAACCCATTTTTGCTGGCAAAACAGCTGTTTTAAGGTCAACACTTCCAAAAAATTTGTTTGAAAAATTTTAAACCTAATGAAGAATTGAAGGAATTGTATAATAAATACCTATGGATTTAAGTTAAACATTTGGGTGAGAATACATCATAGGTGATTTTTTTTCTTATTGCATCACATCGGAAGATACACGATATGGGCTCTCCCACTACCTGTGATGCTGAGATTGATAATTTTGTTAAGCTGGTGACTGTCAGATCTCTCTGTAAATAAAGGGACATTTCTCCTTTACAAGTAGTAAATTATTTGTGAGGTGATATTTGAGACAAAAGGAGTATTCTATTTCCCAAGAAACTTTTACCAAATGACTTTAGTATCCATAGATGATTCTTGCCTGAATCAAGTATTACACTTCGAGTTACAAAATGCTTTTTCTGATTCTATCATTCCTTCTACATTTATCGATTGGCATTCTTGTGTAAAGAACTCTCTCTCCCTCCGTTTTTTACTACCAATGGGGATTCATGGATTCTTTATATAACACGTTATAATCTATTATTCTTTTTGATGCTCAAATCAACCCGAATTTGTCCAAAAAACCCTCTTCAAGTCAGCTCCTATTCCTTTTGAAATAATTTGACATCTTTGAAGACAAGATGTCACTAGAGGCCAATCAAAATTCAAAACATAAAGAATTAAATCAGACAAACAATATAAGACAATTTAATAAGACTGCCCCACACAGCTTCTTGTTCTTCCCAGTCTTACCTCATCTCTTCATTAATGGCACCACCATCATTGACTCAGTTGTTCAGGCCAGGCACCGTGGAATGATTCTCCACCCTCCCTTTCCCTTACTACTAGCTGGAGAAGTAAACATGATGGTTGGAGGAGTGGAGAGCTACTACTTTCCACTTCATGCCCTTCTGTGTACTACGTATATACTGTTTATACTTTTCCCATGACCATTTCATTATTTTTTTAAAAATTTAAGTATTGTTTAAAAAATGTAAAGCAAGTTTGTGGCTCATTAACTTTTAAAGGTAAAGCAACCATCTGCAGGTTTCAGCTTACCTTACCATACTTTTTCTAGATTTAGCCCGTTTGGTCCAATGTTCTCCAACTGATTACGGTTCCTGATATTTTATTATAAAAATTCAGAGCTGACAGGACTATACTTGAGTTTCCTCTACAACTCCATCAATCTGTCATTCAGGATATACTGAAGCCATGTGTAAAGAGAAAGAATTCCCTACCTTTCATTCCATGTTTGGACAACTTTGTTACAAAACTGCTCCTCATGTTAACAGTGACAAAGTGTATCTTCTTTACTTTTCAGTCACTGGTCACAGTTCTACATCTTGGGTCACAAAGTTTTGTTCCTCTTCCACATATTTGAAACAGCACCCATATGGGAAAGTAGGCTTATGCCCCTTGATTTAAACCTCAGAAGACTGGGGATGAAGCCCCAAATTCCATTTAGTGATTAATTATAGATCTATCATTCATGAATACATCTAAACTTTCCTAGAAATTCATTATGTTTTCAGCAGCAAAGTAAAGTACTGTAGAGCTTCTATCCCACTGTCATATTTCAAGATTGGGATAGAAGGAAACAACATGTCATAAGCCTGAGATCTAGAAACAAGCCCACATTCAACCTATCTATATAGTCACAGTTTTCTCTACAGTCAGCCCTCAGTATCCACAGGCCCTGCATCTGCGGATTCAACCAACAGTGGATAGAAAAATACTCATGAAAAAAAATTCCAGAAAGTTCCAAAAATCAAAACTTGAATTTGCTGCACACTGGCAACTATTTACATATGATTTACATTGTATTCATTACTATAAGTAATCTACAGGTAATTTAAAATATGGGAGGATATGTATAGTTTATGTGCAAATACTACACTTTATTTATTTGTTTATTTAAAATTTTTGGCCACGCTGCGTAGCATATGGAATCTTAGTTCCCCGACAAGGGATCGAACCCACACCCCCTGCAGTGGAAGTGCGAAGTCTTTTTTTTTTTTTTTTTTCATTTTAACATCTTTATTGGAGTATAGTTGCTTTACAATGGTATGTTAGTATCAGCTTCACAACAAAATGAATCAGTTATATATATACATATGTTCCCATATCTCTTCCCGCTTGCGTCTCCCTCCCTCCCACCCTCCCTATCCCACCCCTCCAGGCGGTCACAAAGCACCGAGCTGATCTCCCTGTGCTATGCGGCTGCTTCCCACTAGCTATCTACCTTACGTTTGGTAGAGTATATATGTCCATGCCTCTCTCTTGCTTTGTCACAGTTTACCCTCTACCCTCCCCACAGCCTCAAGTCCATTCTCTAGTAAGTCTGTGTCTTTATTTCTGTTTCACCCCTAGGTTTTTCATGACATTTTTTTTCCTTAAATTCCATATATATGTGTTAGCATACGGTATTTGTCTCTCTCTTTCTGACTTACTTCACTCTGTATGACAGACTCTAGGTCTATCCACCTCATTACAAATAGCTCAATTTCGTTTCTTTTTATGGCTGAGTAATATTCCATTGTATATATGTGCCACATCTTCTTTATCCATTCATCCGATGATGGACAGTTAGGTTGTTTCCATCTCCGGGCTATTGTAAATAGAGCTGCAATGAACATTTTGGTACATGACTCTTTTTGAATTATGGTTTTCTCAGGGTATATGCCCAGTGGTGGGATTGCTGGGTCATATGGTAGTTCTATTTGTAGTTTTTTAAGGAACCTCCATACTGTTCTCCACAGTGGCTGTATCAATTTACATTCCCACCAACAGTGTAAGAGGGTTCCCTTTTCTCCACACCCTCTCCAGCATTTCTTGTTTCTAGATTTTTTGATGATGGCCATTCTGACTGGTGTGAGATGATATCTCATTGTAGTTTTGATCTGCATTTCTCTAATGATTAGTGATGTTGAGCATTCTTTCATGTGTTTGTTGGCAGTCTGTATATCTTCTTTGGAGAAATGTCTATTTAGGTCTTCTGCCCATTTTTGGATTGGGTTGTTTGTTTTTTTGTTATTAAGCTGCATGAGCTGCTTATAAATTTTGGAGATTAATCCTTTGTCAGTTGCTTCATTTGCAAATATTTTCTCCCATTCTGAGGGTTTTCTTTTGGTCTTGTTTATGGTTCCCTTTGCTGCGCAAAAGTTTTTAAGTTTCATTACGTCCCATTTGTTTATTTTTGTTTTTATTTCCATTTCTCTAGGAGGTGGGTCAAAAAGGACCTTGCTGTGATTTATGTCATAGAGTGTCCTGCCTATGTTTTCCTCTAAGAGTTTGATAGTTTCTGGCCTTACATTTAGATCTTTAATCCATTTTGAGCTTATTTTTATGTATGGTGTGATCTAATCTCATACTTTTATATGTAGCTGTCCAGTTTTCCCAGCACCACTTATTGAAGAGGCTGTTCTTTCTCCACTGTACATTCCTGCCTCCTTTATCAAAGATAAGGTGACCATATGTGCGTGGGTTTATCTCTGGGCTTTCTATCCTGTTCCACTGATCTATCTTTCTGTTTTTGTGCCAGTACCATACTGTCTTGATTACTGTAGCTTTGTAGTATAGTCTGAAGTCAGGAAGCCTGATCCTTCCAGCTCCGTTTTTCATTCTCAAGATTGCTTTGGCTATTCGGGGTCTTTTGTGTTTCCATACAAATTGTGAAATTTTTTGCTCTAGTTCTGTGAAAAATGCCAGTGGTAGTTTGATAGGGATTGCATTGAATCTGTAGATTGCTTTGGGTAGTAGAGTCATTTTCACAATGTTGATTCTTCCAATCCAAGAACATGGTATATCTCTCCATCTACTTGTATCATCTTTAATTTCTTTCATCAGTGTCTTATAATTTTCTGCATACAGGTCTTTTGTCTCCTTAGGTAGGTTTATTCCTAGATATTTTATTCTTTTTGTTGCAATGGTAAATGGGAGTGTTTTCTTGATTTCACTTTCAGATTTTTCATCGCTAGTGTATAGGAATGCCAGAGATTTCTGTGCATTAATTTTGTATCCTGCTACTTTACCAAATTCATTGATTAGCTCTAATAGTTTTCTGGTAGCATCTTTCGGATTCTCTAAGTATAGTATCATGTCATCTGCAAAGAGTGACAGCTTTACTTCTTCTTTTCTGATTTGGATTCCTTTTATTTCCTTTTCTTCTCTGAGTGCTGTGGCTAAAACTTCCAAAACTATGTTGAATAAGAGTGGTGAGAGTGGGCAACCTTGTCTTGTTCCTGATCTTAGTGGAAATGCTTTCAGTTTTTAACCATTGAGGACAATGTTGGCTGTGGGTTTGTCATATGTGGCCTTTATTATGTTGAGGAAAGTTCCCCCATGCCTACTTTCTGGAGGGTTTTTATCATAAATGGGTGTTGAATTTTGTCAAAAGCTTTTTCTGCATCTATTGAGATGATCATATGGTTTTTCTCCTTCAATTTGTTAATATGGTGTATCACATTGATTGATTTGCGTATATTGAAGAATCCTTGCATTCCTGGAATAAACCCCACTTGATCATGGTGTATGATCCTTTTAATGTGCTGTTGGATTCTGTTTGCTAGTATTTTGTTGAGGATTTTTGCATCTATGTTCATCAGTGATATTGGCCTGTAGTTTTCTTTCTTTGTGACATCCTTGTCTGGTTTTGGTATCAGGGTGATGGTGGCCTCGTAGAATGAGTTGGGGAGTGTTCCTCCCTCTGCTATATTTTGGAAGAGTTTGAGAAGGATAGGTGATAGCTCTTCTCTAAATGTTTGATAGAATTCGCCTGTGAAGCCATCTGGTCCTGGGCTTTTGCTTGTTGGAAGATTTTTAATCACAGTTTCAATTTCAGTGCTTGTGATTGGTCTGTTCATATTTTCTATTTCTTCCTGATTCAGTCTTGGCAGGTTGTGCATTTCTAAGAATTTGTCCATTTCTTCCAAGTTGTCCATTTTATTGGCATAGAGTTGCTTGTAGTAATCTCTCATGATTTTTTGTATTTCTGCAGTGTCAGTTGTTACTTCTCCTTTTTCATTTCTAATTCTATTGATTTCAGTCTTCTCCCTTTTTTTCTTGATGAGTCTGGCTAATGGTTTATCAACTTTATCCTTTCGAAGAACCAGCTTTTAGTTTTATTGATCTTTGCTATCGTTTCCTTCATTTCTTTTTCATTTATTTCTGATCTGATTTTTATGATTTCTTTCCTTCTGCTAACTTTGGGGTTTTTTTGTTCTTCTTTCTCTAATTGCTTTAGGTGCAAGGTTACGTTGTTTATTCGAGATGTTTCCTGTTTCTTAAGGTAGTATTGTATTGCTATAAACTTCCCTCTTAGAACTGCTTTTGCTGCATCCCATAGATTTTGAGTTGTCGTGTCTCCATTGTCATTTGTTTTTAGGTATTTTTTGATTTCCTCTTTGATTTCTTCAGTGATCACTTCGTTATTAAGTAGTGTATTGTTTAGCCTCCATGTGTTTGTATTTTTTACAGATCTTTTCCTGTAATTGATATCTAGTCTCATAGCGTTGTGGTCGGAAAAGATACTTGATACAATTTCAATTTTCTTAAATTTACCAAGGCTTGATTTGTGACCCAAGATATGATCTATCCTGGAGAATGTTCCATGAGCACTTGAGAAAAATGTGTATTCTGTTGTTTTTGGATGGAATGTCCTATAAATATCAATTAAGTCCATCTTGTTTAATGTGTCATTTAAAGCTTGTGTTTCCTTATTTATTTTCATTTTGCATGATCTGTCCATTGGTGAAAGTGGGTGTTAAAGTCCCCTACTATCAATGTGTTACTGTCGATTTCCCCTTTTATGGCTGTTAGTACTTGCCTTATGTATTGAGGTGCTCCTATGTTGGGTGCATAAATATTTACAATTGTTATATCCTCTTCTTGGATCGAGCCCTTGATCATTATGTAGTGTCCTTCTTTGTCTCTTCTAATAGTCTTTATTTTAAAGTCTATTTTGTCTGATATGAGAATTGCTACTCCAGCTTTCTTTTGGTTTCCATTTGCATGAAATACCTTTTTCCATTCCCTTACTTTCAGTTTGTATGTGTCTCTAGGTCTGAAGTGGGTCTCTTGTAGACAGCGTCTTGTTTTTGTATCCATTCAGCCATTTATCTTTTGGTGGGAGCATTTAGGCCATTTACATTTAAGGTAATTATCGATATGTATGTTCCCATTCCCATTTTCTTAATTGTTTTGGGTTCGTTATTGTAGGTCTTTTCCTTCTTTTGTGTTTCTTGCCTAGAGAAGTTCCTTTAGCAGCTGTTGTAGAGCTGGTTTGGTGGTGCTGAACTCTCTCAGCTTTTGCTTGTCTGTAAAGGTTTTAATTTCTCCAACAAATCTGAATGAGATCCTTGCTGGGTAGAGTAATCTTCGTTGCAGGTTTTTCTCCTTCATCACTTTCAATATGTCCTGCCAGTCCCTTCTGGCTTGCAGAGTTTCTGCTGAAAGATCAGCTGTTAACCTTATGGGGATTCCCTTGTGTGTTATTTGTTGTTTTTCCCTTGCTGCTTTTAATATGCTTTCTTTGTATTTAATTTTTGACAGTTTGATTAATATGTGTCTTGGCGTATTTCTCCTTGGATTTATCCTGTATGGGACTCTCTGTGCTTCCTGGACTTGATTAACTATTTCCTTTCCCATATTAGGGAAGTTTTCAAATATAATCTCTTCAAATATTTTCTCAGTCCCTTTCTTTTTCTCTTCTTCTTCTGGAACCCCTATAATTCGAATGTTGGTGCGTTTAATGTTGTCTCAGAGGTCTCTGAGACTGTCCTCAGTTCTTTTCATTCTTTTTTCTTTATTCTGCTCTGCAGTAGTTATTTCCACTATTTTATCTTCCAGGTCACTTATCCGTTCTTCTGCCTCAGTTATTCTGCTATTGATCCCATCTAGAGTATTTTTCATTTCATTTATTGTGTTGTTCATCATTGTTTGTTTCATCTTTAGTCCTTCTAGGTCCTTGTTAAATGTTTCTTGCATTTTGTCCATTCTATTTCCAAGATTTTGGATCATCTTTACTATCATTATTCTGAATTCTTTTTCAGGTAGACTGCCTATTTCCTCTTCATTTGTTAGGTCTGGTGGGTTTTTATCTTGCTCCTCCATCTGCTGTGTGTTTTTCTGTCTTTTCATTTTGCTTATCTTACTATGTTTGGGGTCTCCTTTTTGCAGGCTAAAGGTTCGTAGTTCCTGTTTTTTTTAGTGTCTGTCCCCAGTGGCTAAGGTTGGTTCAGTGGGTTGTGTAGGTTTCCTGGTGGAGGGTACTAGTGCCTGTGTTCTGGTGGATGAGGCTGAATCTTGTCTTTCTGGTGGGCAGGTCCACGTCTGGTGGTGTGTTTTGGGGTGTCTGTAGACTTATTATGATTTTGGGCAGCCTCTCTGCTAATGGGTGGGGTTGTGTTCCTGTCTTGCTAGTTGTTTGGCATAGGATGTCCAGCACTGTAGCCTGCTGGTCGTTGAGTGAAGCTGGATGCTGGTGTTGAGATGGAGATCTCTGGGAGATTTTCGCCGTTTGATATTATGTGCAGCTGGGAGGTCTCTTGTGGACCAGTGTCCTGACGTTGGCTCTCCCACCTCAGAGGCACAGCACTAACTCCTGGCTGCAGCACCAAGAGCCTTTCATCCACATGGCTCCTTAATTTGGGATGATTAGTTGTCTATTCAGGTATTCCACAGATGCAGGTACATCAAGTTGATTGTGGAGATTTAATCCGCTGCTTCTGAGGCTGCTGGGAGAGATTTCCCTTTCTCTTCTTTGTTCTCACAGCTCCCAGGGGCTCAGCTTTGGATTTGGCCCCGCCTGTGCGTGTAGGTCGCCGGAGGGCGTCTGTTCTTTGCTCAGACAGGACGGGGTTAAAGGAGCCGCTGATTCGGAGGCTCTGGCTCACTCAGGCCGGGGGGTAGGGAGGGTCACGGAGTGTGGGGCGGGCCTGCGGCGGCAGAGGCCGGCGTGACGTTGCAGCCTGAGGCGCGCCGTGCGTTCTCCCGGGGGAGTTGTCCCTGGATCCCGGGACCCCGGCAGTGGCGGGCTGCACAGGCTCCCCGGAAGGGCGTGTGGCTAGTGACCTGTGTTCGCACACAGGCCTCCTGGTGGCGGCAGCAGCGGCCCTAGCGTCTCATGTCTGTCTCTGGGCTCCGCACTTCTAGCCGCGGCTAGCGCCCGTCCCTGGAGCTCTCTCAAGCAGCGTTCTTAATCCCCTCTCCTCGCGCACCGGGAAATAAAGAGGGAAGAAAAAGTCTCTTGCCTCTTCGGCAGGTCCAGACTTTTCCCCGGACTCCCTCCCGGCTAGCCGCGGTGCACTAATGCCCTGCAGGCTGTGTTCACGCCACCAACCCCTCAGCTCCCAGCCCCACCTGCCCCGGCGGGTGAGCAGACAAGCCTCTCGGCTGGTGAGTGCCGGTCGGCACCGATCCTCTGTGCAGGAATCTCCCTGCTTTGCCCTCCGCACCCCTGTTGCTGTGTTCTCCTCCGCGGCTCCGAAGCTCCCCCACTCCGCCACCCGCAGTCTCCACCCGCGAAGGGGCTTCCTAGTGTGTGGACACTTTTCTCCACAGCTCCCTCCCGCTGGTGCAGGACCCGTCCCTATCCTTTTGTCTCTGTTTATTTTTTTTCTTTTGCCCTAACCAGGTACGTGGGGGGTTTCTTGCCTTTTGGGAGGTCTGAGGTCTTCTGCCAGCATTCAGTAGGTGTTCTGTAGGAGTTGTTCCACGTGTAGATGTATTTCTGGTGTATCTCGGAAGTGCGAAGTCTTAACCACTGGACCACCAGGGAAGTCAAAAAGGAGATGAGCATCCTCGATTTTCGACATCCAAGGGGTCCTAGAAACGACCCTAACCCCCTCCCCACCGTAGCGAGTACCAACTATATGTCAAATCCAACCCTGTAACTTCCAAGCTGAAAGACCAAATCCTTTTAGATTATATACTATGGTACCCTTCTCCCAATCATTTTATTTGCCTTTCTCCAAACCTATTCTAGTTCTTGTCTTCCTACAACGTGACGACACTCATCAAAAGTAAAAAGGTACTATGATTTTGTACAACGGTAGGACTACATTTTCTACTTGATTTTCAACACATGATCTAAATGGTACAGTGAATATAGTAGTCCCCCCTTACCAGTGGTTTTACTTTCTGCGGTTTCAGTTACTCGTGGTCAACCACAGTCCGAAAATATTAAATGGAAAATTCCAGAAATAAACAATTCATAAGTTTTAAACTGTATGCAGTCCTGAGTGTCATGATGAAATCTTGCATCTTGCCAGGGATGAGAATCATCCCTTTGCCCAGTGTATCCACTCTGTGTATGTTAGTATACGGAAAAAACATAGTAAATACAGGGTTACATTACTATCCGTGATTTCAGACATCCACCAGGAGTACTGGAACATATCCCATGTGGATAAGCGGGGACTACTGCTTCATCTGCACAACTCCCACCTCCATACATGTGTTTTTCTAGAGACACCCTCCCCCTGGAATTTTCAAGCCATTCAAGTGCTTTAACAAGAACAAACGTATTTGTACAACTAGATCCTATCAATAAGCACAGTTTACTGAGCAGAGCATCAACACCTGCACTGAGCTAGAACAATAACAGTATCTCAATCTACAAAATGGGTCATCTGGTCACTTGCAATCAACAAATATTTACAGTACTTACTATTTAGCCTGTACTGGCAAATATAGGCAAGTCTCTTATAACATGAGTTTTTACAACATAATATGGTTATAACATCACTGATTAATTAGGGGTAAAAAATCACCACACAAAGGCGTTATTATTAGGATGCAAACTGGAATCAGCACAGAGTAAACAGGAAAAATAACAGTTGCATGCAAAGAACAGCCACATACAGATGCATTGTTGACTGTCTGGGTGTTCTTCTGGAGTGGAATTGTTTTGTTTACCCAAGCATTCTTTTATTCTTTTACCGCTGGCAATGGTAACAGTATTACAAACAAGACTGCACAGTCAAGGACAAAGATGACAGGGGAATCTAAGAACCTTCTGAGTAGATTACATGGTAAAGGAGGAAACATTCAGTTTATTCCTATCATTTTTAGTCAACAGACGTATTCCTTTTAGATTACAACTATAAAAATACTTGTATCACAGTAAGTTCAACAGAAACCCTCTAGCCCCCTTACCCCAGTGAAACAGCTGTTTTTATAAGGGATTTTTCATAAGAGATTGCTCAGAAACACAACCATGACATTGCAGGCAGAAGCACTATAAGTTACCATCTGCAAAAAGACATATTTAGGAAAATTAACTACTAATAAACATCACAAATTCTTCTTGAAAAATATAAATTAACATAATTGGGTAATGGAGAAACAGGGAATCACAAATGACTGAACAAGTGAGATTAATTTAATAAATACATTAAAATATATGTAACTTACATGTAACTTTTCAAGCTCTTATGAGAGCTTGAAAACTTTCTCTACGTGTCTTGTCTTATTATACTACGCAAAGGATCTCTGTGGGATGAATTTATTTTACAGACAAAAAATCCAAAGTGCTCAAAGAGATTAAATGAATTGTTCAAGCTGGTATACTGCATACATCCATCTCATAGCTAATAATGTTATGAGAATAAAAATAAGAGTTCTTACCTAACAGAGAAACACTAGAAACATTCTCATTTAAAATCAAAAGTAAGGCAAAAATACCCGCAACACTACCATTATTAAAAAGTTACAGTCGGGACTTCCCAGGTGGCACAGTGGTTAAGAATCCGCCTGCCAATTCAGGGGACACGGGTTCGAGCCCTGGTCCAGGAAGATCCCACATGCCACGGAGCAACTAAGCCCATGCGCCACAACTACTGAGTACATATGCCACAACTACTGAAGCCCGCGAGCCTAGAGCCCACGCTCCGCAACAAGAGAAGCCACCGTAATGAGAAGCCCATGCACCGCAACGAAGAGTAGCCCCCGCTCGCTGCAACTAGAGAAAGCCTGCGCGCAGCTACAAAGACCCAACACAGCCAAATATTAATTAATTAATTTTTTAAAAAAGTTACAGTCAATGCAATAACATCAGATTTTCTAAAGTTGAAGTACTAGAAAGGAATTAATAATATTCGTCAGTATTTGCAGTTGTTATGAATATCTACCTAGAAAAACCAAGACAGTGAACTAAAAGTGTTCAGAACTAAATATATGAGAAAATAAGTATTTTAAAAATATAAGATGAAACAGTCACAAATACAATTAAAGATTTTAACTAGGTAAGAACAGTAGAAAGGTAGATTAATGGGGAATCACTGAACTGTCTTTACTTTTGGGTAATATTTTTTAAATTGTATAATAAATAGCTAAAGAATCATTTTTTAGTATGTCAAAAATATTACATGAGACCAAATGACACATGAACTTATGCGTGACTACCAAATAAAACAAAATACACAGTAATAAACAATATGTAGGCTCTATATGAAGAAAACTGCAAAGCTTTATCAAAATTCATTAAGATAAAATTTGAACAAATGAAAAAAACATAGCCATACCGCTGAGTATGGAGAGTAATTAATCAACACATTTAACACAGTTTAAACCCAAGTAAAAAAATATATTTTTTAGAATTTAAATTGTTGATTTTAAAGTTTAAATGGAAGGGAAGTTTATGGAATAAATAAAAGGAAGAGAAAGACTATCATTTTTTTAAAGAAGAGTGATGAAAGGGTATGGTCTTACCAGGTATTATAAATCTGCAAGACTTAAAACAATAGGGGAGTAACACAGGAATAGATCAATGAACCAGTAGACAAGGTCCAGTATTCAAGAGAACTTAGGGTAATGGTGAAGGTGGCATTTCAAATCAATTGTAAAAGAATTATTCAACAGTATTAACAAGACTAGAAAAATTACAGTTAGAACCCTAATAACATCTTATACTAAATAAATTTAAGATTAAATAATTTAAAAATGTTAGAAGGAAATGTAAGAAAAAATGTCTACAGAGAAGAAAAATCAGAAGCAATGAAAGAATGACTGATGATTACATATTAAAATAACATAGAGTCAAATATCATAAATACAGTCAAGTCTGTGTCCAGAATCTGACTTTTGTGCTTTGTATAATCATAGAATTCATTGCTGCTGATTTCTATCATAATTCACATTGTCATGCAAAGTGTCTCTTAATAACTGAAGGCTGTCGATATCCTGTGATTTCACCTTTTCTATAGTCTTACTCCCATGGAGAACTTCGGTTCTGATGGAGAAACAGTGAAGAGCTTTAGTTTTTTTCTCCAGATATCTTTATATTTCTATTGTATTTTTAGTTGTGTACTGTGTGCTACAGATTTTTTTCAGTTTGTTACAAACACAATTTGGTAATTTCCTAAATTGGTTCTGCCTGCCTTCAAAGAGAAACATCTGTATAACCTTATAGGTATAAACTACTTTCTGGTAAAATGATCAGAATAAAATGAGCTCATGTCTTCCTGAAATTTGTGAGAGGATATACGGTATTACATGTTCCAGCAAATCTCGCTGTTTGAGTTTGACACTTGATTCAATATTTCTAGTATTCAGTAACATATGTGTTTGTTAGTTATTCTAATTTGGGTCAGTTTAAAAGATACGTTGCCGGCTTCCCTGGTGGCGCAGTGGTTAAGAATCCACCTGCCAATGCAGGTGACACGGGTTCGAGCCCTGGTCCAGGAAGATCCCACGTGCCGCGGAGCAACTAAGCCCGCGAGCCTAGAGCCGCGCTCCACAACGAGAAGCCACTGCAATGAGAAGCCCGCACACCACGATGAAGAGGAGCTCCCGCTCGCCGCAACTAGAGAAAGCCCGCGCACAGCAACGAAGACCCAACACAGACAAAAATAATAAATAAACAAAATAAATAATTTTTAAAAAAAGATACGTTCGTTGCAAATTATGCATAGAAAATGTGGGCACCGTTCCTGTTTGCCTCTTGATCAGAAACTTCAGCAGGGCAGTAAAGAAGTCCATGTGATTCAAACTGATCTTTAGTTGCTGTAAGAAGTTAAATGTAAAAAACCATTTTTAGTTTTAGGCCCCTTTGAAAAACCTTGAAACATGGAGTAGAGGCAGGGAACTGTACTCACTGAAGTAGAAATGACTGCCCACTTCAGAATCTTCATTGTATTTATACACAAATGCGCTTACATAAATCAGAGGCATTTTGTAGACGCTTTGCTGACTTGTTCACCTCTACAGAAACACAGAAACCAGACCCATTTTGTAAAGCAGAAAGTCATGTCACGTGGAACATGTCCTGTATGTATTTCCTACATGGTAATGGAGTCTTAATGATAAGTGCAAGGTGATAATTTAATGATGGGATTAGTCTGATCACTTAATATACACAATCCTGGAAGTGAATTACTTGCATCAGATATAGTGGTATTTATTATTCTGTACAGAGAGGAGAGTACATATAAAATATATGCTTACGTTACATGCACGCAGATTTCATGCTCCATAAATCTTTTCTATTTTTTAATTTACCTTTCTCTAAATGATGTGCATGGAATATGCCTTATTACAGAAAATGCTGTTCATAATTTGACTACGAGGAAAAGTGCCTATATGGTGGTAACGCTAGTTAAGGCAAATGAGACAAATTATCAGTTTACTACATCACCAGTTAACATTTTATATTGTGATGTTCAAAAAAGAAAAGTTTAAATCTCAAATGTATATTTTATTTTACAATCAGTTGTGGGATTGGGGTGGGAGTATGGGAGGGTTGGGGAGGAAAGGTTAATTCACCATGGCCACTGATGGGAATCTTTTTATATACCCACTGTGTTTCTATGTTTGCCATTTCTGGTAACTATCATGACTAAATTGGATAGCTTTATTTTACAAAGGTATGGAAAGTTTACAGAGCAGTGTCTAAATCTACATTAGTTGCATTTGCACTATATGTTAATGATATACTTTTGCAAATTATTCTGTAAATAAAATGATTACAGTAAAAATATCTGTATTAAAAAAAGAAGAAAAAAAACAGATACATTTTACCTTCAGATAATTGCACTGGTACTTCACTAGGGTTAATCCTGCCCAACCAGATTTAGAAATGAGTTGGGGAATATGAAAGGAGTTTAAAAGAGATCAAAATTTGGAGAGGTACCAGCCCTTTAGACAACATTCAGGCCCTCTGGAATTATTTCCATATGGCTAATTCCTACATACTGAATATACATGATGTTTTCTCATCCACAGTTATTTCCCACTTCTCTTCCCCAAGCAAAAATAAATCATCTTACTCTCTCTTCTACTCAGTTACTCTTTTGTACTGTGATAGAAACTTGAAAAATATTGGTGATGAGGGGTTTTGTCCCTGAGTGTCCACTGTACAGTTCAAGAGAGCACAGTGTTTCACCTGGAATTCAGGGCTCCTGATTTTCTGGTGGAGGGTGATCACAGCAACTCTTGATTTGGGTTCGCCACAGGGGTAGCCAGACCAAGGAAGAGGATGACTGGGAGGGATGCAGGAATACAAAAAAAGGGAAAGGAGGAACGGGGCCCCCATTTGCTCAGTTTCATTAACTAATTTGTACTCCTATACAACATCAGTTGTCAACTGCTATTCAGAAAATCTTAGTTGGGCTGAGCTGGTTCTCTTGTGAAATTGTGCTGGTTATCTTTAAGCTTATCAGTTGTTTGTCCAATTAAACACTTTCACCAGTATTTGATCCAAGTTGTACACACAATGTATTTGGATTACTGTCATTGTTCATCTACAAACTCAAAATAATCATTTTAAAGTATCTTGGGAGTGTGTAGAGTGTAACTATTCTAAATACCTTTATGATCCTGATGATATTTTTTAAAAATAATAAAGTTGGGAGGTTCCCTGGTGACGCAGTGGTTAAGAATCTGCCTGCCGGGCTTCCCTGGTGGCGCAGTGGTTGAGAGTCCGCCTGCCGATGCAGGGGACACGGGTTCGTGCCCCGGTCCGGGAAGATCCCACATGCCGCGGAGCGGCTGGGCCCATGAGCCATGGCTGCTGAGCCTGCGCGTCCGGAGCCTGTGCTCCGCAACGGGAGAGGCCACAACAGTGAGAGGCCCGCGAACTGCAAAAAAAAAAAAAAGAATCTGCCTGCCAATGCAGGGGAACGTGTTCAAGCCCTGCTCCGGGAAGATCCCACATGCCGCGGAGCAACTGAGCCCTTGCGCCACAACTACTGGGCCTGCGCTCTAGAGCCTGTGAGCCACAACTATTGAGCCCACGTGCCACAACTACTGAAGTTCGCATGCCTAGAGCCCGTGCTCTGCAACAAGAAGCCACTGCAGTGAGAAGCCCTCACACCACAATGAAGAGTAGCCTCCGCTCGCCGCAACTAGAGAAAGCCCGGGTGCAGTAACGAAGACCCAACACAGCCAAAAATAAATAAATTAAATAAATTTAAAAGAAAAATAATAAAGTTGGATCTTCCATGTTACAATCACAAAATTAAAACCAGTATTTAAAAGTGGAAAAGTATTAAAATATTATGGGGAAAAAAAAGAAGCAAAGAAAGAATGACAGATGATTACATATTAAAATATCATAAATAGAGAAATAAAAATTGGAAATACTTGCAACATGAATAAAAGAATTTAATATTCCAAGAAGCAAAGTACTTCACAAAAAAAAAATTTAAGAAAACTATTATAGGAAAATGGGTAAAATATGATCAGGCAATTCACTAAAGAAATTAAATAATGAAAAAACAAGAAACTGTAAGTTTAAATATTAATGAAACAAATGTAAATAAAACCATGATTCCATAGCTTTCCTATCAAATTTACAAAGATTAAAAGAAAATTATTTTAAAGATTAAATAATAAAAACACTGATCAAGGGAGTGGCAAACATTACTCCTGTTCATTATGAATGAGAGGATGAATTAGTTCAAACTTTCTAGGAGAAAATCTGGCTAACTAACTCAAAATGGATCCATGGCCTAAAGAACTAAAACTACAAACTACAGGCTTTACAACCTTGACTTAGCAATGATTTCTTGGATTATGACAACAAAGGCACAGGAAATAAAAGAAAAAATAGACAAATTGGACTTCATGAAAATTTTTCACATTGATGTGTCAAAAGACAATATCCACAGAGTAAAAGGCAACCTACAGAATGGGAGAAAATATTCGTAAATTGTATATCTTATAAGGAATCAGTATCCAGAATATACAGAGAACTAAAAACAAAAAACCAAACCACCAGATTAAAAAATGGGTAAAGGACCTGAACAGACAGTTTTCCAAAGAAGATATACAAGTGGCCAACACTTTTTTTTTTTTTAAAATAGTAGCCATCCTGGGCTTCCCTGGTGGCGCAGTGGTTAAGAGTCCACCTGCCGATACAGGGGACACAGGTTCGTGCCCTGGTCTGGGAAGATCCCACATGCCGCGGAGCAGCTAGGCCCGTGAGCCACAGCCGCTGAGCCTGCGCGTCCGGAGCCTGTGCTCCGCAACGGGAGAGGCCACAACAGTGAGAGGCCCGCGTACCACAAAAAAAAAAAAAAAAAAAAAAAAGTAGCCATCCTAACAGGTATGAAGTGATATCTCATAGTTTTGATTTGCATTTCCCTGATGATGCATCTTTTCACGTGCTTATTGGCCATTTGCAAATCATCTCTCCGATAAGGGTCTAGTATCCAGAGTATAGAAAGAACTCCTATAACTCAATAATGAAAAAGATAAATAACTCAATTTTTTTTTTTTTTTTGCGGTACGTGGGCCTCTCACCGTTGTGGCCTCTCCCGTTGTGGAGCACAGGCTCCGGTCGCACAGGCTCAGTGGCCATGGCTCACCGGCCCAGCCGCCCCCACGGCATGTGGGATCTTCCTGGACCGGGGCACGAACCCGCGTCCCCTACATCGGCAGGAGGACTCTCAACCACTGCGCCACCAGGGAAGCCCAATAACTCAATTTTTAAATGAGCAAAGGATATAAATATGTTTTTACAAGAAGATAATCAAATGATCAATAAGTACATGAGAAGTATTTACTGATACTGAATGATACAATAAGTACAATTCATCATTAGGGAAATGCAAATCAATACCACTTGATAGCCGTAAGGACAGCTATATTAAAAAAAAGGGGCGGGATCAGTGTTGGCAAAGATGTGGGGAAATTGGAACACTTGTGCATTGCTAGTGGGAATGTAAAATGGTGCAGCCACTGAGGAAGCAGTTTGGTGGTTACTCAACAGTTAAGCATTCAGTTCCCATATGATCCAGCAATTCCACTCCTAGGTATATATCCAAGGAACTGAAAGCAGGGACTCAGATACTTGTATACCAATGTTCACAGCAGCATTATTCATAATAACCAAAAAGTGGAAATGACCTAAATATCCAACAACTGATGAATGACTAAACAAAATGTGATACATGTTAAATCATGGATAAGCCTTGAAAACATTATATTAAATGAAAGAAGCCGATCACTAAAGACCACATATTAGATGATTTCATTTAAATGAAATGTTCAGAACAGGCAAATCCAGAGGCAGAAAGCAGATTAGTGGCTGCTCAAGGCTGGAGGGTTGGAGGGACAGGGGAATGACTGCTGATGGATACCGGATTTCTTTTAGGGGGGATAAAAATATTCTAAAATTAAACTGTGGTGACAGCCACACAACTCTGTAAATACACTAAAAGATGGTGAACTGTACACTTAAAACAGGTAAACTGTATGGTATGTGAATTATATCTCAATAAAGCTATTAAAAAACCTTACGAAGTATAAATGTGTAACTTCTTAAAAGGTTTTACTAATATTTCCTCCATGAAGACAACTGGTATTTAATTTCCCTACTTAGTACACTGCAACTAAATCAAAACTACTTTTTAAATACTTTAAAATAAATAATGAATACCTAGTGGCAAATGTTATCTTACATTCCAAAGCATTTCCGGGGTAATCATAGCACAGAATCTCACTCAGGAAAAATGTAATTGTACTGCATTCTGATTTAAAAGCAGCAAGCATACTTAAACTCAGTGAGTCCAGTTCTCACAAAGTGCAACAGAAATAGGGCAAACGCTACATGATCCAAGTCAAATAAAGGTTAAAAAGTGGTATACTTGGTTAGTGGTTTTTGCTTGCAATGAAAACTTCAAGTACTTAAAGAAGATCGGGTTGAATCACCTTCCGAAACTGAACGGTCCCATCCCACCCCCACAAAAAAAAATCCGGAAGAGAAACAGATGAAATATGTGAAGTGTGTGCTACTTTGACAGACTTCCTTATGTTTTCCACGTCTGCATGTCCAAGCCTAGCACATGTCAAAAACCTAAAGGGGCTCTGCAGGTCAGCTAGTCTTGGCTAAAACAGGACAGTAGTAACTTCTGGCTACAGGGTACCTGGTTTAAACTCTCAAGCAGCCCTGGACTCTTGTGTACTAAAATAGATTTTCAGATAAAAAGATTAAATGTTTGCGTACTTTTTCAGCTTCTTATCTATCTATAAGGAGTAAGTACTTTCCAACTTCTGTTGAGGAGAAATTATGTCTATGAAGAAAGAGTTATGTTTAGCAGTACTTAAAACTTTCTAAAAGTCTCTTCCAAATTAATAAAATACATCAGAACTGTCTAGTAGATAATCAGCTGCCTGCTTACCTACATAAATAATTCCCTCTGCTGAATACACAAAGTCAAGAAATTCCATTGGCAGCAGAAAAGGAGGCCAGTCCAGAGGGGAATCCTACTGAGACTGGTGACAAGGAGCAAGGCCAAAGCCAAAATCAGTATCAAACAGAAAAAGCAAGCCAAAAAGGGGAGAAAAGGAAAAGACTGGGTATAGGAAGGTCAGTGCTGGTCAGGAAATGAAAGGATGACCAAGGCCAAGCAACAGGAAACAAGAGAGAAAGATCATCTGATGAAAGTGAACATAAAATAACATGTAAACTTAATAATGACTGTAATCTTAAGTATCCACAAGACTCAATTTTTTTATGCCAACCAGTAATCTAAAATACATAGGACTATGTGGGGAAAGAAAACCTAAGGCAAAATTTCCAAAAGAATAAACAATTCCAACTTTACAATGCATTTAACCCCAGGACTCAAGCATGTCATTATTATATTTATTTCCATTTCTTCCTTCCAGATTAAGTTTTGTTTTGGGAGTTTTGATGGGAGTATAAATGGTGCATAAGATTGGACCTCCAAAGAGCCTGAAGCCTACGCCTGTTAAAGAGACATTCCGGGGAAACTGACCTGCACTGCAGCAGTCTAGCAGTTATGTACTGGGTCGTTACCAGTAACTTGTGCTTGGGCGTGATGATCAGTCTCTAGAACTTTTGAGAGAAGCCAGGAGGGATAAAACTCCCTGTGGATATAGCAAGGGAGTTTCTCTTGCTTCATGAAGACTTTGCTCCTTGCCAGTGGTATCATCCACAGCAAATATCCCTGTGGGGAACTTTCTGGGTACCTGCGAAGTTCTATCTCCATCTGAGAGAATGTTGTGTGGAAAGACTGATATAAAGGACATTTATTGCAGTACTGCTTAAGGGCATAAAAAAAAAAATGAAAGCAACCTAAATGTCCTTCAACTGGATATGTATATTACATTATGTTCATAAAAAAGAATGACGAGCTGATGAAATGAATTACGTTACATGTGCTGTTACCAGTCTCTAAAACATATGAACTGAGAAAAGCAAGGAACAAAATATACGTATACGCCATCATACATTTTGTGTTTAAAGATGACATAAAGTCCTTTCTAACTAATTCTTACACATAACCCAGCAGCCACTGATAAATGTGACTTTATAAAAATAAAAGAGTTATGCATGAAAAATAATACCATAAAGTCCAAAGATGTTTGTGTCCACAAACTGGAAAGCATACACAAGAAACGTATCAGTGGACAGCTCTGAAAGAAGAAATGAGTGCCTGGAGGAGACAGAGGTGAGAAGACTTAAGTTTTCACTTCCTCAGTATATTTACATTTTTTGCATACTCATGTATTATTTGCTCAAAATGAATGAAATAGTAAAGTAAATTTTAAAGTCGATCCAGATATGTATCTGCTCCCATACGCATATATACAAAGAGGGGCTGACAATGATCTTCCGGCATATTCTTACACACTGTTTGAATTTTTATCCTGAGAGTTTATTAATTGTATAATCCAATCTTATTTTATAACAGAAATACAGCTGTTGAAAGTATACAATCTTTGACCCTAAAATTCCACTGCAAGAGCTTGATACTATGTTGAAGAACTGTAGTCATATTTTCTAGGAGGTACTTCCCTAACTGCAATGTCTAAAATTTAGAGACTACTTATATTTCATCTATCACTAGAGAACTGGTTAACTGGATACATATCTACTGTGTGTGTGTGTGTGTGTGTGTGTGTGTGTGTGTGTGTGTATAATGTGATGCCAGCAATAATTAAAACTGATGATTTAGAGCTATATTTACTGACATGGAAAGATGCATAATATGCTTTTTTTAAAAAAAATCAACGTTCTCCATCCGACGGATCTATTTATTTATTTATTTATTTTTTGGCTGTGCAGCATGTGGGATCTTAGTTTCCCAACCAGGGATCGAAGCCACGCCCCTTGCATTGGAAGCGCGAGTCTTAACCACTGGACTGCCAGGGAAGTCCCGCATAATATTCTTGAATGAAAAAAAATAACGTCACAGTAGATTTCATTAATCATTTTCTCCATCACAGCTGTATACCACTGTATTGTAATTACCTGTTTACTTGCCTGTGCCCCTCAAAGTCTTTAAGTTCCCTAACGACTTACAACTATGGCCTGTTCACTGCTGAATCACCTATACCTGGCACAGAACCTGGCCCATTAGACATTCAATGAACAGAGACCAAATAAACTGTAAATACACATATTTGCCCTCCCGCAAAATTACAGCTAAAGAGAGACTATAATGGAACATCAAATATTTAAATGACTTAATTTTACATTTAAAAGAACCTTCAATGTTAAGTCAGCACTAGAAAACAAATACAAATACTCCTTACTCTGTGCTTAACATTTTCTTGGAAAATGTGTATAAACTGAATTTTTGGCAAACTGAGTCACAGGATAAGTATGCTAGGAGAGCTCCCTTACTTAAAGGGCTTCTTTCATAAAGTGAAAAAACTCCAAACAAATGTATTTATTCTACACGAGCTTAAATTTTGCACGATTTATCGGCTTTCCTTAAAACAGAAGCCTCATAAAAATAATTTTTCAATACCTACCTCCTCTTTCCCCTAAAATAATGACTTGCTTAATATAAACCATAATACCACTGTTTGACAAGTTTGGGTTTTTGGTTTTTTTTAAAAATCCCTTAGTTCTCTAGAAAAGCTATAAAATTCAGGTGTACAGAAACACCCAGAGTAGGCATCATGATGTGAAGAATTCCTCTCCTTAAGATTATTTGTTAGAATTCATGGGCTATAATAAAGTTATGGATTTTAAAGAGCTTATCTAGAGAGAGGAGTAACTGAGTTACCTTGAGTAGTTGTTAAACTATATAATTTTTTATTCACATAACAAAAAGAAACTTCAAATATGAAACAACCACAGAGTTTAAACAAACTAAATGTCAACTCTGGTTCAGAGACTAATTATATTTTCCTTAAGGTTAGAAATATAGGTGTGATCCCCATGTAAACTGATTCATTTACAAGGTATACTTTAGAAAATACTTTATTCTTTGTAGTGGCTCAATTTTTCAAATACCTGGGACTTCTATTTGGTTCAGTCAATTAACAAAGCTTGCATCTGCCTTTGGCCTTTGGTTTTGTTCAATTCTGTTCCTGGTATCAATTTAACCAGCCCATCAAACTTTGCTTCTCAGGGTATTTTCACAAGGCGCTGCTTTTCTATTCCAAAATATGCTCAAGTTTTTAAGTCTAGCAAGTTTAAAAGGAAAATTTTCAAATATGAATTTTAGGTACACCAAAAATTAAAAAGTATTAAATACCTGTCGACATTTGACAATATGCCAGGAAGTAAGGGGAACACAATTACTGCCCTAGAGGAAATCCATAATATCTAACCCATAAACCTTCACCAGAAAGACCCAAAGGACATATAAACATTAACCACATATACACTAATGTAGTTACATAATATATCTATGAAGAACTAACTGTTTTGCGGGGTGGTGAGTGAAGAGAGAATTACTGGAGTTGTATGTTAAGATAAGGTAGTTAAGATTTCTGAAGCTAAATGTTACAACCAATTTCAGCTGAGGGAAAACTGCTCCCAGCACAAGGTGCTGCCTGAGAACAAGCTCGGAAGGCGGTCTGATTTGATGGAGGAGGAGCAGCTGGATTAGTCTGTATTGCAGAATCGCCACAATAGACTAGTGTGTGAACACTTCCTGGGAATAAGGTGGGCTACTGATTAATAAGGTGCCCTGGGAATTAAGGTGTCCAGGTTTTGTGGACAGAGGACAAATCATGGTTCTAAACCAAAGTCAAGGTAAAGCCACTCAAAAGTGGTTATCAGCTGCTTTCAAAAGTTTGGCAGTTTCTCAAAAAGCTAAACATAGAGTTACCATATGACTCTGGGTATTTGCCTAAGAGAACCAAAAACATATATCTACACAACAATTTGCGCATGAAGTTTCATAGCAGCATTATTCATAATAGCCAAGAAGTAGAAACAACCTAGATGTCCACCAACTGATAAATGGATAAACAAAATGTGGTCTATCCATACAAAGCAATATTTTTCAACCATAAAAAGGAATGAAACACTGACACATGCACAACATGAATGAACACTGAAAACGCTATGCTAAGTAAAAGACAAATGGCCACATACTATATATTTCTATTTACATGACATGTTCAGAATAGGCAAATCCATAGAGAAAGAAAATAGATTAGTGGTTGCCAGGGGCTGGGAAGAGAGGGAATGTGGAGTGACTACCAATTGATACGGGGTTTCTTCTGACACGATAAAAATGTTCTGGAATTAGGTAGTGGTGATGATTGCATAGCCTTGTGGATACACTAAAAGTCAGTAGACTGCACACTTTAAAAGGGTGAATTTTATGGTACGTGATATATCTCAATTTTAAAAAGGGGATTCTCAGCATTTTTTCTGTGACAACACACCTGAAGGACAAGACATAACTCTATCAGTAAAAGCAGCCTACTACAGCAGGGATTGGTTTTGTGACTTTGACAATCACTATACTGAAGAATCTTGAGAAAATGATAACTTAAAGGTCTTTAAGCATTAAGATCAAACTAACGGGTGAAAGTCACTTTTTAGTGACAACTTCAAGAACTGCCTTGAGGTGACAACAGATATTTTAAGACAAAAAATATCACAGTAGTTTCTAAATAACAAAGAGATGGATGGCCAAGGCCTACTTAAGCTGCTGTGAAGGAAAGGATTTACAAATTGTTCTGAAAGAGGTAAGGACAGTAGGATTTTCATTCTCTAGCAGCAGCTAAGAACAGAAAAAGAATAAAAACATAAAGAGACAATGAGGGTTGGATTCAACAATACAAGGCACTACAAAAAAGATGACACCAGCCACAGGGAAGAATATATATTTATCAACACTGATTTGGCATATACAGTCCCAACTTACATATGGATCATATTTCAAATGTTTGTAAATCATAATTCTGAACACAATTGCCAAGAGAACTAATTTTTGAAAAAGTAGGTAAGCTTGCAAATGACCTACAGTAACTTCTAATAATTTGTCATTATTTCTATTTTCCTAGCTGAAATTCAGTTGCCGGAAGCCACCTCCCTACCATCTTCTCACACAACTGAGAGTCCCAACAAGAGGAATTCCCCTCCGACCTGTTGGCCACCACCATCTCAGCAGCACAGAAAATTCTGGATCCCTACTCCTCATGGAGGTGAGGCCAAAGGAGAGCCATCTGCTATCCAGAGCCACTGCTCTGCCATGGCAGTCTTCCATATGAGAGATATTCCTAAATCAGACAGGTGGATTTCAGAGGCTGCTTGTACCCTGATTCACCAATGTTCTTGTGATGGGAAACTGCCACAGAGACAATTAAGGTGCTCAGTACATGCTGATAAATGTATCCCCATATTGAATCACAGAGACTTCA
The DNA here is from genome assembly GCF_949987515.2 of Delphinus delphis. Lineage (NCBI taxonomy): Eukaryota > Metazoa > Chordata > Mammalia > Artiodactyla > Delphinidae > Delphinus > Delphinus delphis. The sequence goes on along the minus strand of NC_082700.1, from coordinate 4,160,142 downwards.
TCATGTCCAGTGGGTACAACGGAACACCTGTAGCACATGTATGTAGCACTACACAAGCAGCAGGAGCTCAAAGATGCCGGCAACAGAAAAGGTGCGGCGAGGAAAGGCATGGGAAGAAGTAATTCAGACCCACAAAATTTGTTGGGGTGTTTAAGAGCACACACAAAAAAAACCCTTTGTCCTATTCCTCTTGAAATGCCCTTTCTGGGACTTCCTTAGCAGTACAGTGGTTAAGACTCCACCCTTCCAATGCAGGGGACACAGGTTCAATCCCTGGTTGGAGAACTAAGATCCCACATGCGCTGTGGCGTGGCCAAAAAATTAAAATTAAAAAAAGAAGAAAGGAAACTAAGTTAAAAAAAGAAATGCCCTTTCTGATGAAATCTTCCCTGTCCTTCAAGACTCAACGAAGTGCTGCCATCTCTGAGAGGTTTATCCTGAAAACCCTAAGCAGTTGGGAGCTTCCATGTCTGTGTTCCAATAGCACCTTGTATTAATTATCATAATGCTTATTAAATTGCTATAGTTTATTTACGTTTGTTTCCTCAGTAGGTGTCTTCTGAAATAATGGAATATTTTATTCATCTTGGCATTCTCAATACCTTGTACAGTGCCTGGCTGATAGAAGGGTCCAGTAAATATTCGCTGAGTGACTGAGGGAATGGATTTCTTCCAATGTTAGAAGAAACAGTAAAATAATCAAATAAGCAAATGCAAAATGAATTAATTTGCCAGTTTGCTACTAAGAAAATGGGCTCTGGGACTTCCTTGGTGGCACAGTGGCTAAGAATCCACCTGCCAATGCAGGGGACACAGGTTTGAGCCCTGGTCCAGGAAGATCCCACATGCCGCGGAGCAACTAAGCCCGTGCGCCACAACTACTGAGCCTGCACTCTAGAGCCCGCGAGCCACAACTACTGAGCCCGTGAGCCACAACTACTGAAGCCCATATGCCTAGAGCCCGTGCTCCACAACGAGAGAAGCCACCGCAATGAGAAGTGCGCGCACCGCAATGAAGAGTAGCCCCCGCTCGCTGCAACTAGAGAAAGTCCGCGCGCAGCAACAAAGACCCAACGCAGCCCAAAATTAATTAATTATTTTAAAAAGGAAAAAAAAAAGAAAATGGGATCTAAGCATGAAACCTCAAAGTGGCCTACCCAGTGGATCTGAATGCACTGAGTATTCAGGCAGATAAATTCAACTGCAAGTAGATAAGAAATGCATAGTGAATATTCTGCTTGTCCCTTTCCATCACATTTTTTAAATGTTATAAGGAATATTCCTTATTGGGCATGCAAAATCCCCACTGATGGGGATTATTACATGTTGTATTTGGCATTTCTGACATCTAAAGAAATACTTAAATCAAACTGAGCCTAGATACAGGGTTCAGCAATATTCAGAAGAAAAACTATTCAAATCCTTCAGGGGAAATAAAGGGTTCCAACCAAGTTCTGATCACAGCTAAGGAATTAAAGCTGACTTAAAAGCTCTAGTGCAGATCAAATCAGAAGCATTCCTCGTGCTAGCCACCAAATGAATGGTTCACAGGATGGGAGCAGCCACATAAATCCCACACCTTAAGATGTAAACAGGAGGGAATGCCACAGTGGTACAAGGCATGTTAGGTAAGGGAGCTGACAAGTCTTTGGAAGCTACTTATTTTCTTTTTGGCAGTTGATGAGAACCCACATTAAAGCATGAGACTAAGAAACATGGATGTGTATTACTGTCTAAAGTAAAATTTTTGTCTTAGTGGTTGCTTACCTGATCTTGCAAAAGTATTTTATATTTTTACTTCCTCAAATTATAATACTAGGAAGGCCCTAAAAATGATCAACTCAAACCCCGTAATTTTAGAAATAAGGAAACAAAGGTCTACAAGGGCAAATGATTTGCCCAAGGTCATACTGGTGATCAGAGGCAGAGTCTGAACTCAAACTCAGTTCTCCAGTCTCCCCAACTTAGAGTTCTTTGCACTACATGAAGAATTTTCACATCCTAACATGCCCTATTAGAGTCTGGTCCTACACACACACACACACACACACACACACACACACACACACAGACATACACGTATACATGTGTGTGTGTGTATACACCACATAGCTACACACTTACTTTTGCAGCACTAGAAAAACTAGGGCTGTTCAGAAACATACTAAAAAAGTATCAGTTAATTGAAAAGACTAGTCCTGTGATAAGGCATTCATGTTTTCTGAATGACCCACTAAAACACCAAATCCCCATGTCTATGTTTATATTTATCTTAATATGAAGCATAATGGTTAAGAGCCTGGGCTGTGGAGTAAGAGACCAGCCTGTAATCCCCCAATTCCAGCTCTGACATTTAATTAGTCATGTAACCATGGACAAATTTGCTTAACCTTTTAAAACTTCAGTTTCCTCAACTATAAAACTGAAAAAACACAACTGACTTGTATGGTACTTGTGAGGATTCAACAGATGATGGCTGTAAAGCAACAGATGATGGCTGTAAAGGGCTCTGCCCAGATCCTAAGACTTACTCAGTAACTTAGCTATTATTATCATTACCACTGCCTACTAATCTCTGTGCTGTCTACAAAAGTGCCCCAACAAAAGTTTTCTGTATATTTCTCTCTCTCTCTCTCTCTCTCTCTCTCACATTCACACACACACAATCCCAATTATATAGTATCTGTTCTTTTGAACACAGAGTACAGCAGCCTAAGAACCCTATTCAAGAAAAGTCTTTTTGCTTTTCTTATTTGGAAATCAAACTCTTACCCCAAATTAATTTTTAAATTCTACAATGTTCAGTGCCAATAATGAGAATTTAGAATTTAAAAACACAAACTGTTTTCTGGTTCTCACACTTTTCCATTCCTTTAAACAAGATAAGTTTGGTTGCCTAAATTCTGCAAAGAGGAAATGCAATTGACTCAGAAAGAAAATGAATCCCCCTGCTTCCCACTGAGTACCCTTTTGGTGTTCAGACACAAAGGACACTCTCTATCTCATTTATGGTGACAGCGAGAGTGAATTATTCCCAAGATTTACTGTGCATTTATGTTTTAACTCTATTAGAATCTGAAAATAACACAACTATAAAAGGCCCCCTTTCCATGTATATAATCATGCCTCAAATAAAGTGTTCCACCTTCCCCACATTCCTTAAAATGCTGAGTTTACCAAAAGTGCGGTATACTAGCAGGAGAGTATTATTAATACTTAAAATCAAAGAAATGACCTTTCAAGTTGTTTTATTTCCTAAAACAATAATTTAAGCAGCTAACTCCTCTGGTCTAAATTCCATTACTAATTATTCATGTCTATGATGCTCACTGGACAACTGAAAGGATACATTTAGATACCTTCATTTTAATAGCCAAATATATCTAAATGAAATTTATTTCATCTTATTGTAAATCTCAGTATTCTCTTTGAAGGTGTTATTGTCTGGGTTCCTAGAGTTCTCTGAAATTCCAGTTGCAGAATATATAATTTCATTTGAAAGTAAATCAATACTAGAAACAAATTATTTGATCATCATCTTTTTATAAAAGATTAAACAGCCACAAATTTTATTTTACCAGGACTAAAATGCACTAAATTACATTTCACTGACATAAGATCAAAAGAGCTTCATAAATACAATGCTTCATTTTACCAGAGTGAGGTTATAAGAAGCCGAAAAACATTCCCTCTGGAGCACAAAAACTGTTTTAAGTTATTTTAAAACTCTCTTGACATTTCATCCTTTTTTTAAAAAACAGTTCTTCCTATATACAAAATCATTAGAGGCTACTGGAAAACGAGCCCAAAGAATTATAAACAAAAAGTTAACTTTTTCCAAAATGCAATGCTACCTACTTTTTGGTTATCATGAATGACAAAGAAGTGTTCATATATTATACATTCAGCTAATTTTAAACTGTATAATTTAATCTTCTAAAATTATTCTTAGCCTAAATTAAAACTTGACCATGAGATATAAAATGTGGTCAAAAGTACCTCTTGCTAGTAAACAATATTATAGTTTTTCATAAAATGTAAATTCAAAATTAATAAAATTTGTATGTTTTATTAGCTTAAATTGGTAATTGATGAAAATAGCACTGGTTTTTCTCAGAGAGATTAGAAAGAAATTAAGATCACCAGAATTTTATAAAAAAGATGACAGACTTGTCAAATGCACTACAATGTCTAATCTCATGGGATCAGGGATTTTATGAATATGCCCCAAATTACATAATATTGGGGGACAGGGAGATGGTGTAAGTCCTTTAAAAAATATTGTATGGGAAGTTAACAAGGATAACTTTTTAAATATGTACGTTATTACAGAGTAATACTTCAATGAGAAATATAATTAAACAACAGAGTCAACAACATCTCCAGAAGCTGATTTCTCAAGTGTCACCAGACTATCCATTCTGCTAAAGAGTACTTTTAAAGACATGCAGCACCCACAGTATCAAGTTTTCAAATCCCTACCTTCTGCATATACCAGTACTGCTTTACTGCTGCATGTAAGCACTGAAATGCACATTCCAAATTAATGAGAATTACTATCTTCTTCCTCTTAGAGTCCATTTTAAGTTATTTTAGAAAGATATCTCAGTAAATCTAAGAAAAAATGTTGAATAGGTAGATCCTTCCTTCGCCAGTATTTAGAATACTAAAGTATTTATAAATATGGCTTCCCCCCCAACCCAGGTAACTTCAGCTTTTTGAATGGTTTCATTTTTTTAGTGCTAATATAGTTCTGAACATACCCTCCTGTGTGATTTGGGGGGAAAAAAGCAATTATCTTAAACGTTAAACAGCAGCTAACCAAACTAACAGCGATGTTCAAGTAAACCTACTTTGTTTATAATAAAATCTAAAGATTATATAACAAGCTTTGACGTTCTCTTTCCAGCAGTTTCCTACAGTGTCAAAGGCGATAAAGACAACATCCGTTTTTAGAAGAGGAAAACAGGAGTTAATAAATTATATTTTCTCAACTAAGAAATGCCTTCTCTTTTGTCAATATCACAAGCTATTCACCTAGTGACAAAGGAAAAATGAACACTTCACCTGCCCGTTTCGGAAACTAAATTGGGAGCGTTACCAGTCATAGACTTAATATTTCTCGGGAAGAATATCTGAAGCAAAGAGATTATTGAAAGTTCATTGCCAGCTGCTACATCTGGGAGGAACGGCCTGAACAAGACTCCCCTATTTGTCATCAGCCTTTTTCCTCACCACCCACCCTGCACCAAACCCCCATTGTTCTAGGTAAAACTCACAGCTAATGATATCGAAAGAGTAACTACTACGTTTCTGCGGCAGGTGATCACCAAGAGGAACTCTTCAGAACCACACTGACTTGCTGATTTTTTTCCCCAAAATAAAATCCGAATTTGATCGTAAATCAATCACAAACTGGTGGGGGAAAAGGATCCCAGCTTCCCTTCCAGACTGATGGATGTCAGTCCAGAGGCGGTTCAGGAAAGCCCCAGAAGGTTCCCATAATAAATCGACCCTCCTTAAAGATCATTTAAACTGACGTTTCATAACGAAATTTTAAAGAAATCTGTACCGAAACCCCTGAAAAAAAAAAGTACACAGCTCCCTTGCCCGACGAGCGGCGCCAGGAGAGACAGAGGCAGCGGCTCGCCGGGTCTCTTACGGGCCCGGCCCCCTCGGCACCAGCTCCTCCCCGAGCCCGGCCGGCCGGACCCAGGCCGGAGGGAGGCTGCCCACCTGCCCGGCGCCGCCGCCCGCCCGACGCCGACACTCACCCATCCTTCCGCTTGGCTTTGTAGACGTGACCGTAAGTGCCTCGGCCAACTTTGCAGCCCTCGTATTCAAACAGGTCCTCGACCCGCTCCCGCTCGCTGCTCAGCTTCACTTTAAAGTCATAGTCCATTGTCACGGCCTGCGAGGCCGGGGAGCGGGGTCGCGGCGCCGCGGGGCGGGGGTGGGGACCGGGGAGGCTCCGGCAGCCGCGGCCCCCGGGAACCCGCCCGCTCTACGCCCGGCGGCCGCAACGCCGGCCCGGCCGCGGCGGCAGGAGGAGGCCCCGCGAGGGCGCCGGGGACATCCAGGGGGGCGGTGGGGCGGGGGCCGGCCGGGGGGGACGGCGCGGTCCCCGGGCGCAGAAGGGTGAGGGACGAGGGCTGGGGGCGGGGAGCGCGGTCGCTGCCCTTGTCCCCGCGGGCTGCGGGGCGCCGGACCCTGCGCTCCGGCCGCGCGCTCGGCCCCCGCGGCGGGCAGCGGCAGGACGGCGCGGCGGACTGCCCCTCGGGCGCTCGCGCCTCGCCGCGCTCACACACGTTCACACTCACTCACTCGCTCGCTCGCTCGCTCTCCCATCCACTCAGACAGAAAGGCAGCGCCGCACAACAGCCGGTACCTCCTCAGAGAGCGGAGGGAGGGGACTCGCGGAACACGGCCGCGCTGTCGCAAAAACGTCGCGAAGCCTCGGGCTGCTCGGCCCTCCCTGCAGCCCGCGCCGTGCCGGCCGGCCGGCCTCCCCCACCGGGACCCGCTCCCCGAGGGCTGCGCGGACAGAGCGCGGTAGCCGCTGCCCAGAGCGGCCGCCACACGCACCACGTGGGGCGTCCCGGCGGCGGCTGGGGCCCCAGACTACAACGCCCAGAATGCACGCGCCGCTGCCGTGGCCGGCCCCCCTACGGCTCCACCCCCCGCGGTGGGGTTTTGGCAGCGTTGCATGATGGGATTCGTAGTCCAAGGGGAGGTGAGTCGTTTCAATCTCTAGGGGAAAAAAATTTTTTTTTTTTTTTACAGCGATGTCTTTAGAGTCTGATTTGGGCTAGAAACTTAACCAAAGAAATTCAAGTGTGAGGGAGGCTAGTTTGTATTAGAATCACATTTTGCGCCACTTCCGAACTCCAGAGTTTAAAGGGCATTATCGTTATCGAAAAAAGTCGAAGTATTGGTCAACAGCTCACAGACTATTATTTGGTGTATTCTTGTCGTTCACAGTCTGATAAGGGCTGCACAAAGATAGCAATGTGTTGACACACATTACAAACATCAGTAAAAGTGAGTCAGCGAGGTGTGGCTACGCTGCTCCTGAAGAGCACCAGTCTTGTGACAGACGACCATCCCAGTGCGCCCCATCCTTTCAGAGGGGGCGTTATTTTGAGTATGACCTGTGCACCACTGCCCATACGCGCAGCAATTTTTAGCCATGATTACAGCAATTGATCTAAATCCATGGAAACCGTTGATAATTTTGAGGTAGGAAAAGTGTCAGCTGCAGGAGTCCTGATATCTTGATAATAATCCCTCATGTTGTTTTATCCCCCTTATTTAGACGTCTGTTTTTCATTTTTTGATTTTATATTAATTTTGTATTTATATTTATTTTACTTTTCCCAATCGCTATCGTTTCCACGAAAGCTCCCCAGCTCCCAAAGGACATATAATCTCTCCCATTTTTAACCTCCATCACACATTTTTTTCATTTTTCCTGTGGTACTCATCAAATTCTGTTTTGTCTTTTATTTCCTCTCCCTTGCTCGATTATAAATTCCTATAGGAAGTAATATTTGCATCTTCCATAACACCTAGTATCATGGCTTGATTTTGGTGCACAGTAAACATTTGTTGAATTAATGAGTAAGGATGTTTGTGTCCAAAATATCTATATACAAATGATGACCATGATACCATTTTATGAAAAATCCTCAGAAGGGATCTTATACAGATTTCCCTGGAGAAAAGAGTGACTTCACCACTGGTTTAAACAAAGTTGGTTTTCCTAGTACATCAAATACTGTTTAGTGTTTAAGCACACTGACCGGTTAGGTGGGCCTGGGTTTGAATCTTGATGGGCCATTTATTAGCAGTATGTCCCTGGACCCTCAATTCCTTTCTTTGCAAAATGGAGATATAAAAGACCTCAGCTTAGGGTAAGTGCACCAGAAAATTAAGCTTTCATGAATGGGGCGTTATATGTTTCCAGTCAGTGATGTCAGTTGGGTGATTCTCTAGCGGGACTGCTCCTTTGCATAATTACAGAATTCAATTCTTTTTCCTAAATATGATTTTAGAATAGACTTCCTGAAACATATATATTTTGTATTTCTTCAGTGCTGTCTTTTTGTCCAAGTTTTTACTCATAGATCTTGAGAAACCAAACCACCACGCTAGAGAAAAGGTTGTAAGAAGCATGAGACTGGGCTTGCCCCACCTCACCCCTGCACCTGTCTCCCACAGCCCCTGCACACGATATTCCTGAACCCTGAAGGTCTCTGGCTTCTTAAACTGTACTTTTGACTACTGCTTTGACTCTGTCCACCCTGTGGATGAAGATAAGACCTTCCCATGAAGAAACAGAGTGTTTTTTAAAAATAAAAATTGTATGGATTTAAGAGGTACGACGTGATGTTTTGATATACGTATACATAGTGAAATGATTACTATAGTCAAGCTAACTAACAGTGTTCTTACTATGAGTAATCCCGGGACAGGAAAGGACGCCAGCCTAGGACCAGGGAAGAGAATGGCTTGCTTTGCTCTCTGCAGCTATGGTGTGAGTTAGGGGTCTGGACTCCAGGTCGGGGGCACACGGTGGTGTGAGGTAAGCTGGCCCCTTAAAGGAGCATCACGATGGGGAGCAAAGGAAGAGAGAGCCACGAGGGCCCCTTAAAGGGGAGCTTGGCTAATGTGTCAGGAGCAGTACTATCTAATATCCAGCTTGAGGTTTTTCTTTTCTGCGTGGTAATTCCCTTCTGTTATCCCCGAGATACCAGCTGGGTCTTACCTGTGGAGCCTGTGTCCAGGCTTGGAGGAAAGGAAAGGGCAGCAGCCGGAGACTCAATTACGGGAGATAAGAAGTAGCCTGCAGAGCCAAAGCAATGAGCTGGGAAGCCCTTGGGGCACATGCTTGTATTCCAAAAACTTGAGGGAGGGAACCTGGTTTTGGGAAGGATTTCCTGTAGATCGGGGAACCCCAACCCCCAGGCCATGGACTGGAACCCCGTGGCCTGTTAGGAACCAGGGCAGGTGAGCGAAGCTTCATCTGTATTTACAGCCGCTCCCCGTCGCTCGCAGTACCACCTGAGCTCCGCCTCCTGTCAGATCAGCAGTGGCTTTAGATACTCTTAGGAGCGCGAACCCTCCTGTGAACTGCGCATGCGAGGGACCTAGGTTGCGCGCTCCTTATGAGAATTGAACGCCTGATGATCTGAGGTGGAGCTGAGGCGGTGAGGCTAGCGCTGGGGAGCGGCTGCGAATACAGATTCTCATTAGCAGAGAGGTTTGACTGCACAGACACCATAATAAATCAATTGCTTGCAGACTCATATCCGTGAGTGGCAAGTGACAAGCTGCATCTTACGGAGTAGACTGGACATAAGCAACACACTTCAGGTGTCACTGTCTCCCGTCACCCCCAGATGGGACCATCTAGTTGCAGGAAAACAAGCTCAGGGCTCCCACTGATTCTGCATTATGGTGAGTTGGATAATTATTTCATTATATATTACAATGTAATAATAACAGAAATAAAGTGCACAGCTCACCATAATGCACTTGAATCATCCCGAAACCATCCCCACCCCCGTCCGTGGAAAACTTGTCTTTCATGAAACTGGTCTCTGGTGCCAGAAAGGTTGGGGACCCTGCTATAGATCAAAGAATCAGGTTCAGACTTAACTGTTATTTGACTGAATTGAACACATCAGGGACCTAAGAGCTGCTGTTTCAGTTTGATTTTCAGCCTCCGGTCATCCTGATATCATGTCTCTTTGCTCCACGATGACCTCCAGTGACACTGTAGAGTCTGTGACCCTCGTTGGTCCATGTCCCAGACAATGCGCAAATCACGCTCATGCTTCTTTTCTTAAAATGTGGTTCTTTTCGTTCTAAATTTAACATCTCCAGTCTAAACATGCCTCTCAGACACCAGCCCCACATTTCCACTGCCTCCTGTTCAGCCTCAGGGGATAATGTGCTGTCATCGCAAACGTAAAATTTCTGAAACTGAACATACCATACCGTGTCCTGAACCTCCCAATTCCCCAGCACAGCGATGCCAGTAGACAGACGTTCTGTTGTTTTCCTGCCAACCCTACGAGCTCAGGCCTTCATTAGCTGCTCAGTGTGCTTCGTGCTCATGCCAAGTATACCTTTGTCCAATCCTCAAAGGCGGGATGCTTCCTCATACCATCTCTGACCTTTGCAGGCCTACCCATCCTCCAAGATACAGCTCAAATGCCTAAGTTAGTCATGCAGCCTTTCCTGGTTCTTACAACTGAATATGAAGTTTCTCTACCGTGAACTCCTACCCCAGCCCTGGCACCATTGCACTTTATTTGTAACTCACATAGAAACATCACAGCTGCCTTGTATTGTAGTCATTTATTTTATGTACTTAAAAAAATATCTTTCCTTTAATAAACACCTTAATGACTGAGTCTGTAACTTATCTTGTGTCTCCCCACAGTGCCCAGGACATAGTTTGCATAATTATTTAGAATTAGAATGTGTTTCACTGGCTTGGTTTCTATAAAGATTGAAATGGACCTTAATAATAATAAAAGGGGGGCAGTCCTTTTAAACCATTTGGCATTTTTCCTCAGTCCTGCCTCTGAACACATACTTTTTGGCAGCATGCAGAAGGATTTGGTGCTTCGTGATATATGAACGTAAGAGAGTCCTACTGGGCCTTCTCAGTGGTGATCACTTGCTGTCTCAACAACTTTTAATTCCGTTTTCTCACTCAGTATCAAAGTGTGATTTAAACGGAAAATATCTACTCTCCCTTCCTGCAGGTAGAATACACATCACCTTTATTATCGAAAAGCACATATTAAGCATCTATATTTGAGTGTAATGTTAGACACAAGAAATAGCAAGTTAAATCAATCAACGCTCTAGTCTTCTATAATTTTTCAAAGAAAATCCTGATGCAGAAAGTTTCTCAACTAACTCTATAAGCATCCAGAATTTAATTCAGACCTTAGAAACAGTCAGAACCAAAAAAACACTTTCAAAAACAACTTCCTTTCTCCCCTTCATCATGTGAGTGTCATTTGTTCTCACAGAGTCATTTGCTCCACATGACTCGACACATGACCACTAACAGTTGCTGAATTTGATTTAAGATGCCTGTCATTAGAGAATAATGGATTCTGCTTCTCAATTCCAGTTCTGAAAATCCCAGGAAGGGCTCTGGACCAACTAGGTTAGGGGCCCATCCTGGACCAGTGAAGTATGGCCACAGAGGCAGGGTCATATAAGAATATGAGAGCGCCTTCATTTGGAGGGATGAGGAAGCAGGGGGTAGGGAGCTCACAGGAGAAGGGAGAAAGCTCGAAGTACCACGAAGAAGTGAAACAGGGCAATGAATGGAAAGTGGGTCCGTGAGGAGATTCCTTAAATTGGGTGGATGGCCAAAGACGCTCTGAGATGAGGCTTCAGCTGAGATCTGAGTGATGAGAAGCAAAACCTGCTAAGGGGAGGGAGCAAAGTGGTCCAGGTGGATGGAGCAGAGGGACAGCAGGTGCAAAGGCCTTGAGCTGGGAGCCAGGGAGCAGAAAGAAGGCCTTGTGTGATAGGAGTGTCATGAGTGAGGGGGGAGGTTGTGTGACATAAGGACAAAGAGGTGGGCAGGCGCAGGTTATAGAGCCTTCTAACCCACTTCCCCTCTCAGCAGTCAATCTCACCCTTCCTTACATTGCCTGGGAGGGCTCTCAAAGGGCAAAGGTAAAGCGTAAGGTCTCTTGAAGCCTGAGCTCTACAACTGACACAACGTCACTTCTGCCACATTTTGTTGGTGAAAGCAAGACTCAAGACCAGCCCAGATTCAAAGCGTGGGCAAGTAGACTCCACCTCTTGTTAGTAGGAAATGCAGAATATCACCCATGCCTTTCCGTCTCCCCAGGCGCAGATACACATGAATCTGTAGATGTGGTGCAATTAGTTCCCTTGCAGATGGCTTTGGTTTTCTCTTGAAGGTAAAAGAAAAGTTCACCTGCTGTGAATGAGCAGACGGGGTGGAAGGAGAGAAAGCAATGGTTTCATATCTGAAAAGGCTGTGGGTTGAAAACAATCTTTCGGCAGAATCAGAGAGATAGCTGGCAGATCATCGTAGGACTTTCTAGCCAATGTCAAGGGCCCGTTTGCAGGTGCAGCTATGCATTGTATCAATATCCATCTGCCTTGTGAGATTTTCATCACCAGCACTCAACAGCCCAGGTGGAGACCGGGTAAAGACAGATGTGGGATTCATCCGGGGTTAAGGCCCTGCCAGCTGGGTATGATGAAAAGAAGATGAGGGGCGGGGAGTGAGGATTATTGGCAGCAGAGTAGTTAGAATAACGGACCATGACATTAAGCTGGGTAAGGAGGAAAATGAAGACAGGATTTCCCCTCTTACATCCTAATACTAGCTTGAAGTTTTTCATTTAATTTTTTGCAAAGTAATTTTAAAAATAAATACCTACCCTCATTCCTTGCTTCATTAATATCTGTATATGAGGCCAAAATCCTTCCATCAAATACATACTAAATAAAACAGACAGCTGAAAATGTAATATAACAGGTTAAAAATGATTTCTCCTTTTCTTAGCTGAGGGATTCCCATTCCAGTGACCGGTAAGACCATCCCAAACTGAAAACCTCTCCCATTTGTTGATGACGAATTCTGCTCTCACATTCTATAAGTATCAAAGAAAGTTTACCTCTTTAAATTGATATTCAGTACTATAATCTTGTCCTTTTCTCCTTGAATAAGCATATGACTTTAATTTTCAGTTCAAAATATACTTTGCCACACAACAGCATAGCAAGTCATCTCTAGAACACCATTTAGGTTTGTGTTCAGTTTTTCAAGGTGTAACATTACTCTGGATTCTCCTCTCATTCCAATATGTTTCACCTTCCAGGTAGCTGGACTATGTTACTCAGACCCAATCACGAGAAAAGCTGAGTCTTTTCTGGCTGGTTTCTGTGCAAAACTGGATCTCCTGTGAGCCACAGAGGTCTCTTTCTACCGAACATAAACACGCTTAGGTCATTTCTGCAACCACCTGATACTTGATACCTGGGGTTATTTGTTTCCGTGCAACTCCATGCCCAGAACCTCTGGGACTTTTTCACCCTTCGTAGCCTTTGCCCCTTACCAGCCAAGGTCAAGTTCCATCAGGTATTGTCCTTTGCTCTGAAACCATACATCCTGTTTAAATTTTAAAATGCTGTTTTATTTACATCATTACTCTGCTCAGAAATCTTCAAGGACCCTGTGTGACCTTTCATCACCTACAGCATAAAGTTCAAACCCCTTCCTCTAATATTCCAGCCTCTGTATTTACTTTAGCCTGACTTATGAAAATACCTTAAGGCAGCTTGCAATAGAAACGTTAGAATTAGATTAATCAGCTCCACATAGCTAAGTTTCCCACAATCTGAGCTCTTCTGTTATCTCTAGTAGGGTTCTAGCCAGTTTCCCCTGTGCTGCTTCCCATCAAATAAAACAGTGGTTCTTGACCTTGGGTGTCCACTGGAAACACCTGGTGAATCACCTTAGCAATTCTGGTGTAATTGACCTGGGCTACAGCTGGGTGTTGGGTTTTTTTTTTTTTTTTTTTTTTTTTTTTTTTTTTTTTTGCGGTACGCGGGCCTCTCACTGTTGTGGCCTCTCCCGTTGCGGAGCACAGGCTCCGGACGCGCAGGCTCAGCGGCCATGGCTCACGGGCCCAGCCGCTCCGCGGCATGTGGGATCTTCACGGACCGGGGCACGAACCCGTGTTTCCTGCATCGGCAGGCGGACTCTCAACCACTGCACCACCAGGGAAGCCCCTAGTATTGGGATTTTTAAAGCTCCCTGGTGATCCTAATGAGCGTTCAAGGTTGAGAACCGCTACATTAGGACAAGTTTATTGATTCTCCCTGAAACATTCGTCATTCCCCTCCTTCCCTATCCACACTCTCCCTTTCTTCTTTACTTCTCTAAACCCTACCCCGTCTTTGATATCCAACTCAGGTACTGCTGGGATCTTAACTTATCACCCAATGCCAATACATTCCCATAGCAATACCATTTACACTTATTTGGCACTTTGCATATACTTCTTTTTGTGTGTTTATCCTGTCTCTTCAATGGGATTCTAAGGTGTAGAAGGACAGGGCCTGCATTTTATAGCTCTTTTTGTCCCCAGAACCTAACACAATGCCTTTCCAACTAGGTACCATTGTGTGATTTATGGGAGATGGTGATGGTGATGACGATAATGATGATGATGGTGATGATGGTGGTGGTGGTGATGATGATGATGGTGATGATGGTGGTGGTGATGATGATGACAGTGATGGTGATGATGATGGAGATGGTGATGATGGTGGTGGTGATGATGATGATGGTGATGGTGGTGGTGACGATGATAATGGAGATGGAGATGGTGATGTTGGTGATGGTGATGATGATGGTGACGGTGGTGGTGACAATGATGATGGAGATGGAGATGGTGATGTTGGTGATGGTGATGGTGATGATGATGAGAGTGTTGATGGTGTAGCAGATGCCAAGTCAATGCTCTGACCATATCCGTTCAGATTTCTTTCTCTCTTTGTAGAGCTACCACCCTTAGGCTACTGGAACGCCTTTTCACACACAAAACTGAAGTTCTGGGAATTAAGCTCACCCCCACCTTAGTGACTGTGAGTGCAAGTATGAATACTCCAGCTCTCATGACCTCTGATTGGGACCACACTGGGGTAACTTGCACTGTCTCCTGTGTCCCGCTGAATTTAGGTCTGAACTGGTATTAAAACCCTGACTTAGGCTTCTTTTTTCCCAATTCTACTCCCTCACTCCCTTACTGGTGTTTCCTGGGAACACTTCCTAAATCATTTTCACATGAATCCTTGTCTAAGGTTCTGCTTTTCTGGGGGTAGGAGGGAGCCAACCTAGGACAGATGATAATATAATAGTAATAGCAGCTAATATTTATAGAATATTTTCTACGTGCAAGGCATTAACTCATTTCATCCTCAGAATCAGGTAGGTGCTATGGTTATAGTCATTTTACAGATTAGGAAATTGAGGCATGCAGAGATTAAGTAATTTGCAAAAGGTCACACAGATAACCAAAGAAGGAACTGAAAAAAGAAAAGGATAAACCTACAGGTCAGGCACAGTAGGGGATCAAATAAAATGAAAAATGAATTTCAATCAATTACCACTTAAGCTTTATGGGCAACTTAGAAACTAAACCATCATGTATAATAGTATCAGTTATGGCCTTGGGACCAGCTGCAGCAGCAGGGACTGTAGGTTGGCCCATCACCCTCCTCTTATAAAATTTCCCAGATGTTGTGGCTAATAAGAATTCTGGAGAAACTGTGCTTAGATGGAGTACCTTTATGCAAAAAGCAAGCGATCTGAACATTGCAAAGGTGGAAGACAGCGCCCTGCCCAAACCCACTTATAAGCTAGTGCATCTGTACCCCAGCTGCTGTGAGCATTGGATAACCATTCCAGATGCCACCTTCTCTTGTCCTCCTGCATCGAAGACCTCATCCAGGGGTAATGGGGGTACAAAAAGCTGGCCTTCTTGGATAACACTTGCTGGTGAATTGTGTGGGATCAGCTGAGGCTCATTCTTATTTCCTTGCCTTCCTGGCCAATCCTGCTTCCTTCACTCGCCTTTTCCAGAGAGCACTCCCCTCAGAAAATCACTTGAACAAGAATTCTTGTTTCAGGCTCTGTTTCTAGAGAACCTGACCCATGACAGTCTCTGGCTGAACTGGATAGGTGAGATTGATGAGAATGACATTGGGTACTTTCAACCTCCTTGCTCAACCTCCATTCTTCCCTTCTTCTGGTATGCCATCTTGTATAAAGCCTGGAACACTAAAAATGACGTTACCCAGGCTTTCTTGCAACCACAGCTCTGGATGCAGATTAGGTTCTGCCAGTTAAAAGGGTTCAACAAGATGTGGAAAACTGAGCTGAAGGAGAAGCTGTATTTCTACCCGCTTTGGGCTGTTTTCCTGTTGGTAAGCAAGGCTCTGGAGTGTGAGGATTTTCTGCAGTAGTGATTCAGCGTGGTTACCAGCTTTGACGGTGTTAAGAGATAACCCATGGCTCTGGGAACAGGATTTCTGCTGTTGGCTTCCAGATCGCTGTATTACAGCAGCTGATGCCGGACATTCCTGAAGCCAGGACTCCAGTGGCAACCTCAGAGGTGGTAGCTCTCCTCTGAGGTCGGTCCTGAACGTATGTGGGAGTTGGTCTGAGGCTCAACCCACAGCCCACACTCCTCTGTCCATTGCAATGATTTTGTAGGTACCTAATTCCCTGTAATAAATACCTTTCTGCTTTAAAAATGTAAAGTGATTTTTGCATCCTGCCTTGAATCCTGGCTGATTCAGAGGAAGAATTTTTAGCTGCAAGAACCCCAGTAAAATAACCTAATTAAAGACAGAGAATGGGGCTTCCCTGGTGGCGCAGTGGTTGGGAGTCCGCATGCCGATGCAGGGGATGAGGGTTCGTGCCCCAGTCCAGGAGGATCCCACATGACGCGGAGCGGCTGGGCCCGTGAGCCATGGCCA
Organism: Delphinus delphis; assembly: GCF_949987515.2. Taxonomy (NCBI): domain Eukaryota; kingdom Metazoa; phylum Chordata; class Mammalia; order Artiodactyla; family Delphinidae; genus Delphinus; species Delphinus delphis. Next base: position 4,143,582 of record NC_082700.1, on the reverse strand, counting down.
CTGAGCTTGTGCGTCCAGAGCCTGTGCTCCGCAGCGGGAGAGGCCACAGCAGTGAGAGGCCCGCGTACCGCAGAAAAAAAAAAAAAAAACAGAGGATGATGTAAAGGAATAGGAGAATCACACAGACCCATTTGTTGACAAAGTAACGGAGCCCCTAGGGAACTGGCAAGCTCTCTGTTCTTTTTCTAATTACTGTTTACATGCTCATGGCCGCCATCTGAGCGGTCTTAGCCTTTTCGTCTCTATGACCTTTCAGTTCTTTCACTCACAGTTAACCGACAAAATCTCCATGACAGAATTCCAAATTCCCAGAAAATCTGGAACATGTACCTTATCTCAAATAGCCATGGCCAGAGAGGTGGGGTCACATGGTCTAGAGTGGCTCCTTGCAAGCAGCTGGCAGGTTCTCTGAAAGGAAATGATGGACTTCTCTAGAACACAGGTTTAGGAGTTCGACTGCTCCATTTCCCTGGGCACATGCTTCTATCTGGAGGAGTTTCTGATAGAGTAAAACTCTAAGCTGTTGATGTAGGGGGTGCATTAGTTTGCTAGGGCTGCCATAACAGAACACCAAAGACTGAGCGGCTTAAACAACAGAAATTTCTCACTGTTCCGGAGGTTGGAAGTCCAAGATCAAGCTGTCAGCAGGTTTCGTTTCTTCTGAGGCCTCTCTCCTAAGCTTACATATGGCTGCCTCCTTGCTGTGCCTGTACATGGCCTTTCCTCTGTGTACACACATCCCTGGTATCTTTTCACATATCCAGATTTCCTCTTCGTATAAGGACACTGGTCAGATAGGATTAGAACTCACCCTAATAGCCTCATTTTAACTTAATTAACACTTTAAGGCCCTTTCTCCAAATGAAGTCACATTCTGAGATGGGGGCGGGGTGGGGGGGAGATTAGGGTTTCAGAATATGAGTGGAGGGGCACATTCAACCCATAACAGGGGGTGTCCTTGGAGGTGGTTTTCATATGCAGGAAAAGGCTATTAAGAAATTTCTCTTTAGGAATGGAGCACTGACCTAGGCTGCAATATGGATGGCCCTTTAAAACAGGGCTAAGTGAAAGAAGCCAGGTGTAAAAGGCTGCTCTCGGGCTTCCCTGGTGGCACAGTGGTTGAGAGTCCGCCTGCCGATGCAGGGGCACGGGTTCGTGCCCCGGTCCGGGAAGATCTCATGTGCCGTGGAGTGGCTGGGCCCGTGAGCCGTGGCCACTGGGCCTGCACGTCCAGAGCCTGTGCTCCGCAACGGGAGAGGCCACAACAGTGAGAGGCCCGCGTACTGCAAAAAAAAAAAAAAAAAAAAGGCTGCTCTTGCATGATTCCATCTATAGTAAATGTCCTATAAGCAAATGCACAGAGACAGAAAGTGTCTTAGTGGCTACCAGGGGCTGGGAGTGGGGTGGGAAGGAATGGGATGACTGCTAATGGGTGTGAGATTTCTTTTAGGGGTGATGAAAACATTCCAAAATTAGACTGTGGTGATGACTGCACAACTCTGTGCATATAGTAAAAATCACTGAATTGTACACTTTAAATGGGTGAATTTTATGGTATGTAAATTATAGCTCAATAAAGCTCTTTTAAAAAAATATTTTAAGAGGAAATTAATAAAATACTCTTTTAAAAAATCTTTGCTTTAAACAGTTAATATTCAACTTATCCAATTCCAATTCAATGCCCTACTTAAACCTTAGGCTTTTAAATCTAGTTTACAGCTCTCATTATTCTAGTAATAAGTAAACTTTAACAGTCATTTGGAATTAGACTCTGACAAAATTTAGGTCTCATTCACATACTTATTTAATTAATACTTATTTAATTAATCATCTTCAAACAAACATTTTAAACTGTTTATAAATGTAATATTTTTTCATTCATAAGTACTTCAAATGTTGGATTTAATGTCTTCCTGAATCCTTAAATAATAATCTTAAAATTAATCAGAAAACAATATGATGAGCCTAAATTTCTCTTAGCTGTTCTTATACTGTCCACAAACTTATTAAGATTTCAACTTAAGGGAATTCCCTGGTGGTCCAGTGGTTAGAACTCATGGCTTTCACTGCCGTGGGCCAGGGTTCAATCCCTGGTGGGGGAATTAAGATCCTGCAAGCCAGGCGGCACGGCCAAAAAAAAAAAAAAAAAAAGATTTAAACATAAAAGTCTAAATCAACATCTCAGTTTGGATTTTAAATTTTAATTACAGCTGTCATTCTAAGAAGCCAAAATCACTTAAACACTATAAGTACATAAAATAGCAAATATACAGAAAATCCTTTTAATGTTATGGTTTTCTTTTATACCTTTTTATTCTTCACTGTAAAAAGTCCTGGAGTTAAAGACGCCTACACACTAAAAAGGCCAGGTAGCATCCCAGTAAACGAGGTTAATTAGACCAAAGATTTTGGCAGGTTATGAGAGCTGGAAATACAGATATCCAGAATGATCCACCTCTCTGTCCCAATTATCATATGTAGAACCCTTTTATAGTCACTTTGTCTTGGGCTACAAAATTGAAGCAAGGTATTGGATTAAAGTTCCATACATTACCTGACTATCTATCCACAGAAATCTGCAGCCTGCCACCAGGTAAATCACTTGATGAGACTTTGTATATTTTGACTCTTAGGATATATACATGTCTTTTCGGTTTAACGTTTTAAAGTATTTGCACTTGATGGCGTATTACACTCATTACAACCCGTATAGGTATTTAAAATGATTTCTGCTTGAATTTTGGATATCTCACGTGTGATTTTCTCAGACGTGTACTCGGAATTCCTGAGGTCATTGTACTAACATGCATTAATCCTGTTTGTAACAAGTTTGCATGTTTCTCTGCTCATCCTTGCAGTTGGCTGAGGGGCATTTTGTGCCAGGTGCCATGCTGAGCTCTGGGACTCTAAAAATGAATAAATCCATTTGTTTGAACTGAAGGAGTTTGGACTCTTAGATGGGAGAGGACTATAATTGAACAGAAAATCATTGTAGGTACTCGTTCAGTGGCTGTCTTTTTCCATTCAAAAGGAGGGCACGGGCCTGGTTTGTCTTATCTTCTGCTGTTAGCATGAGCACCTAATTCCTAGTGGCACCCAGTAAATATTTGTTAAATGAGTAAGTGCTAAAATAATTATACAGAGGAAGCTAAGAGAGCCACCGTACTAGGGACATGGGCCTAGTTTTATGCGTGGCTGGACGATGGGGTTAGAGTGCCACTTCAGAGGTATCAGAAAAAAAATCCCTTGACCATGAGATATGAAATGAGTCCTGGGAGATAAAGGAAATTAGGTAAAAGTGGGGTTGGGGGTTGCTTAATTGAACTTCAAGTAGTTCCAGAATGCCAAGAAGCACCCAGTCTGTAGTGGTATACAGCAGAGATATCGTGAAGGGCCTTGAAGACTGCATCGTTTATATATTTCCATTTTCGTATCTATAACAATATGCCGATTTAAAAAAAATCTTGTCCCTTCTACCCGTACTACACTGGTAGCTCATGGATGCTAAAGTTTGTTACCCAGGCGCTAAGCATGAGAGCCGGGATAGATTAGCTCCTCCAAAGTTAAGGCAGGAATGAATGAACGAATGAATGAATGAACGAACGAACGAATGAAGAATCACAGCACGGTGAGCACGGTGCAATGATTAAATCTTCTAGAGGGTAGGGAAGTCGGGGAGCCTATACCAGGCTGGGCAGGGACTCAGTCAAGGTCGTAACTAGTGGTGAGGCGAGTTTGGTAAGCGTCACATCTCAGAAATAAAACCAGAGACACGACTGTGGGGAGGGGTTGTGGGTTCAAAGTGCATTCCTAGCGGGAATTCACTTTTTTCACTGAAATCCGAGTAGAGGCACTCGAGAATTGATTAGGGTTTGTAATTTCCGATTGGCAATAAGGGAAAGCGCCTGGGTGGTGAGCTACGTGGTACCCAGGCAGTCAAGGGACAAGAACAGACCGCTGGGTTGCACTCCAGCCCAAGTCGTCCTTGGGCCGCCGCACTCCGGCTGGAGAGGCGTCCACGTGACATCAGCGCTGGCGCGAGCGCCGAAACCCGGAACGCGGCACGCGGCATCCGGGATCCCGCCGGACGCAGTTTCCACTCGTACAGGCTAGCGCCCGGCGGCGGCTGAGCGTCTCCTGTCGCGCAGGGGGTGGCCCGGCCGTAGGGAGAGACGGGTGGGGCCTGTCGTCCCTCTTCCAGAGCCTCCGCTCCGGCTGGACCGTCCCGCTGCAGCAGGCTCCTCTTCAGCAGACGAGCAGAGGGCGCAGCGGCCTCCGGAGGCGCGGATGCGAGCTCCGCCCGCCGCCCGGTCACAGCCTCCGGGGCCGCACGCTTCTCTCCAGGTAGCGGGAAGACGGCCAGGTCCCCGGCGTAGTGAGCTCGGGGGAAGCTCCGGGCCCTCCGCGGCTTCCGGGAGACGCGGGGACCGCAGGCCCTCCCTGGGCCCCGCCTCTCCTGATTGGCTACCTGCGGTCTAGATGCCCTGCCCTGGCCGGTGATTGGCTCCGAGGCCCCGCTGTCACTGGCTTCCTTGTGGGAATCTAGGTCGCTAAGGGAAGCGTTACTCCAGGACCGGTTGGGGAGAGGTTGGTTGGGCACGAGTCCAGTTTGTTTATTGTACTGGGGGCCCTACCCCGGCGCGAGCTTCTGTCGCAACTTCCAGGAAGAGAACCAGTATCGGGACGGAGGGCAGGGGTGGCGAGCGAGTGAAGGTTTAGAAGTAAGCTGGAGGCCCCTAAGCCTGGCAACCCCCGAGTGGGAGCGGGGTGGGAAGGAAGGCCTTGAGAGAGGAGTTGTCACCCCAAGAGGGGTGACGGTGGAGGAAAGAAAGGCCTAGTTTCTGTTGTGGCAGAAACGGGCCGTGCGGGAGATTTCCATGACCTAATTGTTTGGGGATCTCATTTTCTAGGTGAGTTTCTAACAGAATCCACTGGAGATTTTGCTTTAACTTTACAGTAGAGTTGGGAGACGACTAGCCGTTCCTAGCCTTCAAAGAGGCAACTTGTTGAATAATTCGACTCTCTTTTATCGCTTCAGATGGGCAGCTGTCAAAAAAAGCACAAACAGTGGAAGGATGGATACCATTGCATATATTAAAAGTATGTGGAAAGGCAAGTAAGGTATTCACGTGGATTTAATTGTGGTTAATTGCACGAGAAAATTACCACTTAAGGAGAAGCTCTTAAAGTTTTGAATACTATTAAAGTAGCTTGACTTTATGGTAGGTTTCAGATATTTAAACTGTTTAATACAAAAAGCTTATTACTGCTGTACCTACCAAATATGCTCTTTGCTAATGATGGTCTAGTCCTAATTATTCTGAAAATGGAAAGAAATCTGTAGTTTTTGATAATGTTAATTTGCATGTGACTGGATAGTGCTACTAGATCTTTCCTTAAAAAATGACATAGGGATCACTGTGAAAAAATCCTTTGAAGTTGTAATCTAATGTCAGAATGTGCATGAGAGTGGTTAGTTGCTAACTCATACAATAATTTAGACTTGTAGGCTAATTTCACTCTGTTTTTAAAGTAGTTTGCTTATTAAACACTGAGTCCTAGTTACCGAAGTTGCTTCCCTGGTCACCTAGTCATTCGATCCTGCAGCCTTTATTAAGTCATGTGCTGTATTACACATACCCTTTAGTGACATACCAGAAATTGTCAAGGAATGGTTTATTTCAGCCACAGAACACCCAGATTAGCTCTCGAAGGTAGACCTGGGCCCTACCCTGGAAAATTCTGACCTAGGATTGGGGGTGAGCTCTGGGCATCTGTAGTTTAAAACATTTCCTCAAGGGTGTTTGATGTGCATTCCCAGTTGAGAACTGTAGCTTTAACGACTTAGTAAATAGATGTGTTTAAGAAATTCTAAGATATTTATGAAACAATTACTTTCCTCCCTTGATTTCCTTATGGTTTAAAAGTAAACTTCTCAGGAATGACATTTCAGTATAATCCAAAAGCAGTGTTTGCCTAGCGAGGTCAGGAAGTTTCACTGGCACTCAGAGACCTCCGGGACTAACCATTCCAGGCTTAGGAACAAGGTTTCCTGTGGGGAAACCGAAAAGCTCTTACGTGCTTTTACAATCCCCAGAGCTGTGCACAGTGTTGTTTCCTGTTGGCTGTAAGAGAAATCAACTCCAGGTCTGTTCAGCTAAGTTATTTTTACCTCAGCAAAGTGCAGGGGGGGTAATATTACATTTATGAACTTTTTTGGGGAAGAATACCCTTACTGGAAATAAATGTAAATGATACCCTCTTGATACCCAATAGTCCTTTGCTTATGAAGTAAAGAACGTGCATAATGCAAGCTTAGAATTTGTATGGTAATGTGAAATACCCGGATATTTGGAACATCAGTGGGGGCTTTTGGGCCAACAGGAGAGTCAAAGACGTAGAAAATGAGATAATCACTTTGATTTTCAGCTATGAGAAATGTGTGGTGAAACCAAATCCAATCTGACTTAGAGGATGGCTTTAGGCAAAGAAGTAGGTCCAATTGTGTTCTATCACCTAGGAGCTGCTATTCATTTTATATGTAAGTTCTTCACTGCAAGATTGGGCATATGAAGTATTTGAGTAGCGGACAGAATTTTTAAATGAAAATGAAAAAACGAAGTTAAAATATGAAGCCATGTGTAGTCCACGGCTAATACCTTGAATTTTGTATATACTGTTTGAACAGAAAGCCAGGAATCTCAGCATGAATTGGTCTAGATCTAGACCAGATGGTGGTGGTGAAGAAACCTCATCTCAAGACCAGAATCATCATGAAAACGAGAGAAGGTGGCAACAAGAGCGTCTCCACAGAGAAGAAGCCTATTATCAGTTTATTAATGATCTCAATGATGAAGATTACCGGCTAATGAGAGACCATAATCTTTTAGGCACCCCTGGTAAGAGATGGGTAAAAGAGGAAGTACCTTTTTCAGCATTATTAGAAGTTTCAAAATAAGGAGGGGTTTTTACCCCATCTTCGCTCTCTCAAAATATAGTGTACTGTTTTTGTGACCTTAAGAGCACTGTAACATAACAACATAGAAAATCACTGGCTTACTTCTGTATTTTATAAGTAGGTAAGAACATTGAACATATAGCACTGTTACACAAGTGTCAAACCAACAGGTTAACATACATGATAGTGTCAGATATTTATGAAGTCCTATGTCTCTTAAGTAATATTTGTACAAATAAAATATTATTCATTTAAAACCTAATTCTAACTCATTTGAGGTCTTATCATTTATTTATTTATTTAGCTGAATTAATGACTCCCCAAAAGTTCAATGTGCTCCATTAATTTTTTACAAATTAATTTCACAGATGAACTAATTGAAACTGTATGCTTGTATATATTTGTGTGTTGCATATTTGCATTCTGTATACATATATAATGAAGGGCATTCATTACCCATATAATGAACTAGGTAGAATTCAAGTAAATACAGATTTGAAATTTTCTCTAGAAGTACTCCCTTCTTAATTTCCTTTTAACTCTGACGAAAATCCACAGAATTATAGCTTATAGGTTCTAAGTATATCAACTAGGAGCACTTCATTAATGATTCAAATTAAATCTTATTTTAATTTAAATAAAACATTAATAAATGAAACAACGAAAATGATGTGTATTTGCATGAATAAACGTTTTTTGTTGTCTTCAATTTATAGAACATGAAAACAATAGAATGTCTTCTACACATTGCTAAAGATTAGTCTTACCCTTCATGAGTTTTCATAAAACTTAGTAATTTAAAGATTTTAACTTTAGTGGGCACTTTTCCATTGTTTTAGGAGAAATAACATCAGAAGAATTACAGCAACGTTTAGACGGAGTCAAGGAACAGCTAGCATCTCAGCCTGACTTGAGAAATGGGACAAACACCAGAGGTATTGTAGATTCCTTTCCATAAGGAACAGGTTTGATTGGAGTAATTGCAGAAATGAACTTACAGGACCTTGTACAATGTTTGTTTTTAGTGTTTTCCAGATTAAATGTGATAATCATTCAGGTAGTATTTACATATTATATGCTGAGCAGTATAGTTAGGTAATACAGGACAGGGGTTGCATATAAAGATGTCTTACACACCCATTGCCTTCAGGGAGCTCATGTGTATGAAATAGTATACAATTAATTACCAGCAGAGTTCTTTTTAATCTTAGACTTTACACACTACTGTTTTTTTTTTAAGTAATATAACTAAACTTACCTTCTAAAAATTTATACAGAACAATACAGAAAGACTGAGTCAGGAAAACCTATTTTTGTTGCTTTGTTTTATTGGTTTTGTGTTGTGTCATTTTACTGAACAGACTAAGTCATAATATAAGAAATTCTTATAAAAAAACAAATCGGGGCTTCCCTGGTGGCGCAGTGGTTTGGAGTCCGTCTGCCGATGCAGGGGACACGGGTTCATGCCCCAGTCCGGGAAGATCCCACATGCCGCGGAGCAGCTGGGCCTGTGATCCATGGCCGCTGAGCCTGCACGTCCGGAGCCTGTGCTCCGCGACGGGAGAGGCCACAGCGGTGAGAGGCCCGTGGACCGCAAAACAACAAAACAAAACAAAAAAAAACAAATTACTTGTAAAAACACAAAATTCAAACTAAACAGAAGTGTATAGAGTTAAAAGTAAAGCCAACTTTAAGGTCCCTCTTACCAGTTCTACTTCCTTCTCCAGAGGTGTTCGTTAGTAGTGGTTTCACATATTACATCAGGATCATGGTATTGGTTAGGGTGAAGACTATTAAACACCCCAAACGCATCGGCTGATGAAATGGAAGTTTACTTCCGTTTTGTGCTCAGTCCAGGGCAGACACACGTCAATCCATAAAGCCTTCTGGGACCCACGCAGCCAGCACAGTGCTTCTACAACTGTGCTGTCCAGTGCGGTAGCTACCGGCCACATGGGCCTATTTAAATTTAATAAAATTGAAAATTCAGTTCCTCAGGCACATTAGCCACATTCAAGTGTTTAATAGTCCCCTGTGGCTAGTGGCTTCTGTACTGGACGGCACAGGTACAGAACATCTCCACTGTTGCAGAAAGGTTCACTGGGCACTGACTGCTGCTCCAGGTATGGTTTGCATGATCAAGCTAAGTCACAGCCACTTCTAGGTTCCAGCTGGCAGTTCCAGGTTCCAGGAGAAGGCCCAGGCCCCTGCCCGGAAATGAGCTCTCTCACTTCTACTCCCGTTCCATTGATGAGAACTTAGTCCCGTGGCCACACCCAGATGCCAGGTTGTTCACAGGACACTGCAGTGCATTTCCAGTGGAAGAATGGGGTGACGGATTTTGTGAGACATGAGTGACCTCTTTCACACACTGCCATCACTATATTCTAGTAATTAAAGAAAGAAGTGGCATCTGGAATGACTTCATGTTTACCTGCCCTTTACTTATATCTTTTTGCAAATTAAAATGGAAAGTGGATGTTAACCTTTTTCTTCTTCGTGTTTAGATATGCAAATTGTACTATATTGGTATAGCTGGTAATACTGGCCCTTTGAATATGTTTTGATGGAGAATGTACTCGTCACGTGTGCAGTAGCTTATACCTTTAGAATGTGGCTGCGGTTGCTGTCTTTATTGATGCCAGCAGCTGATTAACAGGTTTAACTTTAATATTTAAAAAAGTTTTTTATGAGAGATTGCAGTAATGAAATAAAATCAAAGCAGACTCATTTAACAACTGTTTTTGAGAAGAGCGAACTTGGTAAAGTCTGTGTAGTTAATGTGCATTAGAATGCTTTTCACTGAGTTTTGTACTTTATATAATCCACTGGTTAAAATGGAAAACTTAAAGCTTCCCACAGTAGCACTATCATACTCAAAGAAGTTTATTAGGGGCACATTTCTTTCTTTCTTTCTTTTTTTAAATGTGTATATATTTTAAATTTTATTTTATTTTTGGCTGCGTTGGGTCTTCGTTGCTGTGTGTGGGCTTTCTCTGGTTGCAGTGAGCGGAGGCTGCTCTTCGTTGTGGTGCGCAGGCTTCTCATTGCGGTGGCTTCTCTTGTTGCGGAGCACGGGCTCTAGGTGCACGGGCTTCAGTAGTTGTGGCTCACAGGCTCAGTAGTTGTGGCTCGCGGGCTCTAGAGCGCAGGCTCAGTAGTTGTGGTGCACAGGCTTAACTGCTCCGTGGCATGTGGGATCTTCCTGGACCAGGGATCAAATCCGTGTCCCCTGCATTAGCAGGTGAATTCTTAACGAGTGCGCCACCAGGGAAGTCCCAGGGCATATTTATTTCTAAATCGATTCATTCAACAGTATTAATTGAGAGTCTGATTTGTCCCAAATACTGTTGTAGAGGTTGGGGATTTAACCGTGAGTAAAATAAGGCAAAACTCATTGTCTTCATGCAGCTCATGTTCTAAATGAACAGAAAATGTATTTTATTGTATTATATATAATGGCTAACATTTATTGAGTGCTTCCTATGTGCCAGATATTATACTAATCATTTTATATACAGTGTCTTATTTTATCCTCATGATAATCCTTTGACATCTGTACTATTATTATCAAGTTTACAGATAAGGATTTAGCCAGAGAACTTAAGTAACATGCCTGAAGTCTCCTATCCTCACATGAAGATATGATGTGGTTCTAACATTTTACTCATGAAGCCATATTTCTTGACTTATACATTTGGGGCAGTTTCTGAGAAATAGGATAAAATTCTTAAGGTTGCCAAAACACCTAATTGCAAAAAAGATCGAGTTACCTTTACCAAAGAATTCTAAAAATTCAAGATAAATTATACGTAAGTTTTGCCACTGTATTTTATTGATACTGCCATATGAATAACGCAATTTTTAAAATTTTTATTTAGTTGCAGCAGGTCTTAGTTGTGGCAGGTGGGCTCCATAGTTGTGGCATGCGAACTCTTAGTTGCAGCATGCATGTGGGATCTAGTTCCCTGACCAGGGATCAAACCCAGGCTCCCTGCGTTGGGAGCGTGGAGTCTTATCCACTGTGCCACCAGGGAAGTCCCAATAAAGCAATTTAAATATACAGTTTTGATACTGGATATATTTTTCCTTTGCCTTAATATTTTGCCAATAACAGGCATATAGAAAGCAAGAGTGAGGATTTCTTCACACCTTTGCACAAATAGTATTTAAAATTTTATAATTTTGATACAGTGTGTATTATAGTATGCTTATAGTATACACCTTTCTTTTAGAAAGTTCAGCTTTTTGGCCGTTTTTCATTCATTAAAATGCACAGATGTTCTTAATTATATTTTTAATTTAATAAAAACGTAGTTTATCTTACAAGCTTTCAATAAAGATCTAAAGATAGATTTTAGGAATTGATGTTAAGTTGATTTGGTTTGCTTTCCAGACTCAGGGGTCCCTCGAGAAAGTTCAAATGAAGAGTCTCTGCTGGAATGGCTCAACACCTTTCGTCGCACGGGAAACGCAACTCGAAGTGGACAGAATGGGAACCAGACTTGGAGAGCTGTGAGTCGAACAAACCCACACAGTGGAGAGTTCCAATTTTGTCTGGAAATCCACATAAATCACGAGAATAGAGGATTTGAAATGGACGGCGAAGATTATGTGGGCGTTCCACTTTCAGATGTGAGCCAAGATCACACCACAGATGGGCCACAGAGATCAAGTAGCCCTGTGGCCAGGCGAACCAGGAGCCAAGCCGCAGGGGCTCTCAGTGGTAGTAGTGCCGGCGTTCCGAGAACTAGGCTTGGATCGAGGGGGCGGAGTTCAGTAGAAGGATCTTTGTCAGCATTGGGAAGATTAAGAAATGGAATTGGGGGGGCAGTTGGCACCCCTAGAACTGGTGCTGCACGCGCTAATCCATCAGGTGGTAGTGAACTCAGGCAAAGGGAGGGGCAGCGATTTGGAGCAGCCCATGTTTGGGAAAATGGGGCTAGAACTAATGTCACAGTGAGGAATACAAACCAAAGATTAGAGCCAATAAGATTACGGTCTACTTTCAATAGCCGAAGCCGGTCACCGATTCAGAGGCAAAGTGGCACTGTTTATCACAGTTCACAAAGGGAAAGTAGACCTTTTCAGCAAACTAGTAGGCGGTCTGTTAGGAGGAGAGGTATAACTCGTGTCTTTCTAGAGCAAGGCCGAGAAGGCAGAGGTACCGCATATACTCCATTCTCTAACTCAAGACTTGTGTCAAGAATCACAGTAGAAGAAGAAGAGTCCAGCAGGTCCTCCACTGCTGCACGACGACACCCAACAATCACACTGGACCTTCAAGTGAGAAGGGTTCGTCCTGGAGAAAGCAGAGACTGGGACAGTATTGCAAATAGAACTCGATCCAGGGTGGGGCTGGCAGCAAACACAGTCACTATCGAAAGCAGTAGTGGGGGCTTTCGGCGCACCATCTCTCGTTTAGAGCGCTCAGGTATGCGAACCTACGTTAGTACCATAACTGTTCCTCTTCGTAGGATTTCTGAGAACGAGCTCGCTGAACCATCATCAGTGGCTCTTCGATCAGTTTTAAGGCAGATCATGACTGGATTTGGAGAACTGAGTTCTCTAATGGAGGCCGAATCGGAGTCAGAGGCGCAGAGAAGTGGTCAGCGTCGGCCAGAGACACACTCAGAAGTGAGTCTCCTCGGTGAGGCCGTCAGCCAGCACAGGGGAGGGTCCCCCCAAGGCAGGTGGACCCGAGAAGACAGCCCTGACACCCCGCCTCGTGCCCCACACAGAGGTGGCAGGCGGTCGCAAAATTCAAGTAACTTGGTGGAAACTGGCACCCTACCTATCCTTCGCCTCGCTCACTTCTTGCTTAATGAAGGGGAGGATGATGACCGCATGCGTGGTTTAACCAAAGAGCAGATTGACAATCTTTCCACCCGGAGCTATGAGCACAGCAGTATCGATAGCGAACGAGGGAAAATCTGTAGCGTTTGCATCAGCGACTACGTAACTGGAAACAAGCTCAGGCAGTTACCTTGCATGCATGAATTTCACATCCACTGTATCGACCGGTGGCTCTCAGAGAATTGCACGTGTCCTATCTGTCGGCAGCCTGTCTTAGGGTCCAGTACAGCAAACAACGGGTGACATGCTGGATCCAGTCAAATGTTGCATCTTAGTAGAGCTGAGTATTCAGGCGTTCTTTTGTTGAATTATTTGTGATGAGCTAACCAGGATGAAAAATAACAGATGATTATAGTTTGAACTATTTTTTTGTGTGCTTTTTTAACTTGTTAAAAAGAGAAAATTTATAGAAAATTTAAAATGCAAATGTTAAATTATCCTAAAGTACAGAATAGTTAATATTGCTAGAACCAAATAACTTTTAAAATGTTTTTATTTTGGTAATTTTGTCATGCTAAGCACTTTTGTATCTGCACAACTCAGTAGGTTACAAATCAATATTCTTTTTCTGAGAAGTCCAGCAGATTTTGCTTGGACTTTCAGGCTTCGTACCATGTCCAGACATTGGTGTCTAAATAAGCCTTTCTTTAACTTTTTATTCTAAGGACAGTATCTTTTCATGAAAGAATATTTGGCTGAATGTTTGCTAAATGCATTAAAGTTACTTGAAATATTAAATTTAATATGCAGCATATCACATGTGTATATATAGGTATATAATTTTAAGGTTAACGTATTCAGTCTAAAAACTACCAGTTTGGTTCTTATTTTAAACTGTTGGGCTATTACTGCATATGGCACAATGTTTAATACAGGATCATCTCTGGGAGGAAGTAGATTAAGATATTTAAAAATAGACATAATTTATGAAGCGTCTCTGACAATCTGACTTATTAGACAGCAAGCAATATATGACACTGAACAAGTATTTCTTTTTTCAGAAATGGAACGTGGACATTTTAGAACAGAGGTTATTTAACTTGAGTTCTACCTTTTTGTGACCTTTTTGAAAGTGCAAACAATTTTTTGGATTACATTAAGTAAGATATACAATATGCATGGTTTTCAAATTTAGTTTAAAATCTAAAAACAAGGGTCTATAAAGAATCAAATGCATAGATAATATGTTAAGTTCAATTGGAGACCAAAAAACTCCAAATGAAACAATAACAACAGCAAAAAAAGTTAAGAGAATGTAGACTTTAAAACACAAAGTATGCATTGAAGATCTGTTTCTACCAATAAATATTAAAATGTGTCAACTGTTCTTCTCTATTGGTCCACCGTGGTTTATTCACTGAAAGAAGTAGTTATTTCGCACTAACTCGATGCCCGGCAGTGTTACTGGTGTAGAGGATTCAGTAGAGGACAAAGTCCCTGTCTTCAAGGGAAAGACATCTTTGCTCTTAGAAAATTGGAAATCGAGCAATACAATGAGTTATTGTTCTGACTTTGATGTTTGTTTATGAATAAATGACATAGCTTGCTATGGTGATACCACTTGGACAAAATCACAAGAACAGATACCTCAAGGCCGATTCTGTGAAATTTAGGTATATCTCAAGGTTTAGTTTTTGTTTCCAATTAGTGATTATTGTAGTTCGTTCAGTAAGATGCATGCACAGAACTTGTTAGGGGGTGCATTTAGCCCGTGGAGTGAGAGGTTTTAGTAAAGGTGGTGACTTTGTTTGGAGTAAACGGTTTCTGTAGGTCACAGATGGGACATAGGACTGGGGAGTTTGATTTGAAGGCTTTAGATACCAGACTTACGGGAGTTTTGCTTTACAGAGTCTAGATGGCTCTTGATAAATCGTATTGGCGAAGGGTAAGATCACTTTTCATGTTTCAGGAAGATCGGTACGGTGCAGTGTGCAGAACGCGGTGGAGTGGAGAGAGATGGGAAGCAAGAAACCAATAAAGGAAATATTATGATCAATTTTTACTATCAATTATCATCATCATCAGTTATTATCTAACCTAGGTTGATGGAAGTGAAACTGGAAAGAAAGAAAAGGGCATAAAAATGTTGAAAAAAAGAAGACATTGTTTGGTTTCTAGTTCACTGTGAGGAGGTGGGAGAGTCATGTGTTCACAGGTGGAGAATCTCTGAGTGGAGGAGGGCGGACAAGTTACAAGCTCGGCCAGTGTAGACATTGACCTGAAATGGAGCCGTATTCATGTATCCATCACACTCACTTTCGTGGCACCATTTGTCCCCAATAGGACAAGAGACTAAATCCAGCAGTTACTGCTCATATGGAACCTTCCTCAGGAAGTTCTACCTCCCCTGGTTTGAGCAGTTCGGAAAATCAAGAGGAAAACAAAAGGGGAAATGAACAAAGTAAGGATAAAGAAGAGAAAAAAGCACGTTGATCCTCAGTCGTTTGCAAGACATGGGAGGACCAGCACGTGAAGGGATTCCCGAGTAGGCACTGGAAGTAGAATTGGATTGTGCACTGTATGGAAACGTCCCTGAAAGCAGCAGGAAAGCCTAATGAATTTGGTAGATGGGTACCCTAGTTGGGAACAAAGAAGTGTTTTCTTTAATATTTTCATTCATCTCCCAGTAAACAAGGCTGATGACAAACACAAAGGCTCATTGTCTATTTATAGCATCTACTCAGCAAGGATTGTACCCTTTGTGCTTCCAATAAAGAAAGGAACAAATCATTTAAATTCTTCATTTGGGGGCTTCCCTGGTGGCGCAGTGGTTAAGAATCTGCCTGCCATTGCAGAGCCCTGGTCCGGGAAGATCGCACATGCCACGGAGCAACTAAG
Organism: Delphinus delphis; assembly: GCF_949987515.2. NCBI lineage: Eukaryota > Metazoa > Chordata > Mammalia > Artiodactyla > Delphinidae > Delphinus > Delphinus delphis. The sequence continues at coordinate 4,127,930 of NC_082700.1, read as the reverse complement.
CCCGTGCGCCACAACTACTGAGCCTGCGCTCTAGAGCCCGTGAGCCACAACCACTGAGCCCATGTGCCACAAGTACTGAAGCCCACACGCCTAGAGCCCGTGCTCTGCAGCAAGAGAAGCCACTTTAATGAGAAGCCCACGCACCGCAACGAAGAGTAGCCCCCGCTCTCCACAGCTAGAGAAAGCCCGCGTGCAGTAACGGAGACCCAACGCAGCCAAAAATAAAATAAATTTATAAAAAAAAATTCTTCATTTGACTCTTTTCCATGACATGTCCTTAGAGCTTGTTCTATATAGTGTGGCTGTCTTGTGAACTTCTGTTTCTAAACTGTCAGCTTCCTAGCTGCCTTCCTACGTATTACATCCTTTTACCCTCTTTTTCTTGTATCTCAGAGTTTTATAATTTCGACTAGCATTGTTACGACTTGATTATCTTTCACTCTTAGGTTGTGTTTCTTTCAGTCTTTAACATGAATTCCTAGTTTAAATCTCCCATGCTCTCCTTGAAATATTATTGCCACTTAACATGGTAGGAGGCAGAGTTAGAGAGTCAGTCACAGGACCATTTGCCTCCAAAGCCTGTGCTCTTTCCACTACCCTGCATCCTGGAGAAGCTGAAATGCTTTGGGAAGTTTTCAGCCTAATTCCTTCCCAAAGATACTTGTCTAATTTTGTAACTTTGTTATATCATGTGTTTGTTTCCATGTGCAAATACACCTTTTCTTTCCCAAGAATGAAAAGAGAAGGACCACTCCTGAAAGATATCAAACAGAATCTATACTATGAGGATGAATCCAGCAAAGAGATGAATGAGGCATCTGAAGATGCTGTGTTAAGGTCAGAGTTAAGAAGCTGTCTGAGGCCTTTCCGTGAATATTTCTCCCAGACAAGAACTTACAGTGAACTTCTCATCTTCCTACGTGTCTCCATTTGAATAACCTCTGGCCAGAGGAGGAAGAAATGGTGTAGAAATAGGAGCCCACGTGAAGTGGGTGGTTGTTACCTTTGCAGTGGCAGCCGACTCCTGTAGGGTCTCTCCCTCAACCTTGTATGACTCTGGCAATCAGAGACCTGGGATATCTCTCAACACAGATGCACAGATTTCCCAGGAAGCCAGAGCCCTCTCTCATCGAGAGGGCCAAATGTTCCATGTTCCAGAGGACATGACTGAGTGGCAGTGGTGCTCGTTTCCTTGATGTCGTCAGACAGGTTGGGGGTGCTTTTCAGTGACTGAGTGTATTAGGCCCCGATGTATCTGCCCTTGTGATAACTGGGGATCCATAAATACTTATAGCAAGTATGTTTGTTGTTTTATTTTGAGCATTACATCTCTGAAGACTCTTGAGTTGGCCCCTATAGTTTTCTTTCTCTTTTTTCATTTTTAAAAAAACAACAGTCACACTTCTTCTGGAAACTCAACACTTTCAGACGTATTTTTCCTCTATTAAGGTCTCATTTGAAGACAATTACATATTTAATCACAAAATGTTCCTACTTGACTATAATCCAACTGTCTTCTGTGCAGCTTCAGACATGTTCACCTTCTTCCTGGTGGGAGACGGTCCAAGGTCACGTGTAGCTTCTGTAGTGTGAAGTGACACAATTTTGAGTTCAGGTTCTCTGGATGGTGTCCGTTCTTCCGTTAGCTTGGATTTGATAATAAGCGCTTTTTTTAAAATTTATTTATTTATTGTTGGCTGCGTTGGGTCTTCGTTGCTGCGCGCAGGCTTTCTCTAGTGCATTAGCTTGGATTTGATCAGGTTTAATTTCAACTCCTCACCATCCAGCTTATGGGATAAATGATCCATGTAGCTTGTATCTACCTGCTAGAGTGAAGTGGAATCAAGATCAAACTAGAAAGGGGGAAGGACGTGTCCCTGAGCACATCGATTACCAGGCCTTGTTGAGCAAGCTTAGTAGCATGAATGACAGAAACAGTCTCATGGCATCTCTTTGCTGCCTCACTTAGCTGGACGTGTTTGGTCAGCCAGTACGGCTGGTTCAGGTCCTGAGTCGGGGCCCCTTCAGAGAGGCCCCGAGGGAGGAGTTCCCTGTTGGCGCTGGTGGCGGCACCAGTGAAGGCAGGGGCGGGAGGGTTTGAGGGGTGCTGGTGAGCACGTTTGATATGCGTGCTTGGTTCGGGAACTGCTGCAATATTGAACAGTCATAACTCTGTGGAAGGGGCTGAGGCTTTTGTGACAGTGCAGCTTCCTTAAAACTTTAATTAGATCCTTAACAACTTCATTTGGGGTCTTGCATCCAATGCCAGAAATCTTGTCTTATCCTTGATTTGCTTGGGGGAATAGCCATGGCCGTAACACCTTAGGTTTTTGTTTGTTCTTTTTCGAATTTTGTTAGGAGTATCCTTCTATGGCTCTAAATCTTAGTTAAATACGGTATTGTTTCTGGCATAGCCGGGAGCCTTTCGTTAACCTTCCCTTGACCCTTTGCTGCATTTCAGACCAGTGTGCTTTACCATCGGAGGGCACCATCTTCATTTTTGTCTGCAGGATGAGGCAAAGGGACCATTGCACTCTGACCAGCTGGGGTCAGGTCATGTGGCCGGTCCACTGCAACCATGTAGATTGCAAGGGGATCAATTCCATTCTAATTCCCAGCACTGAATTACCTGGTGTTCCTGACAACTCCCTGTGTTGGAGTTTCCTGAGACCACTTCCAGGTTAGTGGTTGGCTAGGACTCAGGACTCAGCATACGGTCGTGCTTACAGCTCAGATATATTACAGGGGAAGAAGGCAAAGCACAGTCAGCAAAGGGAAAAGGCACATGGGACAAAGTCTGGAGGAAGCCAGGCCAGCTTCCAAGACTCCTGTCCCCGTGGAGTCACACAGACGTACTTAGTTCCTCCAGCATCGAATGTGACAATGTGGGAGAAATGTTGTCTCCCACAACATTTCTCATCACTGACTCAGTGGCCGAGATTTATTGAGGGCTGGGCGTGTAGGCATCCTCTGCCTGGCACGTACTAAAATTCCAAGCTCCTGGAAGGGAAGCAGGTGTTCAGCGTAAACCAGATGATTTGCACAGATAGTTCAGGCCCATCGAGACACGCCTGTCAGGGAACAGTGGGGACACCCCCAAGTCAAGTTCCTGGATGCTAGCCAAGGGCCAACCTTGCACACAGGGCTTTCCGAGGACGTCTGAGGCTTCTACGTGAATTCTTCTCTGCACACTCCTGCATCACATCTCCATCTCTAGCTCAGAACGTTCTCCTGTACTCCAGGACCGCATTTTGACAGCCTTGGTTAACGTCTGCTAGGCTGGCCCTTTGGAACCTGAGGGTTAGTATATTCAGAACTGAAATAATCTTCACCCAGAGTGTTACTCACTTTCTTTTTCTGAGCTCAATGCCTCTGCCATTCACCAGTTCAATGAAGGCAGGAACGTCTGATCCCCTTCCCCTGTGGGGAAGTCAGGTGGCACTGGCTTGCTGAGGATGGTTCCAAGGGGTCAGAATGAACCTCCGCCTCATGGCTGTGAGTGCAGAGTCAAAGTTCAAGTACAAAATTGTGATCAATACACTGATAAGCCTGATAAGAGGTGGAGAACTGGGTTTAAATAGGGTGTCAGAACAGGAGGGATTGGAGAGACGGTCAAAAACCAGGAGGAATTAGTCCAATCCGATGAATGGGAGAGTGATCAGGAAAAATCCCTCCGACGGTGGCTGTTCCCATAGCTGGTTGGTTGCTTGCCTTGAGTTGGTGTATGTTTGACGGGGAGTCAAGCACTAAAGAAAGGGCTGAGAAGGGGATAAATAAGAACCCGGATTCCTGCCTCTTTCCTCACATCCAGTTGAGCAGCCTGCGTCCTTTGGAATCCTCATCGTCTCCTTCCCATTGTGTCAGGTCAATGAGGGCTGTGCTCGTGTCCCTCGTCACCCCGTAAGTGGCGGCAACCCCCCTGCAGTCTCTCAGGGCAGTCCTTCCACAGGCTCATTCGGGTGCGTCCCATGTCCACGTCCCCAGCTGTCTCCCTTACGTCCTCACTGTTCTCACAATAACATATAAGATCTTTATATTTTTGGCCTCTGCCTACCTTTCGCAACTTCATTTTCTACCATTTAGGGTGCCTCTTGGGGTCCTCACCTTGCCCTTCGCACTTCCAAGTTTGTGACCGTGCTGTTCTCTCTTCCTGTGACGGCCTTTCTGGTTAACTCCTGTTTATCCTTCGACTCTCACCTCCAGCATCGCTTCTGCAAATGCTCCTCTTGTCCTGTCTCCAGGGCACAGCAGACACGAGGTCTGGGACCCGCACTACTTCTTAGGGGCCCATGAAAATGTTTTAATTTCTTTTAAAATCATCAAAATATATACGTATATGTAACTATGATGTAACCTGTATCACATTTATCATTATACCAACACAGCAGTAGAATATAATTTTGATATTTTTTATGGAGGAAGGGGCCAAGGTAAAAGTGCCGAGAATCATGTCATCCCCCATGTAGGAGCTTCGGCTACACTCTGTCTTCCCGAGAACCGTGAGCTTCTTGAAGTCATCCTCAGCCCCTAGCATGAGGCCAGGTACACAACAGGTCACTCTATGTATTTAATAAGTAATGGATAAAAGTTTGGGTATGTAGGTAGACGCTGGCTTACAAATAGCTTGTATCAGTACATTAAAAGTTGTTGGTAAGATTTTCTTTTGGAAATTCAGAATACATTTACCATGGAAATAATACCACACGTTTGTACTTTGAGGCAAGAGGAAAAGGCTTCTGTTCCAGGCCAGCCCACAAAAATTTACATTACTCAGAGAAGTGTCTATTTAGGTCAAGAAAAATCTCAAATAAACCATCTAACCCTACACCGAGATCAACTAGAGAAAGAAGAACAAAGAAAACCCAAAGTCAGTAAAAGGGAAGAAATCATAAAGATCAAAGCAGAAATAAATGAAATAGAAACAAAGAAAACAATAGCAAAGATCAATAAAACTAAAAGCTGGTTCTCTGAGAAGATAAACAAAATTGATAAACACTTAGCCAGACTCATCAAGAATAAAAAGGGAGAGAACACAAATCAATAAACTTAGAAATGAAAAACGAGAAATCACAACTGACACCACAGAAATACAAAGGATTATAAGAGACTACTACAAACACTTATATGCCAGTAAAATGGACAACCACGAAGAAATGGACAAATTCTTGGAAAGGTACAATTTTCCAAGACTGAACCAGGAAGAATTAGAAAATATAAACAGACCTTTCACAAGTAATGAAATTGAAACCGTAATTAAAAATCTTGCAACAAACAAAAGTCCAGGACCAGACGGCTTCACAAGCGAATTCTATCAAACATTTAGAGAAGAGCTAACACCGATCCTTCTCAAACTCTTCCAAAACACTGCAGAGGGAGGAACACTCCCAAATTCATTCTACGAAACCACCATCACCCTGATACCAAAACCAGAAAAAGATATCACAAAAAAAGAAGAGCATTGACCAATATCACTGATGAACATAGAGGCAAAAATCCTGAACAAAATACTAGCAAACAGAATCCAACAACACATTAAAAGGGTCATACACCATGACCAAAGGGGATTTATCCCAGGGATGCAAGGATTCTTCAATATATGCAAATCAATCAATGGGATACACCACATTAACAAATTAAGGAATCAAAACCATATGATCATCTCAATTGATGCAGAAAATGCTTTTGACAAAATCAACACCCATTTATGATAAAAACTTTCCAGAAAATGGGCATAGAGGGAAACTACCTCAACATAATATAGGCCATATGTGACAAACCTACAGCAAACATCATACTCAATGGTGAAAAACTGAAAGCATTTCCACTAAGATCAGGAAAAAGACAAGGATGTCTACTCTCGCCACTCTTATTCAACATAGTTTTGGAAGTCCTAGCCACAGCAATCAGAGAAGAAAAAGAAATAAAAGGAATACAAATTGGAAAAGAAGAAGTAAAACTATCACTGTTTGCAGATGACATGATACTATAAATAGAAAATGCTAAAGATGTCACATGAAAACTACTAGAACTAATCAATGAATTTGGTAAGGTTGCAGGATACAAAATTAATGCACAGGAATCTCTGGCATTCCTATACACCACCAACGAAAAATCAGAAAGAGAAATTAAGGAAACACTCCCACTTACCATTGCAACAAAAAGAATAAAATACCTAGGAATAAACCTGCCTTAGGAGGCTAAAGACTTGTACTCAGAAAGCTATAAAACACTGATGAGAGAAATCAAAGATGACATAAACAGATGGAGAAATACACCATCTGTTGGAAGAATCAATATTGTGAAAATGACTATACTACCCAAAGTAATCTACAGATTCAGTGCAATCCCTATCAAACTACCAATGGCATTCTTAACAGAATTAGAACAAAAAATTTTACAATTCGTATGGAAACACAAAAGACCCCAAATAGCCAAAGCAATCTTGAGAAAGAAAAACAGAGTTGGAGGAATCAGGCTCCCTGACTTCAAACTATATCACAAAGCTACAGTAGTCAAGACAGTATGGTACTGTCACAAAAACAGAAATATAGATCAATGGTACAGGATAGAATGCCCAGAGATAAACCCATGCACATATGGTCACCTAATTTATGACAAAGGAGGAAAGAGCATACAATGGAGAAAAGACAGCCTCTTCAATAAGTGGTGCTGGGAAAACTGGACAGCTACATGTAAAAGAATGAAATTAGAACACTACCTAACACCATACATAAACATAAACTCCAGATGGAATAAAGACCTAAATGTAAGACCAGACATTATAAAACTCTTAGAGGAAAACAGGAAAATCACTCTTTGACATAAACCACAGCAAGATCTTTTTTGACCCACCTCCTAGAGTAATGGAAATAAACACAAAAATAAACAAATGGGACCTAATTAAACGTCAAAGCTTTCGCACAGCAAAGGAACCATAAACAAGACAAAAAGAGAATGCTCAGAATGGGAGAAAATATTTTCAAATGAAACAACAGACAAAGGATTCATCTCCAAAATATACAAACAGGGCTTCCCTGGTGGCGCAGTGGTTGAGAGTCCGCCTGCCGATGCAGGGAACATGGGTCCGGTCAGGAAGATCCCACGTGCCGCGGAGCGGCTGGGCCCGTGAGCCATGGCCGCTGAGCCTGCGCATCCGGAGCCTGTGCTCCGCAATGGGAGAGGCCACAGCAGTGAGAGGCCCACGTACTGCAAAAAAAAATAAATAAAATAAAATTGGGAGAAGACCTAAATAGACATTTCACCAAAGAAGACATACAGATGGCCAAGAGGCACATGAAAAGATGCTCAACATCACTAATTATTAGAGAAATGCAAGTCAAAACTACAATGAGGTATCACCTCACACCTGTCAGAATGGCCATTATCAAAAACATCTAGAAACAATAAATGCTGGAAAGGGTGTGGTGAAAGTGAACCCTCCTGCACTGTTGTTGGGATGTAAATTGATACAAGCACTGTGAAAACAGTATGGCGTTTCCTTAAAAAACTAAAAATAGATCTACCATATGACCCAGCAATCCCACTACTGGGCATATACCCTGAGAAAACCATAATTCAAATAGAGACAGGTACCACAGTGTTCATTGCAGCACTGTTTACAATAGCTAGGACATGGAACCAACCTAAATGTCTATCGACAGATGAATGGATAAAGAAGATGTGGCACATATATACAATGGAATATTACTCAGCCATAGAAAGAAACGAAATTGAGTTATTTGTAGTGAGGTGGATGGACCTAGAGTCTGTCATACACAGTGAAGACAGAAAGAGAAAAACAAATACCATATGCTAACGCATATGTATGGAATCTTTTTTTTTTTTTTTTTTTTAACTGTATGGAATCTTAAAGAAAAAAAAAAAAAGGTACTGATGAACCTAGTGGCAGGGCAGGAATAAAGACGTAGACATAGAGAATGGACTTGAGGACATGGGGGGTGTGGGGGAAGCTGGGGCGAAGTGATAGTAGCATGGACATATATACACTACCAAATGTAAAATAGCTAGTGGGAAGCAGCAGCGTAGCACAGGGAGATCAGCTTGGTGCTTTGCGATGACTTACAGGGGTGGGATAGGGAGGGTCGGAGGGAGGCTCAAGACGGAGGGGATATGGGGACATATGTATGCCTATGGCTGATTCACTTTGTTGTAAAGCAGAAGCTAACACAGTATTGTGAAGCAATTATACTCCAATAAAGATCTATTAAAAAAATATGTAGGGCTTGGTTTGCTCAAATTGTCTCAATCATGTTGTATCTTTTATGATCCAAACTCATGTACAAATAAGGAAATAAAGCAAGTTGTGGTCACCTGCCCCAGAAGGATTACACTTTGCCCTATGGGAATGGGAACCACTGATCTTTGCTAGTAGTCGTGCCCAAGTTCCCTGAGTTGATACAGGTAGTAAAAGAAGAGAGCCATCAGAGTTCTCCAGAACCTTATAGAGAACTGAAAGGATGATATCATTATCATTCCACTGTTTACACAGACAGCATTGTACCACCTTTTAGTTCTCATTTTAGACCCTGCCCCCTCTTATAATACAATTTCAAGTTTCAACTCAGCACACCCCCTTAGGGACCAAACAAAATTTAAAAATAAGAATCACTGAGAATGAAGTATCATCAAAGGATACAAATTTGTATCCAACCAAAACAATGCCAGAAACACTTCCAGCAGTCATTAAGAAGGTCTTGGGAAATATGGCTGAAGTTGATCTGCAGCCAAAGAAGTCAGAATTTGAGTCTTATTCTGAGTCTTAAAGGCAAACACGCCTAAAAGAAAATACACAAACTTCAAAGATCATTTTGCAACAAAGTATCCAAATAAGAAAGCCAAAGGGAAGGAGAGACCTCAAATGTTAATTACAAAATGTATCCATTTCCAAACAATGGAGAGGTGGAGTCAAGATAATTCACTCCACCAATGAACTTTCAACTTTACAGTAACAGCCGCAGAACCTCTAGAAGCTGGATTGAAAAAAGCAGATTTTCATTTTCTGTCAGAAATTTGAGTGAAAATTAGTTAGCTTTATTTACAGTATTTCAGTTCATCTATCTTTTGGAAGCAGCAGTACAGAACGTGAATGCGAATTACACAATCTCTTCCCAGCTCCCAGCATGCATACGGCAGGGCTGAATTTAGACCGTGGGAAAAGGGGGAGAATTTAAGTTAAGTGACTAAGAACAAACACCTCGATGATCTTCACCCACCGGAGCGTCCTCCTGATTTTATAGGTTGCCACCCCCTGGAGCTCTGCGGGAGACGCAGGTAAACTCAGTCACAGGAAGCTAGAGGCTGTTTAGCTCCAAGTTTTGTAGCCTGTAGAGATGCAGCCTCTTGTTTTACAGGAGCTTTACAGGTAGTGTGGGGAGATGCCAGAGCAGTGCTACCCCATTGCCACTGAATTCCTAGTCTTCTCAGTGCCTTTGAGAAGACCTCTATTTAAAACTAGAGTAAAACACCCAAAATATGCCCTACCCACAGCCGGACGCCCAAACTAAAAGGCTTATCTGCCCCAGTTCTCCTCTTATCTGGCTGCTGTCTCCCCTCTAGCCTTTATTTATCTAACTCTACTCATCTTGGAAGGATCGACTTTTTTCAGGAAGTCATCTTTGTTTACTCTAATTGAAACTTCTCTCTCACTCAAATTTTCTCTCCCCCAGGCCTAGAGTAAGATTTTCAGAGGACTGTGGGTGTGAGGTTTTGATGCTCACCCATTATACTTCAAAGCAAAAACAACCCTAAAATATACAATATGTGTACAAAGTTTCTAACTTCTTCCTATAATTGTTACTGTTTTTATAAAGTTTTTCATTTAAAAATAATAAATTTGTTTTTGGCTGCATTGGGTCTTCGTTGCTGTGCGCGGGCTTTCTCTAGTTGCGGCAAGCGGGGGCTGCTCTTCCTTGAGGTGCGCGGGCTTCTCATTGCGGTGGCTTCTCTTGTTGTGGAGCACGGGCTCTAGGCACGTGGGCTTTAGTAGTTGTGGCATACGGGCTCAGTCGTTGTGGCTCATGGGCTCTAGAGCACAGGCTCAGTAGTTGTGGCGCACGGCCTTAGTTGCTCTGCAGCATGTGGGATCGTCCCGGACCAGGGCTCGAACCCGTGTCCCCTGCATTGGCAGGCGGATTCTTAACCACTGCGCCACCAGGGAAGCCCTGTAATTGTTATTTAGATGATTTTTTTTTTAAAAAATCCAATTCTTTCAAACGCTGTTTTGGTACCCTTGATTTGATGGTACTCAGGGCAGTGCTAATGCTGTTTGTTGGATTAACCACCTGTTTCCTTCACCAGAAGGAATGCATTATAAGATTAGGGACTTTGGCTGGTTAATTACTGTATCTCTGAAGCCTAGAATAGCACGCACATATAATAGGTTCTCAGTATGTTCAACTCATGAGTAAAAGGGAAATCTTCTAGCTGTGTTCAAATATTTTAAGAACTTCATGTGGCAGGTGTGTAAGTGGGGATACCGGGTTGGGTTTTCTTCTGTGCTTCTGAAGGCAAAGAACTACGTATGGGAACTATTGGGACTGAACATACAAATTTTCTGATATTTAGAGCTGGTCATTATTACCTCTAGATTAGAGTTAGAGTTGAACATTACCCTTGGCATCCTCATAAGGCAGTGACCTCTCCCCATCGGTGGAAGTACTCAGAGTCAGAGCAGCATCTGTCAGGGGATTCCTTCTTGCAGAAAGGAGTAGGCGAAATAATCCCCCCGCCCCTCCAGCTATCCATGTCCTAATTCCTAGAACCTGTGACTGTGACCTTACATGGCAAAAGGGACTTCCTGGATGTGATTAAGATAAGGACCTTAACATGGTGAGATGATCCTGGATTACTGGCAGGGGGTTAGAGGTGCTCAATCCAATCACATGTGTCCTTCAAATCAGAAAACCTTTCCCGGCTGAGGTCAGAGTCAGAGGATGATGTGAAGAAGGGTCAGAGAGATGCAACGTTGCTGGCTTTAAAGAAGGAGAAAGGGGGCCACAAAACAGGTAATGCAGTTAGCCTCTAAAAGGTCAGAAAGGCCAGTAAAGATCTCCCCAGCAGGAGCCTCCAGAAATGAACATAGCCCTGCCCTCACTCCGATTTTTTTGTGACATGTGTTGAAGTTTGGAATTCCATTGGAATTCTAAAGGTACAGAACCGTAAGAAAATAAAGTCATGAGTTTTCATCCATCAGGTTTGTTGGAAAACGAATACAATGACCTTTAAGATTATTTGCCAGATCTGAGACTCCATAAGGCTAACCTGTCGGAGGAGGGATTGGATTAGAACCAGGAAAACAATTCCCAAAGTGAGAGTTATTAAACATGGCGGTGATTTATTAAGCAGACTGTGAAATCCCCATCTCTAAAGAGCTTAAAGATGAGAATGGATGAATGTGACCTTCTAGAACTCAGTCTACAGTTCCATCATCCAAGAGTCCAGGGGATGAGCGAGATGAATTCCTACTCTCTGGAGTCTATGAAAGGAGCCCAGTCTATGAAAAGAGGCAGGATTTCTGTAAGACTGGTGCAAATTGCCTTTAAATGGAAACAATTTCCCTTCTGAAAGCATTGGGGTATTAGGTGAAAATGTCCAAATTGAAGCAATTTAAAACCTCCATTTCCTATTTGGCATGAGTTATGAAATTTCATATGAACATATAGATACATAAACAATGTAGCCATTGATATTATGCCCAAACTGAGCCTGTCATTTGCTTTTGAGTGATGGAGCAAGACCGCATATTTCCATCCAGGGATCTGTTACAATAGGAACCGTTTTGATTATATCTTAAATTTTTAAAAAAACTCCCTCTTACCTTGGGGGAGTGCAGGCCTCTGAGTCTGCAAATCAGTTTGCATACAGCCAACACCCTCTTCGGGAATCTGTTCTGTCTTGCCCAACTAAGGTCCGCACAGAGAGGGAGAGAAGAGCTGCAGATTTCACTTAAAAGTTCCCCCAGTCTGCTCTTCTGGGTGCCTTAAGCAGTGACTGGAAGGTCCTGATCTCTTTTCTTTTTTTTTCTGATAGGAGGGAATTTTTCTTTTTCTTTTTTAAAAATTAATTAATATTTATTTTTGGCTGCGTTGGGTCTTCGTTGCTGCGCGCGCTTCCTCTAGTTGCGGCTAGCGGGGGCTGCTCTTCGTTGCGGTGCACGGGCTTCTTATTGCGGTGGCTTCTCTTGTTGCGGAGCGCCAGCTCTAGGCGCGCTTCCGTAGTTGCGGCTCGCGGGCTCAGTAGTTGTGGCTCAGTGGGACTGCTGATAATTCCAGGAATAGGTCCTCAGCTCTCTCTGAAAGTGATCAGTAGCGCTTTGACCATAGATTCGCTCCTCTAAGGAGTCCGCTTCTCTTCCCTAATTGTGCCGCACGACTAAGTTCTTGTCTATGTCTGTTTGAAGGGAGGGTGGGAGGGTGGCTGGGCTGGGGGGGGGGGGACTGATGTCATAACTGCCTCCCTTGCACCGTCAGCATTTCTCATCTGTCCTTGTCTACCGACCATTTATTCTTGTAGAATCTAGTTTCCCATCAGCAATGATGAGGACACCTCACCTTGGAGCTGCTGCGTCACCGTTAGTATGGGCTGGATGGTGGCCTGCAAACGACCTTACACTCCCTAGCATTTGTAGACCTTGGACATTAACCCCACTTCTCCCAGGGGAAACTGCAGTCTTGTTTTAGGTCACCTGGTGACTTCTAGTCCAGTGTGCTTATACTTCAGGGCACTGTGGTCCAAGCCAGCTTCAAATAGGGCTCAAGCTAAACATTTCAGAGAGGGATCTAGCATGACTCAACCAAGACTCTCTGGAGTCTAAGTAGTCTGGGTTTGAATCCTGAGGGCCACTTTTGGCAACGTGACCTTGGGTAAGTTACTTAACCATGAGTTTACCCACAAAGTCACTGCTTCCAGACTTTGGCTTAACCCCTGGGAAAGGGAACCCCAAGAATAAATGCGGTAATTTAAATTTTTTACGCAATCCATCAGATGGAGCAGGGAAGGGTGGGCTGCATGTAGCTCAGAGTGGTCAGAAATTAACTGAGATCCAGAAAGTTAAGAGGCGTGATATTTCCTGCACACCTGAGCGGACATTCGTACCGATACACCAGACACCTCGAGAACTTCCGTATCCCGCCATCCCCACGGCTATCAGCCTCGCCCGCCCACCAAACGGTCACCCCTTCTGGGGCCGGCTCAGTTTTCCAGGCCTTTCCCCTTCCTAGGCGTCTCCTGCGGGTTCCCAGTCCGAAGGCTGAACCCCCACGTCGCCGCCGTGGCCGGAGGCGCCCACGGCGGCGAGACTAGCGGTCCTCTGGCTCGTGGCCCGAGCACGGTCCGGCAGCGAACCTCGCACCAGTAGAGGCCCTCGGGAAGCCCCCGCGCCAGGGTCGCGGATCGGCGCGTGGGCGGGCAAGAGGCCGGGGCGTGGGGGGTCAGTCCCGGCCACACCCCTCCCCGCCTCGCGCCGGCGCTCTGGCAACTGGGGCGGGGGTGGGGGGGCAAAGGCGGGCCAGCACCGCCCTCGCACCGCCCCCGCACCGCCCCCGCACCGCCTACGTTGGGGGGGAGGGCGGTGCCGCGACAGGCGGGACGGCCGAGCGCGGACGGCGGCCGAGGAGTCCCAACCTCAAGCCCGGTGCGTGCGCCAGTGTGTGCGGGCGGGGCGGGGGCGCGCGCGCGTCCTGACAGGCTGGTGTCAGCGGCGGCGCGCCCCTCGGCGCGGCCGGAGCTCCAGCTCCAAGCCAGAGTCCGCGCTCCACGTCTGGGGGGGTTTTAACTGTTCAAAGCTGCACACGCTCCGGCCGTTCAAATTTCCAGAAGTGTCTTGATTGCTTGCTTCCTTTTTTTCACTTTGTTTTGAAATCTTGACCTGCAGCGTGTTATGTCCTGACTCTCGGACACGCTTTAGGCAACCAGGGCATGAAAAATGGAAATGGAAGCTTCCGTAAGTGAACTTGAATTTCTACTCCTGATGAAAACCTGTGACTGGCTCCCCCGTTGCATTTTTAGGTACAGTCTAAAACGCTTCCACGGTCTCCGGGTCCCCAGGGGCCCGGTCCAGCCCCACCCGGCGGGCCTCACTCCCTCCCCGCAAGCTCCGGGCACATGGACCTTGTACAGTTCTTCAGCGAAAAGAGATCTCCGCTCAGCTGACACTTTTGCCTTGTTTCCCACGACTGAGATTCCTCCTCTTCCTCTCTGCCTACCTCATTCTCGTCCTTTAGATTTCAGATCAAATGCCACTCCCAGGATTTCGCTGACCTCTCGAAACTTTATTTTCCTTGGCACTTAACAGTATATCATTTTAAAAAAAATGTTATCTTGTGTTTATTTGTTCAATGCTTATGTTTAGTAGACTGTAAAGTTCATGAAGGGACGACCATGGCTCTTTTGCCTTTTACTGTACTTTCAGAACCTCGCAGGAGGTGGGACATAGTGGATATTCCCCAAATATGTATTGAAGGTACAAAAGAACTTTCCAAGCATGTGATTACAGACCTTTGATTCTGGGAACGTGCAAGGTTTGCAGTTTGCCCCGGAGGAGACAAGTTTCGAATAATGGCCTCTAAACTTTTTCCACGGCACCTTACTTTCATTAACAAATTTTTTTTTCTTGCACTCCAAATATATGTATATTTATTTATTTACAAATTATAAAAGTGTAGTGCATGCTCATATATATTTATATATTATTATAAAGCACACACAACCAAACAGAAGCTTTTTAAAGCTAAGATAAAAATAATAGCTATAAATAAAAGTTCTACAATTTTTTTCCTGCACTATGCTTTGGAGCCCACTATGCAGATAATTTGTGAGAAGAGGGCTGCCCTCTCTTGGTAGAGGGCAGCTAAAGACACTTGCTTTGCATGGCCCGAATTCCTCAGGCTTTCACAGGGTTACCGTTTTGTGACCTCTCGTATACTCAGCATTCCTGGTCTACACTATTTTCATTCAAGGAAAATATAAAGCGAGGCATTGTTTTAAGCCAGCACATTCTTTAAAATGCAGAGGTACTCGTATTATGCACTTATATTGGACCAGGAAACAATGAAACATACGCATGTATAAATGTCTCAAAACTGAGTGTCCATCTTTATAACAGCATGGTCACTACGCTATAAACGGAAAAATAATTAATCTGTTCTCATGTTTCAAGGCTTACAGAATTTTCACCTTTGAAGGCAACTCAATTATATTATTTTAGGTTTCTTTCTTTTTTTTTTTTTTTTTGGCAGCGCTGTGCATCTTGTGGGATCTTAGTTCCCCAACCAGGGCCCACAGCAGTGAAAGCCCGGAGTCCTAACCACTGGGCCGCCAAGGAAGTCCCATATTATTGTAGTTTTGATGGTGGGATATTCCCTACTGACTTTTATATTATATATATAATCTATCTATACTATATTATACATTTATAATATAATTATGTCATATTATAAATGTTTATACATTTATATATAAATAAAGCCTTATATACTTTAAGCCTTAAGAACTTCTAGGGTAAAAGCATAACAGATTTCTATTATACAGCATGTCTTTTGGACTTAAATAGTTCAGTGTTTGAACAAATTCTGAAATGCGTTTATGTATGGGTGAAATGGGGGAGACCAATCATAACATCGTCCTAGGAAAATATTACAGATCTATGTATGAGAATTTCCAGCAAAGTCAGCTACACCTTCTGAGAGAGATAGGAGTGAAACATGTAACATAAGTCAAAACTGCAATTGTTCACTAATTGTTTACAATTTCCAGTTGTGTAGATAAATAATTCACTTAACCATTATTTATTTCTCCAGAGCTATTTTTTGCTACTTGATCAACATATTCAATTTTACCTTTTCATTTCTACTTCTGCAAAAACGATTATGTTTTAGAATCTGTCTAAACTGCCCCTATTTTCAAGTTGCAGTCTGTTAGGGATATAAGTAAAGAGACAATGATCACAAGCAAATAAGAGTCCTGAGCCCTCACCCTGTCTACCAAATAACAAACTCACCAGCAAATATACACAAATGCCCACAAATGCCTAGGCAAGGTAGGGAAAGGAGGGAAGAAAGCCAGAGTAGAATTGCTTTAGATGTTCCACTGATTTTGAGGTTCTCACCTCCCATAGAATCTTCCTTCACAATTCACTGTATTTCTCTACTTCATTCCCATGACACGTGTCAGGCAGGAATATTACGCAGGCAGTGCACAATCCAACCACAGTTCCCCAAGGGTACCAATCTCCCAGAATTGCTATGTCAAAGCCCACACCCTAATCCAACATTCCCATCCCTCTGCCTATTCCAGTCACCAAAGGAATTCTTTGGGGGTATGTTGTTTTACTCGGGCTCTACGGCATATCGAGTTGCATGTTACCAGAGTTTCTGAAAATAGCAGCTCACTTATTAATTACACACGGGAAAAGGTGCCATTACGATGGAGAGAATTAGAGGATACTGTTTTAATTAGAAGATCAGTGTATCATCACCAACAACTTGTGGAGCCCTAGCTGGGCCTCCTCCAGCCGCAGGCGGGCACCGCGACGGCTCTTCTCTCCCGGGGGCGTGGTCCACCCCGGGTGAAGGGACGGAACCGCGGTGGGTGCTGAGTGATGGTTCCGCGACCTGGTCGTGGGGCCTCCCTGGCTCGCTCCCCGGAGCTCCCGGCAGCCAACCGGTGACTCCACGCGCCGGCAGGAGGCGCGCCGCCGAGGCCCCAGCGCACCGACTGCGCAGGCGCAGAGCCGGGCGGACCCGCGGCGTAGGGGAGGCCGGCGGGGCTGCTGCTCGCTGGCCGCGGCCCGTCCCGAAGAGCCGGGGCGCCCGGGGAGGCTGCCGGAGCAGCGGCCGCAGACCCATGGAGGAGCGTGCTGGACGCACGGGAGAAGCCGCTTCGCACGGGCTCTGAGGAGAAGCCGAGCTCGGCCGTTCCCGGCCTGGGTTTCCTCCTTTGTGACCCTGCCTCGCGGGGGCTGTGAGGGAGCAGCGTCGGCCGCGTGGCCGGTGCGCTTGAAGAAGAAGGTGACGGGGAAAAGGCGCGGGCAGAGCGAGCGGCCGGCAGGCTGTGTCCTTGTGTCACCTCGCGTGGGAAAGCCGCCCGCGCCCAGGCGGCCGCTGCGCTGGGTGCTCGGGCACCGGGTCCCTGCGGTCGTTGGTGGTGGGAGCCGGGCTGGGGACCCTGGGGACGGCCTTGCTTCCTTGCTCACACCGTTCACATGACATTTCATCGCAGCCTTCAGTGTCGACGTTGGACTTGAGTGAAAGTTCATCTCGTCCAAATATTTATTGAATGACTATTCGAGAATTATTTTAAAAATCTGAGTGCTTAGGCGAGCGCCTGGCACCCAAAAGGGTCACATTCCTGGTTTAATACCGTAACCTCACAAGGCCCTTTTTCTTCATCCGTAAGAGTGACTCCACCGCCCAAGGTTGCCCAAGGTCACAGGCCAGGGAGCTGCAGTGCTTGCTGAGAGATTTTTTTTTTTTAAGATTTAAAAAAAAAAAAAAAGTACAGTTGATTTAGTGTTGTGTTAATTTCTGCTGTACAGCAAAGTGATTCAGTTATACATATACGTACATTCTTTTCTTCATATTCTTTTCCCTTATGGTTTATCACAGGATATTGAATAGAGTTCCCCCTTGAAGCAAGGCGTTTGGCCTCCAGGCTCTGTGCTCTTAGTCACAACAGTTAGTGACTAAGGAGCACGTTTTTAGATGCATTCTCCAGGCTCTTCTTCTATTTTATTTGTACTTCTGTTAGATTAGGAGATAAATCACTTTGCATGGAATCTGTGATCTATCAATCCTACATGGACCTTAAAAGTGCAGTGGATTGAGATTCCTGTGTTTTTCACCTCGTCTTAGGGCACAGTGTGGTTGCCTGAATTACTTCAGTGTAAATGATATCCACACTCAAAATACACATGGGCAACAGAAGGCAACTACAAAACTCACAGGACTCAAACTTTCTAGGACCCACTGGGTCATCGCTCATCTAAAGGAAATTGTAGCTGTAACTGCTGGTGAAACTGAAGGGGTGCAGGTATTAGCTCCCCTAGGAGGCTGGTTGGGCATCTCATAGAGGCTGTACTTCCAGAGGTCAGTCGTTTATGAGATTTGTTCTGTTCTTTGAAGCTACTCATTTCAAAAACACTTCTTCTGAAGGCTATGTATTCCTATAACGTATTCCTTTCACTGATTTCTGTGCTAGAGGAAATGAAGGTAATCAGTGGGGTGTATGTGAGAAGACTCTTCAGGGGAAGGTTAAACAGTTGGCCAGAGGGCAGTTCACCGGACAGCTGGCATTGTTGCATGAAGAACCATGGGAACAAATATTAGACTCTTGTTAGGGGTCATGGTTGGGTTTTCAGGCATTTCCTGTTAAATCATGGTAAAGAATGCACATTTGTGCATTAGAGGGGCCTATTTTACATGTTAGAAACAAGACCTTTAGGGGAGTACAGAGTTATGCTTTAGGAAGTGTGAGCCCATTGTGATAGGCTGAAAGTGCCCCAGGCCCCCGACCCCCCCCCCACCCCAGGATATACACAGCCTAATGCCTGGAACCTTGAATGTTACCTTATTTGGAAAAGTCTTTGCAGATGTGATTGACTTAAGGATCTCGAGATGGGGAGGATTACCTGGATTACCTGGGGGTGCCCTACATACAATCACAAGTGTCCTTAAATAAGAGAGAGGCAGAGGGGATTCGATACAGGAAAAAAGAGAAGGAGGCCATGTGAAGATGGAGGCATGGACTGGAGATATGGCCGCAAGCCAAGGAATGCTGGCAGTAATCAGAAGCTGGAAGAAGCAGGGAACAGATTCTTCCTTAGAGCCTCCAGCGGGAGCACAGACCCCCTGATACCTTGATTTTGGTTCACTAAAACCGATTGTGGATTTTGGCCTCCAGAACTGTGAGAGAATACATTTCTCTTAGGCCACCAAGCTTGTGACATTTGTTACTGCAGCCGCAGGAAATTAATGCTCGTGGTTAATTCAGGGAACTAATAGATCTCTGAATCTGTATAACAAGGAATTCGTTGATACTAGTTTTGTCCCTTTGATACTATTTTCCCTTCTTGGAATGCTTGGCTTTGTAGTTGATGGTATAGAGACTGACTTGGTGACCCTGAGTCGTGTGGCTCCAGCCCGTACATTCAGGTGTTTTTGTTTGTTTGAGTGGTCAGGGATAGCAGTATGAATAAGACAATGTCCATATCCAGGCCATGAGGTCAGTATCTGCCTATCAGATGTCAATATTGGCCTCAGAATATTAACGTTAAAATTAATTGCTCGCCTTGGCTCACCACGCACTAGTAGGGTTGGATAAGCTTCACAATCTGACTGGAGTTATAAGGAGGACCAAGCCAAAAGAAAAGAAACCCTTGGTTATATACATTTAGCACTGTGAGTATATTTATGTTATACTGGGTTTGTAAGTCACTACGTCTAAACATACGCATGAAGTCAAGATTGAGTCAGGAGCCCAGCGGGCCAATTCTGGCTCCTCTACTTTAGGCAACTTAGTTAAACTTTCTGGAGAGTGGAAATAGCATGAGATATAATAATAAATATTATTTAATAAACACGTATGTATCAGAAACTGGACTAAGTGCTGTACGTATATAATCTTATTTAATCCTTGTAACAACCCCTAGCAATAAGTGTTATCCTAATTATATGGATGAGATTGATGTTCAGAAAAAATTAAGAAAATGTGTCCAAATCTGCAAAATCAGTGGCTGAACTGGAATCTGGACACAGGATGTCTTATTTCCAAGTACATACTCTTTTTTTTTTTTTCCAATATTTATTTATTTATTTATTTGGCCGCGCTGGGTCTTAGTTGCAGCACGCAGGATCTTTGTTGCTGCGTGTGGCATCTTACTTGCGGTGTGCGGGATCTTTGATTGCAGCATGCAGGGATCTTTACTTGCAGCATGTGAACTCTTAGTTGCGGCATGTGGGATCTAGTTCCCTGACCAGGGATCGAACCCGGGCCCCCTGCATTGGGAGCATGGAGTCTCAGCCACTGGACTACCAGGGAAGTCCCTCTAACTACATACTTTTTTTAAAAAATAATTTTTTAATAGATCTTTATTGGAGTATAATAGTTTCACAATACTGTGTTAGTTTCCATCGTACAACAAAGTGAATCAGCCATATGCATACATATGTCCCCATATCCCCTCTCTCTTGAGTCTTCCTCCTATCCTCCCTATCCCACCCCTCTAGGTCATCGCAAAGCACCGAGCTGATCTCCCTGTGCTATGTTGCTGCTTCCCACTAGCCGACTATTTTACATTCGGTAGTGTATATATGTCGATGCTACTCTTACTGTGCCCCAGCTTCCCCCTCCCACCCTGTGTCCTCAAGACCATTTCCTATGTCTACATCTTTATTCCTGCCCTGCAACTAGGTTCATCAGTGCCATTTTTTTTTAAGATGCCATATATATGCGTTAGCGTACGGTATTTGTTTTTCTCTTTCTGTCTTCACTCTGTATGACAGACTCTAGGTCCATCCACCTCACTACAAATAACTCAATTTCGTTTCTTCTCATGGCTGAGTAATATTCCATTGTATATATGTACCACATCTTCTTTATCCATTCATCTGTCAGTGGACATTTAGGTTGGTTCCATGTCCTGGCTATTGTAAATAGTGCTGCAATGAACACTGTGGTACCTGTCTCTTTTTGAATTATGGTTTTCTCAGGGTATATTCCCAGTAGTGGGATTGCTGGGTCATATGGAGTTCTATTTTTAGGTTTTTTTTTTTTTTTTTTTTTTTTTTGCGGTACGCGGGCCTCCCACTGTTCTGGCCTCTCCCCCGTTGCGTAGCACAGGCTCGGGACGCGCAGGCTCAGCCGCCATGGCTCACGGGCCCATCTGCTCTGCAGCATGTGGGATCTTACCGGACCGGGGCACGAACCCGTGTCCCCTGCATCGGCAGGTGGACTCTCAACCACTGCACCACCAGGGATGCCCCTATTTTTAGTTTTTTAAGGAACCTCCATACTGTTTTCCATAGTGGTTGTATCAATTAACATTCCCACCAACAGTGCAGGAGGGTTCCCTTTTCACCACACCCTTTCCAGTATTTATTGGTTCTAGATTTTTGGATAATAGCCGTTCTGACCGGCGTGAGGTGATACCTCATTGTAGTTCTGATTTGCATTTCTCTAATAATTAGTGATGTTGAGCATCTTTTCATGTGCCTCTTGGCCATCTGTATGTCTTCCTTTGTGAAATGTCTATTTAGGTCTTCTGCCCATTTTTAAATTGGATTGTTTGTTTTTTGGATATTGAGCTCCATGAGCTGTTTGTATATTTTGGAGATGGATCCTTTGTCTGTTGTTTCATTTGCAAATATCTTCTCCCATTCTGAGGGTTGTCTTTTTGTCTTGTTTATGGTTTCCTTTGCTGTGCAAAAGCTTTGAAGTTTAATTAGGTCCCATTTGTTTATTTCTATTACTCTAGGAGATGGGTCAAAAAAGATCTTGCTGTGGTTTATGTCAACGAGTGATTTTCCTATGTTTTCCTCTAAGAGTTTTATAATGTCTGGTCTTACATTTAGGTCTTTATTCCACCTGGAGTTTATTTTTGTGTATGGTGTTAGGTAGTGTTCTAATTTCATTCTTTTACATGTAGCTGTCCAGTTTTCCCAGCACCACTTATTGAAGAGGCTGTCTTTTCTCCATTGTATGCTCTTTCCTCCTTTATCCTAAATTACGTGACCATATGTGCATGGGTTTATCTCTGGGCATTCTATCCCGTACCACTGATCTATATTTCTGTTTTTGTGACAGTACCATACTGTCTTGATGACTGTAGCTTTGTGGTATAGTTTGAAGTCAGGGAGCCTGATTCCTCCAATTTTCTTTCTCAGGATTGCTTTGGCTATTTGGGGTCTTTTGTGTTTCCATACGAATTGTAAAATTTTTTGCTCTAATTTTGTGAAGAATGCCATTGATAGTTTGATAGGGATTGCATTGAATCTGTAGATTACTTTGGGTAGTATAGTCATTTTCACCATATTGATTCTTCCAATCTAAGAACATGGTATATTTCTCCATCTGTTTATGTCATCTTTGATTTCTCTCATCAGTGTTTTATAGTTTTCTGAGTACAAGTCTTTCGCCTCCTTAGGCAGGTTTATTCCTAGGTATTTTATGCTTTTTGTTGAGATGGTGAATGGGAGTGTTTCCTTAATTTCTCTTTCTGATTTTTCGTTGGTGGTGTACAGGAATGCCAGATATTTCTGTGCATTAATTTTGTGTCCTGCAACCTTACCAAATTCATTGATTAGTTCTAGTAGTTTTCGGGTGGTATCCTTAGGATTTTCTTTGTATAGTATCATGTCATCTGCAAAGAGTGGCAGTTTTACTTCTTCTTTTCCAGTTTGTATTCCTTTTATTTCTTTTTCTTCTCTGATTGCTGTGGCTAGGACTTCCAAAACTATGTTGAATAAGAGTGGTGAGAGTGGAGCTCCTTGTCTTGTTCCTTATCTTAGTGGAAATGCTCTCAGTTTTCACCACTGAGTATGATGCTTGCTGTGGGGTTGCCATATATGACCTTTATTATGTTGAGGAAGGTTCCCTCTATGCCCATTTTCTGGAGAGTTTCTATCATAAATGGGTGTTGATTTTGTCAAAAGCTTTCTCTGCATTTATTGATATAATCGTATGATTTTTATTCCTTAATTTGTTAATGTAGTGTATCCTATTGATTGATTTGCATATATTGAAGAATCCTTGCATCCCTGGGATATATCCCAGTTGGTCATGGTATATGATCCTTTTAATGTGTTGTTGGATTCTGTTTGCTAGTATTTTGTTCAGGATTTTTACATTTATGTTCATCAGTGATATTGGTCTATAATTTTCTTTTTTTGTGACATCTTTTTCTGATTTTGGTGTCACAGTGATGGTGGCTTTGTAGAATGAATTTGGGAGTGTTCCTCCCTCTGCAATTTTTTGGAAGAGTTTGAGAAGGATTGTGTTAGCTCTTCTCTAAATGTTTGATAGAATTCGCCTGTGAAGCCATCTGGTCCTGGACTTTTGTTTGTTGGAAGATTTTAAATTACAGTTTCAATTTCATTACTTGTGAAAGGTCTGTCTATATTTTCTAATTCTTCCTGGTTCAGTCTTGGAAAATTGTATCTTTCCAAGAATTTGTCCATTTCTTCATGGTTGTCCATTTTACTGGCATATAAGTGTTTGTAGTAGTCTCTTATAATCCTTTGTATTTCTGCAGTGTCAGTTGTGATTTCTCCTTTTTCATTTCTAATTTTATTGATTTGCGTCCTCTCCCTTTTTTTCTTGATGAGTCTGGCTAAGGGTTTATCAATTTTGTTTATCTTCTCAAAGAACCAGCTTTTAGTTTTATTGATCTTTGCTATTGTTTTCTATGTTTCTATTTCATTTATTTCTGCTTTGATCTTTATGATTTCTTTCCTTCTACTGACTTTTGGTTTTCTTCTTCTTTCTCTAGTTGTTTTAAGTGTAGGGTTAGATTGTTTATTGCTATTTTTCTTGTTTCTCAGGGTGAGATTGAATTGCTATAAACTTCCCTCTTAGAACTGCTTTTGCTGCGTCCCATAGGTTTTGGGTCGTCGTGTTTTTGGTCATTTGTTTCTATGTATTTTTTTATATCTTCTTTGATTTCTTCAGTGATCTCTTGGTTATTTAGTAGCGCACTGTTTAGCCTCCATGTATTTGTGGTTTTTACAGTTTTTTTCCTGTAATTGATTTCCAATCTCACAGCACTGTGGTCAGAAAAGATGCTTGATACGATTTCAATTTTCTTAAATTTTCCGAGGCTTGATTTGTGACACAAGATGTGATCTATCGTGGAGAATGTTCCATGTGCACTTGAGAAGAAAGTGTATTCTGCCACTTTTGGGTGGAATGTTCTATAAATATCAATTAAATCTATCTGGTCTAATGTGTCATTTAAAGCTTGTGTTTCCTTATTTATTTTCTGTTTGGATGATCTGTCCATTGGTGTAAGTGGGGTGTTAAAGTCCCCTACTATTATTGTGTTACTGTCGATTTCCCCTTTCATGGTTGTTAGTATTTGCCTTATGTATTGAGGTGCTCCTATGTTGGGTGCATAAACATTTTTATTTGTTATACCTTCCATTCCATTAGACTTACAATAGATTTACAGAGCTTGGCAAGAATGACAGAAACAAAGCCATTCCAGAGTTCCTTCAAATTAAGAAAAAGATTTCTTAGGTAACAACCATGTGTTGACTGAAGTTAATACTTGGTAAGTTGTGACTGAACAAATATTCCAATTTGAATGTGGGGTTGTAACTTTTAGTTGTTTTTAAAAATATTTTTCTTTGAAATAAAATTCTTGCTGGATGTCACCTGAACATGATTCTCCCAATAGGTCAATGAACTACCATCATTTGGAAGAGAATATTATTTTAGCAACCACAAAATTAGACAAAGTCCTTTCAAATATTTGTATTCTCATTTGATTTTTGCAGTAGCTCTATGAGTAGTGCTGTGAGGTCCCTGTTACCGCTCCCATTTGATAGATGTAGTAACTGAGACGCACTCAAGGCCACACAGTGTGTCTGAGGCAGAGCCAGGATTTGAAAGCCACGTCTTCCGAATCACCTCGATGTTTGTTTCCACGTGGCTTTGCTTCTCCTGGATCGACTGCCAACCTATGTGAGAAACTAGCACATACGGGTCCAAAACCAAGTATTCTTGACTCTCCACTGTGAATTTTTTCTAAATGTCACGTACATTGGAAGATCAGGGGCAGTATAGATTTCCTGAAAAAATTTTGAGCCAAGTTCTGATTGTGTGGCTTGGCGATTTTGTTTGTTTCCTGCAGGATGAAGATATGCATTTTAAGGGAAATAATGTGTACGCCATGGCCAGAGCATCCAATCTTAATGAAGAGCTTGGGCAGATGAGGGCCTCTCCAGGGCTGAGCAGGGTGATGGGAGCTTCACAGAAGGTGGATTCAGGGAGAGCATGTGCAGAGTTCAAATGCTAAATGTCGCCATGGGCTATAGATAGTATGACACACACGTGGAGCTTCAGGAGTACAGTTTGTTCAGATATTAATAATATTGCATCATGGGTTGCAAGTAGAACAGACCAAATACAGGTTATTATGTGCTTATGAAAGAGTGGAAGAGCTGGAGGGATAGGTAGGAAAAGCTGTTGGGAGCTCCCAGGGTTTCACTTATCTCTGAGGGAGCCACAGGGACCCTGGAGCCTGGGAGGTGGCCGTGATTATGCCTCCCTAAGGCAGGTGACCCACAGGGAAGCATCCAGAAAGTGCTGCAAAATTCCATACCTGCCAAACCCATGCATCTGCCCACAGCTGCCAGAAGGGAAGCAGTAGAACTTCTGGCTCTTTACTGAAAATTCCTCTCAATGGTAGAAACTAACCTGCTGACAAGAGATTGGGAGAAAGGTAGCCTCGGGCCTCTAGACCCTCCCATTCTATAGCAAGAGGCAGGAATGATGCCAGGTTACCAACAGACAGATGTTGGTTACCTTTTAAATGACACTGGCATCTTTACAAGTTAAAATTCACCTTTAAGAACTGCCACGATTTTTTGTCAATTATACTACAGTAAAGCTGAAAAAAAAAAAAAGGTACAACAACTTTCACAGTTGTATAGTATCTAAAAGGAGAAAGACTTGTAATTGTTAAGTTTTTTCTATCTATTTTTTGTTCTCAATATATTTTTTTTTACTAGATTATGATTTTCCTTCTTTCGATTAATTGGAGGCCACATATAAATTATGGTGAAAGGCAGAATTTTGGAGTTAAACTTCCTGAGTGTGAATCCTGGTTTCACCATTTACCAGCAGAGACAAGGACACCACAAGAAAAGAAAATTACAGGCCAATATCCCTGATAAACTTGGATGCCAAAATCCTCAACCAAATATTGGCAAATCAAATTCAACAATACATTGAAAGGATCCTACATCATGATGATTTATTCTAGGAGTGCAAGGCTGGTTCAACATCCACAAATCGAACAGTGTGATCCACCACATGAACAAAATGAGGGAGGGCTTCCCTGGTGGTGCAGTGGTTAAGAATCCACCTGCCAATGCAGGGGACACGGGTTCGAGCCCTGGTCCGGGAAGATCCCACATGCTGCGGAGCAACTAAGCCCGTGTGCCACTGAGCCTGTGCTCTAGAGCCCGCGAGCCACAACTACTGAGCCCACGTGCCACAACTACTAAAGCCCACGTGCCTAGAGCCCATGCTCTGCAACTAGAGAAGCCACCACAATGAGAAGCCCGTGCACCACAATGAAGAGTAGCCCCCACTTGCTGCAACTAGAGAAAACCCTGCATGCAGCAACAAAGACCTATTGCAGCCAAAAATAAATAAATTAAATAAATAAAATTTTTTAAAAATGATGGATAAGAATCATGTAATCATCTCAACAGATGCAGAAAAAGCATTTGACAAAATTCAACATCCATGTATGATAAAAATGTCAACAAAGTGGCTACAGAGGGAACATATTTCAACATAATAAAGGGTGTATATGACAAGCTCACAGTTGAAATTATACTCAATGAAAAATTGAAAGTTATTCCTCTAAAATCAGAAATAAAACAAGGATGCCTACTCTCACTACTTTTATTCAGCTTAGTATTGAAAGTCCTAGCCACAGTAATTAGGCAAGAAAAATAAATATAAGGCATCCAAATCAGAAAGGAAGAATCAAAGCTGTCTGTTTTGGCAGATGACATGATATGTATAGAAAACCCTAAAGACTCCACCAAAAACCTGTAAGCAATAATAAATCCAGCAAAGTTGCATGATACAAAATCAGTTGTTACTAAAAATAAAAACAAATGTTTTTGAAAGCTTACATGAAAGCTTCTGCCTTTTATTATCATTTCTGGTGACTTTATTTAACAAATAGTTAGTTGGTATCCATCTATTCTTTCTGAATAATACAAAGATCTTAAAACTGTTTAACTCCACATTGCTTTGCAGTATTTGTTGGACAGAAATAATCACCTATAGAATTTCCATTTGTCTTTAAAACGAGTATTATACTTGTGATCATGATTAAAATGGCTTTGGGTTTGGTTTTCTTCTTCATCTGAGATATATATATATATCAGTATATCAGTGTCTATCTACTTAGTGTTTTCTAGGTACTTTTAATGAGATTTCTTGTGGTAGGAAAATGAACTTGGACTTCTGAATTTCTTAGGTTTGATGACTTGAAGTTTGCTTTGTGTATTACCATAGAATTTCACCTCCAGTGTACAACAAAGAGAAGAGTATGGCTTCTGAAAGAAATAAATATTACATATAGAATTCTTATAGACTGAACTTCTTGTTTTCTAAAAACTCACGTAATTTGAGGGTTTAAAGAGAAAGAACACCATCTTTGCTCTCTAAATACTTTTTTTTTTTTTTTGCGGTATGCGGGCCTCTCACTGTTGTGGCCTCTCCCGTTGCAGAGCACAGGCTCCGGATGCGCAGGCCCAGCGGCCATGGCTCACAGGCCCAGCTGCTCCGCGGCATGTGGGATCTTCCCAGACCAGGGCACGAACCCGTGTCCCCTGCATGGGCAGGCGGACTCTCAACCACTGCGCCACCAGGGAAGCCCCAATGCACTGTTTTTTTTCCTAGTAGTAATGCAATGGTTAGAGATGCTCACTGGACGTTGAGTCCTTGCTAGAATGGACTGATGAATTCATCTTTATATCACATAGATATGTATATAAATATCATACATCACATTTGAACTTCTGCAGTGGTGAAGCTGAGAGCTGGTAGATGCAGAGATAAATTGATCATGGTTACAGGAACTCAAGAGGCCGTAACTGGAAAAATTTAGAAAAGAATGCATGTTTCATTGATATGTTTTTTAGCATGCTACCTCTTTTCATGTTTACCTCTTCAAGTTATCTAAGCATTAAGGATTTCATTTGATCCGTGCAATTTTATTAAAAGATTTATTTGTTCTCATTTCTCTCTGCTGATTTTCTCCCTTACTGCTTGTAACCTTACAACATGAGAGTGTTCATACAATGTTTCTAATCGCTCGGATTTTAGATGGAAGAGAGAAGAGGTGTTTCAGTCTTAAATTGCCACTGTCAGAAGCACTTTTGCTAATATTGCCTAGGTTGCAAACAATATTCTTACCAGAGGAGGGCACCATTATCTCATCGGACTTGCAGGAAGATTTATATTTTGAAAAAGATACGTATTTGGAGGGTAAAACTTGTTTGTGATTGGGAGAATGAGTTATTTTGTGAGATGAATACTTTTTTCCTCAGGTAAGACTATGTTGTCTTATCTTCTTGTAGATGGGAGAAGAATTCACATTTGAAATTCTTATTGTCCTGGAGTTTTCTAGGTAAGCTGCCTTTTCATTCTATTTGTGTATTTCCCAGGGCTCTTTCTGTGACTATTCAACTGAGATTTGGCAATGTAACTCAAAACCTTAATACAGAATCCTGAAATTCTAGTTAGCTTCTGCGCGCCCTTTCATCTCAGCTCAGTCTTCTCTTCTCTAGTAAAAATTCCCTTTTGTAGTTGGTGCAGGTTCTTGACCTCTCCTTTCTAGCACTTGTCATAGTCAGAGCTGCGATTTCAAATCTGGGTTACAACTTAACAACTGTGTCGCTAACTAGACTGTAAGTTCCAGGAGGGCAGAGTCACCTCCTGCAGGGGCTGGTATCCAGCAAATACTCAAAAAATATTTGGTGAATAGATTTTTGCCTTAAAAAGCAAAATTCAACTGAGTAGATTTTAAAGATCTTACTGGCTTTATTCAGTGATTCATGAGTTGGGCAGCATCCCATCGAGCAGATAAAGTACCTCTCAGGAGTTGTACAACGTGGAAGACTTTTTAGGCAGATGGGGCGGGACAGAGAATACGAGCATAAAGTAGATTGTTTGGGACAAGGTCATCTTCCTCACCCTGAGGTCTGTCACTCAGGTTACCTCACTAGTGCTGACCAGGTGATTCCACACTGACTGGTTAAGATTAGATTCCTGGGAGAGTCTGAAATTGCAGTTAGGTCAGGTATTGAGTCTCAGTTTGGGGATGTGGGCTGAGCACACGACTCCATTTTGGGCCTATTGTCTCTTTTTTAACAAATGGATATTGAACATTATTTTCACAAATAAACCAAAAACTGTTTCTTTAAAAATAGACAGTGATTTGATTAATTTTTTCCCAAATGATGTGCATCCTTCTTTCCTCTTACACCCCAGCATCTGTGGCCTGATTCCCCAAAGCATGTTGTCAGGATATTGGTGATGGTTTTATTTCCATTGGATTTTCCTCCAGACTCATGAAGTCATATCTCTTGGACCATTTCACTATTTCTAATGTGAAATTTGAAAAATTAGAAAAGGAAATTAATAAGTAAATCATTCGTTCTTCCTTAAGTCAGATGATTTTTTTAATTGTATTTTTAAAGCCTTGTTTCCCAATGACATTAAAAAAAAAAAACCCTTTAAACCTCAGAAAAGTTTTTGTTACCCCCTCTCTAGGAGATTTTTTTTTTTTTTTTTTTGACCATGCCAGGTGGCATGCAGGATCTTATCTCCCCAACCAGGGATTGAACCTGTGCCCGCTGCAGTGGAAGCATGGAGTCCTAACCACTGGACAGCCAAGGAAGTCCTAGGAAAGATTTTTCTAAGAACTTTGTTACAAGAAAATACATCTCAGTATTCATTCTAATTTTCTCCTTTCTTAATATTTGACTACTGCTACCACTAGAGCAGTCATTTCCTGTCATTAACACCTGCTCTCCTAGTTAGGTAACACTTAAATGATTCATTTGCTTTGAGTAGTGTTCTAACAGCTTTCTAAGTATTTAAAACAATTGCTAATCCTTTATCCCTGTTGGAAAGTCCCTTCTAGATGAAGTGTTCCACTGTAAGATTGGTCACCGGGACCATCCCTGGAGGGTGGGAGCTCTAGCTTAGACTGTTGGCAGTGAGGTGGGGACAGATGAAGACTGTGTTTTCGGCAGGCATGGCCATGGGGCTCCTGGGGGGTGGGAAACATCTTTTCTTACTGGCACTGTCTGCTTGGTGACCTGGCAGAGTTGCCGTCTCAGCGGCTCATTTTGCTCCTTGGTGGCTATATGGACAGAGGCCAGCGGACCAGAGAAGGAAGAAGGGGAGAAGGGAGATGACAAGCATGGGTGCATGTGGAGAGGAGGGTGAGAGGGTGAAAAAAGCTTGGGGGACAGAGGAGGGAAAAGGATCACTTGTGGTCGTAGTTGTGGTTCTGTTACTTACTAGCTCATGACCTTCCTGACCACCTAACCTCTCTGTGCCACAGTTCCTCGATCTATAAAATGGGGCTAGCAATGGTGTCCGCCTCACAGGATTGTTGTGAAGGTTAAATCACAATGCCCGGCACACAGTAAAAACTGATAGAGCTCTTGGTATGAGTGCTTATTATTACTGTTATTTTAATTGGAACACTCTCCTCTGAGGCTTGTTCGGATTTCCCTAGGGTTTTCTTCTCCCTGAAGGAGATCTTCCTTCTCTCCTTCGGCAATCATTTCTATGAACCTCTTACTTCTCTTCCAAGCTTGAACGTCCTTTTCTTGATCAATCTTATTCCTGAAGACAAATAAAATTCTTTCTGTTGGAAGAGCTTGCAAATGTGGAGGAACTAATGACTGAAAGCCCAGCTGGTCTGCTGGACACACACAGAGCAGTCCTCCTAGGCCAATGGTGGTCACTGCACTTGAAGGACCGGCAGCTGGGGCTCCATTTAAATGACCTTCCCAAAGTCGCTAAGCAAATAAGTGGCAGAATCAGGGTTCAAATCCAGGTCTATCTGGTTCCAAAGTCCTTGGTATTGTCAACCAATCTGTGCCTCCAGAGGTGAAAGAAAAGTTAAAGAATGTAAAAAAAGCAAACAAAACGTATTTTCGTCTTCATGGGGAGAATTGCAGTCTATGCAGCTACAAATATTTTTCTAGAATACTGTTCTAGGACTAGGTGGACCACCTGTTTGTGGGGTCCCCTGCTTTAGTAAACAAAAAAGGTAATTCCCAGTCGTTAGGAGGGTGATAAAGAATATTGAAGAGTATCTGATGGAGACAGCGGTACCACTGGTGGTGGAGGTTTATCTCTGAGGGGCCTGGGAGCCTTTGTGGGGAGGTGGGACTTGGGCTGGTAATCGAACGATGACAGGAGGGTGAAGCGTGGGCGAATGAGATGGTGAGGAGGAATTTAACATCTCTGTGCAGCAAAGTGGGGGCAGGACGGCCTAGTTGCTAAAGATGGTGTGAGGACTGAATAATACACAGACCCAGGGCTGCTTTCCCCTTTCCTCGTCAAATTTTCATGATTATATTATATATATTACATGTATATAAAATTTATGTATTATATTATAAGTAATATTTGTACATATAAAACATAAGAAAGGTATATTACATTATAGATGTCATGTACTATGTTATAATAGTACATATTAATATAAAATATGATAATATATCTGTAATTATATTAATATAACATATCATAATAGAATCTATTACATACGTTTGTGTCAGTAAACTTCCATGGAAGAAAAGAACAGGAGAAGGTGGAGATTTAAAATTAGAATCGCAGTTAAAGGAAGCAGGTAAAGAAGAAAGAAGAGGCTGGCAAGAAACATGCTGGCCTTTTCAGCAATGAGCAGCTGAGGACTCGATTAGAATTCTTTGGACTTTGAATTTTTTTGTGTGGGTATTAGTGTCATGTACTGAGGAAACTAGAAACTAATAATACACTCCATTGTTTTCGTACTAGAAAGAGGATGTCTGTAATTGTGCGAACTCCTACAGGACAGCTCCGGCTCTACTGCAAAGGGGATGTAAGTTCTGGGATTCGGTTTTTTGGGGGTTTTTTTGAACAGTTTTATTGAGGTTTAATTTCTACACCATGAAAACACTCATTTTAAGTGTACAAGTCGATGGTTTTTAGCACATTTACAGGGCCGTGCAACAATCATCAGAAGCCGATTTTACGTCTCCATCACCCCGACAAGATCTCTCCTGCCCGTTTGCAGTAACTCCCTAGTCCTACTTCCGGCTCCCAACAGCCATGAATCTACTTTTTGTTTCTATAGATTTGTCTTTCTTGGACATTTCGTATAAACACAGTGGGATTCATTATTCATGTAACTCCTTCCCTCTATGTTCCAACAACTTACAGGAAGCCTTTTACAACTTCACAATGTTTTATTTTATTATTTTATTTTTTAAAGCAAAGAATGGTTTATTGCAGGGCCAAGCAAGGAGAAAAGTGGCTCGTGCTCAACAAAACCCCCAAACTCCCACAATATTTTGAAACGTTGTTACTTTGTATGCGCTGTTATCACTGGTTGTTAACAGCATTACCC
Source organism: Delphinus delphis (assembly GCF_949987515.2). Taxonomy (NCBI): domain Eukaryota; kingdom Metazoa; phylum Chordata; class Mammalia; order Artiodactyla; family Delphinidae; genus Delphinus; species Delphinus delphis. The sequence goes on along the minus strand of NC_082700.1, from coordinate 4,095,538 downwards.
AAGATTGAAAAGTCCATCTCAGGGCAACCGAGAAGGCTTCCCGCCCCCCGCCCAAGCTGAGCCCATTGAAATTTGTGGTGGCTCACACCATAATTTTACTAAACTTTTATGTCAGTGAAAACTTGCTGTCACTCAGTTGTTTTTTTGAGAACCAGTGATTAGATGGTTGACGCTAAGGGTTTGCAGCAGGAATGTTGATCCCAGTTCCAAGCCCAAAGTGCTTGGATTTGGTGTCTCAGGAATTCGCTTTACGTCTGTAAATCTCTTTTTATAAAGCACCTATGTATTTGTTCACTACCGTGTGTACCTTAAGAAACCCAGCTTTACTGAGGTAAACTTGACATAAAATAAATGGTACATATTTAAAATGTACATTTTGTTAAGTTTTTTTTTTTTGCGGTACGTGGGCCTCTCACTGTCGTGGCCTCTCCTGCTGCGGAGCACAGGCTCCGGACGCACAGGCTCAGCGGCCATGGCTCACGGGCCCAGCCGCTCCGCGGCATGTGGGATCTTCGCGGACCGGGGTACGAACCCGCGTCCCCTGCATCGGCAGGCGGACTCTCAACCACTGCGCCACCAGGGAAGCCCCATTTTGTTAAGTTTTGACACTGATCTGCTTTCTGTCACTATAGATTCATTTCTATTACTAAAGTTTTATACAAAGTCATATAGTGTATATGACTTTTTGTCTGGCTTCTTTCACCCATAATTATTTTAAAATTCATTCATGTTGTAGCTTGTACCAGTAGTTCATTTCTTTGTATTGCCGAGTAGATTCCATTGAATGGATATACCAGCATTTGTTCATCTGTTCATTTGTTGCTGGACATTTTGTTTGCAGTTTGGGCTACTACAAAGAATGCTCCTATGAGCATTTGTTTGCAACTCTTTGTATGGACATATGGTCTTATCTCTATTTGATAAATAACTAGGAGTAAAGTTACTGGATCATGTGGTAGGCATATTTCAACTTCTTAGGAAACCACCAAATTGTAGTTACATTCCTACCAGCAGTTGTCACCAACACTTGGCCTGGTTAGTCTATTTAATTTTGCCATTCTAATAGGTGTGTACCTCATTGTGAATGTAATTTACATTTCCATGCTGACTGATGATAGCAAACATCTTTTCATATGTTTATTTGCCATCTGTGATGGGGGTTCCCAAGACCACCCCTATGCTTTTAGTGAATCTCTAAAAGGATTCATGGGACTAAGCATATAGTTGTGCTCATGGCTAAGATTCATTACAGCAATGTAATAAAGATATACAGCTAGATCACAAAAGCAAAGACATGAGCAGTGCCTGGAGGAATCCCATGGGGGTCACACAGGGAAAGTTTGTATCAGTTTAGAGAATTGTTTACCAGCCAAATTTCTAGATGCCAGCCAAGGGCCAATTTTGTAAGTAGGTCTTTCTAAGGATAGCAGTCTCTGATCTGCCATGTCAACTCTTTTTTACACACCATCCACTTATTTTCCTTGTTAAAACGTGTTTTAATAGTTAACTTTTTTTTTAAGTAACTTTTTTTCTTATTGAGTTTTGAGAGTTCTTACTTATTTTGGAAACAAGTCCTTTATCAGATATATTACTTGCAAATATATATATATATATATATATATTTACATCTTTATTGGAGTATAATTGCTTTACAATGGTGTGTTAGTTTCTGCTTTATAACAAAGTGAATCAGTTATACATATACATATGTTCCCATATCTCTTCCAGTCTGTGGCTTAACTTTTCATTTCCTTAACTGTATCTTTTGAAGATCAGAAGTTAGTAACTTTGATCTAGGTCAATTTACCAATTTGTTCCTTCAGATTTCTTTTGATTAGTATTAGTATGGTATAGCTTTTTCTTTCCTTTAACCCATTTGTGTCTTTAAAGTGTGTTTCTTCTAGGGATCATGTAGTTGGTTCTAGTGTTAAATAACAAGAAAAACAATGTATATATACTCATGTGAATACCATTTTCAGTGCTCTTCAGACCCATGTTAACATTTGGTATAATGATTTTTATCTGAAGGGGTTCCTTTGCCATATCTTATACAGTAGATCTGGTGGTGATAAATTTTTTCAGCCTAAGTTGGAAAAAAATCTTCATTTCATCTTCATTTTTTTCTAATCTTCATCTTGAAATCAATTTTTGCTGAGTATAGAATTCCAGGCTGACCATTTTTTCTTTCAGTGCTGTAAAGACTTTGCTCCGCTGGCTTCCCACTTGCATTGTCCCAATGAGAAATCTGCTGTGTTCCTTGTCTTTGTCCCTCTGTATGTAGCATATTTTTTCCTGGAATTGTGCCTTCACTGGGGCTGCTTCAGCTCCTTCACATCTATTAGCTATAACAATAAAATTATAGAATAGTATTTATAATTTAGACTGTCATGCTTAAATGTTAATCACAGTGTGTGTATTTGTGTGTTTGTGTGTGTTTTCTATAGGATTCAGTGATTTATGAGAGACTTTCAGAAGATTCTCTCTTTGTGGAGGAGACTTTAGCCCATCTGGAATGTTTTGCCAAAGAAGGTAAGTGAAAATTGTTTAGAATCGACTTCCCTTTCGTAATGCTGTTCTCGACTGTTGAAACTGTAGCCTCAATGCATGTCACTGATGCTCAGGCCCACAGGTGGGCAAGGGGGAGCTTGTTGGTATGTGAGACCTTGTATGCCTTCTGTTTGCTTAAAAATAAATGGTTCCCCAAACAAACCCTGTCAAGACATTACTAGTATTTTCCCTTCCTCCCACTTCCAACGGTATTTTGTGCTTATGCACAAACAGTAAAATGTATGTTTTTACTATGTGGCTCTTCCTTTATTCCTAAGGCAACATCCTCAGTCTATTATCTGTTTCTATCTGCTAAGCATTACCTTTTATCAAGCTGTAGTAGGAACTCCGCCTATAGTTGGAGAAAAAGGGAGGTTTTTCCAGTTTGTTATGTATTTTGAAGTTAATTATTTTGTGCATATAACTCAGAACGCTGACATAGTTGATATTTTCCTGCCATTCTCTTATCCTTCTGATTTTGACTTATCATCCATCTCTTAAGGAAAGAAAATTCCTTGAGTGAGTTTTGAATAAGAACCACATCTACTGAAAGGTTTATAGAAGCTTTGCAAAGCAAGGTGTAATATCAAATAAGGGTAAAGCTAATAATACCTTGAAAGCTGCAGCCCGCTTTCTCCTTTTAGTTTATAAGCTGCTGCTTCCTACAGACACGTGTGTCTTGTCTGAAAGTATGGATAGTTTGCAAGTTTGCATTTTGGGCCTTTTACTGCTATCTGAAAATATACCTGTGCTGTAAGCAGGTTACAATAGGTAGAAGCGTATGGGAACTATATTACAATTGAGCTCAAAGCAGAATAACAACTTCTATAGCTCTTCTGCAGAGCATTCGTTTCTAGGGAATCCTTGAGTATTTGAATGTTTTACAGGAGTTAGCCTAAAATACTACAGTCTGGTTTAAGGAAAAAATGTTTTTCAAACAAGTCCTCGCAAAATGGGATTTAAATGCATTTTCTGTTATTTTGGTGATTTTCTGGTGTACTAACTTGGAAACTGAAGCCTCATTGGTTCTTTCCTTCATTCAACAAATAGTTATTGAGCATCTGTTCAGTGCCATGCACTGTTCTCAGCTTCCAGGACAGAAGTGAAGAAGACATAGAGAGCTAATGCTCTGTGGGAATTTGCCAGTAATAGATGATGTCGTGAGGTGATGAGTGCTATGCAGAGGAAGTAAGCAGGATGAAGGGAACAGAGGGATGGGGTGCTCTCTGTATGGGGTGAGTTAGGCAGAGACTGCAGGAAGGGAGGGAGAACCACGGGCTCTCCAGGAGAAAGTGTTCCAGTAGAGGGAAAAGCAAGTCCGAGTGTCGGGGAAATAAGAGGACTGGCGGGGCGCCACAGTGAGCAAGGGGGAGGGGACGAAGGAGGATCAGTAGGGAGACCAGGGCAGGTCCGGCAGGGCCACGCGAAGGCCTTCTCTGTCCCACGGGCTCTGAAATGCTTTTGGATTTTGTTTTCAATTCCTCCTTCTCCCTGATCCCTGCAAGCCTGTCCAGGTTATCCCTCTCTCGCAGGTCTGAGAACTCTGTGTGTTGCCTACCTAGATTTAGCTGAAAGTATCAGCAGTGCTTGGTGATGTATAAAGAAACCAGTACAGGGCTTCCCTGGTGGTGCAGTGGTTGAGAGTCCGCCTGCCGATGCAGGGGACGCGGGTTCGTGCCCCGGTCCGGGAGGATCCCACATGCCGCGGAGCGGCTGGGCTCGTGAGCCATGGCCGCTGAGCCTGCGCGTCCGGAGCCTGTGCTCCGCAGCGGGAGAGGCCACATTAGTGAGAGGCCACAGCAGTGAGAGGCCCGCGCACCGCAAAAAAAAAAAGAATGAAAGAACTTTGGAATTCAGTATTGAACATCCTTGCCCTTAAAAGTTAAATGGCTAGTTCTGTTAAATATTTTTTACTGTATCATTTTCTTAGACTCATTTTTAAAGAATTTTAAATAGATTTCATTTATTCCTTTTCTGACACTTCCTTTTAAAAAATGTAGGTCTGAGTTTCTGACATGATCATTCTTCTCTACGAAAAACTTTAAAAAATATTTCTTACAAGGCAGATCTGCTGGCGATGGATTTCCTCAGTTTTTGTTTGTCTGAGAAAGTTTTTATTTCTCTTTCATTTTGAAGGTTAATTTCACTGGATATAGAATTCGAGGTTGGGGTTTCTTGTTCTTTCAATACTTTAAATATTTTACTTTCTTCTTGACTGCAAGGTTTGTGATGAGAATTCTATCATTTCTTATCTTTATTCATCTACAGGTAAGGTGGATTTTTTCCCCGCTCTGGATTCTTGCAAGATTTCCTCTTTGTTTTTGGTTTTATGCACTTTGAATATGATATGCCTAGGTGTAGATTTTTGGCATTTATCCTGCTTGGTATTTTCTGAACTTCCTGGGTCTATGCTCTTGTGTCTGCAGTTAATTTTGGAAGCTTTTCAGTCATTAGGACTCAAACTTTTCCATCTGTTCTCTATTTCTTCTCCTTCTAGTATTACAATTGCTTGTATGTTAGACCTTTTAAATTGTCCCGCAGTTCTTGAATATTCTGTTGTGGTTTTTTTTTTTTTTCCTCTCTGAATTTCACTTTGGGAAGTTTCTGTTGACATATCTTTAAGCTTGTTAACTCTTTCCTCAGCTGTGTCCAGTCTACTGTTGAGCCCATGACATTCTTCCTTTCTGTTAGTGTTTTTACAGCCCTGTGGGTGTGGTGTTAGGGTATGTGGGAGGGGAAGTGTTCTGTAATCTTACGATTAAATCTCAGTCTTTAACTGAAACTGTGCCCCTTGTGTCTTCATAAGTGTTTCTTAGTGCTTTCTTTCTCCCCTTAGGTGAGACAGGGAGGCCCGAGGGGGCTGGAGTTGGGTAAATGCCTTTCCCTCCAGGTGGGATAAGGTTCTGGTAAAGTCTTTAACCTGGGAGACTATGCTTTTGCAGTGGAGAATGCTCTGGGCATATTTCAAAACGGTTACTTTTCCCCTCCTTCTGCTGAGCCATGAGGGGAATTGCTTTAGCTTTTCACCATGAGAATCTCACTGTGAGGTTCTCAGAGGTAAACGCACAGAAGTGTGAGGGCCACCCACTAAGATCACACTCACTTTCCTACTAGTCCACACTCAGCCTCCAACAATTCCTCAAAATTACCCTTTAAGTGTTCCTACTCGCTCATGGCTCCGGCTTCTGCTCCAGATAAACAGATCTCAGCTGTAATTCTCCGTGTCCACACGTCTGTCCAGATTCTGGGGTGGCAGTTAGTCCTGTAACCTCAGTTCTCTGACGGATGCAAGTGGAGTTGATATTCAGTACGTTCAGCTTTTTTGGTGTAAGAACGGCAGTGACATTCTTACAGAAACCTAGAATCGTAGAGGTTTATTTCCTACCCTCTGCTGAACTTTTATAGTTTTCCTATACACTTATTTAAATGTATTTATCTTAATACGTTAAATCCTCATAAGCCAATGGTATAATTTTTGCTTTAAACAGTTCAGTGTGTTTGAAAGAAATTAAGATAAAAATAGTCTTTTATACTTTACTCATAGATTTACATAACTTTAGATTTTCATGGGTTTTTTTTCTGCTTTTTATGTTATATTCTATTTCACTAAGTGTATATTTTTAATCTAAACCATTTTTCCCCAGTTTCTTGATTTTTATGTATCAAATAATCACTTTTTATTAGAACTTTAAGTTTTCTTCTGAGTAAACACTTTTATTACATGTATAGCAGTCATGGTTCTTAACTGGAAGCAAGTGTGTGTGTGTATAAAGATTCATTGAGCTGTACGTTTAAGATTTGTGCATTTTACTGTCTGCCTATTATACCTCAATAAAGTATTCAACATAATAGAAGAAAAGAAATCTCATCATGTTTAAGGAGTAGTCAATTCATGTCTTACCTCTTCATAGCATATCATAGTGATGGTATCTTTTCTATCATTTTTCTTTATTTCTCAATTTAGTTTGCATGTGTTTGGGGTTGTATATAGCTTTTGTACTATTAATAAGGCCTTTAAAAAAATTAATTCATTTTTGGCTCCGTTGGGTCTTCATTGTTGCACGTGGGTTTTCTCTAGTTGCAGCGAGCGGGGGCTACTCTTTGTTGCAGTGTGTGGGCTTCTCATTGCGGTGGCTTCTCTTACCGCAGAGCGTGGGCTCTAGGCATACGGATTTCAGTAGTTGTGGCGTGTGGACTTACTAGTTGTGGTGCGTGGGCTCTAGAGCGCAGGCTCAGTAGTTGTGGCACATGGGCTTAGTTGTTCTGCGGTATGTGGGATCTTCCCGGACGAGGGCTCGAACCCGTGTCCCCTGCATTGGCAGGCGGATTCTTAACCACTGCGCTACCAGGGAAGTCCCGTTAATGACGGTTTTAAAAGTATAACATAGAGCAGCGTCTTCTTATGTTTTATAAAGCCCCTCCATTGTTAAATATTAGATGAAATCTGAAGTATAGTTTTTATTTCTCCAAATTAAATACACCAAAGGAAACTGAGACTATGTTCAAATTTGTGTTTACAAAATTTGTGAACATTTTGGTCTCGATTACATAGGTAATTAGAATTATCCAGAAGCTAGTCTTAGTGTAGCCTACTTTGGAAGGCTTTATTTCACTTAAATATTGTGGTTTAAATAGTGATCCTGGTACTTTGTCTCTCTAAGCTTTTCTCATGTTTTAAGTTCCTGTAAACTTTAAAGTTATATCATGTTCAAAGCTCGTTATCCCTAAATAATCATTATGAAATTACTGATGTACTTGTTTTACATAATTGAAGCATATAAAGCACTTTTCCCGTATAATGTGCTGCCGGTTACCAAACTGTATTTTACGTCATTAATTTCAGAAAGTCAGTCACAAAATCACATTCTAGAATGAACTATGTCAGAATTGGCTTAACTCCTGTTGGTACTGGCAGCAGAAGCAGTGGAAAAGAGAGACAGATAAATAAATTAGGGACGAGAGAAAAAAATTAGACATTAAAACTGAGAGTTTTAACTTGAAGCATTTAGTGTTCCTAAGCAATTGTAAAATTGAAAACAATATGGTAATTAGAAAAGCACCAAGTTTGGGGTTCAGTAATCAATGAAACGTGGGAAAAGTTATTAAAGTAGAGGCAGCCTTCAATTTTGTCAGATTCCATTTGGGGGAAAGAACAATTGCAGTCACTTGAGACCATTCACAGGACATTCAGTCAACTGTGTGGAAAGAGTAGAGGTGGAAATGTTTAATATGATGTATACGTTATATTACACTTAATAGTTCCTACACAGTGTGAAATCCAATTTCATGCTTTTGAATTCCATCCGTCGTTAGACCTTCAAATTTATCTAAAGGCCTCAGTAATTCAAGGATTATTAAATTACCTTTTAATTCAGGAAACACACACAGTTATTGCATTTGAGTAATAAGTAATGAAGCCCTTTTGAGAAAAAGAGACTTGAGGATTATTTTATTAAATCTTTTGGTGCTTGATACCTGTTGTGTTTTTTAAAATTTTTCCCCAAGTGGCACATTTGTTAAAATTTCATTTATTAATATGTTAAGGAAAGTAGAGATCTTAAATCTCCTCTATCGATCATTGAATATAAGTGAAAATTATAGTTCAGAAAAATAATTAAATAATAAACTCTTAAATACGATTTACTACTTTATGGCATTCATTTTAGCGAGTCGTAGAAATAAAGCAGATACCTCAATAAATATTTGGTACACTCATCAGGTCCACCAGTCTTTCAATAAATGGTGATAACTGACATTTTCCAGTTTTTTTTTATTCTACTTGCATTTGACGAAGGAATTTTCTTTACCGTTAATCTATATCACTTAAAATTTTATTACATGTTTTGGTGGAAATACTCCACTACTTGAATTTTTGACTCTGTCACTGGCATGGGAGTCATCTGTGTAGAATTTTGAGCTTTCAACAGTTTATGTGAATTTTGAAGGAAAGAAAGGATGGGGTAAAAAAAAATAAGGTACAGGAGGTGACTCCTGCATCTTAAATCGAGTCTCTACAACAATCCTTCTCTCTACAACAGTCCTTCTCTCTTAGACACCTGATACCCAGTTTTACAGAGGTCGACCCCATTATTCTGTTCCCATCTTTTAAAGTTTTTCCAAAATTTCCCCAAACTTCCTCGTCTGCTATTAGCACCCTTCCATATTTTCCAACTAAGAATTCACTACTTACATACCTTTTCAAAAACAGCTTTATTGAGATATAATTCACATGGCATAAAATTAATCTGTTTAAGATAATTCAGTGGATTTAAATGCATTTACAGATATACGCAACCATCCGCAGAATCAATTTTAGAAACTTTTCATCATCTCTAAAACAAACTCCGTACCCTTTAGCTGTCATCTCCCTCACCCTCCTTCCCCTCACCCCTGAACAACACTCACCTACTTTCTGTTTCTATGGATTTGCCTCTGTGGACTTTTATATTAACCAAGTCATATAACAGGCAGTCTTTTGTGACTGGCTTCTTTAACTTACCATGTTTTCTAGGTTCATCCATGTTGTACCATGCATTAGTACTTCAAACCTTTTCTTGTAGCTAAAGAATACCTCATTCTATGGATAGACTGTGTTTTGTTTATCCATTCATCAGCTTGTTTCCACTCCTAGGTTAATTATGAATAATGCTGCTGCTTGTACATTAATATACAAATTTTTGTGCAGACATATGTTTTCATTTCTCTTGAGTGTATATACGCTAATGAGCGGAATTGCTGGGCCATTCAGTAATTCTACATTTAATTGTTTGAGGAACTGCTGGACTATTTTCCAAAGTTGCTGCACCATTTTACGTTCTGACCAGCAGTGTGTGATAGTTCTGATTTCTGTACATCCTCACCAACACTTGTTATTATCTGACTTTTTAACTTTAGTCATGCTAGTGGGTATGAAGTGGTATCTCATTGTGGTTTTGATTGGCATTTACCTGATGACTAATGATCTCAAACATCTTTTCATGTTATTTATTTACTTTTAAATTTCAATTCTGTGAGATTTTCACAGGGAAGAAGGAGCTAAACATACGCCTTAATCTATCATCTAGACTCAAAAGGTCTTTTCATTTATATTTAAAATGATAAAGATAACGTAATTTTCCCCTCTTTGTTTTAGGCAACACAACAAGTGATTAATCAGAACTGCCAAGATCTTGGAGCCTCGTTAGGTAAACAAAATGACCTGGCCCTAATCATTGATGATAAAACATTGGCGCATACCCTCCACTTTGAAGGTAAGAAGAGCTTCCTTAATTTGGCCCTCTCATGCAGAGTAGTATTATGTGGTAGGTAAGAATATATTCACTGTTGTGTTTTTTCCTGCTATATTTAATATTGTTTATGTGAAGAAAATATAGACATGGAAATATAAGTTTTTGTAGAGACAAAGTTCCTTCCTGGGAAAATATTTGCCCAAACTGAAATGAAAAGTCTGAATTTAATTCATATTGTCAGGTTTAAGATTTATTCAAAAGCAGTTTATAATTTTTCAGTGGTACATTGTTCATCGATGTAATGGCCAAATGAAAGAAGTCTTTCAGGTAGAACAAAGGCCCTCCGTTTATTTCCAGTGAGGGGCAAATTTAAAAACAATTCACTGACACCTAGAGGAAAATGAAGTTATGAATAGGAGTGCAAGCAAAAACATTGTTCTTTTAAAAAAGCAAATCATCTACAACCAAGATGCCTGGAACTGAGAAAATCATGAAACTATGTACAGAATAGTTGTTCCTTGCTCCTCGGTAAAAATAGTAAATGGACCAATTCTTAGAGCGTGTTAGGGCATTGGACTCGTCAATATATCACAGGCGTGCTCGTCAATCAGTGCGGTCCGCTATACGCTTCACACACCTCCCTTAAATGTCCTTCTGTGCTCACTGTCATTCAGCATCTACTAAAAATATGCAGCAACTTCTGTTCTTCACTCTGCTTTCCCCTGAGCTGTCTGTAGTTTATTTAGCCTTCAGGATTCTTTGTGACCTAGTCTTCTATCAGTTAGAGCTGACAGACATGATGGAAAGCTGAATTCAAATCCAGCTTAGGAGAAAAGGGAATTTATTAGGTCACATAGCTGAAAACTCTGCAGGTAGAACTGACCTCAAGAGAGAAGCAAGCAGGGCTTCCCTGGTGGTGCAGTGGTTGAGAGTCCGCCTGCCGATGCAGGGGACGCGGGGTTCGTGCCCCGGTCCGGGAGGATCCCACATGCCGTGGAGCGGCTGGGCCCGTGAGCCATGGCCGCTGAGCCTGCGCGTCCGGAGCCTGTGCTCCGCAACGGGAGAGGCCACAACGGTGAGAGGCCCGCGTACTGCAAAAAAAGAGAGAGAGAAGCAAGCGAACTCATCAGTAATCAGTTCGCCAAAATGGTTTCTTTCAACCGTTCAGATTTGATAAACCGGGTTTCCTTTTGCATCATAACAGTATTTTGAGGAATTCTCACTTTTTCTCTGCTCTCACTCCCTACCCATGCTGGTGGAAACTGGAAGGGACAATGAAAGGATGTACCAGAGAAGCAGAGAGGGGAAACACAGCAGCTGATTTTGCCGCTAAGGATGGATATTCCAGCAGTTGGCTTGCGTGGACTATTGGTGGTTTGTCCTAAATCTGGCTTCACTTAGGGTTTGATGTGGGCTCAAACAGTGTCTCCTGTGTGATTCATCTGGTGCAGGCTTTATCCCCAGGCTGGTTCCCATTTGGCAGTGGCAGACCCGAGCCTCACATCCTCATAGGTTTGTGTCCAGAGGAAGATTTGCATATGCTCTCTCCCAGAAATGGGGCATCATCTCTCATTGGCTCTGAAAGTAAACACTTGCTGTCAGGACCCTAAAATGAGAAGCAAAACAGAGGGATTATTTACATGCTGGTAACAGTGAAAGTGCTGCTGTAGCCCTAGGTCTAAAGGGATCAGAGGAGGTCGTGGTCACTGGGACCTGAAAGGAGAGCGTCCTGCAGAGTGGGCTGCCCTGAGAGGAGCAGTGAGCTGTGGCGGACAGACAACCAGATGGGGAGGACATTGCAGGGAGGAGCGCGGAATGACCAACCTGACCTCACTCTCTTTCCCTTCCAGCTTCTGCAGGGGTCACTCACCAGCCGGCACAACTATGACTCCAACTCTCAATTATCCAGGCTTATGTGATCCGGTGCCTTGGTTTCTCTGTGTCCTCACTCTTAAGTGTCCCCATCAGTTGAACGGTAAACATAAATGCACGTAAAAGTGAAGTCTGCTGACTGACCTGTACGCTGAGCTGGTGAAAACAACTGGGTATGGAATTGGCTGAAACTGTTACTTAAAAGAGGAGTGGAGGGCAGTAAAAAAGAAGAGAGGCTGCGTCTCCAACATCCTTCATGGCTTTAAAATTTTATGATTTAATTTTATTTTTCTACACATTCTGCTAAAATTTCATTAAGAATTTTTAGTCTATGCCCCTGAAGGATACTTCTTTGCGGTTTTATTTCCTTTCATGTCTTTGACTAGCATTGGTATCAGGACAATTCCAGCCTGATAAAATGAGTTGGGAAGTGTTCCTCTGTCCTCTGTTTTCTAAAACACTTTCTGTAGTATTAGTGTTATTTCTTCCTAAGATGTCTGATACATTTCACTGTTGACACAATCTGGACCTAGACTTTCTTTTTGACAGATTTCGATGAATAATTCAATTTCTTCAGCAGATATTTAGATATTTTCTACTTCTTCAGTTAGTTGCGGCAGTTTGTCTTTCAAGGAATTTGTCTGTTTATCTAGCTGTCAAATAGGTTGGCATAAAGTTCTTCACAGGGTTATTTTATTTTTTACTTTTGTGTAATTTGTGGTAGTATTCCTTCTTTCCTTCCTCATGTGGATAATTTGTGTTTACTCCTCTCTTTGTTTTTCCTTGATTAGTCTAGCGTGGGCTTCACCCATTTTGCTGATCTTTTCAAAGGGCCAACTCTATGGTTTGTCCAGTTTCTATTTGCATTCTGATATGTATAGCATATATAATGTGTACATATATATTATATCTATAACATTAATATATATAATATAGTCATATAATGTATAATCATAATATATAATAATATAATATTCCAATATATAATACAACATATTCATATCTGTATTATTTTCTACTTTCACCTTATTTTAGATTTCATTTCTTTTTCTTTTTCTAGTTCTTTAAGGTAGAGGCTCTTATAGTTGATTTTAAGCTTTTCTACTATAAAGCATTTCAAGACATAAATATTTCTTAAGCAATGATTTAACTACAGCTGACACATTTTGATATGTTGTCATTTAGTTCAAGGTACAGTATTTTCTCATTTTCCTTGCAATTTCCTTTTTGACTCATGGGCTATTTAAATGTGTGTTGTTTAATTCCCACACATTTAGGTATTTTCTATCTTCCTTCTGTTATTGATTTCTAACTTAAATCTATCATCAGCGTAAATACTCGGTTGTTTTTTTCTCTCCATACTTTGAATTTGTCATTCTGTTGTCTCCTGGCTCCATTGTTCCTGACGAGAAGGTTATCTTATTGTTGTTGCCCTGTATGTGATGTATCATCTTCCTCTTGCTGCTTTCCATATTTTCTCCTTGTCATTGGGTTCCTGCAGTATGCCTATGTTGCCACTAAGTGTAGTTCTCACTGTGTTTATTCTACTTTGGATTCATTGTATCCCTAAATTAATGTGTTTTAACCAAATTGCAAAGTTTTCAACCATTATTTCTGCAAGTATTTTTCTGCTGCTTTTGTTTTCCTTTACCTTTACTTCAATTACATATATGATTGAATGCTCAATGTTGACGAGAGATCTGTGGCACTGTGCATTTTTCTTCAGTTTTCCTCCCTTTCTTCTTTGGAATAGATTTTTTTTTTTTACTGGTCTAACTTCAGATTAGTTGATTCTTTCTTTTCCCATCTCAGATCTGAAGTTCATATAGTATATTATTTCATCCCTAGAGTTTCCATTTTTTAATAGTTTACATTCTTCTTTTGGGATATCCTGTTTGTTGTTGATTTATAATTGTCATAAGTTTCTTTGATTTTTTTGGAAAGTAATAATGTCTGTTCAGTTGAAAAGGGTAGGAATTAGCTGTTCAATGTCTATTTTGAATTCCTACTGTGTTTTAGGATTATGTTTTCTTATTGCATTATATAGCATATTGACTTTTTTTTTTCTATCCCTAGTAGATTTCTCCCCCTTATTTCAGATATTGTGAAATAGAACACTTTGGAACTTCTGTGCTGTTTCAGCCAATAGAATGACAAGATGAACTTTTCCAGACATGACTGTAAAGACTCTCAATTGGGTATAATCAATTCCAGGATTAAGGAGATTTGGCTTAATGCCCACATATGGAAACATGACTTAAAATATTTTATTGATTGAAGCTCAACTAACAGATAGTTGTTAAAAGACTAATATTATTTTAGGCTGTATTTTCATATATGGGTGGGGAGCTCCAAAATCAGAATTGATAGTCCAGTGCTCTCCTTAACTGGTCAGAGCTGACTTGGAGCTTTGGTAAAGGGTGCAGAACTGCATGAAGAAGTGCTTGAAGGACTTGAGGGTGTGTGGCAGGGGGCAGAGAAGGCTTACTGGGCTGGTCCCTGATATTGGGAGAACTTGGTTGTCAAGGGGATGGAATTAAGATTTGAATTAAGACATGAAGAGCCAGACTTGAGATTAATCAAACTGAGTTAGTTTTTTTCCCTTTCACAAATATCACAGTCTAAATATGAAAGTGATCATCAGTCTAAATGGTGAAGTTATTTTCATTGCAAGTATTTCAGTAAAAGAACCAGTATCTCTTGATGGGAACTAGGCTTATAAATGGTTTCTAACATCTTCTACTTCAGAAACTTTTCATATTATACCTACAATGTAGTGATGGTAATGCATTATATTCTCTTCATTATGAAGCAAAAGTTTTTACCAATAGTGTTTCTACCTTAAAATTTGGAGTGTGTTCTAATCAACGAACCCTTCTCTCTCCTCAGTTTTTAATAATCTCACCTGAAGTTTGAAAAGGTTAAATTTAAATTAGTTTTTAGGAGCTGTTCTGTGGGAAGAGAATGATAACTGAGGCCATTTGCTTACTAGAATATAAAACCCTTGTGTGCCCTTATCATTTTTGATGAAGTGCGTGTCTAGCTTGCTGAGTGAATGAATAAATGAGTGATGAATAAGAGGTAAAGTTTTGCCCTCCTTCCTTGGCATATTTGTAAATATGTTATGGGTAGACAGGGTCTGCTATTCTGAAATTTTTTAGGAATATAAAATTTGCTTCTGTAGCTTGTCTCCGAAAAAAAAGGTATCAATGACGTACCCTAATCTGCAACGGACACATCACAGGAGAAAGAAACAAACTTTTGTTAAGTCACTTAGCTTTTGTTTGTTGCTGTTGTTTCCACAGCATGACCTTGACTCTCCCGACTGATAACCTTCTCATTTTTATGTCTCCTTGTATTTTTCAAGTAGTTTGATTTTCAGAGGCTACTCTGTGTTCCAGTCTTTGGGTACATGCCTTCATACAGTTTCAGAAATAGTAGCCCTCCACATCTTCCTCTCACGTATGTAGATAATGTAAATTAATATAGCAGGCCAGCGTGAGACAACAGGTAGTGGTGGGGAAAATGGCAAACTCCATGTAAACTGGGCCACTAATATTGTGTATTTCTTTGGGGATGTTAAAGCAGTGACTCTGTGTTTTTTTGGTTTTACTTTTTATTTTGCTTTTTGTTTTTGGTGGGGGTAGGTAGGAACTTTCTTATATCTGTAAAAAGCTTACTTAATGAATTGGGAAATTTACCAGTAACTGTCATTTGAATGTGGCTGTGTGTAGATTATTGCTGACTCCTTTGTAAAGCCTTTCAGAACAGGATGAAGTAAAATGAACCAAAACAGAACACTAAAACATGGTCGTTTGTCTTTTTTTTTTTTTTTTTCCAGGTTATCTCCCCTCCAGAAGGCTGAGATAGTAGATATGGTTAAGAAACATGGAAAGGCCAGCACCGTGGCCATCGGGGACGGATGATCCAGACGGCCCACGTGGGTGTGGGAATCAGGGGGAACGAGGGCACGCAGGCCACCAACAACTCGGATTACACCATCGCACAGGCCAGTGGCGTGGGTGGTCAGGTGGGCGTGGAGAGGGTTGAAGACCTCGGATCCACCCCCCGAGATGTACCCCACCCTCTAAGCTCCTTTCTGTAAGAAACTACCAGCACTTTGTTACCGAGGCCAGGCTCATGCTGCTCGCCACATACAGGCCAATAAATGGAGAGACAAGGTGTTGGGACAAGGAATTGCAACTTTATTTGAAAAGCCAGCAGACCAAGAAGATGCTGGACTTGTGTCCCAAAGAACCACCTTGCCTGGGTTAGAATTCAGGCTTCTTTTATACTGAAAGGGGAGGGAGTGAAGTCAAACACTTCTGGGTTCTAGTCAGCCTCTGGAGGGGCTGTGTTAATTTCTCCCTCCTGCAGTCATTCACAGGTGGGCCTGCTCAGGATGTTCCCTGTGAGCCAAACAAGGGTGTTTTAGCTTAATGCTCTTTAGCTGGGGGGGGCAGGGGCCCCAGAGATGGGCCCTTATGTGTAATTTAAGCTTCTAGGCAACATCCCTTTAGTGATGAACTTGTAATAGAATACAAAGATTCTTTCCTATTACAACATTTGGGGTTCTCTTTAGTTTTGTCCTTATGCACTTTGCATAAATGAAATCTCCCCATTACCAGCTCTGGAGTTGGCAAAACTGCTGCCACTGAGAATCTGTAGCTCTACTAATATAACCTCCAAATCCCCAGTCTCTCCAGTCTGTACTGTGTGCTTTACTTTGTGGCGTCTCTTGGTAAAGACTTAAAATATCCCTATTTCCTTTTTTTTGAAGGAGACACTGCCTCTTGGCAGGCATTTTTAAAAATTGTGTTTTTAGAGGAGTTTTAGCTTCACAGCCAAATGGAGCAGAAAGTACAGATATTTCCCTTATATCCCCGTGCCCCCCTACACAAAGCCTTCCCTATTATCAGCATCCTCCACCAGAGCAGGACGTGTGTTATAACTGATGAACCTACACTGACAGGGCATTATCACCCAGGGTCCATAGTTTACATTAGGAGTTACTCCTGGTGCTGTACAGTCTGTGGGTCTGGACAAATGTACAGTGACACATGTCCACCATGGTTATATGTCCACTTGGTTATATGCATTTAAAGTTCCTTCAGATCTTTTAAGCCTTGACAGCTCATTTCTTTTCAGTGCTGAATAATATTCCATTGTCTGGATGTATCACAGTTTGTTTATCCATTCACCTGCTGAAGGACGTCTTGGTTATTTACAAGTTTTGTCAGTTATGAATTAAGCTGCCATGAACATCAGCGTGCAGGTTTCTTTTTTTTTGGCCGTGTGGGGTCTTTGTTGCTGAGTGCGGGCTTTCTCTAGTTGTGGCGAGCGGGGGCTTCTCTTGTTGCGGAGCATGGGCTTTAGGCACGCGGGCTTCAGTAGTTGTGGCATGTGGGCTCTAGAGCACAGGCTCAGTAGTTGTGGCTCATGGGCTCAGTTGCTCCGTGGCATGTGGGATCTTCCTGGACCGGGGATCAAACCCATGTCCCCTGCATAGGCAGGCAGATTCTTAACCGCTGTGCCACCAGGGAAGTCCCAGTGTGCAGGTTTTTGTGTGGACAGAAGTTTTCAGTTCCTTTGGGTAAACATCAAACAGTGCAATTGCTGGGTTGTATGGTATGTATAAAAGTATGTTTAGTTTTGTAAGAAAATGCCAAACTGTCTTCCACAGTGGCTGTCGCAGTTTTGGGAAGGTGTTTAAGAAGAGTGCATGGTCCTATGATTTAAACCTCCTGCATGTTTATGCACCATCCTTTGCTGTTAACAAGAACACCTCCTGTGTCTACATTTTAATATTTTTACTTTTGAAGAATATTTTAATGAACAATTAAGATATTTTTGGAACAATGTTTTAATAATTTAATATTGGCTTTTAATAGACGTAATTTTTTAAATCACATTTGAGCAATGAGCAGTAATGCTCTCATTCTTGCTGGACTCAGGAGCCACATGTAATTCTTGAGCAGCTCCCTAGGAATAACCCTGGGCCTCTAGGTAGGCCATCCCTAGGGGGCTGTTCTTACGGTGGCTGTCCCTGAGAGGCTAGCTGATTTAGTAGTCTGTCCAAAGGTACGTGGATGCCTAAAACTAGGGTGGTAACAGCATGGATTGTTAGGGCTTTGCCACATAGATGGAAAGCATACGGTCTCTATGTCTGAATTAGGTCAGTTCTAGAATCTTCTCTTTACTCATGGATTAAGTGTCCTGGTTTTATAGATGGGAAAACCGGGGCTCCTATGTACAAGGGGTCTGAGTTAAGGAAAGTGTCAGTGGATTACCATCAAAGCACTCCTGTCTGTAAACACAGGAGTGTTCGCACCACACTCACCTGTTTCCTTCACTGCTCAATGCCATTGGGATGCATGCTTCCTGTGAGCTCAGCAATTACATGTGCTGTAAACACTGACCTAGTAAACACCCCAGCTGCACACAGCTGGCCGGAATCAGGTGTCCTGGGCCCCCGGGGAATATCTGTTCACCATTTTCTCTAGGGAAGGCAATTCCAGAGTTCTCTTCTTATACCAAATATTAAAAGGGTTTAGAATTGCAGCTGCAGCTGTGATCAGGCAGATGGTATAGGATTCCAGGCTTTCTTTTCTTCCTTCCACCCGCCCTGAGTCGCCTCACCAAGCCAGTCACTAATGCGGGAGACTGATCTGACTCATGCTTTGACCCCTTTTTATTAAAATGCTATTTCAGGTTAATGAAAACACTTTGAGCTCCATCCGTTTTTCTTGTTGTTTGTTTTTCAATCTCGATTTTACCTGAGAGCAGCTCTTTGACCGGAGCTGGGCAGAAGGGTGTCCTCCACGGTGTGGGCTGTTTCATACTCCCCCAGGATGAGTCTCGTTCCCAGGGCCGTAGTGGCCATTCTCCCATTTCCGCCCCATCTGCCCCCCCACCCCCACCCCGCCTCAGGTGGGCTGGAGCAGAGGGTCCAGCCGTCTTTCCTTTGCTGCCTCTTGCAATGCACGACTCTCCCTTCCTCAGAGGATCAGTGTAATATTCTGCTCACAAACTAGATCTTTTTCTTCTCAGAAAAGAGTAGAGTATTTGTTTCTTTCTCCCTAAACTTCTTAATATTTTAAAACCATCCCAGGAAATGCAACTTTGACTTCAAATGTCTTTTTCCCCCCTGCAAATAAATCAGTGCAAAGCTAAAAGTTGGGGCAATAGGAGTGTTGTCTATAATGACTGGTTTAATAGCAAGCTCTAGGCAAAAACAAAAGCTGGCCGCCTTCCTGAATTCACTTATTTCAGTGTAGCCGCACATTTCATGACTCAGCATCTCCCCCCGCCATCCTGACTCTCATGTTCCAAATTCTTTTTTTTGGTACACGGGCCTTTCACTGCTGTGGCCTCTCCCGTCGCGGAGCACAGGCTCCGGACGCGCAGGCTCAGCGGCCATGGCTCACGGGCCCAGCCGCTCCACGGCATGTGGGATCTTCCCGGACCGGGGCACGAACCCGCGTCCCCTGCATCGGCAGGCGGACTCTCAACCACTGCGCCACCAGGGAAGCCCCTCCAAACTCTTAAGCAGTCTTTTCTGAAAGGCTATTTTTCCCCATATGTACCACCTTATGCCACTTGGAGGTATTTAATTTTCGTGGTCACAATTACTGAATTGTCTCATTTTGTGGAATAATTCTCCCAAATATTCATCCCCTAAAATGTTTATTGAGTGCTTCCCACATCTTAGGCATGAATGTAAGCAGTGAGTGAGCAGTGAGCCCTGCTCACTTGTTGAAGGTGCAAAGTGCTGTGGAAAAGGAACACATAGATGAGGTAAGGCAGCTGAGGCGTGCTGCAGAGGTCACACGTTACCTCCTTTATAATTTTACTTTTTCTCTTTATATACTTATTACAGGAAATGGGGGAAGTGATTCCCATAAGTCTTACGATTCCTATAAGACTTGATCAGACAGAAACATCCGTGACAGAGGTTCTTGTTTCCAGGTTCTTACTTCATTAAATAATCCTGACCCCCTTCTCACGATTAAGGTCCTAGATGTGGATCAGATTAAATTCAAAGCCTTGTAGGTGACAAGTGAAAGTCCAAGCAGAATTTGCTGGGCAAAAAAGTGATGTTTATTCATTTATTTTAATGATAAAAGTTAATTTTATAAAGCTTTAACAAAATTCCTTTATAGTGAACAGTCATGTCAGGTTGTCTGGGAATAGGTTTCATTCTGCTTCTGTCCTCCAGAGTGGGAACTGCTGAGCTGGGAAAACAACACTTTGTGGAGTTTGTCTTTAAGTGGTAGGTTCCTTTGAACTCCATTGACCATTATTTCTGTCTTTTAGTTTAGCTACTTAGAGAAGCTTCTGTTGGTTCATGGAACTTGGCATTATTTTCGAGTGACCAAATGCATATTGTATCGTTTGTACAAGAATGTTGTGTTATACATCATTGAGGTAAGAAAGGAGATAACGCTTTCTTTACTTGAGGAGTTAGATCTTATCTTTGACATAGAGCTTGATAATTTACTTTTTTTGTATTTATCTCACTTAAAATACTGTTACATAATCCTGCTTTAAGCTTTTGCTCACATAAAATCGATTTAACATTTTTGCTTAACATTTTTTGTTATGATATCATGATAACTTGTTGACATAATCTGTGCTTAAAAAAAAATATCCTGGGCTTCCCTGGTGGCGCAGTGGTTGGCAGTCCGCCTGCCGATGCGGGGGACACGGGTTCGTGCCCCGGTCCGGGAAGATCCCACATGCCGCGGAGCGGCTGGGCCCGTGAGCCGTGGCCACTGGGCCTGTGCGTCCGGAGCCTGTGCTCCGCAACGGGAGAGGCCACAACAGTGAGAGGCCCACGTACCGCAAAAAAAAAAAAAAAAAAATCCTGTTTGGAACTGAAGTGCATCTCTGCGGGCTCCAGACCCTCCTGGTGATTAAAGGCACCAGAAATCTCTGGGCTTCTGAGCTGTCTTCCTCCTGACACGGGAAATCTTGTCCCAAGGCTATTGTTGCCTTCCTGACATCACACTAAGGGACGGGAAGGGCCTTGTTCTCGCAGACGCGCGCTCTTTCCTTTTGTGTCTCGGCTGCACTTAGCACTGGTGGTTGAAGCAAGTGGAAAAAGAAAACTTTTCACTAGCATTGTCTCCACATGAACAAAATAACGTGAAAGAAACCCGTCCCCGCCCTCCTCTCCGTGTTGGGGGCAGCAGGGCCGTGGCTTCCACACTGCAGCCCGCCGTGCTGCCTCCGGGGGGCTGCCGTCCTTACAGCCACGCTGGCACAGCGCCCGGCAGCAGGGCCTCTGTTTTCCTGAAAATGGACCCAAGAAGAGATCCATAACTGCATTTTTCACGGGCTCTGAAAGTTTGCCATGCCTTTATTGCTTCTGAAAAAGCATGTTTTCTCTAGTGTGTAGTGTATAAGGGTTATGGGATATGGGAAGTGAACCTTCCTTTTTTTATTGAAGTATTGTTGATTTGCAATATTAGTTTCAGGTGTATGACATAGTGATTCAGTAGTTTTACAGATGATACTCCGTTTAAAGTTATTACAAAATAACTACTGTATTTCCTTGTGCTGTATAATATATTCTTGCTACTTTTTAAAAAATTATTATTTATGTATTGTTTTTTTAATTGAAGTATAGTTGATTTACAATACTATATTATTTTCATGTGTGCATGCTTAATTTTTTTTATACATGGTAGTTTGTGTCTCTTAATCCTACACCCCTGTCTTGCCCCTCCCTCACTTCCCTCTCCTCATTGGTAACCACTAGTTTGTCCTCTCTGTCTATGCCTGTTTTGTTATATACATTCATTTGCTTCAATTTTTAGATTCCACATATAAGTGTTAACATAGAGTATTTGTCTTTCTCTGTCTGGCTTATTTCACTTAGCATAATACTTTCTAAGTCCATACATGTTGTCTCAAATGGCATCATTTCATTCTTTTTTATGGCTGAGTAATATTCCATTGTATGTATATACCACACCTTTATTCCTTTGTAGATGGGCACAGTATTTACAATAGCCAAGATATGGGAGTGAATCTTCTAACTACCGTTCTGACTTTAAAAATACCTGTGTAAGCTTTAAATTTGGTTGTGGAAATATGTTTTGAAACATTTTATTTTGAAGTAATTATAGATTCACAGGAAGTTACAAAAAATATTTACAGGAGATCTTGTGAACTCTTCACCCAGTTTCCCCCAAAGATAACACTGTGTATAATACAGGTGTTAATATGAAAACCAGGACATTGATACTGGTACAACTTACAGAGAGTATTCAGATTTCATCAGCTTTACATGCACGTGTGTGTGTGTGTGCATGTGTGTCGCTCTAGGCACTTTTATCCCTGTGTAGACTCATATAATCACCAGAGTAATCCAGATACAGACCTGTTCCAATAAAAGGTAGAATCCTGCCCCATCACCACAGGATCCACCTCGTGTCACTCCTTTATGTCCACACCCACCCCTAACCCCTGGCAGTGGCTAATCTGTTCTCTTTTCCTACAACTGAGTTCTTGCAAGAACGTTATAACAGTGCGATCATGTAGTACGTAACTTTTTGAGACTGGATTGTTTTCACTCAGTATAATTCCCTTCAGATCCATCCAAGTTGTTGCACAAACAATCATTTTTCCTTTTTATTGCTGTGTAGTCCTCCACCTGTTGAAGGACATATAGGTTGGTTCCAGGTTGGAGCCATCATGAATAAAGTCCTGTTAACGTGTATATAGGCTTATATGTAAACACGAGTTTTCACTTATTCAGGGTAAGTGTCCAAGAGTACATTTGCTGAGTCATATGGTAAGTGTATGTTTAGTCTTAAAAGACACTGCCAAACTGTTTTCGACAGTGACGTTACCATTTTAAATTCTCACTGGCAAAGTATCTGTTCTCCTGTTTTTCTAGATCTTTGCCAGCGTTCGGTGTTACTACTATTTGTTATGTTAGCCATTCTGATAGATGTGTAGTAAGATCTCACTGCGGTTTTAAATTACATTTTGCTAGCGGCTAATGATGTTGAACATCTTTTCATGTACTTATTTGCTCTTTGCATATCTTCTTCAGTGAAATGTCTCTTCATATCTTTTGTCATTTCTAACTGGATTGTTAGGTTTTTTCACTGTTAACTTTTGAGAGTTCTCCACATATTCTAGATATTAGTCCTGTGTCAGAAATGAAGTCTGCAAATATTTTCTCCCAGCCTGTATCTTGTCATGTTGTGTTTTCATGGTATAATGTTAGCTGTAGGTTTTTTTGTAGCTGCCCTTCATCAAGGTGAGGAAGTTCCCTCTTTTCCTAGAATGCTGAGAGGTTTTTTTTTGTTTTGTTTTTTTTAGCATCTTTATTAGAGTATAATTGCTTTACAATGGTGTGTTAGTTTCTGCTTTATAACAAAGTGAATCAGTTATACATATGTTCCCATATCTCTTCCCTCTTGCATCTCCCTCCCTCCCACCCCTCTAGGTGGTCACAAAGCACCGAGCTGATCTCCCTGTGCTATGCAGCTGCTTCCCACTAGCTATTTTACATTTGGTAGTGTATATATGTCCATGCCATTCTCTCACTTTCTCCCAGCTTACCCTTCCCCCTCCCCGTAACCTCAAGTCCATTCTCTAGGAGGTCTGCATCTTTATTCCCGACTTGCCCCTAGGTTCTTCTGACCTTTTTTTTTTTTTAATTCCATATATATGTGTTAGCATATGGTATTTGTTTTTCTCTTTCTGACTTACTTCACTCTCTTTGACAGACTCTAGGTCCATCCACCTCACTACAAATAACTCAGTTTTGTTCCTTTTTATGGCTGAGTAATATTCCATTGTATATATGTGCCACATCTTCTTTATCCATTCAACTGTCGATAGACACTTAGGTTGCTTCCATGTCCTGCCTATTGTAAATAGAGCTGCAATGAACATTTTGGTACATGACTCTTTTTGAATTATGGTTTTCTCAGGGTATATGCCCAGGAGTGGGATTGCTGGGTCGTATGATAGTTCTATTTTTAGTTTTTTAAGGAACCTCCATACTTTTCTCCATAGTGGCTGTATCAGTTTACATTCCCAGCAACAGTGCAAGAGGGTTCCCTTTTCTCCACACCCTCTCCAGCATTTATTGTTTGTAGATTTTTTGATGATGGCCATTCTGACCGGTGTGAGATGATATCTCATTGTAGTTTTGATTTGCATCTCTAATGATTAATGATGTTGAGCATCCTTTCATGTGTTTGCTGGCAATATGTATATCTTCTTTGGAGAAATGTCTATTTAGGTCTTCTGCCCATTTTTGGATTGGGTTGTTTGGTTTTTTTGTTTTTTTGTTTTTTTTTGCGGTACGTGGGCCTCTCACTGCCGCGGCCTCTCCCGTTGCGGAGCACAGGCTCCGGACGCGCAGGCTCAGCGGCCATGGCTCACGGGCCCAGCCGCTGCGCAGCATGTGGGATCTTCCCGGACCGGGGCACGAACCCGTGTCCCCTGCATTGGCAGGCGGACTCTCAACCACTGCGCCACCAGGGAAGCCCAGTAATGGTATTTCTTTAAAAATTTATTTTTTGGCCACGCCGTGTAGCATGTGGGATCTTAGTTCCCCGACCAGGGATCGAACGCACACTCCCTGCAGTGTAAGCACTCAGTCTTAACCACTGGACTGCCAGGAAAGTCCCAATGACGGTATTTTAAAATCTCCTTTTCCAATTTTTCATCGTTAACATTTAAAAATTTTAAAAAATTTATTTATTTGGCCTTGCCGCGTGACGTGCGTGCTCTTGAATCGAACCCACGTGCACTGCAGTGGAAGCAGGGAGTCTTAATCACTGGACCGCCAGGGAAGTTACTGTTTTGAAGTACAATTTTTATAATTACCTTATAGCTCGTGACTTGCTAAATTCACTAATCATTCTCGTAGCTATTTTTTTCTTTATTAGGATTTTCTCTATATACAACCATGTTGTCTGTGGATAGAGAGGTATGCTTCTTCCTCATTTATTTTTATTGCATTAATGCACAGGCTGGGCCATCCAGTACAGTTTTATTTATTTATTATTATTATTTATTTTATTTATTTTTTGGCTGTGTTGGGTCTTGGTTGCTGTGTGTGGGCTTCCTCTAGTTGCAGCGAGCAGGGGCTACTCTTCATTGCGGTACGTGGGCTTCTCATTGCGGTGGCTTCTCTTGTTACAGAGTATGGGCTCTAGGCACGCGGGCTTCAGCAGTTGTGGTGCGCAGGCTTCAGTAGTTGTGGCACGCGGGCTCAGTAGTTGTGGCTTGCGGGCTCTAGAGCGCAGGCTCAGTAGTTGTGGCGCACGGGCTTAGTTGCTCCACGGCATGTGGGATCTTCCCGGACCAGGGATTGAACCCGTGTCCCCTGCATTGGCAGGCGGATTCTTAACCACTGCACCACCAGGGAAGTCCCTTGGAGTCATTCTTAATTCTTCCTTTCCATTGCATTGGCTCTGCCATCTCATTATGTTCAGTCTGGTCACTTCCCACTCACCCACGCCACTGCTGGCACATGGTCTGAACCACTGTCGTATGTCTACACTGCTTCAAAAACCTCTTAAGGAGTTTCCTGCTTCTACCCTTGCCCCTCAGACAGCAACCAAAGTGATGCATTAAAATTATGTCAGCCCAAGCACATCGATTTTCTGCCCAAAACCCTGCAGTGGCCATCCATCACGTTCAACGTAAAAGCCTGCTGGTGCCCCAGAAGACTGACTTATCTGGATGCCGCACTTTCCTGGTGTCGTCTCCTACTCTTCTCCCTCCTGCCTCATCCCACTCCAGCCTTTGTGCTCTCCTCACACTGTACCAGGAGTACTCCTGCCCCAGGGCCTTTGCACTGGCTGGCAGCTCTGCCTAGAAAGCGAATCCCTCATACATCTGTGGGGCCCCCTCCTTCACTTCCTTCAAGCCTTTGCCCAAATATCAACTTCTCAATGAAGCTTACCCTGACCGCTCTCTTGCTACACAGCCCTCACCCCTGATTCCAGTTGACTTTTTTATTTGTTCATAGCACACTCTTGGGTGCTATATGATTCACTTTTTATTGCATTCTTATTTATTATCTGTCTTCGTGGCTAGACTGTAAACTCCATGAGAACAGGATTTTTTTTGTTTCACTGATTCATTCCAAGAATGCTATATCCAAAAACAGGAATATTTCCAGCATCATGGATTCTCTACCAAGTTTAATATTGTCTGTTGTCCCCCACCATGTTTTCAGCTTCATAAACTACCTTTCTGGGTTCTAGTTATAAGTTTCAGTTTCAAGACTCAGACGTTTCTAGGGCCTCTCCTCTTGAATGGTGGTGGGAAAATGAAACGAGGGACCCTGGGCCACGGTTTCAGCTGCTCAGACAAGCCCCATATACAGGCATGAGCCACCCAGCCCCTCAGCCAGGCTGCATCCTCCAGGACACGTTTCTCATGTAGGGCCTGGCACTACATCAGAACCCCTGGGAGGACTTCAAAAAGCACACACCGGTGTCCAGCCACCCACAAATCAATTGTGGCCCCAGAAAGAAGGCTGTAGAAAAGGCTTCTTCAGTGGTTCTCATGCAGCCAGGTTTGCAAATTGCGCCATCACCAAGCCCTCCCCAGACTACCTGCCTCCGTCACTGGCCTGGCTGACATAGCCTCTGTATCCCAGTCCAGTGGGAGTTTTGATGTCTGTCACCAGAATGTTCACTTGGATGTGTTAGTCGTCTAACAGAGCCCCCTGTGCTTTGCTCTCTTAGGTGGGTACGGATTTTCTCAAGTAGAACATGCTGTGATTTCTCAGGAAGAACTAGTCCGTTCTTATGACGCTACCAAAAGCAAACCCCAGAGGACTTTTTCTCCTGCCTTTTCCACGTCCATCACCGAGTAAGATCTGGGTCCCCGGGTCCCGCACTTATAGGTCCTTCCCTGAGATGGCTACAATGAGCCAGTACCCCTCAACACCCCTTTCTGTGACTGGCCAGTTTGTTATTTATGTATCGACTGAGTCACGATCCTTGGGTATAAATAATGGAGGAAACCTATTGGCTTTTTCTTAATTTACCTTCAGTGTTTTACCTCATTTATTTATTTTTCTGTGGCTGTGAGATAATTTGTCAGTTCGGTGTAAAGTATAAAATTAAAAGCATCATGTTTTACCAAAATTTAAACTTTGGTACAAGTTGTTTTGGGGAAAAAAGGTAAAGGATGTTATGTTGCATAATAAGCTTGTCTTGCTTAATTGGAAAGGGGTCAGACAGAAACTGTCTTTTGAAAACTGACGGATTAAGGGTACAAGGCACCATATAAAACATCTTTCTAAGTAGAGTGTCCTGTCCTGTCCTGTTTGAGTTATATTTGATGTGTATAGAACGTGCACTGTAGTCTTGATTTCAGTGACCTCACATAATGAGTGTAGCATAGACTAATCTTGGGCCTCAAAATCAGGTGTGCAAGAATTACCATATCTCATTAATCTCCCTCTGGGCACCCCCACATTAGGGCTAGTAGAAAATTCAACCCCAATCACTCTTGTGGCTCTGCCTTAGGTGTGTACAAACTTCCCAGGGTTTCAGACACTGCAGAGCACTGGCTCCTCCATCCTTCTGTCATCTGCCCACACAGGTCACCAGTAAGACACACGGTTTCTTTGGGCCACTTGATGAGGGTTCTGTGCCTGGTATGGGGCATTGGAACCTTTGGGGAGGTTGAGATGCCCACGCCTGTGGTCTAACATTCCTGTCCTAGAGAACATCGTCTCCCCAGCGCACTTCGAGGGAACAAAGAGGTGTCTTTCAAATCCCTCCTCTGGTCCAGGGTAGAGCCCCCTTTCTCAAATCCTATTCTACTTAGTTTTTAGAGGTCAAGACGAAGAATTCTTGTAAACTACCTCTGTTTTCTGTGCTGCCAAGCGACCCTTCTGAGCAAATGAACTAAAAAGCCTGACACCTGTTTGAATGGAAATAAGGCAACAAGGAAACACTGGGAGAAAAAGCCCAATAAACATCTCAAAAAAGTTATTCACAGATAGATAAACAAAATGTGGTCTAGCCATACAGTGGAATGTTATTCAGCCTTAATAAGAATGAACTACACACAACATGGATGAACCTGAAAAACATTATGCTAAGTAAAAAAAGCCAGTCATAAGGGGCCACATACAACATGATTGCGTTCACAGGAAATCTATAAGCAAATCTATAGATGTAAAGTAGATTAGTGGTTGCCTAGGGCTGGGGGCGTGGGGTTGAATGGAATGTGGAGTGATTGCTAACGACCACAGTGCTTCTCTTGAAGATGATGAAAATGTTCTTCCTTTGGACGGTGGTGGTAGTTGCACAATTCTGTAATATTCTAAAGAGTATTGAATTATGCACTTAAGGGTGGATTTTATGGTATATGAATTATATCAATAAAGCTGTTAAGGTTTTTAATCACCTATTTAAAAAGTAATAAATTCAGAAATTGTGAAGCTACAAGGTCCGTATAAAAATCAATTGCATTTTTATGTGTTACCAACAAACAACTGGAAAATGAAATTTCTTTTAAGATAACATTTATAATAGCATCAGAAGACAGGAAATAAGTATAGGTCTAAAGAACATATGTGCAAGATCTATATACTAAAACTACAAAACACTGATGGAAAAAAACTAGGCAGACGTAATAAATGAAGAGAGATACCATGTTTTTGGATCAGAAAGCTCATTATTGTTAAGATGTCAGTTCTCCCCAAACTGATCAACAGGGTCAACAAAATCATAAATAAAAATACTATTTACAGTAGGGATTTACATGTAGGAATACATTTAACAAAATAATACTGAACACCGTAAAACATTGCTGGGAGAAATGAGAGGTGACGTAAATAAATGGAGAGATAGGGACAAACACATCCTGTAGATGAATGAGTGGAAAGAGTCCAATCCTTGGTAGAAACATATCAGCTCTGGTCAGACTACCAAAAGCCGCTAATTTGAGAGGAGCCGGCCTGGAGGCAAAGCCAGCCCTCAGAGGTTGGTGGATCAAGAGATGGAAAAAACCTGGGTCCTTTCAGTGATCTAGTCGAGCAGGTACCAGGGGATGGGGGTGGGAGGTGGAAGGCAATTGAGTTAGTATGAAGGAACTGTGAATAGACAGGGTGTCCTCGCTGACATGTGGGTTACATGAGTGGCTTTCAGGAATGCCAGACTCTTTCTACGATTCATCAACGCTTTCATGTGTTTGCAGTAAATATTTGTTATGTAGACAGTGCATACTGCACCTTTCGCTAGGGGTAACCGCAGGAAACAAGAAAAACACGTTGCCTGACATCATGCAGGTTACAGTCTGGTTAGGGAAAAATTATTACATACATACTTTCCTTTGACAGAGTCTTGCCTATTCCCTGAAAAATGTCCTTTCCCCAGCCAGTAAGGCTCACTGAGGAGAAGATTTCCTGACCCAAAACTAACCCAACTATGGACCATCCTACGTAAATTATCTGGAGAAATTTCTTCTTCCAAAGCTCCCCGTTGAAGCCTTATTTCTGCTCAGGAAGCCTATTTTGGAGGTTTCCTGGTGGAAACGAACTTACTAAAGACCTGTGTGCAGTCTATTGCCAGCCTGTGTTTCCCAAGGCTGGGTGCTCAAACTTCCTGTCCGTTGCCGCTGTTTGGTTGGTTTTTAAGTAGTAGGACACTAGGTGGAACGGGTGGTCTGTCCATTTCCGGTCAATACAGGCCAGCCACAGGCCGCCTTTGGGTGCTTGGTCCACTACGGATCCCCAACCTAGTAGAATGAAATGCAACATTCACCAGGAAATGAATGATCTCACGGCAACTACAAGATCAGGTCTTCCCTGAATTCGAGTTTTTAACCCCTCAAGTTGGCATTTTTATCCAGTTATCTTAAAGTTTTTACATTTATGAATCGTGCCCAGAAAGACCAGCCACATTCCATACTTTGAAAACTAAAACAGAAATTGCTTAAGACACCCTGGGACAAGTCACCTTTGAAGAATCTTGTTTGTGCGGAACAAGGAGGCCATCCTTTGGAGTCCCTGGGAGCTTTAACATCTGGGAGCCCTCCTTTCCCTGCAGGGGGCTGGGGGACTTGGAGAGACCCAGGACGCTCCGGAAATCCAGGACCAACCGGGCGCGGCGCGGGGCGGGGTCGAGCGAAGAGGAGGGGCGCGGCCCGGGGGAGGGTGGTCGTCCGCGCCAGGTGCAGGCCCGGAGGTGAACGCCGCGCTGGCGCGTCCTCCCCGCTCGCCCGGTAGCAGGGCACCCGGAGGGCAGGAAGCGGGCCTCCCAAAGCGCCCCCAAGGCTCACGGCAGGTGACGCCCCCGCCAGCCACACCCTGCCCCGGCTCTAGCTAAGCCGCCCAAGTTCGCGACACCCTCGTCTCGTTTTACCAACCCGGGGCCTCCTCCAGCCCCGCCAGGTGAGTGGGGTCACGCTGGGCCGGCGGGGAGGGGAGGGGCCGGACTCGGTGGGGCGGGGCTCGAGCTGATGGTGGGTCGGGGGCGGGGTCGGGGTCGGGGGCGGGGCGGGCCTTCCCTTCTCCGCGCCCCCCGGGCAGCCTCGGGTGGGCAACCTCGCTGCCCGCGGTTACCGGAGGAGGAGAGGGGCGCTGGTGTGTGCACAGGTGTGTGCGCCGCCTGCACGTGCACGTGAGTCCGCTAGAGGGGAAAAGCGCCCCGACACCCCACCGGGCGCCGTTTGTCCCCCGACCCCGGGTCGCCGAGCTCGGAGGCGAGGAAGCGGCGCCGGGCACGTTCACCAGCCACCCGGCCTCGGCCTCCTCCTCCGAGACCCAAGCCCGCGGCGGTTCTGCGCGGGGGCGGACAGCGCGGCGTCCTTGGGACTCGTTAGAGACGCGGGTTCGCTGCCCATCCCCAGGCCGCGGAGTCGGAAACTCGGCGCTTCCCGCACGCGTCCGTGTTCGCTGACCAGCTCCGCGGGGGTTCCCACGCGCAAGGGCGCCCCGCCCTCGGAGAGCTTCAGCCCGGGTGGGTTTGCACCGTCCATGCGGGGAGGGCGCGGGGCTTCGGACACACCCGCAAGCCGGTCGTTAGTTCACCGGCTCCTTAGGCGCCCAGGTCTGGCTGAGCTGCCTGAGGACAGCCACGTCCGACACGTTTTACATGCTTAGGGTTTCCCTGTCCGGGGTGGCCCTGCAGTCTGGCCAGGGCTCAGCCCCTGCTGTTGGAAGCCGCTGGGTGGCATTCACAGCGAGGAGCCCTGAACCCCTGGGCTTCGCTGGGCGCGGAGTAAGGCTTCAGGGAAACAAGCTTTTGGGTTTAGACAGTGGGGAGCATGCTGCCCTCCACTGACGATACAACTAAAATTGTCCCCGGTTCCTAAAAGTGAGTGTGCTTCTCGGTTCATTTAGTATGCACAGCTGAAGGTTCTTCTGCTGGGCATCGTTCACGTTCTTTGAATTCTTGGAAAAAGGAAGACGTGGCTGCGGATTTCACCTGCCCCCTGTCAAGCGGGCAGAAGCTTTGGTGTTGTGAAAGTGTTCTCCCTGGGCCAGGAAAACATCAAAGTTGTGGACTTAAAACTTCTCGCTTCAATGTAAGCAAATCCTCCTGATTCTTTGGGTTAACTTAAGTCAACCGGAGGGGGGGGGTATTACACAATAAAGGGCCACTATTAGTTTTCTTTCTTCCTTTTTTTTTTTTGACGCTATTAGTTTTCTTCTGCCTTTCAGTAGGTTCTCTTTGAAAACAGTTGAGTTATCTCATCGTTTTGTTAGCTGTTAAGCCTTAGGAAGGTTTTGAGCAGACACACAAATTGTTCTCTGAAAAGCAGTGCCTTGTGACCTTATCTGGGTGTAGGGAAGCTGGAAAGGTGGAGTAAGTAGATGGAGACTGACCGGCAGGAATATGCTAGAGGGCTGGGTAGGTAAATCCCAGCAAAATCTACGCCAGCGTAGGAAGAGTCAGCTGCTCAAAATGGTCCAGGCTGCCGCAGATGGCATTATTTCGTGATGTAGCGGAGTGATCGCTATTTGTATGTGTGGGACCTCTTTAATGCCGCGTCATTTGCCTTGGTCAGTCCAAATTGTGCAAAAACGAACCTTTCCCGGGATCTCGCGTGCACCTGGCGTGGTGCTGGGGGGCTCAGGCCTCAGGCTTGAGCAGAGGGAGATTTGGCTTTGGACCCGGCAAGTAGGGAAATCGATTGTTTGAGCCCTGTGTTCTGTTTCCTCCTCCCACCAAAAATCACGTGCACGAAAAATACTTTCCCAAACTCTGCTGTCTGGCCTTTAATTTTGTTCATGTTCTGTAGATATTTAAACTTTTTAAACATTAAATTTCTGAAGCTTCTAGTACAAGTGGTAACAGCAAATATAAACCATTCTCTTCATTCTTCTGATCACATTATTTTGATTATTTCTCTGAAATGGGATTTCTTTCCTTAATGACCTCTTTCTTTTGCTTTGTTTTGAGAGCTGCTTATTTGACTGTCTGTCTTAGATCTATACTAGGTTAGAGCAATATTCAAAATTACCAGTTCTACACAGCCATCAGCAAACACCCGACCTCTTGTCGTACTTAAATAGATACTTGAATTATTATAATAATTAAAAAACTATCTCATAAGTAAGGATGGGGAATGAAAATGCATTTGCTGTTCTAGGAATTGTTCTGAATTAGGGAAAAAGCCACAGGAATCTTTTCCCCTGAAATAATGATTCAGAAATTTTAGAATACTGCAAGGCGGACCGAAAGACACCAGGGGGCAGGAGAGACTTTTTTCCTTTGGTCAGCTCTTTCCCTAGTTTATGAAGAAAGAAGGCACCTCCAGTGTTACATCTGTAGCTTTTCCACCTATGAGATCTGCGTTTGTTTTCTTCACAGTTTACATATTTTCCTGTTATGAACTGGCTTTTCCCCCTGCACTCGGTAAAAATCTAATTGGCTGTGTATTAACTGTAAATCAAACATCTGGCCCAACAGATGCATATTTGTTTCACATAATTAGCTCCCGAAGCAGCAGCTGAGGCCTGGAAGTGCGTTCTCTTCTGGTCAGGCCGCATCCTTCTTCTTCAGAATGTTAGGATGTGTTCAAAGGGGGCTTTAGGAAAAAAAATATGCATAGAGTAGGAAGTATTTCCTAGAAAATAGGAACTGGGGGAAAAAAAACCCACCGGTAGCCAAAACAAAATGTAAATAAATGGTAGGCATTATATTGTGTTCAATAAATATTCCTTACCTGGATGAATTTATAAAACGTGCTTTGGGAACAGTACTGTTCAACATTTTTAACCCCATATACCCAATGATTAAAAGTAATTTTCCTGTCCCTGCTTGTATGATATTGGGAAATTTCAGAAAAAATGGTTTGTTTCATCTTCCAAGTAGGTAGTGGTCTTAAAACAGTGAATTTTATGCCTGCCCCTTTCAGAGAGTCTGAAGTGTCTGCCTGCTTTGGTTGGGGAAATAATCATCATGGTGGGAGCAACTAGGAGGTGTCGTGTAACTAATGGGAGACGAATGTTAGTTTGCTTCTCTTGTGGTCCCTGATCAAGCTCCCTGCCCTCTTTAGCTCACCTGTCCAGGCCATCTTCAGACTCCCGGTAGAGTTATCAAACGATGACGTAACCTCGGCACCTCTGCTAGAGATGGTTGAACACCCCAGCACCACCTGCCTGCTGGACCTCTCCTCCCTGCCCTGGGCTGTAGCACCTCCGCACGTGCTTCTCCGGTCAGGACTCCCTACCGCCCATTTTCAGACCCATGTGTCTTTGCAGGGGCTCCCCTCCTGCCTGAGATGCCCTGTCCCCCTCCTTCACCCAGCCTAGAGATCTTCCTCCAGTCTCCTCTGAGCTCTGTTTCGACCAGTTTTTTGTTTTGTTTTGTTTTGTTTTGTTTTGGCGGTACGCGGGCCTCTCACTGCTGTGGCCTCTCCCGTTGCGGAGCACAGGTTCCGGACGTGCAGGCTCAGGGGCCATGGCTCACGGGCCCAGCCGCTCCGCGGCATGTGGGATCCTCCCGGACCGCGGCACGAACCCATGTCCCCTGCATCGGCAGGCGGACTCTCAACCACTGCGCCACCAGGGAAGCCCCCGACCAGTTGTTTTTAACATCACACGGTCTTGTCTCCATCCTGTAGACTAAGTGTCTGTTTACTCACATTACCAGCGCCTCACACATGTCTTCCCTATAGTAGATGCTCAGTAAATGCTTGCTGGGTAAATAGAGTTCTGGCCAGGTCCACGGCTGAACTTTTCTGCAGGTTTAGTTGACGTTCTCTGGCAATGAATGATCCATACGTTTTAACTGGACCTTTAAAACTCATTCTTATGGAAAGCACAGGGAAAAAAATTCCAGATCTGAGTAATCACTTGAACCCATCACGTTTATTGTATCAGGCACTTTTGATTGCCCTCCCGTATTTCGGGCAGAGTTCCTGAATGCAAGTAGACAGCTGGCCCTGGCCGAGCATTCAGCAAGGAGCCCACCCTCCCTCGAATCTGTACCAGCTGCTTCTCATCTTCTAATTCCACAATCTGTTAAATCCCCACCAGTTGAATTTCTTGATACTGATTTCGGAAGTAGCTTTATAACAATTAACTAAAAGTTAGGCTATTCCAACAAAAAACTCTAACGTAGGAAATAAAATTATGTCATGTTTCTTCTACTGGGCGTGCCGTTCCTTAACTTGGAGGGAGAAAAGGGTTTGTTGTTTTCTGTTTTTAATCTTCTCTGGTACATAATATACAATCCCCTCCCCCTCTCACATACTCTTCTGCAGTTTTAAAATAGCAACTACAGCTGCCAGTGGAGACTCTTCCGGGATTTTAAGGCCACTAATCAATTTCACACCTGGGGGCAAAGCACTTTGCTGGGGAATAGTTTGCCGTGACATACCAGGTGCTTTCAGCTTGTCAGGGCGGCAGAGGGTTAGGGTTAACGAGTAGGGGGAGCTGCGGCCACGTGATGAGGCCAGCAGCGCCGACTCCTGCCCCCCCCTTCCCTGCACTGTGCAGGAACCGGGCCGGGGGGACCCCAGCTCCTCCGGGAGCAGAGAGCTGGGACCAGGGGGACCCCAAGTCCTCCAGAAGCCTCCGGGAGCAGAGAGCTGGGACCAGGGGGACCCCAAGTCCTCCAGAAGCCTCCGGGAGCAGAGAGCTGGGACCGGGGGACCCCACCTCCCCCAGAAGCCTCCGGGAGCAGAGAGCTGGGAAGGTCAGAGCTGCCGGTTTCCTCTCTTGCTGAGCACAAGCCGCAGACTTGAAGTGTATGAAGAAGCGAAGTCTGCCTTGAAGGACGCCTCTTACCCGCTGTTCCTCACCCTCCACAGGCATCGGAGCTGCGGAAGTGTTCCCTGGAACACGGATTGCTGGGCCTCATTCCAGAGTGCTGACTCCATTGGTCTGGAGTCGGGCCCGAGAATCTGCATTTCTAACCCATTCCCAGGCTATGCCAGTGGCTTTGCTGGTCCTGAAACAAACCATCGTTGGAACTTCTTCTCTAGCCAATCAGTTTGCTTTCTTTCACTCAAATATTTACTCACAAGAGAGTTTGTTTCCCCCAAACAAACACGTAGATACAGAGAACAGAGTGGTGGCTTTACCAGAGGGGGGTTGAGGGGAGGGTGACATCGGTAAAGGGGGTCAACTGTATGGTGACCGTTGGGAACTAAGTTTTTGGTGGTGAGCATATTGTAGGGTAGATAGAAGTGGAAATAAAATGTACACCTGAAACATAAATCAATGCCATTTCAGTGATGTAACAGTTTGTTTCCTTGTGTCCCTTACAAACACTCTGCTTCACTCACCAACACTTCCCTCCAATGTTAGACTAAGATCCATATGGTCAGATAATTGCTCTTGCCTAATTTTAGACTAAGTGTGTCGGGAGAATAACAGGACTGTGTTAGAAAATCATCATTGTAACAAATTTCCTTTCTTTAAACATGTTTTTAAAGGTATCTTTGGTATGTAAGTTTCATGAACTCAAGGCACTTTAATTTTGCATCTGAGCCAGTGTGTGGTGGGATAGAACACTTTCTTCTATCCAGACTCCCTTTTCCCAGAAGCTCAAGTTAGTTTTAATAGCAAACGGAGGGGGTCTCTTTTTCTTTCTTTTTTTTTTTTTTTTTTCGTGCACGGGCCTCTCACTTGTTGTGGCCTCTCCCGTTGCGGAACACAGGCTCTGGAAGCGCAGGCTCAGCGGCCATGGCTCACGGGCCCAGCCGCTCCGCGGAATGTGGGATCTTCCCAGACCAGGGCACGAACCCGTGTCCCCTGCATCGGCAGGCGGACTCTCAACCACTGCGCCACCAGGGAAGCCCCGGAGGGGCTCTCTTAATTTCCTACCAGGAATAAGCTGTCCGTCAGGTCATAGGGTGACTTATTGTAAAGTGAACTTCTCCATCCTCGCTGAGCTCATCCCAGAGGCTGTCAGAGAGAGAGAATGTAGCTTAGTCTTTAGAACTCAAGTTCTGGAGTCAGATTGACCTGACTTGGACCTGAGAAAGCTTCCAAACCCTCGTGGGCCTCAGGTGTGTGTGTGTGCGCGCGTGCGTGCGTGTGCGTGCATGGGCGTGCGCGTGTAATTCTAAATTGGAGACAGTAACTCTTACCCTATAGAGATGCACCACACACGTGCTTGGGCTGACTCCTAAACGGTCACATGGCAAAGTCAAATATCCAAAGCCAAAGCCAAATATCGCCATCACGAAATGGATTTCTGGGATGAAAGAATAACCCTGGTATTGCTATTAGAAAGTAATCATTAACTGTACCCGGTGTCTATGGCCACGATAATGCTATGTAACCAGTAACTACAAAGCTTGGGCGGCATACGATAATTAGCATTTACGGTTCACCGTTCTCTCGGTCCTCTGGGCGGTGGTGCTGATCTGGGCCAGCCCCGGGGCATCTCAGCTGGGCTCCTGTCTGCTCTCTCACAGGGCTTCTGTGACCTGGGGGCTGGCGGTCCAGGGTGGTGTCAGCTCCAGCATCACGACTCTGCTCTGTGTGGTTCCTCATCCTCAGGCAGACAGTTGAGCTTGTTCTCAGGGTGTGGTGGGGTTAAAGAGTGAGAACTGAAGCATGGCAGGCAGCAAGGCCTGTAGAGATCAGGCTCAGAACTGGCACATCCGTCACTTGTGCTGCATCCTGTTGGCTAATGTGAAACATAGAGCTGTCCAGGTTCAGCGTGCCGGGAAAATAGACTCCACCTCTCGAAGGGAAGGGCCTCAAAGTTGCATCACAAAGGCTATGACCATATGGAGGGGTAGAGAATTCGAGTTGCTTTTTCAGTCAACCTACGACATTAACATGCTTCTGTTATTAAAGTTTGATCAGTCAAATGTTATAAATTTGACATGATGGTGAAGAACAATAATTTCTCCACCCTCAGCTGCTAGATTTCCTTTCTGGTAGCTACCTACCTATTTCCAACACTAGATAGAAGCCACTTTCACCTGTGATTGGTAGAGAAGCAAGGTATTTAACTCATTTTAAAATAAATATTCTACTTTAGTCTTTGTTATGTCTGGATCAGAGATAATTTATCACATAGGCATTGTCGTAGAATAATTTGGGAGTTTTTCCTTGTGAAATTTTAGGTGGCAGTGTTGCCACGCTGATTTTAAAGCGCCCATACAAAATTGAAAGAATTTCCAAATAGTACTTTTTCTTAAAAGGATTATGACTTACGTAGAATTTTTTTAGAAAATTAAATACAGTTCCTTTTTTTTTGGGCTGCGTTGGCTCTTCGTTGCTGCACGTGGGCTTTCTGTAGGGCTTTTTGCGGCAAGCGGGGGCTACTCTTCATTGCGGTGCGCGGGCTTCTCATTGCAGTGGCTTCTCTTGTTGCGGAGCATGGGCTCTAGAGCGTGGGCTCAGTAGTTGTGGCTCACAGGCTCAGTAGTTTTGGCTTGCGGGCTCTAGAGCGCGGGCTTCAGTAGTTGCAGCATGCGGGCTCAGTAGTTGTGGCTCACAGGCTCAGTAGTTTTGGCTCGTGGGCTCTAGAGTGCAGGCTCAGTATTTGCGGCACATGGGCTTAGTTGCTCGGCATGTGGGATCTTCCTGGACCAGGGCTCACACCCGTGTCCCCTGCACTGGCAGGCGGATTCTTAACCACTGTGCCACCAGGGAAGCCCAATAAATGTAGTTCTTAAATACCACTTTATTTAATGTTAAGAATGCTAGTTTACCAAAACACTTGTACAAGGTCTAGAATTATGATTCAATCTATTAATCTTTATTTTTCTGCTACATATTATCATTTAAATTTGCATTTCGTTTGCAGACTCACAAAGGATATGTATCCTGAAGCCAACATGCTTTCTTTTACATAATCTTCACAGTTTTCACACTCGTTGTAGTCTTGTAATAACAAATATAGATTTATAATTCAACTGACTGGTAGAATTCCAACCTCTAAACACACAAAAGAGGCTTTCACCCCAGATTTCATTGTAGAATGCTTATCTATATTTGCAAGTAAATACTGTCTTTCAATCTTAACAACAAATCTAAATATCGCACCTTGTTTGTATCTCTGATGTCATTAACGTGATTAAATGTGGTGGTAACCTATGCACGCAGATGACCCTGGATCATACACAAGTTCAGGGAAATACCGTTGAAACAGCCTCTAATATTTTCAGTAGATTCCAGCTGCACAGCAAAGCCGAGACTGAGCTCCGGGTGTGACTTTACTGCCAAATGGGGTTTAGATTAAGTGAGGCAGTGTGTGTAGACAAGGTATGACACACAGTAGGTGTTCAGTTGATGCCAGGTACTATTTCCTACTATTTTAGCCTTTGGTCAGGATGAGTCATATTATGACATTGTATTTCGATGCCTAGTGAAACTTACCACCAAAGCTTCTGGAGTCAGAGCAGGCAGGAAGTTAAGATGGGGAACGTCTGTGCAAAAAAAGATCCCTTCCCTTGGAGTTTTAAATTGAATATTGTGTAGAAGGCTGTCTCCAAGCCTTGTTGCCTCTGTGAACCCAAACCTCCATGTTTTACTCTGCTGTGACTATCACAGCATCATGACAATTATTTCACCTCTTTTAACGGTGTGCTGCAAATACGATTAAACCCAGAACGGGCTCCCGACACGTATGGAATCTATAGATGGAATCTGTATAATTGTTTATGATGATGTTTCAAAACCAAATGGATAACTATTGGTTTTGGATGTAAAGTACATACTTATTATAGCCCATTCCAAGTCTACACTAGTAGGATTCTAAGTGGATCATGTGTTTCTGCAAATAGGTTGGATTTGAGGAGCAAATTTAAAATGTGACTAAATAGAGAGATCTATTGATATATGGTTTTGGCTACGGAAAAGCTATTAGTGGGACTTCCTGGTGGCGCAGTGGTTAGGAATCCGCCTGCCAATGCAGGGGACACAGGTTCGAGCCCTGGTCTCGGAAGATTCCACATGCTGCAGAGCAACTAAGCCCGTGCGCCACGACTACTGAGCCTGCGCTCTAGAGCCCGCGTGTCACAACTACTGAGCCCGCATGCCACAACTACTGAAGCCCGCGCGCCTAGAGCCCGTGCTCTGCAACAAGAGGAGCCACCGCAATGAGAAGCCCGCGCACCACAACAAAGAGTAGCCCCCGCTCGCCACAACTAGAGAAAGCCCACACGCAGCAACGAAGACCCAACACACCCAAAAAATAAATAAATTAAAGCTATTAGTTACTAGATGTCTAGCTATTGTGTACTGTAATGATGTATTACTTTAGTATTTGTGTATTTCAGGTTCAAACTTTAGAAGCATATGCCTGCACATGTTAACCAAGGACAAATAAACTTATTTCTCATTCTTCACTCATTCAATAAGAAGCTGTACAGTCTATGGATGACGCAAAGGCAAATTGGACTGGGGTCTTGCCTTCAAGTAGCCTAGATCTAGGAGTTGTGACTTGGAGGAAGGTTGCTTAAGATTTAAAGTAAAATCATGGTGGGCTGCTGATTGCTCCCTATCACTGGTGCCCAGCGTTTACCCCCACGTCACCTTCCCCTTGGCCAACACCAGATTGACATTCCAGGTAAGCAGAGGGGTCATTTCAGCCTCCTAGTCATCTTCTTTCTGATCTTTCTTTTTTCCTGTGGTTTTAGTCCATTTTCACTAGCATAATGTCAGAGCCTCTTTTTTGTTTAAATCTCGTTCCCAGGATGCTTTATGTTACTTAATTGATTGTAACAATTGGTTACAATTTAACGGTCTCACATTCAACTTTTAGCCAGAAGGTGGCGCCCAAGAGCCAAAGACAGGAAATCTTGGAAAGTTTATGACTTTCGTATCTTTTTCTGTTTTTAAAGGTCTGGAATTATACTTTTCAATTTAGCACTTAGAGCGCAAAGTTCAGTAGCAAAATACGTGTGAAGTTAGCCAAGCTCTTAGGAATGGGTACTCAAATAATGTGTTTTAACAAGCATAAGATTTAAATTTAATAATTTGTTGACAATAGGGAAAAAGCGTAAATCGATCACCAGCATGAGAGAATGGGGTTTGGTTCTCTTCTAACAAGCAATGTACAGTTAGTAACGTTGGCGCTTTGGTGTACATGCCTGTGTGGCAGATCATCCCAAATCAGAAGGAGCAGGGTTCATCCATTTTTGTGAGTCACTGGCCATAAAACAGATTGCCCAAATGTTAACAGTCGTCGACCGTGGTAAAGGGGTATAGAGCAGAGTGCTTTAGCTGTTCTTATTTCTGCAGCTCTTTCTCCAAGTTTGAAATTATTTGCGAGTAAAAAGTAAAAGCAAACAAAAAACCAATTTTCCTAGTTTATAGAGTCGAGCAGACATGGCCTGATTTTATCCTTTGGTTAAAAGCAGCACTTACACTGCCCTTAGCTTACTTTGTAGGGAAAGACACTCAACTACTGGAGTTGGCTGAAATCTACAGATAATTGTGAATGATACATCATGAGCGTTCATTAGGGGAGTTTGAAGATTTGACATGTGTCAGTGATCTGAATCCCAAGTGTCGATGATCCAGGGAACCTCGCCGCCTCCAGTGAGCTGGAGCCGCGGCAGAGAGTGTCAGAATTCCTCCACGGAGGCGTGGGGAAAGGTGAGGCACTGATTCTTGGCTTTCTCTGTTTGTCTTTTAAAAAGCCTTCCAGCGTCGAGAGCTCACTCCTCATCCATGACTCAGCCACTGTAATTCCAGCATGTGTCAGAGCATCTGCTCCACACGCCAGAACCCACAGGTGGTTGTGCCTCCAGACCTGGAGCTCTGTTCCAACACTCGGACTTGAGAGTAAACCAGCCCTGACCTGTAGCTTCACCTCCAAGACGACCAAAGCGGGACCCACCATAATGAAGAAAGCAGCAGTTGAGGGCTCTGCTTGGAGGCGGTTACCCATTTTTTTTTATTACTTGGAGTCTGTCTTAGTCTTTCTCTTCCTATCAGGCAACATATGGATTATATTTTCTCAAAACTCAGGCTGAGTTTGGCTGCCCCATACAGTTTCTGGAAATGTATAGATGAGTGCAGGAGGAAGCGGGTTTTTTTGTTTGTTTGTTTTGTTTCTGAGCACTTGGTATTCGTCCTCTACCAAGAGGATATCGGATATGCAAGTGCCTCTGCAGTAGTACCGTAGATGTTGGAAGTTCAATTTCAGCGGTGGAGTTTGCCCCTCCTGTGGTTTTAGCTCTCAGTGTCAGGACCGCTGTGTTCAATCCCGTTGGCACGACCGCTTCATGTGGAGTGAGAGACGGGTTTTTACCGCACTCTATAAATATGACCATTTATTGGCCCCAACATATTTATGTGCCCCTTCATTCAGTGCTCACTTAAACTGTCCAATTTGCTTGACCTGGTCTATAAGTGTAAATTGCCTAATTCTGAAACTCACTCTGGTTGCCTTCCGAATGTGCAGGAGTTGGACTCTCATTACCTCAGCGGACGGACAGGGACCAGGTCTCAAGGTAGCCCTTGAGCAGGGGGTCGCCTTCTCACTCTCTCTTCCCCTCAACACTCAAAAGTGCTAAAAATGCATATTATTCCCAAACTTTAATTAAAATATTACAGGGATGGGATGCCAGATACATTGCTCTAGGGGCAGCCATCTCATCTGGTTTTAAAATGTTTTCTTTGCTGAAGGATGTCAGGAAGTTTGATTGACGTCAAAGAACCAAGATGAACCGCGTTTGCTGTTTTCCTTATAAGCCTAACGCTTTGACATTGCCTAGTAAGATTCAAGGAATACTAGTAGGAATCTCAAGCATTTAACTAGTCCTGGCCCTGTCTAAGGCACGGCTATCCTAAGACACCCCTCGTCCTTCCGAGGCTGGAGTTTATTTAATAAGTTCTTAAGGAACTTAGGGGCTGGGGAATTTCATCCCCTCTTTTCATTCTCTTGTGTTACTGCTTCTGCATCTACACTGGTTAGAGAGTGTGCTTTAAATATCACTTTCTGTGACCCGACTCCGTTTCCTCCGGTCTGCCTTCTCTGTGCTGGAGACTAAGGGCCCCCCTAAAATAATCCTTTGCGTGGTTAAGGGGAGTTTTGAAGCAAACTCCGTCACCTTTTTTTTCCTCAGCACCTGAAGTCTTTCTATAGTTTTCTGCTTTCTGTTTTTCTAATATTTTCTTCTGGACCTCGTGTCTCTAAAGCTAGTCAAGCTACTTGCAGAAATAAAAGAACTGAAAATATGTATACCTTACAAAGTCAAACTGCTGTGCACCAAAAAGGAAATCGGTAATAGAAATTAAGAATGCCAGTGATTGGCGTCTTTCTGCTAGGACATCTCATTTGTGTAACATTAGAAATCACTTCATTGACAATAAAGGCTGGGAAAGGAATCCTAATGTTACTTGTGTTAAGATTAATTGGATGACATTCTCCGTAGGCTGGAAATTCCTTTTTAACTTCTTTGGAAATTTTAGAAGAGTAGATGAATTTAAACCTTTTTTTTTTTAGCTTACTAAATAACAAACTTATTAGGAGAGACACTGTAATGATAATCAAAGAAGTTAGCACAATGCCTGGCACATACCAGATGCTCAGTAGTCAAGGGTCCTTATTAGCTGACTGAGCTTCAGTCTTAGAGCTATTCAAGCATATTTTCGAACATAAAGACATTAAAAAAAAAAAAAACCTTTCTTCTAATTAGGTAATGAAGGCTAGCAAGTTGGAGACTGTCCAGAGAACAGTTACATTATACGAGAACTTACACTATCAAGCAAGAAGTGTCCTCAGTGCTGTAAAGCTGCAAAGTGGTCTGAAATACTTAACAAGTCTTAAGGTGTAATTGGGACGCTAACATTTGTAGGACATGGAACTCATCAAACCCTTTTCTGCTCATTTGAATACTTGCACAATGCAGGGCGCTCTCCCTTTATTCTTTCAACAGAGACGTTTTGAGGAAACGCAGATGTGAGGCGCTATCCAAGGACTTTTAAACAAATATGAAGTTTAATTCAGTTGTTTCCTGAGAGGTTGACTTCTTGCAAAAGCCAAAGAAAATCTCTTACTAATCCAAAAGGTACCCCCCAAAAAAGGTTGATGCCATAAAATGGGGGGAGGGCTCGGTTTCAGAAAGTTAAAGTATTTGGACAAGGATAATTACGAGGGCTGTGAGGCTGCACTGTGAATCCCATCATTCTGTTTCTGCTCAAATAAGCAGCACAGTGGTCCTTTTATCTTTTTATGTTTTTACCAGGAGACTGGTGGGGCAGCTTTGATGAAGGAAATTCCTGTTTACGCCAAATCTGAACACCCAGGATGATTGGGATTTTTTTTACGATGACCCAGGCATATAAAGACAATGATCTTAAGGGTCAGAAATCCCAAGGAACCTATGACCCCCAAAGTGCCTTTTGAATTATTTCCATTAAAAATATGCAATTCCAGGTCTGTGTAAAACAGCATCATTTCATGGGACGTAATATTAGACATTACTCCACCTTGTCTTGCTTTGCAGGGACCAGCCCTGCTGCACCCGGAAATTCCTCTTTGGTGTGGGAGTCCCCGCAGAGTGACCCTGTGCTTCTTAGGCTCGCCTTTGTGGTACCCACGGAGGCTGGCAGCATCGTGGGCCAGCCCTGGCTCTCAGTGCTAACCAGAGCCTCGGTGACCTGGCTCGTGCCTGTGGAAGGTCTGGTGATGTCCACCGCCACCAACACTGCAAAGGAGGCAACCTGCTGTCACCGATTCTGTGGACAGCAAACTTTTCCATGTCACCAGGTGACACCCAGGAAACAGCTTGTTCCTTTCCTCATCTCCCTTCATTGCAAACCACTCTCACCTTAAGCCTCAAAAGTATTCTGTGGGGCGGGGCCCTGGGAGGCTCCGACTAGAAATTCCCTCCCTCTGAACCCGCTGGCCAAGGATTTCATCCCCAGCGCCAGGTTTAGGACCCTAGTCTTACCAGATACTTTATCTCCAAATTGCTACACTCAGAATGGCTTTCGTAATTAGGTGCATTTTATTGAATTCAATTCCTTGAAAGTAACACTTCAGTATTTTTGTGCCTGGCATATAGCACGTGCTTCATAAACCAAGCCTGCTCCAAGTCTACACTGTGGGACCCAAAGATGAACAGGATTTGATCTGTGCCTTCAAGGAGTTATTGTCTAGACAGCAAGACAAAAGGAATCATAATCCCAGTTATATCAATAGAGACATGAATACACCGTTCCGGGGGAAATTGAACCTGGATCTGGGGTATCCAACCCCATTCTCCAGCCTATTTTTTTTTTTATAGAAGTGTAGTTGATTTACAGTGTTGTGTAATTTCTGCTGTACGGCAAAGTGATTCAGTTATATATATATGCATTCTTTTTTTCATATTCTTTTCCATTATGGTTTATCACAGGATATTGAATATAGTTCCCTGTGCTATACAAGAGGACCTTGTTGTTTATCCATTCTATAGATAATAGTTGGCATCTGCTAATCCCAAACTCCCAATCCATCCCTCTCC
Source organism: Delphinus delphis (assembly GCF_949987515.2). Lineage (NCBI taxonomy): Eukaryota > Metazoa > Chordata > Mammalia > Artiodactyla > Delphinidae > Delphinus > Delphinus delphis. The sequence goes on along the minus strand of NC_082700.1, from coordinate 4,051,007 downwards.
TACCCCCTACCCCCTTGGCAACCACGAGTCCGTTCTCTATGTCCGTGAGTCTGTTTCTCTCTCATAGATACGTTCATTTGTGTGGTATTTTAGATTCCATATATAAGTGATATCATATATTTGTCTGTCTCTGTCTGATTTACTTCACTTAGTATGAGGATCTCCAGGTCCATCCATGTTGCTGCAAATGGCATGATTTCATTCTTTTTCATGGCTGAGTACTATTCCATTGTATATATTGATATATACCACATCTTCTTTATCCATTCATTTGTTGATGGACATTAGGTTGTTCACGGTTGTTGGCTATTGTGAATAGTGCTGCAGTGAGCATTGGGGTACCTGTATCTTTTTGAATTAAAGTTTTGTCTGGACATATGGCCAGGAGTAGAATTGTCCAACCATTTTGAATCAGCATACATTTACCTTAAGTACCATATTCTAAATGAATATCTAGTTTCCTCAAACTGTTTCTAGCACATACTCCAGTCACTGCAGCTCCTCCCTCTGCGGTCCACAGGTATAGGGCTATGACCCAAACTGCCTCACATTTTAGGAAGACCTCAGTTGTCTTATGCATTCCTGCCATCAGTAGGTTAGAAGGAGCAGGGAAGGAAGAATGTATTGGTCAGCTCAGGCTGCCATAACAAAGTACCACAGACTAGGGCGCTTAGACAACGGAAATTTATGTCCCACAGTTCTGGAGGCTGGAAGTTTGAGGTCAAGGTGCCAGCAGGTTTGGTCTCTCCTGTGGCCTCTCTCCTTGGCCTGTAGATGGCCGTCTTCTCATTGTGTCCTTACTGCTCTTTCTTCTGTGCGTGCCCACCCCTGGCATCCCTTCCTCTTCTTGGAAGGACAGCAGTCCTATTGGCTTAGGGCCTTATGGCCTCATTTAGCCTTGATTATCTCCCTAGCACCTCCTGTATTTGCCTCTCCACATACAGTCACATCGGGGGTTAGGGCTTCAACCTATGAATTTGGGGGTGGGGTGGGGACGTAATTTAAGTCCATAACGGAGGTTTTGCAACATTCATCTTAGAGGCTTGGAATTACATTCAGAAGTATCTGACTGTGACGCAGAACTTTTTAGCTGATCATCTTTCAGTGCCATTCATCATGAGGAGAATAGAGTTTTGAGACTGGATTAGTGAGCCTGCTTCAGGACCTTCATGTGGCATCACAGGTAGATGGCCAGTTTCACAGCTGCAATCTTTTTTTTCTAGATTCTTCTTTATTGTGGTAAAATACACATGAGATCGATTTTACCATTAATGTGGTTTAGTAGATTCACAAGGTTGTGCGACTATCACCATTTCTAGTTGCAGGACATTTTCAGCCCAAAAGGAAAGCCTGTACCCATCAGGCCATCACTTCCCCTTCTGCCCTCCCTCCCCAGCCCCAGGCAACCACTGACCTTCTTTCTGTCACTATGGACATTTCATATAAATGGAATCATATATTATGTGCCTTTTTGTGTTTGCCTCTTTGATTTACCATAGCGTTTTCAAGGTTCATTCATGCTGTAGCGGATGTCAGTATTTCATTCCTTTTCATGGCCAAATAATATTCCAGTTGTATGGATAGACCACATTTTGTTTATCTGTTCACTGGTAGATGGACATTGAGTTGTTTCTACTTTTTGGCAATTATAAATAGTGATGCTCTGTGTACAGTTTTTAAAATATTGTCCAATTATCTTTTATTTTTAAAATATATATTTATTTATTTTTATTTTGGCTGAGCCAGGCTGGACATATGTTTTCAACCCTTTTGGGTATGTATACGTAGGAGTGCAACTGCGGGGTCACATGGTAACTCTGTGTCCAACTTTTGAGGAACCGTCAAGCTGTTATGCACAGTGGTTTTATATTCCCAACTAGCAAAGTGCGGGTTCCAGTTTCTCAACATGCTCTCCAACACTTGTTATTTTCTGTTTATTATTATTACCGTCGCCATCTTAGTAGCTATGAAGTGTTATTGTGGTTCTGACTTGCGTTTCCCTAATGACTAATGATGTTGAGTATCTTTCCATATGCTTGCTGTGTGTCTTCTTTGGAGAGATGTCTATTCAAGTCCTTTGCCTGTTTTTTGATTGGGTTGTTTGTCTTTTTGTTGTTGAGTTGTATATATACTCTGGATACTAGACTCTCCTCAGCTATATGATTTGCAAAAACTTGCTGCAGGCTTTTGGACGTTATGTTGATTTTGTTTACGCCACCCTTTTAGATACTCTGGCGTTACTGGAAGAAGTCCTGGGTGGTTTTTAACTCCGTATTTTCAAAAAGAAACTATACCAATAGTAAACATCAAAATCAACATAAAAATGTTTCAGTAAAACTCTGGGGTTAGGGGCTTCCCTGGTGGCACAGTGGTTGAGAATCCGCCTGCCAATGCAGGGGACACGGGTTCGAGCCCTGGTCTGGGAAGATCCCACATGCCGCGGAGCGACTAGGCCTGTGTGCCACAACTACTGAGCCTGCGCGTCTGGAGCCTGTGCTCCGCAACGAGAGGCCGCGACAGTGAGAGGCTCGCGCACCGCGATGAAGAGTGGCCCCGGCTCGCCGCAACTAGAGAAAACCCTCGCACAGAAACGAAGACCCAACAGAGCCCAAAATAAAAAACAAAACAAAACAAAACAAAAAACTCTGGGGTTAGGGGTGAGGATGGGGCAGGGAGAGCAGAGTATGTCAGATGTTTCACGTTAATAGTAGATGAGAAGAAAAAGAATTTTAAGTATGGAAATTACTTTTCTGAAAGTATATTAATTACAAGGAAAAAACAGGAGGATGAAAGATGAAAAACTTTTAAAGCAACAAGGCAGATTTTTTTTTTCAAAATTTTATGACCGTTTTTATTTTCAGATGAGGTTAAGTAAACCACAAGACAAAATTAAAAGAAATGTAAATTAACATATTTGTTTGGGTTTGCGGTCTCATTTGTTAACACAAACACTTTAACTTAAAAGAACTTCTGGTAAACCCAAATGTGAGTTTTCAGTACTACTCCTGTTTATAAAAGAGGAGGGAGAGAAGTGAATGAACCCAGGGAAAGCCATTTTTCTGAAACAGACTGCTGACTGGTGTGCAGATGGTAGGAACCTCTGCTCTTCCTGAAATACACAGAAAATCACTGTAGATCTTGCAGCTTTTAGAACTGCCAGCCAAAGGAAATATGATTACCTCCATACGATTTGCATCAACTCCAGTTAGCCGAGTTATAAGTAATCATTTCTTTAGTCCTATGACTTGGTACTTGTACTCTTAAAGATATGTCAGAAGTTTGTTTTTAAATCAGTTGTATTTTTTTTTCCCTAGAGGTGAAATATAACATTCTGTTAGCTGTTACAATTAAAGTTAACAATGCACTAATATTGAGCAAATGATTTTCTATGTTTTAGAAGGATAAGTGTTTTACTTAGCTCCTCCGGCTGCTCTCTTTTATCAAGAAAGTATGTCATTTGCACATTCGAATTACGTAAATTCAACTACTGTGTAGGAGCTTGGTGGAAAAAGAATAATGAGAGGGAGAAATAACGATGTAAACAGTGTGTGTGATTTTGCCCTCATTCCACTCAAAAGACACACATATCACAGTGATTGTGAATCAAGCAACCTGAAGTGGTTTCCTCCCCCTCGTGCCTCTCGCAATCATGAGCCTCTTGCCGCACTGAGCCTGATTCAGGGATAAAGCTGACTACGTCGTTTTTTTCACCATATATGCTGATGCTACACATGAGTGCTTTAAAATGGGGTTGGTTGCAGCCCATGTCACAGCTAGGAATCCCATGTGAACAAGCAGAGTGAAAGGTACTAAGAAACATCTTAACAAACTGAAGAGGAAAACGTCCAAAGGCAAAACAGAGGTACCAAATAAGAATCAAGTTCAGTTCGAGCAATCAAAAACACGAAGGTCAAAGTCGGTAGATGGTGATAAAATGCATTTTATTCATATATATATATATATATATATATATAGAGAGAGAGAGAGAGAGAGAGAGAGAGGCACAGACTGAAAGGCAAAATAAACTGAAAATATACTTCTGCAGTTAGTATCTACAGAATTCAACTTTTTAAGAGGGAGGAGGGCACTCCTTCATAGGTGTTTAAATCTACTTTGGCAGACTGCCTGACATTTAGTTTTGATTATAATAAATTATTACTACTACCTGTATGTTTTGATAACTAGTTACGGTTGCTCAGAAAAGACTAGTAAAATAGTTTAAGACTGTCAAGGATGGTGAGGGAATTCCTTATGGAAGGTACATCGCCACCTTAATATGACCCAGTGGCACCTCCCACAGAGATGCTCAGTAAGTACTTGACAACTTATGTTATAAAAAATTTCAATACAACGTACTAGATACACAAAGAAAAAGTAAAATCAAGTCAGAGGGAGGAACAGAGTGGTATAAAGTCTCTGAGCATTGATGACAAGCAACCACCACATTGAGTAACCACGAAACAGGCCTCTCCTTCACTTTTAGGGAATTAGGGAACACAGCAGTAAAAACAAGAGGATGAATTTGCTCAAAGCTCTGCACTTCCAAGTCTGCTGATTGTGGACTAACCATTCTAATGGTTCTGAACCATTTGGGAAAAACTTCTTGGGTTTAAGCTCTGGCATTACCAGGTCATAAATCAATTTCAGTATGAAAATGGCCAACAGTGCTTTCTTCATCAATAAACTGACAAATCATGGGTGCTTTGGAGAAGAGGATAAATGGATAGTGGAAGGAGGATGGCATAAGTACTGTCTGAAGAAATGGACAATTCCCTTGCATTAATTTTTTCTCCAAAGGCAAAAAAAAAAAAAAAGTAAAGTATTAACCCTCTGAACCCCACCCCAGTCATTTTCTGGTGCCGTAGGAAAATAATGATGCCTCGCCATCTGGTGATCGTGCAGAGTCAGCAGTTAATTGCGGGCTTTCTGTGGTGGAGACTGGTGACCAGCAGCGTGGTGGGCAGGCTTTGGAGTTCAGGCAGACTGTGGCTTTCTGTCTGTAAGGACTGGGCAAGTTATCCTCACCAGCAAAGTGAGGCGAGTAGTTACGTCTTCTTTGTAGGGTTGCTGTGAGGATTAAATGTGCACGTAAATCTCAGCACAGTGTCTGGCGTGGAGTAAGCCTTCAATACACGTTAGCTCGCAGTACCAATGTTTTCTAAGAAAAAGACTCAATCTGAAAAACAGTCTTCCCTTGGCTTCTTCTAGTCCAAGTGCTGTTGCTCTGATGATTTTTCTGATCCCGCTCGCCTCCAGGGATCCAGCACATAACCGCCAGGTTATGTGCTTAAACTGACCCTGTACATCACCGATCGTAGCTTTATAATACTTGTGTGCTATTTTTGCTTATTCAGTTCTTTGTCTCTCTGTCCAATTTCCAGAGACTTTCATCTCTGTTTGAAGGAAATGGCCACGACGTCTGGCTTCTTGGAGAACCCCCCGGACCCAACACAGAACACGGTATACTGTAACCGCTTAGCTTGTAGTTGTGGAACGAATAATTCGATATTAAAATCTCGTTCATTTCCTAGGTTTAGAAAAGTTCGTGGCCGGTGCATTTAAAATACATAATTTTATGAAGCTAAAAATACCCCTCCCCCCGCCACAAAGTCTAATGAAATCAAGTGCAGTGCTTGGAGAGAGGTTTACTGAAAAGAGTAAGGTGTTTGCTTCCAGGGCGTAGGGTCGGTTTTTCCTTTTGATTCCGTGGGGCAAGTGGCAGGGTAGCCAACCTGCCCCAGTCCGCGCGGTGACCCGGCCCGCCCAAGTGCCTGACCATGTCTGAACAGCGGCGTCTTTGCTGTGAATAAAATTGCTTTGTGTTCCATAGACACGGACTTGGGGGGGAACCTCAGTGGTCATCACCTCTTATGCTCCACTTTAAAGATGAACAAACTGAAGCCAGAAAAGTGCAAGATTCTTTTTCTGGTCGGGCTGGGCCTAGATGTCAGGTCGCTGACTTCCAGACCGTGTCGGAAGGGTCACCAGATCCTTTAAAAATAATCACGGCGGCTTTAATAGCATCAGCACCTGTTGTTTCAGCTTCCGCAAGGCAGGAGCTATTAATCTCTCCTCCTCAAAGCCGCGTTGCTGGTCTGTCGGAGCCCTGTTTGCTTCTTCACGCAGCTGTCTACACCATCGGGGCCAAATGTGGAGACGAGGCACCTTTCTGCTTAAATCCAATAAATCGCTCTGCCCAAATTTAGAAAGAAGAGCGACACAGATCATCCGGACAGCGGCCTAATCTGGCACGTCTCCACCCCACCTAGTATAAGCCCGAGCCCACCACGCAGCCCCAGGCCAGTGACCGGCCGTGGCCTGGACATCGGGCTGGGAACTGGAGGGACAGTGAGTCTAAGTGGCAACTTCAGCGTCTGTAAATGGAGCGCAGTTATCATCCTTCTTTGGGAAGTTGTGAGAATCCGAACTGTGAATGCCGCCTAAGACCTGCAATAAGCAAGTTGAGTTTGCCCTTATTGCCGTTACTGCTGTTGCTGTGTTAGCTCGAGCGCCGTTGTCTCCCGCGCCCTTTCTACCCGGCAGCCCACGGCCCGCGGCCGTTCCAGCCCGAAAGTGAAGGGCTCGCGGCCCCTGGGGCGGCGAGGGCGGGGCGGCCCCAGCGCGCATGCGCGCCCGCGGCGCCAGTCCCTCTTAAGAGCGCGGCGCGGCGGCGCGGCGGGCGAGTCGGGGTCGGGCGCGCGGCTGCTGCGATCGGCTTGTTCCGCAGCCCCGGGGGCCGAAACTTCCGTGGGAGGCGTCCAGCGGTGCGCACCTACCCAGGGCGCAGCGGCGGGGGGGAGGGGGAGCCAGACGGAGCGCGCCGAGGCCGGAGAGCAGAGGAGGGGAGCAGGGCGAGCCGCCCGCCTGGACCCGCGCCCAGCAGCAGCCGCGGCTGGCTCCCGGGATCCCGGCAGGGCGCGTCGGTTCTCGTCCGCGTCCCGGACGCTCGCGTGCGCCGGGAGGATCGACCGTCCGGCCCGCGGAGCGGAACTTGGTGGCTGCACCCAGGGGGCGGCCCGGGCGGCGCGGCAGGAGCCATGCGGACCGAGTTCGGAGCGCAGGAGGCTGAGCGCCGCCGGCCGCTGCACTTGCTGCCCGGAGCTCTGTGCCCGCTGCCCGCCGCCTTGGCCTCTTCAAGCCGCCCGAGGGGGGAATAAAGCCAGGAGACGCGCCACGACTAGCGCGCAGGACCCCGAGGCTTAAACTGTGCGGCAGCGCCCTGGCTCCGGGTCCGAAGCGGCGCGCCCAGCGGTCCTCCGGCCCGAGCGAGCGTCCTCTCGGGGATGCACGGGGAGGGTCCCGTCGCGGGTGAAGCCTCCGGGGGCTGTGGAACGGCAGCCCCGGGGGCCCTCTGAGTCGCACCCGGAGAGCTCCATCGGCGAGTGCCCACGAGTTACAGGCAGCTCCTGCTGGGGCCGGGCCGCCGGCCGAGGGAGGGCATGGCTTAGCTCCCGGACGTCGCGGCGGGGGGGCGGGGGCCCGCGCGGAAGGCGCCGCGGAAGGGACACTCAGCGCAGAGGTCCCGGCCTCAGCACCGCCGGGACCGGGGCGCCGGGCCGCCACCTCCCGGAGTCGGCCCTGCGCCCTCTGGAGACGCGCCGCCCGCGCCCAGGGTGGTGCCATGTGGGGCGGACGCCGCCCGGCCGCCTCCTCCCGGGACGCCGCTTCGCTCCTGCGGCTGCTGCTGGCCGCGCTGCTGGCGGCGGGGGCGCGGGCCAGCGGCGAGTACTGCCACGGCTGGATGGACGCGCAGGGCGTCTGGCGCATCGGCTTCCAGTGCCCCGAGCGCTTCGACGGCGGCGACGCCACCATCTGCTGCGGCAGCTGCGCGCTGCGCTACTGCTGCTCCAGCGCCGAGGCGCGCCTGGACCAGGGCGGCTGCGACAACGACCGCCAGCAGGGCGCCGGCGAGCCCGGCCGCGCGGACAAAGACGGCCCCGACGGTTCGGCAGGTAGGCGGGCCGGGCGAGCAGAGAGGGGAGGAAAGGGCTCTGCCTCGCCGGCGGGACCCGGCAGCCTGGAGAGGGGGAGGGAATTCGGAGCCTGCCATTTCAGGAAAGGGGCTTGGAGCGGGAGGCGATGCCTGCGTCCCGGCGCAGCCTTTACCTTGTGTGGAACGGGACAGCGGTTCAGCGCCCTGGGCCTCAGTTTCCCCATCTGTCAGCTAAAGAGCGGCTTGGCTTGGGTTTTCCGGAAAAAAACCCTAACATCCAAAGCATGGCGGGCCGCAGCCAGCCCCACGTGCCTCCTAACCAGGGGTCTCCGTGCCCCCTCCCGGGTCTCCTGTCTCTATGGGTCTAAGTCCGAGGACGGGGTCATGTTTTGGCGGCGCCTCCTAGCGAGAGGGCTGGCCGGGGAACCTGAGGGCTCCTCGGAGGGAAGGCCGCTCCTTGGGTCTTCCCGAGGGTGATGGGCTCTACCAGCCCCCGGGGGAGAGTCTACCCCTCCCTAAGATGCACCTCCCCCACCCTGGCCTCCTTACCACGTCGGACTCGGAAGGTGTGACATCAGAGCCGTGCCATCCCTGCTCTTTGTGGCCTTGATCCTTTAACTGTATTTTTTCAGATTGCCCAAGTTAGAGTTGGAGAAACAAATGCGTGAAAGCATTTGATAGGTTCTACTGCCTCCGCTTGTCACCAGTCTCCCAGACCCTTCTCTTGAGGACCTATCCCATAATGTGTTTGGGAGGGAGGATGTGGTCCGGGTGGAGGTGGAAGGGCACACATGGCCCGGAGGGGCGTCTCCGCCCGTTAAGAGAAGGAGAGGACTGTTACATTAATGCTGTCTCCCCCCCACCCCAGCCCAGCGTTCCAGCCGCCCGAGCCAGGGCCCCGCTGGTCCCTGTTCACAGAGCTGGCTGGGGCTGCTGAGAGGCGGCTCGTTTCTGTCCTTCCCTTTGCAGTCACGCATTTTATTAGCTACTCCTACTGGTCGGCTGCTGCCTTGACTCTGAAGAGGAGAAGGGAGGGGAATTCCAGAAGAGGAGTCGTCTTAGCGCAGCATAGCGGGGTGTGTGGCCTCCCGAATAAACCTGGGGGGACGAGCCATGGGCACACTGCTTGACTGCCTTCTCTGTGTGTGCCAAGTTGGGCTTTTGCCGGCCTCCTAGAAGTTGGGACGACTGTGGACAAATCAGTAGGCAGCCGACTCCTCAAGACGCCGTGGTATGTGGGGATGCTTTCTAAATTCCACTTTTGAATCTTTTTTCCTAAAAATTCTGCACTCAAGAAGGACAGCGCATGTCTAATTAACCAGAGCCGAGGGCTTCCAGGAACACTGCCTTCTCTGCCCTGAGTTATTTACTCTTCCAATTAAAATCCTGGAAAGAGAACAGTGATTTCTTCCCCAAACTCATTATATGGACTTAGACTGCTTTGGGGGTGTTTTTTTTGTTTTTTTTTTCCTAACTGTTATTTGTTTATTTGATAACATATAAGGCTGGTATCTTTAATTTAGAAAATGAAGCCTTCAATCGTCAGCCTTTGGTTACATACTTGATAAGGTATGTTTACTTACAAGGCATCATTTCTCCATGGCTCCGTGTGGTACTATGTTCTAGAAACACTGACTGCAGGAATATCGGTTCTGTCCAAGGAGCGTGATTAGAACGGCTGCTGCCCTAGCGGACAGAGGGCGTTGCGCGTGTGTGACTTCAGGCGAGGGAGAGCTGAGCGTCTCCCTGGACCACGTGCTGGCACTGCCCTTTGCCAAGACCAGCGGGACCAATCTCTGTCCTCGCGGGGCGTCTAATCGAGTAGTCCAGGAGATGGGCAGGAACGTGTCGAAAGACATGGGTTCTTGGTCATCTAGGGTGGGATTCCACAGACCCCTCCCTCCTGATTCTCGGTCCCCATCAGCCAGTGTGTCCAGCTTCTGAAACTCGGTAGTGCTAGGCCCACGGCACCCCAAAAATCTTTTTAAGTAAAAGAATTGGTAACTGGAGTTTGCTACTGATTTTAGTAAAGTGTCTATTTTTATCTTGACAGTTTTATTTTTTGGAATAAACCTCCCTTGTTAAGTAGGATGCCCATTGCTTTTCGCTCTGCGGGCTTTTCCCTGTGGTTCTTCACACGGAATCCAGTGTCCTAACTGCAGACCTGACAGCTCCGCCCCAGCCACGTGGTCCTGCCTGGGGCCTCGGCTCACTGCGGGCTCTTTCTGGAACAGATGTCAAGCCTTGTCCTCCTCGGTACCTTGTTTCATGCTGACCTGCTGCCTGGACAGCCTCCCCCCAGCCAGGCCCACATTCCAGGGACCAGCCTTCAGCTAAGTGTGTGTGGAGGGCTTTTTTTTTTTTTTTTTTTTAAACCCGTCTTTGACCTCTGTATCTTACAGACTCTTTTCGGAAATGGCTGTGACTAGGGTCTGCCCGAATTTTTTGATTTATCTGCCTATGAAACAAGAAGCTGCGAAAAAAAGTTCAAAGAGGTTTACGAGAAATGTAAATAATTTTCTGGGGGGAGAAAAGACTTTGAAGTAATTTCAACTCGTTTCTGTGCAGACCCTACAAACTTAGGGTAGACTGAAATGTGGGCAGTTCCGTTACTCTAGGGATTTTAGAAGAGTCTTAAACCGGTAAACTCATATTTTTGCTAAATTGGGTATTTGCCTCCATGAGCGTTGCAGTTGGTGAGTCTAGCTGTCAGTGTTAACAGCTTTGCTTTGGGGGCTGATCCCCGCTGCCTGCCTGCAGTAGGCAGGCCCTACTGCGCCCCCCTCCCCATCCCTAAGCACTTGATAAAGGACGGTGCTTCCTGTGTGCGGCCGATAAGCGCACACACCGGGCCTGGCCCAGGTTCCTGGCTTCTGGGTACCAGCGTTGTTCATTTATCCATCTCCGCTGCCCATCCCCGATTTTTACTGCATCCTTACAGGAAGTCATCACAGTATGTCTCTCTCCTTTTCTTCAGTCCCCATCTATGTGCCCTTCCTTATCGTCGGGTCGGTGTTTGTCGCCTTCATCATCTTGGGGTCCCTGGTGGCCGCCTGCTGCTGCAGATGCCTGCGGCCCAAGCAGGAGCCCCAGCAGAGCCGGGCCCCGGGGGGGCCCCGCATGGTGGAGACCATCCCCATGATCCCCAGCGCCAGCACCTCCCGAGGTTCCTCTTCCCGCCAGTCCAGCACAGCCGCCAGCTCCAGCTCCAGCGCCAACTCGGGGGCCCGGGGGCCCCCGACCAGGTCGCAGACCAACTGTTGTTTGCCCGAAGGCACCATGAACAATGTATACGTCAACATGCCCACAAACTTCTCTGTGCTCAACTGTCAGCAGGCCACCCAGATTGTGCCCCACCAGGGGCAGTACCTGCATCCCCCCTTCGTGGGGTACACGGTGCAGCACGACTCGGTGCCTATGACCCCGGTGCCGCCGTTCCTGGACGGGCTGCAGACGGGCTACAGGCAGATACAGGCCCCCTTCCCTCACACTAACAGCGAACAGAAGATGTACCCAGCCGTGACTGTGTAACGCAAGGTGAGGCCGGGGTCCGGTACCAGACAGAGGAAGGCAGAAGCCGTGGGCTTGGGAAGGGTTCTCAACGTGGAGGTCCCAGCGTATCGCTGGTGTTTGTGGTACAATTCTGTTGGATGGCTTGCTTTGCCCCCGAACTGTATGAAAACATCTTTCTCCAAATGAGCGTTTCTGGACATGTTTCATCCCAGTGCATGATTGATTTATGATGGAGAAGAGCGTCCCCTGGAGATGCCTGTGTGGTCGCCAGTGGTTGTGTGACACATGTGCGCCCTTAAGTGCCCTTGAGGTGTGGCTGTCAGAAGAATTTTGTAAACTGATTGTTTTTATTATTTCGTTACTGTTACTTCTTTTTTATTGTATTGGTACAAGATCAGAATAGTTGTTCCCTCCCTTTTACCTGGGCCAGTTTCTAATAAGCATCCCAAGTTTTAGGGGGGATGCGAAGAGCACAATTCTTATAAAAGGAAACCAATCTGGACTCTGAGGTTAGTCCTTGATCTCAGTATTTCCCAGACACACCTTAATTCATTGTAAAAAGATATATATATATTGTTTATTTTTGTGCTTTTTGGGGGACTATTTTGTGCTTTTTTACCTTGTGTAGAGATCTTATTACAAAGTGATTTCCTACATTAAAAAGAGGCTGAAAGAAATTGTATAGTTACTTAACTGATGACATTTCAGAACTCTGGGATTATTTTAATCTTGAAGTAGAGTGATGGTGTAGTAATAAAACATTCAGCCCCTTCTCGATTGTATCTTTTAAATTTCTGACTTTACATTGACATCTGAGAAGAGCAATAAAGTGTTTTCATATTGAAATCATAAACTATCACCTGCCCCTTCTGCAGATGACTCTTCATTTTGCTGTGTGGTGTGGTTTGGCGTTTCACTCTGGTGTTCAGACCTCCGTGTCCATATAGTACTGAGTGCCGGTAATTACTGTTGTTATAAATGAACGTCAGCCTTTCTGCCTAGATCTGATAAAACATTTTCTTGTCTTCCCTAGAAAAGCTCAAAGAAACGCTTGCAGAGAGAGAGAGACTTAATATCGCTCCTCAGCCCAAACCTGAGACTTGGGATGAAATTTAAACCGCAGATTCGATTTACTTCGCAAATCATAGGCTTTTTATACTGTCGTTATCAAAATGTCTTGTTTTTCAGGCAAGAGAGACTATCAAGTTGAGAAGAGCTTTTCAAAGAGATATTGCCTTTCTTCCCCACAAAGTTAGTTCTTGTTTTCCTCTCTCTTTTAGTCCTCAACAAGCACTGTATTCATTACCAGTCTTCTGAATTATGAAATTCAAGTGAATTTATTTGTGTATTGTTCCCTTACAAGAAGTAAGTTGAAGTTAATTTCCAACTGCTAGCAAAACCGAGATTTGTAATTAAATGGTTGTAAGGTATGGTCTTCTACACATATTTATATCTGTATCTATGGTCATCAGTCTGTGGTCTGTCTACCTTTTCTATCACCTGTCTGTATCTCTGTCTATCTCATGACTGAAAACGTAAAACCATTGTTGGCAATTGGTATCAACAAATACCCCGTCAAATCTTTTAATAGCCAAAGGCAGGGGAAAATCATTTTACTTATTAATAAATGTTTTATGGCATGAATTCCTAGAGGAGTTGGGTTTTTTTCATTTTCATTCTACTTGGTAATTTTTCAGATGGTCTGTTAAACCTGTTAATAGGGGAAAATTGCTAAAAGTCATAAACATTGCCTTCTAGAACTGAGAGCCTACCTTTAAAAGTGATTGATATCTGTGAAGTCGATAGTATGTTCCGAGTCAGTCGGTGTTTTACGTGCTCTATGGGAAACGCTGACAGCGCAAAACAGTTCTTTTGGGGTCATTATATTAGCAGGCTAACGTGTGTTCTGTACATTATCTTTGATGGAGGAGTCCCGCTTATCTAAGGAAGTAAAGTGCTTAGGAATTTGGAGGTGAAAGGGGCCTTAGAGATCACCCAGCCTGGGATTGGCAAACTTTTTTTTTCAGTGAAGAGCCGGAGGGTAAATATTTTAGCCTTTGCACGTTGTGTCTGAAACGACTCAGCTCTGCCGCTACAGCACAGAAGCGGCCACAGAAGGTACATAAATGAGCCTGGCTGCGTTCCAATAAAACCTGATGGATGGACACTGAAATTTGAATTTCATATAATTTTCACATGTCACAAAATATTCTACTTTTGATTTTTTTTTTTCCCCCAGCTATTTCAAAATGTAAAAACCATTCTAAGCTCTAGGGCTGTGCAAACCCAGTGTGCCAGATTTGGCCATCAGGCCGTGGTTCACCAGTCCCCATTCTAGTCCACTCTTTCCTGGTGCTAGAGTCTCCCCTGCGACGTTCTCAGCAGCCTTTTCTAAACACAGGGATGGAGAGTGCTCGCTTCTCCTTACAGAATTGTCTAAGCGTAACTTCTTTTCAATATCGTGATTCAAGCCAAAGTGCACTTTAATAAAAGAAATGAGTTTTTCACTTAGTGAATGCTACTTGGTCTTTCCAAAACATGTAACATCCCTAGAAGCAACCTCAGATCTCTTCAGTTTTCATCAGAACTGGAGACGTTTAGGTGACAAAGTAAGAACGTTCAAATACGTGGTTTCGGTATACCTTCCTTACTGTCAGGAAATCAGAGCCTGTAAGGTGTAACATGCACCCCGTAGAAATATTGTAAACTGTTGGAAAAACGAAAGGAGCACATGGAGATAGAAAGTGGTTTGCTGTTGCACGTCTTCTGTATGGAAGCCTTCAGTGTCGGTTGGTTCATGATGGTTCGGGGTGCGGGGGCATTTTGTATCCCTTGTGTAGGAAAGTCAGACCCTTTGATTGCAAGGAAGAATGAACCAGTTCTTTGTGTCCACCTAAGAGCCCGGAAACTCGGCATCTCCTATCACTTCTGCTGCCGCTGGGAAAGTTAAAATTTAACAAGAATATCAACATCCGAAGTGGCGAGAAGACCATTAAGACAAATAAATGCATTTTCCCGGCGTGTTTACTCTGCGATGCTCAGCTTCAAGCCAGCCTTCCTCTTCCGATTAGCCTCCTGGAGGAGAGACCGAGGACATAGTCCATCTATTAAATTTACCTTGAGCTCGTTTTTTTTCAAGATGGCACTGTTTTATTCCATGAATTCTGTGACTTGGATTTTCTCCGTGTTTTGTCACAAGTTAGGATTTAAGTTTCCTCCAGAAGCATTTCCTGAGGAACCCACGAAGGTGAGAACGGGGTTGGCGAGGCAGATCGGGCAGATGTTCACGAAGGGACTGGACGCGGGGAGAAAAGTTTAAATGGCGCTACAATTGGGGGTCAGAAGGTTTGAACACCCCGCTCTCTCCTTGGGTGGCCCCTACCTAGTAACAGCGATCACACTTCGTCCCCCCTTTTTCTCTCCCAGGCTTTTTTGGTGTTTCTTGCAGATTCGCAGCAGTCTTTTGCTTGCATAACGTCTTCCCAGCCCACACGCCCTCAGCTGTTCATGAACGTGGTGTAAGCTAAGGCAAGGCTGCTTGCTTTTAGTTGCGTGAGCTTCCTAAGCGCCTAAAAGGAACACGTTTGGTTCTCTTTAATGGACTTTTAACATTGTGACTTCCCAGGAACTTAGCCTGGCCCTCCTCTAGCCTGTCAGAACTGGGGCACTAACATGAGTCCTGGGTGTTTGATCTCACTGTCCATCTACTCCCAGCCTGTGCCTGGGGTCAGGGGGGCAGACCTGGGAAGAGGGGTTTTGCAGACCCAGAAGCCAGACCGACCCTGTCAGTCATCAGGACAGAAAGCAAGCATCCCGGGCACCTGCCCGCCCTGCTGGACTTGCTGAGTTGCTGCCCGGTGAACCAGGTGTTTCCTGCAGATGCACAGCAGTCTCTTGCTTACATAACATTTTTTTTTGAACTTTTTATTTTATATTGGAGTATAGTTGATTAACAATGTTGTGATACTTTCAGGTGTACAGCAGAGTGATTCAGTTATACGTATACATGTATCTATTCTTTTTCAAATTCCTTTCCCATTTAGGTTGTTACGTAATATTCAGCAGTGCTGAACCCTGTGCTCTACAGTAGGTCCTTGTAGAACCATCTCCACTTTAAATGTAGCAGTGTGTACCTGTCAATCCCAAACTCCCTAACTGTCCTCACCTCTGCCACCAACACCCGTAACCTTAAGTTCCTTCTCTAAGTCTGGAAGTCTGTATACCACCCTGAACGCGCCCGATCTCATCTGATCTCGAGAGCTAAGCAAGGTTGGGCCTGATTAGCGCTTGGATAGGAGCTTTTAAAATGTGATCACTTCCCTGTTTTGCTTATGTCCTCTGCCCCTTGAACAGGAGCAGAATCACAGCGCCCGAGGAAGCTGCATCGTCTTGAGTGGAGGAATCTTCCAGACCCAGAGCGGGTGGCAGCAGGAGCTTTAACAACCCAGGGAAGGGTGCGGACGCCCTGGGACCTGCCTGCCCAGAGAAGGGCCTGGGAGCCCGGAAGTGGGTCGGAACCTGGCCGCTGGGGAGGGCACGCCCTTTGGGCTCCACTTTCAGAGCCCTTGCATTTTTAGAGGAGCAGCCTGAATACTGCAAGGAGGGAATGGATCGCGCATGCGAGTGAGAACCCCACTCATCATCAACCTTAATCCTCCTTTTCTTCCCCTTCTCAGATGGTACAGCCCAGAGGACAGCTCCATCCTTCGCCTTCTCTCTTTTTTAAGAGCCAGAGAGGAGCTATTTTCATCAGCCCGTTCATTCCAAAATACTTACATAGAAAATTTCTTTGACTTCTGAAATTTTTTTCTTAATTCAAAACTCGGATGTTATTGTGATTCAAGGGCCTTGAAGGGGGTAAGTGAAAGACGACAGAGTTAACGCCCTTTCCTGCAAATCATGGCAATACACTGGGCAAATACGTGTCCCGCAGTGGTCTGCATTGGCTTCCCTTTATCCTCTGTATCCTCTGGGTAGAATCATTTATCAGTGAAAAACGGAAAAATAAAACCCTAGAAAAACAGTCCCTGCTGTCTAAAATGTTAGGTATTTTTGAATCTTAACTATAACCCACAGCACCACGACAGAATCACTTTGAGATAAAATTCCAAAGTTTTATGAAAGGCATTGGCTGTGATGGTCATTTCACTTTTCACAGTTGAATGTCTTCAACACTTATACCCCAGAATTGAAGGACATAGATTCAAATCAAGAACAAGAAATACAGAATTCGTGTTAAAAAAAAACCAAACTTTTAAACGAGAGAGGATAAAAAGGGGTAAAAACTTTATGATGGAAGCCTTCAGATTGATTTTAAGCATAAAACCGGCATCTTAATTTCAACCATCTCGAAGTGCAGGTCTTTCCATTTAGAAAAATCATGGGTTACACAAGACATTATTTACTCAGTAGACGTAACAGCCATAGAAGACTGATCGCCATCTGTAACATGTATATAAGACTGCCACATGTGTGTACACATATGTGTCCAGAAGGCGCCCAGGGAAATTTGAAACAGGAATGATTATTACATGAGGCTATCATCCATGACTCCGCTCTCGGCCCTTGACTGGTATTTTGAAACTGGAGTTTGTTTGCAGTGCTCAGCTTTCCCTGTCGCAGATGTAACTGGTTCTGTCTAACCCCGCTGGAGACGGATGGACCCAAGTTCGAACCCATCGCTACCACCGGTGGTGTGGCCTTGGAGGAGGGCTCTCCAGGCTCGGAACCTCGGTGTGAATTCTGTAAAAGGGGATTAACACCCACCTCCTAGGGTTGGTGTGGGGACATAGGAAGTAGCATCGCACAGAGCTGGTGGCATCCAATAGGTTTTTATGATACACATATAACATCAGATATTTTTAACCTCAATATAGAGAAATATATAATTTATATTGACAAAATATGTCAAATATATATGTGTATATATACATAGCTCCTTATAAGAGAACTAGCTTAGGAGAGTTCCCTTATTTTTGTTTCAACAACTAATGAATTTTACCTAGGTTAGTCTACATTTCTTGTGTCTTGGGGTCGCCCAGCAGACTTGTACGGAACTGGCTTTCTCCGACCCTGGAGATGGTCCCACTCTTTGTGCCCTGAGCGCCTCCCTTATTTCTGTGCCACTGTTGCTTTGTGAAATCCCAGGCTCTCTCTCCTCCCGTGTCTCTACTAGGCTTGGCGGTTCCTACCAGGCTTTCCTACTCTGCCACTTGCTATCGCTTTGAAGCAGTCAGGCTTCAGTCCGGAAGCTGGACTGAAACATTTTATTTTTAATTTTTTACTGAATTATACCCTCCACACTGCAGAGCGCATGCATCTTAAATGTACATCACAGTGAACCATCCCCCAGATCAAGAGATAGAAAAAATCCACTTGATAGCGCCCTTGGAAGAAGAGTGCTCTGTCACCATAGAGTAGCTTTGCCTCGTGTTGAACTTTGTATGAATGGAATCACAGAGTATGTACCCTTTTGTGTCTCAATGTTATGACCAGTGTTGAATGGGGCTGTATTTTTCTTTTTCACTGCTGTGTAGTACTCAACCCTAGGAATGTACTGTAATTTTTTATTGACTCTACTATTGATGGACACTCGGGTTATTTTCAGTTTGCAGGTGTTAGAAATATGCAGTTAGGGACATTTTTAAACATGCCTTTCGGGAAACATAAGCACTCAGTTCCCTTGGGTGGGATTCCAGGAGTAGAATTGCTATGTCGTAAGATACATTTGTACATTTGCCTTAGTAGATATGGCCATTGTCACACCAGTTATTTTTAACAGAGAGAATTTGTGTGAATATTGGTTAAACAGGTGCGAGAGGCCTGGAACCGCAAAAGGGGACGCTGAGGTGACAGAGAGAGAGAGAGTGTCATTACCTGCCTGAAGCAGTTACTACCCCAGGGCCAAAACGCAGGGAAGAAGTTGGGGTGTTGGAATCTAGAAGCTTGAAGACCTGTCATGCTCAGAGAGGGGGCACCTGTGGACTGGTGCCTGGGGGGACACAAGGAGGCTGGTTCTAGGAATGCCCCCCAAACCTGGAGCTGGGTGCCAGCTGCTGCCAGGTGACGGCCGGGATGGTGGGCACTGACCGCAGCTGCCAGCCTGGCCTCGCCCCCTGCTCCCGGCCTTTCGGGTTCCCTCCAGTGCCCCCTATTGGCAGGGCCCAGTGTTGGCCCGAAAGCCCAGGGGAGGGGCTGTGCAGGCCCCCAGGCTCACGTGGCTGAGTTGGGAGGGAGGGGCCGGGGGCCAGGAACCGGCATCTCTGCCGCGGAGACGCTGCTTCGCGGCTCCAATGGCTGTTGAGATCTTCGTCACCTTTCTGACGTGTGTGTTGCAAACGTGTCAATCTACTCGCTACGGTCGTGTCTGTCGCCGGTGATTGAATTTAAAGCAGCATGTCCGTCCCATCCTAATGCGGAAATGAGACTAAAGGCTCCGTCGGAGGCGAGTTCGGGGGCCTCCCCTGGCCGGGCCGGGGGGCGGGTGGTCTTCGCAGGCATCCCTTTCGGAACAGCTCTCGCACACTCCTTGGAAGGAAGAGCACTTCGGAGGCGGTGACAGTGGCATTCAGAGCCCTCTCCCGCCCCGGACCAGTGCGTGACGACTCCGGGGGCCCCTCTGAGCTCCAGCTGCTTAATGTGGGACACGGGTCCCCTCTCCCCACGGGGCAGCCGTGCCTGCACCCAGCTTCCTAACGCGAGTGGCTCCGGGGACTGCTTCACAGGGACTCTGATTGATGTAAGTGGCGGGGATTCGGGTTACGTTTGAAACCGTCTTCAAGACCGCACCTGGCCGCGTTCTGCTGGGTTCCTTTGCTCCTCTGCTCTCGTCTTTTCCCATATTCCTTAGACATCGGGCCGTGGGGCCGGAAGGGCTGGAGGGCGGGGCGGGGACAGGGCTGTCCTCTGCCCCTCTTTCCCACGCTCGGTGTGAACCTCTTTGTTCTCCGTCCCCATAGCACTGGCTTGTACCCTTGTGTCATGCTGCCTGGGACCACATTCAGTGTGTGCGTGTCCCCTGGGGTGGTGAGTTCCTTGAGGAGAGAAATCAAGACCTCATCAATGAACAGCACCTCAGCGCCTAGTACAGGGCCCGCATACACTACACACGCCGTTATTAATTGCAGAGGTAGAAAGAAAGAATTGGACAGAAAGATTTCACGTACTTCAAAAGGAATTTAATAGGAGGTATCTTTAGGCCAAGGCAATACCATTTATAAACTCGTATATACACACATATATATTTACAGACACTTACATATGTGTATATACATTGTCTGATACAAGGAGGCGTTACGTGGACTCGCACAGATTTTCCTTTGATCACAAAAATGTTCAGATAGCTGCTCAGTTAACAATGCCTGAGAGAACAGGAACTTTCGTCCCATCCGCTTTATTCTTGGACCCTTCTTATGGGGAGCTTGGCGAGAAGGTTATCTCTTGCTCTGTCTAGATTTTAGTCACGGGTTGACTCCAAATATTTGGTCCAACACAACCAAGTGAGGCTGGCTGAAGTTTGCGATTGCCAGAGCCATCTTAAGACAGTTTCTCCTAATTATAAATCGGAAGGCTGTGATCTGGGATGGAATTTTCCTCGCTTTTATGATGCGTGAGAGTTTTCATTTTTCTTCTTTTTTTAACCAGTACAGTATTTCTCTATTAGTTTTAGTGTTAAGAAGTTTTATATCTAATGAAAGGTGTATTGGAACAAAGACACCCCTCGTTGAGTGTCTGAGGATCAATACTCGTTCAGCCATCGTTTATCGAGAAGTACCAAAACCTCATTTGACTCGGCACCTTGACTTTTTCACAGTGGGGTTATAAGAAAAAACCGTGCTTGACAAACGGTATTTGAACCCACATACGTTCGCTACTATACCCGGAGTGGGGTCCGGCTGCTCGCCGCTCAAAAGCCAATAAAGAGGCCAGGCTGGTGGAAAGGAAAGATTGCTTTATTTTGGAGGCCGGCAACCGGGGTGGAGTGGGGGAGGGTGAGCTCCTGTCCAAAGGCCGACTCCCCCCACTGACAACCAGCGGACAAGAGCTTTTATAGACGGAGGGAGGGGCTACCTGCAGAAAACAGCACAGTCGGCTCTGACGGTCATCTTGAAATTGGTCACTGGTGGTCTGATCAGCGTCATCTTGATTGTTTTAAGTAGTTCGTCTGCAGTTCCAGGGTCGGTTTGTGCCCATTTCCTTGAAGCCAGTTCTTGGAATTGTGGCAGCTTCTGTCATGGCTACCGTCTGGTCATCGTGTAGTTAACTTCTTCCATCTGGTGAGGGTTTCAGCATCTATAAGACAGCTCACAGGATATGGCTCAGAATATTATCTGTAGCCCTTTAAGGAGGAACTAAAGGCCCCTTGACTTTGCTTACTGCCTAAACTATTATTATTTTGTCCTATTTGACTACTTTCCTTTGTTTCTGCATTTTCTCACTTCT
Source organism: Delphinus delphis (assembly GCF_949987515.2). Classification (NCBI taxonomy): domain Eukaryota; kingdom Metazoa; phylum Chordata; class Mammalia; order Artiodactyla; family Delphinidae; genus Delphinus; species Delphinus delphis. The sequence continues at coordinate 4,030,120 of NC_082700.1, read as the reverse complement.
CTGATTAAACTTATTCATTGGCTAAAGTTTTTCCACAGACAAAAAAAAAAGGCTGAGGACATGGGGGGGCATAGATCATAGGGTCCTGCCCCGTTTCACTTCGATTAGCGGAAGATGAATTGGCCGTGATGGAAACTCATGACCACGACTCCCCTTGGAGTGCACTGCATATGGCGGCGGCGTACAGTGCCACGTTGGTGGCCTTATGTGGGTTACAGAGCACTTGGTTCCTGAAGGGCACGCACATCTCTTCACGTGCGGGCTACACGTGTTCCTGCGTTAGCCGCCCACAGTCCCGTAATGACTTTAGGAGGGTGAGAGGTCTGTGATTGCATCGTATTAACTGGGAAGCAACTGCAAAGCCTTAGTCTTCATGCAGCGTTTACTGTCATTGATCAGGCATCGGTGAAACAATTTCATGGTTTGTAAGATGTTCTCACATCCATTACTTCATCCTGGAGGAGATCATCTCCTTTCCCTGGAAAGTCTCCTGAATCCCCAGAGGAGCATCTTGTGTCCACAGTACTTCAGTACCTTGTACACACTTCACTTCCACCTTGTGCTGGAGTAAAAATGGGCACAAATTCTCCGAAACGCCTTCTTCCATGGAGAAGCGGCGGGGTGGGGGTGGGGGTGTCAGTCCCCTCCCCTGGTATCTGGGTGGGCTTTGTGGCTTCTGCATCGACAGCATTTTGGGAAGTGATGCCGTGCCCGTCTCCAGACCCGGGCCTTAGCGTAGCTTCTACTTCTTGTCTCTTGGACGCCTGAGCTGCCGCAGATGACCTTTGGCTATGATGAGAGTGAAACCGCGGGTAACCGCTAGTTAGATGCATTTCACCTGTAACCTGCCTTCACCAATCAAGGTCGTTTGAATTGTTACGAAGGACCGGCGTGTCCTCCATGCGGCACGGAGCCTAAACAAGATGTTTTCTAGGATCTTGGAGTCAGCTGTGTCTAATTCACGTGGAGCCTGTTAAGACTGGATAGGACCGCCGACCCTCCACGGGGGCGTGCGTGAGGGTTACAGGCTCCGAGGCTGTTGGAAGTGAGAGGTCCCAAAGCCCCGCCCTGAGCTCGTGCCCCGAGGCCCGCAGTCTAGTTACGCCTGCGCAGAACGCGACGACGCACCTTCTCCCAATCCCCTTTCCCCGCCCCCCACGCCCCCCGCGCCTGCGTCTTCGTCCCTCATCCCTTAAGTACCCCCGCCCCTCGCCTTCCCGTGAGCGGGTCTGTGGCGTGTGCTGCGGTTTCTGCGTTTGGCTGGCTTGCGGGTAAACCGCGTGTTTGCTGCAGACGTTGGCGTCCCACGTGTTGTGGCTCCTGACGCGGCGGGCAGATGGACCTGATTCAGTGACAAGGTGAGACCACGCGGAGGAGCCACCAAGGAAGCCCAGAGACAGGGTGAAGAGATGGAGGCGCCGGCCGGCCGCCATTGAAGTCGTCCCAGCTGAGGGCCCAGCGTCGCGGAGCAGAGGTGGGTCGTTCCTGCTGAGCTTTGCCCAAATGACAGATTTAAGCGCAAAAAAAACGATTGTTTTTCTTCTTCTTTTTTCTAAAATTGTGGTAAAATATACATACAGTTTGCCATTCTAACTCATTTTAAGTGTACAGTTTGGCGGCATTACGTAATTCACATTGTTTTAAACCTTCACCACCATCTATCTCTGGAAGTTTTTCATCTTCCCAAACTCACACTCTGTACCCTTAATACTCCCTGTACCCCTTTCACCCCGACCCTGACGACCACCATTCCACGTTTTTGGGGGAAGATTTTATTTCATAATTTTTTATCGAAGAATAGTTGATTGACTAATATTGATTACAATATTAGTTTCTGGTGACTCAGTATTTTTAGATTGTATTTCATTTAAAGTTATTACAGGGCTTCCCTGGTGGCGCAGTGGTTGAGAGTCCGCCTGCCGATGCAGGGGACGCGGGTTCGTGTCCCGGTCCGGGAGGATCCCACATGCCGCGGAGCGGCTGGGCCCGTGAGCCATGGCCGCTGAGCCTGCGCGTCCGGAGCCTGTGCTCCGCAACGGGAGAGGCCACAACAGTGAGAGGCCCGCGTACCGCAAAAAACAAAAACCAAAAAGTTATTACAAGATAATGGTTATAATTTCCTGTGCTATAAAATATATTCTTGTTGCTTATCTAGCTTATACATGGTAGTCTGTAAATATCTTTTACTCCCCTTCCCCTGTTGTGCCCCTCCCCCCTCCCCTCTCCCCACTGGGAACCACTGGTTCTCTCTGTGAGTCTGTTTCTGTTTCGCATATACATTCACTTGTATTATTTTTCAGATTCCACATGTGATAACCATACAGTATTTGTGTTTTTCTGACTTCTCTAAGCATAATATTCTCTAGGTACATCTACATTGCTGCAAATGGCAATATTTCATTCTTTTTTATGGCTGAGTAATATTCCATTTGTGTGTGTGTGTGTGTGCCCGCGGGTGAATGGCGCATGTTAATCCAGTCTTCTGTTGATGGGCACTTGGGTTGTTTTCATGTCTTGGCCACTGTATATAGTGCTGCCGTGAACACTGAGGGGCATGTATCTTTTCAAATTAGTGTTTTCATTTTTTTCCCCAAATATATACCCAGGAGTGGAATTGCTGGATCACATGGTAACTCTGTTTTTAGTTTTTCGAGGAACCTCCATACTGTTTGCCACAGTGGCTAGGCCAATTTACATCTCCACCAACAGTGTAGGAGGGTTCCCTTTTTTCATATCCTCTGCAGCGTTTGTTATCTGTAGACTTTTTGATGATCGCCATTCTGACTGATGTGAGGTGATATCTCGTTGTTGTTTTGACTTGCATTTCTCTAATAATTAGCGACGTTGAGCATCTTTTCATGTGTCTGTGGGTCATCTGTATGTCTTCTTTGGAAAAATGTCTATTTAGGTCTTCCACCCGATTTTTTTATCAGTTTTTTTTTGATATTGAGTTGTATGAGCTGTTTGTATATTTTGAATATTAACCCTTATCAGTCGTATTATGTACAATATTTTCTCCCATTCTGTAGATTGTCTTTTCATTTTGTGCCTGGTTTCCTTTACTGTGCAAAATCTTTACTTAGGTCCTATTTGTTTATTTTTGCTTTTGTTTCCTTTGCCTTAGGTGTATTTTGATACACCCTTCTTTCTGTGTGAATTTGCTTACTCTAGGTACACCATATAAAGTCATTACAATATTTGTCCTTTTGCATCTAGCTTGTTTCTTAGTGTAATGTCTTTGAGGCTTATCCATGTTGTAGCATGTGTCAAAATTTCCTCTCCTTTTAAGGATAACTAATTACGTTGTATGGGTAGGTGATTTTGTTTATCCATTAATCCGTTGCTGGACATTGGTGTTGTTTCCACCTTTTGGCTATTGTGAATGATGCTGTGAACCTGGGTGTGAAAATATCGGCTTGAGTCCCAGCTTTCAGTGCTTTGGGATATATTCCCAGAAGTGAAATTCCTGGGTCGTACTGTAAGTCTGTTTAAATTTTGAGAAACCTGTTGTTATTTTGAGCCACCGAGTTCTGAAGTGGTTTGTTCCCTAACAGATAACCAAAACGCTCCTCGACTGCGTTCTGTTTACTGACACGTCTGTCCCCTCCACTGGGCTGCGCTTTTTGGATGCTTTGTCTGTTAGCATCATTAGCTCATAGCGGGTGTGGAACATGCTTCTGGACTGAGTGAGTGGAGAGTCTCACAACCAGATGTGATTTTAAGAATATTTATCAGTCTGATGGGCAGTAGTATGGACTTGTCATAAAGGACAAGTGCCTTGTAGGGTCAGGAACGCCCCACCCCCGGTGGGTATTACCTGTTAGTTGCTGGATGGTGGCAAGGTCCAGAGGTGGTGATGGTGTGGTACCCATCACGCTTTACCAACAGGGGACGTGGCTAGTTATCAGCTGGGGTGGAAGTGTCTCGGCATCTCTACGGGCAGTCGAGTCGTCGCAGTGCTGGTGTAGCCCGCAGCGCTGTTCACCGTTGCCGGTGGGTCAGCAGGGAGCGTGGTCCCCATCCTGCTGGCAAGGAACTTGCGGTGCAGGGGGGGTTAAGCGACTTGCGCGAGGTCACAGAGGCGGTAACTGGCCAGGCTTCTGGGGTCGGGGGAGTTCACGGTAGCCTTGGAGGGATGGGGCTCGGGTCTGTAATCCATCTCACTGCAGGGCGTGCGGGCCTCGGGGCCCGGGGCTGTGGGTACGGGCTGCGAGCACTGCTGTCTGGGACATGCCCCAGGGGTGGCTACGGGAACCGGCCCCTGAGGACCGGAGGCTCGTAGGCCTGGGGGTTGGGGGGAGGGGAAGGGCGCACAGGAAAGCCGGCTGGGCCTCGGGCCTGGGCGGTCAGAGGTCTGGATGGGGTGTTGATTCCCTGGCGAACAGAGGGACGGCCATCGGGTGGGGAAGGGACACTCTTGTCCCCTCTCTGGTCACTTGTTTGTACGGCCGATGGGGACGTCCAGTTACAGAAGGTTTCAGAGGTTGTCTGACAAGAGGAGGACAGTGGCGTTGGCTGAGCGAGACTAAACCATGTGCGGGGCGGCGGGACCTGGCCCAGGCGTGGTCGGCCACCCTCGGCTGGGACTGAGCACTGCGCTCCCCGTGGGATGTGTTCGGAGGTGGGCCGTGGGAGGTGATGGGGTCCTGAAGCCCTCGTGGCGGCGTTAGACCTTTTATCGGAGGGACCCTAGAGCTCCGCAGGCGCCGGTGCCCCGGAGGACGCTGCAACCTGACCAGACCCTCACCTGCATCTCAGCCAGCACAGCGTGGGAAAGGAAATGGGGCTGTTACAAGCCCGCGCAGCTGGGTGGTCTTGTCGGGGCAGCGTCTGTGCCGCGGGCCAAGGTGTCGGGTTCTACGTCCGTCGCCCCAGGTCTGTCACTCCCCCGGAAGATGAGCTCCGAGAGGAGAGGTGGGGACCTGGTCTGGGTCGCCACCTTCTCTCTGGGGTCGGGAAGATGGCTCCTGTTCCCAGGAGCAGCGAGGCAGGGTGCGTGACAGCCCCGCAGGCCGAAGCCCCTGGACGGCCGGGCGCGAGGTCATTAGCGGGCCTTGCTGCCCACGTGGACCGCGGGGTCCCGGCTCTCCCCCTGTGCTGCCGGCCGGGGCCGCTCCCCGCGCGCCGGCGCCTCCGCAGCCTCCTCCGAGAGGCCCCGGCTTCTCAGCCAGCTGTCTGGGCCAGCTGGGACAGCCGGGGCCCGGAGCCGTGTCCCCTGCGCACGCAGTTGCCAGAAGCGGGGCTCCCGCGTCTCCAGAAGCGTCCAGTGGGTTCAGCCCTCGCGTGCCGTCGTGGCGCTGTCGGAGCTGCTTTGCCAGATTCTCGAGGTTAAGAGGTTTTGTTCTTTTGTGTTCGTGGACTATGTGTCACCTTCATTCCCTCCCTCAGAATCAGGCTGTGCGCGCGCTGTGTCCCCGCGATTCCAGAAGCGTCCAGTGCGCCTGTCCCGGGGACCCCTCACGCGCGGGGCAGGTAGTGGTGATGGGGCCACAGCGAGCCCACTGGGGCTGGTCACCAAATACCTTGGAAAGCGGGATTCCAATAAAACGTTTTCCAGCTAAAGTATTAAATAAATTTGCTTGGAGGTGTTTTCTTTTACTGATGCAGGAGGGTCTCCCGCGCCCGCCCCCCACCCAGTTTTAAACGGAATGTTGAAACAAATTCAAGGGCTTTTCCTGCAGCCGCCTTTGCAAGTCATTTGCCTGCAGTGGCTTCTCTTAAGAACACTGGGAAGGGAAAAAAGTGACTGTTTGCAGCTGAAGGGCTGGTCAGTTTCGGCTCATACCAGCCATTGGTACCCTCCGTTCAGGGCCGTTTGGGAAGTGGCGGGACAATCACTTGTCCCCTGGCCGTGGGCAAGATGTCAGGTCAGCAGAAGGGTTTTATATTAAATGAAATGTAATATATGCACAGTTGTTTTGCCGGAAGAAAATCAGGAGGAGCTTCTCAGCAATTAATTGTATTTCAAGTCAAAACATGTTCTTCAGGGGAGAGATTACAGGTAGCATTAAACTTCGTAAACAACTCTTAACAGCAATCCTGTAGAAACTGGGACAGACCGGTTCCGGGCTCCGGCCAAGGCTGTGGCTCTCAGGACAGCCCTGCACCCTTTCAGCATCCATCACTCTGCAGTCTGAGGTCAGGGACCCGTTCACTGCCAAGAGAGACAGCAGCTGAAGACGGTGCTCTGAGGCCAAGCCTCAGGAATTTCAAGTCCTTCTATTTATGTGTGTGGCCTGCCTTAAATAAGCGAAGGCTTAGTGTTTAGGAGCTGGACTGTGTATTTGGTGCTTCTGGCTTCGGTAGGTGGAGGGTTTTTCTTCTCTCCTCCTCTGGGAAAAGATAAAGTCCCCGACCTCCACCTATATAGTCCCAGGCACATGAACTGCTTGGCTTTTCCACAATTGCTGGAAAATTCCCTTGAAAGAGTCCTACGCGGAAAAGAATGTAGGCAGAAGATACTAGAGGCTGGAGTAGGTTCCTGCCACGTGCCGTGTTCCTCTGACCACACTTCAACCCCGCGAGCTATGTATATTGTGCATAAACATTTAGAAGATACACAGCAGAATCTGAATGATTTTCCAAAGTATCCTGCGTCTCTTTCGGAGAGAGAACTGTCCTAGAGGACGTTGCCTTAGGCAGAAATGTAGGGTCTGCACACTGTCTTCAGCTGCCGTTGGCCTCAGTGGTTCAAGTTCATGCTGGTGAGCACAGTGGCAAAGGCAGATTTTGTAGACACGACCGAGAGATGGCAAAGGTTGGAATTTAACACTTCCCTGGTTGATTGTATTCAATCGTTTTGTTTTGCGTGATGAAGCAAAAGGCGCGGGTTGCTGGGGGCGCAGGCCTATGTAGAGCGGAGGAAAAGCTGCAGAATTCTGCCTGGAAGTGCGGCTGGCCTCCTGTCCCTGATGTGCCTGGAGATGTGGCCACCAAGGTGGTGACGGCTACCCAAGTTCAGTTCTAATGGGACAAGGCCTGTTTGGGAGGATTTGATGCTGGCCAGGGTTCCTGGCCTTCCCCAGTCGATAGAAATTGATCAGAGGCCAGACAAGAAATTCAGGCAGGACTTTACGGGGGCCCCTGCTGCAGCTGGTGTGTGTGGCGGGGGAGTGAGAATAAGCAACAGGTGCCCTTGCTCACTCCCCGAGGGAGGGGCGAACTTCTTCCTTATATGGCGAGAAGGTAGGGGTGTGTCCAGGGGTCGGGCTGGAGGCGTGGCTTAGGTGGTCTGCCCGCCCCTTTGGTGGTGTTGAGTGCAGGGGGCACGCGCAGTACCCTGCTTTTGCGCTCGGCTTTTCAGAATTGACAGTTGGGTTTTTTGGTCTTTTCGTATTTTTTTGTCCGTAATTTGCCCCGACTGCACGTGCATGCAGTTATTTTTAGTCCCTTAGAGTTTCTTTATATTTTCCTGCTGGAGGAGAGGTGTGTCCAGGTGCCGGCCCTGCGGCCCTGCCTCTGCCCGGCTCCCAGCCTGTCTCAGAACCAGTCTGCTGAGGGAAATTGTAATAAATTTGAAGTGGGCAATTAAGAGGTTTTCTTGGATTTAAGCCTCTGCAGGGAGCTGTCTCCAGGCTCTCTTTCCTTCCTGTCCCCCACTCCCAGGAAGCGTAGAGCTGCCCAAAGCCAGGGCCTGAGGCCGGTTTCCAGTGAGGACCCCCCCTTCTCTACGCTTCCAGGGCCAACTTCTGGGCCCTCAGCTCCCCCTGAGCCCGGGTGCCCCAGGTTCCATGTGATCTCCGCGGTGTGAACTGTGCACCCCAGGGAGCCCCAAGGCTGTGGACTCTTGCCTGAATGCCACGTGTTGTGCCTGCAGGGAACCCAAGAGGTCTCTTCACACTCTTTTGAAATAAGGTCAGGGGAGGAAAACTTCCTTCTGCCCTCTCAGGTCTGCGGCTGGTCTAAGAGATTCACTGACATCAGACATAAACAGGAGAAAAGCATACACATTTACTTAATATTTTTAGGTGGACGTGGGAGTCTGCAGAAGGAAAATGAAGACCCCCCCAAAAGCCGTTAGACCCAGTAGCTTATCTACCTTTTTACACAAAGAGAGACTGTGGGATGTGACCCAGGGGGCTTGGGCTAAGTGGAAGCAAACTGCGGGGCAGTGGCAGGGAAGCTCGTGGAAGATCAGGGTTATTGCAGAAGGTGGTCTGTCTGGGTCCGTGCCCGTCTCTGGTAGTGAGAACGCCCTTCTCTTCCTGGTGCAGGGAGGGCCCCTTTCTCACGGGGATGCTAGGACCTGTGTTTAGGTGGAAAGGGGAGGGCAGAGCTACTTCTCAGGTGCCTTCAGCTCAAAATCATCATTATGCCAACGTGGCCTATCTGGGGGTGGCATGTTCTGACCCCCTTCGATGACAGTGTCATGACTTCACGCTGGCCAACGGAATCTGAACTTCCCACATCTCAGTTTGCAGGGAAACTGGATGAACCAAAGGGAATAAAGTAACTGAGGGAGAAGCCCTTCCGTGCACAGTTCTTCCCTTTTCCTGATCCATCAGACTCAGAGTGGCCCTCTGGCCCCCTTCTCAGAAAGGGCCCTGGGCTCAGAGCAGCCGAGCTCCTGTTCATCTGCCATCCAGATCCCCCTGCACTCCTGCCATTCACAGCGTTTCCAGGCTGTCAGCTTGGCGGGCAGAGCATGCATGTATGCAGGTACAGACCCAAAGTACCTGCTGACAAAGCCTCTGTGTCATAGTCCGGAGTCCCTGTGGCAGTAACCGCTTATTAGTGGGAAGGAAATTCACAAATAAAGCGGGGTCCGATCATTTACTTTAACAAAAGATTTATTTGAAACAGGTTTGTGCAGACATACACCAGTCAACGGACTGATTAAAGCCACGAATCACTACGTTTTCCAACCCCCCTAAAAACACCAGGAAAATGTCCTTCATCTGCATTCACTCCAGGAGGGAACCCAGCTCCACTGTTCTGTGCTGCTGTAATTTAACAACCAGAGGACGTTAATAGGATGTGAAAATGGTAACACTTCTAGAGGGAGGGAACAGAACCCCCAGACTCCATAAAAAAGCTCCCCCCCCCACCGCCCGCTCTGCTGGGAGCCAATTAAACGTGCCTCCACTGCCCCCTTCCCTCTGCATAGACAGATTAAAACCTCCCTGGCGCAAACGGTATTTCAGGGATGCGAGCACAGATGTGACAGCAGACAGGAGAGCACGTGGCTTTGCCTGCATGAGGAAGACACCACAAGCGTGGCATGCTCAGACAGCAGCCCAGGAAGGATGCAGCGCCCACTGAGGCTGCAGGCCCTGGGGGGAGGCTGGGGGGCAGTGGCCCAGCAGGCCTCCCAGTTCAGCGCCGCGGGAGAGGGAGGGCGGAGCAAGGCTGTCAGGACTTGGATTGAGTTTATTAATGAAAAGCCGAAAAAGTGTTCCCCGGTGCAGGGATCTCGCTGGAAGGAGGGAGGCTGTATGACAGGGCAGATTTTTCCTTCTCAGTTCTGTACCTGGTGTCTACTGATCTCCCTGGAGCTGCACGCCCAGCTGTCTTCAGGAATACGACCGGCTCCAGTCCCCTCGGAAGTGGCTTCACATCCTGGTCTTCAGGCGTCCCTCCTCCTTCTGGCCCTTTCTCAACACTGTCGAGCTGGTCTGTGAAAGGCTCTCGATAAGCTCTCTTGACCCCTGGGTTTCCTGGGCAGGGTTATTTGGATAGCGCCATTCCTTCAACATTCTTCTTCCTCTTGCTGTTGTAAATCAAAGCCACCTGACACTTTGTTCCCGACTTTTAAAACGAACAGGTCTCCTTTCCGTAGCCAGGTCGGGAGAAATGCCGTCGGGCTAATCTTGGGAGCTTGTTTTCCTTGGTCTGATGCCTGGGAGTAGATATCTCTAAGGCAACTAGGGCAAGAGATTGTCACTTGAAAATGAGCCAGCCTGGGTGTAAGAAGAATGGCTCTCTTGTCTCCCCTGGGTCAGGGGAGCAGAGGTGCTCTGCAGGGTGACAGCTGCGGGTTATGCTTGGTGTGGGGAAACGGGGGAGCTTGCCCCTCTTCTCCAGTCCCATTGGTTTCTTAGCTCTGGCCCCTGAGAGCTGTGTGGGCTCAGAGACCTTTCTTCCCACTGAGAGGATTTCCCTTCACCCCTCACTCAGACCCACCAAACCAAGAGTGCTTTAAACAGCCCAAGTTGGAAGTCTGGCATTAAATGGAGCTCTTGTAAAAGAGAAGGGAAGTGGGTAGTGGACAGTTGGGGATGCTGGGAAAAAAACTCAACGAAGAGTCCAACACGTCAAGTCGAGTCGGGTATCCCAGGTCTGCTCCTTTTGGGAAGAACACTTATTAATATGTCATTACAGAGGAACTTGGGTCCTGACCTCTGAGACCCACTGGAAAATCTTCTACCTGTTCTCGTAGCTCTTCAAGAGGGAAAGATGGCTAGTGTGAGGCGAAATAATCTCCCCCAAGGCTGACAGAGACCAAGAACTGCCTCGAGCCGGTGACGAACCAGCCTCAAAGCCAACCGCTGTATTGCTTCCCCCCTTTTTTTTGGAGGAGGTCTTTATTTTCACTCTCTCCATCACTATTACACTTTCTAACTTAAGCATTTGCATGAAGAAGTATTTAATGAATACCATGGGGGATGCCATCCTTTAACTTGACCTGGTAACTCATTTCTTTGCCATATTATTATTTCAGGCTCTGCTTAACCACAGTTTTTTTCCCCGTTCAAGGTTTTTATTTTATGGATCCCAGGAGATGAAGGCTACATTTCAAATGCTGGGCCTAAATCACTCCTTGAATTACTTTGGGACAATGACCCTGGGCAGTAATTCAAACCTTGGCTGAACCGTGTGTAGTTCTTTCACGTGTTCAAAACCAAGGACTACCTTATCCTACAGCGGAGTTTTGCAAACATTCTGTTCAACCTGTGGTCTAAGGCATAAATCTCCAGGGGCAGGAATATGATAGAATATTCTCTTCCTTATGGTTCAAAAGGATAAAGGGTCATTGTTTTCACGGTGAGATTATAGACTAGAGCTTTCTTTAAGAAAAAAAACATCCAACCGTAAAGTCCGTGATGTATGTCTGTATGCGTTTTCAGATATTAGTTACTTACACTTACTTTTTCATTATTCACTGTTTCTTGACAAGTGATTACAGATTCTCACTGCCAGCTCCCTACAGCAAGACCTAAAGCCTTGTCAGGTGAAGGAAAGGCCAGCAGAGCTCTCAGCTGTGAGCTGCAAGCCCAGGCTCCCGTGTTAGGGTATCACCCCAAGTGTTAAGGAAACGGCATCTCCTTTCCCCAAAGCACAGGGCAAGAAGAGAGAATGTAACACTGGTCAAGAAGCCTGGAATATTCTGCATAGAGACGGGCTAGACCACTGGCCCTGAGTGGAACCTGCCACTTCAGCCCAGTCCAGAGTCTGGCTCCGCAGTGCCGACCTGCCAGCCCGTGTGTCACTTTGTGTGTTGCAGAGTGACAAGTCCCAGGTGGCATCTCCACTGAGCTGACAGTGTGCAGCTTAAGTCCGGCCCACCCTACTCCCCGGGGGAGCGCTTGTGTGTGACACTCTGACCTCAGTTTAAAGATAGGACAAGTGACACAGCCCCCGAGTCGGCCCGGCTGAACGTCATACATCACACGTAGTGACAGCTGTTCCTCCTAGAAACCCAATTTAGTCATCTGGCTACAAGGTGGCTTAATCACAGGGGAGAATAAATAGAAAGGCATCCCTCCAATGCTTGCTTCTGTGTGCATGTTTCATGACTGCAAAGACTGTTTAGTCTGCTTCTCAAGGGAACTGGAAAATACACTTAAAATACTCAAAAATCTGAACTGTATTTTAATGTAAAAAATAAAAACCAAAAAGCCCCAGATAAGCGCACACTGTAATTCACAAATCTGATTCGGAAGGCTTTAAGTTCAAGAACGAGCCAAGTGTTTGACCGAGAACTGAGTCTGAATTCCCTTTTCCAACTAGGCTTAGGTCCCAAATGAAACTGAATCGTCAGGGTGCCTCACAGGACTCCGTGAGAACGTTCGTGTCTCCTCTGCACTCGGGGCTTTAGCCCTGCGCCCACCTTGCTCCGCTGTGTCAATTACAGGCACATATTCTGCTGTGATTCCTGCATGACGGTCCTTCAGCCACTCAGCTTGCTGGGTGCCCAGCGTTTCAGTTGCCTTAGACCTTGGGGAGGAAGGAGTGGCAACTGGACCTGCCTGTTCGCTGCGTCGTTCTGCTTGCCCTGGAGCCCCCTCTGGGTCCCCGTCACCTCACGAGCGGGGGATTCGTCTTTGTGGTCCACGCAAATCATACTCTAGATTATCTCCATGCCCGGTGAGATGCGGGTGCTCCGAAATGATGGGGAGGAAGCAGGATGCCCTGTTGTTTCACTTCCTGACGTAGCCCAGCCCTCCCCAGGGGGGCCGTGCTGTTTTAAGCAGCAGCAGCTGCCCGGAAGTGGTGAAGTTAAGTCAAATCCCCAAATCTGGTTCGGCCACCAAAGCTGCGGGCGGAGGACGTGCCTCCAGACCGGGCGTTTACGAAGGGCTCCAGGTGCCGCTTTCCTGCCCCAGGGCATCCGGGTTCGGTCCACGTTCAGAACGTGGGACTCCGTGGTTCAAAGTCAGGGACTCGGCACTCCCCCTCCTCAGCTGAGATTCGGGGCCCCTCACGTGCAGAGAGCCGCCTGCGCCTAGCACTGGCTGGATAAGGAAGGAGAACCTGTCAGTGTAAGGAAGGCCGTTTCCTTGAAATGTTTGGAGTTCTGTTCACTTAAAACCCATGTCCATGGACACCTGAGGCTGATCGTGACAACTGTCAGGGCTTCAGGGCTTGGTTTCAGAAATTTCTACGGAGATTTGCAGGAAGAGTGTCTCCGTGCCCCTGCTTCCCTCCAACGGTCGTCTTCCTCAGCAGCCTCGGGGGCCCTCCCCCTCCCCACTGGGTTACTCATCGGCTCGGATTCCGGAGCGACAGGTGTGCGCCTTCCTCGGGGTGATGTGCTATAAATTCACTCAAAAGGCAAAATGTGCTCTGAGCTCCCAAGAGGACAAGCGTGGGCTCTAATTTAAGCAGGTGCCCAGGTCCAGGCGTCTGGAGGCCGGGAAATGAGTTCTGAGAGCCTGAGCAAGGCGGGCAGGGCCCCAGCGGCTCCACCACTGCCCTGACCTGCAGGCTCCCCTGTCGTCAGAAGGAGGCAGATAGAACAGACACTTAGAATCTACGCGAATCGCTACGTTTCTTTAGTTATAAGGAAGGGGTTTCTGGCATCCATATCTGAATCTGGGGAGAAGGAGGGAGGGCGGGGGTCTGGGCGGGTGCCCGCTGCCACCATGCACCAAGCGTGGGAACAGCCATGCAGCAGGTCTGAGTGTGGGGCGCCCGGGCAGCAAGGGTGCAGGGACCACGGGGACCCCGACGGGCCCGCCCTGCTGGGAATGTGACTGAGGTTCCAATAATCGTTCTCAGGTTTACCACCCAGATATCTATGTTGTGATTTCACTGCAATCAGGACGTTTATGCCAACTTCATACAAACAAAGGGGGGAATCAAAGCAAGCTGGCAGCTTGCCTCCAGTGAGGTTTACAGGCTGACCACGGACCGAATCTGTGCGTTGACAACACAGGAAGTCGGCGTGCCCACCGCAGCCCCACCAGGTGGGTTTCTCATGCACCGTGAAACCCACTCTGTCTTCTCCCAGAACCGCCGGGACTGACGTTGAAATACTGGTGAAGCATAATGTTTTTAATTTCACACCTCACAGGGCACAGTTGAATGCTTCGGAACAGCGTAAACAAAAGTCAGGCCAAGCACTGCGGATGGACGAGTGGGAAGGGGGAAGGTGGCTTCCCCTGCGGCCCGTGTCCAGGTTTCTGAGGGCATCGAGAACTAACAAACGGGTGGGCTAAGGCCACGGGATGTGTTTCCGGTGTTCTGGCCACTGACACCCGTCTCTTCTGACAAGCACGTGTTAATGCTGGGTGCAGCTGACCATCTCTTTCGGAGGCTCCACCGGGAGACCACGTCTTACTTCTTCCTGGATTTCTGTTTGGTGGTGTCGTAGGCGCGGACTATTTCTTCCTGGGTCACGGCCCCGTGCTCCTCTTGTGAGAAGGCGTACCCATCTGGAAGAAGAGCACAGCGGGGCGGGTTAGGGGACCAGGAGAGGCTGCTTGGGGGCTGCAGCCGAGCGTCTGCACACTGGCCTCCGCGGCCTTGGATGGGGGTCCAGAGACCCGTGACCCCCTTGAAGGGGCGGGTGGCCAAGAGTGGGCAGAGGCCGGGTGGTTCTGTGCTGATGGGATGGGCAGGGCTCGGGGCTGGCCTCCCATTTCTGCCTGTGAAGCATCATCAGTGGGTCACGGGTCCACGGCTGCACTTTCCCACCACCAGTCGAGGGGAAAGGCAAAGTCATCCTGCGCCGGAAATGTCCCAATCTGCCCGAAGCTGCAGGCCAGTCGGTAATTTATGAAGCTGTAAACATGCCAGGTAGGTAAATAGGCACATGCTAACGGTAAAGGCTGGCAAAGTGCACACAGCGCTGGGAGCTTGCCTCACTGAAATCGCATGGATTTGGACCATAATACATTGCAGCGGGTTTACTTTTGGGTAAATAAAGAAAAAGATCACTAGATAAAGTCAAGAGGAATTTAATGATTGGCCCAGTGGGTACAGAAAGACTGGTTTTTACAGTCAGTTCCAGTAATGGTGCTGGTGACGATAGCAGACAGTTAGCGAATGCTCCGTGTCTCAGGCACGCACACATAGCTCAGTTCTTCCTCCCGACAGCCCTATGAGATGGGTGAGAGTTCTTCCCGTGTCACAGGTGGGGAAACTGAGGCACAAGGTGATGTTGTGACTTGCCCAAGGGCCGGCGCTCTCCTGCAGCTCCGTCCTGAGGTTCTGAGACGGGGTTGGCATTCACAGCCCAAGGCAGGGCTGTCCCTCCTAACTGGCCCTTCCCACAGGAGGGACATTTGCAGGAGTCCCTCTCTGTTGGCCGACCCTTCTGGGTCAGGGGTATGGAAACGTCCCGCAGCTGGGTTAGACCTTCTGAGCAAAAGACGTCACAGGCAACAGCATGCCTTTTGTCTGTGCATATTTATGGCTGTTACTGGAGCTGTTAGTTCGTCATGTCCTTTAAAGGAGAAGAAAAGAGAAATCTTGCCCATGTATCGTCCTGGATTCCTCTTTTTAAAATTTTTAATTTTATTGATATATTGGAGTATAGCTGATTAACAATGTTGTGTTAATTTCAGGTGTACAGCAAAGTGATACAGTTATACATGTACCTATTCTTTTTCAAATTCCTTTCCCATGTAGGTTATTAGAGTATTGAGCAGAGTTCCCTGTGCTATGTCCTTGTTGGTTATCTGTTTTAAATATAGCAGTGTGTACATGCCAGTCCCTAACTCCTAATCTATCCCTACACCCCCTCACCCCCGGTTCCATAAGTTCACTGTCTAAATCTGTGATTCTGTTTTGTAAATAAGGTCATTTGTACCAGTTTTTGAGATCCTGCATATAAGTGATATCATGTGATATTTGTCTTTCTTTGGCTGACTTACTTCACTTAGTATGATAATCTCCAGGTCCATCCATGTTGCTGCAAATGGCATTATTTCATTCTTTTGAATGGCCTTGTAATATTCCATTGTGTATATGTACCACATTTTCTTTATCCGTTCATCTGTCAGTGCACATTTAGGTTACTTCCATGACCTGGCTATTGTAAACATCGCTGCAATGAACATTGGGGTGCATGTATCCTTTCAAACCATGTTTTTCTCCAGATATTATGCCCAGGAGTGGGATTGCTGGATCATAGCGTAGCTCTGTTTTTAGCTTCTTAAGGAACCTCCACACTGTTCTCCATAGTGGCTGCACCAACTTACATTCCCACCGACAGTGTACAAGGGTTCTCTTTTCTCCATAGCCTCTCCAGCATTTCTCGTTTGCAGACTTTTTTCATGATGGCCATTCTGACTGGTGTGAGGTGATATCTCATTGTAGTTTTGATTTGCATTTCTCTAATTAACGACGTTGAGCATTTTCTCATGTGCCTCTTGGAAATGTGTATGTCTTCTTTCAAGAAATGCCTATTTAGGTCTTCTACCCATTTTCTGATTGGGTTGTTTGTTTTTTTGATATTGAGCCATATGAGCTGTTTGTAAATTTTGGAGATTAATCCCTTGTCGGTTGCATCATTTGCAAGTATTTTCTCCCATTCTGATGGTTGTCTTTTCGTTTTGTTTGCGGTTTCCTTTGCTGTCAAAAGCTTTTGAGTTTAATTAGGTCCCGTTGGTTTATTTTCGTTTTTATTTCCATTACTCTAGGAGATGTATCAAAAAAGATATTGATGGGGCTTCCCTGGTGGCGCAGTGGTTGAGTGTCCGCCTGCCGATGCAGGGGACACGGGTTCGTGCCCCGGTCCGGGAAGATCCCACGTGCCGTGGAGCGGCTGGGCCCGTGAGCCGTGGCCGCTGAGCCTGCGCGTCCAGAGCCTGTGCTCTGCAACAGGAGAGGCCACAACAGTGAGAGGCCCGTGTACCGCAAAAAAAAAAACCCCAAAAAGCGTGATGCGATTTATATCAAAGAGTGTTCTGCCTATGTTTTCCTCTAAGAAGTTTATGGTATCTGGTCTTATATTTAGCTCTTTAATCCATTTTGAGTTTATTTTTGTGTATGGTGTTAAAAAATGTTCTAATTTTTTTTTTTTGCATGTAGCTGTCCAGTTTTCCCAGTACCATTTATTGAAGAGACTGTTCTCTATTGTGTAGTCTTGCCTCCTTTGTCATAGATTAATTGACCGTAGATGCGTGGGTTTATTTCTGGGCTTTCTATCCTGTTCCATTGATCTATATTT
This sequence comes from Delphinus delphis, assembly GCF_949987515.2. Classification (NCBI taxonomy): domain Eukaryota; kingdom Metazoa; phylum Chordata; class Mammalia; order Artiodactyla; family Delphinidae; genus Delphinus; species Delphinus delphis. The sequence continues at coordinate 4,013,283 of NC_082700.1, read as the reverse complement.
CTATCTCTGTGCTAGTATCACACTCTTTTGATGATTGTAGCTTTGTAGTATAGTCTGAAGTCAGGGAGCCTGATCCCTCCAGCTCTGTTTTTCTTTCTCAAGATTGCTTCGGCTATTTGGGGTCTTTTGTGTCTCCATAGAAATTTTAAGACTTTTTTGTTCTAGTTCTGTGCAAAATGCCACTGGTAATTTGATGGAGGTTGCACTGAATCTGTAAATTGCCTTGGGTAGTATAGTCGTTTTGACAATATTGATTCTCCCAATCCAAGAACATGGTATATCTTTCCATCTGTTTGTGTCATCTTCGATTTCTTTCTTCTTACAGTTTTTGGAGTACAGGTCTTTTGCCTCCTTAGGTAGGTTTACTTTTGGCATTTTATTCTTTTTGATGTGATGGTAAATGGGATTGTTTCTTTAATTTCTCTTGCAACTTTACTAAATTCATTGATGAACTCTAGTAATTTTCTGGTTGCATCTTTAGGATTTTCTGTATGTATTGGGTTTGCCAAAAAATTTGTTTGGGTCTTTCCATAGAATGTTATTGAAAACACCTGAACAAAGTTTTTGGCCAACCCAATGGTATCATGTCATCTGCAAACAGTGACAGTTTTACTTCTTTTCCAATTTGGATTACCTTCATTTCCTTTTCTTCTCTGATTGCCATGGCTAGGACTTCCAAAACTATGTTGAATAAAAGTGGTGAGACTGGACATTCATGTCTTGTTCCTGATCTTAGAGGAAATGCTTTCACCTTTTCACCATTGAGTATGATGTTAGCTGTGGGTTTGTCGTATATGGCCTTTATTATGTTGAGGTAGGTTCCCTCTTTGCCCACTTTCTGGAGAGTTTTTATCATAAATGGGTGCTGAATTTTGTCAGAAGATTTTTCTGCATCTATTGAGATGATCGTATGGTTTTTATTCTTCAATTTATTGATGTGATGTATCACACTGATTGATTTGTGGGTAATGAAAAATCCTTGCATCCCTGGGATAAATCCCACTTGATCATGGTGTATGATCCTTTTAATGTGCTGTTGGATTCGGATTGCTAGTAGTTTGTTGAGGATCTTTGTGTATGTTCATCAATGATATTGGCCTGTAATTTTCTTGTTTTGTGGTATCTTTATCAGGTTTTGGTATCAGGGTGATGGTGGCCTCATAGAATGAGTTTGGGAGTTTTCATTCCTCTGCAATTTTGGAATAGTTTCAGAAGAATAGGTGACTCTTTTCTAAATGTTTGATAGGATTCACCTGTGAAGCCATTTGGTCCTCAACTTTTGTTTGCTGGGAGTTTTTTTAATTACAGTTTCAATTTCAGTACTTGTGATTGGTCTGTTCATATTTTCTATTTCTTCCTGGTTCAGTCTCGGGAGATTGTACCTTTCCAAGAATTTGCCCATTTCTTCCAGGTTGTCCATTTTATTGGCATACAGTTGCTTGTCGTAGTCTTATGATCCTTTGTATTTCTGTGGTGCCTGTTGTAACTTCTTTTTCCTTTCTGATTTTTATTGATTTGAGCCCTCTGCCTCTTCTTCTTGAATGGGTCTAAAGGTTTATCAATTTTATCTTTTCAAAGAATCAGCTTTTAGTTTCATTGATCTTTTCTATTGTTTTTTTGTCTCCATTTTTTTTTTTTTTTTTTGCGGTATGCGGGCCTCTCACTGCTGTGGCCTGTCCCGTTGCAGAGCATAGGCTCTGGACGCACAGGCTCAGCAGCCATGGCTCACGGGCCCAGCGCACCGTGGCATGCGGGATCTTCCCAGACTGGGGCACGAACCCGTGTCCCCTGCATCGGCAGGCAAACTCTCAATCACTGCGCCACCAGGGAAGCCCCTTGTCTCCATTTCATTTATTTCTGTTCTGATCTTTATAATTTTTTTCCTTCTGCTAACTTTGGGTTTTTGTTTGTTCTTTCTCTAGTTGCTTTAGGTATAAGGTTAGGTGGTTTATTTGAGATTTTTCTTGTTTCCTGAGGTAAGATTGTAATCGCACTAAGCTTCCCACTTAGGACTGCCTTTGCCATGTCCCATAGGTTTTGGATCATTGTGCTTTCATTTTCATTTGTTTCTAGGTATTTTTTGATTTCCTCTTTTGTTTCTTCAGTGATCCATTGGTTGTTTAGTAGTATATTATTTAGCCTCCACGTGTTTGTGTTTTTTACAGTTTTTTTCCGTGTAGTTTATTTCTAATCTCATAGTGGTATGGTCGGAAAAGATGCTTGATATGATTTCAGTTTTCTTAAATTTACCGAGGCTTGCTTTGTGGCCCAGCATGTGATCAGTCCTGGAGAATGTTCCATGTGCACTTGAGAATAATGTGTATTCTGCTGCTTTTGGATGGAATGCTCTGTAAATATTAAGTCCATCTGGTCTAATGTGTCATTTAAGGCCTGTGTTTCCTTTTTGATTTTCTGTCTGATCTGTCCATTGATGAACATGGGGTGCTAAAGTCCCCTGCTATTACTGTGTTACTGTTGATTTCTCCTTTTATGGCAGTATTTGCCTTGTATGTTGAGGTGACCCTATGTTGGGTGCACATATATTTACAATTGTTATATATTCTTCTTGGATAGATCCTTTGTCCTTCTTTGTCTCTTGTAATAGTCTTTATTTTAAAGTCTATTTTGTCTGATATGAGTGTTGCTCCTCCAGCTTTCTTTTGATTTCCACTTGCATGGAACGTCTTTTTCCATCCCCTCGCTTTCAGTCTTATGTGTCCCTAGATCTGAAGTGGGCTTCCTGTAGACAGCATATGTACGGGTCTTGTTTTTGTATCCATTCACCCAGCCTGTGTCTTTTGGTTGGAGCATTTAATCCATTTACCTTTAAGGTAATTATTGATATGTATGTTCTTACTGCCATTTTGTTAATTGTTTTGGATTTGTTTTTGTAGGTCTTTTTTCTTCCCTTCCTCTTTTGTTCTCTTGTGATTTGATGACTAACTTTAGTGTTGTGTTTGGATTCCTTTTCCTGTTTTGTGTGTGTATCTATTGTAGTTTTTTGGTTTGCAGTTACCATGAGGTTTTGATATAGCAGACTGTATATAAACAAGATTGTTTTAAATTGCTGGTCTTTTAATTTCAAACGCATTTCCAATATCCTGCATTTGTGCTCTCCTCTTCTCATGACTGCTGGTTTTGATATCATATTTGTGTGCGGACAATTTCTTACCTCTACTGTATGTTTGCCTTTACTGGTGAGCTGTTCTGTTCATAATTTTCTTGTTTCTAGTTGTGGCCTTTTCTTTGCTGCCTAGAGAAGTTCCTTTAGCATTTGTTGCAAAGCTGGCCTGGTGGTGCTGCATTCTCTTAGCTTTTACTTGTCTGTAAAGCTTTTGATTTCTCTATCAAATCTGAATGAGAGCCCTGCTGGGTAGAGTATTTTTGGTTGTAGTTCTTGCCTTTGATCACTTTAGATACATCATGCCACTCCCTTCTGGCCTGCAGAGTTTCTGTTGAGACCAGCTTATAACCTTAGGGGAGGAGAGTTCCCTTGTACATTACTTGTTGCTTTTCTCTTACTGCTTTTTTTTTCTTTGTCTTTCTTTTTGTCAGTTTGTGTCTTGACATGTTCCTCCTAGGACTCTCTGTGCTTCCTGGACTTGGGTGACTGTTTCCTTTCCCATGTTAGGGAAGTTTTCAGCTATTTGCTCTTCAAATATTTTCTCAGGTTCAGCACTTTCACTCCTGTGGGAGAACTTGTGGTATAATTATTTTCCAGTTTGTGGGTTGCCTATCCGGCAGGTATGGTATTTGATTTTATCAAGATTGCTCCCCTCCTACTGTCTCGTTGTGGCGGCTTCCTTGCTTTTGGATGTAGGGTGTCTTTTTTGGTAGGTTGCAGCATTTTTTTTTGTTGATGTTGTCCAGCAGTTGGTTGTGATTTTGGTGTTTCTATAAGAAGAGGTGAGCTCATGTCCTCCTACTCTGCCATCTTGTTACCCTTCATCCCGGATTCTTACTTTACTCAGACATTTGGCTTAAAAAGGAAAGTTTCTGGACTATAAAGACATACAGTAGCACTGTCTAAAAAAGTCCTTGTGGGATGGAGGAGAGGAAGTGACTTCCTGCTCTGATCACACTGTAAACCAAGTCTCCATCCCCCCCAGGGCTGGCTGGCCAGCTCTTCCCGAGAGCATGCCTTTCAGCCTGAGAGGACCCCGGGGCTCAGGAGGGCCACCCTGGGAGGCAGGAGGTGTGGGCTGAGCTGCAGAGGTGGCCTGGGAGCCACTGAGGACACGGCTGGGCAGCAGGGAGCAGGTGGGAGTGAAAGAGTGAGAACACAGGTGCCCCCATGGGGCGTCGGTCGAGCTGCTCACCTGCATTTCTAACAAGACCAAACCCACAACCCAAAGGCCCCACCCTGGGACAGCAGCCCGAGGGCAGCGTGAGCCCCTGCAGCTGGTGCAGGCAGGCGGCTCATCCTGCCCTGGGTGGCCCTGGCGCTCCTGGGCTTCCTCCCGGCCCACTGCTTCCTACAAGGAGGCTGTGCTGGGTCTCCCAGCCTCAGGGGCTTCCTGGGATCTGAAGAGGAAATGCCTCCTCTCACCTCTGAGCTGTGGGGCGGAGGTGACGGTGGACGAGGAAGCCTTCTGAAACCTGTGTGGCCTTCTGAAACCTGTGTGGCTGTGGGCACTGCAGCCCTGGTGCCCAGGCCCCAGCGTGCTCTTTGTGCTGTGGGCACTGCAGCCCTGGTGTCCAGGCCCCAGCATGCTCTTTGTGCTGTGTCTTGGCTGCCACGATGTACCAGACCAGCTGCCTCTCCCTGGGCCATTTCAGGGCAAATCGAGCAAATAGCACTGTCTCTTCCAGCAGTAAGGCTGGGCTCTGGACAGCATCCACCTTCCAGTCTCCTGAAGGGGATGTTTCTGGGCATGTCGGTTGTTTCCCGAGCTGGCCCCAGAGCTGTCCTCGGATCCCCCACGCTGCTGGGTGGTGGGCCTGCCAGCCAGGGGGACGCTTCCCTGCAGAAGGGGCCCTGACCCCGAGAGATGGGGACACCGTGTAGCTCTTCCCTCCCCAGGGGGGTAGGTGACTGTGGGGCTCTCTGTCCCTAGCTGGCCATCCCCCTGCCCTGCTTTCAAGGTAGAGCTGAGCCCAGGGCCGAGGCGCCAGTGAGAAGCGCTCATTCCAATCCTCGCTTGGCTGTGACTTGGACACAGAACCGGGGCCCTCCGTCTTCCTGGTTTACTTTTCTGTAAAATGAATGGGCTGGACTGGGCCAGGCCCAGGTCCTTCCAGCTCTTATCCACATGGGCGCCAGCATGGTTCCTTGGCTGGTGACGCCCAGGCCACAGAGCCCTCCTGTGGTTGGGACTAATTCTACACTTGGCGCCCGGAGAGGAGGCCTCTGCTCCAGGCCAGGGACGGAGGAGCCTATCTTGACAGTCAGCCCAAACAGAGCAATTACTACCTGCCTTTTAAAGTGTTTTTTTGTGTGGGGGGGTGGGGGGCAGGGGAAGGAATGAAGGGGACTTGCTGAGACGTAAACATGCACATTGTTTGGGACTGTCCTTTTGGGAAAAGCATCTGGAATTGTCTACCCCTGTTCAAGTGGAAGGGGCAGCAGCCCTGTCTTTATTTATTCGTTGTTTTCCACTCAGATCCACCTGTACCTTCAGGAAGCCAGCTGCAGTGCTCTCCGCAGCTCCTGTTTGTGTCATGGGTACAAGGGCCGTCCAGTGGGATAACTAACTCAGCCCCTCTGGAGTGGGAAGGGTTTCTAGGCATCTGTCCTAAGGGACAGCAGAGGGAAGCTTCTGGTTCGATAGCAAATCTCTTCTCCCAGGGTCAGCAGGGTGCCCAGAGGTCACTACCAGAGGGCTTCTCCACCAGCTCCCCTGGGTGCATCCACCATCATGTTTCCAAAATGGGCACCAGGATGTTCTTAGTCTCTACTGAGCTTAAGTGGACTTTGAATTTAAGAAAGAAAGGAGGACTTCCCTGGTGGCGCAGTGGTTGGGAGTCCGCCTGCTGATGCAGGGGACACGGGTTCGTGCCTCGGTCCGGGAAGATCCCACATGCCGCAGAGCGGCTGGGCCCATGAGCCATGGCCACTGAGCCTGCGCATCCGGGAAAAAAAAAAAAAAAAAGAGAGTGGCCTGATAGGGTGGACCTGGGAGCATGGGCGTCTCTGTGATTCAGATAAATATTTTCCTCTTAGAAACAAAGCCTGATAGGGGTTAGAGCAGGACAGCAGGGACCATAATCACCCAGCCAGCCTCCGCCTGCCCAGCCTGACAAAGAAACACCATCCCTTCACTAGCTCCTGCCTGATGGACGTTTAACTGCCATTATTTGCATCCAAACTCAGAGGGAGGCTCTCAGCATTTCCCACAGTCATTCATCTTCAGGAAGTCCTGACAGCCAGGAAGGAATGATGGGGGCCTGGAGAAAGCACTCAATGGACCAGACCTTCCTAAGTGCTCAGCCATGGCCAGGATCCGGGGATGGAGTTCGGGTAGGTGGAAGGGCAGGTTTGTCTTCCTCTGGTAGAACACTTGGTGAAGTCCATAAAATCATGTCTTTTGTTTTTTCATTATTTTGGAATAAAGCTTCCCTGAAATGGCGTTTTTTTGAATCGGAGCTCTCATGACATCTTAATGAAAGTAGCTATTTCCTGTCTGGGAAAAGACTCCTAATAGCACTTGGGAAATTGGGAACACTGTGTGGGATGGTAAGGAAATTAGACCGTGTAGGAAACAATGAGCTCGGTTGCTAGTACTGTGTGCGGGTGGTCCATCAGAACAAGTGCTCCAAGACTAGGGCTTTTCCTTCCGGTTTCCTGGGAAGACTGAGTCCGGAGACAAGCAGAGGCCAGAAGCCCCTCCCGATGCTTGATGGCCTTCTCTGGTGGTCCGTGACTGTGAAACACCCTGGTATCCATTAAGGTCCTACTCCTAGTTGCTGAGTGCCTTTAAAATGTGGTGTGATTTTAGCAGCTTGCCTATTTTTTGTATTTGTTGATCAGAATTTTGGTTTGGTCCTTCAAAATACTGAGAGTTCATAAAACGTTTTGTAGTCGTTTTAAGACCCTTTATGGCACTCCCACGAAAGCTCTCGTGCCGCCTTTGTTCTCAGTGTCTGTTCTTTCTCTGGTCGGACGCTGCATGGCACGAACCCTGCGTTTAGGGAACCAGTACTCATGTTCTCTGTGCCCATCACCGTGAACCCTCACAGGCTGTGTAAGATGCAGATGATTCTGTTTTTCTCCTCAGAGGAGAAAACAGACATTTAGAGAAATACGTAAGTGGCCTAAAGTTATTCAATTTGTGGCAGAAAAAACAAGTAATACCTAACATTTGGACTCCACGCTGTCAGGCTCTGTTCCAGGCACTTTATGTGTACAATCTCAGTGAATCCTCCCAGTAACCCCAGGGAGGTTCTCACGTCACCTGTTCTACAGGTGTAGGAACAGAGCAGTTAACTTACCTAAGGTCACAAAGTGGCAGAGCTGGGACGGGACCGCAGGCAGCCCGGCTCTGAGGTGGAGCCCCGGACCTCGTGGCTGGGACCCCACCACCCAGCCTCCTCTGGACTCAACCTCTCTCGAGGATCAGAGGCCGTGGCTGGGGTCCGGGGCCCGGGCTCTGCGGGGCCACTTAGTGTGCCGACCTGAGGCTCTTGGCCAGGTGTCTTGGGGCAGAGAAGCCTCAGAGAATGCGGGGCATGTGGGCCCTGCTGGGAGCTACTGCAGCCCCTTCTCCCACGGGGATGTCCAGGCGGGGGCGGTCACCGACGGCCATGACGTCCCACCTGTTCCTTTCCTTCCCTCTGTTGAGAAAGTCTGCAAAGATGTGTTCACCGTGGGGGGATGGAGCTCAGCTGAGCCGGGCAGAGATCCTCCAGTACCTGTCCTAAGGGTGCAGTGAGGTCCTACAGTACCTGTCCTAAGGGTGCAGTGAGGTCCTCCAGTACCTGTCCTAAGGGTGCAGGGAGGCTTCACTTTCTACCCCTTGTTTCCGGCTCAACTCAGGGAGAAAAAGGAGAGCAGAAGTGGGGCGTCAGTTGAAGAGATGGGAGTGCAGGCGGGGACGCGGCAGGATTCAGAGGCAGGAACCAGGGCCTCAGCTGGGGAAGGGAGGCTGCCTGTGCAGGGGCCCCTGCACTCGGCTGCAGCACCCTCGCCTGCCCGGCAGCCCAGGGGCTGGATTGCAGGTGAGCCCATCCCCTCCTCGAGCTCCATTTGGCGTTTCCCCGCCCCCCACCCCCACCCCGCTCCTCTGGGCTCTGACGCATCCCCACAGACCCTGCTTGGCAGAAACGGGGCCTGGCCTCCAGCTGCAGGGGCGGCGTGGGGCACAGCCTTCCTGGGAAGACCACAGAGACTTTTCCCATTGCCATTGTTGTGATTAATATGCCAGTAGCGTAGGGCTACTGTGGGGGGAACCATGTAAAAGGAGCATCACTTCAATCTTAGAAAGAATCTGATGGGGAGGCTGCCACAGGAGCTGCACCACATCAGATCTGAAGTTTACGGGTCGTGTCATTCAGACATTTGACTGGATCCCGGGGAATGCCTACCCACTGGGTGTACCTGCCTGGGGCCAGATACACCATTTCCACCTCCGGGTGTAGAGCCTGGCAGTGGTCCGCACCACGTGCCGGCGGGCTACTCACGTGGCACTGACTGCTGGAGGGAACTGCCCCGGAAGTGGGTGGGCGGCGTCTTCCTGCCCAGCCTCTTGAGCAGCCGGTCTCGCTCGTTGGTCCTGGGGGCACATCACACACGGTCAGTCTCCGGCCACGCGGACACCTCTCGAAGGTGCTCAGAGAAAGAATGGCTTCAGGTCGTAACACGAAACAGACCGGGAAAAGGCTGCCCCACGTCAAGGAGAACGTCCCGTTTCGCCAACTGCCCCTCTATTTACAGCAGATGCTGCCTGGACGCCTCGAGAGCGGCTCCCTCCTCTGAAAACCCGCTCTGCGCGCACCCCGTCCCTACACGACCCTCGGAGCCCCGCCTGCCTCCTGACGGAAGGGGACCAGGGCCCCTGCCTCCGGGGCAAGGAGTGAGCTGTTGCTCCCGTGAACGGAAAGCTTCCATTCCACCTGCCCCCCAGGCCTGGAGCCTCGCCTGGGTGCCCCAGGACCCGGCCAGAGACAGTTGCCTCTGCAGAACCTGATGCTTATTTTGAACCACAATGATAACCAAGGTCAGTTTTCTTTGAAAACACAAGGTTAGGCGTGCTTCCTGCCTCTCCTGAAATGGTCCCTCCTCCAAGGCTGCCGCTGCTCTGGGGCAACACGGAGGTTCTCCCTAGAGTACAGTTGGGCTTTACTACCAACCAAAGGTGGGTGGTTGGGAAATGCTCGAGAGTGGCCCCGATTTCCTGCTGCCGGGGTGTTACCGGGCTTGCCCCCAACAGACTGCGGTGTACAGCGTTGGCCGGCACGCTCTGTAACGGCTGAACTGTACCCCTCCAGACTGCACCTGCAGGAGCCCTACCCATCCAGGGTCTCAGGATGGGGCTGCATTACGAGAGGAGGCCTTTAAAGGTCACATGAGGTCATCGGGGTGGCCCTAATCCAAGCTAACTGGGGTCCTTATGAGGAGAGGGAATTAAGACACACACACTGAGGGACGGCCATGTGAGAACACAGGGAGAAGATGGCCTTCACCTGCAAGCAGAGGAGGGAGGTCTCGGAAGGAACCAGCCCTGGAACACCTTTGCTCTGGGACTTCTGACCTCCAGAACCGTGGGAAAATACACCTCTGTTGTTTCAACCACCTGCTGTGCAGCACTTTGCCACGGCAACGCGTACATCCCCAGTCTGCTGTCTGGGAACTTGAGGGTGCGGAAGTTGGAAGAACTGCAGTTGCTTGTGGTCCAAAACCCCTCCCCCCAGCCCATCCAGGCCTGAGCCCAGGGTCCACTTCATGCTCCCCCAAGGGCCTTTGCAGGGGGAGCAGGGCCCGGCTACTCTCAACAGTCCTATGAGCTGAAGTTCACTGTGCTCTTGGGTTTCTGCAAGAGAGCAGTTTCTGATCATCTTGGCTGAAAGAACAAGGTTTAATTCATCACCAGCTCAGGGCAAGCCCCAGCCTACCCCCATTGGGAAGATGTCTGATGGCTGATGAGAACACACACTTTTTCTGTCCCCTCACACTGCCTCTCCCTTCCCTCTCATCTTTCCTTCCAGGGGCCACCTTAACCGCCCTGGGCCACGGGGATGAGCAGATGCGCGGTCCTCGTGTGGCCGCCTGACGTCCGCAGCGCCCGTGCTGGCTGCTCTCAGCTGTGTGACCTCCCTGTATGACCCGCACTGGCCACGGTTCCTGCACAGAAGGCACTGCCAGGCAGCTCCGAGCCCAGCTGAGAAGGGCTCCCTGAGGCCCTCCCCGCTGGGACCCTGGAACTGAGGGACAGACTGGGCACTCCACCCCGCCTCTCCTGGACCCTCTGACGTTTCAGGTCCAGAAGGTCCTCCTAGCGCTGGGTCTCGTGAGAACCTCACAGAGCCACGGATGGGAAGGGCTCTCTGAAATCATGCATCCTGGTCTCTAGTTGGGCGGCTGAGGAAACAGCCAAAGACAAAAGGGCACAGGGCACTGTGTTGGGCAGACGTCTCTAATTTCCACGTGGGACGGCGTATGCTTTTCTCTCTCTTTTTTATAATGAAATATTCAAACACAGAAACTAGCGCAGAGAACATCCACCAACCCGCTCAGCTTTAGCCAACGACAGCACCACCCTTTGACCCTGCTGTGTCCTGCAGCCCTTCCTCCCATGTGGGGAGGGGGACATGGGGCCAAGGAGACATGTCCACCAAGAGCCCACACTTGCCCCCAGCCCAAGTACGTGAGACCTTAGAAGTCCCTGCCCAGTAACGCCCAAGCTGGCATCCAAGGCCAACCTGACCCCCTCGCTAGCTCCGTCTCCCTAGAAGTAGACCACACAGCCAGGGTCCATGCTCTGAGGCCTGGGGGGTGGCCAGAGGGTGGTTGTAGTGCGGGACGTGTGGACTGGGCTGTCCACACGCGAGTGCAGGTCCCCTGCCGGCACAGGACAGAGCTGGGGTGGGGGTGGGGTACACAGGGCAGCTACCTTTTCCCTGTGTTAATCACCGTCTCCAGAGAATCTGGGCATCACAAGGCACTGTGGTCTTCACCCACGTGCCTTAATCAAGGTACATGGCTATTACAACTTGCACACACTCAGACACAGCCTCCACTTGTACTCCTGTACCATGTCCTGCTAATGTTGGAAAAGTTGAAGCTAGAAAGGGGTATAACATTTACCATTTATAGCATTCTATTATCTATAGATGGTTTGAAAGCCATCTACTCACAAAGACATAAGAAAAAGTGAAGAAACACAATCAGCTATTTACTTTGGTTAATTCTGGTTAATGAGAAGAAAAAAGTACAGATTAGCTAGCACAGGGAAATGAGATTTGGGTTTATAAACAAGAGAACTCTTGACAAAATACTACAAACCGAATTCATTATAATGAAAGGATTACACAACCTTATGGGATTATGGGATTTATCCCAGTAACGCAAGGGTGATTCAACATACAAAAAGCAATTAATATAATACACCACACTAACAGAATGAAGGAAGAATATCAATGATCATCTAACTTAACGCAGAAAGATCATCTGACAAAATCCAACACCCTTTCATAATAAAAATACTCAGCAAACTAAGACGGGAAGGGAAGTTCCTCCACTTAACAGCATTTATGAAAAACCCACAACTGACAACATACTCAATGGTGAACGACTGAAAACTCTATGATCAAGACAAGGATGCCTGCTTTTACCACTTCTACTCAAGGAATTTACTAGAAGTGCTAACTAAAGCAATTAGGCAAGATTCCAACAGTTTTTTTTTTTTTGCAGAAACAAATATTTATCCTATAATTCATAGGGAATTACAAGGGGCCCCAGATAGCCAAAACAATCCTGGAAAAGGAACACCACAGCCAAAACAATCCTGGAAAAGGAATACTAACTTATTTCAAGAGTTAATATAAAACTACAGTAATGAAAATAGTGTGGTACTGGCATCAGGATACACATATAAATCACTGTAATGTAGTTAAGAGTCATATGTCTATGGTCAGCTGACTTTTGGCTAGGGTACCCAGACCATTCATAAGGAGAGGAAAGTCTGTTCAGCATATGGGTCTGGAGTAACTGGATTTCCACACTCAAAAGAATGAGGTTGACCCCTTACCTGCAATCACATACAAAAAGTAGCTCAAAATGGATCAAAGACCCCAAATATAAGAGCTAAATGTTTACGACCTTGAATTTGGCGATGTTTCTTAGATATGACACTCAAAGCCTAGGCAACAAAAGGAAAAAATAGATAAATCGGACTTCATCAAAAACCTTTGTGAATCAAGACATTATCAAGAAAGTGAACAAACAACCTAATCAAAAAATGGGCAGTAAAGCAATTATACTCCAATAAAGATGTTAAAAGAAAAACGGGCAGAACACCTAAACAGACATTTCTCCAAAGAAGACAGATGTCCAAAAAGCACATGAAAAGATGCTCAACATCACTAATTATTAGGGAAATACAAATCAAAACCACAATGAGATTTCACCTCACACTGGTCAGAATGGCCCTCATCAAAATATCTAGAAACAATACATGCTGGAGAGGGTGTGGAGAAAAGGGAACCCTCCTATACTGCCAGTAGGAATGTAAATTTGTACAACCATTATGGAGGGCAGTATGGAGGTTCCTTAAAAAACTAAATATAGAACTACCACTTGATCTAGCAATCCCACTCCTGGGCATATATCTGAAGAAAACCATAATTCGAAAAGATACATACACACCAGTGTTCACTGCAGCAATGTTTACAGTAGCCAAGTCATGGAAGCAACCTAAGTGTCCATCGACAGAGGAAGGGATTATGATTGGTACATATACACAGTGGAATATACACAGCCATAAAAGAGGAACGAAATAATGCCATTTGCAGCAACACGGATGGACCTGGAGATTACCATGCTAAGTGAAGTAAGTCAGAGAAAGACAAATATCTCATGCTATCACTTATATGTGGAATCTAATAAAAATGATACAAATGAACTTATTTACAAAACAGAAACAGACAGATCTCAAAATCAAACTTATGGTTACCAAGGGGAAACATGGGGGGAGGTGATAGGAGCTGGGGATTGACATATACACACTACTATATATAAAACAGGTAACTAACAAGGACTTATTGGTATGGCACAGGGAACTCTACTCGATATTCTGTAATAACCTATATGGGAAAAGAATCTGAAAACGAATGGATATGTATATATGTACAACTGATTCACTTTGCTGTACACCTGTAACTAACAACGCTGTAAATCAACTACACTCCAATAAGAATTTTTTAAAAAGGGAAAAGACAACCATAAAATGAAAGTATTTACAAACCATATAGCTGGTAAGGGTCTAGAGTCCAGAACATATCAATAATCCCAACAACTCAACAGCATAAAGACGGACAAACCAAATCAAAAACAGGCAATTTTGGATTTGGATACGTTATCCGAAGAAGAAACACAACGGCCCACAAGCACATGAAAAGATGCTCAACATCATTAGTCATTAGGGAAATGCGGGTCAAAACCACAAAGAAATAGCACTTAACATCTACTAGGATGGCTATAAGTGAAACAAGAACAGATAATAACAGGTACTGGAGAGGATGTAGAGAAACTGGAACCCTAGCACATTACTGGTGGGTCTGTAAAATGGTGCAGCCATTGTTCTTCACTAACTTCAACATGGAATTACTGTCTCACCTAGCAATTCCACTCCTAGGTCACATTAGCCAAAAGAGCTGAAAATGGACTCAGACACTTGTACACCAATATCGAGAGCAGCATTATTCACAAAAGCCAAAAGATGAAAACAATCCAGACATCAACTGCTGAATGGATAAAGTGTGGTCTGTCCATACGATGGAAAATTATTCAGCCACAAAAAGGAACACAGTATGACACATGCACAACACGGAAAAACCTTGAGAACCTCACGGTGAGTGAAAGAAGCCAACGCCGTAGGCTGCGTCTTGCACGGTTCCATTCATATGAAATGTCTGGAACAGGCAAATCACAGAGAACGAGCATCGGTTCCCGGGGAGCGCAGGGCATCCGGGGGGTGCTCAAAGCATCCGAGGTTTCCTTTCGGGGAGACGAAAATGTTCTGGAACTAGACAGGGGTGACGATCGCACATCATCATGAAGGTACTAAACGCCACTGAACTGTACTCTTTAAAACGGTAAATCTTATACATAGGATGGATAAACAACAAGGTCCTACTCGAGCACAGGGAACTACATTCAGTATCCTGTGATAAACCATGATGGAAAAGACTGAAAAAGAATGTATATATATGTGTAACTGAATCACTTTGCCGTTCAGCAGAGTTTAACACAACATTGTACATCAGCTATACTTCAATAAAATTTAAAAAAAATAAAAACCAGGAGAAGGAATGGGTCCTGAATTGGAGGTAAATTCCTTCCCATCACCTGAATGGTTGGTAACGATGTCATCTTCATGGTTTATTTCTCCGATGGTGGGGGTGGAGTTCAGTGCTTGCTTTGACCTTTTTCCATCCCAGCTTAGGCATGGGTGCTGCCTGAGATCTGTCCCCCCATATGGAAGGTGCAGGTAAACACCAGTGATAGTGGTGAAAGCCCATCTCACACAGCCCCTTAAGGCAGGCTCTGCTGAGAAGCCAGCGCCTCTCCAGGGAGGTGGTTGGTGCACTCCTGTCTCAAAGAACAAGCAGCGTCAGGAAGGAGCAGAGAGCTGGCAAGCGTTACTCGCGAGAATAATAAACTTTTACGTCCGCGTTTCTGTCAGGAGGCTGTTCCTGCTAAAATCACACACGCGTAACTGGCACAGAGCAGAACGTGGAGAATAGAGCAAATAATTACAAATCTGTTTTTTGGTCTTGTCAGTAGTTACAGCTGGTAGGAATCACAGCTGACACCACAAAGCAGCCAAAAACAAATAGGTATTTTTAGAAACTTACTGTTAAATGATGGCTGGATGGTCTTCAAAACATAAATCTGACAGGTTCCTCAAGATAAAAGCGAATCAAAGTCCCCGTTCCTTCAGGTAGGGCCAGACACCTACCAGGCTATCAGACTGCTGAAATTCTAACCCACTTTTTTCTTTAATTATTTATTTAATTTTATTTTTGGCTGCGTTGAGTCTTCATTGCTGCGTGTGGGCTTTCTCTAGTTGCGGGGAGCGGGGGCTACTCTTCGTTGCGGTGCACGGGCTTCTCATTGCGGTGGCTTCTCGTTGCAGAGCACGGGCTCTAGGCGCGTGGGCTTCAGTAGTTGTGGCACGTGGGCTCAGTAGTGGCTCTCGGGCTCTAGAGCACAGGCTCAGTAGTTGTGGCGCACGGGCTTAGTTGCTCCGTGGTATGTGGGGTCTTCCTGGACCACGGCTTGAACCCGTGTCCCCTGCATTGGCAGGTGGATTCTCAACCACTGTGCCACCAGGGAAGCCCCTCTAACCCACTTTTAAAGATCCCTAGGGAATGAGACTTCATAGCCTCTGTTGGTAACTTATGTTACTCATTATAATCTGAGCATTAGGAAATGAGAAACTTTGGGCTCAATCATATTCCAGACCTGCCCAGGCCTCTGTAGGAGGAGAAAAAAAAAAACAAACCCTCACCTTAGTTATGTAATGAGGGAAAATAGCAAGAATAAAACAAATCAGAATAGGTTTTCCAGCCTAAGATTCCAATAAGATAGGTGTTCTACCCTGAAGGTAGGAGCCCTTCATAAATTCTATTCTATTAAATGGTAGTAAATTATTCTCCCCCTGAGTTACCTCTGAGGTATTGGGGGGGGCATACAGGAGATGCCACCCTGGGCCCCTGAACCTTCAGGAACCGCAGAGAGCAGGCGGGGAGGGGTCCCTGTGAGCGGAGATTCCCGGAAACACCAACACAGCTGTGCGTGTCCCTCTGGAGGACTCGTCCTCAGACAGGGACCAGGTCTTACGCCTTCTCTGCGTTTTCACAGTGTCCGCCTGGCTGCGAACAGGGCACACGGTTACACGCACAAAACCGCACTTGTGCTCTGCACGGCTGGTTTGGACCGTGACTCACTATCTTATTCCTGTGTGACTCCATCAGTGGATCCTGCACCGCGTGTCTGTGTCTGTCCACACTGCCCAGCACTGAGCTCAGGACAGCAGTTTCCCAACAGTAGCTGAGAAAATTCCCCTTTACCAGAGAAATGCTTCTTTAAAAATGACAGAACAGGGCTTCCCTGGTGGCACAGTGGTTGAGAGTCCGCCTGCCAATGCAGGGGACACGGGTTCGTGCCCCGGTCCGGGAAGATCCCACGTGCCGCGGAGCGGCTGGGCCCGTGAGCCATGGCCGCTGAGCCTGCGTGTCCGGAGCCTGTGCTCCGCAACGGGAGAGGCCACAGCAGTGAGAGGCCCGCGTACCACAAAAAAAAAAAAAAAAAAAAGACAGAACAGGGACATCATCCTCATTCTCTTCGAGAGGAGGGAAGCCCCCTCCAAATTCTGGACAACACTGTGAGCAAGAATTAAAACAGCTCCGTGGCCTTTACAGAGACAAGACGTTGTATTTAGTTAAGAAAAGAATTCAGATTGCATAGAACAGTTGGAGGACAGTCTGGCTGAGGACAGGACAGCATTCAAGGTTAGCTAATTTAATACAAATCTCACTCCCAAAGTAAAAAGGTAGATTCCTGTAGTCCTTCCTGGCCTCAAGTCTCCTCTGACTATCAAAACTGGGAACTGGAGGGAAGAAAGCCCTGTCTTAGCACAGTGATTTTCTTCTCTTCTAGACAAGGCTTTGGAAAGTGGGGTAAGGGGACCATTCTGGGCGTTGGAAGAAATCTCATTCTCGTACAGTGTGGACTGGGTGATTTCCTGCCAAAAAGAAGACCAAGGAGTGGTAGTACCAAACTAGGCAGTGACTCTGACAGGGGAAGCAGCAGATCTGCAGCCTCAGAAATAGGTGGGATCTGTCTGTTGACAACCATCCCTGGCTCAGAACAGAGGTGGTGTGTGTGAGGTAACTGCGCTGATTGATGGGACTGCCCAGGAGGACTTTAACAAAAAGAGGCAGGGGACACTGAAAAGATCCAAAAGCAAAGATAGGTACACGTAATCCTTTTCCGCCGTGCCTGCTAGTGATGTGGTAATGTAAGTAAACCAGTGAGCAGTGAGGTTAGGAGGAAAGTCCAAAAAAAATAGAAGGTAGTAGCCACCAACTACACTGTCCTTTCACCTGAAACAGCAACTTAGGTAAAACTGGCAAAATGGCTTCTCCTGAAAATTAGAACTGCATTACTATAATCTATATACTTTTAAAAGGTTAAAAAAAAAAACTTAAAAAAAAATTCCTGTCCGGAGAGACTTCTGCTTCCAAGATGGAGTTGATGTATTTTCTCTCTTCCTCCTGTTAAGTACAACTGACAACCCTGGACTCTACATGTAAAACAAACATAAAGGTGAAGATGGAGAACTGGAAAGGTGGAGATAGGAAGGAAGACCAGCTATGAACCTTGGAGCATGAGAAACCCGAGTTTTCTTTTGGCTCGTAGATTCCAGACTTGGAGCAGAAATGCCTGGCAACCCAGAAATGCCCGGAGGCACAGCCAAAAAAGCCCAGGAAGAAAGCCCTCTTCTCTTCAGCCAAAGGAGCAGGAAAGCGGCGGCCTCGTAAGACAAAAAAACTTTCAGACCATGATCACTCTACTCCAGCCAAACACCCCAGAAAAAAACTGTGGCTCCACTCCGGTCCAGCCAGCAGAGACCAAGTGGGGAGCCCAGATGTCCACCCTCACAAGGCTGCTACATGGTGCTCCAGAGCCCCTACTGAGGTGGTGACAGGGAGGCCAAATAGGAACCTGGGACTTTCATCCCTGCCAGCTGATAATGAGGCCTCTGGTACCCTGTGGCGTCAGCAGAGATGTCAGGAGATGCATGGGGAGAATGGACTTCTGTCCTTCCTCTCCTCACTGGAGCAGTATCAGAAGAGGCCTAAGGGAGAATCAGGACTTTCAGCCTTCCTCAGTAGTGACAAGGCCACACCCATACCTCTGACCCCTCCCCACCCCCTGCAGTGTCAGTGGAGACCACGTGAAGAGCAGGAATTCTCACCCCCTCTCTGCAGGCATCAGCACAGACCGAGTAGGGGATCTGGATGACCTCTACCTAGCAGGAGAGAGCCTGCCGTAAAATCCAGGGTCACATAACATAACACCCAAATGTCCAGGTTCTTTGTGAAAGCTGTTATACCAAGAACCAAGAAGACCTAAAACTGAATGTAAAGAAAGATCAGTAGACGCCAATGTCAAGATAACAGATATGGTGGAATAATCTGGCCAAGACTTTAAAAACAGCCACGATAAAAATGCTTCCATGAGCAATTACGAACATGCTGAAAGCAAATGGAAAAAAAGAGGAAAGGCTCAGGAAAGAAACAGAAGGTATAAGAAGAACCAGTTGTAAACTTTGGAACTCAAAAATACAATAACGGAAATTGAAAGCTTAGTGGATGGGCTATCTTGATGGCAGGGTAGAGGGGACAAAGGAATAATCAGTAAACTGGAAGACAGAACAGTAGCAATGATCCAATCTGAGTAACAGAAAAAACAGCCTGAAGGAAAAATGAGCAGAGTCTCAGGGACCTGTGGGAATATAACAGGCAATATAACATTCACATCTTCAGAGTCCCAGAGGAGAGGAGAAAGAAGATGGGGCTGGAAAAGCACTCCAAGTACTAAAGGGTGAAAACTTCCCAAATTTGGTGAGAGAGCTAATCCTACAGATTCAAGAAGCCACATGAATCCTAACTAGGATAAATCCAGGCCAAGACAGCTTGTAATTAAACGTCCGAAAACTAAAGACAAAGAAAAGGTCTTAAAAGCAGCCGAAGAGAAATGACCCTTTACCTATAGTGGAAAACCAGTTTGAACGACAATGGATTTCTCATCAGAAATCACCGAGGCCAGAAGTGGCATAATATTTGTCAAGGGCTGAAGGAAAACCGTCAACTCAGTGAAAAATATCTCTCAGGAATGAAGAAGACAGCAAGACACTCTCAGATGGAAAGAACAGAGAGAGTCTGTCACCATCAAAACCACCCCATAGGGCTTCCCTACAGGGAAGGTGGCGCAGTGGTTGAGAATCTGCCTGCCGATGCAGGGGACACGGGTTCGAGCCCTGGTCTGGGAAGATCCCACATGCCGCAGAGCAACTAGGCCCGTGAGCCACAACTACTGAGCCTGCGCGTCTGGAGCCTGTGCCTCGCAACAAGAGAGGCCACGATAGTGAAAGGCCCACGCACCGCGATGAAGAGTGGCCCCCGCTTGCCGCAACCAGAGAAAACCCTCACACAAAACGAAGACCCAACACAGCCAAAAATAAATAAATAAATAATCCTTAAAAAAAAAAAAAAACACCCTGTAAGAATTTCTAAAGGAAGTTCTAAAAACAAAAAGGGAATAATAAAAGAAGGAGTTTTTGGAACATCAGGAAAGAAGAAAGAACATGGTAAGTGAAACTATGGGTAAATACAATGGGCTTTCCCTTTCCTCTTGAATTCTCCAAATTAAGTCTGACTAGTTAAAGCAAAAATTACATACTGTCTGATGTGGGTCTAAATATGTGTAGAGAAAATATTTAAGAAAATTATAAATGTGGATGGGTTAAGAGCTATAACAGGAGGTAAGGTTTCTGTATTTCATTCAAATTGGTAATATGACAGCACCAGTACACTGTGATTAGTTATGTATATATAATATAACGCCTAGAACAACCAGTAAAAAAGCTATGTTATGAGACACACTAAAAAACACAACAGATAAGTAAAAACAGAATCCTAAAAACTGTGCACATAACACACGAAAAGGAAGAAAAAAGAAAACAGAGAAATGAAAAACAGAACAGAAAACAAAAGATAAAATGGTCAACTAAGCCCCAACATATTAATAATACATTAAATATAAATGCTTTACATATACCAATTAAAAGACACAGCCTGACAGAGTGGATCACAAAACGTGACCCAGCAATGTGATATGCTGTCTACAAGAAACTCACTTCAAATATATTGCTATAGGAAGACAGAAAATAAAAGGATGGAAAAAGATACATCACATGAACATTAACCAAAGGAAAGCAGGAGTAACTATATTAACATCAGATAAAGTAGACTTCAGAGCAAGGAAAAATTACCAGACAGTGAAAGACATTATGTAATAACAAAAAGGTCAGTCTACCCAGAACACACAGCAATCCTAAATGTCTATGCACCAAGCAACAGAGCTGCAAAATCTGTGAAGCCAAAACTGATAAAACTGAAAGAAATAAAGTCACAATTATAGGTGAATCAGTCAGTATTCCTCTCAACAGTTGATAGTACAGATAAGCAAGGAACAAAAATCACATGATCATATCAGTTGATACAAATTAAAACCACAGTGAGCTGTTATTACACAACTATCACAGTGGTTAACATAAAAAAAAATAGTGACAATACCAGATGCCTGCAAGGATCTGGAAAACTGGATCACTCAGACATTACTGGTGGAGATGTAAAGTGGTCTGACCACTAGTTCCTTAAAAACACCAAACATACCACATCCTTCTGAATATACTAAAACCACTGAATTTACACTTTAAAAGGTGAAGTTTATGTATTTGAATTGTATCTCCAAAAAATAAAAGATAAGCCTGGGCTAACGTGCAGCCCAAGTTGCCAATCCACAGAATTGTGACCTAAATAAATGGTGGTTATTTTTTTTAACGGAAAAAAAAAAACCTAAATATGCAACTACCATAAACCCAGCAATTGCACTCCTGAACATGTATCCCAGAGAAAAGACTTAACGTTCATGCAAAAACTGGTACACACATGCCTATAAGAGCTTTATTCATAATAGCCCCAAACTGGAAACCCAGATATCCTTCAACAGGTGAATGGTTTAACAAAGCTTGGTACACGACATACTACTCGACAACTAAGAGGAAGAAAGTACTGATACACGTAACAAGGCGAATCAACCTCTAGAGAACTATGCTGTGTGAACAGAGGTCACTACCAGAAGGTTACATACTGTATGATTCATTTACGTGACATTCTTGAGACAACATTATAGAACTAGAGAACAGATTAATGACAAAATTATAGAAATAAGAGAACAGATTAACAGTTGCCCAGAGCTAAGCAGAGGATGGACAGTAGATGCGGCTATAAAAAGACGACATGAGAAGCCTTGTGGCGACGGATATGTTCTGTACCCTGACTGCATCCATGTCTGTTTCCTGGTTGTGAAACCGTTCTCCAGTTTTGCAAGATGTTACTATTGGGGGAAACTAAAGAGTACATGGGATTTC
Source organism: Delphinus delphis (assembly GCF_949987515.2). Lineage (NCBI taxonomy): Eukaryota > Metazoa > Chordata > Mammalia > Artiodactyla > Delphinidae > Delphinus > Delphinus delphis. The sequence goes on along the minus strand of NC_082700.1, from coordinate 3,991,903 downwards.
TCTGTATTTCTTATAACTGCATGTGAAGTTGCAATTCTCTCCAAATAAAAAGTTTAAATGAAAACAAAAATCCTTCTCAGTTTTATGCATTCGCCTCTGTTTCATGTTTGTCTGCAGTTATCCTTTGTAAAGAAGGATACGTCTCAGAGCGGCGTTAGAGTGGTGGGAGGCCTTCCTCCAGCCCCTGCTGGGACTGCCCCAGAGAGAGGCCGGCCACCTCCGCAGAGCCGTCTGACCTCATTAGCGAGCAGGCAAAGTCGACTTTGAATGACAGCCCCAGCACATATGGAAACCATTCCCGCATCCCAGGACTTGCAGTGAGGTAGGAGGCTCCTCTCGAACGGAGCTGAGCTCCGTGGCCCAGTCGGAGAGCCCATGGAGAGGTCAGGTCAGAGTCATGGGGCTGTTAGGAACAGATAAATTAGCAGGGGCACCTGGCTGACCCAGAGAGGCCTCGGGGAACGGCCGTGCGGGTGGGTTGAGAAGCCCCAGGTGTAATGGAACAAGTCGGGGATGGTCCGGGCTCAGCGCGTTTCCTGATGGGCCATCTGGGGAAAGGACAAGCCCGAACAGGACCACAGCGGTGAAGCGCCACGCTAATCAGGAAGATGCAGCTTTACGAGCAGAAAGTTCTGTTCAAGTTCTGTTTCCACCCATTGGACTGGCCTCTTACCTACTCAAAATCATACGCTAAAGGACCCAGGCTTCCTCTCAAACCCAGCTTCCCACCAGCCCTCCCCTCCCTCCCTCTGCTCCAGCCGCATGGCCTTCTGGCCAATCCTGGAACACACTTTCCTGGGGTGGATAGCTTCCCACCCCAGGGCCTTTGCACTGCTTTCTCTCTGCCTCCCAGGCAGCTCCCTCCCCCAGTTCACTCAGAGCAGCCCCTGCACCAGTCACAGGAGAATCCTCTCCTCTCTCTACACCGTTCCCTGCTTTATCTTCATCCCACTTTTCCCTAAGTTTAGGAATTGAAATCTCAGGACACGTGATCACGAACGGCCGACTGGGCTTGAAGCAACGGCCAGTCAACGTCTCCTTGCTTTGCTTGCCCTCCTCCGGGTACAAGTCTCTCCCCAGCTCCACTTCTGGTTCACTGCTGCCCGACTCGAACTGCTTTTTGCTCAAATAAACTCTTAAATTTTTAAAATATGCTTCAGTTTTCCCTTTTTGTAGGACAGTATGCGAATGTGATGAAGGAGGGAAGACAAGAGAGCTTGGGAGGCTGGAAAGAATGTTTATAAAAAGGCAGCAGTGGGCTTCCCTGGTGGCGCAGTGGTTGAGAGTTCGCCTGCCGATGCAGGGGACGCGGGTTCGTGCCCCGGTCCGGGAAGATCCCACATGCCGCAGAGCGGATGGGCCCGTGAGCCATGGCCGCTGAGCCTGCGCTCCGCAACAGGAGAGGCCAAAACAGTGAGAGGCCCGCGTACCGCCAAAAAAAAAAAAAAAAAGGCAGCAGTGATTCCTGAGGTGTTTGATGGTTACAGGTAACAACTGGAGGATGGACTGATGTAGCGCAGGGTGCTGGAGAGAAGCCCTGGGAAACTGAAGCCGCGTAGCAAGGGTGGATTTTGAACAGTGAAGCCTGTTGGGCTGGAGTCTTAATTTCCCGAGGGAATAGCTGGCGGCTGTGTCACGTAAAATACTGAAAATTAAACGTGCCTTGACAAAGTAGCCAATATATGAAGGTTAAGACGTGGGGATAAGGACTTAACAGTATTTTTTAAATCAGTTAAATTCCTTGAATGTGAACTTGCCCTTAAATGAAAAATACCATTTGCCTATTAAAGCTTCAGAAGATCTGAAGCACGTTTGAAACCACTGGTGTCTCTCCTGACAGTTATTTTGTTTGAAAGTAGCAAACTTTCTAGTAGGCCCACGAAGCTGCAAATTAATTACAGTAGAATAACTGTCCCCTACCATTGCCCCTCTTTTCCTAGCATCCCCTCCAATACGCACAGGGTCTGGGTCTGGGCAATAAACACCTGACCTGACCAATTTCAAATCAGCGTCCAAACAAACAATAATTCAGAGCTGGCCAAGAGGTCCCCCGACTCAGTTCTTGAAGTAATTAAAGAAAGATGAGCTTCTCTACCGGTTAACCTCCTGAACGCTAATTAAAGACAGTAAGGGTTGAGGTGCAGCCTGTCCTCTGTTCTCGGGCATCGCGGGCAGGTGCTCCGGGGAGGGAGGGCTCCCGGGAGGGCAAGGATGCAGTGGACGCAGGGCCACGGCCGCTGCCTCCCTGCTGATCTGTGGGAAGGGCTGTGAACCCTCCCGATACGAACGACCGAGGACGCCCTGCAGTCGAAGCCTCAGGTGTGTGTCTACAGGACTTCAGGCCACGGGCGAGTCACTCCTTGTTCAGCCCAGCCCGTGGAGAGAGCTGGAGGACCTCAAGAAATTGGCTTTTAAAGAACAACACTTGATTCATGGTCTTGAGGGGCCTAAAGCCCGTTCTGGAACCAGGTGGGGCATGGAAAGGAGCCGTCACGACGGGGGGATGCGCTCGTGGTCCTGAGTCCCCCGGACTCCAGCTGGGCCACCACCGGCACGTGGGAGAATCTCCTTGAGTCCTCCTTCACCGTACCCCCGTGGAGGAGGGGACAGTGGCAACAAGTCCTGGGGAGACTCAGGAAGAGCCACGAGCTGCGCCCCCTTTCGGATGACTGTGTTCCACGTGGGACGCAGTGCAGGGCTGCAGCGACTGGGGACGGGGTGAGCGCGGGGTGAGCCCCGATCTGTCCCCAGCCCTGCGCAGGTGCTGGAGCCCAGCATCTCCACGCTCGGGGCACAGGTGGCATCCGAGCCGTGTGACCTGCAGGGACGGGCCGGCCCGCGGGCTGAGGCTGCCGGCCCCGCTCCGGGTCTCGGCTGGGCCCCCCTCACTCACTACCGGGGGACAGGTCTCCACTACCCGGCGGAGCTGTTCTGGAGTTGGAGCTGACACTGCATTTTCCAGAATCCCCTCTGGGTACCTGCAACTTTGTTTCCTGTGGCCAAGCAGCTGGGCTAAATACCTAAAGCCTCTTGAAACACGTGTGCATCACCCAGAAAACACTGAACCCTGTCCTCCTCCGCAGAAGGTGGCTGTAAACAGTGGGCTCAACTCAGCCGCGAGAAGACGGCACGTGTGCAGTCGTGCTCAGCTGAGGCCACGCCTGCAGGGACTAAGATAAAGAATAACCACGTGGCACAGGCAGGAGCTAGTAGGAGGCACAGGGCCTCCTATTTGGGGGTCGGCTGTTGAGCATTAAGGTAAACGGAAAGGGCAACTTCACCTGCAGCTCTCTTGTGCCATTTGAAGGCTGTCCAGATGGGGGCCCAGGCGACAGGAGGCATGACTCCACCTCCACCTGGCGGGTGGCCCAGGTGCGACCAGGCAAAGCCTCAAGGCCACTCTGGGCCTCATCTTTGAAAAGTGTCTTCACGGTGCAGACGGGGTCGAGGCAGCCCCACACACGTGTCGCCGGGCCTTCATTCACTACTTTTAAAGCAGGGTTTTCTGGAAACCAATAAGCACACGGATAGGTGGCACCAAAGGGCACCCCCTGTGAGGCCCTGTCTTCCTCCAGCTAGGAGAGGTGCTAAGCCTAGCCGGGATTTCTGGCAAACCATAGCTTTCAAAATAAGATGATTGGGCTTCCCTGGTGGCACAGTGGTTGAAAGTCCGCCTGCCGATGCAGGGGACGCGGGTTCGTGCCCCGGTCCGGGAAGATCCCACATGCCGCGGAGCGGCTGGGCCCGTGAGCCATGGCCACTGGGCCTGCGCATCCGGAGCCTGTGCTCCGCAACGGGAGAGGCCACAACAGTGAGAGGCCCACGTACCGCAAAAAAAAAAAAAAAAAAAAAAAAGATGACTGTCTCCATCATCGCTGACTCACGCTTTCCATTTTGAAGAAGAGCTCTCACTGAAAAGATTCACCTGGATCCCACAAGGTGCGGCTGTCCTGACAGGTCTGGCTGGATTACCGTAGTCTCGGTACCCAGCAGTCTGTGGGAAGATTCATGGCAACTGATGTGGGGACAGCATGTGAAAGCTGTGGTGAACACGGGGTGTGGGAGAGGGAAACATGTTTCCCTTTTCTTTCCCAATGGGAAGAAAACCCCTTTGGAGTATGAAGTTTTTAAAGAATGCATTGAAAGTTTGAAATTAATTCTTCATATATTATTACCTGGACTCTCTTTGGGTCATCCATAAAGATTATGAAATAGCAACTAAAAACCATGATCTATCTCCAGGGTTTGATCCCTGTACTTCCTGAGTGAATACACCATACAGGAGAATGCTGACATCTCAGCGTATGTGCATCTCTGCCTCTGGGAAGCGATGCTATTTTTCTAAGATAAGGAATAACACCCCTTGACAGATGAATGGACAAAGATGTGGTTCATATATATACAGTGGAATATTACTCAGCCATACAAAATGAAATGCTATTTGCAGCAACATGGATGGGCCTAGAGATGATCATACTCAGTGAAATAAGTCAGAACGAGAAAGACAAATACGATATATATCACATCACTTATATGTGGAATCTAAAACACGGACACAAATGAACGTATTCACAAAACGGAAGCAGATCCACAGACACAGAAAACAAACTTACGGTTACCAAAGGGGAAGGGCTGGGGGGAGGGATAAATGAGGAGTCTGGGATTAACAGATACACACTACTATACATAAAATAGGTAACCAACAAGGACCTCCTGTAGAGCACAGGGAGCTTTACTCAATACTCTAAATGGGAAAAGAATCTGAAAAAGAATACATACATGTACACGTATAACTGGATCACTTTGTTGTACACCTGAAACTAACACAACATTGTAAATAAACTGTACTCCAGTATAAAATAAAAATTAAAAAAAAGAATAACAGCCTTCAGGGGGTTGTTGAATCCCCTAAAAATCTAATGCAGAACCGACAGGCAGGGGGACGGGGCGCGGCTTCCATCAGATTATCAGAGGCCTGAAGGAGACGTGCCATTGTTAGCCCGACACCCATTTCTTCCCTCCCCCACTGAGAGACACCCCAGCTTCCCACACGGATGGATCCTGCTGGTCCAGGACTAGCCACCGTCCACCACAGAATTTTCCTGAATGTAGGACTGGCTCAGGATGGTCCCATCAAGGAAAAGAGGAGCTTGTTAACTGGTTTTCTGGAAAAAGCTCTCCGTTCCCCATTGGTTGAGAACAAAGTTGCACATGGGGTCACGACAGGGTTCAGGGCAGAGTGAGTATAAAGCGTTGGTGCAAAGTGAAAGTGAGACAGGCTGGGACCTGGGACCCCTGGCTGCCGTGTTTGCACCTGGACACACCTCTCTGAGCAACAAAATACGAAGAAACCATATGGGACTAAAAATAACTGCATGCATGAGCAGTCGGGGCAAATTAAGGACAACAAGATACAAAAAGACCAAAAATCCCAACTGTCAATCCTGAAAAGCCGAGCGCAAAAGCAGGGTGCTGCGCGTGCCCGCTGCACTCAACACCACCAAAGGGGCGGGCAGACCACCTAAGCCACGCCTCCAGCCCGACCCCCTGGACACACCCCTACCTTCTCTCCATATAAGGAACAAGTTCGCCCCTCCCTCGGGGAGTGAGCAAGGGCACCTGTGCTTATTCTTGCTCCCTGCCCCCACGGCTGCAGCAGGGGCCCCCAGTAAAGCCCCGCCTGAATTTCTTGTCTGGCCTCTGATCAATTTCTGTCGATTGGGGAAGGCCAGGAACCCTGGCCGGTATCAAAAGGATGGAAAGAAACCGGGTCCTTGATGACATTCTTGGCTAGGGATCTACCACCCAGGGCTGCCCTGCAGCAGGACGGCACGTGAGGCGAGTCAGGGACTTTGCCCATCCTGACGGGGCCTCTGTTGTCTGCAAGTGAAGCAGCTCTACTGACATTAAGAGCTCTTGTTCCAAAATAGCTAAGAACCACTGGCCCAAGGACAGATTTAAGGAAGCAAGAGTGTCTGCTCAGGAGAGAGCAGGGAGAGTGAATTGAAGGGACAGGGGTGACAGAGAGATGGAACTTGGCCTTTCATTCTTGACCTTGTGATGTACACCTAGTGGTTATTTTTTAAAGCACACTTTCGGACGTAATCTGTAATAGTAATCTGGGTTTTATCACCCTCTCCGTTCCTGTAAGCAGCATATATTATCTCTACTCGCTGAATAGACGCATTAGGTCTTGCCTGAGGGGACCACGTTCCCCACAAGAGCGTGCCATGAACCCCCCAGGGCTGGAGGGCAGTTCACCGTCAGCCCAGAGGGCAGCGCTGTGAGTCTGCACGGGAGGCTGCTTAGTGCTACTCTGCAAGGCCGTTACTAACCTACGATCTTCTTTTCTCCTCAAAAATGGTGTGAGGCCACTATAAGAAAACCTTCGTGTATCGGAAGTTGTTCTAGGGTGGGGTTGAGGGGTGACCTTCAAACACTCTGGGGTGAAATGTGCATGTCCCAGGACAGCCCTGCTTAGGGGAGGAATCCTGGGGACATATAAACTTTGTGTCTGCACGAACACACTGCACAGGCCCGGATGAAGGAAGGTCAGGAGTCTCTGACTCACAGGATCTCAGTCTACAGCTGTTTCTGGTAAGCGAGGCCTTCGATGGCTCCCTGTGGCCGCATCACAGGTCATGTGATTTGGCCCTTACCTACCGATCCAACCTAACTTCTCACCACCGTGCTGGGCTCTCAGCCCTTCGTACTGAACTTTTCACTGTGCCCGGATAACGCGTTACATCTATTGAGTCGTTTCCCTGCAGCCAGAATCCCCTTGCCCCGCTTCACCCCCTGGTAACAAATTTTAGTTTGCACTGCATCTCCTGGCAGTCTCGCCATCGCTGTGTTAAAACACTTCTCCTCTGTATTCCCGTTCTCCGGCTACTCATCTGCCATCATTCCATTACACTTTCTATTTTTCAACTGTCCGGGATGATCTCTGGCAAAATGCAAGGACTCAGTATACGCTCTTGCCTGGATTAGTATCACCATGAAGGCGTCTCCGGGTGAGCAAACACATGAGCAACCCTGTGGGGAAAACTCTCAGAAGCGCTACTTTTATCCAAGCCGAGCCCTGGAGATTAGGAGGAAATCGCACCAAGGTTCCATCAGAGAAACCCCTTTTGATAATGTGATCTTGAATAACAGGACATATGCCCACTCACAGGCCTTTGAAAAATATCAGGATACTACTTGCTCAGCAGATGTTTTGTGCAAAACGTTTGTAAGAGTTTGCACATAAATGGTAATGGTTTATAGAAGAAAAAAAATTAAGGGAGTATTATGTACCTGCACTGCTCACAGACGGTTGACCCAAACTTTTGCGAGAACAAATTATAAACTTCACTGTAAACTCTAGGGTTGGTTTTTCTGCTGTTACTTCATTTTCTTTTGTTGTTCCTATAAATGGTAGAAAATAGATGTTCTGTTGCACAGCAAAGGAAACCATCGACAAAATGAAAAGACAACCTACTGAGTGGGAGAAAATATTTGCAAATGATATGAATGATAAGGAGTGAATATCCAAAATATATAAACAGCACACACAACTCAATATCAAACAACAAAGAACCCAATTACAAAATGGGCAGAAGACCTGAACAGACATTTTTCCAAAGAAGGTATGCAGATGGCCAACAGACACAGGAAAAAATGCTCAACACTGTAATCATCGGGGAAATGCAAATCAAAACCACAGTGAGCTATCACCTCACCCCTGTTAGGATGACAGTCATTCATCAAAAGGACAATAAGTAACAAGTGCTGGTGAGGGTGTGGAGAAAAGGGGACACTCGTGCACTGTCGGTGGGAATGTAACTTGGTGCAGCCACTATGGAGAACAGTATGAAGGTTCCTGAAAAAATTAAAAATAGAACTACCATACGACCCAGCAATCCCACTATTGGGTATATATCCAAAGGAAATGAAAAGACTAATTAGAAAAGATAAATGCACCCCAATGTTCATAGAAGCATTATTTACAATAGCTAAGATATGGAAGCAACCTAAGTACCCACCAACAGATGAGTGGATTAAGAAGATGTGATGTATGTCCACACACACACACACACACACACACACAATGAAATACTACTCAGCCATAAAAAGAATGAAATTGTGTCATTTGAAGCAACATGCATGGACCTAGAGAATATTATGCTTAGTGAAATGAGTCAGAGAAAGACAGATACTGTATGATATCACTTATATGTGGAATCTAAAAAATAATACACATGAATGTATACAGCAAAACAGAAACAGACTCATAGATACAGAAGACAATCTAGTGGCTCCCGGTGGGGAGGGGGGGGAGGGGCAAGATAGGGGTAGGGGATTAAGAGACACAAACTACTATGTATAAAATAAATAAGCAACAAGGATATACTGTACAGCACAGGGAATTATAGCCATTATCTTGTAATAACTTTAAATGGAGGAGAGTCTATAAAAATATTGAATCACTCTGTTGTACACCTGAAACTAATATTATAAATCAACTATACTTCTTCAATAAAAAAATAGAAATCGACGATCTTTTGTTGTTCTTGTAAATGGTAGAGGTAGATGAGAAATGCTGGCTGAGTATACGTGTGTATGTGTGTGTACCTAATATGTATATCAATCTGTTGTTAGGTATGTGAAAGTATTTGCTGCTGACATGAACACGAAAGCAGCACAGAATGTCCAAAGGGATCAACGGCAGGTGCATCTCCAAGCCCACATGCTATGTCTACTGATGTCATAGGCTGGGCACGCTCCAGCAGGGCTATAAACGAACAAAACTCAGAAACCACGAGACCTCTGCAGAGTAGAAGCTGCCGCGTTCAAGAAAGAAACAAAGGCAGGGAACACAGCAGTGGCACAGCTATGAAGTAAAGCGGATGGAATGACGTGGTTTCGTCCTTTGAGAATATTACACAAAAAGGAAAAAGGAGAAAAAGTCGCCTGTACGGATCAAAGAAGAAAGGAGGAAAGGAGGACGTCTGCTGGGCTGAGCAGGCGAATTTCCTCAAGATGCTCAAGACAGTTCTTTATCTGGAATCAGATGGCGCACTTTGCCCGTAGACATTCTTTACAAAACGGCATAGATACAAATCAACTGTTTCTGAGGACGAGAGGGTGTTTTCATTGCCCAACACTGAAGAAGCTGAAGCAAAAAACCTTGAAGGACTGCAGAAACGTGGTCCTCAGCCATTGGCCAGCACGATTTATAGATGCAAGAAGCAGAGGCCAGACAGAGTGAAATGTAGCTGCAGCATTTCCCTGGGTTATCAAATAAGAAGCTCGCTTGGATTTTACTTTAGAAAGTCGCTGGGTCTCAAAAGCTCCAGGACAAAGAATATCTGTGATGTCGGTCAAAGAATGCAGCATGGTGGCCACCGGGCCTGCACAGCCCAGCCAGACATCTCTGCTATCGAGTGCTTTTAGCATCTTTCATCTGCTGCAAGAAAGACTGAAAGATGCTGCCTGGATGGAACAGGCAGAGGGCTTGGTCTCCTGTGTCCTACACGTTTGCGATGGCGAAAAATGTACCTGGACTGGAGCCCAGAGTTGCACATGACAAAAGTGCTTCCAGCAAGTTCCTGTCCTGTGTGCTTTTTAAAAAAGCAAATGCTTTCTGAATAGGTAACACAGAGCCAGGAAGACAAAAGGTCTGGGTGAATGATCAATGCCTTAATGAACAAAACAACTATCATTCGAGAAATACCTTGAATACCTAAAATTCATGACTATTTCTGATGAACTGGCAAAAAGAAATATATAGAATTTGTATTTTTAAAATTTCATTAGTAATGAAAAGTTATATTTGTCAGTAAATTAAACGAGTGCATGTAAAACTCTTGCCTAAATGTTACTTTTTAATTTAAATACCAAAACTTCAAGTTATTCATTTTCTATTACTACATGAGATGTATAAGTAATATTGAAATAATTGTGTTTTACTCTCTCTAAAGCGTATATTCTTATAAACACTTTAAGTTTTTTGCAGAATATGTGCGTCTGGATTTGGTGACTGAATTGAAATACAAGGATAATATATGCTTATAAGGTTACTGTTTACTATTTTTTCAAACCATAGTCTAATTACAGTCCCTATACCTTAAATATTTTAAAAATATTTAACTAAAATAAGCACGTATAAATATTTCCTATAATCCATATTAAATCATTTTTATTTATTTATTATTTTATTTATTTAATTTTGGCTGCGCTGGGTCTTCCTTGCTGCATGCAGGCTTTCTCTAGCTGTGGCGAGTGGGGGCTACTCTCTGTCGCGGTGCGCGGGCTTCTCACTGCGGTGGCTTCTCTTGTTGCAGAGCACGGGCTCTAGGCACGCAGGCTTCAGTAGTTGTGGCACATGGGCTCAGTAGTTGTGGTGCATGGGCTCTAGAGCGCAGGCTCAGTAGTTGTGGCACACGGGCTCAGTTGCTCCGCGGCATGTGGGATCTTCCCGGACCAGGACTTAAACCTGTGTCCCCTGCATTGGCAGGCAGATTCTCAACCACTGCGCCACCAGGGAAGCCTCATATTAAATCTTAATATATCAGAAACCACAAATGTTTCAAGTTAACTTGCTTCCCAAAAGTTCTCACATTAAAGGTTCTTTTTTAAAATTTATTTATTTATATTTCTTTATTTTTGGCCGCGTTGGGTCTTCACTGCTGCATGCGGGCTTCCTCTAGTAGCGGCGAGCGGGGGCTACTCTTCGTTGCAGTGCGTGGGCTTCTCACTGCGGTGGCTTCTCTTGTTGCGAAGCACGGGCTCTAGGCACGCGGGCTTCAGTAGCTGTGGCTTGCGGGCTCTAGAGCGCAGGCTCAGTAGTTGTGGTGCACACGCTTAGTTGCTCTGCGGCATGTGGGATCTTCCCCGACCAGGACTTGAACCCATGTCCCCTGCATTGGCAGGTGGATTCTTAACCACTGTGCCACCAGGGAAGTCCTAAAGGTTCTTACAGTTGATCTTACAAATCGGTCACTTACTAGAAAGGTTGTAACTATATATCGCTATTTTAAAGAAAGCATTCTATGTGTCCATTCATGTAAAATAATAGTGACAACGAGCCTATTCAACTGAGTGCTTTGCTTGACCCTGTTCCTGTCTCCAGTCAATTCTGCAACAAGAGCAATCAGTTATTCAGGATGTATTTCAGAGAGTTTAGTGCTTACGGAAACTGTTGGTTGCTTCTTTATATGACTTGTACATTTTTGATAAGAAATTTAAGCGAATTTATATTATTTATATGTTATGTGTTCTTTATATTTATATATTATTTAATAATTATAAAATTATGTAATTGTTTAATATATATTAATATTATTTTATATATTAATTTAAGCAAATGAATCATCATTATATGAAATATAATCAAGAAAAAAAAGAAAAACTGTCTGAGGTTACAAGGTGAACTGTGAAACCCTTAAACTTGGCAACTAAGTTCTGTACATCGAGGCTTTTCTAGGTACAACCCAAAAGAAAGTAGAGAAAAATTGGATATAGAGATAAGACATCTGTCCTCCCTAGGATATTAATTTCAGATTTTTGTCATTTTGAAAATCATCTGAGTGTCACCACCGACTGACTTTAAAACAAATACATGTGTTAATTTGAATTTTTATAATAAATTCGTACTAATAAATATCTTCCGTTTTATATTTCGGTATTTTGCTTAACTTTTATTTTATTTTTTTAACATCTTTATTGGAGTATAATTGCTTTACAATGGTGTGTTACTTTCTGCTTTATAACAAAGTGAATCAGTTATACATATACATATGTTCCCATATCTCTTCCTTCTTGTGTCTCCCTCCCTCCCAGCCTCCCTATCCCACCCCTCCAGGCGGTCACAAAGCACCGAGCTGATCTCCCTGTGGCTATGCGGCTGCTTCCCACTAGCTAGCTATTTTACATTTGGTAGTGTATATATGTCCATGCCACTCTCTCACTTCGTCCCAGCTTACCCTTCTCCCTCCCCATATCCTCAAGTCCATTCTCTAGTAGGTCTGTGTCTTTATTTCCATCTTACCCCAGGTTCTTCATGACCTTTTTTTTTTTTTCCTTAGATTCCATATATATGTGTTAGCATACGGTATTTGTTTTTCTCTTTCTGACTTACTTCACTCTGTATGAGAGACTCACTACAAATAACTCAATTTCGTTTCTTTTTATGGCTGAGTAGTATTCCTTTGTATATATTTACCACATCTTCTTTATCCATTCATCTGTCGATGGACACTTCAGTTGCTTCCATGTCCTGGCTATTGTAAATAGTGCTGCAATGAACATTTTGGTACATGACTCTTTGAATTATGGTTTTCTCAGGGTATATGCCCAGTAGTGGGATTGCTGGGTCGTATGGTAATTCTATTTTTAGTTTTTTAAGGAACCTCCATACTGTTCTCCACAGTGGCTGTATCAATTTGCATTCCCACCAACAGTGCAAGAGGGTTCCCTTTTCTCCACACGCTCTCCAGCATTTATTGTTTGTAGATTTTTTGATGATGGCCATTCTGACCGGTGTGAGATGATATCTCATTGTAGTTTTGATTTGCATTTCTCTAATGATTAATGATGTTGAGCATTCTTTCATGTGTTTGTTGGCAATCTATAAACTCAAAATGGATTAAAGACCTAAATGTAAGGCCAGACACTATCAAACTCTTAGAGGAAAACATAGGCAGAACACTCTATGACATAAATCACAGCAAGACCCTTTTTGACCCACCTCCTAGAGAAATGGAAATAAACACAAAAATAAACAAATGGGACCTAATGAAACTGAAAAGCTTTTGCACAGCAAAGGAAACGATAAACAAGACAAAAAGACAACCCTCAGAATGGGAGAAAATATTTGCAAATGAAGCAACCGACAAAGGATTAATCTCCAAATTTTACAAGCAGCTCATGCAGCTCAATATCAAAAAAACAAACAACCCAATCCAAAAATGGGCAGAAGACCTAGAGACATTTCTCCAAAGAAGATATACTTAACTTTTTAGTTTAGGTATGGGATTCCATGGCTTTAAAACATCACGGGAATCACGTGTTCAAGAAAACCGGGTCCTGCATTCTCCTTGCTTATACCCTTCCCATGGCTCTGGCGGCTGAAACCCTAGTCCCCTGGGCTGGCTCACAGACCCCCGAGGGACCGAGTGACGTGGGCCCTGCCGCCGCCTAGAAGACTCTGCCCGCACCTCGGAGGCACGGGCCAGACCAGGCGGGCCCCCTTGGCCTTCCCACCAGACCTCTCTGCAGCCAGCAGGGCTCCTTCCCCAGATCTCCATCTGGGTGGCCGTGTGTACTGTTTTTATTTGGGTCTCGGTAAGTGTCATCCTGGGAGGCTTTCCTGCCCACTCCAGCCCGGCCAGTCATGCCCCAGGACAGAGCTCTGCCTCACTTTCCTCATTTTCTCCTGTTCATTCACGTGTTGCGTCTGTTACCTTCACGGGACCACGTGAGACCCGGCACAGTGGGAAACTGTCTCTCTTGCTCCGAGCTGCGCCCTGGCCTGGCCCGCCCTCGCTTCCGACGCGGCCCCGATTAAGACATCACTGGTTCTATTTGCTATGAAGCCAACGTGGTGACTCAGTTGCAAGTGTGAACTCCCAGTTACCACCACCGACCTCACCCTGAACCGATCCTAGTTACTAGAGAGAGAATAAACCCTGAACATCCCTTTTTCCACTGCCTTGTTAGGAAGGCTTTGCTGGGCTCCCTGAGTGGCTGAAAACCGAGGCCACATGGTTAGCAGTCATTCCTGTGTCCTGTGTCCTGGCCCAGGGAAGAATTTACTATCATGAGACACAAATAAATCTATCGCTAAATGCAGTGATGCCCGCTACGGTGACCATCTCCTAGCTGTAACTTTTACATGTTCTCCAAGTTCTTCTCAACCACAAGGCCAATGATGTCATATTCACCTGTGACCACATGGGCCTAGACTGGCCTTCCAAGTGCCAGCCAGCTACAGAGATGGGGGCCACCTCACCTGACACCACCGACCACACCTGGGACCCAGGCGATGTGTTCAGAGTAAGTGTCGGGGCAGAAGCAGACATCGACCGTGAATGCAAAATGTGCGGCAGCACGTCTCCACTTCTCCTTCCCTCCGACAGTCCAGTACGACCAGGGGAATCAGTAACTGTCGTGCACGCACTCCAGAAAGCACTCTGTACCCGTACTTTCAGGGTGTCGCAAAGTCTACACTTCTTTCCTCGGCCTCCCCAAACTGAGGAATGAAACAGACCAGAGGATCTGGTTCGTCCTGGAAGTTATCTCATTGTGACTCAGTTTCAAAGCAGGAGTTCCTGGTCACCCATTTTGGGCCAGCTGGGATGTTTTGCTCCCCTCCCAGCTGTAGCGAAGACAGGGGGGACAAACAACTCACCGATGATGAAAGAAAAGCAATTAGCCAAGATCTTCTAAGAATTTCCCAAAGAACTAATCCCTGCTTGGAATGTAAAACACCACCATTCAAATTATATGACCTATACAACAAAAACAAAAATTTCAAGTCTACCTCTGATTGTTTCTATTGTTGATCAAATAGCTTAAATAAAATCAACTTTCAAAAAAAAAAGGATTAAAATATTTCATGTTAGTTTAAAAGGGACGCAGTGAGCCATCAGCGCTAGTTACTTACTGACATTAACTTCATGTAAAAATGACTTTATCTGCCAACTTTTGGCAGAGAAAGTTGACACTGAGCTAACTTAAGTCATAATCCAAAAAATAAATGTATTCAAGTCATCCGAGAAATAGGATGAGGACTGTTGCCAGCAAACCACTGACCAACGCTGAACCTGTCACCTCCCTACACTGCAAGGAAACAGAGTTCCTTCCCGGCCCTCTCCAGGCGTCCTGTATAGAGGCTGTCATCGTTCATCAAGCCGTGGGCAGTGGCCGGGCTCTGGGCAGATTCTAGAACAGCTAACACACCACTCAAAGGTGGATGAGAAATCCTTTTCTTGTTTCAAAACGAATGACACATGGTATTCAGAAAAGTTGTTTTAATTATTAAACACCAGGCCCTAACAACCACAAAAAGGCCCTCAGGATAGAACATCTGTAAAATAACAGCCGATTATTTTTAGTCGATGCGGCAGCTTAGGTGTTCATTAATCAAATGCTAATTAGGTCTCTCGCCTCCTTAAGAGTTTATTCCCTCATCCTTTCCTTCCTGTGCCCAGGATGCAGACAGTCCCCAGAAATCCTCACTTGGGCAATCCCATCAGCCCTCCTGTCATTTCACTCTCTTTGTCCCACGAATGCATTTCCTCACCTGTCCTGAGATTTCCCTGGTCTCGCCTGGGAGTGTTGCTGACTCCCCAGGTGGTGGTTTTCCTGAGGAGGCTCCTTGGTCTCTAAACTAAAATATTTGCCGGACTTAGGCCTTGCCCAAGGTTCTTCCCCACGCGGGATTAAGCACACTCAGGTTTTTTTATAGATACGCTGGTCCCCAGTAAGGTGATGCTGGCTGGAAATCACTTTCTCAACAAGTCTGTTCCATGTTCTTTCTACATTTAGGGCCCTAAAGCCACCAGCACCACGACTCTCTGGCTCCTGCAGAGCTCTGCTCAAGACCCCATCAGGCTGGCCAACGGCAGGCCCCGGTCTGCAGCCTCTGATGGGGCTCCCGCCCCCGGGCGGGCACCCCTCCTGGCCTCCAGGGCTCCACTGCTTTCCGGGGACTCTAATGTAGGTCAGATTGGAAATGGAAACACCTGGGTGATTGTCAGTATCCTGGCTTCTTGGAAAGAGGCCTGGACTTCAGAGATGGGGTCCAGCCCCTGTTTAGTTGGGCCACCTGGGCAGGTGAGTCCACCTCCCAAAGGCCAAGCTCCCCCCTCTGCACAGGAGGAGACTGTCATTCGCTGCCCACGGTGATGATGAGAAAAATCTAATTCTGTTAAGCCCATGGCATTAAAAACAAGCAAGGGGGCACTTCCAGAGATTAAAAGACTTAGAAACACAGCCCAGAACATTACGTGTGGACCTCGCCTAGATCCTAAAACAAATCTAATGAAACCCTAAAAAGACAGGGCTGAGATGATCCAGAAGGTCCCTTTACGGACTGAGTATCAGTCGATACAGAGGAACGATGGTTAATTATTAGATGTGATAACAGGCCCTGGAGTTACAGTGTTTCGATGTCACAACACAAGCAAGGATAAGATGTATTAGTTATAGACATGTTATGATGTAAGATACTTAGAGCTACATGTTGAAGTATGTAGGGATGAAATGCTGTCACGTCTGGGATTTGCAAAGGAAAAATAGGGGTGAGGAATTCCCCAGTGGTCCAGTGGCTAACTAGGGCTCTGAGCTGCCATGGCAGGGGGCCCGGGTTCAATCGCTGGTCGGGGAGCTAAGGTCATCCTGCAAGCTACGAGCATGGCCCACCCCACCCCCCAAAAAACAGGGGCAAAAAGGGGCTAGATGAAGCAACTGTGGCAAAATCTTGGTAAGTGTTGAATCCGGGCAATGAGTACACAGCAATTCGTCGTCCTAGTCTCTCTACTCTCATGTATGTTGAATATTTGAATAATTTAGAAAACTTGAAAAATGAATGTACTGAGGGAAGCCCAGGCAGATGTCAGGATAGTGGGAGAAGTCAGAAACGAGGGGGCAGTGTCAGTGTGCCTGGAGAGGAAGCATTTGTCCTCAGGTCTGGGTCCCTCCAGGACAGGGATCTGACTCCTTTGTCCAAGTCCTCTGGGAAAACCATGTGTGTTCAAAGGGCCAGCGAAACTGAATTGATTCTGCTTCTAAGTTAGAGACAGAGGGGTGTTAACGCTTTCGGAAAGCCTACATATGCTACAGATTTAATATGTATTATTTCATTTAAACCTCAAATCAAATTGAGGATAAGACAACTTAAGTTCAGAGACGTTAGTAACTCAGCCAAGGTCACACAGCTCAGTGAGTGGCAGGGCTTGGAGCTCAATTCAGGTCTGTCTCTACAGTCTCTGCTCTGTCCTCAGCTTCATGACACATCGATGGAAAAAATGTACCTGGAAGTGAAATAAATCTTAAGCAGGTGTTGGAGGCAGACATTTGCCACCTGGCCTGAAGAGGTTCGCTAAACTGATGCCGTAGTTCCCTAAACTTTTAGCTAATAAAATGACTAATAGGTATTTTAGAGGAAAAAAGTGGGAGAAGGGGTGGGAGGGAAACAAAAGGAAGACACAGCTCACACCCTATACTTTGAGAAAAAAAGTATTCTTCCTGAAATGACATAAGGCTTATATTGGAGAAATGTATCTCCTGTTTTGAGCCTTGCTTATACTCATCTTTGACTCAGCAGTTGTACCAATTTTGACTTGGAGATATGATGATACCAACACCATTTTAAACATCAAAGGATTTCTGTTTAAAGACCAAAGCGTAATGGATTTTTTTTTTTTTTTTTTTGCGGTACACGGGCCTCTCACTGTCGTGGCCTCTCCCGTTGCGGAGCACAGGCTCCGGAGGCGCAGGCTCAGCAGCCACGGCTCTTGGGCCCAGCCGCTCCGCGGCATGTGGGATCCTCCCGGACCGGGGCACGAACCCGCGTCCCCTGCATCGGCAGGCGGACTCTCAACCGCTGCGCCACCGGGGAAGCCCCCAAGACCAAAGCATAATGGATATTTTTTAGTTGAGTACACACTCAAAATGTATTGGGAAGTTTTTGTGTTTTCTTTTTTTCTTTAATTTATTTTTAATTATTTATTTTTGGCTGTGGTGGGTCTTCGTTGCTGCGTGCAGGCTTCTCTCTAGTTGAGGCGAGCAGGGGCTACTCTTCATTGTGGTGCGAGGGCGTCTCATTGCGGTGGCTTCTCTTGTTGCGGAGCACGGGCTCAAGGCGCGCGGGCCCCAGTGATTGTGGCACGCAGGCTCAGTAGTTGTGGCTCGCGGGCTCAGTAGTTGTGGTGCATGGGCTTAGTTGCTCCACGGCATGTGACCTCTTCCCGGACGAGGGCTCGAACCTGTGTCCCCTGCATTGGCGGGCTGATTCTTAACCACTGAGCCACCAGGGAAGCCCTGTGTTTTCTTTTTAATGTAATTGGTTTCAAAAGAGCCTGGGAGAGTACGGCCTGGTCGGGGGGAGTGGACAAGCTTTCCTTTGTCTGAAAATCTTGCTGATGTGTTTCAGGCTCTGACTCTGGTTGTTGGCAGATAACACTCCATGAGGAGGCCCGGATCGTCAGTGAGGACGGCACCCTGGCTGTGCGGAGTAGCCTTGATGGAATGGAAGCTGGGTGGACACGGGCCGTGGCCCAGACGGAGGAGCGGATCAGATTCCTCTGGAATTCCCGAGAGGTGGGTGGCCGTCTAGATTTCCCCGTGAGCGCTGGCTCAGGCCGGGGGGCAGGAAGCCTGTGCATCAATGTTCACAAAAGACAGAAAACCACACGGGGGATGCAGTGATGGCTCGCGGCCCGGGGAGGACCAGCCGCACGGCTTCCTTTGCCCAGGGCTCAGCATAAGCTGTACTCGGGGAAAGCACTTAAGCGAAAGGGAATCCCACTGCCTCGCTGGCCCAAGGCAGGGGCAGCAACCAGAACTCT
Source organism: Delphinus delphis (assembly GCF_949987515.2). Classification (NCBI taxonomy): domain Eukaryota; kingdom Metazoa; phylum Chordata; class Mammalia; order Artiodactyla; family Delphinidae; genus Delphinus; species Delphinus delphis. The sequence goes on along the minus strand of NC_082700.1, from coordinate 3,973,349 downwards.
TGACCTTGAAACTGGAGAAAATCAGCGCAGGGCCCACCCCACTCCCCTCCCACCAACGATGATGAGCAGAAGGAAGGTCTAGAACAAGACAAGGGTCTCCTTGCTGTTTATCCAGACTGAGCATAACTGGGAAACTAGGTGTTTCCATCAAATACATTCAACCTTTTTTCTCGCTTTGATGAAACACCTAAAAGACCAGGACACCCCCTACCACACACCAAGGAAGAAAAGAAGTTTAAGGGGAAAAAATTAGTTTGTCATTTACATGACATTTTAGGCATTTGTGTGAATTATGTTTGTAAAGTAAGTGAGCATCGGTAGATTTTCTTCCAGCAGGAAAAAAAAAAAAAAAAGAATGAGCTACACGTTGGGCATAAAGAGGGATGAACAACAAGGTCCTACTGTATAGCACAGGGAACTATAGTCAATATCCTGAGAGAGACCATAATGGAAAATATAAAAAAGAATGGATGTATATGTATAACTGAGTCACTTTGCTGTACAGCAGAAATTAACACGACGCTGTAAATCAACTGTGCTTCAATTAAAAACAAAAAAAAAGCAGTAAAGAGGGAAAAAATATTACCAAATATTGAAACAAGGAATTCTTCCGCTTACCTCCTCATTTTTCAGATGGTACAAAGTGATGGTGTGCATGACAGACTCTGCTCCACAGACGGAACAGTAGGGCTGTCTCTTGGGAAAGATCACTGGGAAGATGGTTTGGGGAAAGGTATTCTCAACGATCTAAATATCACTAAGTTTCTAGCATCTCTAAGCTACACACACTCCACAGCAAGAAAAGTGTTCCACCCGGAAAAACCAAACTAAAAATCAAAAAGACCCATTTTTGTTCATTCCCTTGGTATTTCTTACTTGATGATATTTTCTAGATATCGAATTCCCCTTCTCATTATCAGCTTGTTTTCTCTAAGTCGTGAGAACAGGCTGATTTATGCCCAAATGACACAGGTTACTGGAAGCCGATTTACTCATGAGAAAGGGCAGAAGCCGGTTTGTGAGATTTTAAGGGTTATCAAAATCGTGAAAAAGTTTGGGGGCTTAGATAAGATCACTACAATGTTCAAGTATTTTACTGAATGAATGAAGGGCACATAGGGACACTTAAGCATCTCCAGCTACCATTTCAAAATGGTCATTGGGCACAAGGGGGTTTTAGGATTCATGCATAAAGATTTGGGTTCTATTTCTTGTGAGTACGTTCCTGAGGAAAACGCCGGACTATTTGCCAGCCACCTGGATCGGGGTTTTAAGACTTGGCAGGCTGTCCTCGAGGGGCCCTCGGGAAGGGCGTCAGAGCTGAGCTGAGGAACAGCGATGGTCAGGGAGGCAGGATGCCAGGTACTGGGGCAGTGGGAGTTGGGAGGACCAGCTCCAGGCCTGTGCATCTCTGCACACATAGGACCACCTCCCCATCTGTGCTTCCACGTGAGCTCTACTCTCAAGCCACGAGATGAAGGGCCCTGTCACTAGAGGCCAAGCGATGGCCTGTATCCCCCTGTGGCCACTTTCAACAGGAGCAAATGCCCCGGGGCACCAGGTGCACGGATGCTGCAGGTTCACCTTCCTCTCTTCACTGGACTTTGGCGTTTTCCGCTCAGTCAACAGATATTTACAGAGCTTCCCCTACGTGCCAGACTGACAGTGGGAGAGAGATGCACGGATGAACCCAAATATCTGACGGGGTGGGGAATCGGGCACGGGGAGCTGAGAGAAGAGACAGAACACTCAGGGTCTCTCAAAGAGGGAGTCAGTGCCTGAATCTCCGGAAGGAAGGACAGCGCTGCGGAAATCTCTGCCCGCGCTCCTGCGCTGGCCACCCCTCCCCCAGCCCGCAGCAGCTCCGGAGCAGCTCAGGAATCCAAGCAGGTGATGAAGGAACAATTGTGAGGGCAGAGTCTTCTCCCAAAGAGAGCAGCTGCCTCCCCAGGCTGCACATGGACCACCCAGGAGATCTGGGGGACGTTAGGAGGGAGAAGGCAGACGTGCGTGCGGGGAGGTGGCACTGAGGATGGTGGGAGGCCTGGGGCCCCTGAACTATCTTCCTAGGAGCACAAAAGTGAGGCCAGATCCTGGGACAGAGAGAAAGGAGGCCGTGACCCCTCGAGGACCTCCTGCATCCAGCCGCTCACAGACACTCCCATCGACTACCACCGTCGCAGGTGTACAGAGCGCCCACAGAAGAGATCCCAGAACGTAGAAGGCAGGAGACCACGTTTAAACTCTAGCTGTCTTCTGATCCATCTGAACATGTAAAAGGGAATTTTGAACAGGATAAGGGCATTTAGACATTACATTCTTTTTGAATCTGCAAAAGAACGTGTGTATATATATATATACACACGTAGGTATAACTGAATCACTCTGCTGTACACCTGAAACTAACACACGTTGTAAATCAACGACACCTCAATAAAAAAATAAATATTTTTTAAAAATTACATTTTTTTAAATCAACCGCAAGCTCTCTCAAGGCTGACAGCCCACGACACCCTTCAGCGTCACGACCCTTCTTCCAGACTGAAGCCCGGCCCCCGACGTTGTGCTGGTCTTCACGGGTCAACGTGCCGTCACACGCCTTGTTCCATTAAAACCCTAACACAACATGCCCCCCACCAGCCGGCCATTCACCTTCTTCTAGAACAGACGAGGACAGTCTCGTTATAGGAAATCTGTCACCCAAGGCCGTGTGGGTCATCAGGACCAGAATTCAAACGCGGGCTCTGAGCTCCGTGGACGCACGCGGTCCTTCCCTCCACACGTCCGACTCAAGCCTTTGCCCAGGCGTCTGCCGCAAACACGCCCTCATCCTTTCTGTCCGTTACCATCTGCCCGTCCTCAAAGCCCATCCTGTCATCGAGAAAGGCTTCCCGATGTCTAATGGGGAGAAGAGCCCTGCTCACCCTTAGCCTGTGTGGCCCGTGTAACCGTTACACACAGACCCCCTTAAAGCCCGGCCCCGCCCGCCCCAGTCCTGACTTCAAGCTTCAGGCGGTGACCCTGTCCCGTTGATAGATAACTACTCACAACAACAAGCACAGCTGCCATACAGTGTATACTAATGGACTCAGTAAAATTAAGTCATAAGCACACACAGGAGCCACAACTTCAACTCCATACTCTTCAACCCCTTTCCTAAAATATCTAGTCATTTGAGATAATATTCCAAATACTTCTGAAAATGTTTGGATTGTCTTTCCTAAAAGCAAAATAGAACAAACAGAATGCTTTGTTTTCACTGCTTTGAAAGATGTACAACAGAACAGAAACAAAACAGAACATAAATACAACAGAAGTATTCAACCTCTAGACTTTTGTTTCTTGAGCAGTTGGCTACAGGGTTCCTTCTAAGCACGGAGAGGAGAGTTGTGCTCATAATTTCCCAGACATTCATGTCCCTAAGGCAGCAAGAGTCTCCTTACTACCCTGCAAATTCTCCTTGGGCCCAGGTCAATTTTCTTCGGTAAATTTTAACCGAATGCAATCTGATAACATTTTAACATATGCAATTAAACAAAACCTACTCACGTGCCCAGCAGTTAGGTGTGGGGGGAGGAAGCTGAGGCTCTATGAGAAAGAAGGGGGGTCGGGAGCCCTTGCGTCCCTGGACCAGCCAGTAGGTCACGTGAGGCTTTCTCAGCCCCAGCAGCAAAAAAAAAATTCATTAAAAACAAAACAAACCCCGGGTATACCCGAAATGAACTGTAACCAAATCTACACGAGTAACACGCATTCTTCAGCCAGCAAACCTTCAGGGCAGATACACTTTAGTGTCAGAATTGGGCCTGGTATCAAAAGGCCTGGTTTTTAAACACTCTGCTAATGCTGCCAACACAGAACTTCCCCTGAGATCACAACGCTACTATTTCTATTTTCCATGCGTGGGTTGTTTTCCCATGTCCAGACCCCACATAAACCCCCATCTCACCCAGGGGCAGACCCAGGGACCCAAAAGTCAGATTTCACGTTGCCCCTGAGAGGGCGAGATCTACACCTCACGCAGCCCATCTCACGCTGCACACCAAGAAGCGGGAAGGAAACCCGGGAACGAAAGGCGGGAAAAAGGAGAGGGGATCCTCAGGGCATCGGCCCGGGGCTGCCCACCTCTTTCCGTTACTGTCCCGGAGCATCGCTCTTCCCATCACTCTGGACTTCCTTTCCAGCTCCTGCACCTCCTCCAGAAGTGTTTTCTTGCAGGTGTGCTTGGCCCTGTGTCACAAGGAAGAGACAAGAAGGACATGACACGTGAACTTTACACAGCCTTGAAGATGAGCTGCTCCCTTCGTGGGCCACATCTCATGCCCGCTGACCCGGGCCCAGGCCTGGGGACATGGAACATTCACTGTCCCCGTGCATGGCAAGGGCTCCACCTCCGCAACCTGGGAAGCACCCCAAGTCCTTGCAGAACAGACTCGGGCCGTGAGGGTCAGAAGCTGCCCCCCTAAAGAGCATCGCCTGTCACTGCAGAGCTGGCTGAGGCCCCCTGCGTCCAGACAGAAGCCCGGGGTACCTGGAGAGTCGTGGGTCAATCTCTAAAGCTTTTCACTGCAGGACCAAAAGACCCAGAAGATGCTTTAATCCTCGCCCTAGTGGATGCATGTGGGTCCCTCGGGCTGTGCCCTGACAGTGAGATCAGGAGCCTGGGGGGGCGGGCGCGGGCAGGGGTGGGGTAACAGTCTTCTCTCTCCTTTTAGGGTGAAAAGAGCCACTGTTGCAGCAGGACTGGGAATTATGATGCCAGAGTTCACAGTCATCGTGCCGAACCCTTGACCTGAAATTTGGGTCAACACAAATATCTGGACACAGATCTCCTTTCTTCCCTTGCAGAGACTTACCATCAGGGCCCATGTCTGCAGGCCTCGGCGGCGTGAAACAAGGGATGGGGTAACAAAACGGTCTGGCCTTTCCAGCCGTGTAAACTGCAGACGGGCCCCGCTTCCTGACCCGCAGGAAGAGTTACCTGCACCCTTTCCTGATTAAACTAAGAAATACCTTAACAATGTTCCAATAAGTGTCCGATTGCAAAGGTCTTCCTAAAATTGAGCTTAAACAGAGAGCAGCTGGTTGGAAACTATACAGGGGAAGAAAGGGCATTTAAGGAGACACAGGTTAGAAATGGGAAAAGAAAAACTATAAAAAGCAAGAGGGCCCTAACGGAGCAGCCCAGGGCAGCGTTCCTTCTTCTGAAAAGCTCGTTCGTTTCCGTACAAATGCATGTGGGGAGCCCACCAAGTAGCCGGACTCAGAGACAGAATCAGAACAAAACTGAGCGCATCTTCAAGGACGTGGGACAGTGAGATGGAACACTCTGGAGACGTGAGCTGTTCCACGGAAACACGTACTGCCGTCTGCCCTCCACCTTCAAGGAAAGGAAGTCTGTGAAGACAGCGCCCGGTCATCTGCTGACACCCCAAGTTCATCTCCGAGGGAGAATCGGGGCTGAGACTCTGTATATGGTCAGTCATTAATTTCCCCGGAGGAAACAAGAGAAATGAACCACACAGGTTTTCACACATAATTCCTTAACCACACCAAGCAATGTCCTGAGACTCCGGGGTGTAAAATACTGCAGTTCAAAGCGGAGATGGCGGCATTTTCATTGAAACAAGAAATGAGAAAACGTTTAACTTTTTGCTGGAAAGGAGACAGTCAAAAAGAATGTGACAGTTGATACCGTTCAATATGAATGAATACGCTGGGCCCAAACTTTACCTTTGAACTCACAGGTTTCTGGGGCTGTGTGGATAAAAGCCAGCTGCGTAAACAGCCAGCCCCACTCCACGGGTTCACGCCAGATACGTGGGTCCCGTGGAGCATGTCGGGTTCGTCCTAGAGAATGAGCTTTCTCGCTTACTGTTTCAGGACTGTCCTCACTCCATCATCCTCCCTTGCTCTGCACCCTCCTGCCCACAGAGCAAGCAGGGTTCACTAACCCCTAGACCAGCCCCCAGTGTTCTCCTCTGGGCTGGGGGCTAGGGGGAAGGGTGACACAAAGAAGTAGGCTTGGAACAGGAAGCCTGGACCACAGGGCGCAGAGCACACTGGAAACGTCCAGCCTGGGCCAAGAGCAAAGAGAGCCTTGACCCACTGTGCTGGAGCTGCCGGTTTCCACTCATTCACAAAACTGCCTGAGAGGGAAATAATTTCAGTATCTTGATGCTCCTGGGCGTTGTTCACGTTCCCAGTGGATGAAAATGCACCCATATCCAAGATGGATACCACCCAATTTTATAGTGTCAATATTTCCACTAGGCTAGTTCCCGTGAGCCAGCCTGGGAGCTTAACCAGTGTGAGAACACAGTTAGTCCTTCTGCATGAAGCACTGCTGTACATACAGGTGACGCTAGCAATTTAAAACCATTTTCTCGGGCTTCCCCGGTGGCGCAGAGGTGGACACGGGTTCGAGCCCTGGTCCGGGAAGATCCCACATGCCGCGGAGCAACTGAGCCCGTGCACCACAACTACGGAAGCCCATGCGCCTACAGCCCGTGCTCCACAACAAGAGAGGCCACCGCAGTGAGAAGCCCGCGCACCGCAACTTAGAGCAGCCCCCCGCTCACCGCAACTAGAGAAAGCCACACGCAGCAACGAAGACCCAACGCAGCCAAAAATAAATAATAAATTAATTAAAAAAAAATAAAATGGAATAAAACCATTTTCTCAAGAACCTTTACCCAATAAGGCCTTACTTAAAGAAATGATTCTAAGACCTCCCCTGTCAAAGTCTGCGTATGAATGGACTAAAATCTAATACTTATAGGTTTCAAAGGCCAGGCTCTAAGCGTTAGCCACTGGCATGGAAACTGGATCTCTCCCATTACCTGTGGACAGCTGGTTCCCAGGGGTCCAGGACTGCTCACCCAACCCCACGTCAGGAGGCCAGGTGATCACGGAAGGCTCAGGTAGGGGCACTTAGCCCCTGTAAGGGAGTGTGGTGACCCACAGCGAGCCTTCAGATAGAACAGGAGTATCTCCAGGTTACTGGGGATTTTTGAAATAAATAAGTCAGCTTAGAATCTTGCACTCTTCATCTCCTTGTTTCTGAAACTTTTTTCCTGGACTCTTTCTTTCTTTTCTTACGGAAGGAAAGCAAGTCGGAAGGAAATGGTAAATTCTAAGTGGGGATGAAAATATAAATGCAATGTGCTTCAAAGAAATCAGTCCAGTTAGAAAGTATTAAAAAAAATCAAGGCCCCCGTTGTACACAGGAATTTCTTATTACCTTTTATTTCCATTGAACTGCCTATCTGGGATTATAATAAGGAAATGAAGTCATTCTGGACTTGCTGAATGCATCGTGTGCTGACTGGTAAGGTACCAGAGATACAGCTAGACAAGAGGAGATGGGTTCCTAAGTTCCGTGGCCTTGAGCTTTGTATTATTTTTATAAAGCAACATAAATGAATTTCTCCTCAATGAGCGTAAGTGCATGGCAGCTTACCTAAAAATGCTGTCATAGGTAAACATTTTGGAAGCACGTAAGCTAAAGGATATTAAAATAGTTCTGGGCAATTTAAACTTCATGCGTGTAATAAAAATATTCATTAGCCAGGTATCACATACAATCAATCAGTTATTTTAATAAAAGATGTGTTAGTTTGGTCCCTCATGAAAATTCTGGTTAACAGGATAACAGAGGAGGTATTATACGGTGTCCAAATCTGACTTAAGATAGACTAATAATGGATCTTCATCAGAAACTCGATAGACTTCATGGAAAAAATGACCGAGTTACCTCATGCTGTTTTTTTTTTCCTTTACTGTTAACAATGCAGGTCCTGAAATGGGAGAGAGACTGGACAAAGAAAAGGGAAAATGCAGGGAGACAGAGCAAACCAGAGCATACAGAAATATATGTGAAAGGGCAGGCCTGCCTTGGGCTGGAATTTAAAAGCTCTTTCCAAATAGAGTTAGCCACCAAAATTCAAAACAAAACCAAAAAGCCTTAAGACTGGTTCAAGGTGGACTTTCCCTGGTGGTCCAGTGGTTAAGACTCTGCGCTCCAAACGCAGGGGACCCGGGTTCTGATCCCTGGTCGGGGAACCAGACCCCGCATGCTGCAACTGAAGAGCCTGCACGTGGCAATGAAGATCCCGCGTGCCGCATCTAAGACCCGGAGCAACTGAATAAATAAATATTTAAAAAAAAAAAGAGATCGGTCCAAGGTGAGATGAAAGAACCATCGCAAACCTACAGAAGGTTCCGGATGCTGCCCCAAGCTGGCTCACCACAGCCACGTTGTCCAGCTACTGCCCGACTCCCCACCACGCAACTCAAACTCTTCTCTCAAGTCCAAGGTGCGGCCTAGCACATCGCGTGTCAAGAAACATTCCAAAATTTGCACCAAATAACGGGCGATTTTCTGGAAAATCAGGATGAATATTTGTGTTCAGTGTGCCAGAAGGAAAAAGAGGACACATTTTATAAAGCTGAAGAAGGAGAAATGACAGCTGAGTAGCGTGGTCTCATCAGAGGTAAGCAACTCATAGTACGCTTTCCTTCTTGGGAGAAGCCTCTGATTTTCCTTGACTCAACAAGAAATATTTCAGGCTGGTAGTATGACAGGAAGTAAAACATGGGCCCCGTGATCAGAGGGAACATGTCCAAAGAAACGGGCCCAATTCCTGTTTTTGAGGAGAGGGCTAAGTATAGTGTAGACGTTAACTGTATGTTATAAATTGGGCATATACTTTGGGCAGACACTGCAGGTGCGATGAGACAATATACCCTGCTCCTACCTGGCTGGCGAGCTCCTTGGAAAGGAAATGACTTTTACTCTTTCCAGATGGTGGAGCTGGAAGCGGTGTCATTTGATGTATCCTTGCTAAAATGTAAACAGCACTAATTTTACAGTGCCAGGAAAAACCAAAAACAAATCCTGTTGGAGGGAATAGATAATTTGCTTCATGGCGACTGGGAACGTCTACTTGGAATGTACTGGAAAAGATCCAGAAAGCAGAGGAAGAGGCAGAGACACACTCTGAAATGGTAGGAAGATACTTCTGCCGGCATCTCCCTTGGCAATTATCTCGATCTCAACCAAAGATGTTTTTCAGGACATTAATTTAACAGTTGAATTAAAATAGGCTGAGATTGATTTCTAATCAAATCACTGTGCTCAACCCCTGTACACTGAAAAGTGATCTGACGTAACCAACACCACGTTCTGTTTACCTGAAACTAACCTGATGATCTTGCAAAATTGAAGAAATTTGGCAAAGGTAACTATACTGTGCCGCAACTGGGCTATGTGACGAGAGCAAATCCTAGAACTAACATTTTCTTCCAGTTCATTTATGAGATTAAGAAAACATCTTTCCTGGGCATTGTAACTTCATTTCCAAGGATTCTGATCCTGCTACTTCAAGGACACAGTTTTAGCAGATACCATGGAAGCAGTGGTAAATCAAGGCATTTAAGAAATTAGAGTTATTTAATGTTCACTAACAGTTGTCAAACTTAGTGAAGAGAAGAAAAAAAAAAAAACACCTAAAACACGTGCTATAAAATTCTCTCTGTCCCCTTCCCTCTCCACATTAGGTATCATCGGTTGTCAAGATAATGCCAAGATGAAGATTTTTTCCAAGAACATCCTTAACTGTCAGGCAAGAACAATTCTCACTGAGTATGGGAGGAAGGGAGAGAGAGAAATGAAATCTGATGTCTTTTCCTGGAAGGTTTGGAATGAAGTCTCAACTCTCTACCTCAGGGGCCCCAAATAATTATGCTTTGCCCAAAGTAAAGCCAGTCCAGGAGTTGCAATTTTCAGGGAAGTTGGCAACTGTAGGAGGTATCATCAGGCCTACCCCAAATAAAAATCGATATGACCTCATTTTGGAGTATTCCATCTTTTCCTCGCAGATGAAATACAATTTACATTATCTTGGAACTCAGTAGCTTTTTTTTTTTTTACATTGTACATAAGATACTTAGGAGATGATATATTTTGAAACGTATAAACGAAAATCGAGCATGAATTATTTTCTATCGAACCTATGTTATAATTTCATCCTTGTGATTAATCTTCTCATAGACTTGTAAATGGACACTTCAGAAGAATGATATTTGAAGGATTCCTACTGGGAATTATTTGGAGAAATGAAGAACACTTGATTCCAGTATTTGGTGATTTGAAATGACTTCCATAAACATACAATTTCCCTTAAAGCATGGGGTTTAAAGCCAGGTTCTATCTGTGATCACAGAGCACTGATTTTTAGATAGAAGGAGAAATGAATTTTGAGTTATGTTCCTTAAACCTGATGGAATTTCTAAACTTAGAAATTCTCCCCTATAATCGTGTACAAGCAACATCTCTCCTGACCTTCACACAGCCTGACTCCTTTTTGACTATATTCTCATATTAAGGTGAAGCACAGGTTAAAAGAAAAAAAAAAAAAAAGACACAACCCCAAATCCTTTATATCCGTTTCTGGCAGGTGGCAGGAGACGTGTTTCTTCAGAAGTCCCACAGCATCTAATAGCCTACGCTGGGGCCCACTGAGGACTAACTGGAGGGCATCGGACAAGACCTGGGGTACCACTTCATCTTTCACTTACGCTTTCCACACCACATCTTCCATCAGACACGCGGTAGGAACCAGAAATAATCCCAGCCAGAAGTGCGCAGAGCTCAGGACCATGGCTGCCTGCAAGAGACAGAAGTGACATGTGTATTAATGCTCTTTCAAAAAAAGAAAGAGAGAAAGAGAGAGAGAGAGAATTTAATCAGTGAAACACGCCCCAACACACAAAAGCAATAGAACGTATTAAACTAGTGAAAGCTGAAATATACACCCAGGAAAAACGGGAAGGGGACCGGCAGGGTGAGCGCCTTGCCGCGATGTTCATCAGCTCTTGTCTCCATCCTGATATTTTGACGAGTGTTGTCGCCTTTTCTAAAGCGCTTCGAACCCCCACTCTGGTCAGAATATGCTGTCCTAAACCCCTCCTCTGGAGAAATGCTGGAGCCGCCAGACTCCACAGAAATAAACTTCACTCCATAGGCGCCTTGCAACCACCCACGTATCCATCAGTTCCTGGTGCTTCACTGCTCTCCTTCACTGATGTAACCACACCTGGGTGCAAGGCAGAGCGGTTCTCAGCACCCAGAGGAGGAAGGTGAACAGGTTACGGTCCTTGTCTTCAAGGAACTTAAAATGGGGTGGTGTCTCCTACATCACACGTGGAATGGATGTGTCATGCTCGTATGCTCTGGGGGTGAGAGGAAGGCTAGAAGCCTGGGAAGACTTCTTAGCGACAGAGTGTGGGATGTGATGGGAAGAGAAGCAGGATTTCAACAGCTACAGGGACAGAGGGAAGGCGATGACAGGGGGAGACACAGCCTCCGACGATGAGACTCCCAGTTCCCAGGATGCAGGGTCACAGAGAATTTGGGAAGAAGCGGGAGAGGGTCTTAAGGAAGAGTTACAGGGGCAGCTGTCAGTTAGGTG